>NC_086163.1:7794650-9018400 GCF_035149785.1 Candoia aspera
AGGTGTCTTTAAATTGCTTGAGAAAGATTTGAATGTGATGTGGAGATTTGATGGACTTTATGGTATTTTGTACTTTGAAGGTCTCAACATTATTGCAGCTTTCTTTCCATACACATTCAAAGCAGAGGTAGGGAAGAATGAGTTTGTCAGTATGTGTAGACAGCCAGGAAGATGACCTTGGAGAAGGAATCCAGAAGCCATTAAGGAAACCCCAGATGCAGAAGAAACATATGTTAAGTTCAGAGAGGTGGGGGAGTCTTCTGGAGAGGCTCAGACTAATCCCTCTCCCTCCCCCAACTTCCTGGGGTATAAAAAGGAAGGGAAGACATGGGCAGGCAGGCAAGACTGTTATTATAGCCTGTCTCAATAGAGTTCTACTCTTCCTATGTTGTCTGTTTCCTGATCTTGCCTAGTTTGAAGTGCTGACAATGTTTTATATTGTATTAAGTATGCAATAGCAATAACACACACATTTTTTTCAAACTTTTAAAAATCATTGCACAAGTGTCATATACATTGCTGCATAAGCAACACACACTGTAACTTCGCAGCTGACCTTCCACATGAACCATGCCAACAAGTCTTCCAATCCAGAAAAAAATATACGGTCAAAAGGTGGTGGACACTTTAATCTTGAGTAAAAAAAAAATAAATCATTTTTTTTTAAAGTTTATTTTTTAAGTTGGAATAGAATGCTTGCAGCATAGGCTCAGCAACTGTGTATAATCTCTTTACTGGGCAATTGTAAAACTGCCTTTTCCTCAACCTGCTCTTTCTGTCTTAAAAATGGTGTAGAGGAAATATTTAATCTTTGAATCTATTTAGCTGAAACACTGCATGGTTATTGTCTCCTAAAGCATCTGTCTTACATATTATTTTATCTGATTTCCATTGCTGGCTTATGGTCAGTCTCTTCAATTCAAGCTTGAATTGAACTCAGTCTCTTTCAGATTTCAAATGCAAATCAAATGTTGTCCCCTTTGAATCCTGCATTCAAACTGGATCTTAGCTCATTTAGAGATCTCTAAGCTTTAAGCATTCATAGGAAGCTGAATAACCTTTTAAAGAAATTACATTCCAGCCAGATAATTTATACTAGAAGAAACAGTTTTGCGCTGAGTTAAATAATGGTAGCACAGACATTCTTTCCTTGCTGTCATGAAGATATTGATTTTGGAAGCACTGTGGCAATCTGCTTTTGAATGGGGGTCCCTATGCATTTTACAGGCATTATTCTCATTTCCATCACATTCTGAATGTGACAGAAAAATAGAACATTTTCTTTGTAATGGAGAATCTTCTGTGCTACAATGTGTACTGGGCTGGGGAATAGCAGGAGAGAGTAAAAAACCATGGATCTGATCTAATCCAATCCAATCCTGAATTTGGAAAACAGCAAGTATCCCAGATCAGGAAAAAAAATATTTTTCTTTGTCTAAATAATTTGAAATTATACTGACAAACTACAGTGTTTTCGATAGGGACAAATTCTAAATACTGTACTTTTATGAAAGGCTAGTATCTGATATATCCAATCCAGCCCAATGAAATTTTATTTCATTGGGCTGGACTGAAGTGATACAGAGAGAGGGAGACCAGGATTGAGAGATCAGTCTAACATTTATGGGACAAACTAATCATGACTGATAAAGGCATATTTGTTTAAATGGACTTAAGTATAATGACTAAGACTGTACTCAATCCAATGTTTTTCCTCCATTTTTCAGTCCAAAAGAAATCTCAAATGATAATGACAATTGATGATAATAACTGTCATCGATATACATAGTGTTGTTCACATTTTTCATGGATATGCAGGTAGTCCTTGCTTCCTGACTGCCTTGTTTAACAACCGTTCAAAGTTACAACAGGGTAAAAAAAAAAACTTTGCAACAAATCCTCACGTTTACAACTGTTGCGGTGTCCTGTGGTTACAAGATCACTATTTGTGTGCTTTGCAACTGGCTTGCGACAAGCAGAGTTAATAGAGAAGATGGAAGTCGAATTGTAAGTCACGGTCACATGATATTTCACTTAACGACCGCAGTGACTTGCTTAATGACTGAAGGGGAGGTCATAAGCCCATTGCAATCACGTGATATTTCATTAGTGACTGCGGTGCTTAGTGATTGAGTCTCAATTTGTGGTAGCTAAGCAAGGGCTATCTGTGAGATATTTTTGTATGTATTCTTAATTGAAGAAGTGTACTGCAAAATGAGATGTGTAGATTTCAAGAGTTTTGAACGTACAACACTGGGTAAGTTTGCTTATACTTATAGTCTAAGTATATTAGAATATAACTGAGCAAATTTCTCACCTGTGCATAAGAAAAAAGATCTATGCAACATTAAAGCACCAGCTATAATGTCACAGTACATTGTGAGAATCATGTCTTGCTCTTTATAATAGTTTCCTTGTACATATAAACTAGAGCTCGGTAGCATGGCACTCACGGTTGTCATGGTTCCAACAACTCCCATATAGGGGCCCATGGAGCCCCCAAATTAAGTAAAAGACCCAACTTTCATGAGACATCCACACCATGTCTTACAAGAGTTGGATCTTTTCATATGAGAGCTTAGAAGACCTTGGAATGAAATTATTTCCTTGCAATCTAGCAGGAAACAGTTAACCCAAGGAATAAGAATCAAAGAGTTCAGATTAACTGTTTTTATTAGAAGGAAGGTAAAGGTCACAACACAAACATTCCAGCAAATACCATATATTCAAATGAGACATACGGTATAACTGCAATTTAGGGCAGCAAAACTCTTATCTGCTTCCTTGTGTTTCTTTCCTATGCAGAAGGCTGGAAAGGTGCTTCTTTGTGAAGGCGCATCTCTTCCCTATTTTGATAATGGTCATTCAGATGGGTAGGAGATGAAACTCTTATCTTGTGAGATTTGCAAACTCTTGAGATTTTGGCAATTTAATTTTGGAGTTCCACGGACTCCCTTTAAAACAGTCACACTCCTGCCACCCGAAAGAGTTGCCAGTTTATAACAAAACTGCAGCGGATGGATCACATACGTTGCAAATAGACTGGCTGAGTAATACACAGTTGACATCTTCAGGTTTGTTTTTAAATGCATATCCTTATCCATTCCAGTTGTCCACAGCTGTTTGCAAGAAGTGACAAGGTTGCTTTCTCCTGTCCTACTTATTTGTTCACATTATCTTCTGAGCAGTAAATTACAGCTTAGGCATTTTGGTGGCGGAGCAGTAATTTTGCAACACTGGTTATTTCAACAAGAAGACACCATGATCTATTCTCTCCATTTCACTTAATTCTGCTGAGAGTGAATTCATTCATTCACACATTGGCACTTGAGCTCATGAACACACTCAGGAACATGCATGCATAGTCCATGAGAAATCCTAAAATATAAATTTTGAATGTTAAGACTATGTTCCAGTTCTGAAAACGGTTTTTGTCAGCAGGAATAGTATTTTGCAACCCAAATGAATTATAGCCAATTTCTGCATAGCCAAAGACAGTGTGATATTCCACTATGTTTATCAGCAAAGTTATCAATCAGCTGAAGCTGCTTTTGATCACCCTGTTCTGCAGGATCAACACCCAGACTGCTGGTTAATGCGATTTCTTGCATAATGATTGTTCTGCCTTAATTATTAATCTTTTTGATGATGGGTTGTGAAGACTTGGTTATAGACCTTTTACTAGTATATAGACTGTATTGGAAATAGACACTTCCCTATTCCGCCCCTCCCCTATTTCAGATATCATCAATTGAAAGGAATAGATTATCTATTCAGAGCATCCTTGCCTTTGAATATTGCTAATTATGCATCTAAAAGTGAGAGGCCAAGTGCCTCCATTTGTATGATAAGATGTAGATGTTATTGGGTAGCCTTGATTCCATTCATGGAAAGATGGATATAGTTGCTGGACACAGCCGGCTTCTTACGAGACAAATCAGAATTTGGGAACTGTTGTTTGGCTTGGATGTCTAGCCAGATTGAAAAAGAGTGAATGACACTCACACATCTGTGGATACGACAGCCAGGTCTGATTGGTCTTCTGAATCCTTGGTGCATTGTTTAAGGGCTGCCTCTGTGCACTCATAAGTCATCTTGGGGTAGGATTGCATTAAGTGAGAAACCATAGCATCAACATAGAGGTAAACAACACATAGAGGTAAACAACATCTACATACCATTCAAAAGAGACAATAGAAAAGCCAAAAGACCAGTACACTACCTTGCCAGCAATCAACACCCAGATATGCAAAAATCAACACTAGGATTAACACCAGATGAACCATCAAACAGCAGAATACACACTAATCAAGGAACTATTAACTCAGTCAATCAACCAAGCAGCAAACAACCGCCCAATCAAAGAACTCCCAAGGAGAGAACAACACCCCCACCAACACAAGCTGGACAAACCACGGTATATAAACCACGGTATATAAGAGCAAGGCCCCTTCCCTCTTTGCACTGAAGATGTTGCCTAGCCTGGCAATGAAACATCTGCAAGAAAACAACAAGGCTCAGAGAGCACCAAGGACCCCACAAACCATAGCATTTCAGTTTCTCATGCAATGTCCTACACCAAGATGAAATAAAGGCACTACTTAAAATCAGAGGTGTTAAAACCACAAGGAAAAAATAACTTTAACCCATAAAAGAAGATATATATCCAAATACGGGTTTCAGTTTTGGTTGCACCAGCCTCATGGTGCAAGGCTATGATAGGAACACATTGTAGGACTTCAAATATGTTCCTTAAGGATTTATTTATTTATTTGTCATTTTCTCCACTGCCCAACTTGTATATTATGACTCTGGGCAGTTTACAAATAATAAAAATAACATGTCACTAAAATAATACAGTATACATATAAATATATATAAATATAAATGTAAATGTAAAAATACAAAATATAAAATATAAATACAGGATGGCAAATCAAGATCTTATCGTTGGCCCTGTCATGGTGCCAACCACCCCCATGAATGCTTATCCCCCCTCCCACCCCAAGCAAGGTGGCATAACCAGGTTTTAACCCCGTTCTGGAAGGCCGGGAGAGCGGGGGCCTGTCTTACTTCTGGGGGTAACTTATTCCAAAGGGTGGATGCCATGGCAGAGAAGGCCCTCCACATTTAGGTTGCTAAAGAGAATCAGAGTGAAAAATCTTGAGTTTTTCTATCTGGACTAAGTTGGTGTTTACATAATGGCTGTTGAATTCAAGGCCAGTTCTATATAAGGAGAGAGAGAATTTGTCTTTCAAGATCCTGTTACTATATTCCCCTCTTTTGGCGGGAGATGGGCAGTGGCAAATTTGAAAAATAAATACCTATAACAATAAAGTACAGTTCTGTAGTTTATACAGTGTCTGTTTCTTGGCCTGATCTTCCTTGAAGGTCTGACACAAGGACTTTACTATAATGACAATTTATTTTTCACTCCAGCAGAGGGTATGGTGGTGTCAAAGTCATATCACCAGACTGAGCTGAGTCTCAACATTTTCCCCCTTGATTTGGATTAGTGAGACTTCAGTAGGTTTAACCTACCTCTTTTTATGAAGGAGGAGGAGGAGAAACTGACTCTGGAAAATTTGGGGGGCAGCAAACAAGAGGCTGGGGGAATGTAAGTGAAGGGAATTCTATTCCTCACTGCTAGTGATGATAATGAAAGTACTTCTGTGAATAGGTACTTTCATTCGCCTTAAAACAATTGCAACAATTATTGGCTGGTACTGCTAGGCCATCTGACTATCAGTGACAACTGGATTCCCAAATCCTTTTCTTGTTCCTAAGTCATGCACAACAACACCTGCAGACACTAGAATGCAATGCAGGAGATCAGCAACTTCAGAGGAGGAAATTTGGCAAAGATCACAGGACCGTAGCGGTGAGTGTCCAAAATGATGCAATGGAAACAGCATAATATAATCAGCAACAGCCTAGTCTGCACAGCAGCAGCAGCAGCAGCAGCAGCAGCAGCAGCAGCAGCTGCCAATTTAATTCCAGGCTCTGTGCCGATTTCGTGTCACCCTCCCCCACCTCTGGTTACAACGCATTAAACTTTTGAGACTTGTCAAACATTCTATGATTGCCAAGGCAGAGTTGGTGTAATACTGAGCCAAGCAAACAAGTGGGGAATGGCTCAGTTCAGCCTGGAAAAGACATTGAGTTTATCTAAGCCTCTTCATATGGAAAGGAGGCCCATCCGAAGCTTGGATGAGATCCTGAAAGTCAGAGGAGCATTTTGCCATTGCTGCTACCACTGAGTCGGGATGTGCCCTAATTTATTTTATTATTTTATTATTTTACTTTTTTAAGCTCTGTTCCAAGCTGAAAACCAAAGAGTCTTGCTCAGAATGTTTGGTCAGAATGTTTCTGGTGGAATATAACTCAAAATGCTTTGAGTCTTGCACCACTGAGAACAATGGAACCTCAGAAGGAATCATAGTAGTACTTGACCAGCTCAAAACCCAGAAAGAAATCAAATTGTGAGACAGCCAGTAAAAACCACAGTAAAACCCAATCATTATAAAACTGGTTGGGTTAAGCTATGATGTATTTTACAAATAATAAAATAAAAATATTTCCCGTAGCCACCATAAGAGAAATAAAATCACAGTGATCCCAGAGTAAAAACTGTTAAGTAAAAGGGATCTGAGTGGTCTCAGAATTTGACTAGATGGGACTTATTAGCTGTAACAAGCATCTTTGTAATGGGAACAGTTTAACAAGATGTGGGTTAATATTTCAGAATTTCTTCACCACCGGAACAAAATCCTTGCTCAGATGGATACCCTGTAATTGTTCCTCCAGAGCTGCTGTTGGGAGGGTATTGTATCTTGCCAGAGTTAGGCCTCTTCTGAATTCGGGAACTGTTATTTGGCTTGGATATCTAGCCAGATTGAAAAAATGTGAATGACTCTCACAATTCTTTGGATATAGCAACCAGGGCTGACTGGGCTTCTGCATCCTTGGTTCATTGTTTAAGGGCTGCCTCTGCACACTCATATCTCATCTTGGGATAGGATTGCGTTAAGTGAGAAACCATAGCATTTCAGTTTCTCATGCAGTGTCCTAACCCAAGATGAAATAAAGGCATTTCTTAACATCAGAAGTGTAAAACCCACATGGGGAAAAAAAAATAAATTTAACCCGTAAGAGAAGATGCATGTCCAAATATGGGTTTCAGGCTTGGTTGCACCAGTCTCATGGTGCAAGACTATGTTAGGAACACATTGTAGGATTTGAAATACGTTCCTTAAGAATTTAGATTGCACCCTCTCTAAAGGGGGAAACTCAACAGAAACCCATTCTCCCTTGTTTTTCATCCTAAGGGCACACACATAGGCAGAGTGGTATCTATGCTAAATGTTACTTACCATTCATCCTGCAGAAAAATTGCCAATTTTAATTGACAGGTTAATGAAAAGAATATAGAGATGGGATGCAAAAAGTCAGCTGTCTTCTGTGTAAGTACTGTTTCTATTATTTGCTATGGAAAATTTATTTTCAAACAATCCCCTTGGCCAATTTTATGTATACTGGATAGTGGATAGCACAAAATCAATGCTATATACTTGATTAACACTCAATTCTGTGGTTTTAGCAAGAAAAAAAGAGGGAACTTTTTTCTGAGTTTCCATTGTTCTCTATTGCAGAATATTGAAAACAGCAGGGACAAAACTCCAGAATCTGGAGTTGGACTGTTTTAGATTCTTCACCACTTGGATTTTTTATTTTTACCTCTATTTATATTATTTTTTACTGCATTTTACTCTTTGTATTTATGGTGATGGTTTTAATCGATTGTTGTAAACCACCTAGAGTCCTCCGATGGGAGGAGATGGGCGGGGATAAATTAGATAGACAGATAGACAGATAGACAGATAGACAGATAGACAGACAGACAGACAGACAGACAGACAGATAAATCTGCTGTTCTTGGAGTGCTTCCTTTACTCCTCTGGAAAGCACAATCATTTTTAGGGGAGTGAAATTGGTAAGTAACTGATCAGATCTCCACCCACGAAAAATATCTCAAAAATGTGTTAAACCAATTGATATTGGTGGGCAATGCATTACTTTGAACAGGAACAAATAGAAGAAGGATACAAAGTATCAAAATAACTTGGGAAATAGAAGCAGAAGAAGAGGAGAAAGATGAGAAAGATGTCTTTGAAAGATAATAACAAGAAATATCAGAAACTGGAAACCAGTAATGGTCAGGAAAAATGAGAAGCAGGAAAAAAAAATAAAGTACCATAGTTGAATTTCCTGGTGAATTGGCATTTTGATCACTTAGGGCAGATGTTGACACAGCTGGGCCAGAGAAGCTGTAGTGATGCGTAGACATTGTGTTGCCAACAGGTGGCTAGGGATCTAAATAACCCCTATGGAGTAAAACAGAAAGCAGATGATAGTTGTTGGAGCCATTCCCAAATTATACATACCATTTTTTTTTAAAATAGGGATTTTAAATAACACTTCAAATGGTATCTATCTATCTATCTATCTATCTATCTATCTATCTATCTATCTTTAGAAATTTGCTAATCACTCTTTGCAAATTTCACTGCCAATCCTTATGTTGGGTAGCAACATGCCCAATTTTACACCGACAGTCTAAAGATGCATTCAGATTTGTAATCAGCTAATACATTTAGCTGCCTCTGAAAGAAAATATTATTTGTAGAAAAATCATGTTTATGTTATTTATTTATTTGAGTTTTGTCCCACCTCAGTCTTGTGACTCTCAGTGGTTAGAATGTCACATTAAAAATGACAACACCAGAATTAAAACAACATGCCATCTAAATCAGAAAAAGAGGAACCAAAGTAAGGGAGAAAAAAAAAAGAACAAGAGGCCTGAAAAAGCTCAATTTTTAATAACTTCCTAAAGGCTACCAGGGAGGAGGCCAATGTAATCTCAGTGGGGAGCTAGACAGACAGACAGAAACTTTATTTCAGTCATTGACTAATAAAAATGCATTCAGTAAAACAAACAAAGCAAAGTTAACTCCTATATCAGTGACTACTGGAAACCATTTGTGGGTGAATCTTACACAAAATGTAGCAGAAGTTTGCTACCTTTAGAGAGAGAGATTTATCCTGGTTATCTAACAAATAATACAAATAAAAATTATCAGAGTGCCCTGGAAATTTAGATAAAAAAGGGGTAATCAGCTGGTGGCCAATGTTCCTGTAGAACTTGCAGTGCAAAAGAAAATGGGCTGGGGTTTCTATATCATCCATGTCACAGGGGCAGTGTCGAGTTTCATAAGGGGTTTCCTAAATTTCCCTTCCAAAACAGTTGTGGGGAGGGCATTAAATCAAGCTAAAGATAAAGCTCTCCTGAATTTGGGAACTATGATGCAATATAAATATGAAGTTGGTATGGGAGCCAAAATTTGGTTACTTACAAATATGTTGTGACAGAAAGCAGCAATTTCTGTTTGGCCTTCTATGTCTAAGATCCTTTGCCTTAATATTGATCTAGCTCACTGTTTCTCAACCTTGGAAACTTTAAGGTGTGTGGACGTCAACTTCCAGAATTCCCCAGCCAGCATGGGACAATTTAGCTTCGAAAGGTCTTGTGGAATAACTCCATTCTTGCAGTTTTTCATAAAGATGCCAGAATTGGCACCAGCCTAATCTCTGGTGGGGGACTATTCCAAATGTTGGGTATGTTTTTCTGTTTTCTAATCTTGTTTCTGCTCTTGCAATGGAATAACTCAATGTCCAGTTTCACCATTACTCCTGCAGGGAGCTCACACAAGCCAGTGAATGAGTCAGTTGATAGCCTATTTCGTAAATGGTAAGTTAGCCCAGATAGAATGAATTCTGGGAGGAAGCATTTCCATCATTCAAAAAGACTTCACCTAAATTAAGTCAGAGAGTAGGAAATTCCTCTTATATTTTCCAAGGTTCTGTATTTACCCCAGACTAGCATTAAAGAGGCTTTACTGAAATCAGTGTAATTTGTGCTTCCTTGATCTTGCCTGGCTGCATGGAACTTGATACACTGACACCCACTGTTTTGAGTAACATGCAAAATAAACACCCACGACTAAATGGAATTCAGGATGATCTCTTTACGAATGTAGGTGATCCTCCAAAGCCAGAAGTGTGTAATGAGTTAGAACCCTATTCTTATGCTGGTGGGGATGCAACTCTGCCTAGAAAAAAGATAAGGCTTCTGACGATTCAAGGACTTTAGAGTACATTATGCTAGTTATAGCATTTATAAATCCATAGAAGCACAATCTAGGTCTCCCTTAGCTGTTTATGTGTTCTGCAGGTACTACCCCAGAACACTTCATGGTCGGTCAGCCTTTACTGTTGGTCTCTGAAGAAAAAGCTACCACTATTGGTGATTTCCAAACCAGTTAATTTACACTTAATTGTTTTAAGACTATGTAAGGTCTTAAAGAGAGTGGATGGAAGGGGAATAAGCTTTTTAAAAGTGATAGAAACAGACTTTGCACCAAACAAAGATTGTGTCAAAATGACATTGGTGTGATGCATCATTAATCTGCCATTATATACTTGCATCCTGATGCAAGTATTTCACTTGTGTTTTTTCTGTCCTGACACCATAGTGCATATTTGTCAGTTTCTCCCCATCCCCACATCTCCCCCTTGCCCCCAGGTGCCTATGTCTGGAAGGGTTAAGAAGAAAAATGTAGTTAAAGAGGAGCTGGATATGTACATTTTTTGCTCTGGACTAGCCTACTTTCTACTTTTACCATAAGTACTTTCCTCTTATTTCCCCTACATATAACTCTAGTGTATTTCATTAGACCCATAGGTGTCAAACAAGTTTATTTATTGATTATTTATTTATTATTCAAATTTTGTTACCACCCATCTCCCCCAGAAGAGGGACTCTTTTGTTCTCTCTTGATGTAAATCAGTGAAGATATGGACAAGACTGGAACAGTTCAGGCTTTGCCCCATTGCTAGAGGAATAACTAAGGAGAAAAAGAAACTCTCTTTCCCCCTCTCTTTCCCCTGCCTTCCCCATTTTTGAGACTAAACAAAGAAAAACCCAGGAATGCCAATATCTGAATGACAAGGAAGACCTTACACTTTATTTATCTTGCCATCAGCCTTTAAACAATGCACCTAGGCACATCTTGTATCATTGAGCAGAAATGATAAACTCAATCAATATATTCTGGATTACCACAATGGAAAATTCACAGTTCCTTTGAAAAACTCTTAAAATGCTATTGTTACATTGATTTGAACTTTGTAGGTCTTCAGCATAATCACATCCTTTTGAACAGCAATTTTCCTAGTGTTGTCTTGAATTTCTGAAATCTGTTCCATAGATACCTGTTGGCTTCAGGCCTATAAGGCAATTTATATTATAAGAAGGAAGAGAAAGAGGGAAGTTCATTTTTCACTTTTTCTGCCAGCCTCCTGCTGAACTTGTCTCATTGGTATATCACTTCAAATTCCCACTTCCTGTCTGAGCTAGTTCTCTTTAGTGCTCTGACGCCCCCACATTGTCCTTTGGGAGATTTACAGAAGACAGAATCTACAGGATTTTCTTTCTGATACATTGCCACAGGAAAGATGTATAGATGAGAAAGAATATAAGGTGTTGAACACTAACCATCAACTATATTACTCCTAATCTGCATTAATAGAGACAACACTGGACTAGCATGAATTTGCTTACTCTGTATAACACTGCAGAAATGACTGACCTCTTTACTAGGAATAAAGTTACTTGCACTGATAGAATTTCTACAGAGCTAACTTGCCTAGCCAGGATTGAAAAAATATTGATGATTTTGAACTTTGGTGTTGGAGAAGATTCCTAAGAATACCATGGACATCCAAGAAAACAAACAAATGGCTCATCAAAAAAAATCAAGCCAGAGTTCTCAGTTGAGGCACAAATGATCAGGCTTAAAAGGTCATATCTGGACACATTATGTGAAGATCTAGCTCTCTGGAGAAGGCTCTAATGTTGGGAAAGGTGGAAGAAAAGAGAAGAGGATGACCAACAGCAAGGTGGATGGACTCAGTTACAATGGCAATGGGTGCACCATTGGAAGACCTGAAGGATTAGGTTAGGGATAGATCATCATGGAGAAAATGTATTTAGGTGGTTGCTAAGATCAACACCAACTTGATGGTACATAGGCAACCAGCCAGCCAGCCAGCCAGCCAGCCAGCCAGCCAGCCAACCAACCAACCAATTTGCCTAGCAGATTAAGATATAAAATGAGAACAGAACCTCAGCCCAAAGTCAAAAGCCAACATGTAACATGTTAATGGTGGTGCATCTAGAGCTGACCTCAGTGCCAAACTCCAGGCCTCATAACTCAAAAAGGGACAAATGACCATCCAGGATGCTCAACATAATAGAAACAGCAACAGAAAAGTCAAGATCTGGATTGACTGGGGCATGCTGACAGTGCTTATCACAGCATACTTTGTTTCTTCTTATTGTTATATATCATCATCGTCATCATCGTCATCATCGTCATCATCATCATCATCTTCATGCTTCTTTATTGGGCGGACCATGTTGTTGATCATCAACGCATCTGCTCTTCCTTCTTTCCTCTGGCATAGAAAGAAACTTTTTCTGGTTTTCCTCTGTAACTGTAGTTTGATATGTCATCCAAAGTAACAAATTGTGGTCAGTTACAGATTTATAAAAACCAAACTGACTTAAACCACAGTTATTTAAAAAAAAAATTGCTCATCTTAATCATACTTTGCTGCTTCATATGAGATCTCCTGATCTCATCATGGCAATGTTGAGGGAAGTTGGGAGAAAGGAGAATCAGGTGAGACAAAGCCAATCTTTCCTAAACAGGTGTGTTCTAAATGTTTTAGATTACAACTCTCATAATTCTAAGCCAGCATATGTCTGGTGGATCCCAACCTCTGTAATCTCCACCAATATTTCATAATATTGTCACCCTCCTGGGGCTTTTTCATTAGATATTGTTTTGGGTGGTGATCATATCATAGGGCAGAGAGGAGGGAGAGGCAAGATTATCAATAATTTTAATAACTGGGGAGGTATCATTTGGATATATTTTTATTTCTTTTATTTATTTATCATGTTTTTATTACCGCCCATCTCCCCCACTCGGGGGACCCTGGGCGGTTCACAATAAAACAGTTTAAAATTCAACAAAATCAAAATAATGTTGATAATCAATAAATATAAATATAAAATATAATGAAATCCAAGTAATGGCAGATCTAATTCCACCGAAAGGGGACAAGACCGGTTCTGGCAGGACAAGGGAACCAACCAGCCCCAAGAATGGCTCTTCCTCTCCCCACTCCAAGCATGGTAACAAAACCTGGTCTTCAACCATTTCCTGAAGTCCAGAAGGGAGGAGGCTAACCTCATATCTGGGGGAAGGGTGTTCCAAAGGGCGGGAGCTACTGCAGAGAAGGCCTACCTTCTGGACCCCACCAGTTGGAATTCTCTTGCAGACGGGGTCCGTAGCATGCCCGCTCTGCATGGCTGGGTGGGCTCGGTAGATGTAATGGGGATGAGATGGTCCTTTAGGTAACCTGGACCCATGCCATGTAGGGCTTTAAAGGTGATAACCAACACATTGAATTGGACCCAGTGCACATTGAAGCAAACTGGCACCCAGTGCAGCTCACGGAGCAAGGGAGTTACATGTGCTGATCTTGAAGTACCTAAAATCGCCTGCGTGGCTGCATTCTGGACCAGCTGTAGCTTCTTCAAGTATCCGGAATAAAGGAATATTGCTTTAGAGATGATGATGATGATAATTTATTAAACTTGTATGCCGCCTGACTCTCAACAACAGCATCCTATTCTTTACATATAACAAAAAGTGAAAAAGCATGTTGGCTGGAGAATTCTGGGAGTTGAAGTCCACATATCTTAAAGTTACTAAGTTTGAGAAACACTGATATAAGTCAGTGGCGGACCAGAGATGTTTATGCCTTGCTTGGTGATAGGGCAGCTAATAAGGGGATCCTGACTTATTTATTTATTTAATTATTTTTTATCCCCCCTTTATTATTTTTTATAAATAACTCAAGGTGGTGAAGATACCTAATACTCCTTCCTCCTCCTATTTTCCCCACAACAGCAACCCTGTGAGGTGAGTTGGGCTGAGAGAGAGGGACTGGCCCAAGGTCACCCAGCTGGCTTTCATGCCTAAGGCAGAACTAGAACTCACAGCCTCCTGGTTTCTAGCCTGTTGCCTTAACCACTAGACCAAACTGGCTCTCTTAGCTGTTGGAACTCCAGTAGGATTCTCCTAGATGGTCAGAACAGCTGTTCTAGACATGGACCAAAATGGAAGTGGTTGCTTAGGAACCAAACCTACGTCGCCATTCTTTTCCCTCATTTGGTTTCGGACTGGGTTATTTATTTACTTCATTATTTCTCCATGACTGGGGAACCATTAACTGGGTGCACTTGGCCTTTAAGGAGGAAGAAGAAAATAAAAGAAGAATCATATAATCATTTGATAGGTTATCTCAGAAACACACAAATACACAGAGTCTGACTCAACCTATAAATTTGCCACTAAACTATTGGATGATGGGGAAATGACACTCCTATCCATCAACAAGACAATTAGAAAGTTGCCTTGGTATAAGGAAATCATGGCCTATATGTCTTTCTTAAATGACAAAGTGGATTTTCCAATCTAGAGCCATTAAAAACAGAGCTATCTCTGGAGAACAGGGAGAACAGAACCTATGTTAGTTTTTTTCTCTTTCTGTTCTGTTTCTTTGTGGAAAGCCATACATTTAGCCAATACGCACATATGCCCATACACATACATGCTATAAAGTCTTTCTTTAATTAAATAAATAGTCATTTAATCAACCAGGTAGTCAAAGCTCTAGGGAGAAATTTATGCTGTAATGCTTTTTCTCTTGGAATTATGGATCTTGTAATTACAGATCTGTCAAAAGTGACCTCAGCTGTGCAAAGAAACTTAAAATGAAACACTTCCTGTGGGAAAACAGAGATATAAATGGGATTTTGGAATGTCACATTTTTCATCCACTGTATAAGTAATATTAAACACCCCCTCATTTAAACATTGATAATGTTAATTATTCACCACTGTTACCTGCTTGTGTGTTGTTAGGTTTTCATCACTGATAATGTCTGTTACAACAATTAAAGTTTATTTATTATGCTTATTTTTAAGAGAAAATCTGTGTATTATGGGAAATTTGCCTATTAAATCTGCCTATTATGGGAAATTATATCCTTTATATTTTTAATTCTGTGTGGTATTTTTCCCCTGGGAGGAGAGGTCAAATGGAACTAAAAAGCATACTTAAGAGGTCTGATGAAATCTGACTAACAAATTGCACAAAATGCCACTGGTTGAATTTATTTTCACTGAGTTTTGCCGGCATAAAACTCAGAGAAATAATGATAAGGTGGTAGTGTTTAACATTTACAAGTCTAATTTTAAAAATAGGGGGTTGGATTGCAAGTGATGTTTTTCACTTTGCTCGAGTGTTTGATTTTTAAATTGATATCATAATATTAATATTAATGTAATATCAATAGTAAGATTGTGATGTTAACATTGCTATAATGATTACATTGCATATTTATACCGTGAGAACTCCTAGATTCTCAAAATGAAGACTCCGATAAATAAATAAAATTTTCCCCATGGCTTAGTTTCCTTTAAACTAGATATAAAAGCCCAGGACTGCACATGCCATTTGTAATTTTAGGTCTTGCATTAAACACAATGGAAGGAATCATATAAATTAGCTGCAATAATAAGGCAGGACAATGGCAGCTTGGGAACAACGGAAAATGATATCAGCACCATTCAACTGGGGGAGGTCAATTGATGAAGAGATAGGCTGGTGTCAAACATTGTTTTAACATATGTTTTCCTGGACCCTGTTGTTTTGAATAGATCAGAATTTCATAGGCTCAGATAATGTGCATAGCCATAAATCCTTGTTTAAAAACACTAAAGCAAAGCCAGACAAACTATACTGTGGCTTTATTTATTTATTTAACACATTTATATAGCCAACCATCTCACTAAACGTGACTTTGGGCAGCGTATAACCAATAGTCAAAACAATATCACAACTATTAAAACATTTTAAAAAATAAATAAAAACAAGATAAATAAGATAATGAGAGCCAGTCTGGTGTAGCAGTTAAGGCACCAGGCTAGAAACCAGGAGACTGTGAGTTCTAGTCCTGCCTTGGGCACAAAGCCAGCTGGGTGACCTTGGGCCAGTCACTCTCTCAGCCCTAGGAAGAAGGCCATGGCAAACCACTTCTGAAAAACCTTGCTAAGAAAACTGCAGGGACTTGTCCAGGCAATCTCCAAGAATTGGACACAATTGAACAGATTAAGAAAAAGATAATAAAAACAAGATTGCGGGAAAACACCCATCTAAACACAATACAACCATCACTCAGGCTCCCTGACGTTGCTGGAAGTGATGGAGTTTTTAAAGATTAATAAATGAACTCCAAGCAGTTAACAACAATCTTGCAAAGTAGAAGTGTGAACCAAAAAGAAACTTGCACTTTAAGCTTAATTACATTCAGAAAAGAATTCAGTCTTTGCACAGTAGTTAGATGAAGAGAAAAAAAAAGGTAGCTTACATTTATTCAGTAGATCTGGATACAAGTAGTTTCATAGTAGAAAGCACTTATTCATCACTGGTTCTTTGTAGACATTTTCTATGGAAATAAAAATGTCTGTGTGCAAGCGAGATGAAAGCATGAGAGCTGCATTCTGCAGCACCTCCTGCTTGCAGGTGTGCCCAAGAGGTAAAATGGAGATTGTTAATCCCCAAACCCAAGGAAGAGGAGGAAGTGGAAATCAGGTGACCCATGTGACATCCACAAACACAATAGAGATACATTTACTAGAAAGACCCCCTTATGCTTATGAGACAATGCTGAGTTGACCCCTGATAATTCCAACAGGAAGACCCCCATTTTCAGAGCCTTCCAAAAGGCTGACAGGGATGGTTAACAGGCTACTCACTTCAGGGAGGATGACGTTCCAGAGGGGGGGAACCACAGCAGAAAAGGCACATCATCTGAGTCCCATCAGATGAAGCTGTTTAGGAGATGGGACCTGCAACATAACCCCCTGCTGGACCTGATAGGATGGGTAGATGTGATTGGGAAGAGGCAGTCCCTTAAATAACCTGGACCCATGCCATGTAGGGCTTCAAAGGTCAAAGCCAGCACCTTGAAATGCACCTGGAAGCAAACTGGAAGCCAATGCTGCTCACAGAACAGAGGTGTAACATGGGCCATCCCAGAGGCACACATAACTGTCCCTGTAGCCACATTCTGCACCAGCTGAAGCTTCCGAATACTCTTCAAGGGCAGCCCACATAGAGTGCATTACAGTAATCCACTCTGGAGGTGACTGGGGCGTGAATGACTGAGTTTCCTCATGGTCCAAGAAAGGGCACGACTGGCACACAACATGAAGATGTCCTCCTCAAACTGGTCCTCCTCAAACAGGTCCTCCTCAAACAGGAGGGTAGCTTGAAAGATAGGGAAAATGAAAGAGAAATGAGAACACAGGTAGTGAAAGAAGACTACAAAATAGTCATTGGATTGTACCTAATTGAAGGGGCAGTATTTTAAAGAAGGGGGCTTCAGAAAAAAAAGGAGAGATTTGGAAAGAAAGACTCTTTAACTCTCTCCATCCAAGGGTTGTATGGAAAAAAATAGGAAGCAGCTAAGATTGTTATGCATATTGCTAGAGTTCCTGAAGGAAATATGGATATAAATCTAATAAATAAATTCCGTTCCTCTGACCACAGATCAAATGATGAAGGTGATCACAGTGGAACAAACTATTGAGGAAATACAGCAATGTTATATCCTCATACCAGGCATATATAGGAGACAGACATTCTACATTGTGGCTGAGTTTTAGGAAGCTATTTCCTGCCACTTGGAAAGATTTACCCTTTTATTAGATTTCCATTAAAAAAAAAAAGTCACTGCCTTTGAACAAATGTTTACTTCTCTACCCCTCGAATGTGAAATAGGAAATGAGTGGGAGGCATGACAAAAATTATATGATCCCATTAATACGACTGGCTGTAATTTGTGAGGATAAATAAGCCTTGTTCAGCATTTTATTGCTTTTGAAAACTCTACAATCAGGACAAACTATGCCATAAACATAACTCTTGACAGGTGCTTGCAGTGATAAACATATAACTCAAAGCTTGCCTGAAATAATGCCGGCCCATTTACTAACAAAGAATCCAGCCATGACTGTGAGGGGAGTAGTAAAGGGGACGGTGGAGGACAAAGAGAGACACCCAGAGAAAGGCATTAAAAAGAACAGCTTTCATATTTTAAATAGATAAGGGTCACTCTTCATCCTCAAGGATCCACCAGTGTTTTATTAAGCTGCATTTGAAACTGAAAGCACAAGATCTCCCAGACTTAGCCATGAGATCGTTTTAGCCAACCCTTCCTGATCTGCCTCCTCCTGAATTCCCAGCAAGATGGAGCACAACTTTTTCCAGGCCATGGACCTCCATTTGGTTCCTCAATGGCCTGCACATTGGAAATTCAGCAGGCAGCAGGATGAAGAAGGAAGGGGAAAGTGAAAGTGAAAAGTCCATCTTCTTATCGCTTGGCTTTCAACATTTCTTTCAAAAGGGAAGCTAATTCTGGTGAAATTTTCAGAGATCTTGTTTTTATTGAAGGTGAAGTAGCCAAGGAATGTGTGTAAGGGCCTTCAAAACATGTTCTATCACGTCTCTTGCAATTGGCAGCCACCCTGGCTTTCATGTTTCAGGCCATCCCAAAGGAGGACTTCATGAGGCAGTTCCTCTCAGAGGGCTCTTTCTTATCTGGAGGTGTGGTCAGCCAAGGAGACATCAGAGCAAAGGAAAGATGTGTAGCATTAGGAACCACCACCAGCACTCATGACCTCTGCCACCTTCATCTATCAAGTAAGTTAAAAAAAAAACACATTAAAGAATTGCACATTAGATTCCAGTGCAAAATATTTATTAAGAGGACAGCTAGTTCCATCAGAATGGAAATGATGATAATCAGGGGAATAGCTGAGACCCTAGCTTCAAACTTCTATAGATACCTCTATCTCATTAGGGATTTGTAATATTTGCATTGTTGAATGTTTCCGGTATGTAATACTAGTGCTGTACCCCCAAAATCTCTGGTTTTTTCAGGTACTCTCATTCAATTTGATGGGAAAAACCTCTCTTCTTCTTCTTCTTCTTCTTCTTCTTCTTCTTCTTCTTCTTCTTCTTTTGTAAAATTGTCAGGTCTGTGTTGTGGTATTCTGCCATCATTTTGCACAAGGGAGAAATGTTTAATTTGTGTTTCATTGTACAGTGCTCTCTCCAGAAGTCTAGAACTGACCTCATTTACCATGTTTCTATTACATCCCAAAGGAATCCCCTAGTAAGGGAACCTCCCCAATTGGCTTTTTCTAGTTCAAGACTGTAAGTCACTGCAAACCAAGCCAACTGAACATCTGCAATTTCTACTACCTTGCAACCACAAAGTAATCTCAGAATGATTATGAAAAGCAATTTCAAAGGCATTTAGATTAATCCTGAAATGAGGAAGAAAAGCAGCTACCGCTTTTGTGTGGCAAGAAAACTCTGGGGAAATTGGAAAGCGTGATGCAGCTCAGGGTTCCTCTTGCTTCCAAGTTTATCACAGCCTAGAGATGTAGAACTTCAGGAGATTTAGAGAGGACTATGCCTGTGTGTCATCACATGTTGCTTTGCACTCACACTGCCTTTGTTATTTGCTTTTTATTCTGCCTCCTCAACCTCTTAATCATTACATATATTTCCAAAATTCCAGGGTGAGAATATATCCTAATGTAGCCGAAGAATACTTGTTACATACAGGACAGAAATTAAAGCAAATATGGTGGAGCCCCCTTTTTACAGATTTTTTTTTTAAAAAAAACCCTTTAAGGGAAACTCCCATTCCCAATACTTTGTGCATGTTCAGTAACTACAGAACATTAACTGACTGTTGGAAGGGTAAGTAGCTCAAGACTAGAAGGTGGAGAAATTGAAGGAGCTATATTGGATGTAATAGTATGTGGG
This sequence comes from Candoia aspera, assembly GCF_035149785.1. Lineage (NCBI taxonomy): Eukaryota > Metazoa > Chordata > Lepidosauria > Squamata > Candoiidae > Candoia > Candoia aspera. Next base: position 7,814,751 of record NC_086163.1, read on the forward strand.
AATGACCTTGGGAGACAGGGAGAAGAACTGCAGCCAGGACAACGATCAGACAAGAGGCAGCTGAGCCCACAAAAGGAAGGTGGGCATGGCAAACATCACAGAGGAGGAGCAATGTACTTTTAGACTTGCACGATTCTATTAATGTAACCTTATAATACAGTAAAAATAGAGATGTACTTCTGAGTGTGCTTCTTGTCCAGACTACCTTGCAAGGCTGACATTGCAGGAAGGTGTGGCTGATTGAACAAAAGAACTCCACATGGTGACCTTTTGTTCTCTATTCCATTTGTAAATCCTACAGAAGCTGAGCAAATCTCCGATATTTTTTCCCCCAGGGCATTTGAGTTGACCTGGTCCAACTACTCTGGAATTTTGTACTGCTTGTAGAAAGTGAAAAACAGAATTCATGTTAACAAGTACTTAGTCAAAAGAGATCAACCAGCAAGTTGATATAGAGGGAAAAGGGAGTAGCCTTGAGGGACAGGAGGAAGAGCCACTACCAAGGTAATGGTAAGAAAAAAGGGACTTGAGTCCAGGGTAAGAATGTAATGTGTGTAAATGTCTCAGACAAGCCCCTCCATAGTTCACCCAAAGATAAAGGGAAGGAGTGAGGAAGCACATTCAGACGTAAGATTCTGTTACTATAGCTTTACAACAAAGATAGTCCTGACCTATATGGTGCTGGTTTCCTAGTCTGATCTACTTTGAAGGGCTGATAGTTTCATAATGAATGCTAAATATGCAAGCCAGATTTTGTCTCTCTTGTTGTGTGGCGCAGAGTGGTAGGCAGCAGTATTGCAACTGAAACTCTCCCCACGACCCGAGTTCGATCCCAGCGGAATCTGGATTCTCAGGTAGCCGGCTCAGGTCAACTCAGCCTTCCATCCTTCCGAGGTTGGTAAAATGAGTATCAGCTTGCTGGGGAAGGTGACGACTGGGGAAGGCAATGGCAAACCACCCTGCTATAATCTGCCAAGAAAACGTTGCAAAAGCGGGGTCCCCCGCAAAGGGTCAGACGTGACTCAGTGCTTGCACAGGGGACCTGTCACCTTGTTGTTGTTGTTGTTGTTACTGTTCTTGCTGCTAGAGACCCAAATAGTTAACTTTAACATAAATCAGTGATGTGGAGGAATGAAAGGAAGGAGTTCAAAGATAAGTACTACCATAAAAAATACATGTTCCAGAGAAACAAAGATAAAATCCTTGATGTAATACAATTCCTGTTTTTTCTTGCCCTCACCACAGGGGCTTATGCACAGCCAGTAACTTTGTTTGCATTTTACAAATTAGTAGATGGCCCTTTGATACTGGGGGGAGGGAGGAATAACCTCCCCTCTTTAGATTTGGGGAGGGGGTAGTCTGTTATGCTTTGAGTTGGTTTAAGATGCTAAACAGTTCATAAATGGAACTCACGTCATTGCAAAAAATATAGCGGACAGATGTGAACAGAAAATGTCTTCTGCAGGAAATCTTGTGTAACTAGCCTGGAAGAATTCAATTATTTGCAAGGAGACCCAATATCTTGCTGGGAATATTCAGGGATGAAAAAGAACATAGAAATCTGGGCAGTAATGCCCAACTCTGCCATATATGGCATACCTTGATAGTTTCTTATTATGCAACAGAATTACATGGTTACTAATGCTTTGGCCTGCTTTGGAAATGATAGGGAAGATGACCTGACTTGAATGCAAGAAACATTTTTCTGCTATTCGGTAAAGTGGCCCCTCTTTTTTCAAGCTACTGTGGACTGTGAAAAAAGGTGAGGCTGCTTTAAAGAGTCAGTTCATTAAAATTAAAAATCATTACCTTGTAGGCCTTCAGCAAAGGATCGTTACCTTGCTGTGGTGCTGGAGTTTGAGCACCTCAATGATGCCATGAGCTAAACCGTGAAGGGCCACCCAAGATGGGAAGGTCATGACAGAGAGGTCAGACTAAATGCGATCCCTGGGGAAGGTAATGGCAACCCACCCCAGTATTCTTGCCATGAAAACTAAATGGATCAGTACAACCAGAGATATGTCGGTATACCATTGGAAGATGAGACCCCCAGGTTGGAAGATGGTCAAAATGCTACTAGGGAGGAACAGAGGATGAGTTCAACTAGCCCCAGATGTGATGACGCAGCTAGCTCAAAGTCGAAAGGATGGCTAGCAGCCGACGGTGCTGGTGGTGAACGGAGAATCTGATGTTCTAAGGATCAACACACCATTGGAACCTGGAATGTAAGATCTATGAGCCAGGGCAAATTGGATGTGGTTATTGGTGAGATGTCAAGATTAAAGATAGACATGTTGGGCGTCAGTGAACTGAAATGGACTGGAATGGGCCACTTCACATCAAATGACCACCAGATCTACTACTGTGGACAAGAGAACCACAGAAGAAATGGAGTAGCCTTCATAATTAATAGTAAAGTGGCTAAAGCAGTCCTTGGATACAATCCAAAAAACGACAGAATGATCTCAATTTGAATTCAGGGCAAGCCATCTAATATCACAGTGATCCAAATATACTCCCCAACCACAGATGCTGAAGAAGCTGAAGTAGAGCAGTTCTATGAGGATCTGCAGCACCTACTGGACAACACGCCTAAAAGAGATGTTATTTTCATCACAGGAGACTGGAATGCTAAGGTGGGCAGTCAAATGACACCTGGAATTACAGGTAAGCATGGCCTGGGAGAACAAAATGAAGCAGGACATAGGCTGATAGAATTTTGCCAAGACAACTCACTCTGCATAACAAACACTCTCTTCCAACAACTGAAGAGATGGCTTTATACATGGACTTCACCAGATGGACAACACCGAAATCAGACTGACTACATCCTTTGCAGCCAAAGGTGGGGGACATCCATACAGTCGGTAAAAACAAGGCCTGGAGCTGACTGTAGTTCAGATCACGAACTTCTTCTTGCACAATTTAGGATCAGACTTGTCCTAACAGCCAGGAACCACACTGAGACAAGGAATAGGTCTCTAGTGTTTTATTACTGCTACATAACAGAAAATCCTAACAAACTGAAGAAGCGTGGGAAAAACCCAGACATATAAACCCCAAAGACTAAGGTGGGCCCGATCTGTGTCTCTTTGAATGGCTACCTAATTCCTCAGTACTACGCATGCACTTTACAGCCTGGATGGGAGCCCCCTGCTCGCCATCCTTACTCATGACAAGACTAAAGAGATTAGGGAAGACCCACAGATCAGCTAGATATGAGCTCACTAATATTCCTAAGGAATATGCAGTGGAGGTGAAGAATCGATTTAAAGGACTGGACTTAGTAGATAGGGTCCCGGAAGAACTATGGACAGAAGTTCGCAACATTGTTCAGGAGGCGGCAACAAAATACATCCCAAAGAAAGAGAAAACCAAGAAGGCAAAATGGCTGTCTGCTGAGACACTAGAAGTAGCCCAAGAAAGAAGGAAAGCAAAAGGCAACAGTGATAGGGGGAAATATGCCCAATTAAATGCAAAATTCCAGAGGTTAGCCAGAAGAGATAAGGAATTATTTTTAAACAAGCAATGCACGGAAGTGGAAGAAGACAATAGAATAGGAAGGACAAGAGACCTCTTCCAGAAAATTAGAAACATTGGAGGTAAATTCCAGGCAAAAATGGGTATGATCAAAAACAAAGATGGCAAGGACCTAACAGAAGAAGAAGAGATCGAGAAAAGGTGGCAAGAATATACAGAAGACCTGTATAGGAAGTATAACAATATCGGGGATGGTCAGTGAGCTAGAGCCAGGCATCCTGAAGAGTGAGGTTGAATGGGCCTTAAGAAGCATTGCTAATAACAAGGCAGCAGGAGACGACGGCATCCCAGCTGAACTGTTCAAAATCTTGCAAGATGATGCTGTCAAGGTAATGCATGCTATATGCCAGCAAATTTGGAAAACACAAGAATGGCCATCAGATTGGAAAAAATCAACTTATATCCCCATACCAAAAAAGGGAAACACTAAAGAATGTTCAAACTATTGAACAGTGGCACTCATTTCACATGCCAGTAAGGTAATGCTCAAGATCCTGCAAGGTAGACTTCAGCAGTTCATGGAGCGAGAATTGCCAGATGTACAAGCTGGGTTTAGAAAAGGCAGAGGAACTAGAGACCAAATTGCCAATATCCGCTGGATAATGGAAAAAGCCAGGGAGTTTCAGAAAAGCATCTATTTCTGTTTTATTGACTATTCTAAAGCCTTTGACTGTGTGGACCATAACAAATTGTGGCAAGTTCTTAGTGGTATGGGGATACCAAGTCATCTTGTCTGCCTCCTGAAGAATCTGTATAACGACCAAGTAGCAACAGTAAGAACAGACCACGGAACAACGGACTGCTTTAAGATTGGGAAAGGAGTACGGCAGGGCTGTATCCTCTCACCCTACCTATTCAACTTGTATGCAGAACACATCATGTGACATGCTGGGCTTGAGGAATCCAAGGCTGGAGTTAAAATTGCTGGAAGAAACATTAACAATCTCAGATATGCAGATGATACCACTTTGATGGCTGAAAGTGAAGAGGAACTGAGGAGCCTTATGATGAAGATGAAAGAAGAAAGTGCAAAAGCTGGCTTGCAGCTAAACCTCAAAAAAACCAAGTTTATGGCAACCAGCTTGATTGATAACTGGCAAATAGAGGGAGAAGATGTAGAAGCAGTGAAAGACTTTGTATTTCTAGGTGTGAAGATTACTGCAGATGCTGACTGCAGTCAGGAAATCAGAAGACGCTTAATCCTTGGGAGAAGCGCAATGACAAATCTCGATAAAATAGTCAAGAGCAGAGACATCACACTGACAACAAAGGTCCACATAGTTAAAGCAGTGGTGTTCCCCATAGTAACATATGGCTGTGGGAGCTGGACTATAAGGAAGGCTGAGAGAAGGAAGATTGATCCTTTTGAACTATGGTGTTGGAGGAAAATTCTGAGAGTGCCTTGGACTGCAAGAAGATCCAACCAGTCCATCCTCCAGGAAATAAAGCCAGACTGCTCACTTGAGGGAATGATATTAAAGGCAAAACTGAAATACTTTGGCCACATAATGAGAAGACGGGACACCCTGGAGAAGATGCTGATGCTAGGGAGAGTGGAGGGCAAAAGGAAGAGGGGCCGACCAAGGGCAAGGTGGATGGATGATATTCTAGAGGTGACGGACTCGTCCCTGGGGGAGTTGGGAGTGTTGACAACCGACAGGAAGCTCTGGCGTGGGTTGGTCCATGAAGTCACAAAGAGTTGGAAGTGACTAAACGAATAAACAACAACAAGGCTCTAACTGAGCCCCAGAAAAGCCAGACTGCTCACTTGAGGGAATGATATTAAAGGCAAAACTGAAATACTTTGGCCACATAATGAGAAGACGGGACACCCTGGAGAAGATGCTGATGCTAGGGAGAGTGGAGGGCAAAAGGAAGAGGGGCCGACCAAGGGCAAGGTAGATGGATGATATTCTAGAGGTGACGGACTCGTCCCTGGGGGAGTTGGGAGTGTTGACAACCGACAGGAAGCTCTGGCGTGGGTTGGTCCATGAAGTCACAAAGAGTTGGAAGTGACTAAACGAATAAACAACAACAAGGCTCTAACTGAGCCCCAGAAAAGCCAGACTGCTCACTTGAGGGAATGATATTAAAGGCAAAACTGAAATACTTTGGCCACATAATGAGAAGACGGGACACCCTGGAGAAGATGCTGATGCTAGGGAGAGTGGAGGCCAAAAGGAAGAGGGGCCAACCAAGGGCAAGGTGGATGGATGATATTCTAGAGGTGACGGACTCGTCCCTGGGGGAGCTGGGGGTGTCGATGACCGACAGGAAGCTCTGGCGTGGGTTGGTCCATGAAGTCACGAAGAGTCGGAAGCGACTAAACGAATAAACAACAACGACACCTTGTAGGCAGGGTACAGACAGCCTCCACTGTAATGCTCTCAGTCTGAGAACTGGTTAATGCCGGAAGCAACATCTATTGTATGTGAACCGGTTTTTATTAGCAATCCTTGTACCTTCAACACTGAATGCCTGGCAGACCTTCCTAGCGTGCCTAGAATAATCTTTGATGCTTAAACTATGTCTTTTGTGCTTACTAATGATTTTTCTCTAGCTTATGAGTCACTTTTTTGGAATTAATGCCCAGACTGTACAACTATGCTTCTGATTCTCCCAGTATCAAATCGCAAGTCAGGACAAGATAACAGTGAATTTAAAAGAAAATTGATCACAGCCATTATTGATAACTATAATCCATTATAGTCACCTCCCCCAATCTTACAGCTCCAAATATGTTGGGATTTCTGATGGATACTAGGTTGGAGACGGCTGTGCTGTTGGATTTTAATGTATTTCAGAATCTATTAGCAACTATTTTAATCCTTCTTCTTTTTAGCTATAAGGATGAGAAACCTTTTGGATGGGGAATGGAACTGGATATAGTTCCAGGTTGATAAATGCTGAGTTTTGCCATTTTTCCAATGATCATATAGACCTGTAGAATAGAAAAAGGCTCATCTTCGTGATATACACTATTTATAATTTATGGATTTTTTTTTTTTAGTGGTTCATCCAATACAAATATTTTTACCACTACAAGAACAGTTTAAGTGGCTTGAGAGACAAGATGACCTGAGGAACTCTGGGGTTTTTTTGGGGAGCTAATATGCTTTGAAACTGATGGCAAGTTTTGAAATTTTCCCCATTGCTACATGTAAGGAAAAGGCAAAGTCGGCAAAGTGTTTAATTTCTGGCAATGTCATATTTTTCCCCCTTCCAGGATGTTTCCAAACTTCCCAGTCAAATAACAGTCCTAGGATTCCCTGATAGCCTCTTATCCAAGCCCTAAGCAGCCCAGTCCTGCTTAGCTTCCAAGCCCAGCTAGCTGTGGCCACCAGCTGATAAACAACTGTTATTTGATATAGTTGTGCTTGGAAAATACATTTGCAGTCTAGGGCCATGTACAAATGATATCTCCAAATTGTCCACTCTATTTGTGAGCAGAGAGATTAATGAATTTCTCCAATAGTTTCTTGAATTTGTGACTCACTAAAGTTGTAATGGTAGGAAAGCTCCTTCCTTCCTTCCTTCCTTCCTTCCTTCCTTCCTTCCTTCCTTCCTCCCTCCCTCCCTCCCTCCCTCCCTTCCTCCCTCCCTCCCTCCCTCTCCTCCCTTCCTCCCTTCCTTCCTCCCTCCCTCCCTCCCTTCCTCCCTTCCTCCCTCCCTCCCTTCCTCCCTTCCTTCCTCCCTTCCTCCCTCCCTCCCTCCCTCTCCTTCCTCCCTCCCTCCCTCCCTCCCTCCCTCCCTTCCTCCCTTCCTTCCTCCCTTCCCTTCCCTTCCTCCCTTCCTCCCTCTCCTCCCTTCCTCCCTTCCCTTCCTTCCTCCCTCCCTCCCTCCCTCCCTCTCCTCCCTCCCTCCCTCCCTTCCTTCCTTCCTCCCTCTCCTCCCTCCCTCCCTCCCTCCCTCCCTCCCTTCCTCCCTCCCTCCCTCCCTCCCTTCCTCCCTCTCCTCCCTTCCTCCCTTCCTCCCTCCCTCCCTCCCTTCCTTCCTTCCTTCCTTCCTTCCTTCCTTCCTTCCTTCCTTCCTTCCTTCCTTCCTTCCTTCCTTCCCTCCCAGATTACAGCAGCAGCAACTGGCTCCTATTTTCCATTTCACCATAGCTTTTCTTCTACTCTCTCCCAAAAACAATAGCAAAGGCCTAGAGAAAATATTCTAAAGTGGACTCCTTTGCTGAGAAAGGTGAACCTCCTTCCCCAGTCAATTCAGCTGAACCCAGAACTGGGTTCTCATTTTGTACATCCATATTTTGGCCTCCAGTCCTTGAGTCAGCCAGGGCCATCAAAAGCAAAAGGTATGCTGCTCTCCAAAGGACACCAGTTCACTGAGTCTCTGCATTCTTGGCTTATTTAGAAGATGGTTTGAAATTCGTTGTTTTGTTTCTTTACATTTACTTCATTACCGGGGGGTTGGTGGCTCTGACAAGATACATTCTTGTATTCCAGGTACTAAGTTGCAAATTAATTTCCACTGACAGAGGGTGTCCTACTAATTAATAGAAAAATGGAAGGTGGAGTGCTTTTGAGTCAGTCTTGACTCCTGGTCCACACAATATTCTTGGCAACATTTTTGGAACCCTTTGCCCTTGTCTTCTTCTTCTTAGGGCTGAGAGAGAACGTCCGGTCCAATGTCACCTAGATGGCTTCTGTGCTTAAGTCAGGATTAGAATTCACAGTCTTCTGGTTTCTAACCTGGTGCCTTAGTCACTGCCCCAATCCAGTACACCAGCAGAGCAAATAAAAACTCATCAATTTGTTCTAGAGCAGAGAGGGACGACCAAACGGCCCAGGGTGACAGGGGTCCTCCAGCGGCTGCCCCTAGATTGGAAGGTACAAAGTGACAAAAAGGAGAAGTCGTTTAAAATTCCTGGAGCCATAAGATTAATTTATTTCATCCATTTCATCAGAATAAAAGTTATTCAAATTACGTTCAAGCAATGTTCACATTTGTTCTAGCTCCATCGACTTCTTAGTCCTGTCCCATCTACTTTTGGGGGGGGGAAATCCCTGGAATATCGTTCAAAAGGCCAACTGCATTACAACAACAGCAACAAAGCATGGCCATTAGGCTTCTTGTAAGAGAATGTCTTTTTCTTGCAGCAGTGTGATCTTGGAAACATTTCAAAATCCCATTTGATCACCGCAATGAGATTTGCAGAGGAATGTGTGTGTGTAAGATCAGTCTTCCAAACAATTGATATAACACCCTTTCATCTTCCAGCAGGAGGAACTTAAAAGAGCAGGGAAGAAACATCCCACTACCTAGAGTACAGCTTGTCATTCCCTGACCTACTTTTGTACCAATCTCATGGCAGGAAAGGCACGCTGGTGTTGACACTGTAAACCTGAGCTGGCACAAGGAAAGATGATGCAATCGTAGATGAGTCGAACTCTGGCGCTGCTGTAGAAACCTGGCTGATGGGAGAGCAAATGGGGAGGTTTACCTTAAAGCAGAATGGAAGCAATGCTGAAGGTTTCATCTGAAGACTATAGCATTTCTCAGGCGTCACACATAGGAGTAGAAGCACCCAGAATTCTTGATTTGGTGATCCAGTGACAGAGGGTATCCTACTAATCAATAGAAAAATGGAGGGTGGGGTGCTTTTGAGTGGGTCTGGACTCCTGGTAACTGCTTGGACAGGTCCACACAATGTTCTTGGCAACATTTTTGGAATGGGTTTGCCCCTGTCTTCTTCTTCTTAGGGCTGAGAGAGAATGTCTGGTCCAATGTCACCTAGATGGCCCCTTAAGACCCTGGGGATGGAGCTCTGGGGGGGACTGCAGGGGTGGTGGTGGTGGTGGAGAAGATATCTCAACCAGGCTTTAATGGCCAGAGACAGATCACATATGGTATGCCCCTGCCTCTGTGGAGTCCATAATACCTTGCCAAATTATTTTGGGCAATCCTAGAAGCATCTCTCCCCATCCCTGGAAGGAGGAAAACAGCTGCAAAGAAAATAACTAACCAGTTTCCATCCTTTTCTGATACTGCAGACTTAGGAACCATACAGATGGCTGACTCTGTCTCATGATAGGGCCGGACTTGTTAACAGTCCAGTTAAATCCCACTGAACCCACAAGAATTGGACATTCTGTTTTTTCCCCCCTCCAGATTTGGTTTATTTTGGAAATACACATATGCTGAATTACTGACTCTTCTTATTTGACTTGGTAAATCTACCCTGGGGTGCATTTCCAACTTTCACCTTCCTGGGCACATTGATAAAGTCAAACATTATGAGTAGAGGGAAAATAGGCATTAATATTTCTCAGTAGAATCCATAGAGGACCCCCCCACCAAATGAATTAAAAATACCAAAGAGATAATATTTAGCTATACACACCCTGATACTGACCTTCAGGTGGGCTTCCTAGTTCCCCTGTAGCAGTGTTTCTAAACCTTGGCAACTTTAAGAGGTGTGGACTTCAATTCCCAGAATTCCCCTGGAGGATTCTGGGAGTTGAAGTCCACACGTCTTAAAGTTGCTAAGGTTGAGAAACACTGTCCTGGAGGTTGAGTTGCCAAATAATCTGGCTACCCCTCTTTCTTTTCTCTAACCTGCAAACTAAGTAAGTGAATGGCTTCTAAGTTGGTGTGATCAAGTAACTACTGAATGAGAAACCTGGCTACAGATTCTGCTGAAGGATTTCAAATCTCTGGTCTTTGAAGAAAAAAAAAGTAGTATTCTATTCTAGCATGAATCAAATTAACATTTGATTCTCTTACAAAAGATGTCTTTCCAGATTTCCTTAGCAAAGCTATTGGATGAAGCTAAAGCCATTAGAATATCCACAGGTAGTCTCATTGCCAGTGTCAGAACCAAAGGAGTCATCAATACAAAGCTTTACAGTAGTTGGGCATTGCTAGACTACATGCATAATGAAAATTGTCATATAATACATTTATAAGGCAACCAGATGAAGAATGTTGAGGAAGAGAGAAAGCTACATGTGGGTTTTTTTTTTCTCTGCAGATCCTGGAGACCTTTCTGATCCACGATGACTGAAAATTGAGTGTTGTTTCTGAGCCCTTGGAAGAAGTCAAGCACATTAGTGTAACCCCAAAGTAGGTTTAAATAGTGTTTAAAAAGAGAGACCACCTCAACCCCCCCCCCCCCAATTCTTTCTATCTTCTTTCAGCCTGGGGGAAAAACAAATAGAATCAGAATCAAGGTATCTTGAAGTTGGAAGGATCATTGAGACCATCGGTCTAACCCCCTGCTGTGGTCAAGAATCCAAATTCTTTACCTCACTCATCTGTGGGGCTGGTCCCACACATTTCACATCAACACTGCCTCTATTTTGACCCTTCTCTTCTGAATGTTGTACTGCCCTATAGCTCAAGAGTGCCCCTCTCCCCATTATAAGGAGTGGAGCTCTGTCTTCTTTGAAGCTTCTAGAAAAACGATTGGCTGTTTTTTTCACCTTTATTTCTCCTAAAGTCAGGAAGATGCCACTAAAATTATCTACAAAAAGACTGTACTCTTGTGACAAATAGCAAAGTTGGGAAAGGCAGGAAGATTTCACTATGATGTCTTCTTAGGGCAAGCATTTTTCAAAAGTTAGTTTGGGGAGAGAGGAAGAGAGAAAGATCTTATTGTATTCCCCACCCCACCGCCGTCAACATGGGAATGGTATAGCTTCTTTTTCCTTTCAAAAATATTTATTTATTTTAATTTATTGATTAAATTTATACGCCACCCATCTCACTGTATAAGGTGGCTTACAAGTAAAAAAAAGAATGTTAAAAATCTTACGGAAATATACAAAGTTAAAAAGACGGAGAGAGAGCATACTCAACCCATCAACCACCCCCAGGGCTGCATACCACTATCGGATCCCCATTTCCTGCTTCTAGAAAACATTAAGTAATACCTGCAACATCAGCTTTGTTTGTGCATGAGTGGGAGATTTAATGTCTTTCTAGGACATTAGGGATGGACAACTTTTTTGGGGGGGCAGACGTGGCATTTAACAATTTTGGAGAACTCAAGGACTGCAACAAGTGAAGCAAAATGAGTGGAGGTAAATTTTCCTTGGTTTGGGGGAGATTCAGGAGGTGTTCTTAGTTTTTTTAGACTCCGTTCAACTTTTTGTAAACTTCATGACAGTCTTAATATACTTCCTGTCTCAAAGTAGAATCACCAATTTTCAGCAGAAGACTTGTGGGGTGGGGGTGTACAAAAAAAGAACTGGGGACTGCACAAAAATTGGGTGAGGAATATTTAAAGAGTATTCTAAAGAATGGCTCTCTTCTTCTTAACAAGTAGTGTGAGGTAGAATTATATGTCTGTCATCATCATCATCATCATCATCACCATCATCATCATCATCTGGGAAGTTTTAGCTTGGTGGGAATTTCAGGTTCTGTTCTTCCCTGACACCTTCTATTCCTAGGCAAGTAATGAGCAAAAAGCATGAAAAAAGAACACTATTTCTGCTTAGATTGCCCAGGGCTCTCAGTTCAGAGCACAACATGGATTAAATAACAGCAAGGGGTGCTTTAGACCTCCATGTCTCAACTGCCTTTGTTTCTACCAACTTAGTGTTCTGAACTCCAAAAAGCTAGAAGGGGTGGCCAGTCACCGAATACTAAGGACTACTATGGGAGCCTTAGAACTTGTGTTCTTGAGTGTGTGAACAGCCTCACCTCTTCTTGCTTTCATGGCTGGGATTATATTATTAAAAAAAGCATGCCAACCTGGCTGATGACTCAGATATGACAGATGGAGAAGAGTGTATTTCAAACCTGGCAAATTCAAGAATTAGACATGTGAGTGCTATACAGTATATCTGAGAAAATGCATGACTTTTTAAATAAAATACCTGCCTAGACCAGTAACACACTGGGTGATTAGCAACCCCAGGATGCACAGAAGTTGGCAGAGACAGAATAAAGTAATTAGTAGTGGGACAAACTCCATTTTTTAATCTATAGTAGCTAGAATAGAAATGATTTTATGGATTAATTTTTTTAAAGAAACTGGGCCCGGGGTTAGCAGCAACAATACTGCAGACAAGGATGAGAAATTAGAAGGAAGAATGAGTTGTTGGGTCTGCTTCAGCATGCAGGAGGACTGGCAAGCAATAAATAAGTTGCGTCTGTGTAAGTGCCAAGGCAGTATAGGATGCTTATTAAGTCCTCCCTGATATTCTCATTATTCATATAAGTGACCAAGCTCTTATAAAAATTGGTCTCCTCGATGTCATTCATCCAGGAATTCCATTATTTAATTCTCTAATTCTGCCTGAGTTTACAACACATTCTTTTCCTGTCCTCCTCTTATTGATTTTTATCTGTTCTCTCTTTTGATTCCATTTAATGCTCTGTGGCTATTATAAATAGGGGTGGTGTTGAGGAAGGGCAGAAGAATAGAAGACCTTGATGTTCCCTTCTAGGACATAGGTTTATGGCAAGGCTGCAATTAGCAAGTCGATTAGGAGGAGAAGCTGTAGCTGAGGCTGCAGGAGAGGAATGAGGAAGTCAGCTGAAAAAAACAGTTGCAGTGGTCTTTCTGCAGGCTTGTTAGCATGCCCCCAAACTCTACAGTTTTACTGCAAAGCCATTCTGTTTGCACCTCCTGCAGTAACTGGATGAAAAAAACAGTAATGGTGCAGAGATGGTTTTCTTTCACCCAATTTGTGGCAGGCAAATAGGGTGGACATTTTTGCCAAATTTCTCAAGGGGAAGGAAAAATTCTCCTATGTTTTCTCGAGAGAGGGTTCCTCCTTAGCAGTAATAGTAGCACCACTACTGAAAGAACTTCCTGGGTAGAATAGGTGTCTTCTATATTTTTTGTGCTACAGCTACTACAGCCTTTGCTACTCTGGTCACTGGAATGTGTAGTTAAAAAAATCTGGAATAGACCAAATGTAGATGCCCGGTCCCTAAGTAAGTGCAAGAACACTCCACCAATAGGCCTTACCTTCAAATTAATTTCTTCTTTGGAAAAAAATCAGAAGCAAATTCCCTTTTGTCAAATTGATTGAGAAATAATGGTAGAAGAAAATGTGGGACAACTTTTCTGCATAATGCTATTATTGCATCATAACAGTCAACTCATTTTTCCTGGATGTTCTTGCATATATTCCTAGATCAGGGTGAATGGGCATTGTCTTAAGCAGGGTTCCTCAACCTTGGCAACTCTAAGGTGTGCGGACTTCAACTCCCAGAATTCCCCAGCCAGCAAAGCTGGGAGTTGAAGTCCGCATAGCTTAGAGTTGCCAAGGTTGAGGAACCCTGGTCTTAAGAACTTTAAGGGAGCTTGGTTGAATCAGGCCAAAGATGGATCTGGTTCACAAACATGGGTCTATTAAAAACAACTGCATCAGGCTAAGAATGATATGGCTGCATTATCATTTACTAATGGGTTTACTTCCTGATCATTAGCATTTTAATATTAATTTGGATTTGTACTTATTGGTGTGGACCAGTCAAACAAATAAAATATAAAAGAGGGTGCTTGAAAAACATTACAGGTAGTTCTCGTTTAGTGACCACAATTGGGACTGGCAACATCAAGCAAAGCGGTCACTAAGTGAAACCACAACTGTGTGTATGATCTGACTTTGGCTTTCATCTGCTTTACAGACCTGCGAAGGTTGTAAATGTGAGGATTGGTCACAAAGTTACTTTTTCATCACCGTTGTAACTGCGAATGGTCACTAAACAAGGACTACCTGTAATTGGATCAGAGAAATAGAATGGACAAATAAAAAAACATTGCTTGTAGCCATCAAGAAAACCATGCTGGAGATACAGGTTTATAGTTAAATCAGTTTTGCAGGAGACAAGGAACCACAGCAGTTCTCATTCTACAAAATAAATGTGTTCACTAATACGCAAAATGAAACGGTTCCCTCTTTGTTAATAAGTCCCCCCAAAGTCTTGGGGTTGATTCATAATTTTGAAGGACAGTTTGTTGCACTAGAGAAAGGGAATAATGATAAGTACTAAGCCATCTTTGGATTAACCGTGGTGTATTACAAAGCACAAGGGACGTGGTGGCGCTGTGGATTAAACTGCTGAGCTGCTGAGCTTGCTGATCGGAAGGTCGGCGGTTCGGATCTGCGTGACGGGGTGAGCTCCCGTTGCTAGTCCCAGCTCCTGCCAACCTAGCAGTTCGAAAACATGCCAATGTGAGTAGATTAATAGGTACCGCTTCGGCGGGCAGGTAACGGCGTTCCGTTTAGTCATGCTGGCCACATGACCACGGAAGTGTCTTTGGACAAACGCCGGCTCTTCGGCTTTGAAACGGAGATGAGCACCGCCCCCTAGAGTCGGACATGACTGGACTTAATGTCAAGGGAAACCTTTACCTTTACCTATTACAAAGCACAATTGGCTAGGTCCATGCAACATCCATAAGCCAGCCTTCCCAACCTAGACATTCTTGTGAGAGGTAGACTTCAGCTTCAGAATTCTCAGCAATGTCCACATTAGTTGGGGAATTCTTGGAGTTGCAGCCCCCAATTCATCTGGAGGGCACCCAATATGAGAAAGGCTACCATAAACCCTGATTTACAAGGTACAATGGTTGGATTCATGCAACCTGATCAGCAAAAATCAAACAGATCACATTATGGTAGCACATAGTGTGAATTTTCAAACTTGTTGGTCTAACTCTGTGAAGGTTTTCCACTTTAAACTCAGGCAGTTAAGTAGCCAGATTTAGGTCTGAGTCCTGGGACATGGAGGCAAGTAAAAGTACAAACAACAACAGTGACAAAAATCTGTGCACTCCGTCCATTGATTTTAGTAGATCCAAAATATAATTAATAAAATCATAATAGGACATGATAGCATGTGGCAGCTTTCTCCTGTTCAAGCAAGAAGATTGTGGCAGGATACAACCTTACAGTCAACAAGGTGTGGTGATCAGAGGGTGATCTATTCCCTTTTTACAGGTAGCAATGTGTTATTTGAGACAGACTGGGTTATAAAATCACATCTCCCTCATAACAACAAATCTCACATTATTCAAGGAAGATTTATATGCTGTATGATAGATTGCACTTATGAAGTTCACACAGCATATGACAAATTTGTATTGTAACTACTGTAATAATTTGTAATGCAGACTAGTAGTTGGGTCATTACAACAAAAACCTGCCTGTCTATATTATTTCCTCTTTTATCATAGCTGAAGGTTACAACTCATAATTGGGAACTTTATTACCTTCCCAAAGCCCCCTCCTCCAAACTTCCGCTTCCAAAACTAATATGCCTGTGCTTGAAATGTATATAATTTTTCTTCATAATGTATGGCATTTATTTTATCCCATCTTGTAATGGTATGTGGGAAAGGCCTTGGGAGACCGAGTGAAGATCTGCTGCCCATGAAAGATAAGAGAGGGCATAGCCTACAACTGCATAATGGATGGAGCAAGAGGCTCAGAAGGGACTCGCTCTAGTTTCTTGGGGTGTAAAGGAGACAGGGGGAGAATTGTACTTTCAGACTTGTAAGATTCTGTTACCGTAGGTTTACAATAAAGTAGAATTAGCTCATCTGGTTGTGTTTCCAGTCTGGTCTATCTGGAAAGACTGACACATCTACATTTAAAACTTTTTTTAAAAAATTAAATACTTAAAGCTACTTTTCTGAACAATTATATTTATAGTACATTAGATGGATCATCCTAAAAGGAACAGCTGATTTAGATCTTGATAGTTCTGTTTTAGATCTTGATAGTTCAAAGACTGCAGAATTTACCTTATGAAATGTCAGGGATTCAGGCTAAACATGGAATAATACTGATACATTTGCCTCATTTGCTGAATTAGTTGGAAGTCCCAGGATGTTGGTATCTTTTAAGAGGAGACCTTTCTAATCCTAGGAGGTTTTGTATTCTTTGAGGGTTTTTTTTACAAATATTAAGATTCAGCATGGATGGAAATGCACAGTTCAACAAAGTCAGTCCCCAGTCACTGCTCTCTACAGTATTACATCTCTAGAGGCAGAAAACGATCACTCTCCAACATGCTTTCACAGTTTGCAGAACCTCTACTTAATCGCTCTCTCCTTTTATCTTTGGAAGGTGAAGTTTGCAATCAGATTGATACTGCAGTTAACTTAATCATGGTTTACTCAATTTTCTGGGCTGCTATGACATGCTGAATCCTTAACTAACCACATGGAGCTGAGTTTTCATCGCAACACTAGGCTAAAAGCGTGATAGGTTAGCTTGTGGTTCAGTGAGTCATGCGAATGCAAGCAACAAGTCCCAGGGGGTATAAGCTTGCTTGCTAGTTTGGCTTGCCAGCCCTATAAGTATTTTAGATCTTTAAAAAAAAAAAAAAAAGAAGTGAGATTGATGAGCATGAATTTTGTTTGCTAGCAGCCCTTCCTTGTTCCCAGCTTCTGCAAAAGGCATTGCTGATCTCTCAATGTAGAAACACTCCCACAAAGCAGGACAGAAAGATATTAAATTGGCCTTCTGGAATGTCCCCAGGCCCGTCCTATTCCAATATAAGTGTATAAATCATTACTCTGCAGTGGTTGTAGTGATAATGGATATATTGGAAAAAGGTTCATAGTCAGCAAACTGAAACTATGCCAAACTATGCAATATAATATGGGCATTTCAGGGTAGAGTGCTGGTAAGGAGCCATCTACAATTCCTTTTTATTATTTTTATTATATTTCAGTTGGGGTTATAGATGGTAGCCATGCTGCAGAGGAAGGAGTGTGCCCTGAGTATCTTTGCATCTTGTGTATTGCTTTCTTTTGTCTCCCTGTCCACAACAGATGAAGGACCAAACTGGGACCAGGGTTAATCACACGATCACAACAAATGCGTTAAGTGTCCAATGCAAACCATGATGATAAAAAGGTATATATGATCCAGGTTTTGTTATTTGCCCCTCCTTTGCCATCCCACCTTATGAATTAATATGCACTTTTTGATCAGGTAAATAGTTCCCTCTTGTAGATGGGCCAAAAGGAGCAAAAATATGAGTAAAAGCTTCATTTCAGTATATACAGTGAAATGTAGCTTTGCTCATATTTTGTCTGTGTGTGTGTACCCACAAACACACATTCAGATCCCTCTATCAGCAACTGGGATTGGAAGCAAAAAGCCAAAAAATAAGTCTCTCTGAGTGCTAACGTTTATTTGGAATTAAAGGTGAAGGTATCAGCACAAGAATTCTGACCAGTTTTACTTTTAAAGGTTAATCCTATTTATATACAGAATGGAATTCAATGCACTTAGCTTCTCACTTACTTTCTTCCATACTTCCAGAGTGGGGAGGAAGCTTGTCTGTTTTAAGAAGAAGGTCTAGCTTGAACCTGCTAATACTGTTTATACAACAGCTATTAGCCTCTTTATCAGTGTGAGAATCCACACCTATCTACCTACCTACCCATCCAGCCATCCTTCCCTATCATCCATCCACTCTGTTTATAATCAATCAATCTTTCTATCTATTCATCCATCCATTCTAAATAGGTGTAGGCATACTTACATTTACTGTATAAAGCTATATGTATTTAAAACACACAGTCACAGTGGCTGGGTTTAACCAGCATACCCTAGATTGGGGTTAAGAAAACACACGTTAACATCTAAGTGAACAAACCATATTATGGCTTCCTATTTTGTCTTGGTTCATGCCAAGTCGATAGCTGCATTCCAGCAATATCTGCAGCAAACCACCGTCATGCCAAAACGACAAGTATAGGGTGATCTCGTCATGAAAATGTTGCCGTTGCATTCTTTTGTCCTGACAGAAGTATATTGGGTGTGTCCTTTGTGTGATGATATCATAATGCATGTTTAATATGCATTATGAACCCCCCCAACCCCCCTCCCATCCTGAATTCCTACAACATGATCAACTATAAAGTTAGTATTTTGGAGTACTAGCCCTGATTATTATACAGATTTTTCTGAAATGTCTTGCCATTGAAATTCATTGAGATTCGGCTTCTTCTTGATTGCTAATTTCACAATAAGCAACATGAATATGAATTCACACAATTAACATGAATATTAATTCATACAATTAATGGCACTTCAAGTGAGAGGCAAAAGCATGAAAGTCATACTGTTTGTGTGTAGCCCCGTTGCAAGTATGTTTGCTAGACTGAGTTATGCAACGAAGCCCAGCAGCTGCAATTAAATTTATTTTATTAATGTTATTCCATCCTTTACCCCAAAAACAAAAGATAGATGGTAGATTCTGCAATAAATAAATAAATAAATAAATAAATTGCAATTTGACTTATATATCCATACATTCATCTGCATGTCCTGAAAAAAGTGCATATAAATACTGTATAAACAGTTTATAAATACTGTTTCTGTTTCTCCAAATTTTGGCATAAGGTTGCTGTTCTGCCGTGAAGCTGTTTTTCATTAAAGAACAAAACAGCAGCAAGAACATTGGCAGATTGTTCACAATCTAGTCAGGCTTTTTTGCTCTGATTTTTCTCAGAGCTAGTCTGGGCATGTGCAAATGCTCCTCTAGGCTATGTCTCAAACGGGTTTGAAAACTGTGGGATGCCATGGAATTGGGCCAGGCTTCTGCTCAAGAGGCATGGTGCATTTTTTTCCCCTACCGGTTCTCATTCTGTTATATGAAAAAGAATTTGCTTTCAACACTTCTGCTGGAGGAGAAGAGAATTTCAGTAAGGTTGCCCTGTGTTGTTCTCGCACTGATTTAGTGATGAGATGGCCAAGGTGTGTGTATGAATGTGCTGTTTTTTGTTGTGTAATCTTCTCTGCGGGGTTCTGTAGCCTCCCTGGCTTTCTGTGTTTGCATTATATTCCCAGGGAAGATGTCAGCAGGAAACTCCTCGCATGGAAGTTCTTCAGAGGGGGCAGTGTGGGCAACCAGAAGGCCTCCATGGGAATCGATAAAGATGGAAGACAATCAACAGCAGTAGAAGCCCCTCTGCCAGTTCCAACACTGAAGCTCAGAAATACCACCAGGAGAAATAAGAGGTCATCCCAACACACAAAACCAGTTAGTGGCGGGGGTGGGGAGCAGTTGGAAGGGAAATACAATACAAGACACATTTTGATACAGCACTGGAATGTACTGATTCCACTTACATACTTCCTGTACTGAGTCACAGGATGCCAGTACATATAAACAGAGTTGTATGGTCAGCCCATTGGAGGAATCCTTCTCTGACAATAAAACAGATTTGGACTGCAAAAAGTTTTCTGTATTTCTTTGCTGCCATCTAATGGCCTTCTGGATTTCTGCAGCCCGCCTATGGTTAGTCCTAGTGTTGGGAGCCCAGTGATCTAGATCCATCATTGGATCACCTTTGAAGGAGCCAGGGAGAGTGACACCCAACTATGACACTGAAGGTAGAAGATAAGGGTCCACTGAACTCAGGGAATGCAGATGCTTGAAGGTGCAAAGTTAGTAAGCTACTGTAGCTAGTAAGTACTAGGATGCAAGGATCAAAAACTCCTTGAGAGTAACTGGTTTACTTGGGAGGATGGCTGTGTTTGTGAGTAGCCTTCTGACCTGTCAATCACTAAAGACTAGCAGCTGGATTTGGGTGGGGCTGTAGAGCCTGAAGCATAAAAACCTTCAATTCGGTACAAGCTGATTCTAGAATGCTGTGAATTTGGCTCTGCATTATAGCAATATTTCTGATGAATTTGGTTTTCCATGCCTGATACCTGGTGCTTCTTCTAAGCTTGGCATTTATCTCTGATCTGGTAGGTATATTTGGGCTATTTGGTTGGAGTGATTATGCTTGACTCTGGGCTGTCTTTTACCTTGTTATATTAGATGATTCTTTGGCTTGTACATCATGCCACATCATTGGCTGTGCTTGCATGAGAGGCTTACCCATAGTTTGTCCAATGAACCTGACTTTTTGGGTTTGGATGTCATGTTGAACCATCAAACTGCTATGTGAGGAAGGGCTACAGAACTTGTTAGGTTAATGTGTGATTATTTATCTGGTGATTCAGTGTGTTCAAAGAAGGTGGTGTTTTTAGTTTAGCATTATGTGAACCTAGCTAACGAAGTTTATAGGCTGTGGCTTAGGATGGTATATTTCATAAACCTATTCAACTATTGAAATTAGAGTTAAACAAATCATGGTTTAGTATGAGGGAATAGCTTAGTCTAAAAGTTTTCCCCAATGTTTACACTACAGAGTAGCTAGGAGTTTGCATTGTAACTTAACACGACTTTCTGTTGAATCAATGGTGTCTTTATCTCTTACAATTAGCCCTAGGTGCTGTGGTTTATTTAAGCATGGATTAGTATGTGTGAATCCAGCTATGGATTTTCATGGCTAGAGGCTTGAACCTGGTTCTCAGAGGTCTTGATCTGATATTCATACTGCAAGATGAAGAAATCCTTTGAACCTCTTGCAGTTCTGCAGTCACTTCTAGATGAAGCTTCAGGCCTCAATTTTATTAATTTATAGGACTGATGTCCTGACTTTCTGCTTTGTGCAGCCCTCAAGGCAGTGAACAAAACTTAAAATAGAATATAAGAATTTTAAAAATGCATAATGAATGAGCACTAAAATATTTTTTACAGTTAACACTTCTAAAACAAGCTCCAATCCAGCACATTTTTGGAGTGCGGACTTCAGTGTGCTGTGCAAAATCCTATGTGGCCAATGAGAAGTGGTACCCTTTGTTTTGAGAAGACTCAATCCACAGAGGTAGCTAAGTCTCCCTGAGTGAGGATAGGGTGCAAGTTGGTGGTACATCATTGTATATATAGTAGTTGATTAATCATCAATTACTACGTTGCAGCTGTGCTCACAATTCACCTGAGACAAATTGGCAGGCTTGCTATTCCCAGGACATGATGGTAAACAAGTGCCAAGTGTATTCTTGGATGGTTGGTCTCTGGCTTTTTTTTTTTCTCTTCAAAATATGGTTTGATTCTGAAAAATCAGTTCTCGGTATTCTGACATGTATAGCTTGTGGAATTCCTTTTTTCTTTGTGCACTGTGTAAGTAGTGCCCACCTAAGAACTGAGATACTCCAACTGAAATTCCAGAGGACTTTCTTAGATGTATTTCTTAACTACGTTTTCTTGGCTGACCAATAATAAACTCAAGGGCTGTAGTCAATTAGCCCCAATGCAAGAACAGGATTTAAAATCCAATAAGGTGGTGAAGTGTAACATCCTAGTATGAAATCACTGCTGTAATTTTGCAGCTTCTGGTTGTGTACTTCCTTTGAAATTGTTGGGTGTGGCTTCAAAATTATAATCTATATGTAGTGGAAGAAAAGTATTAAAAAGGAAGGGAATAACTGAATGAACAGTAGTTTAATTGCAGTTCAATCAAATCTAGTTTGTTCTTGGTTTCATGAAGCTTGTCCTGGTGCTGCCTACTTTTTAGGGATGAGAATGCCTTGAAAATGGTTTGGAAAAACTTTGGACCTTGCCCAAGATCAGTACCATTCTGCTCATTATTAAAGCACTTTTGAGACTTTGAGATAAGCCTGGTGCTATAAGGGATTTTCTCACTAAGTGAAATGAAGCTTTAAATAACTGGCATCTTTTTTTCATGGTCAGAGAAGGCTGGAAACTTGTCTGTGTTTTAATAACTAGCAAAAAAAAAGCTATGCTTATGCAAGATCTGAAGCATTAATCCTGAACTACTTTTGTCCTTCACAGCCCTATACTTTTTTTTTTAATGTAACCACTGAGCAACCTGGGAGAAGATCCCATAAATTTGACAGTTATAGCTTTGAATATTTACTCCAGATTAGCAGGATCATGGTGGCCTGATCCATTCTGAGACCCAAGGTTGGGGGTAGAGAGATTAAAACCTTTGTCTTGATATTGTCCTGAGGCCCTCTGTGAATGCATGTACTGTATTTAACAAAGGTTGGACACCTTTCTTCCTGGGGTTACCCAGGAACAACAAAGAGGGTTAGGTTAAAAGAGAGATTGCTTGGAAAAGGAATAGTCTGAAGGCTGTGTCAAATTCATGTATAGTCACTTTCTCAAACCAGAAAGAACATCCCACACTTCGCTTCTCTTTAACTTTTATTTCCCTTCACCATTATCTTTAGTACTAAATGTATAAATTCTGCTTGCCAAGTAAATATCCTGTGTGCTTGGTAAAACAGACTGTGGTTTATAGAAGCTCTGCTAAAATTTTTGTGTAGTCCTTAAGGTACTAGAGGGCTCTCTGCATTAATACATTTAGCACATTTTTGTTGGCCTAGATCCATTCCATTAGTTTTTTAAACTTGCTGGTTGGGGAATTCTGGGAGTTGAAGTCCACACATCTTAAAGTTGCCAAGTTTGAAAAAACACTGCATTAGATAAAGAAAACTCAGCTTTTCAGGATACCCACTTTTTGAAAAGCAAAGGCCACAATTGGAAGGAATGGCCAAGATTTCTGAAAATGATCTTGTTTCTTGCTCAGGCGTGATGTTTGTAAGAAAGTTGTAACACATAATTTACACAGTGTGCTAGGTGAAAATGTAGATGTGATTTGAGGTATTGTGTGAACACAGCTAATGAACTGGGTTAGGTGAAAATGTTAGCATTCAGTTAAAATGGATGTGTGAAATAAATATAAAAACTATTAAAAATCCCCTGTCTCAGATAAAAAGCATGTGTGATGGGCAATTCCTCATAGAAGAAATTTTACCTTACTGATCCAAACTTCCTCACCAAACCGTAATTCTTAATTCTTCCTTTCCATGATAAGATCTGCTAGATGGGAAAGAATTGATAGACCAAGGGGCAACTGGAATTCTAACTTGTACTGGACCAGGAGCCAAGAGCCCAGCACTTCAATTGGTGGTAGATTTCCCACTGATGGTTTAACAGGACATACAGCAATACATTTTTTTCAGTCTGTCAGACTTAAAGCTAGAAAGCCAAATAAGGAATGTTAACATCTGTTTTATACATTGTTCAGTGGCATATTCAAGGGGCAATATTGCAAGTCAGAAGAAGCCTTCTAAAAAAAAATGTCAAGCCTTCTGAATTTGGGTCCTTTTGATTATTACTGTACTTTTAATTGCTTAGTTATATTTACTTCTGTTCCCCCCAGCTTTTTTAAAAAATATTCTCCTTTGTTCTGTTTTGGTTAATTATCCACAACCCACTTGGTTGCAAAAAAGTTGAACAAGTAATCAAAACACGGAGGGTTTTTTAAGTGGGGTACATCCTGTGGACCTTAATAGGTAAGTTGCATACTTGAAAAGCAATCTTAGGGCATCTGGCAATCAAAATGCATGAATTTTGTCTTTGTCTCTTGCCAAAATCTAACAAAGGTCTGAAAACCTTGGTTGAAAACATATGGTGACATCACCACCATGCCTGTCCCCATGCTCCTTAGAAGCTTTTAACAAGATAAGCCTGTGAATGTAGAAAAAAAATACCCATTTTGGATTTAAAAAATTGAAATGAGTAGATGAAATGGATAAGATGTTTATAGGAACAGATAGTTCCTTAAATGCCTGTCCCAGATCATTTAAGGCTTTAAAGCTGAAACCCTAAATATAATTACTATGAAATCAACTCCACAGAATGCAACACATTGACTTCTAAATCAATGTCATATCAGCCTTTCCCAGCCCAATACCATCTGGGGGTATGGGCTGGCGGTGCTCAGAATTCCAGCTAGTATGTCTGAGTGGATACATTGGGGGGATGATGGTGGCAGGAGGGTCCATAATATTAGGCTGTACAAGAGGAAATTTCCTTGATTAATTTGGCAAATGGATGACAAAGGATTTTAGATCCTCCAATTTAGCTTTTCATATGGGACAGGGGATAAGTAAAATGCTAAGAATATTGATGTTCCACCTCATTTTAATATCCTATACTGTTAGAAGATTTTCAAAAATAGAGGGTTGGTTGTTTATCTTAGAGATTTCTTAGATGGGAATTCCAGTGACCAAGGTAACAGTTTGTTGCTCAAATAAATTTAAATCATGATTAACAGGGTTTGAATAGCAAAGCTCTGATTATAATATTGTGGTTGATTAATGCTTGATTGAACCGGTCATGCTTGTCAAGCACAAGAGGTATGAATGGATGATGGGAGAAGGTGGCTGAGAGTTTGGTGGGGGGAACTTCATCCTCTGAAATATCTCTGGGAAACATGCATTGGTTTTCCTCAGCGGGGTGGGGGTGGGAACTGCAGGAAAAGTATGTCAAAAACAAGGCATTCTGAAATTCTCAGGCTAAATCATTTTTCATATTTGTTACTTTCCTTAAATCAGGTGATGTATATTTTTTATTTATTTGATTTTGGTACCACTGCAATAATTACTCTCAGTAGTGTTGGAAGTGCAGTGCCCATATTTCTGATTGCAGAATCCTGGAAATTCTAGTCTCAACATCACAGCACCTCCCTAGGCTAGAGATAGCTGCTTTATTGGATACTAGCCTAATATGCCTTTTTAACCAACTGGGATGAGAAAGCTAGTTGATACATAGAATCATAGGGGTGGAAGGGACCTTGGAAGTCTTCTGGTCCAACCCCCTGCCCAAGGCAGGAATCCTCATTCCACCTTGGACAAATGGTTGTCCGATCTTTTCTCGAAAACCTCCAGGGATGGAGCACCCACAACTCTGGGGGGCAGACTGTTCCACTGCTTAATAGCTGCTTTGTGCAAGATGGGTGGTGATGAAATTTGAAATATAAGTAAAAATAGTTCTCACTGTCAGGAAATTCCTCGTTTCCAGGTTGGATCTCCCTCTGAAGAGCTTTCACCCATTGCTTCTTGTCCTACCCTCAGGTGCTGTGGAGAATAAATTGACTCCCTCTTCCCTACGGCAGCCCTTCAAGTATTGGAAGACTGCTATCATGTCTCCCCTCAGTCATCTCTTCGTTAAGCTAAGCATAGGTAAAGGTAAAGGTTTCCCTTGACGTAAAGTCCAGTCGTGTCCGACTCTAGGGGGCGGTGCTCATCTCCGTTTCTAAGCCTTGGAGCCGGCGTTGTCATAGACACTTCCGGGTCATGTGGCCAGCATGACGACTCGGAACGCCGTTACCTGCCCGCTGAAGCGGTACCTATTGATCTTCTCACATTTGCATGTTTTCGAACTGCTAGGTGAGCAGGAGCTGGGACGAGCAACGGGAGCTCACCCCGCCGCGCGGTTTCGAACCGCCAACCTTCCGATCGGCAGCTCAGCGGTTTAACCCGCAGTGCCACCGCGTCCCTAAGCTAAGCATACCTAGATCCTTTAGCTGCTGTTCATAGGATTTGGCCTCCAGACCCCTTATCATCCTTGTTGCTCTTCTCTGCACTCTTTCTAGTTCCTCGGCATCTTTTTTGTATTGTGACCAGAACTGGATGCAGTATTCCAATTATGGCCTCACCAGTGCAGTATAGAGCGGTACCATCACTTCCTGTGATCTTGATACTATCCCTTTGTTGATGCAGCCCAAGGCTGTGTTGACTTTTTTGGAAGCAGAAGAAGTGGACTTCCTCACAATTTGAAGATCAGTGCAGGGAGTGATTGCTCAGCTTAGGAATAGTGAAAAAATGCATTTGATTTGCACTGTAGCACAAACTTTTTACATATTCAGACCAGAGCAAGACCTGAATGAGCTTTCTTTGGGATTCCCATTTTTTTTGTCACGCAATTCTGCAGTTGAAATGTGCACCCACAGAAAAGCGTATGTTTGAAAACAGAAATATACTGGATTCAGGAAGAAAAATGCATATGTTAGGAGAATGACCTGTGTTAATATGAATAAAGTAATTGCAAGCTAAGGCAGAAAGGGGATGTATTGAAGTAAAACTGGAAAAAATGGGGAAAAACAACCTGTTTTGTCCATTCTTGCTCCTAGGAAGAAATGAGAACATTTCTCTCTGTTGTTGAAAGTTCCTCTGTTCTTCTCTTTTACAGTATACGCATTGTCTCTGCTTGGTGTGACTAAGAGTGAACTTTGCCCAAGGAAAGAACTGAAGGAACCCAGAATGTGATGGCTTAGTGAACTCATGATCTGCTGCAAGTAATATTTTTGCTGTACATTTGCCCATGGATCCTTTATTTCTTTGATAAAATCTCCATCCCACTTTTTCAACCCAATTCCAAAGCTTCACAGCAGTGTCCTCTGGCACGAAATCCTCCAGATAGGTTCTGTTTGGCAGTGGCTAGGAATTCTGGTAAGTGCTGTCCCAATGTATTTGGAATGTGGAGTTCTTAGTGCTCTCTGAGACTTGTTGCTTTCTTGCAGAGCTACAAGTATTCGCTTCGATTGATACTTAGAATGTGCCAAGTTACAGAAGACTGACTTTCAGAGTACTGTTCCTCTACTTTCCTAATGTAGGTAAGCCTGAACAGAGTACCATCTTGTGCCCATTCTGGCAAAGTGGAATTGCCAGATACCTCTAACTTTTTGCAGATGAAGTCTTTCCAAAGCACTAGTGAGACCTTGCAGGTCTTCAAGCTGTTATTTGGTCAAGCAGATTCAAAGTTATATTTCTGGACATTTCCATGTTGCTGCTTCTGAATAAACTCTACACCCTTGAGATCCCACTCTGGCACTTGAGCTGATTTACCTTTGCTTCACTTTCAACAGTGCAAGAGGAACTGTTTTAAAACCAGTTTTGGCCTTAAACGTTTGAGCTCTACAGAGTTTGAGGGTCAACTGTTGGATAGAATGCTTGCCTTACCCTTCCTCCTGGTTCTTGATCTTTAGCTGCTCTATGAATGGTGGCTTGCTTTGTGACTCCTCAGTATTAGCCTAGGCAAAGCCAATGGGATTGAAATTGACAAAATTCTTTTCTTTGGCAAGAGAAACAACAGCATACACACCCTGGAGTTGCTTGGATCTCTTCTTTCTTTCCTTTTATGTGGAGTGAAGGGTCAATGGATTTTTGTTGCCACAGGAACTGATGCAATTTGGGATGGGGCAGTGACTGCTACTCCTTGAACCCAGAGTTGGCAGTAGTGGAGGTCACTTGTGAAGCACTGGGGACTGAAAACAAGTAGTGTAGAAGTTCACCTGCTTTTCTGTGTTGTCAAAGGCTATGGTTTCTCAACATGCCAATCCATGGGACTGACCCAGTTGCCAGGGTGCATGTGACACAGAACCATAAACTAACCACACTTCATGATTCCATGCAACACACTTGAGCCAGAAACTAGAAAATCATATTGTAATCTAGAGTGCTGATTAAACCCAACTCATATGTGAAACATTTTTTTTCAAAACTTACCCTGTTCTACTGATTTTCTTAGTCTTGACTGGGGAAATTCAATGGGATTGAGCCTAGAAACTGAGTGTCTTGAAACAAAAGAATCACTGGAAAGGCTTGAATTCTTCTGTGGCTTGGATTAAAATCCAAACCATGAAGACCCGACATGTTTCCTAGATTGTTTTCTCCTTTCTTCTCAGCCTCGGACCTTTGAAATCTCTTCCTCCTCCCCATGTATGAAGCATAACCATCTTGAGTAGTAGAACAAATAGAAGGAAAAGTTTAATTCTCTCATCCTTCTGCACTTTCCTCTCCAGCTCACTATCATCCCAAAGATGACAATCTCTGGATACTATATTACCCTCCTCAATAGATGCTTTCATGGAGGAGGTGTCCTTTTCAAATACATGCTAAAATAGGTCAAAAGAAGTGGATTTTTCCCTGCGGATTATAGACTTGAAATGACATAATTATCTGAAAACAAAACAAAGTTGGATTATCCAAATCATCAGAAACTGGCTCACTGCCCTTGGGATAAAACTTTTTTACATGTAAATATAATTGGAACAAAAGCTGAAAATCCTCCCCTGAAATTAGAAACTCTTTAACTGATTAGCTAAAGATACTCTGGTTGGTTTTGCTTTGCCTCTGGTGGTTTCATTAATATGGCTGAGGTAATTGTTTTTGTCTTGAGTACAAAGAGCAACTGTGAGACTTGCCCTTATGACCAAGGAACAAGGATCTGAGTGACCTTGTGGAACATACTAACTGCTGCTTTGTGGTGTCTGAATTTAAATTGTGTCCAAATGTGCTATCAGCTATATGGTATTACTATTCAGGGAGCTGCCCAGACTTAACAAGAGAGAAACTGGGTTAAGTTGTCACCAGCTTCACAAAATTCCTTTTGGACTTGTTAAATACGATGCTGAAATTTGTCTTTCAAGGGGCTTCTGTTTTCCAGCTCATTTTTAGAGTGCTCTGAAGTGTCTTTAGAATTTCTTTAGGGTGGTTCTTGAACTTATTTAATGGTACAAAGTACTGGTGCTTGTATTCTGTTATATCGACTTCAGCAGGGCAGAGTGAAATGGCATCCAAGGCCTTGAGAGGAGCAACACCATCAAGCTAACAAAGAGGGGCAGTTGTCATTACAAATGCGGCTTATGTCATGGAAACTGAGAAGCAACTCTTCATTCCAATTTCTATCTTCCAATCCCACAGAAATGTATCAGGAAAAACTATACAGACGGATGAAATAATTTCCTAAAGACATAATACTACCTACATGGAAATGTTGCAGAAGTCAAGTAGGCGTTTTCTACCTACTTCCCCAAATACACAAACCAGGCAACCTGGGCTGTCTGCTTGTTTCAAGCATTGGGACCATCAGAGTTGGATTATTTATTTATTTGATTTCTGTAGCTGCCCATGTCAGCAAGTGACTCTGGGCGGCTTACAACAATAAAACTATAGAACAGTTAAAACAATTACAATTAAAACAATTAAAATGCAAAATAAGTATAGATGGTTGCTAAGTAAGCAATGTATGGATGCTAATATAACCAGGAAGTGGGACCATTCACATGCTCGGGGCCCCAGGCCTGGGCACATAGCCAGGTCTTCACAGCCTTATGAAAGGCCAAAAGGGTCAAGGACATTCTAATTTCTGGAGGGAGAATGTTCCAGAGGGCAGGTACTATGGAAGAGAAGGCACACCTCCTAGTTCCCACCAACTGGCATTCCCTGGCTGATGGGACCCAGGAAACCCAAATTATCAGGTATCCCACCGGCACTCCCAGCAACATTAAAAAAAACAAACGCACAACAGACTCCCTAAGAAAACTGAAATCCATGGTCAATCTCCCTAACCACACCATTTTAGCCACCATGGACACTGAGGTATGACACAGTAACAGCCCCCCATGTGGACTTCAAGCCATCAAGAACATCACTGATGTCAACACAATACACCTTGCCACCAAGGTATGTACTGATGGAGATTTAAAGGTTAATAAAAACTCCAAGCAGGTAACAACAAACTTGCAGAATAGAAGCATGAACCAAAACGTGCACATTTAAGCTTACTTACATTCAGAAATAAATTCAGTCTTCACACAGTTAGATGAAGAGAAAAACTTAAATTTATTCAGTAGATCTGGATACAAGTAGCTTCATAGTAGAAAGCACTTATTTATCACTGGTTCTTTGTAGACATTCTTATGGAAATAGAAATGTCTGCTTGCAAGTGAGATGAAAGGACAAGAGCTGCATTCTGCAGCACCTCCTGCTTGCAGGTGGGCCAAAAGGTAGAAATGGAGATTGCTAATCCCCAAACCCAAGAAGAAGGAAGTGGAAATCAGGTGACCCATGTGACATTCCACAAGCACAATAGAGGTGTGTTTACTAGAAGGACCCCCTTATGCTTATGAGACAATGCTGAGTTGACCCCTGATAATTCCAACATGCACATGGGTAGATGTATGGAGCCAAGGGTCCAAGTATGGCTCCACAATATGCCAACATCTTCATGGCTGACCAAGAACAATGCTTTCTCAACATTTACCTCCTGATGCCTCTACTTTGAGATTAATTGACATTAATTAACAGAACCATCACAGGTTCCCAAAACTTCACATGCAAATTGAAGGCACCTTCATATGCTTTTCCTTTAATGTGATGTATGCCACCGTCTGCTGGCAATGCTCCACTGGACTCTAAATAGGACTCTAAACTTTGCACTGAAGAGCTAATGGACACAACTTTGACTTCAGGACTCAAAACAAGGACAAAATCAGAGCATTTCCACTTTCCAGCGCACACTATTACAGATTTTGAAGTAGCCATCTTGGAAAAAAAACTTTGTCAGCACAACTGAGCAAGAAATTGCTGAGCTCACGCCAAAAGATATCAGGCGGAAGGAAAGAAAAAAAGGACCAGTAGCAAGGCAGATGAACTCAGTTACAGCAGCAGTGGGTGCAGCATCTGAAGATCTGAAGAATCAGGTTGGGGATCGATTGTCCTGAAGAAAATCTTTGTGGTTGCTAAGACTCAACATCAGTTTATTCTGCCATCAAAATAAATGAGAACTCTCGAAAAACACAGAATTTTTGGCACAGATTTCTTTCTTTTTTCTTTTTGGTCAACCGTCTTTTTTTTCCAAAAGAACAGGGGCAAGATTCGTAAAAGATGGATGTATGTGAATGGTGCATCATTTGAAAATGGAGTAGTTGACAGTATGACACCAAAATGAATCACTGTGTTAATGTGATTTCATAAATATGAGAAGTGATCATAAGCAGTTCTCAAACAAAAGCCCAACTTGAGAATTTGGAGTCAGCTCTTCAATAATACTACTGAATTTGTCTCTTTCTACAGATCTATATATAATTTTTTAAAACTGCAGTTTTGTACCTGCAGGAATAGTAATAATGTATAAGCTAATAATGGTGGAATGCATGGGAACTTATTGGTTAGACACACATTTATATCTGTGTGTGCATTTGTTCAGGCAAGATATGCTTAAAGTCAGAGTCTCATGAGAACAAATCACCCTCCTCCCCAAAGAAATGAGGAAATCTCTCTTAACTGATGGACAAACTTGGAATGTTGAAAAAAAGTGTTATGAATGCTGTCACAAAATGGCTGCTAGGGCACACGGCTGCTTTATTTCTTTATTGGAAATAAAGATGGTGGAAGCTGGTGCTTTGCTTTCATGGGAAAATATGTTGGGCACAAAGAGAAATATCTCCCCCTGCAAAGGTATAATTTTAGTCTCACAAATATATTAGCCCTATGCAAGTGTACAAAGCTGTGGGTGTGAAAAGGGGGCACAGGTCTACAAGCTGAGCTCTTCCCTCTCTTTAATGGAGAAGGAGGATCATAAGCCTGTGATCTTAAGCATTTGGATGATCAAGAATGCTGTGCCATCTGAGGTACCAGGAAGTAGGCATGCATGATTGTAGTGCTGGTGGTTTTACCAAAAGATTGGAGAGGAGGAATGGTAGTGGTACATATCTCTTTCCCTTAGATGCACGGAATGTAGAACTGTTTATTCCCCTGTAATGGTTGAATATGTAATACAGAATTAAGCGAGCATTTCTTTTAGTCACTAAAAGGTTATACTTTGTTTTGCCCTGTCTTTGGTGGGACACCTATATAGAGTAGGATGATCTTTCTCATCTTCAGCTCAAAAACTTGAAATTGGGTCATCACCACCTGGTATAAAGAAATACTCCTTAACTTTGGGATGGTGTCATCACCATCTGGTATAAACAAATGCTCTTTAACCTTGATCTCATCCTTGGAAGGATTCCATAACCTTGAACCTCCATGGTCTCATTCCTGACAGAAGTAGACAAAGCATTCTAAGATAAACTCATCTTCCTTATGCTTGGGAAATAAGCTAGAGAAATAATATTAAAAACAGGTGTGAATGGCTGTAGTTAAGAACCTATATAAACAGTTCAGAAACCCCCATGAGATGGAAGGTCAATGCAGACCTAACTGGAAGGGCCCTGCATATTTGCTGGTTTTGAAGGAGTCTGCCCACCATCATCTCACTGGGGTTCCCTAGCTGGCAGAAGATGTGTAAGGACTTTCTGACTGTATTCTTGAATATTCTTTGATTGCTATTTTGGCTTTTGATCCTGGGTTATAACACTGTATATTCAGCGTTCTTGAATAGTCTTTAATTTCTGTCTCACATGATTATCTTGTTCTACTGCTTGGAATAAAGCCTTAAGTACTTGTATTGGTGGGGGTTATTGCTTCCAAATCCAAAAGAACCTGTGGCCCAACCCTGCTGGGTGGGGACAGTAGTACAATGATTTTCCTAAATGCAGCTCCACCTTCACCAGATCTTGATGCTCAATATGGAACACCCAGGAAGTGGTGGGGTATATGTGCCCTCTAGATTCCTCTGCATTTATCTGTGCCTACTATACAACATCTGCACAACTCACAAAATGGGGAAAGTGATTTTATTTATGTATTTATTTAATGGATTTATAGGGCTGCCCAACTCAAAGTGCCTCCAAGTGGTGTGCAAGAAAGACAAACAGCAAAAGAATAACCATACTTGAAAAAAAAATGACAACCACCCAGTATAACAAGTCTAAAATGGCAACCAAATGTGATAATTGAACAACCAATGGGATTACACTCAACTGGACCTACACATCTCGGGGAAAAAAAACTTTTCGAAAGGCAAGCAGAGTTGGAGCCCATCATGTACAGTATCAGGAGGGACATCGCTCCAGGGACCAGGGGCAGACACATTGCAATATATGGATGTGTCTGAGTAGATAGAATATACTTGATAGAATATTGCTTTTACAGTTTGAATAACTCTTGAGTCATACTATTTCCTTCCATTGTTGCCTGTCTTGAATCTTCTCCTTTGAGAAAGACAAAGTCAGACCCGATCTGGACTGAAACATTGCCATGTGGAATGCCAAACAGTTCTGCAATCTTCTAATATTTCCTACTCCAATCCTTTTGACTCTACTTGTTTCCTCTTCCCTCTACAATAGTCAGCCAACATTCTGGGCATGTTCATTGGGCAGGTCTTGGTATTTCCTCTGTGCTTTTTGAGCATTTTAATCTTAAACACTGTTTGGGTCTTGGATGTTTCCTCCTCATGGGTAGATACTGTTATTTGGTGACATAAAGGTCTGCACAGTGAAAATTAATATATAGGGGATGTGTGAATATACACACATTTATGGAGACAGATGTCTAAGTATCTCTATTTGTGTCTGTCATACTGTAATAACTCTGCCTTCTCTATAAATATGTTTGTGTTTATATGCACAGAGGAAGATGATTTAGTGTATTACATTTGTTTATTTTATTTAGCTGCCAAAAGTAAATGGATTATGTTGCTAAATGATGAATTATATAGAAATTTCCACATCCAGGTAGAACAATGTCCATTTCAAAAGAATTGTTGAACAGGCCAAGATTTGCTATTTTTCCTCAAAACAAATTGTGCTGACTTTGCTCAGCACTGCCTATTTTTGGCCTAACAATATACCACAAGAACATAACATCAGATTAGGGTCAATTTACACTATGTCTGCTTTCAAACTCTTATGTGAGTCAGAGGTAGGTGACTACACTGTTCTGCATGGGGAAAACTTGCTGAATAGGACAGAAGAGACAGAGTAAGAATAAGGAGCAGAACGCAGAAGAAGCAGTTGTCCAAGCAGTTGCTTTTCAAAGCAAGACCAGGATTAAAACCTTGGCATCGATAGGATCAGGTATTAAGAGTCTGAAAGTTATAATAATGAATTCAACTGATACCAAAAACTGTCGGTCTTTATCAGTTGAAACCCAATCTTGCATCCTCCAGATGTAGACGATAGGTTCCGAATTTAGCACAAAGTTGTGTTGGCTAAGTGTTATGGGAGCTGCAACCCAAGACTTCAAGAAGGTGCCGGATTGGGAGGAAGTAGATAAGGTACCCTTCTAAAACTTCAAAGAAGCTTGTTCTCTAAGTCATTCTGGCAATAAAGTTGTCTTCTGCTAGTTCTGAAAGAGTCAAATCCAGTTTTTAGATATCACTCTGTTGAATAGCAGGAAGGAACTCCCAAGACTTAAAAGCTTCTCTAGAACCACTATTGAAGATCACACAGGATAGGTTCGCACAGCATGCTAAGTCTTAATGTGGTTTATTTATGGTTTAGTATATATGAATTCATGCTTTGTGGCTTGCTACCATTGTTTGTGGCTTGGCACTTTGTGTGGACTCACCCAGCTGAGGTTTCGTCAGGGCTGGTTAACTGAAACATGCCTTAATGTGACATGCAAATTGGTCGCTCTGTCCCTAATCCCTCTGTAGAAAAGTCAGAACGGTTAAGATATTCCACTGAGAAATTTGCATTTTTAAAATTTAGAGATATGATTTTTATTCAGTAGAGCATTTGGTCTATCAGCTCTCTTCTGCATATGATTGGTTGGTTCCTTTATTGCTTAAAATATGTATTTTAAACAATACAAATAAATTTGGAGCCATGGGCTTCTATGGGTTTTTCACTATTCTATTCATTTTCTTTTTTCAGGTCTCCTGTTCTTGATTTTGGCTGTAAACATGAAATGGTTTTTGGACCAGATTGTTAGGAGGATCATTACCTCTTTGTCTGCCATGACTCAAAGGGTCATTTTTGGTGGCCTTGTCAGACTGATAACCTAGTCAGAACAAGAACACTAAAATGCAGGATCAAGTACAGATATTCCAAACCACTGGAAAAAAAAAGTGGTGGAGCATCTTTCCCTATATATTCCTACTCAGAATTTAAAGATCATTTTCTGAAATTCTTCTAATTAGATAACGTGAGATGGTGTCTAATAAGGAGAAAGCTCTTTCAGGGGCAGCACATTGTTCTCTGGATAAGAATATTTTCAAATTGTGGACCATCTCTTATCCTTTAAGATAGGATTATCCACTGGAGTAGGTATGGTCCTTCTTTCTATGAAAAATATATGGTATATGACTTGAACTTTCTATTTCCTGTTATTGTATTATAGAGGTGTGTGATCTCAAGACCTGATGTTCTTAGTAGGGCCCCAAGAGAAATCAAGTTGTAACAATTTTTTTAAAAATGATAGAAATGGAAAATGAGTACATTGGCCAGAGAGCGGTTGCATTCACTCAATTTGACTTTTAAGTAGATCTAATAGCGAATCAAATCAAACTGATTCACCCCACATGGAATGTTTGGAAATGCTTGGCATGGCTTTAAAGTCAACTATGACCTTCAAGCCATAAAAAAGTTGGGCACCAGAAAAAGTTGTATTGTGTCATCACAACAGTTCTTTGCAATATACAAATGAAGATTGCTGGTGAATAATTGCCTGCCTGCTTGCACTTCAGTCCTTTATAGCATCTTGAGCATGACTTGGGTTGATAACACACCTTGGATAGCAAAATGGGGCCCTAAAGTTGAGCCATTTGCCCCACTGGCACTTGTTTCACACCCTGTAATGACATCCTTGTGCTGTTCTTCTGTCACGAGAGGGCTTCAGAGAGCTCAGAGGGAGCTGTTGGCGATGTTCTCAGACTCTGGGCATTAGTTAGCATTATACTGTAGTCATGGGAACTCTGAATCACTGTTCAAGGATTTTATCTCATGCATAATGCATCCCCAGCTATTCACTTGGATTTCCTGCATGCTAGAATATTAACAGTTTCCTCTGCTTGGGATTCATATTTGTCCTTTTCCTCCTATATTTAACAGCAATACAAGTCTCTTATTTATTAGATGGCATTGGCTTTGTGCCACTGAAAGGAACTTGCTGATTCAGCCTCTTTTGGTCATTTAACATATTCGAAGCTTGCCTCTGAGATGCTTACAAAAATGTCCCCCATCTATTAATGTTATTAATGAAGTGAAACACATTAATATGCATTTCCTGAAAGGGTGTTAGGGGAAAGAAGAAATTCCCCCAAAGCAGCCCAATTAATTGTCTAGAAAGGCAATATGTAAACATCTCTGCTCAGGAGTGGATGTGGGAGTTTATTGCAAGTTTGCTGTAGACTTTACAATGCTGCATTGCATATAAGGAAGTGTTTTATTCAAAATTGGACTTTGTATTCTTGCGATTGCAACACTGGTAAATCACTGGTTTGGCTATAGCAATAGCTATATTCTGTTCAGACAACCCATTTATCGTAGTTGAAAGTCTAGGCTATGATTTGAGTTTCCAAATTACAACAGGCAAACCATGATTTAAGTTGAGGTGCCCTTCCCTTTTCAGCATTTTTGGTGATTAGGGCAATGGGGTCAGGCATTTTTAACAAAAAAAATCAAGTATTTGAGGGCTTAATTCTTTTTTAAGGTGCACTAAGCCTATCTGAAGGCATAGCACATCTTGGCTATGATCAGTCAAAATATTAACCTGATTACTGAATTAACTCATTCTCTGGGTTCACAGAATACATTGAACTAATCAAACAGGTTGGGTTCACCCAAAAGTGAAGCCACAAAGAAAAAAACCTAACCACGTTTAACACAAACTTAGTTTAGCACATTGTGCAAATGTACTTGCAAGATCTTGAACGCATCTGGAGTGAAGCATGCTGTGGGAGTACTGCTCAAACTTGTTACGTCTACTGCTGGAATCTGATGGGATTAATCCACTAATTTCTTCAGATTGTCTGCCAAATTTCAGGAGGGTAATCCAAAGGATGTTTGTAGCTAAACAATGTTTCAGATTGTTCATTGACCCCCAAACATTTATTATATGAAAATAATACTACTTTAACTAATAGTACTATGAAGAATATTGACCCTTTGGATAGTCCCATTCAATCTGGGAGGTCAATATGGACCACTTTGGAGAACCCTGCTCTAGAAGACTTAATTATTCAGTATGAGCATATGGCAGTTTCATGTAAGATGGAACCCTGATAGAGCAAAGTCTGGCATTGTGGGTGTACTATTTTACCCATAAAGGATCCTCATTGCATGAATGGAATTGAATTCATGGAATCTGGATCTTCCCAGTGCAAATTTATAGAAGGCAGCTGTATATATCTTTGTAGTGCCTGAATGGGACTCTAGGAACATCTGGGTGTATTTATGGTGCAATGACACATAATATATTGTAGAATGACTGTGCTAGAGGTTCTTA
The DNA here is from genome assembly GCF_035149785.1 of Candoia aspera. Lineage (NCBI taxonomy): Eukaryota > Metazoa > Chordata > Lepidosauria > Squamata > Candoiidae > Candoia > Candoia aspera. The sequence continues at coordinate 7,852,043 of NC_086163.1, forward strand.
CACAGACTTCTGTCCAAGCCATGCAATAGCTAAGGTTCTCATTGTGTGCGTGTAGACACCCATTGTTCCTTTCCTTAAAAAAGTTTTTTTAATGCTTTCTGAAATTTTCCAGCATTTTTGCTGACACCTGTGCATGCCATCAGGAATATATGGATAATTTAGGCATTGGGTATTAATAATGTACAGTAGATATTAAGGGATTCGAGAGAAGGTGGGAGATCTTCGGATAGAACACTAAGCCTTTCTTGGGAGAAACTGAAATAGGCCTGTGTCTGTTTGGTTATTGTGCTGGATAGAGAAGAAAAATGTCTTCCTTTAATGTATTGCATTATTATTATCTAGATTTATTATAGTCACCCACTCCAAAAGACTCTGGGTGGTTTACAATGGCAAAATATACAATCAAAACCATGACAACAAAACATGACTGGACTGAAAAGCAACCTTAGCAATTAAAAAAAAGGGGGGGGGGGTCTGCAGACACACTAACCTCAGGCCTAGGAACAGAGCCAGGTCTTAAGGGCTTTCTGAAACCTAAGAAGAATGTATCTGAGGCTATTTCCCAAATGGTTTATGTTTATGCATGTTCTATGTCCCATGGTGTACAAATAGTTTATGGTCAAGATGCTGCTGAGAATCTTCAAACTAGACCAGAAACTTCAAGCTTCTAACCTATCAATTTTATAAATATTCAATTATGCTGTTTTAATTGAATCCTTCCAGCCATTATTTTCTGTCATTGGTGTTGTATTTAAGGCTTTAGATAATTAGATGATAAGCTAATCCTTCGTGTGCTTGTCTTAAATGTGTCAATAAGAGTTTTGTAGTACAATGTTATGGATGTCTCCCTGGAACTATATCACACTGCTTTTATCCCTACAAAGTTGGTTCCCTAATCAACTGTTCCAGAAAGGGAGCTAGCAAATGGATTTAGCCCCTTCCTGAGAAATGGCTAATGGATAGATTTGATAAGATTAAGTATGCACACTGTTGAACTGGGACTTATCTTGCAATACATAACTCCTGGCTTGAGTGTTAGTAAAACATTAGTCCTATGCTGCATTTCAAATTTAATTATGGAAAGGGGCTTCAGAGCATGAATTAGCACCTGCCTGGAACTCTTTAAAGCAGTGGTATTTTTCCTGGGATTGTGCAGTACCTGCAGAGGGCAGTCATGTGATACTGGAAGATGCAGCTGTTTTTGAGTTCCAGGCAGGTGTGAAGTTCCTGCATTCTCCAAAGCATCATCTTAGAATCTAATCCGAAGTTCTGGATAGCAATATTTATATTACTCAAACTTAAGGATATGCTAGAAATTGAAAGTCAAGGGCAAGAACTTGGGTTTACGGTAGAAATTACCAAGCATTGGAGCAGTGATTTCATTCAATTAAACAGAAGGCCTCTATGTAAAGACTTAGCTTGATTTATTCAACTTTAGAATTCCCTATATAGAGTTCCCAATAGCACAAGCTAATCAGCTGTTACCTTATGCCCATCACTGCTGCTGAGTGTGAGAATACCTGCTAAGATCACATTCTGTCACTCAAGAAACTTGCTACGCCCAAATTAGTGCACAGTTCTTCCTGTTTCAGTAAAATCTCTAACATTCCATATTCTCATCAGCTTCAGAGGTTATGAAGCCTGAATCTCTCTGGGAATACAACTAGAAGCCCATCTCCCTAAATTCAATGTAATGGGATTATGGTCAGACTTGATAGTTCCTATGAGGTTTCATTATGGAATATCAATTTTGGTTTTTGTTTCAGTATTATCCATTAAGCATTTAACACTGACATAAAAAAGTCCAGTGAATAATATTTTCAGCTGGATTCTTCCTTCCTTCTTCACAATCCCTTTTCCTTGTGTGTGTTTAAAAATTGTAGGGTGGGTATACTACAGACTTTTGGAAGCTGCTCTGAATCATGTTTATAGCCACATAAATATGCTTTAAGCAAATTGAATAAGAAAAATGGCAACATTAATTTTTGGGACTGCCATATGTAGCTTTTAACGAGTTCTATCAGAAAAAGCTACAATATGTTTTTTTTCCCTGAAGGGAGCCTACTATGCTATTGAAGTCACCAATTCTATGTACATTTTACTCGAACCTGAACATTTGTTTAACTGAAATGAAAGACACTTAAATGTGTTTTATCTTCAGCTGAAGTGCAACTATTACTTAATTCTGTTTTCCTTATTATTTAAATTTGATTTTTTGAGTGGTTCTAGTTTTAGATTTATGTTTGAGTCTTTCAAATAGACACATTCAAATTAACACATGCTTTAAACATTTGGGTTTATTTTTTAAGGAGTTAGGAACACATTTTCATAATCAAGAGGCAAATACAATGTGATTGCACATAACAAGGACCTTTTTGGATTCCAGTTTTACATTCCTGATGAGTTTCTTAGTGGAATGTTACGACATTAACTTAGTACAGACTAGACTGGACATTTTAAAAATTGTAGCACTGCTCCCCTAGATTGGTGGTGTGGATCTATTCGCATGGATTCTGGATAACAATAAGAAGATACTCCTTATCTGTGGGATGAGGAGAAAAAAGAACAATGAGAGATAGCAATTTTTTATAACATGTTTGATTTCTAATATTCCTTTTCACAATTTATTATGGTCGATTCTGGGAAGACAAAGCCACTGCTTATACCAGCTTCCCCAAAAAGGGGAAGTAAAACTTCTACTTTCAAAATAGTAACATAATTGTAACAGTTACCATTTGGACGCATTAACATAAAAAGCCCAAGAGAAAATCGCTTTAATGTGTTAAACTATCTTCCAAATGTAAACTGTTGCAATAATGGTTAGTTAATGCAACTTTCTGTGTTAATCGGGCAAATCCATCTTGGAATGATTACCATTCCCGTTACGTAGGAAGCTGCCTTATATCAGGTCTATTTTCAGTATAGCCACCAGCTAGATTCAAATACTGTCACAATCATGACAGATAAAATAAGACCTTGCTGTCTTGATATATCAATACTTGAAAGCCCTGACATCAGGCAGCTTATCCTTAAAGTGATTCCCCCTTAAATAACACATGATTAAGAAGACATTTTGTGGCAGGTATGGAGAAATTTAAAGAACATCACAAGCCATCAGTGCAATGGAAGGGAAAAGACAAAAGTTATTACCTGGGGCAACCATAATTTCATGTTTCTTTGATCTAATCCTGAGAAAGGTGAGATCATTCTGGGGATCAATGTCTCTGACTGTGCTCTTTGCTTTCATGGTGAGCTGATGAAGGAGGCCAGCATACTGCACTGTGGTGGAGTTGTCCAGAGTTGTTCGGATTGGGATCCCTGAGAAAAGAAATATAAGAAATGGCTTTAAAATGATTCCAGCCAAAATTTTCAATGCTAACAGCACCCGGGGGGGGGGGGGGGGGGGGGAAATTCCAGCCATACTGGGAGATTCCAGGGATTGAAATTGGAATAATAATAACCCATCCTTTAGCATGCAGAGGGGATTCCAATAGATACTTTATTAAATCAGAGGTTGGCAATACAAACGTCCTGGGCCTGAGACATTTGCCAGCCTTTGAACACTGGACACTCACTATATACCCCACAGTGTACGCAGACACTGGGGTCATACAGCAGACACACAGATGGTTTTTCAGTAGACATGATTCCGTAAGACAGGGTGGCAATCGTTGCATGCCAAGAAAAATTCAGGAACTAGTATTTGAAGTCATTTAAATTCCATGTGATGTCAATGAAAATTAGGGTGTAATCCTGTTTCTACATAAAGATTAAGCAACACTGATATCCATGAGTCACTTTTATGGAATTCCTGAGGATGAGTTTATCTTTTTGATACAGTGCCAAGAACACATGAAACTAATTGCAGTAAGAAAGAGGAACCTTCTGCACAGGCTCTGCCTTATGCCATTTCAATAAGGCAGTCCTGAAAAGGACAGAAGCGTTGGATATTTACTTGAATGGCCTGGGATATTAATCAGACTGAAAGCTCAGCTTTGCAAAATGAATGGGAGTTCTGATGCTTCTGCTGGAAAGAGGGAACTTTATCTAGTGCATTAAAACAGCAAAGCTGCCTTTATAATGTCATCTTGAATCCGATGCAAGATTCTACCTTCATAACATCATCATGAATCTGATGCAAGAGGCCTCACACGCTTGGCACCAAATTACCATCAGCCTATTATGGTCAAAGGAAAGAAGCTCATGAACTTCTGTGGCCTTGAAGAAATAAGGTTCGCTCTTGGTCAATATCAGAAGCAAGGCCCTACTTAGATTTAAGGCAGTGTGAAACGCAGTATTGGTCTGGGCAAGGCATCAACTTAAACACACACATGTGCCAGATGTAACAGACCACATCCTTGCTACAATTAACCTAATATATATTCAGTCCAAGACTCCACTTGGGGCCTTTTTTTTTTTTTTTTTTTTAAAAGATTAGCATTAAATGTTTGCAGAAAGGTAACTGCAAACCAAGAAGTCCTGGTTGAGGAGTGAAGTCACTGGTCACTGGAGCCTTCATACTATGGGGTCTATATATTCTCCATTTCCTGTTCTCTGACTCTGCAAAGTTTCGAGTCAGCCTATGGTAAGGATGGACTTTCTAGGAAAATATTTCAGGGTTTCAGAACTTTGAAAGAGATTTACATCATTTGGAGGCAGGCAACGTTTATAGTTATGGGCTACTTAAAAAAAACAACTGGCCTTGTGATGATCTTACTGGAAAGGGATGGATTTCTTGTGCATTTTTTAAAGAAAAATATAAGACAAATGTTAAGTTGATTTGACATTTGCCTCCAAGAAAACTTTTGGGAAAGTAGTCATATTTTCATCTAACGATTTTTGAATGAGTGAAAATTACTGACAGATCAAACAACAAAATTGTAAAACATTCTGCAATTGTTAAAAGCCACACGATGAAACTGAAGATGTGTTTCTACTGCAAATTCAAGGCCTTCCTCCATCTTCTAGCTATAAGATTAATGTAAATGTTGTAGTGATGTATTATGCATGTTCTTTCAGCTTAAAATAATAGATACTTTTGATCTGCCTTACTGGTTACCACTTAACCTATGGAGAAATCTAAATTCATTAGGTAGGGTCTTAAGTTAATTAGTTCAATAACTGCTATTGGTGATGCAAAGAAAATCATTGTGGGGAATAAAGTCAATGGTTTGCCTGTTGTACCAATTAATTTTAATAGAGGATGTACTGCCTAGTTCGTACCTACTTTTCAGAAGACAGCCTCTGGTAGATTTTACAAGAGTAAACAAGGACTTCAGTCGGAAAATGGTTGTCCACTCTTGATTTATGCTGCTTAGATGCAGGCTATTTACCAAAGCATTAACCCATGGTCAACTGAGTCCACCTGAGCCACAACCAGCACACGATATTTTAGCCTAATATGTTGTGTGACTCCACAAAAAGTTTCCCTTTTTAAGGAAAATGACAAATAGAGTGTGTGTGTGTGTGTGTGTTTTATGGTAGATATTTACCTTCTGCATTTACAACAATAGTTCCAATAACTCCTTTATGGGCCTGAATCCTTTTCAATGTTTCCTCTACCTCTGCCTGTAAAAGAAACAAAATTACTGAAGTATGAAACATGAAACCCAGTCTGTAAGACATCAGCTAATGCATTTTGAACATCCTATCTCTCACCTGACTGGGTTCTGTCTCCAGCATATAGGCAGCCACTGAGCAGCAGCAAAGAAACGCTTGAGAGCAGGTGAGCAAATCTACAGCCTGATCTAAAGGTTTTGATTCTGGTTCCATTACGAAGACGCATCTGTGCTAGTTGTGCAATCAGAGCATTTTGAAGAAGAGGTGCTCCACAGAAATGAGCCAACTCAGAAGCAACAGCGAGAGCTGTGCCATGTTAAAGGCTACATGCTGAGCACTCATGGTGGGATGGAGTCTGTCAGTGACTTATCTCTGTGTCAAAACCAGATGAATTGCCTACTGCATTCTCCTCTTTCCCTTCCACAGACATGTGGTTTTCCTGCTGGCAACCCCCTCTCCTCCTCGGCAGCCTTCCCCCGAAAAGGAAGCAGTAGTCACAGTTAAGAAGCCAGTGGACCAGTTCCTTAAAATCCAATTTAACTTATGTGCAAACTGCTGCCGTTTTATCTGGGCAAGAACCAGCTTTCTTCATGTAAACAGACGATTTCATTTACGCCTAGCTGTAAAAATCTATATTGTACACTAACACAAGTTATAAGAGACTGCAAACAAATAATTCAACTTATCATTTCAAGCTATTCCACATACAGAGGCAGGCCCTTCTGCGGCCCTGAATTAATTTATAATTTTATATGAAAAAGAATGCCAAATGATACGTATCCACACTCCATCCATACTTATTCTTGTATTTAATGAAGATAAGTGGGTAGGTGGCTTGGAAACAATAGTGTTGCCACTGTTGTCTCCCACAATATTTTCTTGGTGTACCACATTGAGATTTCATGGTGGTTTGCTATACAAGTTCTAACTAGGTCCGACCCTGGTTAGCTTTTTTTTTTTTGGAGATCAGCCAGGGTCATATTACACCCCAAAAGTCTGGGAACTATTAAAAAGCTAGGATCTTTTGTCTAACTACCAAGAGAGCAGATGGCACACGGTGTGGGTGTTGGGCAGGTTTGGTTTGTGCACCGACTGCACCTGTGTCTGACCCATGAGGCCTTGCTTATGGTTGTTCATGCCTTTGCCAACTCCCATTTGGATTACTGTAACATAATCTACATGGAGGCTACCCTTGAACAGCGTTTGGAGGCTGCAGCTGGCCCACAATGCAGTGGCACAGGCAGTTTTTGGAGTCTCTTGCTATGCCCGTGTAACACTGCTATTCTGCAAGCTGCACTGGTTGCCACCTATAAAGGCCTGCATAGCACAGGGGCAGGCTATTTGTGGGACCGCCTTTCTCCCGCTGTTTCTGCTTGACCCACCAGATCTGGCAGAGAGGGCATGTTCCAGGTCCCCACTATTAAGTAATGTCATTTTGTTGGACCCAGGAGCTGTGCCTTCTCCGTGGCAGTGCCTGTCAGACCTTTGAGGTAGTCCAGACAAGAAGCACCAACCATGAGTACTAACACTACCTTTACTGTAAGGTTACAGTAACAGAATCTTGCAAGTCTGAAAGTACCTCTCCCCTCCCTTACTTTTACTCTCCCCCAAACTAGGGAGGCTCCTTTCTGAGACCCTTCTTCAACCTCCACCCCTCCTTAGGACTCAAATTTCATTTACCAGGACATTGTTTAGGCTGTCTCTTCCTTCTGTCTCCCAAGGTCATTTTCACAATCCGTTACGGTCCCTGCCTTATAGAAAAGGACCCTCCCCCTAGAAACTGGGATGGCCCTGACCCTATTGGCCTTTCGTAAGGCTCTGGAGATCTGGCTGCTTCCCAAGGTGTTTGGCGAGCCTTGTTGTTCATGTACGTGTTTATGACTGGAAGGTGTTGCTCGCCCATGGTGCCACTGGCTCTCATTTTAATTGCTGGGCTTTAATCTTTCGTACACCACCCAGAGTCGCCGTTGTGAGATGGGCAGCTGCGTAAATTATTTAAAGAAAAGTAAATAAGGTAGGAACTCCAAAGTTTGCCAGGGGGTAAATGCTTTACCACAAAGCGTCTACAGAGGAGCCCTCTTGGCCACTTCAAGGATCTTGCAAGCCACCTACGGCCCCATCAATCGGAGGCGTCTGCAGGATCAGGCCAATGACAGCAAGGTCGCCACAGACGCCCTGCCCCTTTGGTCCATGCCAAGGGGCAGTGCTTGTGTCACCATGGTGGTGCCCACAACTGGCAACCCAGGCCCCGCCCTTCTGTGGGCGTTGCCCATTAAAAGGGGCGGGGCTTGGGCTGGTCGAGGTTGTCAGTGCCCCGTGGATACCCCCGACTTATAATGGGGAGCTTGGTTTGGGTTAAGATGGGTTAATTTTGGGGGGCGGGAGGGGGTACCGCGACAGCCAATCCGGCCAGGTGAGATCGCGGAGGGGTCGAGGCGCGCCGTCAGTGCCTTCAGCCGAGCTCCAGCGGGGCTAATCCACCTCCGGGCAGGCTACTGTGGGGCCTGAACGCCCCCAGCGCAGCCTTGACCCGCGAGTAAAGTCGCCCAGCCAAAAGGGGAGCCCGGGAGACCCCCCCACCCGGAATTCCCAGCCAGCCCAAGCGGGGCAGGACAGATCTCCCGGCCTGCCACTGCTCGGCTCCTCCTTTCCCATCCATCCCAAGCCGATGCCGGCTCCGCCTCCCCAGGACAGCCCGCGGCTTCCAGCCGGAGTCCGTCGGAGCCACCCCTGCCCCATCGTTCTCCGGTCCCGTCCCGCCGTTTTACCATGGCTCCGCCGACGAGGCTCCGATCGAACGGCGTCCACCCGCAACGCCCCGGTTGCTATGGAGCTCCGCCCGGAAGCGTGAGGGCCGGTGAGAGGCGGAGGCCGGAAGTGTGTGCGAGAGGGGCAGGGCTTAGGGACAGAGGTTTGTTTTTTTTTTTTTTGCTCGGTCACGTGGCCCAGCGGTTGGCTGGCTTTGCAGAGCTCGGAGTGCGATGGGGAGGTTGCGCCGTGAGCGGTCGGGGGAGATTTCTATCCAGAGGCGGTGTAGGAAATTGGTTGAAATGTTGGATGAGGACGGGGGGGTCCCCACTCACTGCTCCCTCAGGGTGGTTATTGGGAGGAGACCCCTCTTAATCAAATCAGAGCAGTGTTTCTCAGGCTTGGCAACTTTAAGATGGGTGGACTTCAACTCCCAGAATCCCCGGCCTAGCATGCTGGCTGGGGAGTTCTGGGTGTTAAAGTCCACCGATCCTAAAGTTGCCAAGCTTGGGAAAAACTGGAATAGATCCTCAGGCAACCTCCTCTCCTTTCCGAGCAGAAAGCAAATGAGAATTGTAATAGCTTGCAGGCATTATTGCAGGAATATTGTCTGTTCAGGATGTTATAGTATGACCTGGTTGCATCTTGTAATATGACTCTGGGAGGATCACATGGCAGGGAGCCTGCAGATCATGCTGGTTTCACCTGGAATATTAAGAGACTTTCAGCAGTTTGGGAGGGTGGTCGGTTGGGAAAAGTTTGCAGGCTCGCTTCTTTTTAGTGGAGAAGCTCCTGTCGTGGAATTTGTGTGCATTAGGCAGAATAATAATAAACTGAACTTTTAAAAGATTTGTAGTATGTTGTTGTAAATCTTCATACACTATATTGTTTTGGTGCAATGATGTTTATATGGTATTAATTGAAGATTATTGACACTATTGTTTGTATAACTTAGATCAGTGTTTCTTAAAGTGTGGTCCAAGGACCCCTTGGGATCCCCCAAGGCTACAGTGACCATACAGCCTTTATTATAAAGGGAGTCCTTGATTTCAGAAAGCTGTGCTTTAAATTAAATTAATTATTTATTTTCTTGGTTTTGTTTTTAAGGTTTTTTCTTTGTAAAGCAAAGTTATAAACATGAGTTGTTGTTGTTGTTGTTATTTATATCCTTATGCATTTCTTTCAGATTTGCCCCATTTTCAGGTTAGTCCTTTATTTTTCCCAAGAAAATATGGTCACTATACTCAAGACACTCTCAGGGGTCTGTGAAATCAAAATGATTTGCCAGATATTGAAGATATTTGCAAAAGTTGAAAACAATGTCACTCTTCCCATTATTTTTATTTGTTAAAAAAATAGTTTTTTTCATGAAGAATATTTATGTTAATATACAATGGGTTTAATATTGTTATTTTTACATGATTCAATAAATATTCTGTGAATGCATCACTTTTAATTATTAATATGGTAAATATCAGTAAATGCAATCAATACAAACTAAAGCTCTATTGGATTCCTCCGTAGTTTTTAAAAGTGGGAAGGAGTCCTGAGAACAAAAAGTTTAAGAAACCCTGACTTAGACTACTGGAATAATTTATTAAACTTGTATGCTGCTTGACTCGCAACAAGTCAGGGCAGCAAACAGCCATCAAAGAAATTTTAATAAAATCAATGAAACAAAGAAAAATAAAGATAAAAGATGAAGTTAGATGTCACTTAACCACCTCAGACAGCAAAAGTTGGGGTACAGCAGGACGTTTCTTCTGAAAAAAATTTTTTTTTGTTGCCTCCAAGTCAGTGTTGACTCCTGAAACAGCCTGGACAAGTCCCTGCAGTTTTCTTGGCAGGATTTCAGAAGTGGTTTGCCATTGCCTCCTTCCTAGGGCTGAGAGAGAGTGACTGGCCCAAGGTCACCCAGCTAGCTTTGTGCCTAAGGCGGGACTAGAACTCATGGTCTCCTGGTTTCTAGCCTGGTGCCTTCACCACTACACCAAACTGGCTGTCTTCTGAATTACCTAGGCAGTTTCTTCTCCTGAAGGTCAGCACTATCAACCTATTAATTTATCTCTCACACTAATTGATCTGTGGTGTGAAGGACCTTGTCCCATTCCTAGTTTTGAAATAAGATTGCCCTGTCAACCCAGTGGGCTTCTGGAATGGAAGCATAGCTCATTTTCTTGAAAAAAATGTTTAAAAGAAAGATAAATTTTCAGAAGAGATAATATCTATAAATGGACAGATAATTACTGAAGTTGTACGATTAATGCTTACTATAACAGTGGTTAGGTGTAGTGGTTAAGGGTTAGAAACTGGGAGACTGAGTTTTACACCTGCCTTAGGCACAAGCCAGCTGGGTGACCTTGGGCCAGTCCCTCTCTCCCAGCCTTAGGAAGGAGGTAATGGCAAACCACTTCTGAAAAACCTTGCCAAGAAAACTGCAGGGAGTTGTCCAGGCAGCTTCTGAGAATCGGACATGATTGAATGGATAAAGAACAAACAAACCCCCCCAATAACATTAGTAAGAGATACCAAGCAGAGTACATTGAGTTGTTTTCATGATATAAAAAAGTATACATTATTGAGCTTAATGCCAAAATCTCCACAATATTATTTATAAATGCTTTTTTTAAAAAGAAAAAAAAAACAGCCTAAAAATAATATAGAGAAATATTTAATTTCTGACTTCTCTCTTCTTTGTTCTCCAACCAATTTGCAATACCTACTGGTGTAAGCTTTAGAAACCAGATTCTAAATGTTTTACACTGCACCTTGCAGTGTAAAATATGACATGTATGGAAGCTGTTCCTGCTTAAATTTAGTTGAACTTCTGATATGTATATATGCTGTTAGTTCTCCCATTGCTGTGTGTGAAGCATAGCTCATCTTGTCCATGGCTTCAGTACCAAAATTGCCTTGGGTCAGTTCTGGGGTTAGCCATCTTGGCTTTCCCTATCTATATGGTGAGAGAATTCTGTGTTTTGACTTTTCCACCTGATTATTGGCAGGTGTCCAAAGTTGTCAGTTGCTTGACCTATCTTTGTCAATTTCCAGGACAACAGGTCCCTTGCTGACATATTGACATCTCTGGTCAATGTCTCATTCCTTTAGATGTCCTCCTTGTCCCACCACAGCCAAACCCTCCCAGATCCCACCGCTGGAAACATTAAGATGAGACCTAAGCGTTGAATGTAAAGCCAAATAGCTACATGTTCTCATTGAGTATTACTAACTTTTCTTTTGGTTGTATTTTCTAAATTTACAGAAGTGAACCTGGGCTTGGGCCATTTACATTTACAATAGAAGGTGGGAGCAGATTTCATTCTTGGTGAGCAATCAGATCAAACAAATGGGACAGGAACCTGTAGCCCTCCAGTTCTTGCTGATTTATAGCAGGATCAATGATGGAGGATGCTTTGAGCTGGAGTCCCACTTTACAGAGAACAATTCTCTGTTGGTTCTCTGTCATCTACAGTATATCAAAGGTAGTCAGGTTCAAACTGAGGGTCCCCCCCCCAAACAAATGGCAAGATTTCTCTGAGCCTATAGCTTCTTTTGCAAGGATACCATATTATTGTTCATAATAACAACAACAATATTTATTTACTTTTTATGTCCTGTATGTTGCTCAGTTTCAAATGGCCCAAGAAGGTAACATCAAACAACAAAAACACAGTTGCAATTCTCAAAATAAGAACATCTCCTAAAGGTCCAATGGGGCTAAATCTATCCTCATTGACTTTAAATGCAGAGGCTGTCTTCCAGAGCTTCAGAAGCCCAAGAAAGAGGGGTTGGTCTGAATATTAGGGGCAAACTGTTATAACTTGCCTGTCTTCCTACATCTGAAGGAATTTTACATGAGAATCTCACATTATAGGGTGCTTCATTGATTGATTGCATTTCTCATTTGCTTTTTATTTGAAACTACAAATTGGGTTATTCTGACTTTTTTCCCCAGCTTCAAACATTTTGTATGGGAGGGAGGGTCTTCTCTCATTTTATCCCACAACAGCAACTGTCAGAGGTAGCTTATTCTGAGTTGCCAAAAGGCACCCAGTTAACTCCCATGATTGAAAGTGGGTGAAATTTGGGTCTTCCCACTTTCATTACTAGGGATCCATGTTCAGGCCAGGTCTGAATTCTGACAAAATGTGATTTGGGTCATTTTGGCCTAATGTGTGATGTGAATCCAGCCACTATGATCTGTACAGCATTGGTTGATGGGCCAGCCATTCTGTTTAAGACAAAGTATAGATCTAAATGATGCACAAACTTGACTATCAAGATGTAGTAGTATGTGTGAACCAGACCACTGCAACTGATTCAACATGGTTTTTTTAAAAATCCACCCTGTGCAATATGTGCAATGTGTAATTGGATGTTGCATCCATTTTTCCTATGCCTTTCTTCTGGTAAAAGTGCTGGAGAATTTTGAAAAGAAGTCAGAACTGAAAACTCAGAAAGGGTGTCTGTAATATCCTGGAAGAGAGCTGCATCTATTTGGGGCACATTATCTTTTTAACCTAAACCAGAGATGGAAATCTGAGGCCATGGAACTGCATGTAACCCCAGAATCCAGGGGTAAGATCTCCAAGCTTTCCAAAACTGTTAATAAATTGTAATTTTTAATGTGCAGATCTTGCACAGGGTAGGGGTTTGGACTAGATGACCTCTCTGAGGTCATTTCCAATTCTTGGTTCTATGAAATACATAACTGGAAAATAACCTACATTTCAAAACCTTCATTGTATTTAATGAAGTTATTGAATTGATTTAAGCATCTATCTATATGACAGTAATCAGCACATTATTTTAGAACAAGAAGCAGAAAATTCTACAGGACCTTTCCTGATTCTTGATGGTAAATATATAAAAATGTACTTTAAAACTTCCAATCTGCTACCTTTTTGTGACAAGGAAAGCCAGTTGCTTCTGGCAGTTGTGCTTGTTCTGCCTAACATTATGGCTTGTATAAAGGTCAAGTTTCAGATGCAATAACGCTGTAATATTTTCTGCCCTGCCATAATTCCTTATCTGAAGCAGTTGTTAACATGACTGTGGGGTTTTGTTTTCTTTCCTCCCCAATTTATTAAGCCCAGTGGAAGAAATTGCTCTGAATTGCTGAATTGCACTCATCCTCTAGATGGTGCTACCATTATGTTACAAGGAGATAAACAAATTCCTGCTTGAAAGAGTGACTTGATTCCATGTTTCACTTGGCGGAAGAAAACCAACATACTTTCAAACGTACCTTGTGTTCAGGATTGCAGTTGGCCAGTATAAATAGAGCTTCTAGAGTTAATTAGTAATAACCTGTTTAAAAAAATAATTTCACTTACACAAGAATGGATTCACTTTGAAAAGAAATGTTTGTTTGGTCCAATTCTTTGCTTGGTTCTGGAGCACACTTCTGCAGGTCATTCAGTCCAGCTAAGATGATTCAAGCCATAGCTGGTATTTTTTGATTAAAAGCAGGCAGTGAGTACCTCCAGAGTGCCAGCAACTGCTTCTGCTTTTGAATTCTAATGGAATTTTATCATTTTCTTTTTCTACAGAGAGCAGATGTAAGTCTCTAGAAATCACTATATCAAGAGCAAATTGATAATAACTTCAGCTTGCTTGGAAATGGCACAGCCTTCTTTTTATTCCATCAGAGCAATAAGCTTACGGAGCAGTTTGTAGGAAATAAATATTTCATATTCTGCTAACTTTTCAGTCTCAGTTAAGGAAACTTTGAATAAGACAGTTTCTCATCTAGGACCCCCACCCCCTAAATTACAATGGCTTTGGTTTTAGAGGAAAACTATTTGCCTCAACTATAGGTAGAAACTTGTAGCTTAGTAGTAGAACACACATTTTAAAGGTAGAAGATCCTGGGTTCATCCTTGGCATCTCCCTCAATTGGGTCCATAAAATGGAAAAAGTAGGATATGACTTTCATTCTTCTAGAGATTGGCCACTAAGCATACTTCAAAAACTGAGTTAGGAAGCTTCTCCACACCTTTCCTGGAGCAGGGAAGCCTCCATGACTTGGGGATAGTAAGTTGCCTGAAAGTAAGATACCAAGCTGCTTCCAGTCATCTACCCTTGGGCACAATTATATAAATAGTTTTGTACTATCTAGGTAGTTTTGTCAGTAGCCCCTTACTGCTCTGAAGAGGCTATAAGTAACTAGAGGGGAAATGGCTAAACAGATGTAGAAGGACATGATCTCTTAAAAATGCAAAGAAATCCACATCAGTTGATCAACTCAGTAATAAGTTAAGATTTATTGAAAGGAAGATGAAAAAGATACAGAAGTTGGGTACTGGATGCACTATTATAAAAGTAAATAAAATTCATGACTCAAAAAGTTGGTCAAGCTGGATCTATATTTGAGCTAAGCTGCTCTAATCCAGTTGGCTTATTCAGGATTCCTGATTCAGTGGCATCTGGTGCAGAGCTAGAAGAGGCCAGAAACTTTAGGAATAGAAGGAGGGATCAGGAACAAAATCAAAGAGCATTTGTGCTGTTCAAGGGGAGACATTAGGCAATTGTTCCTGTTTTTTTGACCAAGAGGCAACAGGATAATTAGCGGGGCAAGTTTTGTTGGCACTTATTGATATACGTGAAAATGAGCAAGGGATTTGCCAAGAGATGCTGAGATATTCGCAGTGGTGCAGTTTTCCCAGTCAACTTGGCAAAAAATTTAAGTATGTTATGTATGCTAGAGCCAAAGTTTATTACAAAGACTTTCTGCCTAAATAATGGTTTATTGAATAAATCACATTAATCCATAATCTATGGTTTGCTCATCAGGCTAAGCCCAACCAAGCCCACCATAGTTTGGTTTATCAAAGTGGACAAAACAAACATTACTGAGCGAAATGACGTAATTGTCTGATTCTGGATTCTGATGTCCTGGTTTCAAAAGTGACATTGTATCTTCACATAATTAAGATAAAACATAGGCTTCTTTGGAACAGGAGTCCAGAACTGGCCAATTCAAGCCCCACTGTGGTAATGAGGATGGACCTTTCAGCAGAGGCCCTCTGGATTATCTTCCCCAAATCCTGCTCTTTTAAATGCTTTCTCATCAACTGACCTTGGGAAAAAGAGGCTACCTAGTCTACATAGGAAGGACAATGAGGTAGAAGAATTCTGAGGAAATGGGTTGACTTGACTTATTTCAGACTGCAGGTGAGGCTTGATCACTTTTTCAAAAGTCTGTAACCCTAATAAAGTTGCTCCAGATTGCACTGGACTCCCAAGTTGGATTTTCTCTCCCTCTACCTCCTCCTTTCCCTCCACCCTCCACCCCATTCCCCCCCTCCTCATGGTGCTTTAATAATGAATATTGTCAGGCCCCTCTCAACAGAAACTAGAATTAGAAGCCCCCCAGATAGTGATTCAAGGACTTGACCTTCTGCTAAGTATGGCTATTGCAAGAAATAGGAAATCTGCTCAAAAGAAGTCCAGCGACTCCTAAGTGTAAAATGCAAGTCCTGTTTAGAATAGAAGCAAGGTTCTATTCTTGCACTTTTTTCCTCTTGGCTGCCCAGAGCAACAGCTGGAGGGCCTCACATTTTGGGGTTGGGTGAGTGTTTGCCTTGTTGTAACAGATCAATCCGGTCTTAGGGTCTTTGCTTCTCACCTTGACAGATCTAGTAGTATTGAAGTTCCCTAATCTAAAACAGACATAAAGTTAACAGATAATTGCATCACAAATTGAGCAATGTGATCCATATCTAGTAAAAAATAAGTTCCATGGAGTTAAGTGGAGCTCATTGCCAGGGACTGAGCCATACAACTGCAGTTGAAACCCTTTGAATTGGGAATCTTCCTTTCATAAAGCCACTTGTCAGTGTAAAATAGTTCTGTGCTGAAATCTGTCTTGCAGGTTCTCAAAAGTTTTGTTCCTCTGCATACATATGCATATGCATATGCATATACGGTACATATACATTTCATGATTGCATTGAATGGAGTTGTGCTTTAGCGACCCAGCATAGCCTCACCGGTTGAATTTCTCCTTCATGTGGCATTGTAACTTAGTGAACCTCTAAATGCTTTGGTTACCTTCTCTGCCTCTCTGACAGCTTGCTAACCAAATGCATTATTCAGTTCAATCTCTTCACAGCCCAGAGGCTGCAAAGGACAGACAATGCTAAATCTACGCAGAAATCTCTGGACACAATGTCAGAATAACATTCCTTTGATGGATCTGCCACTCCAAGACTGCTGTGCAGGAAAAGCAAGTTAATAAATAACTTACTAGTTCTGACATCTGAGAGGAACTGGGAACCCTACTGCTCTGCTGCCTTTTGGTGGGAGGAACAGGGGAGGGAAGGAAATGCTCCGGCTAGCTTTCAGAGCTGGTGAAATGCTTTCCTAAGGTTTGGATGTAAATAAAAGCCAACAAAATGGTTGTTGGCTGTGAGGAGCCCAAAGAACGGAAATGTAAATAAGGGTGTCTGTCTTTCCAGACTCTCTTCTGAGCATGATGCATGAGTTTCCCTGTGGAATTTCAAATGGATTCCTGGGTGTAACTGTCAATAGTTTGATGATCCATAATGCACAGACAGCAGTTGCTCTCTCTGAGTCCTGAATGTTAAAGGTGATGAAACTGCTACATTTCATGTAGGTATCACCCAACAACAGCTTTTCATGCTTCTTTGCTTACATTACCCAATTTAACTCTTACCAGACGTATAGGTGGAAACAACAATCCCTTTCACAATCCAAATACAGGTAATCCTCACTTAACAACCACAGTTGGGACCGGCAACTCTGTAGCTAAATGACATGGTCATTAAGTGAGACATCACATGACCACAATGGATTTATGACCTCACTTCCTCCACAGGTCTTAAGAGAACCACCCATGGTTGTTAAGTGCAATGACTGCAGCTTGTGACTTTCTGCCACCTTCCCCATTGACTTTGCTTGTCGGAAGCCAGCTGTGAAGCACGCAAATTGTAATCATGTGACCATGGGATGCTGCGATGGTTGTAAACACCCACCTGTTGCCAAGTGCCTGAATCTCAATCACGTGGCCTCAGGGATGCTGTGACAGTTGTAAGTGCAATGACCGGTCATTAAGTTACTTTTTCAGCACCATCATAATTTCAAACGGTCACTAAACAGGGCAATCATTAAGCAAGGACTACCTGTAACTGAATAGTTCACAACAAAGCATCTTATTAGCAGTTTTGCCCCAGCAATTCCAGCCCTTCCTTTGCAGTAATTCTTTAGTATAACAGCACACTAAGATGAACTACGCTTTATTAACAAGATGATGGCTTCTTCAATTCATCTAATTTTCTTTCTTTGTACAAGACATTAAACCATAAAATAGCCATACAGGATCAGATTCCAACAACATGCTATACTAACATAGTTAATGTGGCTTTCTGATTTGCAGTTTAGTGCATGCTTTGAACCCAGCCATAATGATTTATTCACCATGATCCAAACTTCTGCTCTAATGTTGGGCTTTTATTTAAGTATTTATTTACTGGATTTTTAAGGCTGCCTAACTGTCAAACAGCTCAAAACACTTGGTAATATTCAAACTAAGATGCTGTCCCTAGTGTCTCCACTATTTTCTTTTCTAATGTGGTTGTTGGTTTTTCCTCCAATTATAAAATCACACTCATCTCCTTCCACTCCAGCATCCCTCAGTATATGTTCAGCACATAGGATGAGTAAATAAGAATGGAGTATACAGCCTTATTTAATTCCTTTACTGATCTGGAGCCAATCTGTTTTGCCGTCTTCTGTCCAGAATGTGGCTTCCTGATCTACATATAGGTTTCACATGAGGACCATGAGATTTTTTGGGATCCCCATTTTCTTAAGAAGATCACACGGATTGACATGGTCGACTCAGTCAAACAACTTTCTGTACTCCATAGTACTATTCCAGAGGAGGGAGAGGATGTCTGAGGAAGCATACCCCCATAGCTCTGAAAGTGGTGATCTCTACTCAAGGGAACTCAGAGAGACCCCAACCTGCTAGTTCTTATTGGGCACATGTTATTGAAAGACAGTGGTCATGCAGATATCCAGGTCCTGAGTTATGAATGGCTTGTAAAAGTAACACCCAGTACTTTGAATTACACCTGGAAGCCAGGGAAGATCTTGAAACTGAGGTGTTAACACTGGCATCTCAATGCACTCATAGCTACTTGAGCTGCTGTATTCTGGACCATCTATAGCTTCCAAATGCTCTTCAGGTGCAGCCCCCTGTAGAATGTGTTATGAAGTGGCTGAGGATTGTGTATGGTGTATTCCTATGTACTATCCTTTACTGGACAATCATCTCTCCAGCAGACTACAGTTTCACCAAGTTTCATTATTAGGGATAATGATTAGGGGAGTGGAATGGTAAAGAATATGTATTATATATTATAGTAATTATTTTTTGTGAGCTAATTGCAATGAAATTTCATTTTAATGTGCACCTTGGTGTAAAGTGGAATGACAATAAAAGTCCTATCCTATCCTATCCTATCCTATCCTATCCTATCCTATCCTATCCTATCCTATCCTATCCTATCCTTTCTCCATTTCATTTATATTCCATGGGAAAATCTCATAAGGGAAAATTTCTCAGGGTTTTTTTTTTCAGGTCAGAAAGTTGGGGCTACAGAAAGATGTGTAAGAGATGGATAAAGGAAGAAGAAAAAAGAAAAAAAATAGCACCAGCTGCCTTGCCAGAGCACAATAATAAAGAAAGTTCATAGCAAGGTTTATAGTGCTTTATATGTTTTATAATGAAGGTGTCAGCCTTGCGAGGTAGTCCAGACAGGAAGCACACCCAGATGAACTAATTCTACTTTCTTGTAAGTTTATGTAAACAGAATCTTGCAAGTCTGAAAGTATATTTCCCCCATCTCACCTTTAGGTAAAGGTAAATGTTTCCCTTGACATTAAGTCCAGTCGTGTCTGACTCCAGGGGGCGGTGCTCATCTCCGTTTCAAAGCCGAACAGCCGGCGTTTGTCCGTAGACACTTCCGTGGTCATGTGGCCGGCATGACTAAACGGAATGCCATTACCTGCCCGCCGAAGCGGTACCTATTAATCTACTCATATTTGCGTGTTTTTGAACTGCTAGGTTGGCAGGAGCTGGGACTAGCAACGGGAGCTCACCCCGTCATGCAGATTCGAACTGCCGACCTTCCGATCGGCAGCTCAGCGGTTTAACCCGCAGCGCCACCGCGTCCCTATTGTATTATATATTATATTATATTAATTTATATAATTTGTATTAGAGATTTTAACATAGGTAAAAGATAAACATGAAAATATATAAGGAAAATTTAAGAAAAAGAAGAAAGAGAAAAGAAAGGGTGCAGGAAGCTGTAGAGATAGAGAGAGAAAAAGACATACTCTATAAAGAAGTGACTTCCGATCTTTCCAGCAGTTACAAACAAACATATTATCTGTCCTCCTGCTTTAAGATTACTTTACATGGTTTTAGTATATTGTCCAGATGCCTTCTAAAACCTAGAATTGTCATGGTCATACTGCAAGCTGTGTTTGTGACTCCTAATAGGCACAATATAGCTAAGTTTCAAATCCAGCAACTTTCTCCAAGTTCTCCTATTTTCCTCTTTTAGAAGTTGTCCTTAATTGAGTTGGTCCATAAAACCTGATCTTGTATAAAACATGGTGATGGAAGTAAGGAACGCTCTTTCTTGGGTTTTTCCAAGGTAACATCAGGAAAGTGCTAGCTTTATTTTTATTTTGTTCCAAATGCTCTTGATTCTGTTCATCTTTGTTTTATTATCTGTTTCCAGCCAGCTGCACTGTTATCGTTATTATGCCGAGATGAATTATTTTGATTATTGCCAACAGTCTCTCTTCTTATAATTTTAAGCCCTTCATTTAGGAATCATCTGTTCTCTCACCTCATCAACATGAACGCAAAAGCAAAACACTTCTTTCTTTTTCTTTTTACAGCCTTATTCCTACTAGCAGCTGTTGTGAGAGGAAAAATAGCACCATAAAAATTGAAGACAATTTGACATTAAAACTGTTATCCCATTTGGGTAAGTAACTACAGAGAGTGCTTCTATTTGTGACTATCATTTTGTATGTGTATATATCCATGCGCACGTGCAAAAATAGCTTTGCTACAAGTTTTACTTGGCAATATTCTGTGTTTTTTCTGGTGCAGACACCAAAATGGAGCCTTTTCTGTGGATCACTTCTGCAGTATTAGATGAGAGGTAGAACAGAACAGAACATAGAGTAGAACAGAACACATACGCAACGCAACACAATTTATTGTAGTCCTAGAACAGCATAAATAGAATTCAACGTACAATGACCTTGTGGTCAGAATGAACCTGAGACCCGGCTTGTGCATTTTTTTGTTCTCTTCTAAGATAACATGCATGAAGGTATACTTTTACCTTCCAACAAAACCCAAATCTCATATAAAGGGGAAGCAATTTGTTTCCTACTGCCAGATTAGAATCCTACCATCACTATCAATCAATGAATCAAAACTTATTTACGGTCCTAGGCCAAACACCCCCCATCACTAACAGAGTTGCTAAATTTTTATCTGCAGTGATTTCCATAAGAAGACCTAAGACATAAAGTGTCCTAATCTTGGAGTGGAGACCTTTATTTCTTGCTGAAGTCACAATTTCTTAGGTTTTATATGACTGTGGAGTCTTTGGTGCTCTCTGAGCTTGGTTGCTTGCTTGCTGGCAGATGTTACATTCAGAGGGAAAAGGGTGCTAAGGAGAGCACATGGGCACACACATAACACCATGCTGGTTGGAGAATTCTGGGGGTTGAAGTCCACACATCTTAAAGCTGCCAAGGTTGAGAAACACGGGTCTAGCAAGTATGGAGTGCCTAGCTGAGACAAAAGTAGGACATTGCCTTTAAGTGCTAATGGCTTCCTAGAAGTGTCTAGGTGGCCTCACTGGAAAAAAACAGATGCTGAAGCGATGAACTTTTTGCTTAATCCAATTAAGCTCCTCATTAGTGCTTTGGATCTGAGCTGTTGATTTAGGAATATAAATCCATTTTGTTGATACGTCTGGCAGAAGCTTTCCAAGATTTCAGGTAGGGGTTTTTCCAAATCTGCCTAGAAATGCTAGAGTTGGAACTTGAGGTCTTTTGCATGCAAAGCAGATGTTCTTCCATTTTCTTTTTCCCCCTTCAAGGACTTGGCTACTAATGGCTACACTCCAAAAGATTTGCAAGCCATGGTACAAACAATATTGTTTTATTTTATATAAATTAATTTAGCAGAGTTAGTGTGGTTGCTCCCCATCGATCATTGTCCTTTCTGTCACAGTCAACATTACAATAAGTGGACAGTTTTGGAGAAGCTCTGGGACCTCAGAAGTTGCATCTTTGTTCTACTAGATGTAGTAGAACAGCAGAAGACAGCCCATGCCTCCAAGTTCTCCTTGAAAGCTTCACATCTAGCTGGTCCTGTGGGAAAAAGGATACAGCTCTAAGAGGAATTTTCTTCTGCTCCAGCAGGCATCTCTTTAGGCTGACATGTAACACAATCCATTTGCCAAGAACAAAATGTTTTAACACTGTCATCGTAATAAACGATTTGAACCAGAGTTAGCGGAGTGTTACTGTGCTTTTGTCCCCCTGCTTTGGTGGTAAACTTAAACTAAATTACATGGATAGTTTTAATTAAATTTGAATTGGCTGGGGTTTTATACCATTTTTAAAGGCCACTTGAGACCCTTGAGTTGCATTTAAAATGGAGTGTTGTAATTAGTGAGTTCTACATTTATTATAGTAGTAACTGCACTTTAATGAATTTATTTAGTACTAAACAAAGCTGCTCTAAACAGTTCTGATTACAGAAGGCTGTTAACTTCAGCAGTGTATTTATTCCTTCTCTTAATTCCGTATTTCTTTGAATTTTTGGTTACTTAAACTGGGACTGGATAATTAGAATAGGAGCATGGAGGGAGCTCTTATTAATTCATTTTATATTCAAAGCAATAGAATTTTCCTTTGTGTGTGTGTACCTGCTATGGCTGTGATGATGATGAAGACACTGTATCTGATTGAAAGGGATAAAAGTGTTTCAGAGCATGCAGGAGTACACACGTAGGGCCTGTTGACAACTCCTTAAAGAAGCCATATCTTTTCACAGATTGCACATTGCCCTTCATTTGGTTGAAGGAATTGACAATAGGTGCTATGTGTGTGCCCATGTGCTCTCGTTAGCACCCTTTTTCCTCTGAATAAGATGTGCACATAGACACAGACCTAGAAAGAAGTCACAACCTGTTTGCTTAAAATGGACTCTGGTATGTAATGTCATTGGACTTTGAAGAAATGGGATGGAAAGAATATTAACAATATTGAATTTTGCTGTTGGAGAAGACTCCTGAGAATATAAAGGATTGCCAAGAAGACAAACAAATGGATCATAGAACAAATCAATCCAGAGTTCTTACTTGAGGTCCAGATGACCAGGCTCAAATTATCGTCTTTTGGAGATACTATGCAAAGACCCAGCTTCCTTGAGAAGTCCATAATGCTGGGAAAGATGAAAGGAAAGAGAAGGGGAGGACTGGCAGCAAGGTGGATGGATTCTATTACAGAGGCAATGGGTGTACTGGTGGAAGACTTGAAGGACCAAATTTGGAACAGAACATCCTGGAGAAGGTGTGTCTATATGGCTAATCAATGTAATAATCAATGTAATGTCATCTTGACTATATCTAAGAATGGACTTCTCATATTTGTTGATCAGTTTCTTCCCTTTGCCTTTTGAAAATTTGGACTGGCACCCTTCTTTTATTACTATTTATTAAGTATATTTCATATTACTCTTCAGCTGGACTCCGAAGGTGACTAGAAACAATGCATATACAGGGATATCAGATTTAAAAACACACAGAGACACAGACATGAAAACTGAAATTTTTAAAATTTCAAAACCAGTCTAAAGAGATTTGCCTGAAATGTTCCTCTCAAGGAAGAAAGAGTTGGGGGCAAACTTTATTTACAAGGGATTGCATTCCATACTCTGGGAATAATGCAGGAAAAATCCTTCTTCTGAGTGCTTGCTAAAGGTTTTCTGAAGATGTCAGGGGCTTCAAAAAGTCTTCTGAAGATGTTAATGTCTGGACATTGTGTTTTCACCAAAAATTAAGACAGTTGTAGAATTATAAGCATAGTTCTATTTTCAGTGTACAGTCTCTAAACTAAAATGGCATTGCAAACTCATAAGAACAATTATTGTATTAGTATATACAATAATAATACAAAAAGGCTTTTAAAACAGCCTAAGGGGAAGAGTTCAAAAGTGCACAGTGGTTGGCCTAAAGTTGCCCAATTAGCTTTCTCGGCTGAAATTGGGTATCCTCGGCCTTGGTCCAACATCTTAACTATTATACCACACTAGTTTCTTCAATGGTTCAAAATGTTCATATTTTATACCAGTTTGAAACCGTATGAAGCTATTCTCTTCAGTTTTTAATCTATTCATATGGCCAAACAATGTACTGATAAATTTGCACCTGAGAAATTTGCATCAACATGTACAGTAAATGTAGCTTTAGTGGCAACAACATGAAATGATTTGCTGCTGCCTCTTCTGTTTTTTGTTTTGTTTGGGCTTCTTAGTATAGTCTACACTTCTGAGATTCCCTCCAAACATAAAACAGTCTGATCCTGTTTAGGTGTTTGAGATAAGCCAAGGTGGGTTAGATGCTTCCATCAAGCTGTGCCAACCGATTAGGAGAATACCAAAATGGGGTCATCATGTGATTAAAAAAAATTGGTTTCTCTCATTCAGAAGTAATCACATCCTTCCAGATTTGAGGAGGGAGGGGACCTTCATGCATGGTTGGCATCCATGCATTTAGACACATGATCCTACCATCCAGGAAAGAAGCTGATTCTTGTGATAATCCTTCCTAGTTGCCCTAAATCAAAGGTATCTATTCCCTCTTCTAGCTACTCACTGATGAAGTTTGCTTGCTGAATGAAAACACTAAGAATCCCCATTCCTATAGGTTATTTATGTCATGGAAACTTCTACCTTTACACTTCCACATCTTTCATTCCGAGCCCTCTACTCTTGTTGCCTTACAGCTTCTAATAATTTCAGTGCCAGTTGCCTTTGATTTATGCTGGCCAGAGTGTGAAGAGTAACTAGTCCAACCTGTCAGTTTACTTTCTATGGAGCGATTTATGCAACTCGCATCTATTGCTGAATATGGCTTTCTTTGCTGTATGTTTTTGCCACGTTTTCTGAAATGTAAATTTGGATTGTTTGTACGCCCTGGATCTCACAGGGGCTCACTTGATTGCCCCTTGGTTTTGAAGTAGCAACTGTGAAGCAACTGATTTGCATCCATCTCTATAGCTTGTTTTTCCACAGGTCTAAGAGAAATCTAATGTATCTTCATGCCTTCCATCCCATTTGCCTCCTCTCTCATATAAGTTTTTCCTTCCATCTTTGAATTCTAGAGGCCTAGATATTCCTCTTCTCCCCGCCCCCCATAGTTCATATTAACTGAGTTTGCCTCCGTTGTCCTTTCATTAATGAAGGCCTTCTTTAATGGGAGAAGCATTCTGTCATAAAGCTGTCAATATGGACTGATTTAGCTCTTCTAATGTTGCTTGGAAAAAAAACCCTGATGTATTCATTAGAACTGTGTCTTTGCATTTCAAAGATTTTTTAAAAAAATATTCTTTGTTGGAGGTGGGTTGGGGGAAAATAACAATTCTAATCTATTAAGGGATCCTTTTTCAAGGACCTGTTCCTGAAGGAAATAATAATTATGAACAGGGAAACCAGTCAATTTTGGCTTCTTTGCATTTCTCATTTTTCCAGAAAAAAAGTCATTTTTACCTTGCATCCATTCACTTTTTAAAAAAAAAATTGCTTGCAAATTCGTGCATACTTTCATGGGCATTTCTCTTATCGTATTCCTAGTGTGTTTTTATCTGCATTTTGTTTGTGCTTCTGTTTTATATACAGCTGATCCTCATTATCTGTAGCCATGTTCACCACATAATAACAGGATTTGCATATCTGTGATGATAATTATAGACCGGACCTTGATATATGTAAAAAACGTTTTGCATATCTGTAGTTACGTTACTTTACTTATGTGCAAAATGGCAGATAGGCTGTGGTTCATTGATAACATTTTTTTTAAGGGTAGCATTAGATCGTCTGCACAATGTACCACGATGTTGCTCCATGTGGCTGATACTGGCTTCTCTGTCACACGTGGTTCTTTCACTTTAGTGACATTGAGTGTTTGTGGTGCCCACAGATGGTTCACAATGGAAGGAAGAGAGAGGAAGATGACAATAGGCTTGGGAACCTAACCCCCCCAATTCCCATAGGCTCAGGCTCTTACTTACACTAGAATGGAAACCATACACAAAGGTCACCCTTTTGGAAAACAGTTTTTCTAATATACTGTAACATTTCTCCACTGGGGGAACACACGTCCCTGGAAGGATTCTGGGTGGGATGCAATCCAATGCCTCAAATTCATGGATGGCAGAAAACAAGGGGAGAGCAGATGAGGGATTCTTCAGTTGAGTGTGCTGAGGCAAAATAGCTTGTTAACTGAGTCTAGCCTTTCCCCACTATGATCACTGAGAAATGCACATCCTTATGGTATCTTTTTGGTGGACACTGAATCTAATGGTCAGCAAGCACATTTATGTAGAGGTTCTACTGGCTATAATATTCAGTCCACTATTTAGGTTATTTTCATTTTTTAAACCTATTTTCTTTATTTTTATATTACTGTATTTCCCAAGGAATATGTTATGTTAAGGCAGGGCTGTATAGTGATTTTTTTTCTTGACTGAGATGAGCAAATCTTTCATTGCACTGTGTTACCCCAGCATAAAGTGAGATTTGATTTTTCTTTTGACTGAAATGCTAATCAGGGAAATGCAGTCACAGGCTTCTTACTGATAAATGTGAATTCTGATCACATCTTTCTTGCTGACAAAATTATTTGTTTTCATTTTCCAGCTATAGCAGTAAAAATATTGTTGACAATATCATTACAATGTTTAAGTACTTAAAATGTAGGGTAACCCATAAATATGGTAACAGAATGCATGCAAATGTATAAATAATGTTGGCAAACATTTGTTTGTATAACCTGGACTATATACATTTATCAAGGGATTGATTGGACATAGGCAAAAAAAAGGCTGCGATCTACTATTCTAAAAGTATGTATTTTTTGCTTGAGTTTCCTATGTTACATCTTTATGCACCTTCTCCCCAAAGATACAAATTCTTTTGAACAAAGAATGGTATTACAAAATTCATAGACACTGTATGTGAATATGCAATTTTGTTTCATTTGTGAATTCAGGACATGCAAATAATCAGGTGTGAGTTAAAATATGAAATGAATGCTCCCCACCTCCCTGTTCGACTTATGATTAATCCTTCTCATTCTAACTGGTGCACAATCTCTTTTGGGCTAAGGACCATAGGTGGCTGTTAGGGAATGTCTCCTCCTGAATCCCATCCAATTCATAACCCATTAAGTACAATGAAAAATAATGGCATCTATGTCATAAATCTGCATCCTTGCATTTGTCCACATGTGTGATACTCAGCTGCAGCTACTATTTGAAGTAGTTAATTGTGGAAGATCGGGGAGGTAAATATCTCTGGTTATTGCAATGGTTTTGGGTATCTTCTTCTTGATGTAGACATGATGGCACAAGCAAAATGAGGCAATAAAATGGATAGATATTGCAGACAATATTGATAAAACAATCATGGAGAAAGGAAACTAATACATCAGAACTAAGCTGTAGACACAAGAGAGGAATTAGTGCATAGAAAAAACTGAATCCTTTCCCTTGTATTATTAGAGTCAAGGTGGTAACGCATGTGAACTCTGACATGAAAATATCCTTCCTTTACCCATTAATTCACTCAGTGGATTTAAGCAAACTGGTGAATGCCACAGTTTTGGACCTAGGTCCAAGATCATCATCCATTTATTGATGGCAAGACCAAGGAAGCAAGACCATACAGATTTCAGTAAGATCTCTTTAACGTTAGTCTGGGGTAG
This sequence comes from Candoia aspera, assembly GCF_035149785.1. Lineage (NCBI taxonomy): Eukaryota > Metazoa > Chordata > Lepidosauria > Squamata > Candoiidae > Candoia > Candoia aspera. The sequence continues at coordinate 7,879,408 of NC_086163.1, forward strand.
GTAAATACCAAACCTTGGAAAACATAATAGGAATTTGGCAGCCTCATTTGAATTAATGAAGGTGTGTCTCTTTGAAGGCTTTGAAAAGCTTTTCCCTAGATTTCTCTTCAACTGGGCTAGGTTGCCATTTATGTCAGCTGAGTCATTCATTGTCTCTTGGCTGTTTGTTTATGTTTTTTTCCCTTCATTTACCAGCCTCCCCAGAATCTCTCATTTGACTTAGGGAAATCAATGGGCTGTTGGGATGGGGCCATGGTAGGCCCAGAGAAGGCCAGGACGGTCTTTTTTATCTTCCCATCCTTAGCCTTGAATAACACAACAAAAGGATTTCTTAATCTCACATCTTTCTTCCTGAATAATAATAGCTTTCCAGTTTACAGAGTGGCTTAAAGGCAGGAATATGAAACACATGGTTAATTAAATGAAGGTTAGGCCTATTATGGCCTATGGTGCTGGGAATTGCATTTCAGCATGATCTGGAGTGTCACAAATTATCTACTCCTGCTCTAGGTGTTTGAGAACTCCATTATCCATCAGCCTTGGCCAGCCTGGCCAGTCATCTTAGATGCTGGGAGCTGGTCCAACCATAGATTTTCCTTTCACTTTGAAGCTTACTGAAATAATGGCTGCAAAGTATACATTCCATTTATATGATTATATTGTCAGTGAAATTTAGACCCATGTTTATTCTTGCCTGCAGGTCTCAGTTCAAAGACTGCTCCTTTCCACATTAACTGCAAAGAGTGACCTTATTCCTTTCTCCAGTGAATTGTGAATTTGGAGGTTCCCAGAACCCAGTTCAGCTTTGACTTTACTGTGGTCTTAAACAAATCTGTCTCTCAAACCTCAGTTCTCAGATCTGAAATATGATGGATAAAAAAACTGACATAGTAGTTGTGGTAAGGATCGCAATATGAAATCTACTTAAAAAAAGAACAATCTGCATCATAATAACCATTGTTTTATGAATATAAGGTTTTATTCCATCTTCAGTAGTCTCAGTGATTTGAAGCTATAATGTTGCTTGCTATACCTTGAGTCTTACCCCCTAATGGGAAGGACTTTGAATCTGTCCTGGTTATTGATTGTTGACCTTCTGAGTGTCATTGGTATTGCACAATGTTCATTGGCTATTGACTGATGATATTTAACACATTGGAAAGGCTCAATGACCTTATGTCATGGATTTTCAAGTGAAAGCTACTGCTTCTTTTGTGTGTGTGACATTTCATGACTCATTAGTATGACCCAATGAAAACTCTAATTTCAAAGGTAGAACAAACATTTCCTTTAACTTCACTCATCCTCCCCTTGACATAATTTAACTGGATAATCCAGAAATGGAATTTAAATTCTACATGACAGCAATCTGCTTTATAAATGAACCATTATTCTTGTGTCAAACTGGAATTAATATTCAACATATAAGAGTAAAGTTTGTACAATAAATACATAAATAAAACAGAAAAAGTAATTGCCTATACAGTGGCTTGAGAGACAGTTTGGTCTAGTGGTTAAAGCACCAGGCTAGAAATCAGGAGACCATGAGTTCTAGACCTGCCTTAGGCATGAAGCCAGCTGGGTTCGATAGATTACATTGTTCTGGTTTAGACTTCGTAATTCAAATAAAATGTTTCTATACATATATAGATGTCTGAGTTGTCTGAATCAAAGACATCCAATTTGTTGATTCAAACCAACTTGCCAATTGGAGATTCATCAAATTGCCTTCAGATCAAATATGCACATCAAATATTTGCACACTTCACTAATAGCCCTCTCTAGACAACAGAGAGATGCCTCATATTGGAAAGACCACAGATTTTCACTGATCTTATTCTCCCCCGTTGTCATTCCAAGCCACCAGGTTTAACTCCAGGCTCCAGTACATCTGGATGTAGATCCAAAGTAAAAAAATGCAGTGCACATCAGCAACAGGTAAAATATCCTTCAGTGTCCTACTCATGAACAGCCAATATTCTTTTAATCACGACCTTATGGGCAAAGCCAAAAGAAAAAGGAGAAGAATATTTCTTATAAACCTGCTCACTTGGAATCAAGCCATTTCTAAGCAACATCATTCTTGTTCTTTATCCTGGACAACTCCCAGTGAATGTGAACTCATAATCTTTGATCCCACATTATTCTTGGAAAGACATAGTTGACCCACAGAGCTGGGCTGAAAAAAAGGACACTTCATCGTAACCGAATTGAATATCATCAATTTCACCTTTAAACCACAGTGCCTTTAAACCACCTTTAAACCACAGTGCCTTGCGCTGAAAGCATTTGTTCTCTGTGATTATGCTTAAGAACAGACATCATCCTCATCAATACCTTCATCCTCATCAATCTTTATTTTGGTCATCAACCAGTATAAAATATATAAAACTGAAACTATCCCAAATATTCTTAAATTCTTAAAAAGAATGTAAGAATAATGGATTTAATAGCGATTACTAGCACAAAATGGTAATTTATAGCAGTAAGTTGTAACTATAAGAATGGTAAGAATTGTAATATCTTATTGATATTAAAGCTATAAAGACTATGTAGTGACAATACAATGCAGAAAATAAAACAGAGTAGCCTAAAATAAAATAGACTAAAATAGTTAGCAGATCAAGCAATCCAGACTATAGAGTGTAATAAACTAAGAATTAATTTCATTATTCAGCAAATTTATATGGCCACCCATCTACCAATGAAATGCTTGGGAACTCTTTTACATTACTTGCATTAAGGTATAGATTGAGTTTGTTTAGATCAGTCCAAGATCAAAGATGTAGAAGAGGAAAAGAACACATAAGCAACACAAAAAGTAAGAACTGAAATGTAAGGTTGAGTTGGAATATAGATGACAATGGCTAAGGTAAATCTAAGCATACAAGCCCACATTTATAGCACTTGTAATACTATCTGTTTCCTAAGATGTAGTTCCAGAGACAAATTTTGCCACTTCATAAGTAGTGTCTTGGTTCAAATCTGATAAGAAGTTGATGTAAAAGGTAGCTGGCCCATGTTGATATTTCCTTACAAGGGATGTTATGAGTAAATATTGGAAGTCTTCTAAAAGAATAGTACAATAATACATGCACCATTGACTCAGCAGATCCAGAAAACCATGGACATACATGTCCATTATATGGTCATCAATGAACTTGCCTTGAATAATTGCAGGGGGTAATGCATTTAAACAGGCCAAAGAAGGTGCTCCAATGCCTTGAGGAAAGGTCACTAAAAAGATAAAGCATAGCAAAAAAAAAAAAAAGTTGGATTTCCAACTGCATAGCTAAGGTGGTTGCGCTAAGGTCATTTTGTTTCTCAGTCTCAGTATCCTACAGATACTATGTAATGGTTTCTTAGGCTGTTCCGATGGAAGCTATAAGAAATGAAGAAAGGCCAAAGTAGAGGCAAAATATAGGGGAGATTGCTTCTAATTCTAAAATGATGAGCATCTAGCAACTTTGCCAATGATAGCAACATGAATTGTGGGTGGATTTACCCTTGTGAATATCTTCTAAGTCAACCAGAATGTGAACTTTGCCAGTGTGGAAGGCAAGGGAAGCTGTTTGGAATGCCTATCAAATTAAAGATATTGTCAAGGATTCTGAGTGAAAACACTTGTGAAAGAACACTTTGGATGTTCTCCTTGGCTAGCCAAATTTCTCTCAATGCCCTGAAAAAGGATAATGAGCACTGAAAGTGCTTCAGCTAGCTTCATAAATTCTGGAATAAATCAGAAGGGATTTCAAAAGTATAGTTTGAATGAATTTATGTGGATTGATTTATTGATTGATTAAACTTGTTTTAATTATACTCATAAATGTCAAGCAGTTTTATTAAGTAGTAGAATGAACATTTATTATAGCCAAATACCTACTCAGAATGTTTTCTAATTTCAGAACAAGCATTTCAAATTTAATAGGCAAATGAAATCGGTAGCAGATCTTTAAAAAATGGAGTTAGTATAGAATGACAATAAATATATATATATCACTTTGAAATAGACACATCTTCTGGAGGATCATATTTCAAAACACGTATTTTGTACAGGAACATATACAGGGTGTGCGACTCAAGGAACTCAGTTTCAGAGGAAAAAAGAAAGAGACAAATCACATTTTGGGAGTCAAATTTTGAGAAACGAGTGTCCATAAAAACCCCTCCGAGGAATATATTTAATGGATACAGACAAACAGTACAGACAATCTGGCATACCTCTGTTGTGTTTGTTCCTTAAAGCCATTGCAGGTGGCAAGAAAAATTCATGCTGAGATCAGAGTTTGAAAAAAGGCTTTTTTCAAATCTCTTCAAGTAGCGAAGATAGCAGGTTAGCAAGTGAATGTCTTGCCCAAAATCTTACTGACCAGTTTCCTGTGTGTAAATAGACAATATTAAAGTAGATGGACCAATATAACATACAGGCCAGTTTATTCTAAAATGCTAGTTTTTCATATGCTGTGAGTTCATTCTGTGCTATCTCCAATATTAATTAGATTCTTTTTCCCACTAAAGTTAAGTGCATGTATTTTTAAATGTATTTTGTCTCAAAATACTTTCTTGAAAATGTTATCTCATAGTAAAAAAAACAACACAAAACAAACTAGTGTATGTAAATCAGGCAAAAGTGGAGTTGAATTGTTAATGGTTTATCTTATTTACTTTTATCTCTCAGTTTGATCATGGTTAATCCTGCTGTACTCAATTCACATAGTGCATGGAATATTGCTATAATTCCATGTCTGATGGGATGGCCTTATTAAATGGCTATTTGTTCCGACATAAATACCCCTTTTCTTCACATCAAGCTTTCCACTGATAAACAGAACCCAGTGGAACTCACTCCCAGATAAATTTCCAGAGGACAGCTGCTGTAAATCTTATTGCTGTTTGATTTAATATTTCATTGTTTATGAATTCTTCTCAAGATGTCCTCATCAAAGGAAAGGGTTAGATCTCCTTAGCAGTTTCTGGCCTGGGCATTAAGTCTGGTCATTTTGAAATGCTCTGAAAACACAGTACTGGATCTTTTCGTCTGCAGAGATCAGGACTGTCAGAATCAGGAGAAGCTGAAGATTTTTGTAACCCCAGGGAAGTAATGAACTTGATACTACAGGCCCAAAGTATTCAGTTGAGAACAGGTCTGCTTATTAATAAATCATGAGGGGGCATTCATTATCGCTTAGTTCATTGCACTAAGTATAGTTTGTAGATTGACTTCTAAGTCTATTTTCTGGACCTCTTTCAATATGATGGGACCTTTGCTTCTTAACCTCTGGACAAGCACTGAATGCTGCCTTGAACTTTAGCTTATTTGATATCTCTATTTTTGAAAACTTTTGTTTGCCTTTTGGCCTGTCTACTGATTTTGCTTACAGTTGTGAGTAGTTAGTTACTCTGCAGCCTTTTTAACTCTCTTGTTCTTGGCAGAGGGTTTCTACTGCCTTGTCTTCTTGACACAAGGTCCTTGTTGGCCTTATTTATGGAAGCTGTTTCTGAGGTCAAAAAGCATCAGGAAAATGTTAATATTCAAGAATTAGGAGATGTTGAGGAAAGCCATCATAAATCTGAGTAATGTGGCTGGAGAGAAGACAATGAGACTTTTGATAGAATTTACTGTTTTACCTGATCCTTGCTTTTCAGTATGTTGATGAATCTGGAGTCAACTAGGAGCTGTAAAACATCTGAAAGTCAACAAAGGTTAAAAGAATTTCCAGGTCTCCTCTTATTGAGCTGTCATCAATTTTATTACTAGAATGACTCCCAGATTCTATGTGAAGAGGCTGGAAAGGGAGAACATTACTTTGTCTCTAATTAAATTCCCATCTTTTGCCCAAATGGCTGAAAGGGCAACTGTCTTAAACCTTTGAACTTTATTTGTAATACAAAGCTTCAATTAGATAAAAGACAATAATTAGCAAATCTTTTATCTTTGGGCATAATTAAATCTTTAAGAGAAGACATTTTAATCAATGGCTTGTAATGACAAGTTCATAAATTAATTAATCCCACCAATGAGAGTCTGGGAAAGATCAATGGATGTTAAAAGAGATTCAGGATGAGGGGACACTGCTATAGTTACTCTGTAACTCAATTCAATTTGGTTTAAGGATTCCTTTCTGCAAAGTATTAGCTAGTTGAAAAGCTGATGCATTCTATAAAGAGATCTCACTAAATAGTCAGCTCCGTCTGAACCGTAAACATTGATGCTTTCTCTCAGCTGGGATTCTAAAACATTTCAATTGATGCTTTTTGTAGGGCATGCCAGAGTAGAACCCATTATGGTGGGTCCAATATTGTAGTATGGCTGAGCAGAATATGAGTTACAACTCCCAAAACATGCAATTTCTGAACTAGCATGTCATATCTCCCCCCGTTCCCTGATGTTTCTTTGGAGGTGGTTCTAGAGGTGTCAAAGTAATCCTGGAGACATGGGAAAAACTCTGCTGGATTTGGCCAAAGGCTCATACAGTCTGTCATTTGGCCTGCCAACCTTTTGAGATGGGCAATGTCAAGAAACAGGCATGACAGAGAATTTAGGAATGCTCTTTATTGTGGAAAAGTTAGAATAACAGAAACTTGAAAGCCTGACCAAGTTTCTCTTGGTTCCATGTTATACCAAACAAAATCAAGATAGGGATAGCTTGACTGTCTTTCTCACACTTTTTTCCAGGACTGGGAATATTTTCTGAAAGTGTCTCCTTTTCAGTTTGCTCATTCCTTCTTCATTCCCAAAGCCAGATTTACATTTCTTCACACCATCTTCCCAGTAACCAACTAAATGCATCTTGCAGGCCTATATCTTCCACTAGCTTTCTCCAGAACTGAGACCACATAAATGAAAATTGAATCCTGTGTTCTTCTGCCAAGTAATGACCCCCAGCTTGATAGTCTTTATCACAGTGTTTGATGATGATGATTATGTACCATCAAGTCATTGTCGACTTTTAGCAACCATATAGAGTTTCTCCATGATGATCTGACACCCAGCCTGGTCCTTCAGCTCTTCCAGTGGCACCCCCATCACCACCATAACTGAGTCTATCCACTTTGCTGCTGGACATCCTCTTCTTCTCTCTCCTTCCACTGTTCCCAGCATTAGACCCTTCTCCAGAGTGCTGGGTCTTCACATAATGCGTCCGAAGTAGGGTACTTTGAGCCTGGACATTTGTGCCTGTAGTGAAAACTCTTGGCTGACTTATTTGATGATCTGTTTGTTTGTTTACTTGGCTGTCTATGGCATTCTCAGGAGTCTTCTCCAACACCAAAGTTCAAAAGCATCATTACTCTTATAATCTTGTTCACACATCTTCAGTGCCTTGGAAACGTGGGGGCCTCTTGAATTTAATAGCCGACAAGATTTAAACACTAAGAAGCCAGTTATTTGTGGATAAAGCTAGAACCATTTTTTATAATGGCAGCCTAGTTCTGTCCATTCTACTGATGTGACATGCAAGATCACAAGTATTGTGTGTACGAAAAGCTTGACAGAAAAAAAGAAAATATATAAAGATTCCTTCAAAGCCAGTCAAAAAACTGTCACCATACATTTCTGAGATGTCCTAACAGGATGGAAAGAAGAATTCTTTGTTGAGAGAAATACACTTAAAACCAAAACTTGTTAATATAAGCACTGACTATGTAGGTGACATATTTGGAAGGAGAGTCTATCCAAAGGTCTGTATCATAGTGTTTCAGAATACACACACACACACACTCAGGCTGAGACCAAGGCTTTTTAAAGTCTCCCCACCCCCTTACAATTAAAAACAAAAACAAAATACATGGCTGGCATTTGCAAAGCTTGAGATATTAACTGTCAGAACAGAGTCATGCAGGATTGACAGAAAGGTGAATCTCTCCAACTATTGACACAAAATATTCATAAGCAACTTCCAGTAGAAGTGACTTTAAGTTTTTGGGAGCTGATGATGGTGTTAGTGATTTGACAGGGATCTTCCATTGACATATTTTCCCCTGGTCAAAGACCCTAGATAGTTGCTGAAGGAACCCACAACATGTCATGGGGCACTGCTGTCCAAAATAGAGTCAATATCAAAGTCACTTCAAAGAAGTGTCAATTTCAGAGTCTCATTTTTTTCATCTTCAGTTTACTCCAAAACATTTTTCATTCGTTTTTTTCTTTTATTCTTAGAAGAAGCCCTGCATTCTCATGCATTTTGTATGCATATTATATAATATACAGTTTTGTACAGTTTTCCCTTTCCTCCAAGTATTTTTTCTTTATGTATGGTTTTTTGTCTGTTGTTTTTACTAATACGTTTTTCATTACTCTATTTCCAGCCAATTATTACCCAATGCATTTTTAGTGCTGGGCAGATAAATCATCCTACATTTTCCCCATCAATTCTGATTTACATTGATGAAATAAAATTTGCTTTCAAAATTAATTCAGGAGGAAGAAATTTTTGAGAAAATTCTCATGTATGGAATGAGGTAACCTTGAACATTTACCAGTGAGGAAGGTGTTTTTCCCATTGGTTTTTCTCAAAGTAGAATGAGCGCAATAAGATTAAAAAAAGCAAAGTAAGACAAACGAAGATAAAGCAAAGCTGATAAAAAGGGAAAATTTATAAATTGGTCTGAAGAGAGTCTGAAGGGAGGTGCTGTCATGTTGCTATCTTCCATTCCTCAATCAAGTAGAAAGAGTGGACAACCAGAAGGATGGAAATATTTGTATCAGAAGCAGCACCACTGTCATGTTCCCGTTCCGATGTCCACTGACAGGAGCATCTTTCATCACCTCTGACAATAAAGTAAGCTAAAACATACCACTGAGAGAAATTTGAAAGAAATTTTCAAACATCCTGAGAATAAAGTACAGACACAGAAGTCTTTTTCATGGGATGTGGGGGAGCCTTCTGGGAAATTGAATGTCAAATTACAGCGTTAGCACAGTTATCTTTCTTCAACTTGGTCTTTTGAACTGATTGAATAATGTATGTCTCTAAGGCTGAGATCCAGTGGATGGCTCCACAAGAATATGTCTTCTCATCTTCCCTATACAGATAGTCCTCACTTAATGCCATATGTTTAGCAATGGTTCGGACTTACAATGGTGTTGGAAAAAACAACTTGCAACCAGTCCTTGCACTTACCACCATCACAGCATCCCTGTGGTCACATGATCACAATTCAGGTGCTTGGCAACCAGTTCACATTTACGGTAGTTGCAGCATCCCACGGTCACGCGTTCACTATTTTCAACCTTCCCAGCCAGCAAACAAAATCAACGGGGAATCTTGTGATTTGCTTAATGACTGCTGCAAAAAAGGTCAAAATCAGGTCGGATTCACTTAATGACCACTTAACTTAGCAACTGAAATTCCAGTCCCAATTGTGATTGTTAAGTGAGGACCACCTGTAAGACACACCTAAGTCCTATTTTACTATTTTCCAGCATCAAGCAGATATGCTTTTACTCTTCTAAGCTTTTTATCCTATTACTACCCTTGAGCTTCACGTCTGATGACCCCCTGTAATTTTCTTAGCAATAATTTAGAAATGTTTTAGCATTTGGGGATTTTTCTTTTTACTCCCCACCTAACCTCATCGCCCGGAGTCACTGGTTTGAGATGGGTGGCTATATAAATTGAATAAATAAAATAAAATAAAATAAACCTATGGCTTTAGGATTCCCTGGTGGTCTTCTGTCCAAGTATTAGCCAAATCTGACCCTGCTTAGCATTTTGTGAGATCAACCAATGTTACCCAGATGCTGGTAAGTAAAGATAAAGGTTTCCCTTGACATTAAGTCCAGGTGTGTTCGACTCTAGGGGGCGGTGCTCATCTCTGTTTCGAAGCCGAAGAGCCGGCGTTTGTCCGTAGACACTTCCGTGGTCATGTGGCCGGCATGACTAAACGGAATGCCGTTACCTGCCCACTGAAGTGGTACCTATTAATGTACTCACATTTGCATGTTTTTGAACTGCTAGGTTGGCAGGAGCTGGGACTAGCAACGGGAGCTCACCCCGTCACGCGGATTCAAACCACCGACCCTCTGATCGGCAAGCTCAGCAGCTCAGCGGTTTAACCCACAGCGCCTATCTTAAACACCATCAATAGATAATTCCCCCCCAAAGCAAATGCTGCAGTGTTTTCTCCCCATTTAGGAAGAAATGGAGAAGCAGCTTTTTCTGGTTGTTCCCTGAGTAGAAGAGAACAAAACAGAACAGAACAAGTAGTGTTTTTCTTTCATTAACAGAGGAAGCTACGAAGCAGTCTCAGCATTAGAGTGCCGTCTGCTGATGCAGATCAGAATGGCAGTTTCTTTTTTTTTGAAAACATCTTGCTGTTGTAATTCCTCCCAAAGAATAACATTTTAAGATGAAGTAAGAAAATTAAATGTTAAAAACTAATAAAATAAAGCAAGGAATAAAATAATATCATACAATTAATTATACAGTTGAGTGATCAAGGTCAAAAGTAAAATAAATTAAAAGTTGCCCCATTCCAAAAGTTGGGCTTTTTTCTCAACATCAGTAAACTGGGACCCTCCAGATGTTTGGGATAATTCAACCAGTGCATTCTGGCTGGGGAATTCTGGGAGTTGAAGTCCTCACAGCCTAAAGCTCCCAAGGTCGAAAAACACTGCTGTGTAGTGATGAAAGAGAATTTGGTTTAAACTTTTGTAAAGGGGAGGAAGAAAGCTTTGGAAAAATCCCCAGGTGTGGAAGGTGGTATTCTTGTATATTTACTGTTGAAGAAATACCTTCCATTGTTTTTTCTCAGAGTGGAAAGCATGGATAAACATGTCTATCTACCCCGCCCCAGCTCCCAGTCACTTCTATTACATACTTGCTGTGACTTCCTGTCCTTTTATTTTTTTTTTACATATTGCCCATTACACTTTTTTAATGCCTACCATCCTGCACTTCGTATTGTTTTGTAAGCTGCTTCAAAGATCTTTGAATAGAAGAAAACTGTTCAGCAATATTAATACTAGAATTCATCTCTGCTGTGTTTATTTTTTTCCAAACTTCCATGGCAAGGAACTTGGGAAAAAATCTCGAAGCTTTTTCCCCTAAGTATTTGGTGAAAGGTCTCTGTCCCCTATTCAGAAAGAAAGAAGAGGATTAAGTTTAGTAACTGAACCAGCTGCTTCTCAAGGAAATTGTTGTTTGTTACTCATTTTCTCAGTAAGACATTTCAGACTTTTAAGGAGTTTTTGCAAAATTCCTAGGAAACCCAGTTTAAAAGCAACAAAAAAAAAGAACTTTTTACCTTGATTCATAGGAAAGGTTAATCATCTGAAGGAAGACACGGAGAAATTCTAAATGCAGGTTTCAGGTTGCCGAGAGAAAGGCACCACGGTAGGTTAAATAGCTCATAGGGTTAAGATGCAAAACAAAACTGGATATTTTGCACAGGAGCTGGGAAGAAACATTTGGATAGGAGTGATGCCTTATTTAAAATAGACAAGACATTAAAACCAACCACCGGATGGCAGTGTTTCACTTGGAATTAATGCAGTGAACAGCTTTTCTCAGCTTGGGTCAGCCAAGGTCTGCTCAGATGACTAGCCCAATCTAGAAATGAGAAAGTGAGGAATAATATTAGTTAATTAAGAGGCAGCCCAGGAAGTCCATCTATAATCACCGGTGGACTGAAGTGTTGAAACCTAGAAGGAAGAACAAACTCATGTCTGGCAAAGCAGAGGTAATTGAGTAGTGCAGAAACCTCAAATGGGTCAGGTAGAGAAGAAATTCTAGACTTTGGCCTGATTCAGGCATGCAGGAATATTCAATCCTTGGTCTGCACGTGCTGAGTTCTTGGCTTGTGATGTAATGGTATGTGGGAATGACCTTGAGAGAAAGGAGGAAGAGCTGCAGACTAGGCAATGGTCAGATACTGTAAGAGGCAACTGAGCCTGCAGAAGCAATGGGGGTGTGGCAAACATCTCAGAAGTGACCCTCCCTAGTTTCTTGGACTGTTAAGGCGAGGGGGGAGAGATGTATGTTCAGACTTACAAGTTTTTGTTAATGTAACCTTGCAATAAAGATATAACTAGTACTCCTGGGTGCGCTGCTTGTCTGGACTATCTCACAAGGCTGACATGTGCACAGACTATTTCATGAAAAGGGATTAAACAATGGGTAAACAATTGAAAGCAGGGCTGTACCACATGAGCTCTGCAAAGCTTTAAGCATGGTTCCTCAGCCTCTTCCAGAGTTATTACCAAATTGTAATTTTAAATGTTAGAAGAAGGAGAAAATAGGAATTACATTAGGAGTGATCATGTGAATTATATTTAAGTTAATGCTAATTTGGTTTAGGATTTTCTGCCCTATTATTTGGAGTCTTCAGCTTTTCTGTCCTGTTGTTGGAGAGTGGCCCCTCCAAAGAAAATGCTCCTTTTGGTCTGAAGAAAAAAAGATTCCTTTTTGGGGTAAGCCAAGGTGAAAAACCTGTTTGTGATATTGTGGCCTTCTTGATGACTTTGGCTGATTTCAGGAAGCTAAGCAGGATCAGAGCTGTTTAGTACTTTGATGGGAGAATCCTAAGAAATCCCAGGGATATTGACTAGACTGGAATGTCGAGAAACCATCCCAGAATGTGTTAATGGCAAACCATGTCCATCTTTTTGCCAAGAAAATAACACACACCTATCTGTGAAGTTCCCAGGAATTAAGCTCAACTTGAGAGAGACATTACTGCTTGACTTCTATCCCTAAATGTTTATCATGTTGTAGACTTTAAGTGATGGACATCAATATCTTATATTACGCATCCTTCTTTTTGGTGGGAGGGGATGTGTCTTCAAGTCAGTACTGACTCCTGGCGACTGCTTGGACAAATCCCTGGAGTTTTCCTGGCGACATTTGCAGAATTGGTTTGCCAGTGCCTCCTTCCTAAAGCTGAGAGAGAATGACTGGTCCAAGGATGCCCAGCTGGTCCAAGGATGCCCAGCACTTCCTTCTTCAATTATTCTCTACACAAGAACCCTGTGAAGTAGCTTGGATTGATGGATAATGACAGACCACAAATTATTCCCTGAGCTTCCATGGATGAAGTGTGTGCATGCTTGAAACTGGGCCCCCTCTGGTCCCAGTTTAACACCTAAACTGGTTCCTTATTTCCAGAGTTATTTATGTTCCTTAAAAGATATTTAAGAAGATCCATTCAGTGTCCCTTCCAAGTATTATTTACATTTATATCCCACATTTCCTCCTCCAGAAACTCAATACAGTATACATTATTATTACCCTTATCTATATAACTAACAACTCTGTAAGGCAGATTAGACCGAACAGTAGGAACTGGCTCAGGGACACCCAAAGAGCTTCAGGACTAAGCAGAACTTTGAACCTCCACTCATATTCCATTCCTCTAATCCTTACATCATAGCATGTAAATCTTTGCAAATTCTTCTTTTTTGTAACTCGAGTTTAGATTCAATTTGGCTCAAATTCCAGGTATTCCTTCCTTGTCATCTTACAGTTTCTAGCTTATGATTGGGACCATCAATAGTCGCTAGATTTTGGAAAGAAGGAAGCCACATGTACTGTGAGCTGTGGACACAAATCCTTTTTATATCAATTGATCCCGCAGTATAGAGAGATGGCATAAAGCAAGAATTAGCAAATAGTAAGCCAGGAGCTGAGATGGTAAGCCAACTGGAGGTAAGAAAAATGGAGAAGATCATGAGAACGGTCTTCTCATGGATCCAGCTCTAGGACCCTCAAATCCATAATTCTACATCATACAGTGGTTGGATGATTTCGATGCATTTGGGAGGTTCACAAGCTTGGATGCCAAGAGATGAGAGATTAAATCTTAAATAGATTTTTAAGATCCTAAATAGTTTTTCTTGGCAGATCAGTCATTGTTGAGTTTCTCCCAAGGGAACCAGATCTGAAGTGACAGCACTGACAGTTCCCGGGAGAAGTTGAGTAAACTACCTTCCATCTCTCAAATGCAAAATATTTGTGCAAGCTCTGTATATTTTCTAAATCTTTATACACTGCAAACAGACTTTACGAGTGGCAGAACATCATACTAAATTTCAGATTTTAAAGTTTGAGTCCTAAGGGCAGATGGTTCCTTTGAGCTCTGCCTTTCCTCTTCTCTGCTTCCAAGTCAGTTCAATGTTTACCTCTGTTGCTTTTGCTGAAGCGAATGGCCCAGTAAATAGGGGATAAAGGTAAAGGTAAAGGTTTCCCTTGACATTAAGTCCAGTCATGTCTGACTCTAGGGGGCGGTGCTCATCTCCGTTTCAAAGCCGAAGAGCCAGCGATTGTCCGTAGACACTTCCATGGTCATGTGGCTGTCATGACTAAACGGAATGCCGTTACCTGCCTGCTGAAGTGGTACCTATTAATCTACTCACATTGGCATGTTTTCGAACTGCTAGGTTGGCAGGAGCTGAGACTAGCAATGGGAGCTCACCCCGTCATGCGGATTCAAACTGCCGACCTTCCGATCAGCAAGCTCAGCAGCTCAGCGGTTTAACCCGCAGCGCCACCACGTCCTGCAAATAGGGGATAGAGGTAAGGAAATCCCAAATAATTTAAATAACTCTTGAGATGATCTTTTAACTTATTTGTTTTACTGTCTTGAATCAAAAGCAGCCTTCCAGTTGACCAGTTCTGATATTTTGGGTATGGCTCCTGCTTGAAACAAGCACAGGTTCAGAGGGCTCCAACATAGTTTGATGATGACATTGGGAGTAATTTACTATTACTGCCATATGTCACTGTGCCTAATCAGGGACAATGAGTTTGAAAGACACACAGGCTTTGAAGGGAACAGAATGAACTTGGTTTGAATGAGCTTCGTTTTCCATAAGGTGCACATTTTATTTCTTTGTCATCATTTTGCCTTTTAATAATATAGGATTCAGGTCTTTTTAATATATGAAAACTTGCTTCCCTGTAGCAGAACTTGGCTCAGTATACATAGTGGTTGTTGAACTTCTTGGGAACAAAATATAAAGACCATAGATATAACTGCCTCTTGGTCTTGACTTTTTTTTTTTTTTAAGAATCATTGGGTAATGGAGAGATAATCACAACTTTTCACATTAAAATTGGCATCTATTTTGAGGCCCGTATTTTTTAAGATACACAATTCAGTTTGCAATTTTGTCTACTGTACATCATTTCTGCAAACGATTTAACTTTGTCTTGTATATTGTATACATATACTTCGTATATGTATACATATATGCAAACATATACTTTGTACAGACCCTTTATGCAAATGCATTTGGTACAGCCTTTTTGCTGATGAACTTTCATTTTTTATTGCTACACTGCACTCCAAAATTAGAAGTAAAAATTTTGAACAGTAGCTAAGGTTCAGCTTTGTTTAGGTTTGGAACCTCCAAATAGATAAATGTGCATTCAGACATGAAATAAAGGCATTCCTTCCCTGTTCCTATTAGGTAGGTTACGGGGCTAAATGATTGGGAATGTGCATCCTTATTTGACAACAGTTACCCATGTGTTACAATGCAAATGTTCTCATGTATCATATATTCCATGCCTTGTTATATAGGTTTTACTACTAAAGCGCATCAACTGATCTGTGCAGCAATAAGGGGTGGGGGAGTGCTTTGGGTTGCATTAGGTTTATTGTGTACCCAATAAATGCTTTGAGCAAAAGCTCTTTTTAAGCATGTTTTATTTCTGGTGCTTTATTTATTCCTCATGAAGCATCAGTCTCCCGCTCTCTCTTTTACTGCAACATGCTCTTTCTTCAATTAATCATTTTGATTTCCTCATGCTGTGCATATGTCATTTTTCCTTGCAGTGTTAAGACTTTATCAAGTTTCTATCTTGTTGTGTTTAATAAATCATTTGTTGGCTGTACATGGTACAGGGTCCTTCAAGTGAGTATTAGAACATTTTGTTGCTGCTACATTACTTTCCTTTGACACTTCGGTTTTTCACTTATGGGCTGTAACTCAAAACAAAACAAAACCAAGAAAAGAAAAGCAACCAGGAACAAGACAGCCACTGGAAAAATAGGAGACCGAATGTAATCTCCAAACATTTGTTTCCCTCGTCATACAAAGCCCATCTAATCATATTTATCATCATTTCTTCTGCTCTGAAAAGTATGACTGTCAGCTATGAGGGAGAAAGGTTGGGGGAGTGATCGTAATAAATACATGTACTAAAACATAAACTGATGATTGCAGAGGAGGTGGTAGGGGAGATGATATAATACAGCCACAGTTGATTCTCTCTATTCTGTGGGCTATGGAAAGGGCTCCCAATCTCTAATTAAAATGTCTTTAATCCATCCAATAGATTGTTCAGAGCCTCATAACGTATGCTGGCTATGCCTTTTCTTTTTTTCTTCAAGGGAACTAATGCCATGTTTTGCTGTCTGACACAAAAGAAGTGCCATCATCTATAATTATCACTGCTGGGGCAAGAGTTTAAAATTGGAATTTCTCGTAGTGAGTGTATCTTTATAGAGGTCTTCTTTGACCTGCTGCTCTTCAGATATGATGGATCTCAACTCCCAGAAGCCCCCAACTGCCAAGGCTGGCCACTGGATTCTGGGAATTAAAGTCCATCATACCTGAAGGGCACTAAGTGGGGAAACGCTGATCTATAGACACAACTGCTGTGAGCTAGTATTTTGCCCTGAAATATTGAATAAACGTTCAAATAAGCCAATGTGTGTAGTGCCACTGCCAGCTAAATGACTTTTCTGCCTGGGGCAGAACATCACACCATTGTTTCTCTACACTTGGTTTCTCCCCTCACTTTCCCCCCATTAATGGCTGGCCTGAGACATTTTTCCCCCCCAAAAACGAAGTAGAAAATATAACCTTTCCCTTCTATAACATCCTAGGTATAATTTGGCTCAAATTTGTGCACTACTTATTATGAAGATTATAGGCAAATATACTATGCCTTGATCAAAGTCGAAGATTATACAGAGGTTGAGTCAGCAATCCATGTATTGTTACACTAGCCATTGTACCACCCATGGTGTTTGGCACTCATAAACCCAATTATCAGAAACTTTAGCTGTCTTTCTGATGAAGATATTATAATCTTCCTCTTTGATCAAGGAGGGAAATACAATTACTTTTATAAAAGACTGGAAACATGGTTGGCTGGGGAATTCCGGAAGTTGAACTCCATACATCTTCCAGTCACCAAGGTTGAGATACACCGCTTTAGACAGTGGAGGCAGAAAATCTGACAAGTGGCACTCCCCCTTTCTGGCAGCAAAAATAGAATAAATACCAGAACAATTTTCTGCCCAAATAATCTGCTGGAGGGGCTGCCTCATACTGCTGAAGGCCCTCTGGCTCCATTGTGATGGGCCACAGGAGTGAGCAGGAGTAGAGTTGAGCTGCTCTGAGACAAATCCATCAAACTTGATTGCTCTCCAGTGGTCAATGGAACATAATGTCAGAGCTCAGTTAGTGGCTGGAAAAGTCCAGCCTAGCTTGCAGGATTTATCTGAATGGAAGAACATTCAAATAAATCCTGTCCTATAGAATAGCACTGCCCCCAAGATCCAGATGGTGCTGACCCTGCCTGCCTTTCATGAGGCTTTGAAGATCTGGTTTCCTCCCAAGTATTGGATCAGGAGGATTTGTGAACTCATCTGGAACAATTGTTTCAAACGTTGGTTTGCCTTTGCTGGAATTTATTATACCACATGATTGTTTATTTTTTAGCCTGTTGTATTTTTAATTGTGTACTTCCCTGAGTTGTTTTTGAGAGGGTGGCTATATAAATGACACAAATTAACAAACAAACATGCAGGGAATGGAACTGAGCATCCATTATTAATACACACTCTGAACTCTATAAGAAAAATTCAAGTCTCTTCTTGTAAGAAAATAGCGCTGCAAGAGAGTGTGAAGACTCGGAGATCTGACTGGATATAAATATTAAGCTATCATTCTTGCTTGCTCAGTAAACATAGGTACCCACAGTTAGCCACAATGATATCCAAAAGATGAAATGTCTTGTGAGTTCATGACACAACCTCTTTTGTATCTGCGTCAATGTTGCAAGTATAAAGACGCAATGAGGTGTTTCCTTCAGATCCTGTGCTCCCGAGTGCTTTAGAGTTGCATACCAATGTCTTAAATTGGGACCAGAAAGCAACATTTCACTCTGTTGACCCTTTGACAGATGACACTTCTTTGGGGGTTGGTGCAGGATCACTAAGATCACTCTCAGATCTACCATCCATGGACTGAAGCTGCCTAGGTGGTTCCTTCAAAGCCACCTCCCAGACTTGAAGTTGCAGTGTCAGTGGGAAAGGAGAGAGCAAATTTTGTGCAATCACAGAAAACTCTCCTATCTGATGCATCCATATAATAAGTGTCAGAGTATTTTTTTCACCGGAACACTTTTCTTGAGTTAGCTTTCACAAAATATAAAGCCCCTCCCCCTTTTTATTTTTCACCTAAAACTTGCTTTGCACAGGGAAGGTCAACACTGTGATCTTCATTAAATAAACAGATTTTGGCTAGGGCATGCCAAGGAATTCTCATGCATTTGTTTCCTTACCAGATCTCATTTGAGTTCTGAAAGAGAAATTGCTCTCAAAATACCTTTCAAAGGAGAAGTAAATCTCAGTAAGAATCTCCTTTCAAAAGGAGATGTCGATAATTGAACCGGTACCTTCTGCATGCAGAACAGTTGCTTTCCACTGAGTATTCGAGCCCCTGCATTTCCCCAATACTGGCAATTGCAAAGGTTTGCTCACGCCTAGGAAGAATTTTCCATGCATTTGCCCACTCAGTGTTGTAGAGTTCACCCTGTACTGCTTTTAGAATGAGTGCTGAAAACCAAAACCTAGTACAGTTTCCATGATTCTGTACCCTATCCTTAATTCTGGCATTAAGAACATATGTGTACTTCTTACTTCCTTATTAGTGCCTTGCAGTGAGTCTTGGTAAGTGACGTCAAATCTCTTTGGCTTCTTACCCTTCATTAATTCCCAAGGGAGGACCTCAGGAGATAACTCCTCCCAGGACTTTTTTTCCGATATGTGGACAACTGGGGAGGCTTGCAGGGTGATAAAGCGTTGCACCACAGAAAACAGCAGCACAAGTGTGGTAGCAGTAATCAACTCAAACACCCTGACCCTAATCAAGTGAAATTTGAAAGAAATTCTCATCGGAGGATAAGAGCAAAACCAGAACCCTCTCTCACAAGAGAAAGAAACTGTGGGATGACTGCAAGGTGGACTGTGGCACAGTTTGGGCCACCTGATGAGATTAATTCTCCTCTTGTCTAGTTACCAGGTGTCCCCACGTTTCTTTTTGTTTTGCGGGAAGTTTGGAGCTGTCAGCTTTGCGAGGTAGTCCAAACAAGAAGCACACCCAGAAGTACTAACGTTATCTTTACTGTAAGGTTACATTAACAGAATCTTCCAAGTCTGAAAGTCCATCTCTTGCCCCTTGCCTTTACAGTCCAAGAAACTAGGAAAGGTCCCTTCTGAGACATTTGCCATGCACCCATTGTTTCTGCAGGCTCACTGCCTCTTCTCTAACTGTTGTCTAGTCTGCAGCTCTTCCTCCTGTCTCCCAAGGTCATTCCCACATACCGTTACAGGAGCCCTGGTGTCCTACAACCTTCTCCTCTCCTTTTCGTCCATGGAATATCGAGTGGTGCCTCCTCATTGGCAGCACAAAGAGCAAGATGGCATTTTGTTTTGGCTTAAAAATAAGCTTGTGATTGATGTTCCAGAACTGAAGCAAAGTATTTTTCTTGCTTGTAGCTTCTTGTTTTGCCACCCATCCTGTAGCTGTCAAAACGACACCACAGCTTTCCCATAATAAAATGTCCATCAGTGGCCTCAGGGCCGATGTGCCAGTTTTAATCAACCCAAAGTCCTTTATTTTCAAATAAGTTCCAGCAATTGTGTTCTGCGCGTGTTGCTTCTTCTGCCCGTAATGTGGCACTCAATTGGTGTAATGGGAACACAAGCCATTAATAAAAGATTAAAGGGAAACGTGGCAGGAGGGAGAGCAGAAAGCTTTGAGAATTTAAAATTCCAAGCATATCTCCGTAGACGTGTCTTTATAAAAGGCAGTTTCCTCGACAGGTGTTGAAATGAAGTTCCCTCTACATGTTCAATTATAAAATCAGACATGTGAACTTTCAGATTGCTGTGCTGAGCAAAACAGATGCAGGCTTTTTAAAGATGATTAAATTAAAGGAATTCAGAGTTTTTAAGAATCATAGCCTCGTACGAGCACAGTTGGAAAGCTGCAATGTGTTATTCCTCCCAACCTCATTAAACTGTCATAAATGTGAGTGCTGTATTTCTTGGCTTCCCCTTCCTGGTTGCCAAAGGGTTTGCATTGCATTGTAAATTGCAGCTCCTCTTCAAACTGGACACCACCTCCTTATGCTGTAGAATTGTGTTTGGTGACAACAAAGCCGTTTCCATGGGGATGCTGGCTTGTGATGTCACAATTGCAGGAAGAGAACATTATGAGTGCAAGTGATTTGGAACTGGGCTTCCATGGCAGGATTGTAGCTTATCTGATGACTTCAAAAGAAATTGATAAAAATGGCTAGATTATATTTAATTAAATAGTTCTCCACATTTTCCCCCAAACGCTTTTTATATTTTCCCCAGTGAGCCAACTCCGTTCTCATTGTACCAGTTGCTTTCCCCCTATTAATTATCCAAAATTGGAGTTCCCCCAATTCTACCAATATCATGTTCTGATGAATAATTGATGTCAATGATGCCCTCTTGCAGAATAATCCATTCCTTCTCCTGCCTCCCAGTATCTTCTTGTGTTTTTCCAACAAATATTTAATATTATATAAGACCTAAATAAATTACATAATCCTTCTTGGATTTTTTTAAAGTATTTACAGTACCAAAATTGGGGGTCTCTGGTTACTTCCATGCTAGCACCATCTGGGGTCATCCAGCCATGGTTGCGCCAAAATCACAGCAGTGTGGGTAGGCTTTATATCACTTCAGCAATGGCTGCATAATGCTATAAAGGTCTATAAGTCATGAATGTAGAGATGTGTGCTATGATCTCTCTTTTTCTTCTGTGTGTGTGTATCTGTGGGTGGGTGGGTGTGCTGTTTTCAGTTATATACAGTACATACCGCATTGGCATTCATTCCAATATAACCAGGGATACAAATAGGCCATTAAAAAACAAAAATCTAAGGGTGCATTTTTAGAAAGACTTCTCATTTCTTTTTCCAAGACTCATCAACTGACCAATGTATGGTTATTCCAAATTATTTATTGTATTTAGTTATATTATGATTCTATCTGAATTGTCAAGTGCCTAGATATGCACGTGATTGGGATCTACAATCTTTCTTTCTTTCTTTCTTTCTTTCTTTCTTTCTTTCTTTCTTTCTTTCTTTCTTTCTTTCTTTCCTTCCTTCCTTCCTTCCTTCCTTCCTTCCTTCCTTCCTTCCTTCCTTCATTTAAGGATATGTATATTTAAGATTGCTGCTTGGATATGACATACAACTTATGACTGAAGTTGTGCATTTCTATGGCTATTTCTGCACTGTGCTATGGAGGTTTAGCATGTGCTATTGATCAATAGGATTTTATTGATGTTTGGCTTTTGTTAACCGCTGCAGGCTGGTTTACGTAAATGGAAACAAGCAGGATACTTACTATGATGAATCAATAGTAAGCAAGTAAGCCCCACAATCTGGTTTGGAGATTTTTTGTGGGGATGGGGGGAGAAGTGTGTTTAAAAATGAATTAGGTTGGGGGCTTTGAGCAGGCAATCCTTCTGGGCCCAGCTCTGATTTGGTGCAAAGATGCAGTGGATTTGGGACCCAATTGTTTTCCTTTGCTGACATTTCCTTCTCTTCTCCCTTTGGCTCTTTTTTTCCAAGATTTCATTTATAATTGATAAGTAAGCAAAGAGGGAAAGGAAGTGAACTGGTTGCCTTCTTCAATCTGTCCACGGGCTTCAAAATTTTCAGAGTCAGACAGTTATTTGAGCACAATATATGGTTCTGTTCAGGAAAAAAAAAGATGCTTTACTGTCAAGGAATGTCATATTGTCACAAAGGGTGTGACGTTCTTCCATTTTCTAGTTGTAAACATGCCTCAAACAGGGAGGGCTTTTCTTCCTGCCAAGGATGGAAAAAGCGATTTGACAGGTTAAAGTCATTACAGTGAAAGAAACCGGGTTCATTATTGTTCCAATTAGAGTTGACATCAAATTTTTTGAGAATTCAGAAGCATAATAATTTGTATCTGAGAAAACCTGCTATGTGGGCTGGCATTCAAAATGTCTGAATAATCAAGGGTTTAGATAAAGCGCAGGAAGTTCTGTCTGCGTGAACCACGTAACTATAAGGAGTTTGCAAAATCCTTAAGAATTTTTTACAATTTTTACAATCTTGACAAGGAGTGGGATTTTTAAAACGTTGGCTCAGATTTTGCAGCTACTAGGAGTGAGAACAGACATCATTTAATTCTTGTGCATATAACCATTTGCCATGCAACACACCTCTGGGCATGCTACAGAATAGAAAAACATACATTTGAATAGAAGGGTGTGCAATAATAAAAACTCCAATATTACAATCAAATACAATAAACAAACTTTCCTAGAACAATGATGATAATTTACTTTAGGGTCTAAAATGCTATGGTGAAATAAAAGTATTTTTAATGCTTTCTACCTGACATGATTGCTTGCAATATGCCATGGGAAAAGAGATTTCTTACTGACCTGAAGAAGTATTCAGATATTTCACTTCTTTCCTTCCTATTTGGGCTGCCTGAAAACAAGACAGGGGTTGCTACGTATTTGGGAGGAAATTAAGAGAACTGAAATGAGTATACATGCATGCACACACACACACACACGTGCACACATGCAGGGGAGTGTGGGAGAAAGGTTATAGGAAATTAAAACGGGGAACACTCACCGGAGCAGAAAAGCAACACCTAAATTAAATAATAAAATAAATAAATGAGAAGCATTCAGAATATGCCTTGAAGAGAATTTAACACACGACGGTTGATGCAAATTTTCACACAGTTTTGAATTCATAGGTGGAGGTGGAGTTGCATCCCTAGCTGCAGTTATGGCACAACGTTTTGTTGTAAGTCTGGGTGTGTGGGTGTGCATGAGTATTTCAGGGTGTGAGAGAAATCTCTTTTCCCTCCTCTCGCCCCGTGCTTTCTTTCCAAGTTTGTGAACTCTGTTCAAAGAAAGTAGCATCTGAGTCTACCTAGCAGTGAAATATTGATGCGGTGTTGTCTCCTGACTATGATCATTGTGACGTTGTTGGGATTGTTCTGTCCTATCAGACTTGCTTTGCTTGTCAGCTCTGTTGTTTTGGTGTCACTTGCAGTTGTGATATTGAAACCGTTCATGGCAGAGTTGGAGGAGAATACGTTGGCTTGCAGCAAAATGGAAATGAGCTCCAGGACCTTCAATAAATAGAGGTTTATGTTTCCGCTCAGAATTTAGCAATTAGATTTTTCAATAATGCTCTCAGTGGAGGTAATGGATATTTGCTAGAGGCAACGGAAGTGGATATTTGTATTTTGCTTGATGGAATCATAGAAACATTTAAATTGGAAGAAGGGTGAAAATATTTTGATCAATCTGCAAGCTGGAGGAATCAATTGAAAATGTTGAAGGAAGCCATAATTAATCTAAGTTGTTTAACAAAAAATTAAACTTGGTAAGTATGAATACTTACATAAACAAATAAACAAATAAACAAAACATCCTCTTCCCTCCCGCTTTCCCCCTAAAAGGCAACATAGCAAAAATTGTTGTCTTAAAAAAGAAGGAATGCTTCTTCTAAGAGGTGGAATGCCTCTTCTGTGATTACAGTTTACTATTTTGCTTCAGAAATTGCGAGAAGATGGGAAGTATAACCCAAACTGAACTCTTTCCTTTGTGTGAATGAGAAGACAGAATATATTCTTCTGAGACAATGTTCAAAACATGCTGGTTATTTCGAATCTCACCTTCTGAAAACCCACTGTTTATTGAATGTATTGGATCTGGTGATGGCTACAAGTCGCACAGTGCTTTAGATTCAGTTCCAACAAGGTACTTTGGGCACCCATGAGTACAAATATATCGTCTGCCTGCAACTGTTTAAAGCAGTCTTGCTTTTTCTTAGGATTGAGCAGCCTGGGAAATGACATAGCTGCTTTAAATAGTTACAGACAGAAGCTCCCATATGCTCCTAAGCATCCTTTTGGAACTGAATTGGAAGTGCTGCACAGCCCTAACGGCTACCTATTGAAATGGCTTTAAAATGAACATAGTTCGAATCAAGAATAGTTAACAGTGTTACTGATCATGATGGTTTCTCTTACCTTCAGAATTACAGTCAGCATCATTTCTATACCAGTTATTGGGAACTGGAAGTGGATGTGCCAGTGTTCTACTTCCTGTTTATCTGCTTCCCAGGGGCATCTGGTTGGTTCTTGGCCTTTGATAAGGTTGATTAGGATTCTTATGACATGATTGTATGGCCCATGCAAGTTAACACAGTTTTATTATGTGTCTTGGACTCATATATGCAAAGCACATTCTTTGCCACATGAACTCATGGCTCTGTATGTGTCTCCTCTTGCGCTATTTAAACATTCCCTTCAATCTGGAAATGCAACTGTATGTCAAGGAAATCCATATTTTTCAGCAAGAAAATCTGGAATTGAGAAATAAGGAATAATTTCTGTTGTTTACTAGTAAAGAGAGTTAGTAAACTTCACTGAAATATGAGGTATTCTGTAGTGTATATTGGGAGCAGATTGTTTGGAAGTTCAGGTTTTGATTCCACATTTCTGGGTAAATCTCGCATAACAGTCTTTGTCTCAGCACGTAATAAATCTACTGATCAGAAAGGTCTGCAAGCAGATCATGATTGGCTTTCCACTTTTTGAAAAAACACCATTGCTGTCTAAAGAGAGTCACCTCTGCAAGGCCATTGTGTAATGTCATCAAACATTATCTTAAGAATTATCTCTCTGCATCACTTTCTGGTTGTCTTAGAGAAGAATAGAAAACTCCAGTTTGCACAACTAAATAGATCCTTTCTTCCTTAACCTTACATTTCAAGCTGCGAAAGCTGGCCTGCAAAATCTCCCATCTGTTTCAGTATGGTTTGTGCGTGAAACCTCTGTGAATTCAAAAATTGCCTTCAGCAAGAGACCATTGCCTTGAATTGTGCTCCGTATTAGCATTAAGGTGAAGAGAAGATCCAAAATGTCTTTGCTAATTTTATCGTATTCCCTCACTGTAAAAAAAAAGAAGAGCAAAGCTGAAATATTTTACATATCTCTACTCTTCCTCAAACCAGTCCATCCTCCAGGAAATAAAGCCAGACTGCTCACTTGAGGGAATGATATTAAAGGCAAAACTGAAATACTTTGGCCACACAATGAGAAGACAGGACACCCTGGAGAAGATGCTGATGCTAGGGAGAGTGGAGGGCAAAAGGAAGAGGGACCGACCAAGGGCAAGGTGGATGGATGATGTTCTAGAGGTGACGGACTCGTCCCTGGGGGAGCTGGGGGTGTTGACGACCGACAGGAAGCTCTGGCGTGGGCTGGTCCGTGAAGTCACGAAGAGTCAGAAGTGACTGAAGGAATAAACAACAAAAACTCTTCCTCCTCCCCACTCCCCAAAAAGAGTGAGAGCACATTTACTTGACATTTTGAGTACTAATATTTTAAGTTCATTAGCGACCTTCAGGATTTGGTTTTGCCATTTCTTTAAATTCCTCTCAATTTTAATGAAGCAACATTTTCAGAGTAATCCATCTTAATATTCTTACAGTATGGCTCTTACAAAAGTTCTGAAATGGCACTGCAGAGATAATGCTTTTAATTTAAAATGTGAAGGCTATCTATGGCTTTTGATTCTATCTATCTATCTATCTATCTATCTATCTATCTATCTATCTATCTATCTATCTATCTATCTATCTAAAATTAGGTTTGGGAAGGAAAGACACCCCTTTAACCTAGCTCTCAGTTCTATCCCATTAAGTCTGTCTCCCCTACTCATCCACTCCCCGTCTTGCAACTTGGCCTCTTTTAAACTCTCATCTCGTGAATACTCGCTTCTAATCTGATACCTCAGTATACATATCTAAACATGATCAGTGACAGTTTTAGCTGCAGGGTGAGACTTTCTGTGACAAGGGCAGCCGGCTCTGATTGGAGGCCATTCATTGCAAGTGACTGCAGCTGTCTCTTCAGCTGACACTTGGAGGCTTGAAGAACGAGGGACGAAGAAAGCTCTTTGGACAGAAAACTTCCCCTGACGAGGACGTGACAGCTCAGCTCCTTCCACAGCCTTGTGTGGGGGGAGGGGGGACATTGTGGCTAATTTAAATTGGTGTAGGGCTGTGCAGTTGTGGGGCAAAGCAATTCTTGCAGAATTGTGGCTTATCTGTGGGGCAAAAGGAGAGGATGGAAGGAAAGGTCCCTCTGGTTGGCCACTCTGGGTCCTTAGGACTCTTTATAGGCCAGGTTTCTTTAAAAAGAGGACAATTGAACCATTGCCAACTTCTGGAACTCAATTGAAGTGAATATTTGTAGCTCAGGGTTGAACTGTGGAGTCATGGAGTTCTGGAACTGTGGAGTTCTGGGACTCATTCAGTCTTAGCATGAACTTGGTTTGGTCAAACTATTTATTTCCTCCCTCAGGTCTTAACTAGTATATAAACGGTATCCTTGGCCTGCAGGATACATGACTTGTCTGTCAAATTGTCAGATGAACTTGACTTGGAAATGGTGTAGGACAGTGTTTCCCAACCTCAGCAACTTTAAGATGTGTGGACTTCAACCACCAGCATTCCCTAGCTCTGGGAGTTGAAGTCCACACATCTTAAAGCTGGGTCAACAGATTCTTTTATTTTAGTTTAAAGCAATTGCTCAGGACAAGTGAGCATGACCAGTGACATGGCATAGCCATTCATTCCTTTTAGTTCACTGACTTTGGGATCCAGATCATCCCCTTCCAATGATTCATGTCCCCAGTTGTAAGTTGGAAAACACAACGCTACAGAGATGGGCAATTCTGATTAAGGAAGGAGCCAACAAGAAACAGTTCATTTCATTCTTCCCCACCCAAAAAGACCATTAAGCTACCATTATATGTGTCTCAATGTAATATGTAGTTTGGTTCTTAAGCCATAGTGAACTCTTTTTCACTGAAATCATGGAATGTAAAAGTGCTTATCTCTGGATAATTCTTGATAATATTATTTATATAGCTTTTGTCTGTTCATTGGTGCTCCCTGCTCCCAATGCCTGGCTGGATGAATTCTGGTGCAACAGACTTTAAACAGGAAGGAAAGGGAGAGAGAAAATGGAGATACAGTGAAAGAAAACCTCAAGTTCAGAAGGCAGCTAAGAAATAGAACAAAGAATGGGGTCCTTTACAAACAGAGGTGGCTCTCTTGTCAGGCATAATGGAACAGCTACTTTGGGTGATAGGCTGGGAGAGATAGCAAGCTAGGACCAAGCTCCCACTCATTACCCACTGACTGTCTGGAGCAGCTATTTCATTGTACCTAATGCATGCATCTAATCTAATGCAGCCTACACATTACTCAGTGGGGGACTTTAGAGTAATGCATTCTTCAGTGCCTGTCTTGTTTGTATGGACAGGCAACTGCTATGGCCACTTCACAAGGCACCATCTACAGGTCTTTTCAAGTTAGAGGTGAATTGCAGTGCCACTGGGAAACTGGCACACAAAGGGGGTGGTAAGTCCTTCTCCCACTTCAAATAGTAGATGTCTCACCTGCAATCCTCTGAAGTCTAAGGTAGACTCCAGGTGTTTTTTTTGAAAAAAACTCAGTGTAACATGCTTTGCTTTGATTGACATTAATCTGAGGGATTTGCTTCTGTGGTGAGACATGGGATGAACATGAGGGAACAAAAACTGTGATCCACAAAAGTGATCAATGAGATGGAATGACATAATGGCTTGATGTAACTGGTGTGACTAGTCTGACAAGGTCTGAAGTTTAACCTGTCCTAGAAGGCTTTACTTATTATAGACTCCTATCCAATCAGGATGTTCTTCTTCTAATATCTTTACAATGACATTGAGAAGGGACAGCATCCACTCAGTGCTTAAATATTTCTCTGCTTTTCCATTCAAATGTCAGCTTGAAAGTCCTCAACCTGTGTCCCAACACTTTTGGGCTCCTTCTTCATGACCCTTAAGTAGCAATACAATTTTAGGAGATCTGGCACATCTGTGCATGCAGCAGGTTTTTCTAAGTATGTAAGTGTGCTAGGTTTGCTAATCCATATGGTATCTAGGGTAAAGTATCAACATAAGCCAAGCTCTGTTTGAGGTAGTTTGGGAGATTGCTATCGATTGCTATTTACATGAAGAAAGTGGATTGCTCTAAGTTGCTTTGTCCCACTTCAAAACACTATTATCGTTATCATTATCATCATTATTATTTCAAATTTGTTACAGCTGCCCAACTCCAATAGATGCCATGTGAAACTCTGATCTCAATGTCTTTTTCCAGAGGTCCAGCAGGTTGCAGATGGCAGAGCTACAGCTGCTTAGCAATTTTTTTTAATGCTACTGGTATAAAATATCACGGTGGGAAGGAGAGAGGGAAAGATAATTGGATTCCTTAAGCAGCACACTGATACAACTGCTCTGAGTTAAGTCTGTCCTTAACTCAAGGTGACTTTTGGGAAAAGACCCCTACTGATCACCCCAACTGCAGCTTTTTTGGAGAATTAGGGTGCTCATGAGAGACTTGAGAGACAGTCTCTCAAAATGTAAGCCTTTAGGGAGACATATTTAATTGTCAAGGAGAAGGACCCAGATTATGTTTTGATTGGGTGGGGAATTGACAGCCCATAATCCAAAATGGCTGAAAAAGAGTGGAGGAGCACTGTGGCAAATATGATGCACTTCAATTATGGGATATTGCAGTAGAAGATGTTACTGCATCATGCTCCAGAGAGTATCTATTCCGCATATACTGGTTGCACAAATTGGCTCTTGCTTATCATGGTTTCAGCCCCATGATGTAGACCAGACTAAGAAACAAACTCCATGGAAGTCTAAAACTACTTTTATCAAGATGGACAATATATCAGAACCTTGCAAGGCTGATTTTGTTTTACCTCCTCCCTTTCTTATACTCATCCGAATTAGGGAGGTGACTGTCAGAGATGTTTATGCATACTTCCTTCTTGTTTTGGATTCAGGCCATGTTTGGCTCCTGCTTGTTTTGTTAATGGATCTCTCCTGTCTCCATCAAGGTCATCCTCTTTACTCTCTACACATAGTAATACAATTGTTGGATCTCATTTCCTTACTGAATCTGGCCCCAAACAGCACAAACCAATATCTCTTTGGTTTATTTCTTTTTTCTTTTAGTCAGCCATTCAACTGACAGTTTTGTAATCCAAGCTGCACGTTTCTGCCTGTGATGTATGGGTCCACCAAAGGCACATGAATGAACAGCAAGGTAATGTTAGTCAACTTTGCTGCAGTTGATTTGATTCTTAATTTTTTTTTATCCTGCCTTTGTTTCATACACAACTCAAGGCGGGGAACATACCTAATACTCCTTCCTTCTCCTATTTTCCCCACAACAATGACCCTGTGAGGTGAGTTGGGCTGAGAGAGCTTTACTGGCCCCAAGTTACCCAGCCAGTTTTTGGGTTCAATACATGGTGTTTTCAAAATTCACTTTCAATTGCAGCCCTACACACCAACAAACTGTGTATATTTGAAAAAAGATATTTTTATTATATATATGACATGCTAACAGCTGATAGCATTCTTTCCTCCCAAAATCTCACAGCGCCAGATATGGACAGAATATCACCAATATTTCAGCCTCACAACAACTTATCCTATGAGGTTGAGTTAGTCTAAGATAGTGGTTGGTCCAAAATTGCCCTGTGACCAACATGTCTGTTCATTAATTGGATCCACATTTTCCCTTCTCTAAGCCTAAACACTCTAATCACTGTCTGTCTGTAGCTCTCAAAAATATAGAAGTAAACACTACATCATTCCATGTGCCACAACATATCTATTCTTCAAAGCTAATAAAAGAGAGAAAAAAGAAATGTTGAATCTTTAGTGTTTACAGTTAAGTGACCAGAAGTGGTGTGGTTGATGCAGCAGCAGAACACTCTGTTGCACATCCTGCTTTCTACTTTTCCTCTATTTCACAGGTAACTTTGCTTCCTAGGAAAACTGAGAATTAATTTTCAGCAACATCTGGAGTACCATCAGCTGCCTATCCATGATTGAGCTCTCTGTTCTGGCTCAGGGACCCTGGAATGTGGAGGAAAGGGCTAGACCTCCTTAGGAATGCCGAGGGGACCTCAGCTTTTACCAAGGAATGATCAGCCTCCCTCCCCTCCATCCATGCCAATTCTGCGGATGGAATCAAATGTCCATACAAGTTTTTATATGGAATTTTTAAAGTCATACTTTGATGTGAAGATCAGGCATAATGAATTCTGGACGATTAAAATGAGAAACAGAGAACAATTGAACTGGGCAGATTTATCCCTCCAACTCTCCTCTGAAGTGCTTTGAAAACTTGAAAGCAGCATATGAATTTTAAAAAAAAAATGATTTGATTGCTGTTAACAATAGCACAGCAATGCCCCAAATACCTCTGCTGATTTATGTTTCCTCCCCAGCAATCCCAAACGCACATTTTCTACATACTTGCAGCCTCTTACAATCTGCCTGTTCGCACATGGCCATCTCCCACCAATTGCCAGACACTCTTCTTGATTCCAGCAAGAGAATCTTTGGTTTAAAAAATGAAATGTGCTGAAATGAAGCCGGGACCCTGGGTCTCAAAGGTCTCTGCTTGTTTGCATTTGGCTGCAAATGCTTCAGGCATTTCTAACCGAACCCCCGAATCAGGCACGTTCCTTTCCAGAGTGTCCATGCACTCAAGGCAAGAAGCCGAATGGCTCTTGTTGCTTAATCATTTTCCAGTGATTCACAGTGTCATCCAGCTAGATAATGTGCCCATGAGGCATGTTTGACTTCATTGCTCACCCTTCCTCCTGCACACATTGCTTATTCTTTCCACCAGTGCCAAAGAGACTGGAACTCCTTTTTTAAGGACAGAAACTACATTGGGCAATGTAAGACTGAAAATGCAGCCAGCTAGTCCTCAGCAAACTGCAAAATCAAACAACAGAGAGAGAGAGAAAGAAAGAGGTAAGATTAAACTTTTTCTCCCCATGGAAACGACTTTTGCCTCTAGAATCTAGGCTTGGTTTGAGATAAACTTTCCCTTCTATGAAAATTAAGACTGGGTTGGTTTGTCTTGATGGAAATGCTGTTCATTGTGTTTCTGGACTTATTTTTTTTAAGGTTGGGATAAGAAAACCAGATCTATTGTCAACCTATGCAATTTTTAAAACTCAACCCCTACAAAACCCCACAGGTTCAGTGCACATATAAATTCCATTCCCTATTGTAGACATATTGTTCAAGTTTATAGAATAGATTTGGAAGCATGCTTTTGAGATAAGGAAAGCTGAATGAACTTGAGATATATCTGGGAAAGCACCACTCCTTGTCCTGTGTTTGGTTATACCTTAGAATAGCTAAAGGTAAAATGCATGGGGAAAAAAATGCTGCAAATTCTACCAGCAGCCAAATAAAACATCTGGTTTTCAAAAGCATTTGGCTTTTTTTATATACAAAGCAAGAGAACTGCATAGATCAATGCACGCCTTGCCTAATTTCATTAATGTGATCCCATGTCCATCCCATGGCAGTTTAATAGCCATTATTTGTGGCCTCCATCAAATAAAGCTGTAGCCGTAAATCCCAAGTCACGTAAATGAAGGCGTAAACGTCAATCTGCATTACCGAATAATATTTATGATTTTAATTAAATGAAACTCATTGTGACGTTTATTAGATCACCAGTTACTTGTTAATGGCAACAAAATGACTTCAACTGATAAGAGTAATTCTTAGAAAGGCTTTTAGGAATGATTGGGTTGTGGTTGTGGCATTGCAGTTGGTTGGTAACTTCATGACATGCCTAGGTTTGTTTCCAGAAAAGAAATAAATATTGCACTTAGCTCACATACTTCCTTGTCACTTCAAAACAAATGGGAAGTGTGCTGGAGCACGCTTGGGGTGTCTTCTTAGCAGCAGAAGCAAAGAGATGCATCTGGTACCCAGGCTCTGGATCCCTGCTGGTTAAAATGGGTTTGGAGCATTCGCAACTCATCGTGTTGGGAGAACCCAGCCATTGGGTGAGCAAATGGTGAGAACCAGGCCACCATGTCATGCTGTAGTATGGTTTGTTTGTGCATTGTTTGTTATATGAACTAATGAACTTGTATGCTAGGCTGGGTTTAGGGTTTAGGGTGCGGTGTGAACTCAGCCAATGAGTGAACAGTAGGAACATATGGAGAGAGCCAATTTGGTGTAGTGGTTAGGGCATCAGGCTAGAGACCGTGAATTCTAGTCCCGTTTTAGGCACAAAGCCAGCTGGGCGACCTTGGGCCAGTCACTTTCTTTCAGCCCTAGGAAAGAGGTAATGGCAAACCACTTCTGAAAATATTGCCAAGACAACTGCAGGGACTTGTCCAGGCAGTTGACAGGAGTCAAGACTGACTTGAAGGCACACAGATACACAAAGTCACTCTCAAGTCAAGCTTGACTCCTGGTGACTATATGGACACTTTCATGTACTTTTCTTAGAGAGCCAGTTTGGTGTAGTGGTTAAGGCACCAGGCTAGAAACCAGGAGACTGAGTTCTAGTCCCTCCTTAGGCACAAAACCAGCTGGGTGACCTTGGGCCAGTCACTCTTTTTCAGCTCTAGGAAGGAGGCAATAGCAAACCACTTCTGAAATCTTGCCAAGAAAACTGCAAGGACTTGTCCAGGCTGTTACAGGAGTCAAGACTGACTCAAAGGTGTGCACGCACGCATGCAGACACACACACAAATGTATGAATTTATCTGGTTCTAATCTATTACAGTTTCAGATGTGATCAATCATCAGTATTGCTCATCAAATTATCGTCATCATTCTGCAATGTAAAACAAGCACAAAATCTCTCTCTCTCTTTTGGCGTACCACTTTCCTGAAAATATATGAACTCTTTTGTGCATTACTCTTCCCAGTACACTCATATTCAGATAGAGTCTTGGAGGAAAGAACTGCAGTTTCTTTAATTTAAGACATATTTTTTTAAAAAAGGGGGAGAAATGAGCACTCTTCAGATAACCGTTTTTCTGGGAAGTGCAAATCAGATCAGTTTACATAAAAATTCAAACCTAACAAAATGTTCAGTCATTCTTAATGAAGAGTAAATGCTGTCTGGGGAAAATAAAAGATTCTTTTTGCCCACAGTTCTAGTTTTCTCACTGCTTCTTTGCAAAAATATATATTCTGCTGTACAGCAAAACCCCCAGTAACGTCTATAAAATTAACTCTGAATTAACAAACTGGAGAATCTGGATCTATGTTTGTTGGGGGAGTAATTACTCTGACATCAGTAGTATTAGAATTAGGATAAATACTAACCTCTAGATTGATATTTTAAGAGCTCAATTGTCCATTTTAAGGCTATGTTGTTCCTGGAATATGTTTGTTATGAAGGAGAAAAATATTCAAATAGTGAATGTTGGATTTTGATGGTGACAATTTGGGCCTTCCTGTTATTTCTTTCAATATCTCAAGAAGGTTCTTACTGCAAAGATTTGATTGAATTTATAGATAAACCATTTAAAAGGCCGATGATTTATTAGGATATGAACTAACTAAAAGTAATGTGTTCATATTAATTAAATTGGAGCCTTGGAGAAAGGTAGATGACCACTTTGGACTAACATGCAGAAGATGTAGATGCTATCATTTTGGAGATAGATCGACAGACAGACAGACAGACAGACAGTCTTTTAAGAAAAATTGACTTAAGTTTTTAAGATTTAGATTAAAAACGTAACCCCTTCCCCATCCTCCCCCCAAAAAAACCAAACAAGCAAACACAACCAAGAAATAATTTTGGATGGAGGAATTTAATTTCACTCAGAGTAACATTACATACAATGCAGTGGCCACAACAGGATTTTACTGCAAATAAAAGCCTCCTATTGTGTTCACTCCCTGATCATCTGTAACATTTTTCAGACCTACTTGAATTATTTCCCTGAATGTGTTAGACAATTATATGGAGTAAAGAAATGTGCAGCATAGTAATGGCTTGGCATAGATAACATAAAGATCTCTTGAGTTGAGCTCAACATCTTGGGTCTCAGTTAACATTCCAATAACCGTTTTCTTGGAAACAGTACAGAAGAAGTTTGCCATAACATTCTTCCAGGAATATTAACTTCCTACTCTAGCTCATAGCCCTAGGATTTTCCAGTAGGAGAGGTACATCTGCTGAAATAGGGGGAATTTATCAAACAGTTATTATTTTCAGTGGCATCCTTTTTTCTCAGCAGTTCAAAGGTGGAGTGGTAACTCAATGGTTGTGGAACTCCTTTGCCCCCTGAAGGTCCTATGGCTGTTTTCTGGTGTGCTCTGTTAAATGATGTCAAGAAACAGGTCCAGAATAGGATTTTGGCCTGAAGAATGACTGTCTGATAGAGCAGGGTACACTGGGCTAGATGGATTGATGAACTGGCTTGATGGCTGGAGTCGCACGTCACACTAAGCGATAATGTGGTATGTTTTATTTTGCTTAGCAACAGTTGTGGCTCATTCAATATGTGGCTTAATAAAATGTTTATACCCACACAGTGAATCTAGAAGGACCTAGGTTCAATGTCAAGATCTCCAGTTTAAACTTCTGAAACAGCAGGATGGGAGAATTTCTAGTTTCTAACACGGGGAAATGTCACCACCAGTTGGTGGGACAATACTGAGCGTAGATAGGTCTGTTGCATTAGCTCAGTTTATATATCACAGTAGCTATAATTTGATCTAACTATGATTTGTTGAACAGGTCAGCAGTGATTGGTTCATACTTAGCATGGATGGAGACTCAAGTTCACGTTTTCATAGAATTTCTTCTTTAGGAAGATAGGAAGTTACAAGTAATAAATATCTTCCAGGAAACTTGAAGGAGAGATGGGACTGCTGGTCCTTCATGGAAGACTGGTCTTGAATCTGCCCAGAGTTTTCCTTTTGATATGCAACCACCAGGTGAGCCTTTGTCCTGTCTTCTGGAGCACAGGTTGTAGAGAGTAGAAATCAAAGAAAGCCATTGCCAGTTTAGGCTGGTGTGCCAATTGTGACCTTAACTAAAACAAGGGGAAGTGCAGATGGTAATTCATACCCTTGACATCATTTGTATGAATGACTGTAATTTGCTTTACATGTTGTTTTGGTGCCTTTGACTCCTGATGACTGCCTGGACAAGTCCATGCAGTTTTCTTGGCAAGATTTTCAGAAGTGGTTTGCCACTGCCTTCTTCCTAGAGCTGAAAGAGAGTGACTGGCCCAAGATCACCCAGTTGGCTTCATGCCTAAGGCAGGATTAGAATTCATGGTCTCCTGGTTTGTAGCCTGATGCCTTAACCACTACACCAACTGGCTCTCATGAGGCTGGCCATAAAGACTCCCTGGAACCTTCAGCTGGTGCAAAGTACAGGGATTTATATATATATATATATATATATATATATATAATACTGTATATTCTCCATCTCCATTATCTCTATCTCCATCATCTCCAAACTCTAACTCTAGCTGAAGCTGTATCATCTCCATCTCCATCTCTATGTTCTATCATCCATCTCTATATCTATATATTGCTTCATCCACTCTGTCTCATCCCAATTTAAATTCTGCATCAGTGAAGCTGCTCCATGCATCTGATAAAGTGTGCTGTAGCTCATGAAAGTTTATGCTCTTTAATAAAATTTGTTAGTCTGAGAAAGTGCTACCAGACTCCTACTGATTTTCAGCCTACATGTAGAAATGGTGGTCTACTATAATTATAATGCAAGATCACCGATTTATGGGAAATAGACTGGGGTTAGGGAAAGATGGATTCTTATTTGAAGATGTTGCTTTGTTCTTAGGTCTTCAGGGTTTTAATAATTTGAAGCATTTTTTCCCAACACTGACTTGGGGGAAAACTGCTGGGGAGCCACTTAATGGGCAACATTCTTTACTTGGCAAAATACATGCTGTTTTAATCATCTGAGAGGAAGGAGGAACCACTTGGCAGATCACCTATTCCTTGGCTTTCAAAGAATCCAATTTATATCATCACCTTGAATTTCTCTAGCCTATTCCCTGAAGTCAAGAATACTCCCATGGAGTCAGGGAGACTTCAAGAATATTCTTCTCACCACTGCAGTTAGAAAAATAAAAGAAAAATAGCCACATTGGGAGGATGGGGAGAGAAAGGAATCCATGAATTCATTTAGGAGCCAGCCCACCTGAGAGGAAACATCCAGGTTTTTGTTAACACAGTGTGCTAACTTTGTTTCTGTGTTGAACCGGTAGCAAATCATGCATGAACATCTGCTGGGACCTGCTGTAATACACAGAACAAGCCAAGAAGGGAATCTTTATCTTTTTTCTCTCCCTAGAAAAAAATATTTTTGTAACTTATTCAGTGAGATTGGAAAGAATTGACTTTTTGCTTTACAAGTCTCAGATTTCCTTCCTTCCTGCCTCCCTCCCTCCCTCTTAGGAAATGTTGACTTTTATTGGTAAGTCTTAGGGCTGCATGAGACCCAACAGAAGCCTTCATATCATGATTCATCAGGATGTCAACATTTTTCTATAGTAATTGTCATTTGAGTGTAGTAAGTGTTGGAAAATACACTGAAGAGTTTAGTTGAATACAACTTTTCCTGGTTAATCAGGCTACTAGATCCATGCTGAAAATTTCAAAGTGACCACTTATGGTAGCAGCAAGTTAGAGTTTGCTTAATCTCTTTGCTACCATATAGTGGTTGTCTGTATCAATGTCAACATTTTCTGACATTTCAACTGGAACTGCTGTAATCTTATGGTTAATCAAAAAGTGTCAACATTAACAGAATTTCTGCTGTTTTCGTATATTGAATGTGCATATAATGTTAACTTAAAATAGCCTTATATGATCTGCAGGCCTTTGGATTTTTGAAACTGGGTATGAATGGGTGTCAATCACTGTATGTTCCTTTATCTGAGCTTCCTTTGAACCAATATTGATGGAGCCTGAACAGCATCTAATAGACCATAACTGTAAGAATCTGACACACTTGTCCCTATAATGGTCTGACTCATGTATCAATTGCAATGCAGAATTCAGATTTATTGAAGATGTGTACAGAACAGAAGAAAAAGCCACGACTAAAGATTCCCCCCTAAACTACCTAATTAAAAGCAAGCAGGCAAGCCAGAACCCCCCTCCACACTCCTTCCCCCTTCGCACCAGCAGTCTGGCATTCCACTTCCAGATGTCTTTGGTTGATACAACCTTGACTCTCATCATTAGCCCAAACACCATTCTTTCACAGTCCTGGTTAATCCCCCCTTCTTTCTAGTGCTTGACACACATTGGCTCAAACTGGCAGATGAAAATGATCCAACAATCTATTCGTTCTTTGACCATGGATTCTGACATGCTGCCCCTCCTGAAAAAAGACAACTAACACGATTAATATACAACAAATGAAATAGTATAAGTGACAATTAGGATTTAGGTTTGTTGGGATATTTAGCATAAAACTTCTTGAGAAGATCTGGAGCTTTAACCTGATAACTATCCACCCATTCATGGTCTGAAAAATGCTTCCAGTGAGTTAAGTACTGCAATTTGCCTCGATGTTTTCGGTCATCCAGGATTTCTTTCACTTCAAAATGTTGCTCCCCATCGATCATTGTGGGGGCAGGGGGTAACTGCTCAGGATGCCATTGAGAAGCCTCTCACACTCGTTTTAAAAATTAATTAAAAATCAAAATTAAATTGTAGCACAAACCAGTACCCCCTGCCTCTGATGAAAGATTGACAGATCGTGGATTCTGACAATAACTCAGTAATGTAAGTTCAGCAGTCTGAGCCCTGAGACAAATCGTTTAAGTGGGACCCCCCCCCCACCCCAATGGTGAAAGAGCTCAGGTTCCAACCCCACCCAAGCTGTGGCAATGGAAGATGGGCAGGAAGAAGAAAGGAGGAGGGTCACTTGTCCTCTCTTCTCTGCTGCATCTGTATCAGTGGGTTTGAGCACTAGAGGTCCTGGGAATGTTTTTACTTCCTTTGGTTGCCTTTGACCTTTGCTAGAAACCTTTGGAATAATGCCTAGTTCCTTGCTGGCAGACAAAGCCACATCTTCAGGCAATAGCTACATTAGGCTAATTAAAAAGCAACTGGTTTCAACTGACTCTAATTTTCAGGCACACTAGCCATGAATTGCTGTAAAGGAACATTAAATGGCCCAATCATTCTTATCGAGATGAATGAGATTTTGCAGGAATTCTGCGATCCTGACCTTTCTACAGTGACAATCTGACACTAATTTTGAAGGATCATATATCCACGTCAACTGTTGTTGCACGCCATATAATCGGATTGTAAGTCGGTGCATTCCCAGTCTGTGCTTACAGTCTTAACGTGCTGTTACGAATGTAAGAGGAAGCTCCTTCGCCCAATCTTTTTTTTTTTTAAAGAAAGAATATTTTTTCCACCTGCTTGACAGTTTTTCAAACATATTCACTGTCAGCCCTAACAACCTGTCAACAACTGCCATTCTGTGAAAATTGCAGGAGCCGGTTTGAGCACTTCGAGAAATGACA
The DNA here is from genome assembly GCF_035149785.1 of Candoia aspera. NCBI lineage: Eukaryota > Metazoa > Chordata > Lepidosauria > Squamata > Candoiidae > Candoia > Candoia aspera. The sequence goes on from NC_086163.1 coordinate 7,918,147, forward strand.
CGCATGCCAAAAGGATAAAGTTCCTCAGAAATGGAAGGTGAAAACTTTTGAAAGCTGTTGTAGCCCTTCCAAGTCAAAATGAACAGTCAGATATCTGAAAAATACTAGGCACGTCATGGTGGATAACTATTTCTTCCCGTCTGCTCTCCACCTCTTAAATTGAGGTATGTGGGAAAGAACAGTCTGGAACATAGATTTGAACAAAATGTTGCAGGAGTCTGAAATTTTGTAATGTTTGCTGTTTCTGCTTCATTGTATCATTGACTGTGATTCTCTCTCTCTCTCTCCTGATCTAATGCCAGTCTAAGGGAGTGTTTCTCAACCTTGGCCACTTGAAGATGTGTGGACTTCAACTCCCAGGATTCTGTGGCCAAGGTTGAGAAACACTGGTCTAAGGGCTTAGTTAGACAGGCTTATTTGAATAATAACTTGTTTTTAATTGGGACTGTAACCACTATATCATATTTGCTCTTTATTGCAAGAAACCTGGATCTTCCTGTGTTGCTTCATTTTATAATATCATGGTAAATACAACAGTGGATAGAACTGGCTCTGATCATACAACAAATTTAACCCATTCTTTAACTGGCATCATGGTAAAGCATGTTACATGCACACAACCATTTCTTTTCTCATTCTTTTAGAATCGATCGTAGAATCAGTCATAGAGTCATGCAGTTGGTAGGGATATTGAAAGTCTTCTAGTTCAACTCCCTGACAGGCAGGAAACCTCAGACAATCCCAGACAAATTTCCACCTTTGCTTGATTTCACGCCCTGGTGACCCTGAGATTCTATTGTGCCACCCCGCTCCGCAGGGAGGCAGGACCCATTTGTTTGGTCTGCCCCTGGTGACTGATGGACCCAGTAGGGTTTCAGAGGGAGCTGGGGGTTATTCCCAAGGGCCTGCTGCATGGTCCAGCGGAGGTCCTAGCCACGGTCTGGAATAGGGCTGCAGCCGGGGCCTTGGACAGGATTGCGCCTGTGCGTCCTCTCTTGCCTTGGTCAACCCATCACTCCCCATGGTTTACGGAGGAGCTGAGGGTTTCGAAGAAGGTTAAGAGATGTCTGGAGTGTTGCTGGAGGAAGATGAAGACTGAATCTGACCGGACACAAGCTAGAGCTGCTATTAAGGCCTACCTTGTGATGGTAAGAGCAGCAAAATGTGAGTATTTCTCTGCTCTTATTGCATCCGCATAATGCCACCCGACAGCCCTGTTTAAGATTGCTTGAGCTCTTCTGGGTCAGGTAGATCCAGGGACCCACTTACAGGGCAGTTTGGAAGTTTTCACAGCATCTGCAGGATAAAATCACTCAGATCCATTCTAAGTTGGATTCTAAGTGTGAAGCGGAGTCTGGGGAGATGCCAGGGGAACGTACTTACCCTGTTATCTGGGAACGGTTTGATCCTGTTGGGCCTGAGGAAGTGGACAGGATCCTCTGGATTGTGAATGCAACCACATGACAGCTTGACCCATGCCCTTCCTGGCTGATAAAATCAGCCCGGGAAGTGACTTGTGGTTGGGTCCAGGCAATGGTTAATGCATCTCTGAGGGAGGGGGTATTTCTGGCTGCCTTTAAGGAGGTGCTGGTATACCCCCTCCTTAAGAAGCCATCCCTGGACCCTACTATACTGGGCAATTTTTGCCCTGTCTCCCACCTTCCCTTTTTGGGAAAGGTGGTTGAGAAAGTGGTTGTATTGCAGCTCCAGAGAATTCTGGAGGAAACGGATTATCTGGACCCCTTTCATTCAGGTTTCAGGCCAGGATATGGGACTGAGACTGCATTGGTCACACTTATGGATGATCTCTGGGAGGAGCGGGATGGAGGGAGTGCATCCATCCTGGCTCTCCTAGACTTTCGATACCATCGACCATGGTATCCTTTTGGGGCGGCTCAGGGGGTTGGGGGTGGGCGGTGTAGTTTTGTGCTGGTTCACCTACTTCCTCCAGGGCTGTTCCCAATCGGTGCTGATAGGAGAGGAGAGATCCGGCCTTCAACCCCTCCATTGTGGGGTGCTGCAGGGTTCGGTACTTTCTCCTCTCCTATTTAACATCTACATGAAACCGCTGGGTGAGATCATCCATCACCATGGGATGAAGTATCATCAATATGCCAATGACACTCAGTTATATATCTCCATCCTGGGTGAAGTAAGTGATGCGGTCTCCACCCTTTCCAGGTGCCTGGGGGCTGTGCGGGTCTGGATGAGGAACAACAGGCTTCAACTGAACCCTGGTAAGACAGAGTGGCTGTGGATTGATGGCCCCTCAGGTTCCAGGAAGTTGTCATCTTTGGTTCTGGGTGGGGTGGCACTGCCCCATTCGGAACCAGTGTGGAACCTGGGGGTCCTCCTGGACTCGCGACTCCTGCTCAAAGAGCAGGTGGCAGTCGCGGCCAGGAGGGCCTTTGCACATCTTTGGGTGGTGCGCCAGCTACGCCCATTCCTGGATCGAGATGCCCTCCGAACAGTCACTCATGCCCTTGTCATCTCCTATATAGACTATTGCAATGTGCTCTACGTGGGGCTACCCTTGAAGTGTATTTGGAAGCTTCAGCTGGTCCAGAATGCGGCTGCGCGGACAGTTACCAGTGCTGTAAAATCAGCCCATGTGACACCACTGTTACATGAGCTGCATTGGGTACCAGTTTGCTTCCGGGTCCAATTCAAGGTGTTGGTTATCACCTTTAAAGCCCTACATGGCATGGGACCAGGGTACCCGAGGGACCGTCTCATCCCTATAACATCGACCCGCCCCACCAGGTCAGGCAGGGAGGGCATGCTACGGACCCCATCTAGTAAGGTCCAGGAGGCAAGCCTTCTCTGCAGTGGCACCCGCCCTTTGGAATATCTTGTCCCCAGAGTTGAGACGGGTCTCCTCGCTCTCGGACTTCCGGAAGAAATTGAAGACCTGGTTCTGCTGCCTTGCTTGGGAGGGGGAGAGCGATAGCTCCACCTGGGGATGGCTGGTGCCAAAGTGCCTCTTAGTGATTGTGTTCCATCTCCACTTGGATTTTTCATTCATTTTATTATATCTTAATGGTAATTTAGATGGCTATGTTTTTACTGTTATTTTATTGTAAACCGCCCAGAGTCCCCCATTGGGGGAGATGGGCAGTGACATAAATTTAACAAATAAATAAATAAATAAATAAATATTGGGGTAGTTGAAATCCCTTATTACCAAAGTGGTCTGCTTCTTGGATACCTCGGCCATCTGGTTTGCAAATATATACTTCTCTTTGATTGGATTGCCTGTAATACATACCCACAACAGTATTATTGTTTTTTCCCCCATTAATATTCACCCAGACACTTAGAGCAAGGTTTTCACTATTGGGGGCTCACATTTCCATACTGGTGTAGTCATGCTTTATCTATGTGACACACACACACACCAGCCTTATGTTGGGTCTGTTTCTTTTGAACAAATTATATCCTTCCAGTATTCCAGTCATGCATTGCATCCCACCAGGTTTCAGTAATACCAACAATGTCATATTTACTCCTTCATAATAGGACTTCAAGTGGCAGTCATGTTGAAACTGCCTTAAGTAGTCATGTATTATTCTGGATTGTTTTTTATTTGGGGTTGGTAACTTCCTACAGTTTACACAAATGAGTCTGGCAGGTAAGAAACTGAGTGTAAAGAAAAGTGCATAAGCAGTGATCTTGCCTTCTGTGCTCAGAATGGATATCTTCTGCTGCAAGTTATTTGAGCGCTCCATCTTGGGAGCCAAAGAGAATTTCATTTCTCCAGGTTGTGATGAGATTGGTGACCATTAAGCAAACCAATCAGATTGCCCCTGATGAGTCCTTATTTGTTTCTTCAATGAATCTTGCAGAAAGGTTTTTCTAATTTTTAATGCCATACCTTTATGCAAAATTAAACAGGATATTGGCTTTGTTTGTTTCATGCCACAAAAGTTACAATAACGTTGTGTTTTGTAAATCCTGTATATTTTATTTCTGCCCTGGCTTCCATTCCTTATTCTACAGTATGTCTTCTAACCATATTTACCCGATAACATTATTTCTCAGTACTATGATGGCTATTTCCCCTCCCTTCTTCTTCATTCAGTACAGTAGTCTCAGTTGTTTGTCTGAAGCCAGAAAGTATATAATCAGAAGTTATTCCACCCTCTGGTAGCCATGTGGCCCTGAAAGAAGAGGAAGGAGAGAGATAACAGTCTTTGTTGTTATTTAAGAGGCACGTCCATTTTATTAAAAAGTCATAATATTATCATCTCTTTCTAATAACACAAAGTCCTCAATACGGGAAAGCAGGGCCGACAGAGAGAGAACCAAGTTGTATAGAATCATGTTGAAACAGGTCATGTCATTCCAATCTGAATGTGAGAGGTAGATGCTCCTTTCCTTTGCATGCTGGAAAATAGGAGAAAGTTATACTGGAGCTCTTTATTTTTTTCAGAGAATGGTTTATATGGCAACCATATTACTTATAGGATACTTCACTCAGTATGCAGCCCGTTGGTACAATCCAGTGAGAATCCCATCAAATTCCTCAGCAAATGTTCAGGATTAAATATATAGTACTACGGGGTGGAGAACTAGGCCTTGCTCCCCATATACAGGTTCTTTCTGGCCTTTTAACATGTAAAAAGCATGTTCAGTTTGTGCTAGGTGGGTGTGCCATTTCTGAAACATATCCTTATGACTTTATCTATGACACAACTTGGTATATTGCCCAGTCAAAAAGACTTCAGGCAGTTTACATAACATAAATTCAAATGTTCCTGTGACACACAACAATCAATACAACCTAGTTAGTTTAAACATCTAACCCAATTAAAATGGGCCAAAACAAAATAAAAGGTAGCCCAGACTACTTTCCATATATCTTTCGGAGCAAGATAGTTTTAACCGCCTTGGAAAAAAAACTAGTAGGTTAGGGGCCAAAGAAACCTCAAAAGACAATGTGTTCCATCTTGTTGGGATTCCCATTGTGGTGTGGGGATTTTAAATATTCTCTCCTAGGATGAATGAATGGGATTGGCTGATTCCAGTCAGAGGACATGGACCTGAGCACTGAGCCTATGTAATTAATTAGAAGTACTGTATGTTTGTAAATTGTTGATATGATCCCCTCCATTTTAATGCCATATTAAGAACCTTCCTTTTATATACAGTAGCCTCAGGAGGGTACTACCCTGAAAGTCAGGATTCCTTCCCCCCTTCCTTCCTTCCTTCCAAATTTTCATGCTATCTTCCTTCTTGTAAGGAGAAATTTTTCTAAAACAATATTTATATCAGGAATAGGCATCCAGCATCTGAGGGACACATGTGGCCATTATCTTCATTTCATGCAATGTTTGCTTGATTCAGAGATCTTTTGCAAATGTTCAGGGTTTTTTGCAAACGGAATCTCTCCTTTCCTTGCCAAGTGGCTATGTAAGGAGGGGAAAAGGAAGAAAAGAAATAGATATCAGGCAGAGAGAGGGTAAAAAGAGAGGGAATATGTGGCACCACCAATCACTATGAGGCCCCAAGGAGATTACATTCAATAAAATGTAGTCCTTAGAAAAAAGTTGCTTATCCCTAGTGATTTTAAATATTTTCCAGCAAGAATATTAGTGGAAAATACTAGTGTGGCATTTACTTTTTAAAAATGTTATAATAACAGCTTTTGACTTGCTCTATGAAGCCTGTTCAATTATGTATGAGACACGCATTTTTGTCCATTTTCAACTGTCCATCCTAATCAGAAAGCTAATGCTGGATGTGCAGTGATGGTGAAGTAATGAATGGTGCTGAGATACTTAATGGCAACCTCAAAATGCAATATGTAAAAGCCAACACGAGAAGGATGTTTTCTCTCCAATGGAAAACCAAAGAAATAACTTTAGCCTGGATAAAGCTGAGCAATGAATATGAAAGGGTGCTTCCTAATTGCTTTTGAAAATGCATAGCTGGAAAAGTAGAACTTGACTGGTTCAAACTTTGAGATGATGCCAAGGAATGATACCTTGCCAGGCCACTTAAATTGGAGATCAAGCTGCATAAAAGTCTTAAATGAGTCCCTGAGGCATTCCTGCTCAAATATTTGTATGCATCTGCTATGTGAAACATTCTCCCTTCTCCCACAGAGTGAAGATCAGGGTGAGATCTAGACACATATATGGTGCTAAGCAACTATATAGGCTGTTTTTGTTTAGGGGGTGGCAAAACTAAGGTTGGGAAATTTCCCTTGGAAGTGTCCCCCCTGCATTCTGTCTTTTGGTTTTATTTTAAACATAAGTATGCTGTACTTCTTGCATCCAAAGTAGACCTAAAATGAATCAATTATCAATAAGGTATATAATCTAATTCTGGAAGCCATCTATGAAGAGGCCTTATCTTTTGGAGACTTCTATCTTCCCCACAGTACAGCAAGAGCAAGAAGGGAGAGGTCTTCTGCAGAAATTCTTAACCTAATGACCAAGTTCCTGGTCATTAGGTTAAGAATTATTCCTTATTCCTGTAGGAATAAGCCTTACTGATCTTAAGAAGAATATAATTCAAATAGTCATGCATTGTATGGTTTTGTTGCTGCTGTTTTTGGGACTGGGGGGTGGGGCGCAGAATCATCTCAATAACTTTATTACATTTCTATCCCAACTTTATTCCAAGAAACTCAGAACAGGGCATGTCGTTCCCTTTTTACTTTGTCGTTACAACAACCCTAAGGATAAGGATTAAAAGAGCTTGAATGTTGAAAGTTCACATTAGTGAGGATATGAATTTTATTTTTCCCAGGTTCTACCAAAGCACTCCAACCTGGTGATCTCTGGATGTATTATATAGCACTTTCAGCTAGACATTCAGAATCTGTGTTGATTGGGATGGTATTTAGATGTAGTTAAATAAATAAATGTGAGCCAGTTTGGTGTAGTAGGTAAGGCACCAGGCTGGAAACTGGGAGGCTGTGAGTTGTAGTTCCACCTTAGCCACAATGCTGGATGACCATGGGCCAGTCACACCCTCTTACCCCTAGGGAGAAGAAGGCAACGGCCAACCACTTCCAAAATCTTGCCAAGAAAACTGCAAGGACCAGTCCAGGCAGTCACCAGGAGTAAACACTGACTCAAAGGCACAATAAATAAATATATATTGAATAAATATCCAGGACGTTGTTGTACAACTTACTTTCATGTAAATTCCTTTGAGAGAATTCCTCTTAAATACAATATGTCCAATGCAAATATGAATATAAGTGGAATCGACTTTGACGGAGTTTGAAATCCCATCCCATAGAGCTACTACAGATCAGGGATGGTAACGTGAAACTTTAGAATTGGAAATCAGAAATATTAGGTTAAAATTCTAATCAAAGGATCTCAACAGACACATATGCTTTTCATGGGAGGAACACTGAAACTGAGAAAAGAAAAAATATTAGAACAAGGCCTGTCCACAAATTTGGTGGTGGTTGATGATTTTTAAAATTTTTGCATTACAATTTTCTAACTATGGGAAGTAGTAAGCTTTGGAGAAGTAACAGTGGATACTGATATATCTTTGACTCAAGTGTCCGATGCTGAAGTAGGCAAATTAGAGACAAATTAGAGTTGGTCCATAAGAATTCCACAATGCAGTAAAAATAATTGGTTTAAAAGAATGGTCTTTGATTTAGCACTAAAATTCCTTAATTATCACTTCAGGTGTTCTTTTCTTCAGACTCCTTTTCTCTCCCTTAATCTGTAATTAATTTAAGTGCAACAAAATTAAAGGAGGTAATACATATCATCTTTGCAGACAATTATCCAGGCCTAACCTCCACCCCAGGATGGCATTTAGCTTTTAATATTCTCTGTAGAAACAATCATGGACAAATTAAGTGGATGGCATTACATCCTCCAAGATTGGGAGAAGACAATAGGTTGGCTTCTGTGCAGCTTGGATGCCCCTTCATCCAACGCAGGTAGAACTTTAATGAGATTTGAGCCATACTTGCAAATTGTTCATACCTTTCTGCAAAGGGCAGATCACAGACAGCTGTGTAATAAAGCTCCAGGTTTCCATTAAGGATAAAACAAATGATAGAGGGAGGAATATGTGCTTTATGCCTCCAGGAACAGCTAGGACAGAACTGGTAAGCTATATAGCCACTGCCCTTGCAGAGAGATACACCAACATTGCAAGCTGGATCATTTCCTTTACAACTGTTTTCTGTATTCTGGCATGACCTCTATTTACCAAGGCAGATTGCTGATTTTTTTCTCACTTGGAAAACACACAAAAGCTTCCTGTCCAGGCCGGAACTGACTTTACATAGTGACTATATATCCCAGCTTGAATTTCATTGGGTTGTGGTACAATTTGGGAAGGAGAAAAGCAGATTCTTGATTTGGAAAGAAGCATGTATGTTCACAATCCAGCCCCTTTTATTTCCATAGAATTTAATTTTTGATCGTTAGCTGAAATGTTAATCTGTTCATTGATTTTTCCTTCCACTTTACTTTCACAGTCCAAGAATCATTTCAGATTTATGAAAAAGAGGTTTAGCTATCAAGAAAATGAATACCTTTTGCTTTTCAGCACACAATAATATAAAGTGTTTTTGACTCCCTGAATAATAAATTGAATCTCTTTATTATTTCAGAAAAATCTAGATTATACTTTCCAAAGAACAAAGCATGGAATTAGCATTTTAATATGTGGTGTGCATTTTTTTCCAGGGTTTTCCAGGGTTTACCGCCTTATGTAATGGATCCTTTGCTTAGTTTTGTATTTAATTTTAGGTAGAAGGAAGTTTTTGGACTCATGATTGACTCGCGTTCTGACTTTTTCATCTCTTCACCAGAGAATGTTATGCTCATACTGCCTGTTTTATGTTGACATTCTGTCCAATATTGCTCCAATAACACTAATTATTTTTTATCTGTTCAATCGTGTCCAATTCTCAGAGACTTCCTGGACAAGTCCCTGAGGTTTTCTTGGCAAGGTTTTTCAGAATTGGTTTGCCATTGAGAGAGAGTGACTGGCCCAAGGTCACCCAGCTGGCTTTGTGCCTAAGGTGGGACTAGAACTCACGGTCTCCTGGTTTCTAGCTTGATAGTTTAACCACTACACCAAACTGGCTGTCATAATAATAACACTAATAGGTATGTCTTAAATAGGCCAATGATTACATGGGCACTTACATGCAGAACTTACTCTTTCCAAAATTCCTCTTGCTTTCTTCTTTCTTCAAACAACCCTCACAAACATTGATACATTTCTCCTACAATACACCCTTTAAATGATTAAAACCAACATTTCCTCTTGAACGCTTACCTAAGTGTGCAGAGTTTTACCTAGATTTGCCTTAATTAAAACATCTCCTTTTTCTGGGAAATAGCTTGCAAAATTCTGAAAAAGAACAAATTTCAGCCCAGCCATGAGTTTTCCTTTGCATAGAGATCTGGGAGTGTGCAAAACTGTATTAAAATGTGTATCAGTCTCTCCTTTCTTTGAATAGAGCCACAGCCTAGCTAAAGTTAAGGTTTCTCCCTCACCCCTGTCTCCCCCTTCTGATTTGAAATACGTTCTTCATTTTTGTCTGAATAAGTTCATAGCTTTTTAGCTGCTGCTGATATGGATGCAAAGAGCAATCAACTGCTTGGCAGATGTGGGTTTCTTTTATCCCTCTTGAAGCAGAGTAGGATAATGGCCATGAAGCTCTCAGGACTCTGGCTGAAGTCTCTGGATAAGTCAAACAGTGTTTTAAATAACAGAACATGGAGCTTTTCAGGGAGAGATGACAGAAGCATATGTTAAGGGTGCCCTGGGACTTCCATAAAACATCAATGAACGCTGGGTTTGAATATATTTGGTATTGCTCATTTTATTGACAGGCTGTCATAACTGAGCAACAGAAAAACAAAACTGTAAACCACAACAGCAAACCGAAATAAATTGCTGCCAGACGACAAGGTCAACAGTAGTCTCACAATTCTCAGATAATGTACAGTCAGTTGCAGGAAGAACAGAGAAGCAGTCTAATTCAGAATGATTTGGGAAAATCAGAAGCAGATTGATAAGCCTGTATCAATGCTCAATGTACAGATACTATGTATATGTGATAATAGGTATGACTGCATCAAGAATCTTTTTCTGCATTGTGGTACTTACGAATATTAATACGCTACTCCAATAAAGCAGTCTTTGTGTGACCATGCATACGATTTGATCAACTCTTTTTGTACGGGGTGAGAGTACAAGGACTCACCGCCAAAGACTGTGAAAAGGATCATCATGCAGCCATGCAATAGGAGCAAGTGGGAATAAAGAGTGGGAAATGTACACGTGAACTAGAGCTCTAAGAATGTGCTGAGAATGCAGTCAGGACATATGTATTTATATGTTTGGTTGGTTTTATCCTCTCATCTAGAAGCTCAAGAGGTCATACGCAGCATTATCTCCCCTAATTTCTTCTTGAATCAACAACCGCACCAGATAGGTTGTCTGAGGGATACTAAGTCAAAGAACTTCCATGGCTGAATGGGCATGTATCTGGGTCTCTTCAGTCCTAGTTCAACCCCTTCCTTACTACAGTACACTGGCTCTTTTTAACAGCTTATATTTGTTAAAATATAAAACAAAATTATGTAAAGAGGTGTTTGTATGAATCCAAATGTCTTCAGCAAAAATGTTTCCAGCTGTAATTAGTGCAAGAGGAGAACCTAGTTAGGTTTCCTTGATTATTAGCTGAGTAATCTGATTATAGTTTATAAAGACATCAACCGCATTCCTTTTCTTGAATTCCTGCTTCTTGCAATCACTAGACCAAGCCAGCATGATCTTCTAAGCAGAAAGACATATACAACTCAAAAGCTTTAAGCCAAAACACAAAGCAACATTAGCATACCTGGGGGTTGCGGGTGGTGGGAGGACCTTATCACCAAGTTCCAGAAAACAGATATGGATCTGTAATTGTGGAGGCTAAGGATTTTGAAGAGAAAGCAGTTGGGAGAGAGAACAGAAAGTATCTGGATATTAACTTGAAGAGAGGTCCAAGTCCCTTTGCAGCTTGCTCCAAGATTTGTAGATTATATCAGAGCTGGGTAGAACACTTTACTTTAACCTAAATTCTGCAAGGAGTTTATGTGAAGAAAACACTTCAGGACTGTTTTCTCTGGGTAAAATCCATTCAACCCCACAAAGTTTAGCAGGGAGAGGTTACTGTGGGAGCCCACCATGTGAGAGACCAATGGCCTTGAGATGTGAAGGGTAACTTCCTAAGTGGCACTTTCCCAACTTTGGAACAGCTTGCTTTGTGGGGTCAGGTTGGCCTCCATCCTTTTCTTTTAAGGAAACTGGTAAAGATAACCTACTTCCATACAGCCTTTGGAAAGGAAGATTTTAATTAGAATAAGATATATTATTTTGATGTTGGATTGTTGTTATGGTTGCCTTTAGATGCATTTATTGCGGGGCACCTTAATCTTTTCCATCATTCTACATAATGGGTAGAATGTCATTTTTTCATGGCAGAAAGTCCATTTTCTCGGCAAAGAGAATTGGTGTATTTTTTCTCTCACAAATAAAGTTAGACATTTTGCAGTTGATATCTTCTCATTCTATTAACTGAGTGTTGTTGTCATGATACTATACAATACCCAATTCATTCTAATCTCTGCTTGAGGGCAAAAAATATTTATGGCATACTTTAAATAAAACATATTATGTGTTTGTAGGAACATATGTATCGTTGTCCCTCTAGCTGAAGCAGATGTAGTTTCTGTCAAGGTGTGCTCACAGCCTCATGAAATATTCATGACCTGGCATTGCATAAGAATGAAGAAGCCCCTTTCCAAGCAAGTTTCTGCTATAGTATGTCCTCATTCTGGTATCCCTGAATTTTTTGAATTTTTTTTGCAGTGGGATAAAGGAAGGAATCTTTCCTCATTTTGGGACTGTTTGGGACAAGGATAACAGATGTGTGGATCATCCTTTAAAAAAGAGAGGGAATGAGATGATGGCTGTGAATCTTGTCCAACCAGGTCTCCCATCAAATTCAGTTGCATGTTTCCATGTAAATCTAACATGAATTTTCCCCGAGGCTACTGACAATCCAAGCCAGTAAACACATGTCATGAGTTATGGGCAGCTGAGCATCTCTTTCTCGCTAAGAAAAAAAAAAAAGGGAAGTCATATTAATGCCCCAATGTTGGAAGGACAGCCATCCAGAAGAATTATCTTCAAAAAGCAACTGTAAGTATACAAGAGGCTGAGTTTCGCCTTTTTTGACCTTCTGCTAAAACAACACACCATCATTCTTGTTTTCTTTTACCTGTTCTGTGATGGTAGAAGGGAAACTGGAGCCCTCCAAATGTTGCTGGACTCTAAATCTCATCTACCTAACCTCAGCCAGCTCAGGAAATGATGGAGGGCAGTTTAGTTCTGCAAATGATGCTGTTTTATGGCTTGGACAAGTGTTATCAGAATAATGAACGCCATGAAATCAGTCTTCCCCAACTTCCTCCCACTTCTTTTACTGGAGGCCATACTGGCTGGAATTCTGGAAGCTGAAATATCAATTCATAGAAGTGGTTGAGCTAGTATTGAGGAAGACGGATTCCTCTTATGCAGGATTCAGCTACCTGGCACCAGACGGAAGCATGGGCCACTGGCTAATGTTTATAGCCCTGGATCATACTGCTGAAATTTGTCCCCCCAAAATGCTGATTGAAAGGACAAATGCTAGCCACAAAGTGCTACTAGCTCCTGATTTAGCATCTCTCTTAACGTACTTGCATTTTTTAAAACAAGAGCATCACAAGAGGAGAACATCATAGTTCTTCCTCCCACAACAATAACCAAGGTGCTTATAGCCTGTGGAAGTTCTAGTTCAGTATCTGTAGATGGCTAAAGAGATGACCTTGGAGAAGCAAGGCAATGGTTAAAAAAAACAAAAGGATGATTCAAGCCTTGGGACCCAGAGCAAGCATGAGAAAGAGGATATGACTCACTCCTCCCTAATTCACCAATGAGTAAGAGGGAGGAAAGGGAAAACATCAATAATACTGGGCCTGGTCTACCTTGAAGGTTGACAGTATCTTTGCAGACCACAGGCTTTCTTCACTTGGATTAGCCAATTACTAACCATAGGCTTAGCAGCAATTTTGGGTGGGGGAAAATCCCTGATTGTCCTTAGTTACTCTTGGATTGTTCATCTATTGCTTAGGTTGGGTGATTGGGGAAAGTGTTAATGGTCTATCAGAATTTGATTTTCTGCCTGCTTTGCTGATCCTCCTTGGCCACTCTTATGGATGCTGAAATGTACAGCTTCAGGCACCGGGTGTTGAGGGACAGTTGAACCTGCCTACACTTTATTGTGGCCAGTAAAGGGGGTTGTGCAAGGAGTTGTGGAAGGAGCCAATTTTGGCTCACTGAACATTGATATCAAGGCTGGACCAATCTGCCCCCCACCCCAATCTTCCTTCAGATGCTGAAAATCTTTGCTGTTTGGAAGAATTCTGACAATGTCAGCAAACCTCAGAGCCACAGTGCCCTTTGTTCACTCCAAATTCTCCAAACTGGAGAAGTCCCCTGGCTCTGCCTATTTGGGTGATGTCTTGGGACCACTAGCCAAACTTCCTTTAGTCCTTAATAATCCTAAGCATACACCCCATCTATAAGAAAACTGTACACTTCTTTATTGTATTCATTTAGAAATGCAAGAGAGCCAGTTTGGTGTAGCGGTTAAGGCAGCAAGCTAGAAACTGAGAGACCGTGAGTTCTGGTCCTGTCTTGAGCCCAAAGCCAGCTGGGCAACCTTGGGCCGGTCCCTCTCTCTCAGCCCTAGTAAGGAGACAATGGCAAGCCACTTCTGAAAAACCTTGCCAAGAGAACTGCAGGGACTTGTCCAGGCAGTCTCTGAGAATCAGTCACAGATTAAAAAAAAAGAAAGAAATGCAAATCCTGACTTGTTAAATACATTTATGAACTCTTTGCAAAAAAAATCTTTGTCTTTTCTTGGGAGCAAGGAGGTATTGTTGTTGTTTAGTCGTTAAGTCGTGTCCGACTCTTTGTGACCCCATGGACGACAGCACGCCAGGCCTTCCTGTCCTCCACTGTCTCCTGGAGTTTACTCAAATTCAACGAATTCAAAATTCAGCAAGGAGGTACTGAATACGAATTGGACAATTTTGCAAGGAAGGAACTGTGGTTGCCACCAGTGGTAGAGGTTTTGCACTAGTGTAGGGATGGGAAGCCTTGGGATACACATGGCCATCCGATAATTTATTTGTAGCTACCTAGGAGCCTCAAGATCATGCCATGAACATTCAGTAATGAAATACTTAATTTTAATCTCATAAGGAAGGGTGAAATGATACAGGGAGGAAATCTTGTTTGTTAGCATGCAGTGTCTTAATCAAGAAAACATTGAGGTGGAGATTTACAGTGGGATAGTGGGATTTGTGAAGTGGGATTTGTGTAGTGGGATTTGTGAATCCAGTCAGTTGTGGTTTATAGTTAAACAAACTATGGTTTAGCTCAATGTGGGAGCCAAGTCAAAAGCTTATATTGTTGTCTCATAAGCTACATCCATAAACTCATTATGGATTCAAAATTCAAACCCATAAATATCATGTTGATACACTGTTTTGGCTTCTTAAATGCATGGAAACATCCTGGCTTTTCTTACATTCATATTATACCACAAACAGTGTTTTCTTAGAAACTGCAATGTAAGTCTCAGCAATAAATCAGTTAATGGTTTCATTGAAATGCAGGAAGAAAACAGCCAATCAGGTGACCCATCAGTGAACTTTCTTATGCAACATTTTCTATGCTTCCCTTTTTGATAACTGTGAAGAGGTGGGGAAGCAGCTCATGGCAACTAATGCAAAACATGGTATTGTAGGGTTCTTCTTCTTTTAAGTGTTACCAGTAAATACAGATAGGTCAAAAAGCCAGAAGATCTGCAAATTGTTTTAATAAATGGCTAAAAATAATAGGGCAGTTGCAATGTGAGTAAGTTTAATTCTTATTGAGGTAAGTCTGCAAAAGGTCTAGTAGTGCAGCTTGTGGTTAGGGACCTGTAGGGCTAAGTGATCCATCAGGCAAAAAACAAAATACTGGAAGCTGACATGTCAAAGAGAAAATGTTAGTTATGGACCCTCTGCAGGAGTCTGAGGTCAGCCAGGAATTGGGTTTTAAGACCTGTTCCATGCAGAGCTGGAAATCAAATGACTGTTCGTAATTCTCCACCCATTTGTGGCTAAAGAAATTGGGTGGTCTCCAGGATAAAGAGGTTTCCCAACAGTTTCTCAGTTTAAAATAGCAGTCATTCATCTATATGTATGTGAAAATGGGCAATTTTATAGTGGTTGGGGATATCATGAAAATTGCCATAAATGTCTCTGTCCAAAAGGTGCCAGCGAAAGCTGGGTACCTTCTCAGAGTGTAGAGTGAAGCTGTGAGGAGCACTTCAAAACTGTGTTCTCATGAAGCTTCTTCAGTGAAGCTGTTTGAGGATCTTCCCAGGCACAATATCACAATTCCATCAGTACAGTTGCCTTAAAAAGGAAGTGGCCATTGCATTGCTTTGAGGTATGGTGCTTCGCTCATGGCACTTGTTTTGTTGAAGTCTAATACATAATTGCAGCTGATGGCAGTTTTGAAGATCTTGAACAAAAACAAAGCAGGGTTGGATGTGGGCAGTGTATGGGTGAGGGACCACAAAGGAATTCCAGAACCATGGCTAGACAGGGAAGTTGGACAAGCATCCCAGAAGAAGGAATAGCTAACCATTCCATATTGTTACCAAGAATATTACATGGTCACATCTAGGTAGTCCCCAGGAATAATGTCCAACTCAAAGGAGTTCACCTTAAGTAAATAACAGCTCTAGGAAGCAACAGTTATTGGAACCACAGCATGGTTTAACTCCTTTCTCTGTTGTCCTAATTCTGATTTCTCAACTGTGTTTTTTAAAAGCATGCTACCGTGTCTTGGCCCCTGGAAAAGTATCTCAGGGGTCAAGAAATTGAGCAAATTTTCCTCCCTAATGGAAAGAAAAATTCTGACCTTGAGGGTAGACATCAAATGTCAGAAACCTTCTTTACCCCTTCCCTCTAACTTTCAAGGATCATTTTTTTTTTCAATGTCATTATGGAAATAATTGGTCAAAGGATATCCTGGGAATATTGACAGCCTTCCACCATGCAGCCAGACTGGTGAAGCATTAGATGAGTCCAGGAACTGGTTCCTTCCTTACCATATCCCACTTCAGGAAGGGACAGGAAAATGCATTGGCCTTGAATATTCCAATTATCTTCAGTCTTCTCATCAGTGTCACATTGAGTTTAACTCTCTGTGTTGTTAGCATCTGCGCAATTCCCCTGTACTGGTTTAGGAGATCTGAACATAGATATAGGTCCTCTTGCATGTGCAGCTGATACAACTGTGTGCACCTAGCAGTATTCTCTTAGGGCCACTAAACCGGCAAAACTGAAGCCTTCTGAAGCCACTAGTTATGCACCAAAAAAACAAACAAACAAAAAAACAACCCTCATTGGGGAGAAGGACTATAATTGCCCAGCAGGTGGAATTGGCAACTCTATAGAGCTGGCTCCATTCCTATAAAACACTGCACTGTATTTCATAATAAAGATGTGTCTCTTTTATTAGCATAACTTGCTCTTTGATTTGTTTCAGTTTTTATGATGTTTAGACAAACGGATTTGGACAGTTAAAATCCCACTTAGGCTTGATGCATTGTATCTGCCTGACACACAATAACATTGATTTATAAGAGGCGATGAATCTCTAATTAGATTTTGGCAGGGATGTCGCAGACAGAAAAGTTCCTGTAAGTCCTCGTTTGGAAGATATAATAAAGACCATCTTTTAATTAACCAATTCTCTTACCAAAGGCTGTAACCAAAACACCCTTTTGTTTTTGACCTATGGCACATCTGTCTTCCAAAATACACTCTTCCACAGGATGATTTATATGACAAGTTTGTGAAGGTGAAAGAGAAGTTTAAAAAGTAATATTTAGAATTTGTTCCTATCATGTGTGGATCATGTGTGGAAAGATACTGGATCTCAGCAACAGAACAATTTATTTAGTTGGTAAAAATAACTTTTATGTTAAGCATAGTTTTGGGTTGAAATAAAGTAAGTTCATAATTACACTATAGTTTTAAGCATTAAATGTTCAATTTTCTTGATTGCCTTATTGTATAAGTGAAATGAAGGAGACCATTAAAAAAATAGAAAAAAATGATTTTCAGCCCAGTGTAAGTAAAACAGTCATAGATTAATTTAACTCAGAAACATTGATCCGTTTTTGAAATATACAATATACTAGGGAGATAACTGGAACTGGGCTAAAAAAAGTAATTGTATTTAGTATACTACTTTTGGCCAACAGGCAACTAATGGGCTATATCAACTTTTCCAACTTGGTGCCTTGCAGGCATGTCAAGCTTACAGCTCTCAAAATATCCAGGTCAGCATGGGTAGATTAGATTAAGGGCACAGTCTGGTTGCAAAACTACAGATGGCCACAATACGTCAGCAAAGAAATGCAGAACATTTTGACTCTTTGCTGGCACCTAATAATGGTTTACTTTCTGCAACCCAGATGTGGTAGTTCTACCAAAACAACTTGGATGGTGCCTATCAAATTTAAGATAAGTGAGATGATGCATGGGAGAAATGAAGGTCCAAAGTAGCTTTTTTGGTCTTGGTCTTTTAGAGATTATCTCCATTCCAGGAAATTGGAAGACCCTACCTTATATTAAGAACAGGATCAAAATGTTTGAGTAAGCTGTTAAAAAAATACCAAGTTAAGCTCAGCTGCTGATAACTTTGTATGTAGCTATGCTTGGAAGCAATGAGGAAGTGGATTTCCTGGATATTTTATCAACTTCCCAGCCTAGCCTACCTTAGCAATTGCCTGGTGGTTTCCCATCTAATACAATGTCAGTCATCCTTAAAACCCAGTTGGTGCTCACCAACAACTTGCATGTCAGGCTAAGTAGCTTGCTTTTCCTCTGAAAATGCAGCTTGACAAGGCCAAACAGAGAGATTTGGGGGTTAAAAACAAGATGGCACATCCTGTCCATTCCATAAACAAACTTGACTGATCCTGGAGGTAGCGTGCTTGCAGAGGGAGGACATCTCACATTACCCATTACACATGGTTTGTTTGTTTATCAAATTTGTATGCCACCTGACTCCCAAAGACTCTGGGTGGCTCACAATGACTAAAACAAGGAAAATACAATGATAATGATAATGATAGGTAAAAATTGTGAGGATGACAGACCAGACAAGGATAAAGCAAAGGGTCTTCCCTCTCCCTTGCCAAAGGCTTGGGCGAAGAACCAGGTCTTCAAGGCCCTTCTACACAGCAGCATGTGGGCGCCATCCAGATCTTACACTTTCATTTGTGATTTTGAGACTATGTTGTGGGTGTCATAACAAAAAGTGGGTACATCGAAGATACCCAGGGATTTCATATTATATATCCTGAATCATAAGATTCCTGGGTCATAAGAAATTCTACCACTGAATTTCCATCTCATCCTGCAATTTAAAAACATCATGAAATTAATATTTGACTGCACTTTTTCTTTAAGCATGTATTCCTAAATGATTTAAAATACACATTTTGGATGCAGTTTTTTTCTTTCTGGGATGTGAACGACAGTATAAAATTCAATAAGGCAAAATCTGAAAGATAGCCACTTTCTGTGTCTCATATTTAAAAATTAGTCAAGCATTCTGAACACAAACATGTTTCATGGCTAGAAGTCTGTGGCTGCTTGAATCTTACAGAGACTGAGAGATTTAAGTATCACTCTGGTTATTCCACTTTTGGCCAGGGGTAAAAACTTGCAGAAGATTCAGCAACAATCACACCAGTATTTGTTTGTTTGTTTGTTTGTCAAATTTATCACCGCCCATCTCCCCCTCAAGGAGGGACTCTGGGCAGTTTACAGTAAAAAACAATTAACCACAATGTAATATAAATACTATACAATAATATAAACAAACAATAAACAATAAAATATAAATATACTAAAATGTAGTAGAATCCAGATGGCAAATCTGTAAGCAAAACAGGGCAATTCTAGGGAGCTAGCCATCCCCAAGAGGAGCTTTCTTGCCCCAGGCATGATGGCAAAACCAGGTTTTTAAATTTTTGTGGAAGTCCAGGAGTGATGGGGCCTGTCTCAACTCTGGGGGGAGAATGTTCCAAAGGGCAGGAGCATATATCCCTAGAAACCATGACATACATTTGCATTTTTAATCCTATATGTAATTATGATGGTAGATGTACCTGACTTTCTCTTAATTTCAAAGATTTTTTAACCATTTTAACCACATTTTTTTAACATTGTCCTTCTCTAAAATGTGCAGGAATAGACTCTTTTTAATCATTGTTCAAGTGTGCATATAATTTCCATAGATCATAGCCAGTAGTATTGCATAGCAGTTTTTAATTTAATCTGAGTCACACAATCTGGTAGGAATGGAACAATTAAGTATTTTGGAAAACATGGGCCAAATTGTTCTTGAGTAATGTTTAATCTTTGTACTTAGATAA
Organism: Candoia aspera; assembly: GCF_035149785.1. Lineage (NCBI taxonomy): Eukaryota > Metazoa > Chordata > Lepidosauria > Squamata > Candoiidae > Candoia > Candoia aspera. The sequence continues at coordinate 7,937,699 of NC_086163.1, forward strand.
GGGGAGATTGTGCTTTACCTTTTTCTGACAATTGTGAGATGTGTTTGCTTCCTTTAAAGTAGAGAGAAACAAACATAGAGCGCACTGACACATTGATCCTCACTTCTGGACGCTCTTGAACATAATGCTCAGTTCCCAGTGAGGCAAAGAGGATCCTTTAGCAGCTGATGCTTTCTTCTCTGTTCTGTACTGGCAATATGGGGGACAGGTGGCCCAATGGGGTATTACATCTCAGAAGTTACTGGATCATCTTTACCAGAGAGGATCTTCACTGCTCTAACTGAAGAGTTGAATCTTGACTCTGGATCTTTTTAGAAGAAGCTGCCACTTCACTGACTTCCTGAACTATGTTGGATGAGAGGAGACCAGATTAGATTCTTTCTGTTTGGTTCTTTGAGTCATCTGATTTGGTGGGTAGTTAAGAAGATGCACATTTCCTAGCAAAACCTCAAGTGCAAGACCTGTAGTACCTTCTCATCTGTCCAGGAAATCCTTCCAACCATTGGAGAAGTTCTCATCCTCCCTCATATACTGGTTGGCCGCTGTGGGAAACAGGAAGTTGTTCTGCACAGGAGTTTGGTTTGATTCAGCTTCAGCAGAGCACTTCTTATCTTCTTTAACAACTTGTGCTCCACTGACACGAAGTTCATGTAGTATGCAAGCCGAGGGATAAATACTTTCTGCATGTAATTGCTTTAAAAGAAGCCGGGGCAGCTGGCATTTTATATCAAGAGTGCCCTGTGGGTGAAACAGCTGTTAGTATTGTAGAAAGATGCTGCCACAACTCAATCTTTCTTTCTCCCAACGTAGCACTGCTACTAACCCTCAACGGAAGCCTAAAAAACAGGTTGGGGAGGGGTGTTAGGGGGTGAGTAGACTCAGTGGAACTGCAGATGCCTGGTTTCTCTGGATTATGAAAATTTAGATGAAAACATATGAATGAAAAAGACCAAAATAAAGCTGCATGGAATATTAGTCAGTTCTGATTCAGGACCAGTCCAATCAATCTTTAAAAATGTGCTTAGGATACTTTTTGTTTTGTGGTATGTATGTGACACGTTCCAGTCTAGATTTTAGCATACTTGGCATGCTGAAATGTTGAACAGTAATTCTAGGCACAGAAATTCTGCATTTTTTTCTTCCACTACTTATTCAATGGGGCAGAAGAAAATTTGCTTTCAAAATTGATTTTAAAGGAGAATGACATTTGGATCAAATTCTCATGGGTGAAATATGGCTAAGGGATATGTCTGTGTGAATGTCCTGTCTTTCATCATATGCTCATCTCTTTAGCCTTTTGTGGGCTCCCTGGCTTCTTGTGCTTGTACAGGTAGTCTTTGTTTAGTGACTGCTTCGTTTAGCAACTGTTCACAGTTACAACAGTAATGAAAATGTAACTTTAGGACCAATCCTCACAGGTCTGTAAAGCAAAGGAAAGCTGAAGTAAGATTGTAAGCACAGTTGCTGCTTCACTTAGCAACCACTTTTCTTAATGACTGGTTGGCTGGTCTCAATTGTGGTCACTAAACGAGGACTACCTATTCAGTTTCAAAGGAAGATCTAAGGAGAGACCTTCTCCCATTGGAACTTTTTCAGCTGAGGAGCTAAGGAGACATCCTGACCTTGAGAAATCATTGGAGAAATTTTCCTTCCCATGGAGAAATTCCAGTTTCATTGCCTGCAGATTTGGTGGAGAACTGCATGGTGTTCATAGAATTAATAATGCTATTGTTAGCATTAGCATAGTTTTATGCAAACAGCTCTCCATAGCTGTGCCATCTGAAATATGACCACTGTATTCTTTTTCTGATACACCTCTAGGCTATCAACCAACATCGCCCCCTTTTTGTGTCTTCATCTCTCTAACCAAGATCTGGATACATCTGTTTCATATTTCACTTTAGGGGAAAGTCAGTCATGGTTAAACCCTGCAAGAATTAAGATGGTTCTGAACTCTCATTGTCAAAGCTGGACTTACCCGGGGATAGATACTTGAACAAGCTGTGCTTAAAAGTCTGGCTGAACTCTTATTGAACATGCACATATGAGACATCTGTCCCCAGAATAATTATTGTGTTGTTATTATGTGAGCTATTTGCATTGTTGACGTTCATTGTTGACTCACTCTCTGCGCACTACTGATAGTTTGAGATGATTAACTGGGGACATGGACGGTGCAATATTCCTGCTAAGGGAGTGGATTGTGGGATTAATGCTTAAACTACCTCTGTGTAAACTTACGGCAGAACAGGAAGAGCAGCAAACTAAAGCAAGTTACAAGCTATATATTTTGGTCCAGCTCCTTTTTAGAACCAGTTTTGGGATTATATCCCCTCCAAAAGAACTTTTTTTAAAAAAATCTCAGCAGTGATAGCTATGGGAAGAATACCTCTTACTCTTCCCTGTTCCAGATACTGGATAGATACTACACTTCTTCTTGGAGATGGCTATGTGGTACAGGAGCCTTCCAATTACTTTATCTGTCAGCCTAGAAACAGGGTGAATATTAGCCTTAGTTTACCTAGGAGAAGGCCCAATGAACTTAATGGGCTTGCCTTGTAGACTTGTATTTGATTGTACTGCTTCCTTTGCTTTATTATGCTCACACTGCATTAAAAAAACCCTTATTGATCTTACTAGATCTTTATCTCAGCCTCTCAAGAACAGAAGTAATGCTAATCAGCTTAATGCTGTCATGTGTATAAATCCATAACAGAATATGAATCAGCACTGTTGGCTTTTGAATTAGCTAAAATGCAGCTCATATTCTGAGTGTGCTTTGGCTTCAAGGGGTTTCTTTCAGATGGGCCAATAAACAAAGAAGGGAACTTTGTCTTGGCACAATCTTAAACATGATGCTTTTACTGATTTTTGGGTCACAGTGAAATGCCAATTTGGTTACAACCTATGGGGTAATGGAATTGTGGGTTTCTTAGGTATATTAGTTGACCTTGATTGCTATCTTCCCACCAAGTTCTTGAAAGGTCAAGCTCTCTTTGGGTACTTAGCCCATTATAGTTGCTAACTGACAAGGTAACATTCATCTACTTCCTCTCCATCTTTGTTATTTCATAAACGCATTAGCATCCCAGTCCCACCTTGTTTTTCTCCACCTCTTCTTCTCTCTGTATTTAAAGTCCCATAACAGAGGAGCCATTTGATGTGTCTGATGAAGTGAGCTGCTCTTCACAGAATCGCATGCCCTAAGAAACGTGGGTTGTATTGAAGGTGCTGCCAGATTCCATGTCTATCAAACTCTCTCTGACTCCCCCATGTTTCTGAGGTTGGTTCATCTTTCTTTATAGCCAGGAGACTTAATTTGTAAACTGAATATGAGCTAAAAGCACGTTTCTGAAGCACAGAACATTTTTTTCTTGTTAGACCATGCATATGTTATTGCAGGGACCACCCTAAAACAAGTGTTCTTTATGGGTGGAGAAGGCAAACCACACCTTCTAAGGTCAGGGCTGTTTTTGAAAGGAATTGCATTACGTCTTTGCATTATACATTATATCAATCAGCTACCTAATTATTCAGATTGACCCTCTTTTTAGGCAATTGAAAGTCTTTTACTACAAACACTAATTCATCATTGCATCCCTGCTAACAACTGATTTAAGTTATAATGCCATAATATGAATGCTTTATTTCTGTTAAAAGTGGAAATAAGGAAGAGACTGTTCTTAGGGGCTGAATTATTAGTTGTTCTTTAACATACTCTGCTTCCATTTTAAGACGATGCATTACATTTTCCTAGATCAACGATAGCATACTTGCCTACTCGCTCCTCGATATTGCAAAATCACAACACTACAGGTCACATACATTTATACTACGTGGTTGATCAGTTTTTTTTTAAACAGAAACTTAATCTGGCAATCACTTATACATGATTATGTACCATCAAGTCGGTGTTGACTCCTAGCAACCACATACAGAAGACAGACAGCATCCTGGCCCTTCAGGTTTTCCAACAATGTACCCATCGGCATGGTAGCTGAGTCCAATATATATTATGTAGAAGGACAAAATAGAAGACACAAAGAATATTAAACTAAAATCATAATCATAACAATGGGGGAGGAACCCCTTTACTGAAATGTGTAATTCTAAAAGTTGATAAATAGTAACTTTTGTATAAATGTATAATTGTCAAACTTCTGTTGAGCCCTGACAATAAGAGGGTGAATTTTAAGTTAGGTGGAGCAAAACTCACTTTTATTTGCTAGATCTCCTTATTTTGCTCAAAATCTATTTTTCCCCATAATATCCTGGAGTGACAAAGGCTATCTTCACACAGTGCTCTTATTAATTAATCCATTTTGGGAGGAGGATAATTGGTGAGCTATTTTGATCCCCATCCAAGAAAAGGAAAAGGTCAAAATTATCCTCCACATCCTGGGTGGAGGTTGATGGATGTATTGTTCTTGTTCTTGTTGCTAGATTTAATTGCATAAACAAGTTGAGGTGAAAATTACCTGCACTTTTGCTTCAGTATGATTTAACATCTTTCTCTGGAGAAAGAAGTTGCAGCTGATAGTATATATTCGAAGCAGGGACTTCTCAGCATATATTTTTTACTGCCATGGCAAACCATTGTTCTCTTGATCTTAGTTTCCTGTCCAATGAGTACAAATGTTGTTACTGTTTCTGGTAATGCTGTGATCAGCTGCATCTGTAATCTAAATAATACTAATAACAATTTATTAAATTTGTATGCTGCCCGACTTTCAGCAAGACTCAGCAGGACAGTGTCGCTGATTCCAGAAATAATAATGTATTCCCATTTCCCTTTTCTGTAATTGTATCAATTTGAACAACTTCAAGTGGAAAGTGTTAATTATCTTATTAAGTATTGGCAGCATCTCCATGGATTGTAATGGTTTTTCCCTGTAATTGAAGTAGCCCTGCATTTTTTTTTTCTGGAATAAAGCTGAGGGACAAATCTTGTGGTAGTTATTTCCCAATAATACAAAGGTTTTAGAAATACCCTCCTTTAGCATTTTCAACTGAGTTCTTCCTTCAATAAGTTGTGAACTGGAATTTGGGGGATATACCACTTTGTACAATTCTCTGAATGTGATGACCTGATTCTTTGGCTCTGTGATATGCTAAGTATACTCTCTAAAATGCTCCCAAACAAGATTTTAATAAAACAAAGTCTCTATCAGAATATGAACAGTACTTTCTTAGAACGTAGCTACATTTTTGGGGTAGCATTCTGACTCAGCACCTCTGAAATCAATGAGGCTTAGGATAGTCTTTATAACTGATTGGCTCATTGATTTCCATTACTTCTCATGAGTAACTTAGTCAGAATACTACTTGAGAATAAACAATAAGAATTTTGAAATACAGCATGAAAAGAAAATAGTAGTGTATAACATCTTAAGAGGTTACACAGATGCCAGGTTATTTTTTACATTTAGGATGCATCTCCTCAAAATGTTACCATTTATTTGTTTGAAAAAGAATGCAATATTTTAATCCTAAATAAGGAAAAGTTCTTTGGAATATGCAGCAGGAAGGCAAATTAGCAAACTACCAAGGTTGACATATACAGGGAAGAATTCATGCAAGATACATAAAACTTGCAACATTCATACTGAGAGAGACTAACACTCCCTCCCACCTGCCCTGCAACATTTCCAGATAATGAAAGGGAATTATGCTCAAACAAATGATCCAACTCTAATACATCAGAGAATGAGATGGATTTTTCCATCTCTACCCGTAATCATTTATAAGATCATCCTTCCCTTTCAACAAAGATGAGAGGATTTCCGACATGTTATGGTTGCCATATTGTGGTAAACAACCGTAAGAACCTCCATTTATTTGCTTCTCCCATAAAGGCACTTTTTTGAGTTGCATGAAAAGATACACGAAGAAAGAGAATGAGAGAGAGAGAGAAAAAAGAGAGGTTCAAGAAGGAAAGGAGGGAAGAAAAAGCCCTCTGAAGAATTGGTGCTTAATTACAACTTAATTAGCATAATTATGCATGCTAATAGCATCTCAAATGAATAGCAGTTGTCAGGAGGTTGGGACCATCTGTAAGAATGTTGGATTAATACATCATTTTTTATTTCTAACAACGCTGTAACCCTTTCCCTGAAAGCGATTTTCATTAATCAAGTTCATTTTTATTATATAGAAAATTTGGCATTTTTCATTATGGGCCATTATCTTTTCCCCCATGTAGTCCTAATACAATACTAATGAGAGCCCATGTGGCTACTCCAGGCTGACAATGGTAGTACAGGTGTATTATTATAATTGTTACAAACAGCATGTTGAACCTGAGGCCTACTAGAGCATTCTTCTCAAGACATCCTGGTTTCTGCTTAGTATTATCCCCAAGGCCTGGAACACTTTCCAGGGCCTTATAAAAAACATACACATTTGTCATCAAAGGTGTTAAAGAGACATAACTGTGTTTCTCTGCAAGATGCCTAACTTAGATCTCTTAATGTGCAGCTTCCTAAAACCTCCTCTCTCCCATTTGAGAGAAAGTCTCAAATGCTACAAATAAGCCTGGAGTCACTTACCACAACGTATTTTCTTAAACAGAGAAGATGTGGCGGAGCATACCCCCAAACTGTGTGACAAACACAGAAAGGCAGCAGATAGTAACATCTGGGGATTAAACAAGAAGGACATTGGGTATTATCTGGTATTATCTGTCAATTTGATTCTATTTTCTGTAGGACTACAGATAACTCCATTTAAAACTTCTAGAGATGTAGTTAGTTAAAAGTTAGTCTTTTGCAGCATAACAATAAGCATCTTTTTTTGCAGTGTCTATTGTTTTCATCCTATAGTGATTGGTGAGAACACTGTTAAGATACTGTTGTTTTTCTGATAGGAATTGATCATTTGTTTAGGTAAACATGACGAATCTGAGACTGAATATAGGCACGTGTGAAGAAAGCATGCCAACTGAAGCATAAACACCAGAGTCTGGCAGGAAAGGTGAACAAAGTAGTCATTTGCACAGGAGTCTGGGGCCCCTGGGTATCATGGTTGTGTTAATTGTTGTGTTGGTTAGTCTTTTATCTTGGCTGTTGTTTGTATTATTTATTGGTTTGTTATGGTGTTTTAATCTTGTTTTGAATCATGGTTGTTGTTGTTTATTCATTCAGTCACTTCCGACTCTTCGTGACTTCATGGACCAGCCCACGCCAGAGCTTCCTGTCGGTCGTCAACACCCCCAGCTCCCCCAGGGATGAGTCCATCACCTCTGGAATATCATCCATCCACCTTGCCCTTGGTCGGCCCCTCTTCCTTTTGCCCTCCACTCTTCCTAGCATCAGCATCTTCTCCAGGGTGTCCTGTCTTCCCATTTTGAATCATGGTTAGACACTATGAATCATATATTGGAGGTGGGTGGCTGTATAAATTGAATAAATAAAAAATATTTTTTTTTGTGAAGGTCCCTTTATTAGCTGCATTTTACTAAAGCTCCTGTGAAAATGATACAATAGCAGATGAAGTACTTGTTGCTGTCAGTAACAGGAATCTATGGATTGGTCCATATCACTTCTGAATGTATTTCATTCTGTATAACCTCCTGAATAAGAAAAGAAAAAGAGCTGAATGGAAATCTATTTGTCCATTAGAAGAATGAGCATTGATTGTCAATGTTGCAGGTTTTATCATTTTATACACAGCTACCATGAAATCTGCTTTTATTGTTAATTAAAACTTTCCCTAAAATAAGCAGTTTTGTATGTACCACTCTTAATCTACAGTGCAGCCTTCTGCACCTACCTCTGCTCAGTAAGCATTGTTTCACTGACACCTTTTCTTTTTATATATATGTAATTTTTATTAAAGCTTTTAAACAAGAAGATAAAAACTAACACAAACTAATATAAAGTAAGGAAGGAAAAGGAAAAAGAAAGAAATAAAAGAAAAAAGTGCAAGAAAAGAAAAAAAGTTGAGGAAAAACAGAAAAGAAAGAAGAAAAGATATAAAAAAGTGGCTTCCAATATTCTCCACAGCAGTTATAAGTACAGATATATTTCAACCTCTCTAACAGGACATCATATTAGTCTTCTTTCTGTAATCTATTCTGTCTAATCATCAAAAGACAACTTTTCTGAATATACGCAATTTTGTATGTTGTTTTTACCTACAAAATACCACTTCCAACATATGCTTTCAACAACAGCAACAACAATAGCTGAACAGATGTGAAACATAGCCACTTCCACTTCAGCCAATCATAGTTACATCAACAAAAACAATTGGAAGATTAAATCTAAGTCTGTCCACCAATTTGTCTCCCCTTAAGAAACAGCCTTCTGTTTTTAGCTTGTTCTTCAGGGAGTTTTCCAGTGATTTTTGTTGATGTAACTGTGATCGACTGAAGTTGACGTGGCTATGTTGCACATCTGCTCATCTATTATTATGGTTGGTCACACAGTCAGCCAGTTGTTTAGACTGGATTTGGCATTTCTGTCTGCCTATTGAGTCCTTCCCAAGGACCTGGGATAGGCAGATGTTGTTTAATAATATTAAAGGTATTGTTGCAGCTTGCTCAATTTCTTAAAGGGAGAAAAATTGGTGGACAGATTTAAATCTGGTACTAAATGTTGACCTTTACTGTGACTAATGAGGGAATGATTTCCTTCTGTAAGGCAAATGCTATAATCCTCAAATTAGTCTCCATTCAAATCCCTTTGCCTATTGGGTGCTATTACAGTGCAAGTGGAGAGTAAGAACATAATTTCATCAGGGTCATCTGAAGCTCTTGAGAAAACAACATCTCTTCAGTTTTTATCTTGATACATTCCTTCCCAACCAAAGGCTGAATTGAAAGACCAATATAAAAATGTAGGTGCAGAGACTGTGATATCTAAATGCATAGTAACTTATGAGACTCAGCAGAATCTTTACAACTTATATTGTGAAGTTATACTTAGTGCCTAATTTCCAATGTCCTGTGTGTTTGAAGCAGGATTGGAAATTTATCTCATCTTAAACTGAAGGGCTCTTGGTTACGGAATACATTCCTAAACACTACAAAGGCAACTTGTGAAAGCGTTGAGATCCTAAAGTGTAATTCTGGTTTGAAGGCAGAGCTTCAACCATGGTGTCCGGGTCTGGGTGTTATGGGAAACATTAAGAAATGAGGACATCTTGCCATCAGCTATGCAAGAGAAGTTTGGGTAGAAACAGTGGTATTCCGCTTTCCATTACATTTCTACACAACTCATTGGGCATATGAGGGGACAGAATGGAGGCCATGTATTTAGATGAGGAAATCTAATAGGCTTTGCTTCAGTGAATACTTTGTGCTCTGCTGGCAACACAGTTTTCTTCACTGAAGAAGGTGGCGTGATGATTCTCCTTGTCTAGGCACTGCCTGTATGATAGGGGACTGGAATAATCAAAATAGGCTTCCGCACATGCACAGTGGAACGCTGAGATTAGAGATGATGTAACGTGGATCAATGCAGCGGCTTTGTTTAGCTTTTGGAAATGGAGAAAGGGGCTGGGCACAGCTTTGTGAATCAGCTACAGTGCACTGCTGGTTATGAAGCTTTGCTTGCATGAGGCATCCTTGCACATACCTAAGATCTGCCAACAACAATGTACCAACAGCAATGCATATTAAGTCCAGTAATCTGAATCTGATCCCATCTGACTACTGGGCTTAACTTAATGTTACAGGAGTGGACTTCTGCTGACACAGCGAACATTTCCTCTATTTCCTATGAGAATGATCCACGTCTGGTTTGAATGTGTCCCCTAATCAATCTGGTTTATGTAGCCATCAATCTGTAATGTCCACACCACTGGAGAAAAACACTGCTGGATGCAATGCTATAGAAGCTGCCAGGTCAAGCTTTTTCACTAGCTGTACAACAGTTACAACTTGCTTCTCACAAGGCCCATTTCCCTTGGCCAAAGTTGGCAAAATTAACTGAAGTTATTCTGGAGAAGAATAATGGATAACGTGAATAATTCCTGATCCTTCTTGCTGTAAAAACGGTATATGATGTATAAAGAACAATGATCAACTGGTTCATCTCTTTGATCAATCCTTCAATTTGCTAAAACATGGCCTTGGTTAAACGTATAGTTATTGTATTTCTGCACAAGTGCTTCCAAAAACTAGATTTGAAAGATGGTCTCTTAGGTAACAACCTTCTCATATATTGAGGGAATGCTTCTTCTAAGATGCTCCCTCAATGTGTTGCAGCATTTTCTGCAGCAATGCATATATATACTGTGTGTGTGTGTATGTACACACACACACACAGACAGTATACACAAACACACACACACACACACACACGTACATACATATATACATACTGTATATATATATTTTCCAGCCTGTATAATTTTCATTGATGGGTGGATGAATTAAGACTATGCATGGTAGGATATCTTAGGATATTCTTTCTCACCTATGATGGAATGCCTCTTTGGAAATGCTACCTGACTATACAATATGTCATCTAAACAAATCTTTTCTACAGGAGCATATTTAAACAAATGCAATTCCGGGCAATGTTAATTGATTGATTAATTGTCTTCACAGGATTCATTAAACATTCTGTAACTTACTAACAAACCCAATTTTTTTTTCTCTGATGTAAATTAAAGGCAGTTTCCCTCCATGTATTTCAGATGTGGCCACTGGTGTTGGACGTTTTTGACTGATTCTTAATTTACTTAAAAGAGTTATCTACACACTTAATTAGCCTATAATGACAGGAGAGATAGTAAGTTAGATTTCTTCCATCAACATACTCGTGAATTGCCAGTATTTTAGCAATAAATTGCCAGCTAATAAACTTCTTGTAGCTTGCCTTTATAAATGCCAACATAAAGACTTAAATACTTCTAGTCAAGTTAATTACACATTTAGTGGTTGTGTAATTTTGAATTAAATTGCAGACCAAATGGATTTATGGTTCATGTACTTAATAAACCTTGATAAGTGCCCTTTTAACTTCTATTGGTATTTAGGATGTTGATAGGGGATTTTTGGCTGAAGAAGAACTGAACTTATTCTTGGGTCACAGTCCCTTATTCATGATGTGACTTGGAATGCTGATTTTTTATTGATCATAATGAAGCAAGTGTCATTTTACCGTAAAATGTGCAAGTCTGTTTGGAGTTAATCCTAAAAATATGCATTTTGTACTAGGGCAGGAGGGAAATTTGTTCTAGTTGTTTATCTACAGTTTATGAAAAGATATCTACTTTATAGCTCCCATTTCTACAAATATACTTTTTGGAATTTTCCAATGGAGTTTGAATAAAAAACGCATACAAAATTTATAGCATAAAGGAAATTGTAGAAAGATATTTTCCATTAGAGGGAAAAAACATGGATGCTAAGAAAAATGAATAGATATTTCATGAATTTAAAAAAAAATATCCATGAAAATATGTATGAATTTATATATATATATTTATTTATATATATAGAAACTCACTTTTCTTCTTTGACTAATTTGCCAACAAATGCAGAAATCTGTTAAAGCTAAGCTATGATCAGGAAAATGAGACACTGAGAATTACTGAAATTAAGACCTCTCTAATTTTTATGCACATAATTCTGCATAAACTCTCATTGGAGATGCGAAGAAACACATTTTAGTGCATGTTTTAGTCAGGGAAGTGGGAATCAGCTGATTTTGCTTAGGCTTATGGATTGAATGAGATGTTTCAGCAACACTGGCTATGACTTTTAATGCAAGAAAGTAGTGCAAAGCTGTCAGCCTTGCAGGGTAGTCCAGACAAGAAGCACACCCAGGAGTACTGTATTGTAAGTTTACATTAACAGATTCTTGCAAATCTGAAAGTACATCTCTACCCCCTTGCTTTATAGTCCAAGAAACTAGGGAGGGTCCCTTCTGAGATGTTTGCCACACCCCTATTCCTTCTCTGGGCTCAGCTGCCTCTTATCTGACCATTGCCTAGTCTGCTGCTCTTCCTCCTGTCTCCCAGGGTCATTCCCACATACCATTACAAAAGCAGCATGCAAATAAAAACAGAGTAACAGTTACTTTAAAATGTTCTAAGAATACAAAAACTTAGACGCAAATTAATTTAAGAAAGAAATCATATTAACCTACTAAGACAGGAATGTCTTTTTGCAACAGCTTTCACTGACCAGTCAAAGGTTCTTTCAAATAGGCCTTTACATTCACTACACCTCTGTATATTATTCCTTATCATAGAAGTCAATAATGTGACAAACCTCCTGTTACGATGCTGTAATACTGTTAACTTTTTTGATGGGATGGAATGGAATTTGTTCAGTAGCAATGGAAAGACTCTCCCTGTCTTGATTTAGAATGATCTCAGAATTGATGAGTTTTGGACCAACCTGCCCAGCAGATTTTCTTTCTCTTTTTCTCTTTTTAGAATTTTCCTGCTTGCTGATGTTTGTGCATGCATGTTGCCTCTGATGCATGATTGCATTTTATTGTATTGCCCTTGGGTATGCATCTTATATTTAGGCAGGGTAATAATTCAGAGTTCTGACATTTACTTTGCATACAAAAGATCCCATCTTCAGTTCCTGGCGTCCCCCGTTGAAATAAGACCTGAGGCAGAACATGCAGCAAAAAAGCTCCTCTTGAAATGTGGGGAAGCAGCGGCTAGGAAAAATAGAGGGTACAGGGTTAGAAAAATCAGTGGTGGAAATCATGGAGCTTAGCTTCAACAGAAGGTCGGTATCAGGAGCATCCACTGCAAGGCAAGTATAGGCATAGACCCTCCCCTGAATTCTAGGCCACCAACTACACATGCACATATCAAAGACCTTCCAATAGGTTGAGGGCAGATATGATGAAGAATCAGGGTGACCAGGTTGAGACCAATGATCACCCTTCCCTGCCAATTCTCTACATGCCCACTGGAAATAGGGAAAATATGTATGGTTTCACAATGCCACCAATTGCCTGGTTAGAAGGTCAGTTCCCTTCTGCTGGATGTCTTCAAGCCATCGGTCAGTCATGTCTTATTTTAGATTTCTACTCCGAGTAACAGGTTGGACTCAAGAGCTTAAAAGGCCTCTTCCAATTCTCTGATTCTATCCATGAGATGTGGTTTCCTATAAATCAAGAAACAAAGGAAGAACTCCAGGGGAAATAAGTACATTTTTCCAGACCCTGTCATTCCAAAGGTTGGGCATTTCTCTAATTAAAAGCCCCGACTAATAGTTACGTGCTGATCTTTAGTGTTACACCAGTAAAACAGAAAATTTTAACTGATTCTGTGAAAGGGCTCTTAGAAATGTTACATCAGCTCCTTGTAATGAGCTGAGACTCGAAAAACCGCAAATGGAATGCATCCACAGAACCCTCCCTTCTTGGCTGATTCTGTCACCTTTTGAGAATCATTTTAGTTCCGCAGAAGCACAGTCTTAAGTACTGACCTGGGAACAATTGTCTTCTGCAAAGAACATATGTAATATGTATGTATCGAAGGCCAAGCAATAATGCATTTCATCCAGAAGATGACTGTCAAATTGCAGTCACAGCAGAATCTCTCTACCTCTTTGCATGCGGGCCGGAAATATGCTTTCAGCTTAGAATAGCAAGGCAGAGCCCTCTGTCCAAAACGATAAAGGCTGAACGGCTGGGGAATACAAAGGTGGGTCAGGGTGAAAGGAAAGGGGTGACAGTAAAATGAAAAAGCAGTTCCTTGGGGTTTGAAATGGAGCTTCACATGAAACAGAGCTGAGTAACTTTCCCCCACTGCTGGAGATTCATATAACTTGCCGTACTGACTGATTTCCCTTGCTGTTAAGAAATTGGAAAGGTAGATTTACAAGCCCCACATAACAGATGTTGCATGGTTACTAAAGATGTTTCTTTTTTTCATTCTGGTGCAGGCCATTCATACTGCATTTTTAACCGAGCTGAGCAGCCTTGTTTAGTGAAGGACAGCAATAGGGAAAGAATGGCAGGCTAAAATAATGGTGTATTTCAATACCGAAACTCTTTTCAACATTGGAGATGTGAAGAAATATTGCAACTGTATTTTAGTGCATGTATTAGTCTGGGAAGTGAGAATCAGCTAATTTTGCTTAAGTTTATGGATTGAATGAGATGGTTGAGTAAAGCTTGCTACGGTATATTTGCAGTTTTGAGGCTTTGTGTATATTGCAAGACCGGGTGAATAAAACTCAGGTTGGTTTGTATTTTGGGAATTTGTGTCTTGGCTTCCAGTGTGGATTTTTGCTTATGGAGGCTTTTATTGAAATGAAAACGGAGTCCAAAGTTCCATACATTTGGAGTAGGTAAATGTGGAAGGATGATGATACCATCTTGTATTCACAATTCCATGAGAAGTTGAAATTTTGGGGTAGAAAGACAATACTTACATTGAGACTCTCATCCCGGCAACTGCCAAGTCTTTCCCAGGAAGTCATAACATGTGATTCTGGAGGAATAAATCTGATGGCCTCCAAATTGGAATAAGTATGGAAGCATGCAAAAGAGTTTTATGATTGCCCCCTCACCCTTGACATTCACCCCCCCCCCAAATATAATCCAAATGTCTCTTTCTTAGTTTTGCTTCTGAATATGACTACAAAAGCATGGAAAACAATTAGGGTGGATGAGCAGAAGAAATTCCTTTACATCTGTTAATAAGAATAAACCTTATCACATTGATTCAGGTAAATTGCTTGATATAGCCACGATAAGTTCCCTTCGGAATGTGGAAGACAGCAGTCAATTTGCAGGTTAAAAGAAAGGCCCATGTAGTGTTGCTTAAAATAAAAGTTAACCTCTTTTATGGCAACATTGCAACATATCCTTGACCTTGCAGACCAAAAGCATTTCCTTCCATGGAAAAATAATAATACATCTTCCAACCTAACCCACAAGTCTTTCTTAATTTATGTAGAAGTGAAGAGTGGAAAACAGAAGAAAAGTGGTAAAGGGAAAGAATGAAAGCTCCAAGATAAAATCAAGAAGGAATAAGACAGAGAGCGTGACTAAAATCAATGAAGGGAAAGAGGAAGGGAGGTTGAAATATGTTAAAAAGGTAGATCCAAAGTTTGCTGGCGGCCCTTTAGATTTGTAGTTGCCATTTTATATCTTATACTTTACATTTTGTATTATTGTTATATGGTTTTCTTTGTTTTTTTCCCTTCTTTTTTGGATTTATTGTTTGTTTTTATGCTGTACACTGCCCAGAGTCATGCTGTTTGACTTGGGTGACCTTCTACATCTTAAAAATGATAAATAAATAAGTAAACTCCCAGAATTACCCAACCAGCAGAAGCATTGCTGAGAATTCTGGAGGTTGAAGTTCATACATCTAGAGGACACTCCAATTAGAAAAGTCTGTGTAAGATTAACTAATCTACTTGATTTATGGCTATCCTTTTTTGCCCAGAAAAAAAAAAAAGGAAAAAGAAGAAAGGAAAGAAGAGAAGAGAAGAGAAGAGAAGAGAAGAAGCGGCTGTGTGCCTGTTTTTGTCTTTGCAAAGTATTTCACACATCAGAGCTCTTTCCACTGATGATAATATACATACAGTAGATGCCTGCCTTACTGAAATCCAAAGTCCAAAGATCACTGAGTGTCAGTTATTTAAGATGGAAAAAGAAATGTGAAATGTTGACATGGCCATCCAGTGTACCTATTGCCTCCATTGCCACTTCCACCTGCCCCCAGTAGAAGAGTTTGAACCACATAAAATCTAATAGTAATTATAATGGCTGCATGTACTGGATGAGTGCCAATAAGGACGAAACCAGTCATACACTGCCTCCTAGTGGTCACGTAATATGTAAAACCACACTGAAATAGTCCCCACCTCTGGGTGGTGGGTCATGGAACTTCGGATATGAACAGCTCAATTAAGAAAGTTATCCCACTAATAGACTGAATGCTTAGAGTCACCCTTGGGTTCCAAAGGGAATACATATCTGTCCTATTGGAAGCAATCCAGTAGTGCAAAGTCTTTGGAGTGCCTGATATGAATTAGACCTGGTCTAAAGTCAGATGACCAGGTCTTATTCATGGAAACAACTTTGTGTTATCAGCAATGCTGTAATAGTCCCCCCTCCCCCCCCTTTTTTTTTTTACTAGAGACCCAGGTTGGTGTAGTGGTTACGGTGTCAGGCTAGAAACCTGGAGACTGTGAGTTCTAATCCTGCCTTAGGCAGGAAGCCAGCTAGATGACCTTGAGCAGGTCCCTCTCTCTCAGCCCTGGCAAACCACTTCTGAAAAACCTTGCCCAGAAAACTGCAAGGACTAGTCCAGGCAGTTGCAAGGAGTCAACACTGACTTGAAGGCATCCACCCACCCAGATGTCCCTACTAGAGAACCAGTTTGGTGCAGTGGTTAAAGATACCAGGCTAGGAATTGGGAGGCTATGAATTCTAGTCCTGCTTTAGGCATGAAGCCAGCTGGATGACTTTGGGCCAGTCCCTCTCTCTCTCTCTCATTACATCAACAGCCAGTGGATGTAATGGTAAAGGTGCTGGACTAGGACTGGGGAGGCCCAGATTCCAGTGCCCATTAAGCTACAGATAGTCAAGGAGTAATTTTGGGCCAGTCACTCTTCTTCAGCCCTATGAAGAAGGCAATGGCAAACCACTTCTGAAAGTTTGCCTGCCAAAGGCAAAAAGTCGTCTTCTGCTATTTTCTCTACAAATTGGTCAGGACAGAGGGATTCTGGGAAACAAACTGGCAGCTCCGAAGAGCAGATGCTACTTTCTACACAAAATTACCCAGACAACACAACATCCAAGTCATTGTCTGGAAAATAAAGTGCAATGGAAGCTCCTGTTCACTGACATTTGAGAAGGTGTGGGAGAGAGGTACAGTATTGTCCTGTCATTACTGTACCCTTTTGGAAATAATTGCTCTGGATACCTCCTTGAAAGGCAGTTTTTTTAATGCCCAAATTTCTAAATATCTCTGCTATATTCCATTAACCTGGCATAAGAAGCATCAATTCAAAGGTCCCCAGATAATGATGGTAGCAACTAAACAGAGTTTAAAATATTTTTAACTTTATTAAGCACAAATCAATCAAAAGCCAACCTTTTCTCAATCTCTCTCCGCTCTGTTCCCATCCTTGAGCACTGCTCTTTCTTGAGAGTAAACAAAATGCTTATCCCTATTGTGTCTGACAAGGAAGTATGCTGGGAGACAGAGAAAATAATATATACTGTAAGGGCTCTGACTTCTTCATTTGAGCTCTGAAATGTGTCTGCAACTTCCAGACAGCTGCGAGATTCTCAGGGACTTGTGAATTTTGTTGCAGAGTCAATAGATGCTCATCGGTTCACTTGCTCCTGTTCCTGTAACTTTGTGGATGTTCAGCATCTTCAGGGAAAGTGGTGCAGAGATCTCTTCTTTAAAGAGAAGATGGATAGCAGTGCTGCTGGGGGTTAGTGATCTCAATTCTGAGTGCCAGTCCTAAAGTTGCCAAAGTGGCATAACCCAAGTACCAACTACCTTGAACTTGTGAATAGAAAGGCAGGATGTCAATATCATAAACAAATAACGGAAGTGCAAAATAAAGATGCTGATGCTGGTGTTCTTAGATTATTAAATTAACCATATGAAGAATGTCTTGTCGATGACCAATTTTGCATGGAAATGTCCCCACAAAGTGAAAAATCCATTTCCTTTGCTTGTCAGCAATGCTCCCTCATGTGGTGAAACGGGTGGAAGGGCAAAACTTTACATAATTCTGCTGCTCTTCCCCATGTCGAACACATTTAAAAGAGTGAGTAACCATGGAGAAATGAATGGGATTTTTTAAAATTATTGCTTTGTTTCCCACTAAAGAGAGGTTCTATCAATTTACCCTAAACCATTTCCTTTCCCACAGACAGTCCCATTGATGACAGAGACACTTCTTGTGATGGTTTGTGGTTTGGCCCTTAAAGCAGGATCATCCACATTTGAGAAAAGTCCAGGGTCTCCAACCAACTTCTTTGGCAATTCTTTCTTGGGTCAAAATCTGTCAGCAGAGAATGCATAGCCCAAGACATCATGCATGAACCCAAGCAATGAAATTTTGTTTTTGTTGTATGTAAATATGCTGGAAAATATAACACATTTCCGTATAATGATCTTACATGTTAACCTACAAGAGTGAGAGCTGGAAAGCTGTAGGTTTGTGCACTCTGTTTTTAGCTAGAATGCCAAAGTCCAGGAAGTAGGGTCAAATGGTGGGCGGGTGTGGGTGTGGGTGGGTGGGAATCAGGAGAGAAGAGAATGATACATTCTCTAAACTATATGTGGGGATGAGGAGTTGGGTTTTGACTTAACACAAGATAGGAACTTTCAACTAACAGTAAGCGTTTGTAAACCATGACCCATGACAAAGGTGGTGATTTATTTCTAGCCAAAGGCTGCACTCCACAAAGTTGGTGGAACAAGGACAGAGAAGTCAGTAGGTTCAGGACAAAACTAAATGTAATTTAAATGTACTATAATTAATGAAGTGAATATGGCTTTTTCCTCAATCATTCTGGGCATTCCCCTCCTCACCAATTGCCTTGTGGGAAAAGCTCTAGAAACTTGCTTGTTTTCAATAATATGCCTTATATTTTATTGTATATGTGATTATTTATATATCTTGTTAGCCACTTCAGGAGATTTTATCCTGAAAAGTAGGGTGTAAATAATTGAAATGAACATATTCCCCAGTCTGTTGCATTAAAGGTTATGTTTTAGGACAGTTTTATTATCCCAGAAAATAGGATGAGAACCAATGGGTTGAATCTACAAGGAAGGAGGATCAGGCTAGATTTCCTGACTATTTGATACAGGATGCCAGATTAAGTGATGAGTTCTCCTTCTCTAGAGATCTCCAAACAGAGGCTGGATGGTAATCTGCCAGAAATGCTCTAGTGAATCATGTATGATCATGTACTCAGCAGCAGGTTGGATAAGATGACCTCAAAGGTCCTTTCCAACTCTATGATTCTATATTATTCATTCCTGAATACCAATGTATGCTTGTTCTCTCTCTCTCTCTCTCTCTCTCTCTCTCTCTCTCATAGGCTGAAAGGATCCTGAAAGAATTAGTTGTTCAATCACCTGTCCCTATCTCTTATTGCTCCCTATAGAATTGGTATTACTTTGTGAACTGTTCTGATTTTCCACTTTGATATAAGGATCAGGGGAAAGCCAGCAAAGCAAGGGAGGAGTAAAGGGTGGATGGGAAAAATGAAGCCAAACAGCAAGGGGTGGTAGATAAAAAATATTGTTATTGTTTATTTGCTATACTTGTAACTTGTGTTTCTGAGACAGCCGAAGATGCTGGACTTAGAGTTCCTTTCCCTAATTTTATCACAGCAACAACCCTGTATGAGAGGTTGGCCTGACACAGAAAAAAGACTAGCTAAAGGCATTCACCAAGCTTTGTTATTCTGCTAGGACTTAAATTTGATCTCCTTGATCCCAGGACATTATGTTACTCACTACACAATATTGCTCATTGACCATGTTATCGGCATAGAGTAAGGAACAATATCATAGGCATGAGGCAACTTTTTCAATCTGTAATTCTGGAAATGCTATCAGTAGTCTACATGGACAGCAATTCCCATATAAATTACAAAAAATAGCCTGTAGGCATGAATAGGCTTAAATTCAAGACAGTGTTCAATATTTTTGAGAATATTGTATTAAATTTGCCTCTTTAGCCCATCAATCCAATTTTGCCTTCAAAAGGGCATGGGGTAGGTAGATGGAAAGAGAATAATCAATATAAAATGGGACAATTTCCTGTTTTTTAAGGACAGCTCCATGTGGTTGGAAAATCAGTGAAGCTGCACGTGTCATCACAGCTGTAAAAAAAAAACCTGGTTCACTTGTTTTTCGTAGATTTAGCCAGCTAAATCTTCGTAAGTCATAGAAAGCTTTTAAGATAATTATACTGTGGTGTCCTCTTTCTGTAAGAGATACTGCCATAATCTCACTCAACAGCAGAGGTAGAAGAAGCTTGTTAATTAATCTCCAGTATTTGCCTTTCATTCATCATGAGTTATACAGTATATATTTTTTTAAAAAATAGGATGAAGTTAGTAGTATTCCTCAATTTTGAATCTTTTTCTCAAATTTTTTTTGATGGTTCTTTTGGAACTAGAACAATGATTAGCTCCATAGAGATCAGACATCTGTTATTATTCATTCACTGAAGGAAGGTGGGGAAGAGGAAGGGCTCCTAACACTAGGAAGTGGGGTGGGTAGGTGGCAGCTGAAACCCCACTAACATGTGGAGGAAAAGGGAGGATAAATTGTAATCCAGTGTAGAGGGCAAGGAAGATGACCTTGATGGAAATATGCAAGAGCTGTTACCTAGGCAATAGAGGCTGAAACACTTTTTAAAGTAAAGAGCAATGAGATAAAGTTTAGAAGCAGCTCAAGCAGATATTACCCTGATCAATGGAGTATAAGATGGGGGAGGAGGTTCAGCACAAGCAGACCTGTAAGATTCTGTTATTATGGCCAACCTCAATGAAGATAGTTTTAACCTTCCTATGGAGTTGGTTTCCTGGTCTGGTGTACTTAGTGGGGCTGACATCAGGTTTGACAATTTAGTGCAAAGTCCTTCTTTATATCTACATAACAGTTGTCCAGATCTATTGAAATGTCAGAGCAATAGTTCAGGCAGTGATTTGATGATCCACAGCCATGAACAAAGAGTGAGTGCTGATGTGGTTCAAGATGGACTTACCATTTGAAAAGACAAAGAGATTCCATCTTCCTTGACATGATATGACTTGACATGATATGCTGTCAAGCGTTTCCAATTCCAGACTTCCTCATATATGGGCAGGAAGGAGGAACAATTGATGGCAAGGTGAAGGCATCACAATAATTTGGGAAGCTTGTCCTAGGGACCTGGGACCCCCTGCGCTGATGGATATATTTGTTATCACTGTTAATCACTATTTCTATATCATCTTCCTCTTACAAACCAGCAAGGCAGTGCATAACAAATAAAAAGAAAACATTCATGCATAAAAAAATTAAAGTACCTTAAATTTAGCAGCTTATATTATTAAAACAGGACTTTCCTCCCAGAGGACTTACTTTATGAGAAACAGAGCTTTGCAAAGTTTTGAAGAGGTGTTTTATTTCATATGAAGCAGACTTTCGATGCTGCTTTGCAAGGCAACATGTCTTCTCAAATATTGTACAAGGTGATCCATTGATTTGCTCTGAGTTGCTATGATCTTCCTTCTGGAGTTCTAGTAGACAGATCTGGCCTCTGTGCATGCACAGAAACCTACTCCTCTGTGGAGCGATTTTTCCACTTCATTGTAAAATTATCCAGATTTTCAGTTTTATCCCAGATTTTCCATTCTCAGACTCTTGCATTCTGGGATTTTACTTTGTAATTGTCAAGGTAACTGGAATCCCTTTGCTTCTTTGTCAAAAGCTGCTTCATCTGTGCTATTACAGCAAGTCGGTGGTAATAAAAGAACCAGAACGAACCCTGAAAAGAGAAGCTGTGATATTTGCTGGGAAGATTTAATGGGAAGCAGCGCCTTGCCTATGACCATGGATAAATTTTAACAGTATATGTGAGATTATGTCATGGTTCAAATTCCTGGTATCTGGTTTGGCATAGGGATTTCAGGGATTCCAAATCTGTTTCTTTTTGAATCCCAATTCCTGGTTATGGTTTGGCTCTCATGAAATAAAGGAGCCATAGTGATATACACTGCTATATAAATAGGATCTAACCTTATATTGCATAAAAAGATATGTAATCTGAGAGTCCTGTTAGGGTACCTATGGACATTGGAATGCTTCCTCCTTTTTCTTCTATTACCCTGATGCTTTTAATAAATGTATAAGTCTGAGGACACTTGAATGCCAAACCAAGTGTTATTTTTAAATTTCAATCCTCCTCTTCATTTAGCTTGCCGCCTATCAGACTAGCTGTGGTCAGAAAGTACTTTCACTCCATACCACACTGCCTTTCCACCCACCATGTTGCATCTCTATTTATTGTCATATCTTTATAAGCTGATAATCCATATTTAACATCCAATGAGAGGTTAAGGTTGGGGAAGAGGGTGATATAATATCCTGTCTTCATGTCTGGGTAGATTTGTCTGTGCCTGTGGCTTTGCTGGTTTGGCGCATCTGCAAGTTTGCCATTAATGGCACAACGTGTCTTTGTGCTCAGTTTTATGGATGTCAATTTTGCAGCCTTTCTAAAAATGAAGACTGGGAAGCGGGCAATTGCTGGGTATCTGGTTCCAAACTGCTATTGGATATCTTCTCAGGTTACAGTCATGGGGCTTTATGGCATCATGTTTAATTCCAGTCTAATGATTGCAATAAATGTGTAAGATGTGGATGCTCAGTGTGGATGCATTTAAGCCCACTAAGTTGCCCTTACGGACAAGTGAGTTTGCACACATTCCTCAAATGCTTATAGTGATAGTTTGGTTCAGCAATTACCTTTGTGTGTGTGTGTGTGTGTGCGCGCACACACATGTCTATTTCATATTCTTAAAAAGAGAGGTTGCATCACCTATCTAGTTACCCTGATTGACCTTTTGAAGCTAAACTAGGTCAAACATAGTTAACAATAGGATGGGATACTCCGGAATATCACAGGGCAAAGGGCTAGACTGTAAAAATGGAGGAGGAGGAGGAGGAGGAGGAGGAGGAGGAAACAATAGAAACCACTTCAGTATTACTGTCAACATAGCTTGTGCATGACGTCATCAGAAGTTGAGTTTAACTTGAAGGACACTACATTTTTAGAGCAGAAAAATGCTACCTTTTCTCATTCATCAAATGAGGACTAGTTAAAAAATTACAGAAAGTCAGGACTAGGAGTGGTTCTGCAAGGTTTAGGGTGGAAACCTTGCTGTTCCTACTTGAAGATTCCAGGCAGAGACACAGCACAAGAAAGGAGACCACTGTTTGGATACAGAGGATCCCAAATTTGGCCCCTTGTGTTTTTAGTTAAATCAGGAATGGGAGACCTCTTCGGGTCCGTGAGATCAAGCTGTGGGCACTCTCTCAAAATGGCTGCTGTTTTGGCTTGTCATTTAACACTCATTTAGCAGAGACATTGTTCCTCTTCAACTCTCTCTATTTTTTTTCTTTTCTTGAGCAGCTGGGGACATTTTCAATCATCATCTATTTTCTAAGATTCCCTGTCGGGCCTCTCATGTACCAGCAATATCTTTGGAAATAAAGACAAACCTGGAGAGTGGGATTGTAAGAGTAGGAAAGATCTGTCTCATAAGGAAGGGGGCAACTTCTGAAGGACCTAGACCTCAGTTTAGCCTCCCAATGTGCAAAATGTTTGATTGAATTTGCTTTTAGCATGAAACTTCCCATTTCAAACATGGAAAAATCATCTGGAGCATGAAGTGGGCTGTACTAAGGATTTTGGAAGGGTTTCAGACTCAAAGCAGCCAGTTTTGCACTCAAAATGGGAAGTTTTATAAAGTTATATGCTTAATGTTGTACTGAAACATGGACACACCTCCACTCTCGATTTTCTGGAGGGCTGGTGGCATGATAATATCACTGAGAGGGGTGTAGTTATAATTTCTTTACTTGGGTGGGAGAAGTTTTAATGGTGGGAATAGGAATGAGAAGTATAAGTGTGGTGTTGGGCCATGGATTAATTGGACGAGGTGAGTTGTGGTCTTTGAAATATAAAGATGTAATAAGGCAGGGATGAACATTTAAGCCAGGGATGAACATTTTTTTCCCCAGCTTAGAGGCTGAATTTATTCTAACAATGACAGGTCTGGCCCACACATCCCAAAATTGGTGAGGCCATGACAAAGAAGTGGATGGGGTAGGAAAGAAAAAAGAATGAAATTGGATTTACATTTAATTAAAATTTAATTAAAATAGTTGCAATGGTTGCTTTCCATGTATATAATGTAATTCAGCAGCAACCTTTGAAGAAATGGGGTGTGTGTATGTGTTACACCCAACAGTTTGGCAATATGAAAGGCTCTGAGCGACCACAGAGATTGGGGCCACTGATTGCACACTTCTGCCTTAAGAGCCCCCAACACTCTTGCAGTAGAACATTGAGAAGTAATGGGTTATCCAACGAATATACATCTCTCTCTTTCCTGGCATCTGTTTTATCTGTTTGCTTAACATGGAAGGAGCGGGGGACCCACTTGCTTCCATATTTTGTGATTTACTGTATAATAAATGCCCCATAACGCAACCTTGGCACTGTGTCACACTGCAGAAAAGAATTAATTAGACGTGCTTCCACCACAAGGGGTGGGGAAAGAAAATGTCCCTTCACAACAGCACCCTTTCCCCTCTGAAATTTCAACTGTCATGTGCAACTGTTACCTTTCCCCAGGATTATCTTGTACAAAGCTAATAGTTTTGGAATGGATGCAGACATTTTAATGCGGCACCGTGGTCCTAGTTTATAGAGAGGGAGGGAGGAAGATCAATTTCCAAGGAAGGCTTCAAAGAGGGAGAGTGCCCAAAGTTATAAATGGCTCAGCCCCTTAATTCTATCATAATCCTATTTGATAGTTCCCAGTGCTGCTGAATCCTTTTAGGGTGCTTTGATCAAGCCAGAGCTTTCAAACATGATGTCTCCTGTCATCACAGCTCCTAAAAATAACACAAATTTCATTTCTGGAACCATCCATTTTCTCCAATGTGTTTGTGTCAGTGAAAACAGAATGGCCAACACCCGGACCCATTTATCAAATTTGGTGCGGGTCCCTGGGGGAAAAATCATACAGAATCATGCAGAACACTGGAGGTAGCACTACAAGATTTGACTTGCACTGGGATGCTTTATCACTAGTCCTTGCTGCCATTTGGTCATCTAACAGCTACATTCAGAACCTATGCTAAATTTGGTTAATTTTTATCTTAGCTTGTTCTGTTGTGGTTTACTGTTCCCATTTGTTTAATTTATGATTCAGTGTATCATGCAAATCTAGAAAATGGGTTAATTCACTAAACAGGCTAACCAACTGTGAATGCAAACATTGAGAATTCATCTCCTGAGCCAGTCATTGCTCGGTTGAACTGGATCATCCACAGTACATAAAAACATGTTGAGTAATTTAAAAATCTAGCCCCTCAATGCAATCCATTGGTGACACAGTTATAGCATTTGCTATTTTTATTTTAAGAAATGGACCTTTTTTTGACCACTTGCCAGTTTATGGGCCAGGAAAATTCCTTGCCAGCTCCTGTAAAGGACCAGCTCTCAATTTTCATGGCAAGGAGATATTTAGCTTCACTTATTCCTTGCCTTTGCTTGAGTTTTCCAAATCCCATACAAATCCTGATAAATTAGCTAATCAAATTTAGATCTGAATCTCATCCAAATTTCTACTGCCAAAGGTCAGTTCAGTCATAAATAACATCAAAGTTACAAGCTGTGGCAAAAAAAAAAAAGTAGCAATCCTCCTCCTCCTCTGGTTTGATTCAGGACAATGTTTTCTCTGATGCATTATTTTAAGCAAAGTAAGTTAATCTTTCAGCTGTTCGAAGAAATTGACGAGTCCCTCTTCATGGGCTAAATCTTGATGTTGTCACTTGAATCTCAAGCAAGTTTCAAGTAAGTTTTATCCTGTTGCCTGGATCATATATTCAGGTGGTGAAGCATGGCATGGTGACATAATGTCCGCTCCTCATCACTGAATGGAACATGTGCTCTATTAAGTATGATTAAGTATGATTAAGACTTTAGCTCTTTGTAGAACAAATCAACCCAGAGTTCTTACCTGAGGCACAAATGATTAGATTTAAGTTATCGTATGTTGGATATGTAATGCAAGGATCCAGCTGCCTTGAGATGCCCATAAACCTGGGAAAGGTGGAAGGAAAGAGAAGGAGAGGACTAAAAGCAGCAGGGTAGGTGGGCTCAAATATAGTGGTGATGGGTGCCCTAAATGGCCATGGTGGGGACAGATCATCCTGGAAAAGTTCTATGTATGTGGTCACTAAGAGTCAACACTAACTTGGCATCAATCAATCAATCAATCAATCAAAAACTCTAGCCCTAGACTATGGATGGACAGTCCATAATTGGGTTAGCTGCATGAAACTCCCAGCCCCCCTCTTTTTTTTTGCAAGCTGCAGAACCACCCTAAGTTGTGGAACTGAAATCTGGTGTTCAAACAACAAAAATCAATGGCCAATTTTCTGTGCACTTTCAAAAGCAATTTGGAAAAAATATATCTTAAATATACAATAGGTTTAACCTCTCTTTCCCCTTAAATGCCAACCCCTCCCCCCTGCACAAAAAAGGGCAAACTTGTCAGCTGTTCATCTCCATATCTCATGCAGCCCTTGGAAGCTGATAGTTTTAGTTTTTCAATCAGCATAGCCCTTTACCAAATGGTTGTCCATCGTCATAGCCCTAGACTGTGAAGTTTTCTAGATGAAGGTGCACTCCTAGTTGTTAAATTAAATGAGCTCCTCATGGATGGTATGTTGCTGGATCTGCAGTTTGCAGTTGCCAGCAATTTTTATATCCCTGGAATAATGGTCAGCCATTTAAATACAAGAAATGCCATGTAAGAAAGAAAGTGTAATGCATTATCTTGTATTTGAAGGTCAGTCTGCTCATGTCAGGGGCCATTCTTGGTCCACTACCTCTCATCTCTTGAGATTCCAGTATAGCATTTTGTTGGTAGGAATTTTAGGAGTTTGGAAAGCAAGGAAGTTGACTGCCACAGTGACTACAGAACTATTTATTATAAACGGCTAACCCTTTATTCTTCTATTTTTATGAAGAAAAGGAATGAATGCATGCTTTGGCATGGACCTCAAGGGACAAGAAAAAGTACTCAGTCACCAGCTGGGAAGAAAACACGGATTGATTGAGTGAGTGAGTGAATGAGAGATTGAGAGTTTTCACTGCTCAACTACTAGACAGAAGTGGACATGTCTGATTGGCTGGTGGTTCTCTGAGAGCCTTATAGGCATGCCAAAATGTAAACCTGGCAATTCCCACAGAGTCCCAATGTCTGAATAGCTCTGAGAGTAGTCAAAACAGCACTAAGTAATGCAATTTACACTGGATTCAGAAGAATCAGGAGATGGGAAGCCTAGTGGTGGGGAAGTGCCCTAAGTACTGTATGTTAAGATGATCTTCCTCTTGCCAGACATATTCACTCTGTGTTAAAGATAAAGATGAATGATTGTTGTAAGACAGAGGAACAGAATCACTTGCTCTCTAAATCAGCTCTCTACTACCTGATGTCCTTCAGATGGTTGGGATTACAATTTCCAGAACTTTCAACCAGCATGGCTGTTTTCCCATGCTCTAGAAGAGTTTCATTTTGGTAGTCCAATGTCTGGACTCATACTCAAGGGTAACAAAAACATGCTGTGTTCACACATCAAACTTAATCTCAATTGATCCAATTTCTCAGTTTGAAAAATACACTGATCCACAAGTTGACCAGATGAGCTAAATTATTCCAAGTCTCATGCACACACAAGCACACACAGAACACTACTGTCAAGTTATCCTATTTAAGCTAGAATTAAGCAAAACCAAACGAGATAGAAGGCATGGCATATCCATGTTGGAAGAAAGGCCAAGAACTAAGGAAATATTCTAGTCCCTATGGACGAAGTATCACCTGCTTGATGGAGAGCTTCCAGTTGGTCTTTCATCCTTCTATATTAGGCTCTGAATTTTGTTCCAGGCAACTGTTTCCAAGACATTTTATGGCTACTTTTTGTGTTTCAGTCTTGGCTCTTTTTCCTGTTTTTTCTATCTATCTGAAATACATCTCACACAGCTTGCCTTGAGATCCTAGTGACAACGATAGAGTACAATGGGCTAAATAAAAATAGCCTTGCCTCCTGGTTTCTGATGCTTTGTTTGGCAACAATATAATTTGGGGGCATTATTGGGAAAGTGATAATGCAGTCCACGCTCTGAAAAGAGCCTGCAGAAAACCTGGGTTTGCCCCTTACCCCTGAAATTTATCCTCTGCTCCCCAATAGGGAAGGCAGTTTCAGTCAGTCTTATAGATGGTGCCTCCTCTCTCTGTTCATCTAAAATCCCTTTTGAAAACTCCTGGCCAGGTGTCATATTTTATGTTGCAGAATTAAGGAGAAGCTACTAGTGTAGTTTAGTTGTACAACACCAGCTTTGCGTGCAGATGGCAAGTTCAGCCTTCTAATAAAATAGATTGGCAAGCAAGTGATGGAAAAGACCTCTGCCTGAAAACTTAGTGGGCCACTCAGAATAGACAACCCTGGAATAAAACAGAAGAAGGCAGTGCGGTCTATGTTTTATAGCAATGTACCTATGATGTCTTATTTGGTATCTACCTGACCCATAGCTCCACTTGGGTTTTCAAAAGATTCTTGCAACTCTTTTCTTTATATTATTTTCAAATTTCAGTGACCTGCTGGAAGACAAACTGCTAATCTGTAGTACTGAACAGGTCCCACAGACTTCTTAGAAATTTTTAAAAATGGTGGATGGCAATCACTCAGAATTTGGTTGGATGATATTTCAATGAAGCTCATGGGTGATAAAATCCTAAGGTCCCCTGTTTGCCATCTGGTCTACAGATGTAATGTGATTGGCCAAACCTACCATAGCAGACATTTCATGAGGGCCCAGACTGGGCTGTCAGAATTTGAAATGCCCCAACAGTCCTAAAAGATTGTCTGGCTTTGATATCAGGAAACGTCTTCGGCTCCTGAGAAAATGTTCATTTCTGAAAGGCAAGTAGGCAGTTCCAAGTAGGTTTTCTGCTGCAAATCAGTTAAGTGATTTCCTGGCTGAGACAAGGCTTGGATGTCTCAGTGACAAATGATACCTATAGATATCAATATACAGTAGGTAGCCCTGATGACTCTAGACTACTTCTTGAGTCAAAGGCAGAATGCCTTAAATATCAGCTTCAGGGAAACAGGAGTGGACAAGGCCAAACACCCTATGGTCCATATTTGTGAGCTTCCTTAATGTCCTTTGTTGTTTACACTGTGTCCCATAAATGCTGGAATTAGATGGGCCCTTGGCCTAATCCATCTGGGCTATTCTTATATTCCTGTATGCTGTACCAGATTTTCTCTAACAAGTTATTTGTCCAATAAAATCTGCTTCTTGGCTTCTAAACATTACAAGGAGTCATCATTCCCCCGCTGGAGAAGTACACAAAAGCTGGTCTTCCTGACTCAGCCACTTACCATCCCCTTTTGAAGCAAACTTTTGGAGGTGTTCCTTCTCCTGTCTGATCAAAGAACAGAGCAGCTTAAGGCGGATCAAGTCACTATTTGGTGACAGTCTTCATTGCTGGAGCCAGCTTGTGCATTTCTTTCATTTATCGAGGGCTTTGGAGGATTTCAGCTTAATTCTTTGGGTCTTAAATGTAAGCACAACCTTCTTACCAGTAATTTTAATTTTAATTACAGAATTAGGCAGCTTTTTATTTTTAACAACAATCACAATAACTTGGCCTCTGCTTGACATGGGTTTTGTGTGGATGTCCATCAAAATGAACTTTGTTCATATGTATATGATATTTTGTGGAAAATGCATGCAGTTTTCCACTGATTGCATGAACCTTCCTTCCTTCCTCCCTTCCTATTTCTTGAAATCAATGAGGTTGATTCTCAATAGAGATTAAATACATGCAAATATTCAAAATTGTCTAATATACCATTACAAGCCAACCATTATAAGCCAACCATCAACTGTTAAATGCTATTGCATTATTTTGTTATACTGCATTATTAATATTGTGTTTAAGCAACCATGTATATGGCAATTAACCATCCAGTAGAGATAAATAATAGTCGATGAATAACTGGAGAATATATTTCATTCAGATTGTATAGGGTAAGCTTTTTATAAACAAATGTGTTCTTCTGATCTTGGTCTACAGGTGGATTTGGGAAGAAAATAATTTGATTCTTTTTTGTGTGTCTCTGCTATTCCAAGAGCCCACTGACATTAACACAGTCAAGGTTTACAAACATTTGCAACATGGCTCTTTGTTTTGCACATATTGGCATGTTGAAGAAATTGCCTCTTTCCAAAATAATGAGAACACAGAAACCAACCATTACCAAGATTTACATACTTTGGCATTGGGACAACCAGATGGTGAACCTGGTTTTTAAGTAGCCTATTACTAATCTAGTTGTCTTTTACAACAACACAATAACAATAGTAACATGAATTGGGTATTAGTTTTTAATTTGTAGTTGCCTTCTGTTTTCTTCCACATTTTTTGGAATATAAGTTGCAGGATCCTGGGATAGAGCACCTTCCTTTTCTGTTTTTTTTTAAAATTTTGCAGAAGGTTATGCAGTTTGATAAGGATGACAGACAAAAGACAGGACAGGTTGGGGGAACTCCTGGCCCACAGTTCTCATGGACCCTCAAAAAATGAATGTTGCAGAACCTTAAGGCATCAGCTTCACCCTTTCAGCATTCATTTTCCCATTGGATTTCTGGTCTTCCCACTAGTGAGGTATGACTCTCAGCGTACCATAAAAAGCCTAACGTGGCCCTCAAACCAGCAGAAGCTGCCTACCTCTCATTTAGATTATCAGATTACAAACCTGTGGATATTATCTGTATGCAATGTTTGGTCTACTTTAGATGTTTCTATAAATAAAAGATGAGGATGACGAATGATGGAGCCGCTAACATGCAAGCCATCGGCGCAGATTTAACCCACTTGCCAAATGTAGCAGTTGCTTTGGTGAACAGCTGCTGCTCTAAAAGAGCATGCATGGCTCAGTAAGTGGACATGAAGTGGGTGAGCAGGTGAAGTTGACTCAAAAGAGTGGTTCACCAGAGAGAAGCAATCCAATTCCCTCCAAATGTTTGATCTTTGGCTCCCGGGAACCCATACAAGCTTTTCAATGGCAAGGAATTATGGAAGTCATCCTCCAAAATAAGTGGAAAGCATCAAGTTCATGTCAAAACCATACTGGCTGTTTCGGCTGACCCCAGCATCTCAGAGCCATATGGTGCATCTGATAGTTAATGCTGGAGAGGCCATGCCATGGTCTGAGATTTATCTTGTCACATCCAGTATAGTCGTATCTTTATTATGGTCACAAACCAGCATTTTATACAAGTTTCGTAGGAGGTTACAAGACTCAGATTAAAATACATAAACATTTTTTGGGAAGATTAATAGAAGTGAATAAAATAGTTCAGACTACTAAACACGATGAGATTTATATCTGCAGAATTTTACAATGCATCTGTCTCCTGAGAAGATTAAGAACTTAAGATGTTTCCGCTTGGGTATACCAAAGGTCTATCAAAGATTATCAACTGTTCCCTTAAAATAGTCCAGCAGGAATTAAAATAGGATGAAGGAACCCTGTGTTGCTGAGGTGGCTCATAGTTCTTTATCCGGTCTCAGGGCAAAACTCAGCTTTTTCTAACCACTAGCATTCAGTAGCAGAGTACAGCTGAACCTAGGTTTTAGTTGATGTTTGATGTCAACTAAACCATCTAAACTAGTAGCTATTTCATACTTCACATAGTTCTACAAATTAACTGCATGGTATAGCATAAGGACAGATTTGAAATAGCTACCAATTTATGCATGTACAGTACCGCTCACAGGACATATGTTTCTGTGACTGTATTCCTCAGTATTTGCTCCAAGAATCACATTTGCAGCAGAAATCACTGATCCTCAAAGAAGGCCACCCACAGAGCAACACCCTCTAGCTCTCTGCATGGATCAAGGACCACTCTTTTTCTTTTTTCTTTTCCCGAAGCTGGGATTTAATGAAAAGGATTAAAATGTTTAAATATAGGTTGCATTGCTTAACATTATGCACCCAGGGTTAACAGTGAAAAAAGAAATCAAAAGCATCATAGGGAGGAACATAATTTTTCTTTCTAAGAAACAATGCCAGAAGCTAGAGCAACATGGAACCAAGAATTATAAAGAAAAGCAGTAGGTGACATGGCTACAGCCCTCATTATTATTCTTTTCAACCACAGAGCCTCTGGGCACTGCCTGCCTCTGGTGTATAACCTGGGGGTGAGGTCCAGAGGCTATGGAGATAGGGAAGATCCTGACACCATCAGTTTCTTGGCCCAGAGCTAGTCTTTAAAGTGTAGGTGCATAGGCCCCAGAGTGGCATGCACAACCATGAGATCTCCAAGAGAGCAGATATGGCCATCAAAGATCTCAAAAGTTTACTACTAAATTGTGTCATGTGTTTATTATGGACAGTTAGGCAAATGAATGACTGGAAAGGAATAATATTAACTCTGTCAAGCCCCATGCATCTGGGCCAAGGAAGCAAGCATCGTGCAGCTTTCAGTAAAGTGTCTTTAATGCTAGTCTGGGATAAATGCAAAATCTTGGAAAATATAATCGGATTTTTCCCAGCCTCATTTAAAGCGATTTAATTGAGATGCTCTCTTTGAATATTTTGAAAAAATTCTGTTTTGCATTTTCAAAAGAATGTTTACCAATGCATTTCATTTTACATTTCAAAATATTTGTTCACAAGATACGCATTCCTAAACTTACACAGAAAGATTTTGTGCTGGAAACTACAATGAAAAATTGGGGGTAAGGCAAATAGGCAAGGTATTTGCGTTACTGTCTGTATATTTGGGGGGGGGGGAATGGAGTGAGGATCAGAGCAGCTTGCTTCCAAATGCAGACTAAACAAAATCTTTAAACATCCGTATTAGTAAATTATTGACTCCTGTTCCTTTGGGAGATTCAAGGAAAAATGCTACCTGTTTCGTTTGAAGAATGTAATGTGTTTCTTCCTTCCAAAATCCTGACTGATATGAATAAAGTTTCATGGTTAAGAGGCATGGGAGCCTGCTTTTTAAATTAAATATACCACAGGAATATTTAATACAGGAAAAGCACCATCTTATACAATCTATGTAGGCTGTTTATTTACTACTCCTTGTAAACACATACAGGATTGCACCAGAGCAAGGCACCCCAAAATTCAATTACAACACGCCCATTTCAAACTTCTCCCTTGTTTGGATGCCCTCTTAGTTGTTCTTTGGCAGTAGAGAAATGGGAACATTTTATTTGCAACTTTTCATCAATTTCTCATTATAAGAGAGAGATAAAGAGAAGAAGGAAAAAATAAATTTAAGGCATGCAAATATTTAGTTAAGAGATTTGAATTGGTGATTTGACTGAATTGCCAAAATAATTGATTTGTCAAACGGGATTATCTTGATTCATTTCAGATATATGATTTGATTTTACAATGCATGCATAAAAGTGTATTTTTACGAATCAGTTCAAGAAATTGAATGAAATCAACTCAATTCACCATTTCAGAGCACCATTTCACAGCAAAACATTTCAACGTTTCTCCAAAATACAGATAAGAGTTGAAACAAGTAGATGTTTTGAATCAAAATGGTTTGAAACTGATCAGGGTGATCTGTGCAAATCTTAAATCCCTGATACTCAGTTGGCCCCAACCCTATTGGCCTTCAGAAAGGCTTAAAAACCTGGCTATTTCCTTCAGTGTTGGGGCTGGGATGAGTAGAGTTCCCATCTGGAGGGTGCTATGAATATGAGCCAAGTTGCTAATTAAAGTTTGATTGCTTTTAACTTTGAATTGTTCTTCTGTTTGGTTTTATTTGATTTTTGTAAGCCTCTCAGACTCACAGTGCACAAGTTAGATAACCAACCAACCAACCAACCAAACAATCTTTCTTTCTTAAATTTATTTTTTGCCTTGCCTCTAGGGACTTGGGGTGCCTTACATGGAATTCTTTCTTTATTTTATCCCAACACCAGGATCCCTGTGTGATAACTTGGGCTGAGAAGCAGTAGCTATCCCAGCATCACCCAACTTGTTTCCATGGCTAATGGTAGACTTAAACTTGGATCTTCCCATCCTGGTCCAACACCATAACCACTCTGCCACACTACTTTTCATAGTATTATTTAGCTATATGTTTATTTTTACTTCTAGTACTGATACACTGAGAGCCAGTTTGGGGTAGTGGTTAAAGGCACTGGACTAGGAACCAGGAGACCATGAGTTTGAGTCCTGCCTGAGGCACAAAGCCAGTTAGGGGATTTGGGGTCAGTTCCTCTTTCTCAGTCCTAGGAAGAAAGTAGCAGCAAAACTATTGTGAAAATGCTGCCAAGAAAAACTGCACAAACTCCTCCACCCCCTCCTCCTCCTTCTCTCTCTCTCTCTCTCTCTCTCTCTCTCTCACACACACACACACACACACACACACACACCTTTTTCACCTATTTCTCAAACTCTAGGCAGTGTTTTAACTTCCAAAAGATAGCTGAAGGAGCACATTTTCCAGGAGATGACATTGGTAACAAAGGTAGCAGGTACTATCGACTTCATGTTCTCAACGTTTTCCCACATTCTAGAAGTTTCCCACATTCTGGTCCCAATCCATCTTGGAGTACTTTGTTGGAGGAGGCTGATCCTAACTCGGAGGTTGTGAAGTTGGAGAATCCATAACCCATGTCTTAATTTTGGTCTGACCACCTGCTCACCACCAACACCTGATTCTTAAGATAAGTAGAAAGCAAGTCACTCCTGGGTGTTGTATCCCTCTGTAGCATGTTCTCACCCTCATCACAACATTTGCAATTACCACCATGCCTTGCAAAGTTCATAATTATTTATAAACTTAATACTTATAATGAAATGTCTGCCCTTTGATATCTCTGTGTGTTTTTTAAGCCTGGTTGACCTATATTGCAGCGGTATTATGTATACTAGGTGATGCGTGGATAGGCTAGGGAATTACCCATGTTTAATGAACACTAAAATTAGAATTTGACTGAAATCCACATAAATGGCTTGACAGCAAATCTGAGCTGCCCCTGGGGAGCTGTGGGCAGCTCAAATTTACCCACAGGCAGTTTTTGATAGTTCTTTTTTTAAAAAAATATTATTTTAAATCAGCACAGCTTGCTTTTCCACTTCTAAATGCACCTCTATTTTAGAATATGGGATCCTATAGCAGAAGAGTTCAAGATTTATTTGGGTACTGGAATAGGTTTATGTTTTAAAAGGGGGAGCTTGTATGTGTCTAGTATGTAAAAGACAATGTGGTATAATAATATTAGCATATGGGGGGAGTGACAAACACTGTGCAAATGCTGCACCTTGTGTCAGACATTGGGTGCATATCCTATTTTTGCTGTCTCACATAAAAAGGCACTTCCACTGGGATGTCTAGACATTCTACCCTCAATGGTGCTGAAAGAGATTTAAAAATATCCCCTAATATTTATGCATACGTTCAGATTCTGAAACTAAGACAGTTTAGCATGACTCCCTTTCTGTCATTCTTGGAGGAGCAAGCTAATCTTATCTCTAAATTTTCAATTATCTAGACTTATCCCAACAAACAATTGTATACTTCATATTTAAGACTGCAAAATCTCCAGAAAAATGGCCAAATTCTTTGCTGTTATAATGGTAGTTGGAGCTGAGCATAAGCTACATATGGTTAGTTTTTGCTTTCAGTGGGACTTTTATGCTCAATGTTTTGTATAAAGTACATAAGGGATGCTCCTGGGTAATAATGGAACCTTAGGGGATTGGGTGCTTATCAGTTAATCATACTGAAGACAGATAGAATTTCCCCAACCTGTTTTGCAAGCATTCATCTGCCTTCATCTCATTCAGTGTCATCCTGTATTTCTTTGGGGGAAACTGGTTGGGGACCATGTGCCACTGAGAGGTGGGCCCAAAGTCAAAACTATGTGGTAGCTTCCTGTCTTTCTTCTTCTCCCTTCCTACCTGGGATGCCAAGGTATGATAGATAGATCATTCTTGTTAGATATCTGAACTAAGTGGTTGCAGCAATTCTGAAATAAGGTCAACCATAAGGAATTCTAAGTTGTCAGGCAGTCTATTGCTGACATTAAATATAAAAATCAATGTGAGTTATGGAATGCGCACCTATTCTTCTTCTTAAAGGACTGAGTTCTGAACTGGTTTCTTTGAGCTAGCTCAAAGGCCAAGCATCTTTATTGCCACAAGTTGTCAGTGGTGTTCTAGAACTAATCCATAGGTTCTCAGTTGATGAGAATGCAATTTTCTTTCCCTTTCCCTTTCCCATTTCTGTCTGCCTGCCTGCCTGCCGGCCTAGGGATGGTTCCATCCATAGACTGAAGCTCTTTATTCTTTTTGACTCTCTTGTGAACCTTGAAGTAGAATTAACATAATCAATGAAGTAACCCTGTCACCCAAACATGGAATCTTAAAGAGAATGGGATTATGCAAATGAATTATTGATGTCATAATGATTAATTGGCCTCAGGCCTTGATTAATATGCAATCATTGTTGTGCAACTTGCATTTGTAATTATTTTAGTGCTGGTGAGGGTATGGGGAATTTGTTTAAGCAACTAAGAGGTACTTAATTGCTTACAGGCTAGAGGTAGAGTGTCAGAGATTAAAGAGGGAGGAAGGAAAGGTTTCTTAACCACTTTCATGTTTACAGGGGCCAGGAATCAGATTACTGACAAGAGCTAAGTTCTCCACCTATGAGTTCAGAAGTAGGATGCAAAGCAGAAGGGACCCAAGAAAGAGAAAAGAATGGATTGGTGATGAACCTTATTTTTACATAGAGGCTGGACATTGCTTCCAGAATATGTTTATCTTATACTTTGACCTCAGAGTGCCTTAGTTTGTCCTGACTTGCTCTATACATAGCCCACAGAACCTGTTGTAGAAGCCTCTGCAAAACATGAGGAAATGTACTGGAAAAAAGACCAATATTCTTATTCTCAGAGCAGTTCCACACAAAGATTTTATCCCTTACTGAACCAGCTCTGGACCTCCATGCTCTTATATTGTCCCTTAGGGGTTTCCCTTGACATGAAGTCCAGTCACGTCCAACTCTAGGGGGGGTGCTCATCTCTGAAGAGCTGGCGTTTGCCCGTAGACACTTCCGTGGTCATGTGGCCGGCATGACTAAATGGAACGCTGTTACCTGCCCGCCGAAGCGGTACCTATTAATCTACTCACATTGGCATGTTTTCGAACTGCTAGGTTGGCAGGAGCTGGGACTAGCAACGGGAGCTCACCCCGTCACGCAGATTTGAACCGCCGACCTTCTGATCGGCAAGCTCAGCAGCTCAGCGGTTTAACCCACAGCGCCACTGCGTCCCTTATATTGTCCCTTAATTCTCCCTTTAAATATGAGTGTGTGTTAGTTAATAGCCGTAGTATTATTTTCCTTCCATTTTTTTCTTTCTTGATTGTATAGTTTTAGTAATAACATTATTACTTTACTATTGTTTATTTTTGATGTTCTGTAAATATATTGAGAGCTCTTGCACCAAAGTCAAATTCCTTGTATGTCTAATCATACTTGACCAGTAAAGTATTTATTCTGTTCTGTTCTGTTCTGTTCTGTTCTACTCTACTCTACTCTACTCTACTCTACTCTACTCTACTCTACTCTGATGTCTGTAGGATTGTAAAGCTAAGCCAATGTATTTCCAGCGCAGCTGCCAGGTAGTCAAAACTGCTAAGCTTATTATTTTTAAGATGCCTTGGGTCCTTATCCCTTATCCCAGCTCCTGAGATTCAGGTTCTGTAATGGGAATGTTGGCAGGATAGTTTTGCACTTCCTTCTTAATACTGCCTCCACAACCCAAGCAGACTAAAATGGACTATTTGGGTTGTAAAGCTCCAAACTCTTACTGTAGGTTCCTCCCCTCACCTTTTCTTTGTCATGGGGGTCAGGGGATTTTTGTTGCTGCAAGGTTTTAGCAGCTTGGGAAAGAGGTGTGATTGGCAGTTCTTTCTCTTGACATTCCTATGCTCAGAAGCAAACAGAATCATGTTGCTGTGGATTTAGGGAACAAACTGGTTGCATTGTGGAAATGGATGGTCAACCTCTGGCTTCAGGGCCACATCAAACCTTGAGTCTCCGTTTTGCAGCCTCTGGAACCTCCTCTTAGCAAAATCGCCAAGAACGGATGACATAGTTTCCAATTACATTGAAACAGGAAAAAACACCAAGATTGGAGTGTATGCCTTAAAATAGACATACCACAGTTTTATCCCCCACCCCTTAATGGAAAATCCCATCCACCCATATGTTTAATGTGGAGCACTTTGCATCATCATTTTGAATGTTGTGGCTTTAAGTCTCCCAAAGGCCTTCAAGGCTTAGCACTGGAATATTTACAAAACTGTCTTCTCCAGCTGGTTTTGACCTGCCCAATTCATGTGTCCCAGAAGAATGTACCACAGTAGTGGATCCCCACTTCCATGAAGTAAAGGAAGGAGAGTTTTGCAGATGCTATTTTTCTGTTGGTGTGTCTGCACTTCACAATAACCTCCCCCAAGAAATTTTATCAGCCCTGCCCTGTTATTTTGGACAGCCTTCCTGATAATAATTGATGCCATTGGTTTCTAGATTTGTGGTATAGAGGACAATTTTGGAATTCATTTGCTTGATTTTTATTCTGCTTATTTATTTTTACACCATGGATGTTTTATTATATTTTGATGGATATATAGCAAACTGCCAAGAGTCTCTTTAGCTGCAGTGGATATAAATCCAACACATACATATATAAAAGGTTATCCACCCCTGATCTTAAGCAAAGCCTAAGAAGTTGAAGGCAAACTTGCTCTGATTTTCATTCCATTCCTTTCATGATCCTGTTCATTTTTCTCCTCAATATACAAGACATTATTTTTTCCCCAGAGGAAATGACAGCAGGGTGAATGGGAGAATGGATGAGAAATGTTGACACGTCACAACCTGTTTCATTGCTTTTGCACTGTGGGATGCAACTTGGCAAAATACCCATGGCTATGGTGGATGGGGAAAGGGAAAAAAATTCTCTGAAGTCTCCAAATTTTCCTCCTCAATGCATTCAGTTTCTCCTGAGATGTTTCTAATTAGGGATGCCTTGTGAACTTCTGTACAGATTGACCTCAATCAATGTGCAGATCCAGATGCAGGAATCCTTTAGATTTTGCACTTTTCAAAATTTGGGGATACTGTTCTTGGTTTTGCAAGAGAAAATTCATTCTTGAGTATCTATAGGCTCTTCTTGCTCACTTCAGCAAAGGATCGTTACCTTGTCGTGGTGCTGGAGCTTGAGCACCTCAATGATGCCATGAGCTAAACCGTGAAGGGCCACCCAAGATGGGAAGGTCATGACAGAGAGGTCAGACTAAATGTGATCCCTGGGGAAGGTAATGGCAACCCACCCCAGTATTCTTGCCGTGAAAACTAAATGGATCAGTACAACCAGAGATATGTCGGTATACCATCGGAAGATGAGACCCCCAGGTCGGAAGATGGTCAAAATGCTACTGGGGAGGAACAGAGGATGAGCTCAACTAGCCCCAGACATGATGACGCAGCTAGCTCAAAGCCGAAAGGACGGCTAGCGGCCGACGGTGCTGGTGGTGAACGGCGAATCCGATGTTCTAAGGATCAACACACCATTGGAACCTGGAATGTAAGATCTATGAGCCAGGGCAAATTGGATGTGGTTATTGGTGAGATGTCAAGATTAAAGATAGACATTCTGAGCGTCAGTGAACTGAAATGGACTGGAATGGGCCACTTCACATCAAATGACCACCAGATCTACTACTGTGGACAAGAGGACCACAGAAGAAATGGAGTAGCCTTCATAATTAATAGTCAAGTGGCTAAAGCAGTGCTTGGATACAACCCAAAAAACGACAGAATGATCTCAATTCGAATTCAGGGCAAGCCATCTAACATCACAGTGATCCAAATATACACCCCAACCACAAATGCTGAAGAAGCTGAAGTAGAGCAGTTCTATGAGGATCTGCAGCACCTACTGGACAACACGCCTAAAAGAGATGTTATTTTCATCACAGGAGACTGGAATGCTAAGGTGGGCAGTCAAATGACACCTTGAATTACAGGTAAGTATGGCCTGGGAGAACAAAAT
Organism: Candoia aspera; assembly: GCF_035149785.1. Classification (NCBI taxonomy): domain Eukaryota; kingdom Metazoa; phylum Chordata; class Lepidosauria; order Squamata; family Candoiidae; genus Candoia; species Candoia aspera. The sequence continues at coordinate 7,977,589 of NC_086163.1, forward strand.
GAAGCAGGACATAGGCTGATAGAATTTTGCCAAGACAATTCACTCTGCATAACAAACACTCTCTTCCAACAACCTAAGAGACGGCTTTATGCATGGACTTCACCAGATGGACAACACTGAAATCAGATTGACTACATCCTTTGCAGCCAAAGGTGGCGGACATCTGTACAGTCAGTAAAAACAAGGCCTGGAGCTGACTGTAGTTCAGATCATGAACTTCTTCTTGCACAATTTAGGATCAGACTAAAGAGATTAGGGAAGACCCACAGATGAGCTAGATATGAGCTCACTAATATCCCTCAGGAATATGCAGTGGAGGTGAAGAATAGATTTAAGGGACTGGACTTAGTAGATAGGGTCCCGGAAGAACTCTGGACAGAAGTTGGCAGCATTGTTCAGGAGGCGGCAACAAAATACATCCCAAAGAAAGAGAAAACCAAGAAGGCAAAATGGCTGTCTGCTGAGACACTAGAAGTAGCCCAAGAAAGAAGGAAAGCAAAAGGCAACAGTGATAGGGGGAGATATGCCCAATTAAATGCAAAATTCCAGAGGTTAGCCAGAAGAGATAAGGAATTATTTTTAAACAAGCAATGCATGGAAGTGGAAGAAGACAATAGAATAGGAAGGACAAGAGACCTCTTCCAGAAAATTAGAAACATTGGAGGTAAATTCCAGGCAAAAATGGTTATGATCAAAAACAAAGATGGCAAGGACCTAACAGAACCAGAAGAGATCAAGAAAAGGTGGCAAGAATATACAGAAGACCTGTATAGGAAGGATAACAATATCGGGGATAGCTATGATGGTGTGGTCAGTGAGCTAGAGCCAGACATCCTGAAGAGTGAGGTTGAGTGGGCCTTAAGAAGCATTGCTAATAACAAGGCAGCAGGAGATGACGGCATCCCAGCTGAACTGTTCAAAATCTTGCAAGATGATGCTGTCAAGGTAATGCATGCTATATGCCAGCAAATTTGGAAAACACAAGAATGGCCATCAGATTGGAAAAAATCAACTTATATCCCCATACCAAAAAAGGGAAACACTAAAGAATGTTCAAACTATCGAACAGTGGCACTCATTTCACATGCCAGTAAGGTAATGCTCAAGATCCTGCAAGGTAGACTTCAGCAGTTCATGGAGCGAGAATTGCCAGATGTACAAGCTGGGTTTAGAAAAGGCAGAGGAACTAGAGACCAAATTGCCAATATCCGCTGGATAATGGAAAAAGCCAGGGAGTTTCAGAAAAACATCTATTTCTGTTTTATTGACTATTCTAAAGCCTTTGACTGTGTGGACCATAACAAATTGTGGCAAGTTCTTAGTGGTATGGGGATACCAAGTCATCTTGTCTGCCTCCTGAAGAATCTGTATAACGACCAAGTAGCAACAGTAAGAACAGATCACGGAACAACGGACTGGTTTAAGATTGGGAAAGGAGTACGGCAGGGCTGTATACTCTCACCCTACCTATTCAACTTGTATGCAGAACACATCATGCGACATGCTGGCCTTGAGGAATCCAAGGCTGGAGTTAAAATCTCTGGAAGAAACATTAACAATCTCAGATATGCAGATGATACCACTTTGATGGCTGAAAGTGAAGAGGAACTGAGGAGCCTTATGATGAAGGTGAAAGAAGAGAGTGCAAAAGCTGGCTTGCAGCTAAACCTCAAAAAAACCAAGATTATGGCAACCAGCTTGATTGATAACTGGCAAATAGAGGGAGAAAATGTAGAAGCAGTGAAAGACTTTGTATTCCTAGGTGCAAAGATTACTGCAGTTGCTGACTGCAGTCAGGAAATCAGAAGACGCTTAATCCTTGGGAGAAGAGCAATGACAAATCTCGATAAAATAGTTAAGAGCAGAGACATCACACTGACAACAAAGGCCCGCATAGTTAAAGCAATGGTGTTCCCTGTAGTAACATATGACTGCGAGAGCTGGACCATAAGGAAGGCTGAGCGAAGGAAGATTGATGCTTTTGAACTGTGGTGTTGGAGGAAAATTCTGAGAGTGCCTTGGACTGCAAGAAGATCCAACCAGTCCATCCTCCAGAAAATAAAGCCAGACTGCTCACTTGAGGGAATGATATTAAAGGCAAAACTGAAATACTTTGGACACATAATGAGAAGACAGGACACCCTGGAGAAGATGCTGATGCTAGGGAGAGTGGAAGGCAAAAGGAAGAGGGGCCGACCAAGGGCAAGATGAATGGATGATATTCTAGAGGTGACGGACTCATCCCTGGGGGAGCTGGGGGTGTTGACGACCGACAGGAAGCTCTGGCGTGGGCTGGTCCATGAAGTCACGAAGAGTCGGAAGCGACTAAACGAATAAACAACAACAAAAACTTCTTGCTCAAGAGGGTATAATAAAGGCCTTCCTGTCTAAGTGGAAATTTGCTTAACAGGACACTGCTGGGTTTTGAGTCTTCCATTTCAATCCTATCCCGCAGCTTCCTTCAGGAATGCTGGAAGGGAAGATGATGATTTTTTTTTTAAGTTGCTGTCCTTAAACATGCAACAATTCAGAAATTATAAAATACCTTAAGTCAAAGAATCTATAATATGGGGCACCGTTTGCACAAGGTGGGGCCAAAATGGATTTCTTCATTGATTACTGAATATCAGGAATGCATAATGATCTGCCCAGCCATATCCCCAGTCTTTGGAATCCAGTAGGACATTAAGATTATTGTGCATAAGAGATGGTCTGAAGTATTATTCTACAACACTGGACATGATTTTCAGCAATGGATGATGGCGATGTGCTGTTTATCAATTTCTGAATTAGTCTTTTTTTCTAGCAAATAATTAAGAAAGATTACTTTCAAGCAATATGATGATGGTGGTGATAATGATGATGATTGGAGTTGCTTCAATTTACATAGTTTTCCAAGTTTTTTCCCTCCTCAAAAAACAAAAAAAAATCACATTTATATCAGAGCTATCTAGCAGTGTATTTTCCTTGGTAGTTCTTTTGATAAAATAAAATAAACAACAATATTCCCAGCAAGAGGGCCTTCTTTCCCTCTGGAGTGCTCCTGGGATGATGCCATAGAATGATGTATTGTTTGGAAAAACAGCTGCCAATGAATAAGGCTTAAGAAAGGAATGATAGCTGCCCCGGTAAGTTTTTCTTCCCTCATTGATTCTCTCTCTTAAAAAAAAAAAAGATGAAGTACCAATAATCACTGAAACACGGTGGCACTATGGAATTGATCTAGGGTTTAGGCATTCCTGCTCTGGCATTGCTAGTTGGGAATTCTGGAAGTTGTAGTCTATTCCCAACCCATTTGGAGGGCACCAGACCGGGGAAGAGTGCTGTAGACTCCCTCTTTGTCTTTCTTTTCTCTTCTCACTTTTGTTCACAAAAACAGGGGCTTAGAGGAACTAGTGTTTTGTGACCTCACCTTTCCACATGGGTGATTCATCAAAGAACTGCATGTGTTCTGTGTAGCGTACATGCTGATTTTATTGCAAAGTGCCATATGGAGTGCAAAATTAAAACTTGGAAAGATCTGGGGCTGTAAACACTGCAGGAAAAGTATACTGCACTGTATAAACATGGCCAAAGAATTATCACCACCATCATCATCAAAAATAAAAAAAGCAAATATGTGTGAGAAGATATTCTGTCTTCCCCCTACATACAATTCAAAGTATGACTCAATAAACAAAGGCCGAGTCCTAACAATGGACTTAATGACTCTTCTTCCTTGATAATGGAAGAATGTGCAATTCAGACAAAAAGCTATAGAATGTAAATGCATGGAGCTGTGGGTGTTTCTTATATCCTGTTTGGTGGTTGTCCTGAAGTCATAATGTGAATTGTAGATACATTTATATGAACTCACTATGGCTTATATACTGGAGGAGGACTGAAACAGAACAATCAAGGAGAGGCACTATCCCAATGTTTACCTGGTGAAGTATCTTTGATTAAGCTGAGGTATGGAGCCATATATTGACAATGGCCTTGGAAACTTCTACTTTAACCTTTTGCTTATTTTAAATCAAGCTTCTTATCCATCCTAAAATTGGTGCAGTGAAATTCTTAGTTGGACTTAGAGGTCCACATTCATTTTTTTGGAGGGGGTGTGTGCCTTCAAGTCAGTTTTGACTCCTGGCAACTGCCTGGACAAGTCCCTGCAGTTTTGTTGACAGGGTTTTTCAGAAGTGGTTTGCCATTGCCTCCTTCCTAGGGCTGAGAGAGAGGGACTGGCCCAAGGTCACCCAGATGGCTTTGTGCCCAAGACAGGACTAGAATTCATGGTCTCCCAGGTTCTAGCCTGCTCTTAACCACTATACCAAACTGCCTTTCAAATTCAAATATCATCCAAAAATTCACTGGCTGCTTTGAAACTATCACCGATTAGGTTCCTTCATTGTTATAAACCATAACATGGATTGCTTAAGATGTGGTACTGTAAGCTCCAGTATATGGAATTGTACAATGTGGGAACCTAGCCACTGTAGTGTGTTTAAGAAAACACGATGAAGCAAATCTTATCTTAGTACAACAGCTACTTCACCTTATGAGCATATAGTGGGGCAAGGAAACAAATTACATCGCTTTCCTTGGAAGAAAGTGGGTTATGAATGTTTCATTTTCTTTCTTCAGTGAAAATAAATCCACAAAGCCCTCACCTATAAAGGATAATTCCTGTGAAGCACAGTCAGTGTAAAAATGACAAAATATTTTGAAAGTCTATTTTACATCACATGCAATCAATTCAACAAAGAACCCTTTAAAATCAACGGCTTGTAGCTGCAGCAAAAACAACCATTTGAAAAATACAGTCTGGTGTCTAAAACCTTCACCCAAGGACCTGGGATAAATCCAAGGGGTGGTTCCTTTCAAGACAGGTTCACCTCCTTTTTCTCTGGCAATATATTTTTCTAATCAAGATCCAGTGGATCCAGTGGACTACTACAAACACGTGTACATGTAGATGGGGTACACTGAAATGGTTTTGAAGTTACAATGGTTTTTGGTTATACATCTCTCCAAGCCACCTTGCCAGTTCCACAGGGACCCTTGCTTACAACTGATCTCTCCTCCTCTGTCTTCTGTGAATTCCCAGGGCATTCCAGTTTATTCTACTTTCATTAGCTCTTAGACAATAAAGACAATCCAGTGTCTTTAAGTCTTGCCAAATTATGTTATAATATGTGTAAACACATTTCAATGAACTTAACTACTAATTGTTATGCAATGTTTTGCAATGGTGGCCTTTTTTTTCTTTAGGTCTATAATAAAGTGTCTCTCTGTCTCTCTCCCTCTGTTTCTATCATCTCTCTCTGTCATCTCTATCATCTATCGTCTCTATCATCTCTATCTCTGCCTCTGCCTCTGCCTCTATCTCTATCTCTATCTTTATCTCTCTCATCACCTTGATATTTCCACTCAGGGAAAAAACAACAACAACAAACTTATAAGATATTCCATCCTTGGGACTGAATAGAAAATAGGGAGGCTGTAGCCAGCTAGTTGGAACAACCAGGGAACCAGCACATGGCTGAAGCAGTGTTTGCACCATAAAAACAGGGCACAAACTGTACAAAACCCTTCATCATCAAGGTACCTTAAGTGCAAAATCCCATCCATTAAAATAACACAACCAAAATTATATTCAGCTTCAGGGCAGGGGAAGAGAGATGAAGTGTGACTTAGCAGGCAACTGAATATTGCTTTCATCAAACTGAGGGAGGCAGCCAAAGAAGGATCCAGTGTAGTAGTAATAGTAGTAACCCAGTAGAAAACAGGGCTCTACCTGAGAACATAGAGAGCAGTGATCAAATAAGAGAACATTGAAATAGATGGACAGCCCTAGAATATGGCAACCTCCTCTGAAATAATAAGTAATTATTTCCTTTTGTTGCAATGTTCATTCTTTAGGATGGGGTCGCTGAGTTCCATTGAGCTCCTTGGCTCGGGTTGACATTCTTTGCAGCCCTGGCAGGGTTTCAAAACTGTTCCCTCTGGTGCTGTTTTGGTGAAGAAACATTGCTCTGTAGCTGTTAGTCTGTCTTTTCCTTCCCTTCGCCTTTGGATTCTTTGGAGCTGGAGCTGTCAAGGAAGCTAAAGGAAACTGCTGCAAGCCACAGACTGCAATTAGATTTTCCCCACTTGTCACTTTAGACTCTTAATTCCCCCCACCCCCACTTCTTTTTCTTCCTCCTCTGGCTCTTTGTTTGAATGCTGCCATTAAAAAAAAAAAAAGACTCCCATTTTTAAAATTATGCACTCACGGATCTCTCCAAAGGAGCCGGGGATTTAAACAAAACATTCTTTAAGAGCATTGATTTGCCTCTTTAAATAGGTTTCTTTTCCCTTTTTCTCCCCCTAGTCATCCCCCCACCATTGAAACATACATTTTAGTTGCTGACTTGTTAGTTAGAAAGCCTGGTGCACTGAATGAATCAGTTCATGTGGCTAAAGTGAAAAGTGGGTTAGGTGGATGGATGTTGACAAAGCCCTAATGTCGTGTTTCTCAACCTTGGCAACTTGAAGATGTGTGGACTTCAACTCTCAGAATTCCCCAGCCAGCTATGCATTTCTGGGAGTTGAAGTCCACACATCTTCAAGTTGCCAAGGTTGAGAAACACTGCCTGAATAGGCCATCCTGTTCCAATGACTGAGCCACTTCTACCTTCCTTCACTCTGAACTGGCTTCTAAAGCATGCCAAGTTGCCAGTCCCCATCATCTGTTGCCTTTAGGGCTAGATAGAGGTCAAGCAGAAATCTGCTGGCAGGTTTTTCATATAGCATGGAAGATGGATCTGGGAGCTACTGGGGATTCTTACTGGCTGGTTCTTCATCGGAATCTGCTTATACTTATAAGTACCTATTCAGCCTCACTTCTGCTATGCCCCACAGCATATGTGGTTGCCTGCTTTGACATCTTCCCCACAACAACATCGGATGGTAACTACCAGAAAATTCCCTTTATAGAGAGAGCCAGTCTTTGTGATTTGGGTAAGCCCAAACCCCTTGCACACATTTTCTTCCACTGTCTCTTCCTCGATAGCACACGCTCCATCCTTTTAACACCCCTCATCAACAGAAGCCAATTCCACCTTGAGGTAGCTGCTGTGCGTCTCCTCTTGCTGAATCAGAAATCAACAGTTACAAATAGAGTAGCTACCTTTTTGGTGGCAGCTCTCTCAATCAGAAGGAAAATTCTGTTTTTACCCTGATCTTCTTCTTCTTCTTCCTAGCATTTTCCCGCTATCACAGGTCTGCTTTTCAGATCCCGAAATGCCCCTTTGCCCGATCGTCCGCATCCTCAGGGGACAGTCCCTCGATTTGCATGTCCTTACTGATGGTGTCTTGCCATCTCTGTTTTGGTCACCCACGTGGCAGCCAGCCATCAATTTTAAGATGGTAAACTGTTTTGGCGACAGTGGAAGGTTCCGCTCTAAGGACATGTCCACACCAACGAAGCCGGCTTTCTCTCATCTTCTCTGTAATTAATGACACACCTAGTTGTTGTCTGTTTTTATCCTGATGCGACTGCTATTTTGCTACCTTTTACTCTCTAGTTTTATCTTTTGTTCTGTCCATTCTTTTTAGGCTTTTATTTTACCTCTGTCTTTACTTGTATTATATTTGTATTTTTATGCAGTTGAATTTTATTTGTTTTTATTTGTTTTTCTACTTGCTGGCCACATTTAGAAACAAACAGACAAATGAATGAAGTTGATGATCGGATGACTGATGCCAAATCAGAGTGAGAGGGAAGGGTGGCTGATCTTTACTTCATCCTTCTTCACAGGCATTCCTACAAAATGTCTATAGTGCCCACTGGAGGGAGTTTGTGGTCATGCTGGATTTGGTGTTTGTGTGTATGTGTGTGTGTGTGTACAAGCGCCTTCGAGTCAGTGTTGACCGCCTGGACTGCAGTTTTCTTGGGAAGGTTTTTCAGAAGTGGTTTGCCATTGCCTCCTTCCTAGGGCTGAGAGAAGGTGACTGGCGCAAGGTCACCCAGCTAGCTTTGTGCCTAAGGTGGGACTAGAACTCACGATCTCCCAGTTTCTAGCCTGATGCTTTACCCACTATGCCAAACTGGCTCTCTCTTATGGTAATAATGTGTATGCTTTCATGCTGGATGGTAGCACTGTGTAAAATATTTTGAACTTTAAATGGCTCCAGCTTGAACCCCTCTGTTTCAAGTTCAAAACACCTTATTAGAAGTGTTCAAAAGCTGTTTTGATTCTTCTGGGAGAGTTCCAAGTTGAAACAAACCCCGTTTTGAGTGCAAAACATCAAGTAACTCATTTTTTGAAACAGTTTGAGTTTGAAATGTTTTGCATGCTTACAGTGAATAGCGTAGTGAAAAAAATTAGCACAGCCTGTCACTGCTGTAAAAAAGATAGAATCTATAGGAAGGGAACTGAACAGTCTACAGTTCTGGTCACCATATTTGGTATGGCTAATGTGGATAGAGAAAAGTTTTTCTCCCTCTCTCACAATTTCATCTATAAACAGATTCATGTGAAGAGCATCAGGACCAACAGATGAAAGGACTCCTTTATATAGCACTTAATTTACACTGCAGAATTTGCTGCCATAACACGTTGCAGCAGGCACTATATGGCTCAGAACTTTGTATTACCCAAATAGTGATTTTTTTTTTAACCCAGTGAATGTGATTGTGTCCTGCCAGAATTGCCAGGAAGGACACTTGACTGGAGCGTCTGGTTAACTGAATTATGGGAAGAGGCTTTCTGAGTTATGTTCATATGGAACGTCACACCTTTTATTTTATATTCGTTGATTATGACTGGCTATTTCTATTTATTAATTACTCAGAAACACTTATCAGATGATGTGATCTTGGAAGAATCTGTTTTGCGTTAATTCCAATATGAAGTGACCTGATTCTGGTGACACATCAAATGCAATGGAATGATGCACAACCCATGCTTAATCAGTATTGACCATCACCAATACAGATCGAACAGCTCCAAAGTTTAGTCAACCAACTAATGTGTGTATTTTTGTGGAACACTCCTAATCTTCATATGTTCACTGAACCACCAAATGGAGCTGAGTGTTCAATGGAGGTAAATAGTTCAGTAATAGGACCAGGTCCAAAGGAAGAGTCAAAATCACATGCAGATCAAGGAATTCTTCAGGTGCTTCTAGGCATGCACAGAAATTGCCTGATGAAAACCATTTGATGGAAAAGAGAGAAGAATTCCAGTATGATAATTTATGGTGGGGAAATAAGTATTCCAGGAATAGTGTCTGATGAAAGGGAGGGATGTAAGTATGGAAGGAATGTGATTAGAATGGAAGGACAGAAGAAGACATGCCAATTGGGAATTTGGTGATCCTGGTTAATTTTTCGATGGACACTGTCCTCACGTTGTTGGACTTGCTCATGACCTAAATTATATTCTTTAAGGAAACTGTAAGATGTCAGTAGACTCTGTTGTGTCCTTTGTCCAGTCTAGCCTTATCATCCTCGCAGGGTTTTGTTAGGGGATGTGAGGAAGTATTGTGTTTTGGATTCAGTTATTAAGTCTTTGATTTTTTCCAGATTTGGATTTTTGTAAAATATGTACTGCAAGGTCAAAGGCTACTCATGGTGGTAGGGTTTGGGCTATGCTTCTTGTTCCTTGGCTGAATTGGAAGGGGGGTTTTGGCTGATCCATGAGATTAATGGAATGATAGTGGAATTGTCTGCAATTTATTTGGCTTTGGAGTGATTATTGGGTTTGTGTCCTGGGAAGTTTAAGATACTGTGAGATTCTCATTCTGTTTACCAGCTATAAAAGTGGGTGTGTTTGGTAATCAGGCATCAGTGGTGGCTGTGATTTGGAGTCTGAATAACATTCTTTGTTCTTGAATCTTTCATGTTAGATTTTGGTGGATTCCTTCCCATGTAGCAATTTTGGGGGGTGAATTAGCAGACACAATCACTAAATGTGCATTGGATCATTTGGAAGTGGATCATTTGCAGGGCACTTTTTGGAGTCAAGATGGTTAGAATTTGGGTTAGAGACGAAATGGGGAACACCTGGCAGAAGGAATGGGATTGTGATATTACTAGCTGAAGGATGTACTACTTTAGTCAGAAGACTAGTGATTTTTTACTTTTTGATGTTCCTGGCAGAGCCCATCAAGTTTCTCTCTTGAGGGTGCTGTCTGAACACCGTTCTACTCAGGACAAGTTGTTTCTTATTGGAAAGGTAGATGATAATTTATGCCCTGTTAGTGGTATTGCTGAAACTGTTGCTTGCTTGCTATGGGACTGTGTCAATTTCTTACTGTCTCTATCTCTGTCCTCTCTATCCCTATCCCCATCCCTATAATCTCTATCTTTATCTCTATTTCTATCACTATCATCTTTTCTATCTCTGTCGCTATCTCTGTCTCCATCATATCTATCTCTATCTCTCTCTATTTCTATCTCTATCATCATTCCTAGAGGGTGGCATATAAGGGCGGCTTATAAGGGCAGCATATAAGGGTGAGTAGAATTTATCTACTGGCATTTGCATGCTTTTGAATTGCTAGGTTGGCAAGAGCTGGGGCAAGCGTGGGAACTCACTCTGTCACGCGGTGCTCGGGTCTCAAACCGCTGAACTTGCAACCTTCTGGTTGACAAGCCTGGTGTCTTAACCGCTGAGCCACCACACCAATATTTCCAAATTCATTTTATTTAACACTGATAACATAATGTAGGTGAGAGAAACAAAACATTTGCATGATAAAGAGGAACAGAAAAACAGTATGACTCTAGTCTTTTGGGCAAATGGGCATTTCAGCTGGTATTGCTGTGAATTTTATGCCAACATACATTCAGAAGTCATGCATTATTTACCCCCAATAATTATGAGAAATGTAAGCCTCATGAACTGCTTTAATTGATAGTCTTATAGTTTAAATGGGCTGAAAGAAGTGATTGGTATTTGTTAGAAAACAGCCTTCTTGTTCATGTTTTCATAACTTGAAATAAAATTTTAGAGATAATTTGTAAAAAAAAACCCTCATCTTTTTCTTCTCGTTTTCCTTTTGATATGTAAGGGGCAGAGCCAAGTTTAAGAATCTCAGCAGATGTCATGTTTGCCTTGTTGGAAGTTCTGGCAAATCCAGCATGCCTCATTTGCATGTGAATTAACATGTAAATTGAGTTGTCCAACAATGCAACTCTGAGGAAGCTATTTCTTGCCACTCCCACTTTCTTTCCCTCTCTTCCTTCTTCTCCACCAGAAGCAAGCACACAGATGTGTGCTGCTGTCCTCCATTCTAGGCACCATGTGGTGGGCCTGGAATTCCCCTTTCTTCCAAAGAGCTCTTGGCAGCTGTAGGGCTGAGAGTTTAGGGCAAAACTAAGTATTTAGAAAGAAAAGAAGAACAAAGGAACCTCATCTTTTCCACCATGATGGATGTAACAGAAGCAACATTAAAGTCAGTAAGATTCTTTTTACTTCTTAACCTAATATGTCTGAGCGTGTAATTCTTTATGCTTGGGAGGGCTGAATATGTAAGATCCATACCCTGTATTTCTCTGGCATGCTCATTGAAGCTATCTAAGATAATATTCTTTTTCTGTGCCAGCTTCTCAGCTGTGTTATAAGCTCTGTTCCAATTCGGTTGGTCCTAGCAGGCCACTAAACTGGCTTCATGCCTGGACTTTGCTGAAATGGAAGGTTTTTCTATCCATCACCTTGGTGTTAGCGTATAATAACTGTATTGCCTGCAAGAAAAAAATATCCAAAATCCATAGACCCAATACCCTTTATAGGCCAAATTATTTTTTATAGACTAGATAATGTCTCTGTCCATCAGCACAATAGCTCTCTCTGTTCACTCTTTAAACAGAACAGGACTACATTTGGTGGGAGAGGAGAAGATGGCAAAAGAAAGAGCTGGATCTGGCCAGGGCTGCAAAGAAAAAAAATGCAGAAAATTTTCCCCAGTGCATCCCTTTGGGAGAGGTAGTTGAGCAGCAGCTATGAAGGTTGGCAACTGTTCCATTTAAAGACTCCACCGTCTTGGTCCTGAGAGCCATGTCAAGAGTAAGTTTCATATCAATTCCATACTTCTTTTTCAGTGATCCTTGGAGATTTTTACCTGTCAGTTAGATCTCTTGTGGAGTCCTTGGTGCTCTCTGAGCTTGGTGGTGTTCTTGCAGATGTTTCATTGCCAGACTAGGTAACATCATCAGTGCGAGGGAGTGTGGGGTTTGCTCCCTGTTTATATACAGGAGCTTGTCCTGCCAGTTTTGGTGGGGGTGTGGTTTTCTCCTTGGTAGTGCCTTGATTAGGGTATTGTTGTCTGCTTGATTGTCTGTATGCTTGATTGTCTGTCTCCTTGGTAGTTCCTTGATTAGGGTATCATTTTCCTCTTGATTGTTTGTCTGGTGTTAACCCCTGATTATCTGGGTGTAGGCTGCTGGAGAGGATGTGCTCTGGTCTTTTTGTTTTCTTCTTAGCTTTTTAAATTGTCTCTTTGAAAGGTCTGTGAATGTAGCTTATCTCTATGTGCCTATTGATAGTTGATTTGTCTGAATGCCAAGCTTTAGACCTCTTGCAAATTTGTGTGCACCTCTTTCCTATCTTTTAAATATGAGGTGGCCAGTCAAAGGTACTGATGTCCCTTTTCCATCCTGCCCACACTAAGGGCAACTCATGCACCAAGTTATCAACACTATGTATGCACATATGTCTTCAAGTCAGCATTGACTGCTGGTGACTGCCTGGACAAGTCCCTGCAGTTTTCTTGGCAAGATTTTGGAAGTGGTTTTCCATTACCTGCTTCCTAGGGCTGAGAGAGAGGGACTGACTCAAGGTCACCCAGCTGGCTTTGTGCCCAAGGTGGGACTAGATCTCATGGTCTCCCAGTTTCTAGCCTGGTGCCTTAACCACCACACCAAGGTAGAGTAAATATGCTTGCAAGCTGTGAGGTCGGTGTGGAAGCTAAGGCAGTTGCTTTTCTTGTAAAGCCCAACCTGCCTTAAAGGAAACTCAAGAAAACTTTTATGGTTATTGAAATAAAGCATACCTGTTCATCAATGCAAAGTAGCAACAACACAAACCAAAGCTTTGACTGCCTGGGAACCATCAGCAGGAACTGGTTAGTTCCCCCACTCCATCTCTTTTCACAGCTGATATTTCTGAGCAAATGCACTTGGATTGCTCGAGACAAAGAATTGGCATTGGCGCATCCTGTCAGCTAAAATTCCAGAGCGAAATGGCTACATCTGAAATCAGTCCTTGACTGTTGCGTAGAGTCACTGTTGTTTTTAGGACCTGGAACTAAAAACAGTGGAGCAGAGAACATATTAGGAGATAGATGTATCCACTAATCTGACCCTTTGGGTAGACCAATTCTTTCTCTGAATGAGAAAAAAAAACTGTGTCAGGCTTGGGAGGGGAGAAACAATGCCTATTATATTTCACATCCGCATTGCTGTCGTTAGGTAGTTGAAACGATTTCAAACAGATAAACTCCCCTTTGAGATGAGAAGCTGCCTTGGCAGCCAAATCTAGGCCTTGTTTTGATTGATAAACCCTCAGTGACAAGGGGAGGTAAAAAGCAGCTTTATATGAGCCCATGTTTTGCTCATAGAAATAGGAAATTAACTGGCAAAGTTGTCAAAGATAATTAATTCTTGGACTTGCTGTGTCTATTCAGGCTGACGTCCTGAAACTATGCACATGTCAATGGTTTGACAGTGTTTGGTGTTGATCAGCTAAACAGTACTTCAGATGCCTGATTGTTTTGCGTTTTGCCTTCTTTCTGCTTTTTAAGGAAAGGAAAATGAAGAAGGTATAAGCTTGGATGCTTTTTAAAAAAACCATTACATATTCCCTTTAGCTACAGCAGCACGAATCAAACAGCAATGGTGCACTTTAATGTGAAAGTTTCAGGGATCAAGAGATAAAGTCAAAGGCTGTGCTTTAGAACAACACATCTCCCCCTCCTGTTGTTGTTCCTTTCTGCCCCTTAATTTGGGAGGTGGAGGCAGAACATAAATGATAAAAATGCAGCTTGTGCCTGGATAGTCATCTTTTCTCAAGAACAATGCCAAATGAGAGGTAAGCGTGAGATAAAAAAGACGAATGAAGTATTTCAGAATAGGTTATAAATTTGCCTTCTGCACTCAACTGGATTTATGCTTTGTCAAAGACACATTTCATTTGCATGTTGGAGCACCTATCCTATTGGCCTAAAATGAATGTGCAGTAGATGTTAGGAGACCTGTCTCCTAGCAATGTGGTGGGGAAAGCTGGGTACAGATCTCTTTTGGACTGACAATCCATGATTTGCCAGAACAGCCTCAATCACGTCAGAGGTGGTAGCAATGAAGTGTTTATTGCCCTCCCCCATTATTCATTAGAAAAGTTTGCCCAAGTAGTTACTAAAGATCAGTGCAATTTTTTTTGTTAAATGGAACTTTAAAAAAAAAATCGGACACTAGGGGTTAGTTGTTCAATAAAATGTCTCTCGTGAAACAGTGTATAGAAAATATTACAGACTCTTACCAGAATAATAATAATAAGGACTGCATAAAAAGCCTATTCAGGGCCTGCTGCTAAAACTACATAATCAAGATATACTGAAAACTATATTGAAAAGGTGATATTCTCCTCCTCCTGGATTTGGGGATATGAATATGGATTGCTTGAAAGGTTCTGATCTACCTTGAGTGCTAGAGTCCTAAGGGATAGGAAATCATGGAATCTTTGTGAAATCTTGAAGTTCCCAAGTATTTCTGGTTACATTATTATTTTATTTCCTAAAAACAATAGCTAGGGGCCATCTCAAAGAAGACCCCTTCCCTAGGTTCTCCCAACCCTTGGCAGCCCTGTAATCTGAGCACATTTCTTTCCTATTCTTTTCAAGCTAGGTTTAGTTCATCTCAACAATCCCCATGTATTTCTCTGGAGGAGAAACCACTGGAGTTGTTAGGAACGATGTTAGTTTGGGGAAATACATTAGGTGCTCTCCTAGTAGAAACTCAGTTCAGCATAAGCTAGAATGCCTCCCATATTTAATTTTACACCTTCAGAATACAGTATTTTTTAAAATGCACCAATCCACTGGATTGATGCAGAGATGGTCCCGTAATGCAAACAATCCCAGAGGGAGAAGTAGAAATATGTCTGTAAGTCAGGAAAAATTCAGCTGGGATTTGTGAAGGGATAAGAAGAAAAAAAGATGACTGTAACAGAATAATAAACAAAAGAAAAGGCAGACAAGGTACAGAAAAGAGATATACGGTAGCCGAGGGACTCAAATAAGCTATATTCACAATGATGATCTATCTGTCTATATACTACTAAAACTCTCATTGTGTTTATCTGTTTGTACCCTCAAGTTAGCCCAAATGGTGCATTATACCACAACCATTTTTTAATCAAAGTAACTCAAATCCACTAACTTAAAGAATGCATAAAAATCTGGGACTCATTACTCCTGTGGAATTGAAATTTCCACCATGTTCAGACCAGTTTTATTTGCAAAGTTGTGGCCATTGAAGTGTCCCCATGGTCACGCAATTGTGATTTCCGACACTCCCTGCCAGCTTCCCACATGCAAAGTCGATGGGGAAGCCAGCAGGAAGTCAGAAGTCGCTTCTGCTCCCACTACTTTTTTGCCCACCCACGGTCATTCTGTTCATCTGTCTAGGTAAGGGAATATTGACTTATTATTGAAGTTCATTTGCCACTACAATTATTTTTCTATTTATGATGTATACTCTTCTTAGATGATCCTCATGGGACCGTCCAGCACTGGGGTAAAAAAAATATATGGTCAGCCTAAAATTTAATGTTCATTCTGGTCACATCAGACTGTACTACCTTTCTCTCAAAGGATGACCCAATGGGTCACAGGGTTGTCTAGTCAGTAACAAAACTCGAAAATGACGGGCTCATGTGTGTTCTTCTTCTTTGTAAGCCAAGTTCTAGGATTTCTTGTGTTAGCAAACTATCCACTGCCTCGTCATATATACTGCATGATCAGACTCTGATTAGTACTTCTAGGCAAACCAGGATCACAACCAGGATCAAAGCTTAGGAGGAAGAGGAGGAGAAGAAATGCCCCTTGAGACCAGTGATGGATTGAGGACTGCTACTTCATGCCTAAGTCTGCACCGCCCTGCCTTTAAAAAAAAATCTCTACCCAAAAGTGACAATTAATTATTATTTCTGAATTTTTCAAAAGGTACATTTTCTCAGTATGCTTAACATTTAAATATGCATTTTGGTGGGGTTTCTTTTTTTGAGGGGTGGTTGCTTTCTGTTTTTAGATGTGTGTCCTGAACAATAACTACCTGTGAAACATTGTTAAATAGAACTGCAGCTTAGAATTTAACAATGTTTTACAAGTTTGTGTTAGATCTTGGGTTGTATATAAAGGTTGTCATAAACATTTTACTCCTTGTCTACTACATATAATTTGAAAACAACCCCTAAAACCAAAGGTGAATTCATCCTTATTGTTCCAGATCAGTGATGGAAGAATCAATTCATTTTTGATCCACATCAGTTTTGCATGTTTTCACATATTTTCTGGAATTAACATGCATGTGTGCATGCACACAGACACACACACACACACACACAAACACACACATGTCCTTTCAAAATGCAGATGCATGTTGCTTTACTAGGGTGTACTTTGTTTTTTCATACTCACACACCACTAAAAAAATTTGGAGAACTGAAAAATCCGTTGGATACTTCCAAATATCTCTTATCACTTCTCCTTCCCTCTGCCTATTTTAATATGATTAAACTGTAGAAAATTGTGAAATCTCATTAGTGAATATTAGCCTGAGGAGTATGATTCCAGTTAGTTTGTATAAGAACTTGGAAACGGCAGCTTCTTCCAGCCTCCCTAACTCAGACTTACTAATAAATCATATCTCCTCCTTCTTGAATCAAGATAATTTCAAATAAATACCTCACCATAGGGATCCGTTTAGCATTCCCAATCTGAAATGCAAGCAGCATTGTGCAATATTTTGACACAATGAAATCCTTGATGGTTTGAGGACTGGATTGCATTTGCAACCTACACATGTCTATCACTTCAAATATATCACCAGGGCCTATAAAATGGCATATCATTCCCTTTCACTATTCCTAGGGTGGGGGGGGGAGAGGATAACCACCAGACATTCTGCAACCAATCCATGAAGCAGCACTCTACAGTAAACAGATGTGGTGAACATCTGCCCATGAGTTAAAAGAAAATTGCTGCAGCTAAGGGCAGAATGACCTTCAAATGTGTTTCCTTTATGGAAACAAAACAAGAAGATTTCTCTTACTGTTACATTTTTCAGTTCATAAAGAAGATGGGCTCTTACCTGTCTGTCCAGAATACCTATTTGTAAGAGAGAGATTAGGACCTGAAAAAAGTACTCTTAAAAAAAGAGGTTACTTTGTTCCAGAGGAACTTTGACAAATTGCAGCTTTTGGCACAGCATTAACAATTGCAGTCTCTCTTTTGTAGGAACTCTTTTTCAGGATCTGTCTTACCTTCCTTGGTCTTGAGGTACTTGCAGATTTCTTTAAAATGAACTCTTGGTGATGTTTTGAGGTTACTGGAATTTGGAGGGAATTCTGGTATTGCTTTCTCTTCTGCATATTTCCAGCTTCCAGAAAATTTCCTGACTGCCCACATTTCCTAGGGTGGGGAAAAAAAACCTAGTGAGTTTCCCCCAAATGTCTTCTCTAGGGATTCATCATGTGCTATCTGAAGAGATCTGTGTTTGGACTTTCATATTGGTCTTCCCAAATCCTTAGACACAGGTGTTTGACCTTTAATGGAAGTATTCTATATGGAACGTGGAGGGTCTGACCTTGTGCAGAAGCCAACAGACAGAGTCTTTCTTGGGATAGAGCAGCAAGAACTATTTCAGCTGGGTCTACACATGGAGGAAGTACCATCCAAACTATCCTTCCATATTTGACAAGATCAGCTGGATCCAGGTGTGTCTGAAGGGGGGGGGCAATAAAAAGTTGAGTGGGCAGCCATAAATTGCATAATTGAATCCCTGCCCACTTTAAACCATTTTGACCTTGCTGTCAGGCCCAGCCCAAGAACAACAAGGAATCAATCCAGCCAAACTCTGGTTCTTTATTTTCTCACAGCGTATGGACAGAATCTTGCCAGACTCAAGCTACTCTACCTAACCAAAGGGGAAATAACCTGGGAAGGCTCTAGGGCAGGGCTACTCTGAACCTCTTAGTCTTCCCATGTTCCAGCTCTGGACTGTGTTTTCTCTTATCTCACTCCCCTCCCTGGAACGTGCTTCCTCCTTCCAGCAGTGTTACTGAAGTCCATCACATCACCTCCCCCTTCAGAGATACATTCCATCACACTTGCAGAAAACAGTTGCTTATTCACTTAAATTATAAATTAAAATTATAATCCCCAAATGAATCAGTGAAAAGATCTTTGGGCTGTTGACTCCCATGGAGGACAAAGGAGTTGGCCTTTTGGAAAAAAAGACGTAGTGAGAAGAAAGGGAGGCTGAAATGAATACTCTTCCCCAACATTTTGCACAACACACATGCAGTCCTAGATGCAAAGATCTCTGCAGGACAGGTAGCCATGTTGTATACGCAGGCAGGTCTAATGATATGATATCACAGATGTGACACTGAGGGCAGGCCTTATTATGGCTGCTCATAAACTGTGTATCTTTATATACCGGGACTAGAATTTTCTTTACTAAGCCATTTGTTTCTCTGCCTTTATCAGGGTAGACTCTGCCAAAGTCACAACAGCTACTATTTTCTACTGCCCTTCTTTTGCAAAATCAAGAAGACCTTTAAAAAAAAGAAAGAAAATCCCAGTGAAGATCCATCACAGTCCAATACAGGAATCTCCCTGCTTTCCCCTCCTGATCATCATCCTTCCTTTCCATGTGCAGGAGTAGGACCCTGTGTTTTCCCTTCTATCTGAGCAGCTCTTTCAGCACATGGAGTTTGAAGAATTAGCAGAGTTGTCTGTTTAATGAACACCTGCAGCTTTAATCTCTCCTTAGAATCAGTGGAGTGCTTCTGAGAGAATGTTATGCAGCACAAGAGAAGCAGAAACTGCTATGAAATGTTGGAGATTTCCATTTTTCTCCATCACAAATTGCATTCTCTTTTACTTCTGTGACAATGACTGGAGTCTGCATGTTAAGAACAACTTTCATCAAGAAGATCTATGTAGCTATTTCTGAACTGCCCTGAATGACTGGGTAAGCAGAGTTCTTTCATTAGTACTTGTTAAGAGTTTGGAGTATGTCTGTGTTGCAAAATAGCACATTGTAGAGAATTTCCCCTCCTTTATTTCTACTCCAGTTTCCATTTATTTTGAGGAATGAGAGTTTTAAATGTAATTTTGAAATTTCATTTACAGGTGGATATTTTGGTGACTTTTCCATGGTGAGCTGTGGTGTTCTTGCCCGTACAAATTGACCGAGGGAACTCCTTTCATTTGGCAATTTCCTGCCTAGGATGGTCTGCAGTAGTCTTAATGTGATGACTTAATGCCAGTTGTCTGTTTGAAGGTGATTTGACTGATCCACTCTCTAAATTGAATCCTCAAATCAAACCTGATAATTTGAATCAAATTAAATTGATTTGACAATTCAAATCTAAACCCATGAATCAAGTCAACTTGATCTGTCAAAACAAATCTATCAGTGGAATCAGATCTTGGGAGTCTGCAGCCTCCTAAATTCCCCACACTTCAAAAAGATATCAAGAGGGAAATCTTCCAATGAGGCCAGAAATTTGGTGGACAATTTCAAAAGGTCGTTGACAGGCCTGTACCAGAGGTACAATCAATTGCTTTGGGATATGAGGATCATGTCCAGAATCCTCAGTCTCAAAAATGCAGATTTGGCCAGGAAAATCAGCCACAGAATATCTAGATGAAATTTCTGAAGGCAGCATTCATCAATCAACAGGAAATAGTAGCCAAGTATTTTATAATTGCATGGGATGATGTGAGCATGCCTGGAGTGGAGGAAAAGATTACAAAGTGTCTGAAAGATCACATGGAGCTAGTAGTGAGATACCTTTGCTTGATGGATCTGACATGACGGGCTGAAGATCAGGCTATGATTCGAATGCATTTTCAAGTGCATTTCTTCCAAGACAGAGTTCTGTATTTAATAATGCCCAATATATTTACTTTTGCCAGCCTTCCCTCCAAGTGTTAAATGTTTTTATAGCTTTTCATTAATGCAATGCACACCTTTTCAGTGTAATTTGCAGCTAATCATACATTTTTGAATACATCTTTTTTTTCCATTGGAAAACTTGCAACTGAAAACTACATTTTTGGGAGAGATGGGCAGTGATAGAAATTTGAAAAATAAACAAACAAACAAACAAACAAACAAATAAATTTGAAAGAATAACTGTGCTTCAAATCATGAGTTGGCTTTGAATGTGTACCATTAAGTGAACCAAATGAATTTCTTTCCCATGTCTCCCGATTCTCCCATTTCCAGGAAGGTGACTCAATAAGTAGATAGAACTTGGAACACATTCTTGGTGCATTCATATCTCTGTTCTACAGTGAACCAAATCTCTTAGCTTCTCATTACTCCAAATCAGGAATTGAATCTTCAGCAGTTTTGCCCTAAGGTAGAAATATTTGGAGACATTTCATCATATGCATATTGATTTTCATGGCACCTTGAGACTTTTCCCACCTTCCCTCAAAGGTACTGCCAGCTGTAACATTACACAATGAGTCATGAGAATAAAGAAGAAGAAATTTGAGGTTTCATAACCAATATGACTTACCTTTTTCCCAGAGATCAAAGAACACATGGTTCTCCCTGTTGAGTGGAAACCATGGATTTATTTTGGCAGACATTTGGAAACCAGTTATATGTCTTTAGATGACTTGGTTCCAAGTGAACAATTGATCTAAGTGTGAATTTCTGGGTGTACATTGATGAACAATGTCTTTATTTCTAGAGCCGTGTTTCAGTATTAACTACCAGACAAATGGGGACTTGGAGGCTAAGATCTAGGAACTGTAATTCATGTTACTTAGCTTATTATTGCTGAGGAGAGAGAATTTAATTATGCTGCACAAAATCTGGCTTTAGGATATAACAGAACACAGTCATATGAACAGAGACTGTGTTGTTCCCCTCTCTCACTCCCATCCTCCTCCTCCTCCTCCTCCTCCTCCTCCTCCTCCTCCTCCTCCTCCTCCTCCTCCTCCTCCTTCTCCTTCTCCTTCTTTCCTTAACCAGATGGGAGAAATATCAGCTTTCTTAAAACAAACATTAGAGAAATTAAGTCACCAGACTTCCAGCACTGAGGCTGGGTTTGAGTACCTGTGTGTCTGCCTATGCTGCTAGTGCTAAAATAAGATGCATCTCTCTCTCTCAGTCTCTCTCTCTCTCTCTCTCCCTTTCTTTTCACTATTGAGCTCTCCATCT
This sequence comes from Candoia aspera, assembly GCF_035149785.1. NCBI lineage: Eukaryota > Metazoa > Chordata > Lepidosauria > Squamata > Candoiidae > Candoia > Candoia aspera. Next base: position 7,999,022 of record NC_086163.1, read on the forward strand.
TTAGATGTTTATGTGGCAGAAAGGGCAACTTTAATGAAAAGGGAGAGGGTGAGAGGGAAAGAAAAAAAGAAGATGAAGTTGGTAGATGATGGAGCATCTATAGTGCATTTCCCTGCTGATGCCAGTGTTCTTTACTTGGTACCTTGAGTGTTCAGCAAAGTAGGAAGGTGGGATATAATGCCCCCAAGTTCTGAAACAGACAAACAAACAAACAAACAGGACAAAGAAATTGGTGGTGGCGTAATAAAGCTAAAGCTGATTTCATTTCATTTCAATTCCATCTGGCGGGACCCAGAGGACATGTCTTTTCTGCTGTGGCTTCTGCTCTCTGGAACATCATTCCCCCTGAGGTGAGCTTGGCCCCATCCCTGTTAGCCTTCTGAAAAGCCCTTCAAATGTGATTTTTCTAGCAACCCTGGGGATCCCATGGGGAGCCTGCGAAGTGGTTGTATGATGTCAGGTGATCGTTATTCTTCTGCGATCCAGGCTTTTTTATGGTTTATTTTATTTATGTTTCAGTGTTTTAAGATTGGTTACCTTGCTTTAAGTATTGTTGTGCTTTTACGCTGCCCAGAGTCATGTTATGGGAGATGGCGGGCTGTATAAATTTGCTAAACAAACAAACAAACAAACAAATATATAAATAAATGAAATTTAAATTTTATTAATTACAAATTTGACCATTCCTCCCTAATATATTTAATGTTTTATTCCTGTTATATTGAAAAGCACAATCCAGTAATAACTTTTGGAAGGGCTGCCATGAGTCTGTGTGTGGGCTAAGGCTGCGTATGTGCACCTCTGCTCTTCCCATTCACTTTGGAATAAATCTTACTGCACTGAATGAGGCTCACTTTGGAACAGACGTACCCTGGATTGCTTGGTGAATTTCTCCCACTGTTTTGCTCCATCCTCAGAAGTCCTCAGTTTCTTCCTTTCTACTGCAGGATTCCTAGAACAACAAAAAAGCTTCTTTTGTAGCTATAAATACAGCTGTCAACTGAATTGTGCCCAAGGGGTTGTGCATCATGGTTTCCTAAATTTTAATCAGGCTAATGTTTGCATTTGTGTGGAGTTCATGTGTCCTGCAAAGCTCTTAATCCTCCATTTGCCATACCAGGCAAAATGCCCAGTCTCACTTGGGGCTTTGCTAGCAAACAGTTCTGATTCCATTGACTTCTTGCCACCACATTCTTAATACATTTATAGATCTGATAAGAGCTTTGCTTGAGATCCTGTCTCTGCAGAGCAGATCCAGGAGTTTCTGTTGCTGGTGGTATAAGCTCCCCTCTTTTTTTCCACTTCTTATACAACATAAGTGTCCTGACAATTTAAAATGAAAACTATCCATCTCTCTTTTTGTTGTTATACATATGCTAGGAAACACATGTCATAAAATGCTGACAAGATTTCTTAGTGCAATGGAAGGCGATGCGAAATTCCTCTTAAGTGGTTGAAAAAGTGATCAGGAATTGCTCCTAACTTTAAATGAAAAAGCCAAATAATTTTAAAGCTCGTAACTTTGGTTTCTAAAATTGTAGCTAATATTGATAGAATATCTACTTTTTTCCTTTTCTTTTTTTCCAATACTCTAAGTTATCTAAATAACAGAATGTCAAGAATTTAAATGATATCATATAAATATATCAATTGATATAATGTATCAAGATTTATAACAATACAATAAAAAGGAAAAAAATGGAATTGCTCCTAGACATAGATATTTTAAAGAATTTTTTCATGGAATCTGCTGCAATAGGTGTTTAAAAAGATCTCTGACAGGATGAAAGCTGGTGGCTAACCTTTGCCCTTCCTGGTATAATCTTAATTGGTCAGTAGGAGGTTGAATTTTCTAAAATATATGAGATAAGCATAGGCTTTCTTCTTCATTGTTTAAAATCTTAGCGTGCTTATTGAAAACAAAAACAAAAACAAAACCACCAGTCTCTTTGCAGATTATTCTTCTTTGGCACTTCCTGGACTATGTAATCAGTGTTGCATACTCCCATGGTCATTCCAAGAAGTACCATGCAATTCCTGATAATTTTATTTATTTATTTTTTATTTTCTATCCCACCTTTATTATTTTTTATAAATAACTCAAGGTGGCGAATATAGCTAATATTCCTTCCTCCTCCTGTTTTACCCAAAACAACAGCCCTGTGAGGTGAGTTGGACTGAGAGAGAATGACTGGCCCAAGGTCACCCAGCCAGCTTTCATGCCCAAGGCGGGACTAGAACTCTCCTACTATGCCTGATTGGCTCTTGGGCTGAGAGAGAGGGACTGGCCCAAGGTCACCCAGCCGGTTTTCATGCCTAAGGCGGGACTAGAACTCACAGACTCCTGATTTCTAGCCTGTTGCCTTAACCACTAGACCAAACTGGCTGTCTCAAATTTGGCATATATTTAAAAATGGTTTAAGAGGTCATACTAGAAATCTGCCCCCCACCCCCAAGTGGACAGATTAATGGAATAACCTTACAGATCTCTAACTGGTAAACTTTTGTGGAATTTTCCAGATCACTGAAATAATAGATCTATATGAATGGTCATTTGGCTTGTGACTATAGCAGCTTAGATCCAGATTCACACTGATCCTGAGCATGGAAATGTTATTAAGATCTGTAGCTAAATAGCTATTGATAGTCTCTCCTTCATGAAATTGTTTAATACTCCTATGGCTAAGACAATAGCAGGATAAGTGTTAATGAAATAAATATGAATTATAGAAAGGAATAAGAAAGGACAACAAGATAATAAATTAGGGAAGAACCAAGGGAGCAGTCAGGGCAAGACCTGCAAACAGTGATCTAGTACACACACACAAGGTGGAGTTGTGATCACACCGTTGTGGCCAATAACTTGACTTTCCATATTCTTGACTTTCCATTATTTTTTATAAATAACTCAAGGTGGCGAACATAGCTAATATTCCTTCCTCCTCCTGTTTTACCCAAAACAACAGCCCTGTGAGGTGAGTTGGACTGAGAGAGAATGACTGGCCCATGGACACCCATGCATTGCATAGTCCTCTTTCCAGAAATATAGTCTCCCTGGCTGTCCAACATTTCCATTAAATTTCAAGGGAAGACTTCAGGTGGGAATTGCTCCACAGGGGCTTTTTCAGGTTGGAAGGAAAGGCAGCCAGGGAAGCTGAAAAGTAGCAGAATGAAGTTTAATAGGAAACTCCACCATCACAACACTAACATTGTTCACCACCTTCAACAATAAAGCAAACTCAGAAATAGCCCCAAGTGTGGATGTCCTAGTCTTCATTATCTCTCCAACTTCTCATGCTTCAATTAAATTCTTGAATTCATGAGTCCTGTATGCACATCTATGTTCCAGTGCATTCAGGCCTTTTTGGATTTGAACGGAGAGGTGCTAGGTTCCCAGGATGCCTGATGCACATGTTGTATATGCACACTTTTGAACATGGGAAGTTTAGACTGTAAGTTAGAGTTCAATCACTCCCTTCATACATTTCCCAATTTCTCATAGTGAAAGTATTCAAAGATTGGACAATCTTTATTGCAGGTTATCAAATTCTGGATTTCCTCCAATCTAATTATTAGAAGAATGCTTGATCTGGTGTTAACTAACCCCTTTATTATTGGCCATAAGGCTGTTATGCAAAATTTAATTTCCTAGGAAGTACATCCCATTGAAAAAAACAAAATGTACTTCTGAGCAATTTATTTTAGGGTCAAGCCACAATTCCTATTTCCTCCCCCCTCCTTTCTGGCTAAATTATTTTAAAATTATTTTTTTCTTTTAAAACCAGAAGTTGTAATGGAAAATCAAACTGGCTTCCTGAACCGTTGGTCAGAATACTTTTGCTGTTATGCAGGGAGAAATGAAGGCTTAATGGTGGTGAATGGCAATGGAATACTTGTGGGTTTTGGCTAAGTTAAGAGTAACACCACAAGGATTAGCTTCTTTACAGTCATGACTGATGGCCATGAAAATAGATATGAGGCAGAGATCAACCATGATACAAAATAATGTAATTATGTTACTGAAAACAGTCTTCTTTGGCCCATGAAAAAGGAAAATTGGTCAAAAAGGCATGGATGAGTGAGCTGACATTATGCAAGAGGTCAATTTTTATTACAAATCTAACCCCAGTTGGTTTTGCATTGGAGAAAATGACTTATTTGGGTCATAGGGACTTATACTGTTCTGGTAAGAAGTAGCAGCAAATACGTTTCCTGTAGCCCTTGGATGATTTCTGTCTCTGTGAAAGATTTCGGGAACATCTCTTTTTAAACTGTTGCATGTATGCACACGTTTCTGCTTCCCTATGCTAAATCTCTATGGCAGTCTTGGAATAGCATGATGGGAAAGTCAATATGCCTATTTCTGATGTATTTCTAATTCTCCCTTTCGGTCAGATCAACAGTTACAACTTTTAATCATTGATTGATCAATTGATTGAATTTATATCCTGCGTTACCTTTAGATGGCTAAGGCAGTCTTATTTTATGTATCCCCACAACAACTATCCTATGAGATAGGTTGGCACAAGAGAGACATGGAGAGAGATTGTCCTAAAGTCAAGCCGTGAGACTTGGATCTGACAAATCCGTGTCCAACACTTTATCTATTGCACTGCATTGCATCTCTGGAAGATACTCTGTGACCTCCAGTTATTTGTCTGTAATGTTTTGAATGAAAAAATCAGAGAACTGGTATAAATTTGCTATTTGGTTCAGCAATAAGCATTTTCATCCATACGTTTGGTCCATTTCATACATCCTTCATCGACACACACGTGCACGCACAAACACATTTCAAACTAATAATCTTCACAATGCTAAATGTTATATAGCCAAAACTATATATTCCAAGTGGGATAAGGAGGTACAAGGCCTGGGAGAACACAGGTGAAGGAAGAAATCCAGATATAATGTAAGGAGGATAAAGCATGACCAAGGCCCATGGCTTTACTGTAGATAAACAAAACAAAACATATAATTACTACAATTGATTAATGGTGAGGAATGGAACATCTGGGGACAAGCGGGGATGAAATGGAGTATGCTGGAAAGGGCCTGGCTCCACGCTGCCACGTTTTGTTGCAGGTCCTACTTGTATTCTAATAAGCTTGCTGGAACTGATGTAACTTTCCCCTAATTATAATTGCTTGACTTAAATCTAATGAGTCATTCAGCTTGAAACGATTGGGAATCCCTCATGCTGTTTCTCAATCAGTCTCGCCATTCATTGAGTAATTGAAAGATGATATCAGGAGAACCTGATTTAAGGGGCCAATGCAGTTCTCATAAAAGGCAAACAATGGGGCCTCTTGTAGGAACTGGCAAAGGTTTATCCCAAGTCCACTCTGGTGCTCAACATCTCAATACATGGCTTGGATGATGAGGTAGAAATAAACACTTGTTCCACTTACAAATATACAGCTCAGGGGTTAGGATGATGTCAACACTAGAGAACTGGGTTCAGATGTAAGAATAGCAGAATGCACTGAGCTGCATGGAACATATTTAGCAAAGATGTATCACAAATGAAACGTGGGTCACAGACTAAACAGCAACATGATGCTGCCCTCAAAAGCATATGTCATTAGGAAATGTACTAAAAGGTAAGGCAAACCCCCTGTTTTAGGCTAAAAGGGTCAGAATTTAGGTTGAACTAAAACTTTTCCAACCTGCCTTCCATTTGCACACATCTTCATATATTAGTTGTCCATAGTTTTACCTATGTGACCAAAGTTTTCTGAAGAATCCCATTTCAAAAATCAAGTCCTTATGTAATTGCGTAAGTGTCTCCATCCCACCCAGAATTTATGAAAAGAAATCTAGTCTGCAAAACAATTCAGGAGTTTAGAAAATGTCATAGAGACACAAACCAACCAAGAGTTGCTGGAATCTTCAGAAGTCCTGGGAAAATCTGACTTTTTAAAGACATAATATGGGCAGTATTCAGACAGCCATCACAGTCCAGTTCTAACAAAAGGTTTCAGAGTGTAGATGCCATACTCTACAAAAATGAGTGCATAAAGAAATGAGTGGGACCCAAAGCAAAAACTAACATTGATTTAATTTAAATGTTAGTGTAATTAGAATGGAATGGATGGAATACAGCTAATATGATTGCTCCCATATATGTAAGATTTTTAATCTTTTATCACTTTAACAATGAGAACTTTTGGAGGTGTTCTGAAGCCCAGACCCACAGCTCTGGGGTCACTTGCATGAGTCACCCAGGCTACAAGTGATACATTTATAAGCTAGAATTTTAAGCCCAAGTAGAGCTTAGTAGAAGTGTGCAAATTAGGCTGAATTAGATTTGCAAATTTGAATTAATTCAGAAAACTGATCCAATTTGATTTGAGCACTCAATCAGATTCCCCCAAATCAATCCAACACTGTTCAATCATTTCCATCAATTCAGAAAAATGATCCAACTCAATCTGAATATATGAGTCAATTAGGGCAAATCCCCAAATGACAGCCAGTCTGATTTCGACTAATTCAGACAGTTGAAATGATTATGTGTGGGCGAAAAATTATCCAAATTTGTCTGGATCGATTCAAACATATTTGATTCAAGTTGACAAATCAATCAATATGATTCATTGGATTGATTCAGTGTTTCAGATGAGTCTGAATCAATGTTTGAGCCCCAGAAGAAAGGTGGGATATGAATATAAAAACTGACCAATGAATGGAAAACTCAGATATATAAATAATTGAAGTTTAAAGTAAGATGCCACTCAATCTGAATGGCTAACTCTACTCTTCTGGGGAAGAGCTCCTGTATTTAAAAGTCTTTCTTTGCTTTAATAAGGGGTGGCTTTAGCAACTGTTGGTGGTGGAGACATTGCCATTCTTATCATTCTAGATCCTGCGAATAATGATAATATAATCTCTTCATGCTTAGGTGGGCTTCTGCAATTTCTCATGCTTTGTATTTCTAGGAAAGTGGGGTCTCCAGAGAGGCAAATCTGACCATTTTCTCATTTGTTTCTGATATTAGCCCCATTTCTGAATCAGACTGGGAAGCCTGGTAAAAAACAAATTATCCAGCAAGATAATTCAATCATATTTGGGGGGGTAGGGGGGATTCAAATACATGCAATTTAGTACTCACTTTTCTCAAGATCCTCAGTTCTTGCAAGCCATTTCCCTGCTAACACCACATATTCCTATGCAAGCAGCCATCTTTTGCTTTGTATTTTTGTTTACTGAGCCTCACTAAATTCTGGAAAGTACATTTCAGTTCTTCAGACTGGGGAGCACAAATATAGCATTTGGATGAAATACATTTTGCTTCCAACCTTTGTCTGTGCTGAGGACACTTCCCTTCCTCTCCTTTTCTTCCTCCTGTAGTCCTTGGACTCATTTCTGGGGTCATGACAACATTGACCAATATCATTGTGTTCCATTAGGAACAGCCCAAAATATCCACCTAATCACTGTTTGAAATAGACAACAGTGGAGTGACAAAATTTCTGAAGGCCTGTTTACTCCAGCATCTAGTCCACTGCAATTGTCAAAATCAAACTGACCAGCATTGCTTTGAAATGCAAATTCCAACAAACTCATAGATCCTCAGGCAGAAGGTGGTGTTTTATACAGTAGCTGGATATGGTGATACCTTCTTTACAGCAGCAAAAGAGACAAACAAAAAAGAGAATGAAATGGAAGTGATAGTTCATTATAAGCAAGTTGATGCCTTCTAGATATTTTGGGCTTCAGCTTCCATCTGCCTTGCCAACATGGACATTGGCAAGGGGTTGTAGGGGTAGTGCTGAAAAATATCTAAAATGTCAATCCTTGGGTTCTATCACGGCAGGAAAATCTCAGCTTTTCTTTGAGGATATCTTTGGAGTTGGGATCACAGGTTTTTTAAAAATTTGGTTTGGTCTGTTGCCAGAGTTGTTCAAATACATAATGAATATGCTACTTAATGAGTTCCATGGCCTTGTTTTAGATTTTGTTTTGACAAGTCACTTTTAAAAAGTGCTCTTACAAGCCAAAGGATTCCTGGTGCCAACTCAGTGAAGAAAGATACACCTGAATTTATTACACCCCAGACCATGCACAGTGGTTTTTTCCCCTTATTTATGTAATCTGTACCTTCCCTGAATTTCAGATCTTGATCCAAAGAAGAAAAAAAGAAAAGTATAAGAAATAACAGATGGACTGGAGCTGGTGTTGTGAGAAAGAACAAAAGTACAGAAAACTTAGTGAAAGTTGCTTCCCAAAAGGTTGTTGTTGTTTATTCGTTTAGTCGCTTCCGACTCTTCGTGACTTCATGGACCAGCCCATGCCAGAGCTTCCTGTCGGTCGTCAACACCCCCAGCTCCCCCAGGGATGAGTCCGTCACCTCTAGAATATCCCAAAAAGTTACATCAGTTCATTTTGGGGGAAAAAAAATGCAGCTTTACCATACAGGCTTTGCTTTTTCTTTACCATTAAGAATGAGAAACTATCATCTATCTATACCTACCTACCTACCTACCTACCTATCATCTCTCTGTCTCTGTCTCTGTCTCTGTCTCTGTCTCTGTCTCTATCTATCTATCCGTCTGTCCGTCCACCCATCCATCCATCTAATATTAAACCCCACTGAGCCCTTTTATTCTTAGTTAATGTGTTTTGGTTGCAACCTCAGAGATTTATTGTTTCATTGCATCACAAAAGAAAGCTGAAACATCTGGCTTAGAGGAAAATTGAGTCTAAAGTAGACTTAAAAAGTGTCCTCTCTGGTATGAAAATTTGCTATAAAATTTACCCTACCATCTCCTCCATCTCTAGCCTTGATTTCTGAAGTGTCTCCATGTCACATTTCAGATGGTTAAATAGCTTGGGAACAAGGATATTGCTCCCACAACATCCTATGAACTTACAACATCAGTAATAACATAGGTAGATGGGTAAGTGAATGGGTGGATAGACAGATTTCTGTAGATATTACTAACAAAGAAAAGGTCTGTTGTGCCAGTGACAACTTGCCTTTCATAATAATTTTCCATAGCAGCAAGATGCAGTGGAGAAGGATTTAAATCCTATTCCATGAAATGTGGTTTCAGTCCAAATCACCCTTTCATGATTGCTCTTCAAATCATTCCCATCGCCATCATCCAGAGGATTTGCAGTAAGCCACATAATGTGGGGTTGCTTGAACTTGGCTTTGCATATCTGTGTGAACTAAACCATTATGTTATGTAAACCATGGCTTTGCATTTGGTACAATCCCTGCCTATTTTCAATAAGACATAGTCAAATGAAGAATGGCTTCTTGGCACTGTGAACCAAGTTTGTAAGTGATAGGTTGCCCCCCTCTACTTGGAGGCTACCTCCTCATAATTGAAACAGAGAAGCTTTTCAATAGATATATGTAAAGTTAGGTTGATAATAACAACAACAACCACAGTAATAAAAACTATTCCAGGCCTTCAAGCTGGAGAAGCCAAAATAAAATGTATGAATAAGACTGTCAACTGGAGTAAAGGAATATGGCGACACTGTTTGCATGTATGTGCTAGCAGGTTGGCAAGGAGTAGGCAAGGAATTGCAGGATTTAATCTTCTGCGCACTAAATACAAATTGTGTCTCTTTCTCACAATACATGCAAGGCACCAGGCGCCGTACATATTTAACAGTACATATTCCCAGGAATATTAGGCTCAGGCCTGCCCACACAACTTCAGTTTCTTCCAAAAAATCAAGCAAAACTAGTCAGGGCACTTTTAATTTCCAGGCTGTTGGAATTGCTGAATATTGCCTGATGTCTTGTACAGAGGTTCCATTGATTTGTCAACAGCAGCATTATGGAGAAAGATGAAAGAAAGAAAGAAAGAAAGATAGTTTCATTCAGGACCCAAAGAATGAGAATCGGCTAATCCCACATCATTTCAAATCATAGTTTATAAGCACAGACTGGTAAATTACTGATCTGAAAGTGCAACAGAATTACAACTCAGATAATATCTCTGGAGCAGGGTTCAGTGAATAATGTTCATTGCATATCATTCTGGACTTTGGATCTTTTCCGACAACACTCCTCAATCATGTCTGGTAATAACTACTGATTTTTTTTGTTCAGGCAAACAAGTGATAAAACCCTTGTTTGGCACAGTCCCTGAATTAGAATGTTCTATGCAGACCAGAGATTAGAGAACATTTGAATAAGTAAATTACACTTACAAGAAATCATCTTAAAAGTCCTATTACAAAGGTCTTTTTATTCCTCACCAGAAGCTTAGCTGCTATGTAGATGCATCCAGTGAATCCCTCAAGAAGATCTGGAATCAGCGTTGTCTCTGCAGAAATAAAATGTACCAATATAATACAGAAGTTCAGTCAGCAAGGAATTAACCAAAGGAATGCAATTTTTTTTCCTAAGAAGCTCCTCTGATGGTAACATTATTAGAGTGATATTATACCTCAGAAAGGCCTGGTGAGGAGATAGCAGAGAAGAATATCTAATTCTATCACTCTGGCTTTAAATCCCAGGCAACCTGAAAGAGGAATTAGGTTGGTCATCTTGTTTTCTGGTGCCCAAACAAGTTGTTAATTCAGATTTGAGGACTAAGGCACAATCACCGTTAAAACACTATCAGTCAGAAATATATCAGGATAGCCTGACACAAAACCACTCTATTTACAAAAAGGTATGTGAAGTAAAGAGGGATCCATCTACAGTTTATTCCACATTCATTCTTAGGGGAACTATTTCAGAAGCTCCTGGGAATTGTAGTTTGATGAAGTGCTAAAAATTCTCTTTCAAAATTCACTAAAACAATGTTATGTTAGCCTCTGATGTTTGACTCGGTTGCCTGGGCATTGGCTTAGAATGGTTCCAAAGGAGGATTAGATGAAAAATCCATGGAGAGGATTATCAGAATATGCTTCTGAATATCAATTTCCATGAGTATTTGGAAACAGCATTAGCCTTTAACCATGCTTAAAAGTATCCCAAAGGTACTGTATCTGGCTACTCCTGGTGGACAATAAATGCTAGACTAAATGGATATTTAGTTGATTTCTCATTTGAAAAAGTCTGAGAAAAGAAATCCTTTTTCAAACTCTTTCTGAAAAATTGAGGAATTTCAATTACCCAGGGAAAATTTGGAAGAGTGACCTCCCCAGTTTAACCACCTATATGAATGGAGAATGCAATTTTAAAGAATACTTAATACTATTTTAATACTGTCTCTCCCTCCTTTCTTAGGCCATTGCTTCTGCCCATTTTACCAGCATGAATTAGTATTATAATTTCATGCAATATTAACTGGACTAAAATTCCTTAGAAGGTAATTTTCATTCCCTCCCCTCAGCTCTTGGATAATTTTATATTGTTCCATCTGATTAGCAGGGTGCTCTCTGTTGCTGTCTCACACACACTATCTTGCACACTAAAGGTCCTATAGAGGAGATAGTTATCAAATCAGATTAACTACAATCTAGATGTGTTAGCAGCCTTCTGGGTCTAAAGGTAGAGAAACAATTGTCCTGCTAGAAGAATTCCATGGTTGTGAAGCTAACACTGAGAAGGCCATGTCCCTGGCACCTGCCATTCTGTTATGAGCAGTAGGAATAACCTTGAGGAACAGGAGGAATAGCCACAACCAAGGCAATGATCTGATAAAAGAAATCTGAGTCCGGGACAGAAATGTAATTTGAGAAAGCATTTCAGACATGAACCTCCCTAGTTCTCATGAAGATAGAGGGAGGGAGGGGGGAGGCACATTCAGACTTTCAAGTTTCTGTTATTGTAATCTTATAATAAGGGGACGCGGTGGCTCTGCGGGTTAAACCGCTGAGCTGCTGAGCTTGCTGATTGGAAGGTTGGCGGTTCGAATCCACGTGATGGGGTGAGCTCCCATTGCTAGTCCCAGCTCCTGCCGGCCTAGCAGTTTGAAAACATGCAAATGTGAGTAGATTAATAGGTACCACTTCAGCGGGCAGGTAATGGCATTCTGTGTAGTCATGCTGGCCACATGACCACGGAAGTGTCTACGGACAAACGCCAGTTCTTCAGCTTTGAAATGGAGATGAGCACTGCCCCCTAGAGTCAGACACAACTGGACTTAATGTCAAGGGAAACCTTTACCTTTACCTAATCTTATAATAAAAGTAGTATTAGCATTCATAATTTTAGTTTCCTAATCTGGAATACCTTGAAGGGCTGACATCTTCTGATCTTCATTAATAACATGCCAATAAACAGGGCCTCTCATATTGACCTTAAAGCTTTATAGGTAGGGATGTAAGTGGATATCTTGGTCCCATTTAAGGTTTTTATGTGTATGTAACAACCAGATTCTTGATACTTGACTAACAACTAAATCGCTACAAGATTTCTCTTCAGATGATTCTCCAGGTGTAAATGAACAGGGGACAATAGAGGGAGAAGATGTAGAGATAGAAATTAACCATAAGTCCAGTCTTATGTTGCACATGTTCAACTATCAAGAATCTTCATGTCCATAGAATTGACACTGTATGTCAACTGACATGTACAGTATGCTAAAAAATTCACAGAGTCCTATAGGTTCAGTCTGAAACCTCTATTTTCCAGAATACCAGTTATGTTGCATGAATGTGAAGGTTGGAAAGTAGTTGGAGGTGACAACTCAAGCACTTTCCTCTAATGATCAGTAACAGTTGCATTATGGAGACCTTCAAGGAAAGCCTAAGCTTGGATAGCTATCTCATGTAGGCAAGTTCTTTGTTCTCTGCAAGATTCTTTTTCCTATGTTATATTTAACATTATAAATTATAGTTTATAAGCCTCCTGAAGGGAGCCCCATAAAATGAGAATACAATTACCCAGTACAGTTGTAACTGATCCAACCAAGTATTATGCATATATTGGACTTCCTAGGTCTAAAGTAGCCTTCTCCAATCTGCTGGCTGGGTATTGCTAAGCCTATGCAGCTAGACGGCATCAAGTTGGGGAAGGAAGATTGAAAACATAGTAAGTTTGTATTTTTCATTTCTTCTCTTCCCCCATCTTCAGCAAGATTTTGCCATGGAAGTAATCCTTTTTTTCCAGTTATCATCCTTAAGCACCAGAGAAAATATGGAAAATAGAAGCAACAAAGAAATTATTATACATTGCATTTACCTGTGATAAATTTAACTTTTGGGAATTGGAAGGAACTCACATTTAAACCAAGTACAGTAGCTTGCCTGAAATGAGCTACCACCCCTCCCTCCTTGCCCCCTTCCCCCGCCCGCTGTTTCACTATTTAAGTAGATTTTTCTCTGTTGGAGTATTACTGTAATTGCTTAGAATGCTTACTGCATTCCCGCTATTATGTATATAATAGAAATTGTATTCAATTAATTGCATGAATTTCAGTTGGTTAATCCCTTCATTTATTGCTTAATGTTCCTGTGGTTGGAACCAGACCAGACTCAAATTAGTTGCACTTTGTTCCCCTTAAAATCAATAAGATTCAAGTGAGTTTCAACTAAACCACCATTCAGGCATTAACAGAATCCAGGTAGAGAACCTGGACACAAGGATATACCCGTGGGAAAATAGCACATTACCCCTGTTTGTTTTCCATCAGCTGATCTTGTGTTGACCGAAATGGCATTTATTTTGATTGTTTGAATCAGTGCCCCAATCCCATGGAATTGTCTATTTTATGGTTATTGATCCTCTCCACCAAACTCTGCAGCAAGATCAGAGTGCTGCAGACAGTAGGTGTGGTTTGCATGCAAGACCTCTTGTTCCTTGCTTCCATTTAATGTTTTCATTCACCCCCAATTTATAAATCTGGATGATCATTAAAGTGATTGGAGGAAGCCCTGCTGTTTATGCTGCAGTCTGTGAATTGCATCAGATAGTAACTCTCAGGCAACATTTTTGCACTGGGAATTTAGTTGTTTTTGTTTTGCCATTGAGGGTCACAATGGGGGGGGGGGGCTCTTGTAGGCTTTTAACTCACCTTCTTCATTTTTCAGTGATTATCAATGGAAAATTCTGCCACGATTTCCTGGTAGCTTGCTGTTCAATGTTGACAATTCAATCTTGAGAAGTTCTGCAGGCTAGAAAAAAGAGTCTGCAGTATGGCCTTTGAGTTACTATTCCTACTATTGAATTAGATGGATTGCTCCTCAAGACACATGTTTGCAGGCAGATGCTAAAATCAGTCCAGGGTATATTTACATAGCAAAGCTGGACAACTTTCCTAGGACTGGGGGCCACCACTCACTCCCCCAATTAGCTGGAAGGCCATAGGGAATCAGAAGGTCAATGGCTGATATTTTTTAGCTAGTTTGAGTGGTGGATAGTACAAGAATTTTATTGCTGAAAATGTATTACCTAAAATTACCTATGCTCCAACCAGATTTCAACAGCAGATACCAAGTTTGAAGGCTGGCGTGGGTTCATTCCCTTGGAGATTAGGGTGGGAAGTCATTGCTGCTTTCAGTCATGGGTACTTTTAGCTCACAGCTGCCAAGCTAGAAAAGCCAGTGGCCTAAGAACACTTCCAACTACAGCAGAATTTGAGTGATTGAGTGCTTATTTTGTTTGCAAAACCTCCCAGGCGTATTCCCTGACAGTGCTGCAGTGCTGGCAAAGACCTCTGTTGGAAGCCCTGGAGGTTCATTGAGCAGTGATTCCCAGCCTTGGATTCCCAGATGTTATTTGCTCAGTGCTTCCATCATTCTTGTTCACTGGTCATCTTGACTCTGCTTTGTTATGACAACTCTTCAACATCACCTGGGAAATGCCATGTTGGGAAAATCTGTTGCCAATGGTTCAATTCGAAACAAGGCAGGTGCCTATGTATTCACTCTTTCTTAATTTTCTCAATTTTCTACCAGCCCTCATTTCTTGTGTCCATGAGAAATTACTGATGATAATTTCTTTCTGAGAGAGAGAGAGAGAGAGAGAGAGAATTTCCAGACAGTTCTCATACAGTGTCCTTGCACTTCTTCCTGGAGGAGGTTGCCAAAAGTTGTGTGTGGGGAACTGTGCCTGTTTCTCATGGCACAGTTCTTTCTCCAGGGGTTCCTATGCTTGTATTAAAGATCAAGGAAAGACATCAGGAGGGAACCCCTCCCCTCTGGGGACTTTTCAGTCGTGGTGCTCCTATCACCAATAAGAATCTTGCCATGGAGAAAATATTGGAGAATTTCTGGTTCCTCTAGAAAAACTTCTCTACTCAGTTTTTCTGACCCTGAGTTTGACAGTTATTTTGAAAGGCCATTTGTGTCCAGTTCTACTTAAGCTGAAACCTGACACTCACAAGTTTTAGGAAGAGCTGTGCTAATAATAAAACAGGGTCATGTACACATTGAATGCTTCAGTGAGGTTCCCTGAATTAATCTAAACATTTTAAAATGATTGAGCCATTACAAAAATGTTACTCTCTTTGTCTCTGCCTGTTTACCCTGTTCTCTCTCTCTCTCTCTATCCTCTATAATCTCTATCATCTATCTCTATCTATCTATCATCTCTATCATCTATCATTATCTCAGTCATATCTATCATCTCTCTCTCTCTGTCTCTCTCTCTCTGTCTCTCTATCACCTATATCTACCATCTATCTATTATCTCAATCCTATCTGTCTGTCCTTCAGCAAAGGATCGTTACCTTGTCGTGGTGCTGGAGCTTGAGCACCTCAATGATGCCATGAGCTAAACCGTGAAGGGCCACCCAAGACGGGAAGGTCATGACAGAGAGGTCAGACTAAATGCGATCCCTGGGGAAGGTAATGGCAACCCACCTCAGTATTCTTGCCGTGAAAACTAAATGGATCAGTACAACCAGAGATATGTCGGTATACCATCGGAAGATGAGACCCCCAGGTCGGAAGATGGTCAAAATGCTACTGGGGAGGAACAGAGGATGAGCTCAACTAGCCCCAGACGTGATGACGCAGCTAGCTCAAAGCCGAAAGGACGGCTAGCGGCCGACGGTGCTGGTGGTGAACGGCGAATCCGATGTTCTAAGGATCAACACACCATCGGAACCTGGAATGTAAGATCTATGAGCCAGGGCAAATTGGATGTGGTTATTGGTGAGATGTCAAGATTAAAGATAGACATTCTGGGCGTCAGTGAACTGAAATGGACTGGAATGGGCCACTTCACATCAAATGACCACCAGATCTACTACTGCGGACAAGAGGACCACAGAAGAAATGGAGTAGCCTTCATAATTAATAGTAAAGTGGCTAAAGCAGTGCTTGGATACAACCCAAAAAATGATAGAATGATCTCAATTCGAATTCAGGGCAAGCCATCTAACATCACAGTGATCCAAATATACGCCCCAACCACAAATGCTGAAGAAGCTGAAGTAGAGCAGTTCTATGAGGATCTGCAGCACCTACTGGACAACACGCCTAAAAGAGATGTTATTTTCATCACAGGAGACTGGAATGCTAAGGTGGGCAGTCAAATGACACCTCGAATTACAGGTAAGTATGGCCTGGGAGAACAAAACGAAGCAGGACACAGGCTGATAGAATTTTGCCAAGACAATTCACTCTGCATAACAAACACTCTCTTCCAACAACCTAAGAGACGGCTTTATACATGGACTTCACCAGATGGACAACACCGAAATCAGATTGATTACATCCTTTGCAGCCAAAGGTGGCGGACATCTGTACAGTCGGTAAAAACAAGGCCTGGAGCTGACTGTAGTTCAGATCACGAACTTCTTCTTGCACAATTTAGGATCAGACTAAAGAGATTAGGGAAGACCCACAGATCAGCTAGATATGAGCTCACTAATATTCCTAAGGAATATGCAGTGGAGGTGAAGAATAGATTTAAGGGACTGGACTTAGTAGATAGGGTCCCGGAAGAACTCTGGACAGAAGTTGGCAGCATTGTTCAGGAGGCGGCAACAAAATACATCCCAAAGAAAGAGAAAAGCAAGAAGGCAAAATGGCTGTCTGCTGAGACACTAGAAGTAGCCCAAGAAAGAAGGAAAGCAAAAGGCAACAGTGATAGGGAGAGATATGCCCAATTAAATGCAAAATTCCAGAGGTTAGCCAGAAGAGATAAGGAATTATTTTTAAACAAGCAATGCGCGGAAGTGGAAGAAGACAATAGAATAGGAAGGACAAGAGACCTCTTCCAGAAAATTAGAAACATTGGAGGTAAATTCCAGGCAAAAATGGGTATGATCAAAAACAA
Organism: Candoia aspera; assembly: GCF_035149785.1. Taxonomy (NCBI): domain Eukaryota; kingdom Metazoa; phylum Chordata; class Lepidosauria; order Squamata; family Candoiidae; genus Candoia; species Candoia aspera. Next base: position 8,016,168 of record NC_086163.1, read on the forward strand.
AGATGGCAAGGACCTAACAGAAGAAGAAGAGATCAAGAAAAGGTGGCAAGAATATACAGAAAACCTGTATAGGAAGGATAACAATATCGGGGATAGCTTTGACAGTGTGGTCGGTGAGCTAGAGCCAGACATCCTGAAGAGTGAGGTTGAGTGGGCCTTAAGAAGCATTGCTAATAACAAGGCAACAGGAGATGACGGCATCCCAGCTGAACTGTTCAAAATCTTGCAAGATGATGCTGTCAAGGTAATGCATGCTATATGCCAGCAAATTTGGAAAACACAAGAATGGCCATCAGACTGGAAAAAATCAACTTATATCCCCATACCAAAAAAGGGAAACACTAAAGAATGTTCAAACTATCGAACAGTGGCACTCATTTCACATGCCAGTAAGGTAATGCTCAAGATCCTGCAAGGTAGACTTCAGCAGTTCATGGAGCGAGAATTGCCAGACGTACAAGCTGGGTTTAGAAAAGGCAGAGGAACTAGAGACCAAATTGCCAATATCCGCTGGATAATGGAAAAAGCCAGGGAGTTTCAGAAAAACATCTATTTCTGTTTTATTGACTATTCTAAAGCCTTTGACTGTGTGGACCATAACAAATTGTGGCAAGTTCTTAGTGGTATGGGGATACCAAGTCATCTTGTATGCCTCCTGAAGAATCTGTATAACGACCAAGTAGCAACAGTAAGAACAGACCATGGAACAACAGACTGGTTTAAGATTGGGAAAGGAGTACGGCAGGGCTGTATCCTCTCACCCTACCTATTCAACTTGTATGCAGAACACATCATGCGACAAGCTGGCCTTGAGGAATCCAAGGCTGGAGTTAAAATCTCTGGAAGAAACATTAACAATCTCAGATATGCAGATGATACCACTTTGATGGCTGAAAGTGAAGAGGAACTGAGGAGCCTTATGATGAAGGTGAAAGAAGAAAGTGCAAAAGCTGGTTTGCAGCTAAACCTCAAAAAAACCAAGATTATGGCAACCAGCTTGATTGATAACTGGCAAATAGAGGGAGAAAATGTAGAAGCAGTGAAAGACTTTGTATTCCTAGGTGCAAAGATTACTGCAGATGCTGACTGCAGTCAGGAAATCAGAAGACGCTTAATCCTTGGAAGAAGAGCAATGACAAATCTCGATAAAATAGTTAAGAGCAGAGACATCACACTGACAACAAAGGCCCGCATAGTTAAAGCAATGGTGTTCCCCGTAGTAACATATGGCTGCGAGAGCTGGACCATAAGGAAAGCTGAGCGAAGGAAGATCGATGCTTTTGAACTGTGGTGTTGGAGGAAAATTCTGAGAGTGCCTTGGACTGCAAGAAGATCCAACCAGTCCATCCTCCAGGAAATAAAGCCAGACTGCTCACTTGAGGGAATGATATTAAAGGCAAAACTGAAATACTTTGGCCACATAATGAGAAGACAGGACACCCTGGAGAAGATGCTGATGCTAGGGAGAGTGGAAGGCAAAAGGAAGAGGGGCCGACCAAGGGCAAGATGGATGGATGATATTCTAGAGGTGACGGACTCGTCCCTGGGGGAGCTGGGGGTGTTGACGACCGACAGGAAGCTCTGGCGTGGGCTGGTCCATGAAGTCACGAAGAGTCGGAAGCGACTAAACGAATAAACAACAAAATCTGTCTGTCTGTCTGTCTGTCTGTCTGTCTGTCTATCTATCTATCTATCTATCTATCTATCTATCTATTATCTATCTATCTATCTATCATCTCTCTCTCACACACACACACTCACACACACACATATCAGTCTTTGTATCCATCCATCTAACTATCTGCCTGTGTTAAAAAATAGGAATCTTTGCTTAATAGTATAACTTCTCACTTGGGAACATCTCTAAGGAATTGCCTGACAATTGATTAGACAGGGTGTTGAAAGTTAATAGTTTGAGAGGGAGAGAGCAAAAAGGTAGGTTGTGTTAAGCTACACGGATTGTCATAAGAAGAGGAGTAGTCTGGGGACTCAGGGCGATAGGAGCTGACAATGCCAGAGGCAGCTCTACTGCCAGCAAAGGAAAGCAGCCACCCCAGGCAGTATATTTTGGGTACCATTAAAGTCAGGTAGGCAGGTGATAGGCAGTTTTGACCTATATGAAGGCAGAGACTGTGCTCTCACAGCTCCTATTAATTTACTACAGCTTTTGCAGGATGTCTAGCTAGTGTGTGCCTGTGTGTGTGCTTCTGTGGGTAGTGATTTTCTACATAGTCATCAGTTAATTAGATGGAAATGCCACCTCCTTTTTGGCTCCAGGAGTGCCTCTGAAGTTTCTAGATATGTTCTAAACTTTCAGAGTGTTCTTGTCTCATGCCCAGGATGTCTGGGAAGCAAGAATAAAATCTCAATTTAGACCAAGGACTAAAATGTAATGGTGGCAAATTATAATCCAGGACCAGTGGTACCATTTGGAAGGGTGAGGCAAATGATTTGGGGTTAGTAGTATTTCTTCTTAATACCTGGACAGTTTCCCTCAGGAATGGTGGGAGATTTGCTCTCATTTCAGAGATTGATGTATGCTTCAGCCACCAATCTAGCTGTGTATATATGTAATGGAGAAAGACAACATGTTGTGCTTTCATGTTGTGCTCTCATATAGCTATTTCCCCAAAGAAACCATTTACAATCTGGATTCCTTCCCCATGACCTATTTTTAGTCAGAAGCTCTCCTTCTTGCCATACCACCTCTCAATATGTTCTAGTTTCATTTGCAGGTCTGTGAAAAAGCATGACTGAACAGGGAATACCAGTGTACAGTAACTGTGATAACAATACATTTGAATTTGTAGAAGAAATCAGAGGATAAATCTGCAGTGAAGTTTAGATTGAAATAGAGACTTGAAAGTAACTCTTACTGTGTATGAAAGAAAGACATTCACGTTGATGAATGTCAGCGTGAAGAAGAGCAGGATTCTTTCCATAATGGGAGCAGCACAGAGAACCTTAGATGGTCATTTCAAATGACACCTCCAGGAACAATAACCACATGCAGAGACTGTGGGTGAGAATCCATCCATTTATACACATATGTAATTAAGTGACCTTGACAGAAATATGCAAGAACCATTATCTAGAAACATTTTTTAAGTCCTGAGAAACAAGATAATATTTGGAAGTGGCTTAGGCAAAGACTTCTCTGATTCACTGGCATATAAGAAGGAGGAGGAGGAGGAATAGAATAATCAGACTTGCAAGATTCTGTTACTATGACTAATAGTAGTCATAACATGTATATATAACATACATTACATGTATAACAAAATAACATGTAATTTTGGTCTTCCTAGGGAATTGATTGTCTGATCTGGTCAACCTAGTGTGGCTGACATCAATCTTGCAAGTCCGATTGCTGGAGCCACTTCCAAATATTATCTCATTTCCCAGGACTTAAATAATGCATCAGCCCTCTTTGCCTAGATAATGGTGCTTGCATATTTCTGTCAAGGTCACCTCCCTTGCTCTCTACAGCACTGTTTCTCCACCTTGGCTGCTTGAAGATGTGTTGACTTCAACTCCCAGAATTCCCCAGCCAGCATTCCATACATCTTCAAGTGGCCAAGGTTGAGAAATGCTGCTCTATAGCATATGAATGATTCCTATGCTTCAGAAAACAGTGAGTTGTTGGGTGGGTTGCAAAGGATGAGAGAAAGGGTGATAGTTTTACAAAAGGGATGATCAAATTGTTTGATTTTTCTGTTGCATTTAATTTTTAAAAAATAAAATTAAAATTAAATGCTAGAGAATTCCTGGAAACTTGGCACTCAGACAAAGCAGCCATCAACAGACACATAGAGGTAAATAACATTTACATACCATCCAAAAGAGACAATAGAAAAGCCAAAAGACCAGAACACCTCCCCACCAGCAATCAGCACCCAGATATGCAAAGAATAACACTAGGTTTAACACCAGATGAACCATCAAACAGCACATTATACCTTAATCAAGGAACTATTAACTCAGGCAATCAACCAAGCAGCAAACAACAGCCCAATCAAAGAACTCCCAAGGAGAAACAAGACCCCTACCAACACAAGCTGGACAACCCATGGTATATAAACAGAGAGCAAGGCCCACTCCCTCTTTGCACTGAAGATGTTGCCTAGTCTGGCAATGAGACATCTGCAAGAAAACAACAAGGCTCAGAGAGCACCAAGGACTCCACAATTAAAAAAATAAATAAATTGTTTTTATTGATTATTACAGTTAATGACCACAGAAATACAAAACACTAAACAATAGAACATATAAACCATATAAGAAATAATCAAAATAGAAGGTTTGAGGACCATGAAAACATCTGATTTGGGATTCTTTTTTTTTTTTAACAAAAAATTCCATGTGCATGTAAGTTTTGACATTTCTATAGGCTCCATCTATGGTTCTGTTCTCTTAAGACATGATTTATAGGTGATCTGGTCACTCTAAGGGCCATGTTATAGATTTTGAGAGATGATCTGCTGTTGTACTTCTGCCATCTATGAATAATTTTGATTTTTGTTCTCCTGGCATTCTTGTTACCTCTTTTTTAAAAACTCCTCTGCTGTGTGATATGGCATCTGATAATGATATATTTCACAGTGGTATTCCTTTTTGGATAATGTAGCACATGCTTAGATCCCAAAAGGGGAAGAAATCTGGTTCTGCCTTTCTCTTTTCTCTGTCTCTCTGTTTGCCTAAAGCCTTATGGATAGGGTGTCCATAAAATAGGACTGTGCTCTGTGCCAGTGCAAAAGCTAAACCTGGAATGGAATGAAATCATTTTGGCGAAGTCTTTAACTCTATGAAGGTGGCACAGAGGTGCCTTACTTACCCGGTGCAGATCCAGGAAGTACCCCATGGCACTTCTAGTCAATAAAAACCAGAACCATCAAAGCCCAATATGTATTTTATAAATTGTGTTTGCCTCCAAGTAATAGTTACTGGGGTTGGGTAAGGCTTTGATTGGTAGCTCTGATTCAAAGGAGATGCAGTTGACTCTGAATCAAATTGTGTTCCCATGCAAGGTTTGATTGTTTGTAGTTTTAAACATCCTTTTAAAAATTAATTCAGAGAGTTAATTGAAATACCAATTCAAATCATAGTGACTCAATGATCTGAATCATGTTGATTCAAATCTGAATCAGTCTGAACATACCAGGCAGTTAATTCTCAGTAAATGTCCCTAATATTGCACTGTGAATTAATTTTGTTTAATCTGTTCAGTTGTGTCCAAGTCTCAGAGACTGTCTGGACAAATCTCTGCAGTTTTCTTGGCAAGGTTTTTTAGAAGTAGCTTGCCATTGCCTCCTTCCTAGGGCTGAGAGAAAGTGACTGGCCCAAAGTGACCCAGCTGGCTTTGTGCCTAAGGCAGGACTAGAACTCACTGTCTCCCGGTTTCTAGCCTGGTGCCTTAGCCACTACACCAAATTGGCTCTCTTAAATTAATAATTTAATTAATAGGTTGGGGTTAAAGATTGGTCAGCAGAAAAATTCAAGGCTCCTGCTATAATGGATGGAATTACTGTCCTACTTTAATTCCTTCCTACCACCCACAGTATGTCATTCTAAATATGTCTCTGGCAAATCCATTGCTGTACATATATGTATATCAACATTTGGCTTAATATTCAAACAGGTTTCTTAATAAAGTTTTCCATTTGTCTCTATTTTATTCTCTAGTGTTATGCCTAGATTTTACTGGCTCAATGCCTAGGAACTGTAGCTCATCCTGTGGATCTTCCATGTAAGCGTTTTCATTTTGCACCATTTAGAAGACAATAATCTGACTCAGTTTTCTGATTCCTCCATATGATATCTTGGCGTTAGCAGATCTGCAGGTCACATTTTGAAACATATTGCAAAGAACTCAGCTGGACCTAACTTTTTGCAAGGAAAATATGGGGGAATGCAAACGGCTAAGTCCATATCTTAAAGAACAGCCTTGGCTAACCTGGAGAACTCTGGAATTCTTGGGATCCCAATCCCATTATTTATTTATTTGTCAAATTTCTCTACTGCCCATCTTGCATACAACAACTCTGGGTGGCTGACAGACAATAAAATGAAAAATTGCTAAAAACACTACAATATAATATACTGTAAATATAAGTATAAATACACATAAATACAGATACAAATATAAAAATACAGAAAATATAAAATATAATTCTCAGTTTATATTGGCCATGCAGGCTATGAGAAGTGCAACCTGGCATGTTCCTTCTGTATCTCCACATCAAGGGGCTTCTGAGTATCTTGGAAAGTTGAACCAATTAACACAAGAGGTTAACTGGCTTGGCTAGTTGCTCTAGAAGGAAAAAAAAACTGGGATGATAGTTTTGTAGCATTTCTTCTGGAGTTTTAGGCTGGCATAGCTTCCTATTATGGGGACCTTCCTTTGTCCTGCCTACATTCCTCTCTTCTCCTTTCTTCAGAACCCAACAACTGTTTGGCTCTTCCTGTGCTTTCTCTGACCCTTCTTTCTGAATGGAAGAGTAGGTTGGCTGTTCCTGACATGCCTGGCTTGCTTTCCCCTCAGTGCAAGCAGCAGTGAGGTGAAGAATGAGAATGAGGACAGTAGGGCAGTGTTTCTCAACCTGACAACTTTCAGATGAATTCTGGGATCTGAAGTCCACACATCTTAAAGTTGTTGAGCTTGAGAAATGCTGGGATAGGACATTGGTTGCCTTCTGGAGTGCCTGGAAAGGAAGGTGAGCACCTCCTGGCCAGCACAAGGAGAAGTTGAGGATAGCCACTGGTCGCTGCACAGCAATAGGGACACGCTCAGTACAGGAAGAGAGATGGCAAGTCTGGAGACCACATTAAATGGGCCTTTGCTTCCGCATATACAAATAAAAAAGGCAAAGAGACCAACTCCACTAACTGCGAAGAACATGTGTGGAAAATGGACAGCGTGTCTTGTAACAAAGCAAGGAAAAGGATGATTAGCCCTTCCTTATGTCACTCAAAGCCAAAGCATTGGCACCATGTATGTTCACAGCTAACATGATGTCATGAACTCAGCTTACAGAGAGGGGTGTGCTTCTTGTGTGTGTGCTGGAATGCTGAAGAAGGAAAAAATAGCATCCTGTGGAGTTCATGAAGAAAGCGAGTGGAATGATTTTTCTGAGCCCAAGAAAAAAGTTCTGTGGCCAACTTTGAGTTTAGTCCTATGTACGAACAAAGCCAAATTAGACCTTCAGAGTTAACAGCTTCCAGGCAGCCTGTATCTGCTTTGACTAAGAAGTGACTTTTGGGTGTGAAAGATGACCTTGTTGACTTACCCTCCCCCAGCTAGATGGGACTTTGGGAGCTTGACAGAAACCACGGAGAGCCACCGTGTTATGTACAGCCGTGCCATTCTTTGATTCAGTGATTCGCTCCAAAGTTTATCCAATCACATCTTCAGACTGACTTTGATTTTCTGAATTGAATCAGAAACTTGAATCACATTTGTCAGACTGGGTTCTGATTACTTTTACTGACCTTTTCTGAATTTCTTTAATTTCTTGGAACCCTTTTTAAAGGGTAATGTTCAGAACTGGATGCAAGTTTGAGGCAGGGCAGACCAACACAGGATAAAGAGAAACTTGTCTTTTACAAGGTGTGAATTAGGAAAGACCCCCCAGGCCTTTGAGGCCTCAAACAGCAGACCTGACATATAATTCTTGAGAACAAATACCAGGTAGGAGTATAAAAAAAGACACGTAAGTTGGATGAAACATTGATTGAAGTATCCCCTCAAAGCAGTGCCCACATGAAAGAAGCACTTCTCATTGACATGGGAATCAGAACACTTCAACTACTTAGATCCAGATGCTAAAAGGGGCTTCTGTGCATGTGAAGAGACCCCCTTCTCTTAGAGTGAAATGGTCCATTGAAAAAAAAAAGAATCAGAGCCCTTCCATTAAGGAAACGAGGCAGATCAACCTAATTTTCAGAGAGAAACCACCGCCTCCAATAGTGTATTAGTGGCAATCTGGACTGAGTTGACACCTCGAGGTGGAGTGGTGCTCCTCTGTATAGCCAGACTGATTAAAGCATCTAGAAATGCAGTCCGACTCTGTTTCCCAGCATTATCCAAACGAAATATATGCCCTCATGGGTGACACAAGACTGGTCAAAAAAACCCCTGCGTTTTCTGTACAGTGTCTCTTGGAGATGCATTTCTTTTTCTTAACATGACATTGCAGAAGCTTTGTGACCTCCCATTTTGTAGGGGGCATAAATCCCAGGGTTCCCAGACAACATGGCCAGATGATATTCCAGAGGTTGTAGTTGGAACACATAAGGAGGGTGCCAGATTGGGGATGGTCCTGGCACACATGCCAGAGTTTGCATATTGGTTCACTCCCTCAAGACACACTGAAGCTTTGTTAGCACAACTGCAAAGAGTCATGTGTGAAGAGCCAGAATTTGGCATAGGAAGGCAACCTACTCTGTGGGTTCAGGGCACCTAGACAAAATTAAACGCACCGATCATCTTAACTTTAGGTACATTTCACTCTGTGAAAGAAATGGCGGGTAGAAAATTTGTGCCCTCCATTAGCGAAGGGATGAAGTGATCAATGAATCAGAGAAGGAAAGCAGAATTCTACCAAAATCCCATCCGGGGAAAAGGGAGGTAATATTTCTCCCTTTTTATTAACAACCCCCTCCATTTCCTCCTTCTTATGAAGAAATTGCTACTTGATCACACTGCAGTTCAGTGACCAAAGTTCATAACATGGTCAGGTAACCTTTGTGTAAATAGAAGAAGATGGAAGGAAGGCTTTATTTTTTTAAGAAGAAAAGGGGGGACCTTCAAAAGAAAGTCACCTTCTACCCCCCTCACAGACTTCTTCTCATTTTTAGCATTTCTCACAAAAATCTTTTACAAGATGGGGGACAGGGTGTGTGTTGGGGAAAAAAAAAATAAACTACCACTTTTCCGGAGAATAAAAAATTCTGCAAACACCAGAGCACTGATCTAGCCAGGCATAAACCACCCAGAGTCCCCCTTTTTGGGGGGAGATGGGCGGTAATAGAAATTTGAATAATAAATAAATCTGAAACTGGTATGGTTAAAGAAAAATGAGAAAGTTTGACAGTAATTTTAACCATATCAAAAAGTAATATAAATAATGAGAATGAGCTACATGGTAGGAATTCCCTAATCTTCCTCCCTTGAAGAAGGACCTATAATTCACTCTTAGCAATTCTATTAATTGTTTTGTGTTTTCTTCCCCAACATGTTAGATTTAATTTCTGGTGAAACAAGATAACTGCACAAATCATGTACTAATTGCAGGGCAGAAACAAGGTTCAGGGCAATTCCTCCCTTCCACTCCCCCCCATCTGCCAGGAACAAATAACATTTTTATCTATGTAGCTCTCCAGATTTTTTTTTTTTTTTTAAGTTCTGGAATATCTATGTACTTTCACTGACAGAGGGGGAAACCTTGGACTCACAGTACTAGCTCAAACAGGTTACTGGCCTTTAGCTGTTATAATATTTTTCCATGGCTCATTTGTCATTCAGAACAGCTGCCAAGTGTGTGAAATAGAAGAGCTGATCCCTATTGTAATGGCAAATGGAGCCCCTTAGAGCTCCAGGGGACTTCCCAGGGTCCAACCCCTTTCAGCTTGCCAGATCAAAATGAAAAATGCATTTCGGAAGCTTTCCGCTCTTACGGATGCAGGCAGCAGGCTCTGGAAAGTTCTGAAAAAGATGTCAGCCTGTATTTTCTATCAACCTGCCTTCCCTTAATTACATAGTTTTTTAAACTGGTTTTAATTGGTTTTAATGGTTGAATCAAGTTGGTTGTTTAGTTTGTATTTTAATTGTGTATGCTGCCCAGAGTCACATGAAGATGAGATGGGAAGCTATATTCATTCATTCATTCATTCATTCATATTCTCACTTTTTGGGGGTCTTTTATTTTTTTTTTAAAATATTTATTAATTAATTTATTTTATGCATACACAATTAACAAGACAACCTTTAATCTTAAAGAAAAAAGTTATTTACAAAAACAAAGAAAAGGAAAATAAACCTCTACCTTACACTGTATACTTAAAAACATTTCTAAAATCCACACTGCGTTCTTTTTTAAAGATGCATTTTGAAGAAACTCTAGTGCGAATACCCTAAGCTGAAAGGAATGGGCAAAAATTTGCCACAATTTCTTTTTGTGACTTTTAGAGGCCAACTATCTTTCAGATATTTATTAGCCATCTGGATATTTGCCAGATACTTGGCAAAATCTGAGATGTGATTTCAAAACAGCTTTTGGTGGGGGATGTTGTGATGGTATTTTAAATTGAACATATAGTGCTATTTTGTACATGACAGACAACATGATATAGGATTCAGGATTTGACAGTAATTTTGGCAGCTGAGAGTTTATCTGGAGTTTGACACATCTAAAATAACCAAGCGTTGTCAACATGACATTCACATTTCACCTTTAAAAATCTTGCCCCCAAATATAAATGTAGATCTTAATTAAATACTTGAGGTTCAAAAACTGAGTGAGGAAAATTAGTAGTGGGGAAAATTTGGCTGCAAAAGATCCTGTTCCCAAATGGGGAGGGCTTGTGGATTACCTATCTCCACCAGGCTCTTCCTTTCCAAAGACAGAAGTTGAGGCAACATTAGTATTCCTTCCATCTTTTGTTGTACTTTCAGCATAGCAAGTCTCTCTGTTCTGGGGTTTATCTTCTACCCCTGTTCAAAAACCCAATTAAAAATAAACTCAGGATTAAAAACTCAGCCATGTGAATCATTGAATCGTGGGCCTTCATTGATAGGTTTGTTGATGGGCAAAGACATCTCTCTACAACAGCCTGGCAACTCCAGAAGACTTGATTAGGACTGCAAGTCACTGGCAGCTCTTCCTTCAGCAGGCTGATCTGTAAAAGCACTGGCAGTTGTGTGGTTGGCCAGAGTAAAATGAGGCACAATTTATGTGTTTGCTTTCCACAAGGATCTGGCTCAGTTTGTTTGTTTATTTATTTATTTATCAAATTTGTCACTGCCCATCTCCTCCCACAAGAGGGACTCTGGGTGGTTTACAACAAAGTAATCAATAAAACAATAAACATACAATATAATTACAATATATAAAAATATGATATATAAACATGCAATTACAAATAGACAATAAACATAAATAAAAATAAAATCCAAATGGCAGATGATCTGAACTGAACTGAACTCAACTCAGTCCTTGTGTGCGACAAGCACTCTAGGGCACTAACCATCCCCAAACGTACTATTCCCCTGTCTGCCCCAAGCCAGGTGGCCGAGCCAGGTCTTCAGATTCCTCTGGAAGGCCAGGAGTGATGGGGCTAACCTCACCTCCGGGGTAAGATGTTCCAGAGGGTGGGAGCTACTGCAGAGAAGGCCCGCCTCCTGGACCTGCCATATGGAATTCTCTTGCAGACGGGGTCCGTAGCATGCCCGCTCTGCATGACTGGGTGGGCCCGGTAGATGTAATGGGGATGAGATGGTCCTTTAGGTAACCTGGACCCATGCCATGTAGGGCTTTAAAGGTGATAACCCACACCTTGAATTGGACCCAGAAGCAGACTGGTACCCAATGCAGCTCGCGCAGCAGAGGTTTCATAACTACCCTTTGGAGATAATTAATACATAATACATTGCCTAATCTATTCCCTTTGAGACAAAAATCTGTATCTTTCTACCACCTCCAATTATATAAATAGGGTCCTTCCTTCCTTCCTTCCTTCCTTCCTTCCTTCCTTCCTTCCTTCCTTCCTTCCTTCCTTCTTTCCTTCCTTCCTTCCTTCCTTCCTTCCTTCCTTCCTTCCTTCCTTCCTTCCTCTTCATGTGCATGTATGCACGCACGCACACACACTTTAATGGCTTCTTTAACAGCACTTACCACCACCTTGCCTGGAAGGGTGCAATTATTTGGGTGGAGTGATTGGATGCTTAGTGAATGAATTGCTTCATGCTTTTCATTAAAGGCCCAACTTGTTCTTCTGAAATGAGGCATCCCTTTTGCTTGTTTTCCATCCAAGGTTAAGCACACATACTTTGCTTGTCAACATGGGCACAGCATATGCCAGTATATTGTTTTCTATTCTTCTCCACAAAACTTCCTGGTTGGTACTAAATGTTAGTGAATGCATTGGATTTGAAATGGCTCTGCAATAAATAAGGACAGTTCCATTGCAAAATTATATAATATATTAACTATTCCTCAAGGATTTTCCTGCAAGGTAAAAATCCAGGTGACCACTAGATGGCAACAAAAGTATATGGAATCTTTGCTGACAGGGGTAGACATCTGGACTTTTTGCAGTCCAGATTTGGTAGCCCTATTAAATTTCTACTGGTGTGTTTAGGAATAAGGTTGAAGAAGACAGTGCAGCACACCAGGGCAAGGCATTGCTTATTATTCAGACAGAGATATTGAGGTAATGGAAATAAATTAACAGTGTTTTTGTCCCCGTTATTTTCACTTTTTTTGTTTTAGACTCGGCCCTAGAAATTGAACACATATATGTCTTAGCACATATAAGAATTTTTTTTTAAAAAAATTGCTTTAATACTCTTGAAAACAAGGTATTTATTTTTATATCTGCTGATTGCGTACAAGAAAAGTGGAATAATTTTCACTTTGCTCTAAAGTTACTTTTCCGTTTTGCTAGGAAGATGATGCATTTATTTCTGTGCTGTCAGCCAAAAGAGAATAGCCAGTCTTACTGCTCAAACAGAAAGCAGGGGCTTCAGAGTAAGAGAATGGGTTCAAAATATGGGACGTCCGAGAAGATACCCCTGCAATGTCACTTAAGCCAACTGTCTCCTTCTGTGTTGTCATAAGAACTAGCGACATCATTTGTTCTGAAGGCCCATCTTTTTCTTTAAGGCTTGCAAAATTTATAGCAACCACTGTCCTCATCTTTCACTTGATAGTTACTTTGAATAAAACCAATCCACCCCCACCACCTCCACAGCAGTGCTCATCCTCTCGTCTGAAGGTGGGCTTTTGATCTCTCCTCTGTAGGAGGTGGATGGTATTGTTTTGCTTGGTTTAACCCAGCTTCTCTGCTTGTTGTTTATTCGTTCAGTCGCTTCCGACTCTTCGTGACTTCATGGACCAGCCCACGCCAGAGCTTCCTGTCGGTCGTCAACACCCCCAGCTCCCCCAGGGACGAGTCCGTCACCTCTAGAATATCATCCATCCACCTTGCCCTTGGTCGGCCCCTCTTCCTTTTGCCCTCCACTCTCCCAGCATCAGCATCTGCTCCAGGGTGTCCTGTCTTCTCATTATGTGGCCAAAGTATTTCAGTTTTGCTTTAATATCGTTCCCTCAAGTGAGCAGTCTGGCTTTATTTCCTGGAGGATGGACTGGTTGGATCTTCTTGCAGTCCAAGGCACTCTCAGAATTTTCCTCCAACACCACAGTTCAAAGCATCTATCTTCCTTCTCTCAGCCTTCCTTATGGTCCAGCTCTCGCAGCCATATGTTACTACGGGGAACACCATTGCTTTAACTATGCGGGCCTTTGTTGCCAGTGTGATGTCTCAGCTTCTCTGCTACTACCCTCAAAACACCCTTTTGACGGGCATCTCTCTCTAGCTAGGAAGGAATCTCCAATTCATTAGCTAACCACGCCCAAAACCAATGGGTATAACTTTCTTCCAATTTGTTCATAGGTTGGAAGAGGTTTTGGGTGTGGTTAGCTAATGAATATCTAATCTCTTCCTAGTGGTGGGGCTGTGAAATTGAATTCAATGGCTGTCCCAGCATCTGGCATCTTATTTTTCCAGAATACATTGGACTTTGGGATTATTACAGGGGAAAAAAGCCACTGAGAGTCTAATTGATTTTGCTAGGATAAAAATACAATCAATCAATCAATGAAAATTTTGGAGAATGATTTGGGTGGAAAACTGATGAAAGAAATAACAAGCACAACCACAACAATGTATTAAACTTGTATGCTGCCCAACTCTCAATGACTTTGGGTGGCTCACAACAATCAAACAAAGGCATTACAATAAAATCAGTAAATTTAATCAATCAATAAATAAAGATCAAAATATGTATAAGGCTACTTGGCAGTTTGATAACATACAGATTTCTAAAGACAATGTTGTTTTCCATTTAAGGATAGCTAATGGTACATTTATCTGGGACCCCCATTGAAATGAAAATAATCTGCACTGGCCTGACATATTTATTGATCGTATTATTTATTGATGTATTTATCCTGCTTTTCTTCCAGATTGGGCTGAGGGAGATAAAAACAACTTCCTTAGTTTCAAAGTCGAAGATGGACTAACTTTGATCTTCCCAGTCTTAGTTCAATGGTGTAATGGCTATATTAACCTGGCTTTCACTGGAATTAATTCATCTTTTCCATAATAACCTGGGTCCCTTCTGGGAAATCTGAGAGGGGTAGTTTCCATTTATGTCAATGCTACACACATTTACACATAATCCATTCTGACAATGTCTTAAAAAACCCAAATGCCTAATGACTTGCATTTTAATATTTAGATTATTAGTTTGAAAAGTATTTTTTCTTAATAAATCATCTCATATTTGTAAACTTGTTTTTAATTTTTATAAACTTATATTTAAATATACCTTCTAAACTGTTGCTAGATCTAGTTTCTAAGCAAAGACCATCCAAGCCATTGCTGGCAAATAACTAAGTTCTGTTCTTGGATCAGAATCTGGGTTTATGTAATTTTATATTAGCATGCAAAAATATCTAGTTTCTTAAGCATCTCTGCACTGGACTCTCAAATAATTTCATCAGACCATGTTTGCAGGCCTTCTGCAGACAAAATGAGCTCAGAATATAAATTTGAAAGATAAGCTCAATATGAGCATATTTTATCCCTGTGGTTGATGGAGGAAGGACTATGAGATGATTAACTCAGCCATTATGGCTTGGGGAAGTTAACCCTGTCTAAAGTTATAGGCTCCATTTAAAGCCAAAATGCATAGTTTAGTATTCACAAAGATGCCTCCAAAACAGGTTCACAGGGCCATCTACCACCGAATAACTAGCCCCATCTTTCTGCTTAATTTGAGGTTCCTAAAGTCTGGTTGAGTGCATTTCTGTAAACTTCATTCTTAAACCCATTCCATTTCTACATTATGTGCAATATCTCTTTTTCACAGATACACATTTTGTACAAATGTAAGTCTAAAATACCCTTGCATGGAGGCATTGTCATATCCCATTTCAAACCGAGAACTGTCTTGCAAAAATCGCTTTGTTCCAATCTACACATAAGACCAGGAAATACAAATCAAATTGGTACCTCAAAAACATGAATGAAATCTCAAAGCATCCTTACTGGATGAATGAATATGAAAAGGTACTGATCAGGAGAGGAGCTGCTGTGATACCATTTTCAGTCTTTGGTTTATTCAGTTCAATTTCAAAATGAAGACTGTACATCATTAGAAGATACAAACATGAATTACAATCATAGTATTTCTTTATGGGTGGAAAGATTGAACTGCCATTTTCTGGTATGTACAGTTGTAATTTTAGATGATCCCTATACCCAATTTCTTATTTTCCCAGATTGCTTTGAACACTGAATTTGCAGGAAATTTTTCAGCAAAAGGAAGACATGTATTGGATACTATTTCCTCCAAACTCATGTTTTATACTCTAGAGTAGAAGTAGGGAAGAAAGGGGTCTTCCATGGCTATAGCATGACTGTGAATATAGAAAGCAATCTGGAATTCTCAAAACAGACCAGTTAGAAGATCTCCAGAATTTCACAAGAACCTGAATCTGGGACCTTCTGAAGACAAAGCAGGTGCTCTGCCACTGAGCTACACAAAGCTGGACTAGCTACTAGTAGTCATGGACCACTGGAGATATCACTAATCCATATTCCTAATATGCAGTCCACAACCTCTGCCTTCATTCCAATTGGTAATGTATGTCAGCTTCTGTTTGAGTGATACTGAGACAATATTTCTAACTTGAATGATTTCCAAACCAAAATTTTGGTGATTAATCTAGTCTGTCTCCCACAACGTGCTGGGTTAGGTGTTGATATAGAATATCCATTGTATGATATTGCATAACTTAATATATGTCTTCAAAAGCCTAACAGTCCATCCAAGTGCTTCCCAGTCTTACTTTCCTAGGCAGCATTTCAGTGCCAAATAATATTAGAACAATGGGAAGACCTGGGTTCAAGTCACTGGGAGTCTTCAGGTTAGCTGTATTTCTCTACTTAACCTACTTCTCAGGGCTATTCTAAGACTCAGAAAATGGGGAAAAATGCATCTCATCCTATCCTTTAAGGATGTGCACATCACAGAAGTGAGCAATAACTATACCGCTTCTTTGATTTGCAAACAGAAAGGGAAACAGCTTTGATAATAATAAGGCTTTGCTTGACTATGTTAACAGGTGCTGCCAAGACAGAAGCTTCATTTGCAACTTGTAAATGTAAAGCCTTGCATGATGTTTACTAGTTGCAATTTTCTTTCAAGGCCAAAGTGGATGCCTCACTTTGATCACTGAGCATAACAAGCAGGGGCAAGTCATGAATTGTTGTTAGTAACTGTTTTGTCCCACGTTGCTTCACTCAACTTTGTTACTCAGCCTCTGGCTTTACTGAAGGATAATTCCTTTCATCTGGCAACTTTACCTTGGAACCTATCTGCCAGGGAGGAGCCGATAGCAGACCCATGGTGATAAATCTTATGCCAATGCCTGTGTCCCTTTATTTTTTCAAATCCTCTATACTCTGGAATGAAGCCGTTTATTTAAACGATGCTTTGCTATTTTGAGAGTTCTCTCTTCTGTCTCTTCTCTTGGCTCAGTGTAGTAATTGGAAGCCAGACAGTGATGAATACATGCCATAGTGCCAATTCCCATTTTATGAGCATCCAATTGCTAATTTATATTTTGCACTTTGTTGAGTCAGCATCAATCTCAATCAGTCATGCTCCACGTTTGCAATATACAAGATGGTCTGAGCATGCTGTATTTACAGGTCCAACCCCTTCAGTGGTAGAAGTGGGCAACTTGCATCTGAAATGTAGTGGAAGCAAAAGACTAATGTCCATGTCTTTAAGAGATCTGTTTTTTCTATGCAGTGAGACGTGTGACCAATTTCAGGCAATCCCATAAGCCAGAGGAATGTTCCATTGTATCTGAATTGTGCAAGCAAGGCTTTTAAAACTGTTGACCTACATATATGTGTGTATGTGGGGAGAGAAAGGTGGGAGAAGACTGTCCTGTATTGGCTCTGCTTAGGCAGAAAATGCCTCAGACTGACTTTATCAGAAGCTACTATCTAACCAGGGGACGCGGTGGCGCTGCGGGTTAAACCGCTGAGCTGTCGATCGGAAGGTCGGCGGTTCGAAACCGCGCGGCGGGGTGAGCTCCCGTTGCTCGTCCCAGCTCCTGCACACCTAGCAGTTCGAAAACATGCAAATGTGAGTAGATCAATAGGTACCGCTTCAGCGGGAAGGTAACGGCGTTCCGTGAGTCATGCTGGCCACATGACCCGGAAGTGTCCTATGGACAACGCCGGCTCCAAGGCTTTGAAACGGAGATGAGCACCGCCCCCTAGAGTTGGACACGACTGGACTTTACGTCAAGGGAAACCTTTACCTTTACCTTACTATCTAACCACCTCTTGAAGTGAGTCACTGTACTACTGGAATCTGTTCCACAATGAAGAACTCTGGACTGACTTTGCAAACCTGGTCATTGGGTCCTCCTTGATGGGAAGGAGCATCAAAAGAGGAATCTCAAAGGAACTTGATGTAACCACAAGCTCTTCTTCCATTGGAGGAGCAAAGGATGAGCAAGTCAAAGAAAACATGTTCCATTTGTGATTAGAAGGACATCTGATGATATCTGCTCTCTCGTGTTCTCTTTCCTCTTTTTTACCTTTCCATCGTCTATGGAATCCACAAGGCACATGCCTGCTCGCCCACTGTGCAAACCAGACAAAGGTGTGAGGGTAGTGCTGAGGACTTGGCTCCATTGAGGTGATAAAACTGGTAATATCTGACCCAAGCACTTTGATCTGTGATGGGCCACTCAGGTAGAACACTTGAGCTATAGTCATAACATGGGTGTTTCCAAGAACACCCTTTCTGTACTTGGGACGGAAATAAACTCTTGTCTAGAGGCCAGGACTTCCCATAAACCTCCATCTCCTTCCTTCTTCTGTATGCTGAAGAACAACTCTGACAGATATACCCTGCATATTCATAACACTTCTTCATGCCTTGTAAATTGTAATTTGTTACTCATATTTGGAAGCAACAGATAGCAGTGGACTTTTTATTGTCCACCATTTTATTCTCCCACTCTGCTGTCCCCGGAATATTATGTGGATAAAATTGGGAGTTCATTTTTCCCATGTTCCCCCATATGCAGACAGTGCTCCCAAATGATGCAATGTTGGCTATCAGAAGGCAGTCAGCCAGATGATCTCCTTGATAGGAGGAAGATAAGAAGAGAGAAGATAAGCCTATCATTGATTAGAAGAAATGAAGATATATTTTCCTTCCCCCAATATTGTCTGCATTTGCTCATCATTCTCAGTTCCAGTTTGAATTAAAACTGCAGGGGACTTCTACCATCCCAAGATAGCTGTACTCTGAATTAGCTTCTAAAGGCTTCCAAAACAATACTTTCTGTAAGAAAGAACACTTTTCCATAAGCCGAGTATGTTTAAATGAAAATGCTGTAAAAGTGGACAGGAGATTAAAAAAAAAAAATGTTCAGAGCACCATGCTAAAAGGGCTTTGCTAAAAATCAATCCCCGAGGATCAGTCTTGTAGAGAAAAGGTTACAGTGAAAGTAATTGAGAATATTAACTAATAATTGGTAAATGTGGCATTAATCAGCCACCTTTAATTGCTTTTTATCTCAAGCTGTCTTATCAAAGTCCATAAAGGGAAAGCCACTGAAAAGATGAACCTGAAAAGGGAAAAAAAAAAGCTTTTGTGAAATGGAGCCAAAGTTAATATTTGTCCATTTGTTCAGAGCTCTGGGTTGGATTAGGAGGAGGAATGCAAGGATTTAGTTCCTAAGTGAGCACAGGAATTTTCTTACTGGCTTCCATCATTTAGCAAGCGGGGAATACCTTTACATGGAGACTGGCTTCATGTATTGTACTAAGCCACAGTTTGCTTAATCATGGTTTGTTGAATAAACTACAATTGGTTGAATTCACAGAACATGCCAAACCATGTCCACTGGAATATAAATCACAGAGGTTCACTTACTGCATAAAGCCAAACACCAAATAATGGTAATGAGAATGTTATCATTATGCAAGAGTTTGGAGGGACCCCTGGGAATTCTTCTTGAGAACGACTGTCCAGGAATAGGAAGGCTAAGGCACAGGGAAGCCTGAGCTATTTGGGAATTTGGACATGGGGGCAAGGCTCTGGGAAGGCCCAGAGGAGAATCTGTGAGCAAAATCTCTCACTGATGGCAATGATGGCATCTAAGGAAGAAAATGGATACAAGCTGAATGGTATGTAAGTACTATAGAGGAAAGGTAGAATGTATACAGGTAGTCCTCGCTTAATTACAATTGGGAGCCGCATTTTGGTCGCTAATTGAAGTTTTCTTGGTAAGGTTTTTCAGAAGTGGTTGGCCTTTGCCTTCTTCTGCCCAGGGCTGGGAGAGAGGGGCTGGCCCAAGGTCACCCAGCTGGCTTCATGTTTAAGGCAGGGCCAGAAATCAGGTCTTCCCAGTTTCCAGGCCTGTTCTTTTAACCCCTACACTAAACTAGCTCTCCTATAACATTAATAAGCTATAGTTAATGCTAATTACGTGAAATCTCTTTTTAAAAAATCTTAGCTCCACCTGCTCTTTTTGGAAGTGTGGCTCTGGAAATACCACTTAAGCTCCCTCCCCAAAAAATGTGGCATGCCTTTGCCAAACAGGACCTACAAGATCTTGTCTAGCTTTCTGATGCTACAGATGTCAAGGCCAACGTTGACTTTGCCATGGCAAGGTTGCTACCTGAATTGCCTTCTGCAGATCACTTTGCTTTAGGGCAATACCAAGATAATTTCTTCAGTGCAGTGTTTAAATGTTCATGCAGCTAATCAGTTTGCTCTGATGCGCATGCTAGCACGCTAAGCTGCATGCAGCATTTGTTTTCAGCAGTTTACTATAAGATCTGTGTTTTATGCGTGTGTGTGCTTATGGAAATGTTTCATAGGCCTGTAGCGTTGGCAGCTGTTTTGACAAGCCTAAGGGTGGAGCTGTTGTAATACACTGTCTGGGCCAAGCGTATCATTCTCCCTAATGATTACTGTGTTGTACGTTGCAGAATAGATACTGCCTTGAATTATAGCCACATCCACAGCAGACCTTTGTGAAACACAACTGGAACTTGGTAGGGTTTTTCTGAATTAGCAGATCTCAATGAAAATCTTCTCCCTCCTCTTGACCGCGGTGTTTGACATGTAAGGGAAGATAGCTTGAGATTTTGCACGATCCAAATTATAAGCAAACCAGCCAGATTTAACCTTCCTGAAGAGTAAGTAGCTGGGAGCATTAATCCTTCGGTTTTTGCACTTATAGGATAAGACGGGCCAAATATGAAATTGATGTGGACATTTGTCCCTCCTGAGATCAAGTCCAGCAAATAATTTTCTGACATTATAGGTGAAGTGCTTCTGGAATTCATTACTACATGACTTGGTGTTGGCCACTACTAAACTTGTTAAAACATGGAGGACAAGTCTTTCCCCCATTTTAAACCCACCAGATTGGAGGCAGTGTACCTACGATTGCCAGATGGTGGAGACAAACAACAGGGAATAGTTGTCTGCATCCTGTTCTGCTCAGGAGCACACAAGAAAAGCCAAATGGGGACTGGAGGAAACAGACTGGCAAACTCCACAAGAATATGAGTAATTTCTAATTCTTTGCTCATGGGGTCTCTCTGCAAGGAGTTTGTTGGGGGAGGAGAAGGTATCATACAGAATTCTTTTCTAGAAATAATTTGATTTTATTTTTCGATCCCATCCTTAGGGTAAACATTGTGGTCTGTGGTAGCAGAAAACCAGAAAACATCTGGTAGCGCCTTTTCTGACTAGCACATTTTATTAAAAAAAGTATAAGATCACAAAAGCTTATGCCTTTTAATAAAATGTGTTAGTTGGAGAAGATGTTATCAGACATCCTCTGGTACTTATGGTAAGAAGTTTAATAATAATAATAATAATAATAATGATAATCCCTTATGATGTATCTCTCTCTGATTCACTTGGACATTATCAGAAGATTATTTCATAGCTTGTCCATAGTCTAACTGGGAAAAGAAAAGCAGAGAGACCTTTTGAAGCTTCAGCTGATATTTTGATAGCAATAGGTGGTTGCATTCCTAGCATATGCTATTATTTTTTGCCTCTATAGTCCCATTAATCTATAGACAATATTTAACACCCAGCAAGAGCAGTTTTGGGAAGTTGGGAAGGCTCAACCTCTAACCAAGCTGAAGGAGTAATGATTTTCTTTTTCAACAACCCAACAATAAGACAAGCCATGCTACATCTGTCCTTGGGCCCATCTAGTCCAGCATTCTGTCTCATATGATGACCAAAGGATGCATCAAGTTCATACCTTAAGAAAGATCTAACGTTTCAAAACAATAATTCAGAAAGTAAGACTATGTCTCTGCTTACCTAAACTCAATTTCCCACCCTGAATAACTTTCTTTTTAAATTACTCCATCATCTAAACAGTCAGAAAATGACTTCCCATTTTCCAAGAAGAGAATGGAATTAGAAAGTGGAGTGGTCCTTCTCATCCTGGTTGTGTTCTTTGCTGCTATTATCTCAACCAACATAGGGTAGGACTTTTCAATCCAGTACTCTATAGTTGTGCTGGAGTACCAGTCCTGAGATTTGCTAACTTGAATCACCAGGTCGATAATTCTAGCCCCAGCACATCTGAAGGTCATGGAGTTGAGAAAAGCCTGGCTTAAATATTTCTTTAAAAAAAACAAACCCAGAGAATGTTGGATGGATTTTCAAAATTTGCAAAACAGATTGGACCACATGAACATGCATCTGAGTTGTTTGCCGGGATGGGCAGTGGAGAAATGTGATAAATAAATAAATAACTAAATCTGGACATGGAATTCTGATAGCTATGAAGCACAATTTTGATGCTTAATTTATTGTTCATTTTTCATCTTTCCGCAACTGCTTAACTGGTAAGGTGTTATTGGTGCCTTACCTTTTGATCCCCAACAGGGACCCAAAAACTATTTTTAAAAGACACTGTGCAATGAACAAATAAAAATATCCTAATCCTTTTTTAATCACCATAACTAAAAAAGGACATCAGGATTTCTCTTGGCTGAACCTCTTAAATAACTTAGGTGCTTCATAATTAGAATCTCCATAGCTTTTGACGGCTTTTGCTTTATCAGAGGACGAGGGAGGAGAAAGGGGGAAAAATATCATTCAAGGCTGGAAATAAATCTTGACTTTGCTGTGGCAAGGAAATGCTCTTGGAATTGAACAAAGCACCATTAGCAATCCGGAGGATCACAACACTTCAGGTCATTGGCATGAAATGGTGGTATGTATAAATATATAGTTATTTACGGCGAGCATACAATTGATTGCGTAAGTACAGTATTGTGCTCAGGAGTGGTGCTGACCTGTCACATAGTAAAGGAGTAGCAAGCTCCATAATTCATTACCAGTTGGAAATAGAACATCATTGGAGAGATAAGGATAACAATGACTTTCTATCCCGTGATAAATTACCAGCAGCTGCATTATTTTCCCTCACTTATATACGGCTCTCTTTATTGAATTTAGCTTGAGATAAATAAATGAACTGTCAAAAGCCTGGCTAATATTACTTCTTGGGGACCTGCTTGGGGGGCAGCTGAAGCATTGGTTGATAGGATCTTTACCTCTTCTGGAAGGAGAGGCCTAACATTTGTTTTTGACAAGAGCATGATGTCACCTTATCTGTTTCATTTGAGAAGCCATCAACTCCAGCTTTTTTCCCATGGAAAATGAGAGCTTGGCTATCAAGGAAAACCTGTGAAGAAATCTTGACTCTCTTCTTGCACTGAGATTATATGTCCCAGCTGTAAATCCATAGTGGCCCATGATCTACAGTTATTCTTAGCATTTCCTGTTGATCTTCACCAGGTACTGATTGTCTGGCTTTTGAATCTCTTTGCCAGAGAACTTTAAAGTCCAGAATGATTGGTACAGTCTAACAAAACATTAATCTATTTCCTCAGGGTATAGTCCAATTAACTCCCAACTTCATAAAGAATCCTGTCTTTATCAAGTTTTATGTGAACTTGGTCAATGCTTTACATTCCTAATGTGAGTTTTGGATTTTGCAGTTCTCCTGATTTTGCTGACATTTTAGCTCCAAAACTGAATTTTGACACAGTTCCAATCCCATGAAAAAAGTTCTTTTATCATAAAACAAGGAGAAGAAGTGCCATCTGTATCTCTGGGGGGATGCTGTTCCAGAGGGTGGGGGCTGCAATGAAGTATAGAATATCTATACCATTCAATAAGTCCATCAAAGGGGATCTGTTTAGAGTGGAAAGTGTGAGCTTCAGAGTAAGGGAAAAATAGGTGACCAACACCCCCCGCCCTGCAACAGACAAAAAACAAAACAAAACCCCAAAACAAAAATGAAAACAACCCAGCTCCAGCATTAACAGCTTCTACCACCTCCAACCAGGGGGTTCTACAGTGTATGTGTTTGTCAAAGAAGTCAAGACAGTGACTGCAACTACACATTTTTACATGCACCACACAATATAGGAAGCTTAGAAATATCCCCACCACCAAAAAAAAACCCACCCAGAAAGGAAGTCTCTGAGATTTGGTGGAAAAACTAAAGTCTCTCTGATGGGGGGACACAACTTTTAAGACATTGCAAGGCACATTTTGGCCTCAGATTATGCTGAACCAATATGGCTGTTCGTATGAATACAAACCAATATGAACATTTGCATTAGCACAGCATGTTAACTAGGCTAAAATGTGGCTTGATGGTTTAAAAGCCAGCATGGTAAAGGATCCAATCTGTTGTCTTCACACACTGTGTGAACCAGACTGTTAAGCTACACCATAATGTCTTTTTTCTTGTTTCAGATATAGTTCTATGAAGATAGCAATCCCTTTCTTAACCAGGGCTTAGCCACTTGTATGGATGGTGTATACACAAAATCTATGTCTTCATATTTGAAAGTTTCCCCAAATTCTCTCTTTCTTTGAAAGAATTTCTAAAGCAAGTTATACGGTATTTCATTAAATTGAATGAGAACCAGTAGGAAAAATGCCAGAGAATTTCCCTGCCTGTACTAGTTCATAATATCCCAGTTGTATAAACAATGTAGCCTTGCATAATCAGCTCCCATATTATATTAGCCTGAGGTATAGAGAAGAGACAGAACAATCTCTTTGACATGACTGGAGTTAGAAATTCCCTCCATCTTTCTTAGCTATTACTGTCCCACCAGTCATTTGAATGATTTACAGAGTGAGCCCTAAGTATCCTCATAAATGTAAAAATTCCCATTTTGTTTTCCAGAGCAGATGGGAGTCTTAGATAGTGCGATTAAAAAAAAAAGGTACACAATTTGCAGGGAGCCTTCAATTAATCTTAATCCCATTTGTGTATGTTAGATGCTTGCAGGAGAACAACAATGAAATGCAAGTGGGAGGGGTGGCGTGGAGTGGAGAACCAAGATTTTCCTGAGGGCGTTTGGGCAACACTAAAGCAATAAAAGAGGTTTCTTTGTAATAATGCAAAGATGTATAAGAGTACTGAATAAAAGAGTTCCTTTAGCATAGCTTTTTTTAAAAAAAGGGGGGGGTGAAAATGAATGCTGGGCAATATTTATCAATACTGTTGTAAACCTGACATTGAACAGGCATCTTGAAAAGATTGTAAAATATGAAGCAGTCTTGCCAGGGATTAGGATAGCTTTCCCCTTGGGAAGATTGGTCCTATCCCAAAAGTATTCCCTGAACTTTAAGATGAACATTGAAGACCCTGGTTTTGGTTCAAAGGACAGGATCTTTTCTGTGGAGGCCCACTTTCTGAGGAACCCCGGGCCAAGAATCTTGTCCTTCTTGGTTAGCTGTTAAAAAGCCTTAAAAGCATTTATTTCTCCAATCTTAGGCTGATTTTGGATAATATTATTCCACTGTTTTAAAGATGATTTTATTTGCTCACATCCTTTATCTATTAATGTTTGGTGTTCTCTTATGTTGTTGGTTTATTTTCCATCCATTCAATCGTGTCCAATTCTCAGTGACTGCCTGGACAAGTCCCTGCAGTTTTCTTGGCAAGGTTTTTCTTCCTAGGGCTGAGAGGGAGTGACCAGCTCAAGGTCACCCAGCTGGCTTTGTGCCTAAGGTGGGACTAGAACTCCCGGTTTCCCGGTTTCTATGTGATGCCTAAACCCCTACATCAAACTGGCTCTCTCTTATGGTAATAATGTGCAATTTTAATCTAGTCTTTCTTTATCAATTATGTATCAACAACTTTAGGAGGGGGATGTATATTCTAAAACAGGAATATACATTTTTTTTTAAGCAAAGGGCTGTACTTTGCCTGTAAGGAATACATCTAAAAATTTGGGTGAATTGGACAAAACCTAAATTGATTGGAGTTAATTTTAATTTAATAACCCTTAGTTAGGTATTGTAATCTAGGTCCTCCCTCTAAAGACTGGTCTCCTCATTCATATTAAAAGTGGTAACGTCTGGCAGTGATATGGGGCCACAATTAAGGTTTGCAAAAATATGGGGCCACATTCAGACTTGCAAAATTAGATGGAGCTTCTCTGCTCTAAAAGATTGGATAGTAGTATATTAAATATGTTCATCTACCTGATGAACAGTTGGCTGAACTGTATTTGTGTGTTCAGTGTATGAATATTTTTTAAAAAAAAATATTCCAGGGTAGGGTGAAGTTAACATTTATAACAGTTCATGGGGAATCTTTTTTTTCCTTTCTTTTTTTCAAATAGCTAATTCTTAGAACAAGGAACAGAACCGGTTGCCAAGCTCTAGCCTTCAGCAGTTTATAATACTTATACAGTTTTTCTTTGTACCCATGACCAATACATGCAAAGTGGGGCTGGGGGCTGGAAGGAAAGATGTATGCATTACTTCCCCCTTTTTATTGCTCCCATGTGCAAAGGCCAGCTTTCTGCAGTAGGGAACCTCCTTTGTCATAACTGACTGCCTTGGAAAATTGAGCCTCTTAATGCCAGATGCTGTGGCATTTGTGGGTGGTGGTGGTAAAAATGTGCTAGATGGTGGGTGTGATATGGCAATTTGTGCAACACTGACACACATTCAAAAGGGGCAGAACTTGTATCATGATGCTATGCCAACCTTCTTAGAGATTTTGATCCCTCCCAAGCAGATGCTGCTGCCCAGATGGCTTCTGTAGATAGAGGGCCTTATCCACTGTGGGCTGGCATTCTCTACTACAGAAAGTGAAAAAAAAAATAATCCCAAGTGCAAAAAAACCACCCTCCTCTCCTGTATTCTTTTCCCCTACTTATTCTTGTTCAAGCTGCAGAAAGAAAAAATGGTTCTGATATTTCTTTCAATGAAGAGAAGAGAATGATAGGGAAATTCTTATGGTTACAGGGTGTTTTCCCCTTTAATTGATGACAAGGTGGCCAATAGATATGTATTCAGCAGTCTTCTCTAGCTTCTTCTGCCTCCCATACTTCCATTAATTCACAAGGGAAGACATTGGGAGGGACCATCTCCCAGGATTTTTTTTTTCCCCAGATTGGGCTCCAGGAAGGCAACAGAATAATGGAAAGATGACCAACAGAAAAGGTGACCAACAGAAAAGAACAGTGCCCTCTGCTCTCTCCAACAATAATGGAAGCTCAAAAGAGAAGTTCTACAGGAATTGTCCAGCACTCTGAGAACAAGAAAAACCAATGCCATTTTTGCAGAGGGAGAAAGCTTTTAAGGACTCTCAAGATAGATTTTGGCGCAGGATTATGCTGAGCCAGTGTACTCAACCTTGGCCCAGTGCCATCTATGTAAAGTCTGCATCCTTAAAGCAGAAACTTCAGGGTTGAAAAATATGTAGTGTTGAGGAGAAGAAAGGAAACAGATAACATTGTTTTCAGAAGGACCATTACACTATGAGATGTTTTCTATGCCTCTTAGCAACTAAGCAGAATTCCTTGACCAACAACAAATTGACTTATTTAAATGAACATAATGATCTTCCTTCCCTCCTTATTCCCAGTTGTGTTCTGCCACACCATCCTGATCAGCATATCAATACTTTGATCTTCCTTTGCCCAGGCCAAGCATCCCACTCTGAACCATGTATAATAAGTGAATGATTTATGCAAAGAGAAATAATTATCTTTTGGTGCTCTCCACCCTTGTAGATATAAATCCTACCAACTTCTTGTTTAACCAATTGATTTTATTTAAATAAAACTATTTGTAGTCTTCCTGGTGACCTCTATAACACATTCTCAGCTCCTACTCAAGAGTAGCCAGTGGTTCCTATGAGAATAATGGACTTTTTTGTGTGTGAAAGTATCTCTATATTTTCAAACCAGCTGTTTAAGGTAGAGTCTCCCTTGAGTTGAATTTGACATCTGGTGATTAAACATAATATAGTCTTCTTCCACTGTACTATCATCACTCCAAAGATCTTCAACCACCCTGACTTCAATTTAATCCTAACAGATTTCTTACTTGACTTATCTTTAGGATTCTGATGTTTTCATTTGGACACAATGGCTGGCATGTCTGGCACAACTACCCTCCGAATCGTCACATGCTATGCCCCTCAAACTGGATGCCCCAAGCGGACCCTGCCATAGCACAGGGAAAATAATAATAATAAGAAGAAGGCTGGCATTAACTTTAGTACATGGAGGACATAGAAATATTTGCTGTGAATGAAGTGATGTGGAATTGTTTAATATAATAAATAATATCTGGGTTAATTTCAAAGGAAAGTATCCCCAAACTTCTGCTTTCTGAGATTTATTGCATTCCTATGAGATCTGACTGATAGCATTCCTTCCCCCTTCCCTGAAAAGTGCTATACCCAACTTCATTGTTTAACAATATTATATGTTGAGAGAGTCTATTGGAGTTGAGTGGCTAATAAATTCAAATAACAACAACAACAACTCTAGTAATAACCAAGAAGGACAAGTTTCTTGGCCAGGGGTTCCTCAGAAAGTGGGCCTCCACAGAAAAGACCCTGTCCTTGATATTAGTCATGTGAATGAACCAAAATCAGGGTCTTCAAATCCATCTTAAATAACTCTTCTTAATATTTAATGGAGATTTAGTGAAGGCAAAAGGAGAGGGGGACGGCAGAGGTTGAGATGGTTAGATAGCATCACTGAGGCAAAGAACATGAATCTGAGTAAACTCTGGGGACAGTGGAGGACAGGAAGGCCTGGCATGCTATGGTCCATGGGGTCACAAAGAGTCGGACACGACTTAACGACTGAACAACAGGTACTTCTGAGATGATCAGGGGCATCTGTGGGGGGGAAATAAGTCATAGTGACCGCTGTGACTGTGTATACTGTATGTATGTAAAAAAGGTGTGGGGCTGCACAGTGGCAGCCATCATCTTGACATTTTTGACACCTCCCTCTCCTCTCCCATAGATGCCCCTGGATGAGACTGATCTGGGTAGCAGTGGCATGGATGAAAATTCAAGTAAGAAATAGACTATATGTTCTGAGGGCTTGCAATCTTGTCTACCAAACTGACATCTGCTTCAGGGCAAGCATTTTGCTGTGCCATTCTGCAATCTGTGTCTTCGTCCAAGATGGTTTTTCAACTTCCTAGTTCACTTTACAGCTCCGAGATATCTTGGGGAACTCCCATACAAGTACTAACTAGGTCAGAGCTTGTTTAACTTTTCTGGGATCAGCCTCAGTTGGGTAACACATACTCTGTGCTGTTAATGACAGTGTATGCAGAATTTGAATCCATCTTGTCTCCTTCTCTTTTAGACCTAGTTTATCTAAATAATCTGTATTCTGTTCAAATGGCAATTATAATCAGATTTTTAAAGCCGATTTTGGAGAATGAGCAATAAATAGATACGGCATACAGTGATTATAATTAAATTCAGTTAGGACTGCGCTCATGTTAGAGCTGGAAATATTTCTATCTGGAAGCCACTCCTTATCTGAAGCCTGCTATTTTTGATATGGAAACTATTCCTGTCATTGGAAATGACTATGAACTGTTATGGGTCCATGTGGAGCCATTGCCACGTGGAAGCACTGGCAGCTACTGCCACATGGCAGCAGATATACTTGATCAGTCCAAATGATTGTGTCAGGACATGGATGCTGAAAAAGGATGACGTTTTCAGGACACATTTTTGGAAGACAATGATTTAATTCACACCGTCTCCTGAGGAGACCTTAGGACCAATGCAAAGTAAAGTAATACAACTTTGTCAAAGTGGAGAGGGGGACATATTGCTTTGTGAAACAGCTTCAATCAATCAATCAATCAATCACCTTTATTGATTTATTGATTTATTGTCGGCTTCAGATCAGATAGTGATCATCAACCTATAATTTTAAGTTTGTTGACCCATGGTAAAGATGTTCATCTGATCCAATATTATTCTCTGGATGTTCTTCAGGAAGGCAATTTCTTTTGCAGGATTTCTTGGACAGAACATTTAAATAATTATTTAGTCACAGTTTTAATCCCTACTCAAGCTGTAGATTTTAGATCGTGTATAATAAAAGATGGGAGTTCTACAGAAAAAATAATTTATTTTAATATTCTAACAAATTTAATCAGTAAAACTTGAAGCATTGTTGAAATGAAGCACCACTTTGAAATGCTGTACAACTGTATTTGGCAGGATTGGACCCCTTTGTTGTAATCCTAAAGACTTACTTATTTTTGGCTTTTTGAGCATCACACTTAAAATTGGAAGGGCCAGGATGATCAAATTAAATTATTAAATTTAAGTATTAGTGTTTTTCTTACCAGATATGCAATACTTTCCTCATATCATGTTGTTGGAATTCCATGATAATTTTAAGGCCTGAACTCTAGGCTTTTCTGAATGCATGCAGCCCTGAGACCTCTGCTCTGTGCTTACATCATAACACCTTTCTTGAATGATGGCACAGTGCAATTAAATTTGGTAGTTATGTTCAGGATGCAGTTCTATGATGCAAGTTCAAATACCTATTCAGTAATGAATATTCTAGAGGTGACGGACTCATCCCTGGGGGAGCTGGGGGTGTTGACGACCGACAGGAAGCTCTGGCGTGGGCTGGTCCATGAAGTCACGAAGAGTCGGAAGCGACTAAACGAATAAACAACAACAACAACAATGTTAGAATCAATTTGATCTTTTATTGTGATTTACTTGCCTTTATTGATATTCTAGAGGTGATGGACTCGTCCCTGGGGGAGCTGGGGGTGTTGACGACCAACAGGAAGCTCTGGCATGGGCTGGTTCATGAAGTCACGAAGAGTCGGAAGCGACTAAATGAATAAACAACAACACTTGCCTTTATATGTACTATTTTTACATTTTTTTTAAAAAAACAATCATTGTTATTGTGGACAGCCAAGAAAACAAACCAATAGATCATTGAACAAATCTACCCAGAGTTCTCACTCAAGGCACAAATGATCAGGCTCAAATGATCCTACTCTGGATGCATGATGCAAAAACCTAGTTCTCTGGAGAAGGCTTTCATGCTGAGAATGGTGGAAGGAAAGAGAAGAGGATGACCAATTGCAAGGGGGATGGACTAAATTACATGGCATTGAGCGCACCATTGGAAGAGCTGAATGACCATGTTAGGGACAGATCAACATGGACAAAATCTATGTAGCTGCTAAAACTCAACAATGACTTGATCTCATGCCTATGATAATGGGTTATGCATATACACATTCTTTTGGGTGTGGAATCATTTTGGTTTTTGGTTTTTGGTTTTGTTTTGTTTATTTTATGCATGTGAAAAATGTGGATGTACTGCATGAAGTACATTGTTTTCAAGGTCTTGTTACTTGGATTATTGTCATGGGTGCTACCTAGGGTCAAACAGAACCTGTATGTATAGCAAAGGCTACCTGGATTTACCTCATTTTTCCTTTCTTTGAAAGACAGGTCAATCTCTTATCCACACCCATTTTTTGAGGTGTGGTGGTGTCCTGGAGACTTGCAAAGACATTGCAAATTTCACAATGTGGTGAGATACTAAGGGGCAGTATTTTGATCACTGTGGTGCATTAATATCCTTTCTAATCAATCAAGGATGTTGAAATGAGAAAATTGAATTGTTCCTGTTAGTCACTGTAACAGTAGAATGGAAAACAAAAGCATAGTTGCCAGTAATATATAGGTGAGACCTGACATTTTTGTTCTTCTGTAAAACAGTTGTGTTCGTAGCATGCTAGTATCATTGTGAGTTTTCTCCACTCAGCTAAGTTTTTCATGTTTATTTAACCTGACAGATGAAAAACAATTCAGAGGACTAAAAGACTGAGCCCAGCCTTGGAAGTGACACTATAGGTAACTAAAATGATCAGACAAATCCTTGTGGGAAGACCCAGACAACTTCTTAATTGATATGTTCATGTTTCTGCAATAAATGTATTTCTTAACTGTATTTGCCAAACATGAGATCACTAACGATCATCACCAATTTAAGTTCTGCAAACTAAGGAAACACAACGATCTGAAATTCTGCTTCCCTTCAGGATTTATGGAAAAGAGTAGAAGTGAAAACCCATTTCTTCACACAAATGCACATACTGTGAATGAGACACATATGGACATGCACAAAATGAACCAGATGGACCTTAGATCCATATCTGTCCTCATAAAATGTGAGAAGGAAGATAAAAAGCTTTGTTCAATTGCAACTGGACAAGCTTCTCAGTGGGAGGACCACAACTGAGCAGAAAAGTGGACAGAACCAGGATAAAGAAGTGAATGGGAGAAGGATAAAAATAATGTGAACCAATTACAGTTAATTTAAATGGAACTAAATATATTCAATAGGATTGGTCCTTATGTATTTAATAATTTCATTCTTCCATCATATTAACAATTCTCAGGGGCTCTGGAAGCTCCACCCCCAACCCCCCCAAAAACCTACAGTATATCCGTAGAAAGTAAGGATGGAAATAATTCTTACTTTCTGTAGAAAGTAAGGATGGAAAGTAAGGATGGAAATAAGGACCTTGATGGAAATATGCAAAGGCTGTTATGTAGGCATTTTTAAGCCCTGAGAAAGGAGATACTGATTGGAAATGGCTCAGGCCCTGATCCATAGGAGTATAAGAAGGGGGAGGAGGTACAACACTATCAGATTTGAAAGATTCTGTTGTTATAGCTAGTCTCAGTAGTTTTAGCCTTCCTGTGGAGTTGACTTCCTGGTCTGGTCTACTTAGTGGAACTGACAATATCCCTAAATTAGTGAGTTCTTTATGATGACCTAAGATGACAGGTTGGGGATGGGAATGGGTCAGATGTGTTCCTTGAACAGGGACATATTGGTCAAAGGTCAATGAAACCATGAAATGCACAGTGTAACTTATGGCAGTAGTTAATAAATCATCACTTCTAAGCTTAAAAATAAGCTTGGTTGCTGTTGCTGTTTTTAAATCCCTTCTTTTTGAGGATGAAATGGGACAATCTTAGAGATGCCACCATCCTGATCCCTTTGAAGAAAAAAAGGCACACATATGTGATAAATAAGCAAAGGAGTCACACACAGAGAAATAATATTGAATGCAAGGACACCAATGGAACTAATAATTACAAGGGGCATTTATCTCAGGGGACATCAACCCATGGACCTCCAGTTGGGTTGCTGAAGAAGAGATTATGTTCTATGTATTTGAATTTGAAGTTGCTGACACACCTTTCTACCAACGTCTAGCTATGAATTAATTAATTACTGCTTTTAAGAACTATTCACAGCAGGTACTATGCAACTGAAAGGCATTTCTTTCAGGAATCCAGGACTTACTGTCATTGCTTCATGGCAATTCTTAACATGGTACCACAGAAGTTGCTTGATCTCATACAGATAGTGCAGGGCATTTAATCTTATTTTTTCAGGCTGATGCATATTCATTTCCTTTAGAAGATTATACTAGTCATCAAAGGTTAATCCTCCCTCAGTTTGTAATTAGCCATAGTAATGACTTGGCGTCTCCAGACTCACCCAGGTTGATGTAAGTGGGAAGAGGGTGGATCCATAACTGTTAGCCCATTTTCACATCCAATCAACATCCTTGGTTTCCCAGGCTTGAGTTCAATCCCAAGGAAAGACTTCAGGAGATAATTTTGCCAACAGTGATGCTAATTTTCTCTTTAAGAAGAGTCCTGCCCTTGAGAAATGGCTAGAGAACATCTCCTTCCTCTTCAGAATTTCAAAGAAATCATCCAGTCCATTTTTCTGTTCAATAATTTGGAGAAGAATTTTAAAAAATTCTGTCCCACCTTTTACTAGGATCTCCATAGTGCTTTTCTTCAAGAAAGAAGCCTTTGAAGCAACCCTCATCAAGCCATGCTTCTGGAGATTTGCTTATGGAAGTTTCATGGGCTAAATTCCATGATGTCGGACAGGGTTTTCTTTCATTGTTTATTAAAATACAGGTGTTAATCAGCAGACTGATTTTAGGGTGCTTGGACCCACAGCTGGGGTTCTGGGGGTTACATGGGGTCAGGACCACAAACTATCCACCCCCACATTACTCTATGAGAGGAAGGCTTTCAACAACTGAAATACAGCAACAAATGACCTTCTTTCATATTTTCTTTTTCTTCATGACCTGCAGAAATAAATGTTAAGTTGGGATTTCACTATTAAGTAAAGGCACTATTAAGTATCTTAGCTGTTCCTAGCACTGCAGTCTTCTGGACAGAGAGCTCTGATGTTGTTCCTGGATCTGTTGGAGCCACTCTCCCAATTTACGAGTCACAGCCCCAAATGTTCTCACCACCACTGGGACCATTTTGGCCTTCACTTTCCACATCCTTTCTAGTTCCTCTTTCAGGCCCTGGTGCTTCTCCAGCTTCACATACCGCTTCTTTCTGATGTTGCTGTCCCTTGGCACCACAACATCTATTACCTCTGCTGTCTTCTGGTCCTTGTCTACTACCACGATGTCTGATTGATTGGCCAGGATCTGCCTGTCCGTCTGAATCTGGAAGTCTCACAGGATCTTAGCCCTGTTATTCTCCATGACCTTCTGTGGATGGATGGATGGACAGATAGATATGTGTCCTTGAGTCACTCTTGATTCCTGGCAACTGCCTGAACTAGTCCTTGTAGCTTTCTTGGCAGGATTTCAGAAGTGGCTTGCCATTGCCTCCTTCCTAGGGCTGAGAGAGAGTGACTAGCTCAAGGTCACCCAGCTGGCTTTGTGCCTAGAACTCATGGTCTCCTGGTTTCTAGGTCGGTGCCTTAATCACTACACCGAACTGTCTCTCAAGGACCATATTATGTGGTGATAAGCAGTCTTGAGTAGGAATGTTTGTTTGTTTGTGAGGTTTAATGGCTGCCCAACTCAGACAATTCAACTCTGAGTAGCGTACATAAACACACACAAACAGAAATACAGTTACAGTTAAAACTGCAACAACTACAGCTAATCAATCATTAAGAATCCACAATATACAGTACATTATACCTCTCCAGGTAGGAAGTACCATCTTAGCCTCAAAGTCCAGGGGAAAATAAGCTTAGAAAGAATAACTTGCAGTAATAAGGCCAGTCACCCCAGAGCAAGGATGCAAAAACCTGCAGCCTCCAAGCCTCATTGGATCTCCATGAAGACTTATCTGTATGTTGCTCAGAGTACCTCCAGAAAGTTGCAGGTGTACAGATGACATGAATAGAGCTTCAAGAACTGGGCTGCAAAAAATGACCACTAGATTCCAGGAGAGAATTAGAGTTTTCTGTCCTTTTGGCTGCTGTTCAAGAATTGCTTGAAATTTTGTAGCCAGGATCTGATAGCCCAAAATTGTGACAGAAGGCAGACATTATTACATAAATGGGGAGTACACGCTGCATATGATTAGCTATTTAAATGACAATAAACTGTTTTATTTTTGCCTCAGCTTCACCTATATCTTTCCCTAGCTCAGCCTTCTGAGCTAGGTGTTTGACGTTCAGCTCTTCCACACCTGGTTCAGCAGTAAATATTGCATATCCCTGCTATAGATATGCTTTAATAAAGGGGCATTTAATTTTCATATCCTGGATTTAAATAGCTGAAATTAAATACTTTTTTCGTGGTAGTTCTTCCATCATGGGCTTTAGTTAATTTTCCCAACTTGAATGATTTAAAGAAACATCGTGTTCCTCTTTTAATAAGAATTCTGAAAGAGATTTGTGGTGCATGATCCTTGGCTCACTGGCAGATCACGAGCTTTGAATACAGATGCTCTTAAATTTAATTCCTGGAATGACCAGTTAATAGGGTTAAGTAGCAATTATGTATAAGGTTTCTTATCAGGAAATGTGGGAAGCCACTATCAGTCAGTTTAGCCAATACTGAAACCAATGTAGTGTCCACCAGGAGTTTTCAGCTACAGTTGTCATTCTGACTTGAATTTACAGGAATTTTAGTTTAAAATACTATATATGGAAGACACCCACCTACCCAACCTGAGCTCAATGGGAAAATATCTTGACTGGATCATAAATTAACATCCTATGAGGAGCTCTAGAGTTGGGTCTTTCTATCTTGCATGATTCTGTTAATGTAATCTTACAATAAAGTAGAATTAGTTCATCTGGATATGCTTGTCGCAAAGCAGACATAAATTTTGCAAGTCCGAAAGTACATTTCTCCCTTGTTGCTTTTACAGCCCAAGAAACTAGGGAGGGTTCCTTCTGAGATGTTTGCCAGGCCCCCATTCCTTCAGTGGGCTCAGCTGCCTCTTCCTGGCAACTGCCTGGACTAGTCCTTGTAGTTTTCTTGGCAGGATTTCAGAAGTGGCTTGCCATTGCCTCCTTCCTAGAGCTGAGAGAGAGTGACTAGCTCAAGGTCACCCAGCTGGCTTTGTGCCTAGGGAGGGACTAGAACTCATAGTCTCCTGGTTTCTAGGCCGGTGCCTTAATCGCTACACCAAACTGGCTCTCAAGGGCCATATGATGTGGTGATAAGCAATCTTGAGTGGGGTTTGAGTAGAGTCAGTCTCTTGAGTAGAGACTGACTGGTCTCCTGGCTGTGGCTCTTCTCCTTGTCTCCCAAGGTCATTCCCACATACCACTACATTTTAATTGAAAGATAGTGATTGAATCTCATTTAATACTGTATATGATTCTCACTTCATGGTTTGTTAAAAAAATACTGACCTTTTGTAAAAATTCAGAAGTTGTTTGGCCTGCCTTTTTTGGAATGATTTCCCCACCATTCCTCTTGCAGTATAATGCCAGGCATTTGTGGTTCATTGTTTACATAGTCTGTTGCAATTTGTATGCACAAGGTGTTACCTCCACAGTTGGTATTATTATGGCTATTTGACACTCCAAAACAGGAAAAAGGAGGTGGTTTTTGCATTGTTGCTTATTTGCCCTCAGCAACTCAACTGTTAATCAAACCAATGAGACATGATAGGATGTATAACAAGGTTGAGAACCTTATTCAAGCCTTCAATTGCTACTTAAATTACAAAGCCACTGTAAATGCCCAAGGAAGAAAGATATCAGAGGATGACATTATCATAAACTTAGTGAAATTTCTTGTGTACTGTTATATAAATGTTCTGTACAATGGACTCCTTGGTGCTTTCTGAGCTTTGTTGTTTTCTTGCAGACGTTTCATTACCAGACTAGGCAATATCTTCAGTGACAAATATTCGCTTTGATTGGTAGGTTCAGTACAGCTATACAGAATGTAACTATATATTTTAGAAAATTAGAATACTGTAATAGATACAGTTATACCTTGATTTAATAGGCTATTTGACAGGAAAAAGGTTCTGTTAAATCCAAATATTGATTAAAACTGAATTTACATAAATAATGTAATTGATGTCATTTGCATAATTATACAAATGTCATAAACAATGCAAATGAAGTGAAAATGTCAATTACACAATTAAGAAAATGATATAAATGGACACGAATGATGTAAAAATATCAGAAGTTATACAAACGACAGAATCCAGAAAGTCTTGCTTTTATCCAACGTTTGTCGCTATCTGTAAACTTTTAGAATGATAAATTTCAAGATAAGATCCAAACATATGGCCTTTTTACAGATACTGACAAGTTTTGTATAAATGTATCACTCTCTGGATTCTGTTGGCTTGTAACAAAAGTTTATTTTTAGAAACAAGATATGTGTATGTCTGTGTGTATTTGTGTGAGACACACACACAGGGTAAATTTGTCTTGGAGTTTCTCTACTTTCTTGTCTTGTCTCATTCCTATTTTAGGTAAAATACACTTTATATATATAAATACTGTATATAATGTTTAAATGATACAAACTGTGAATGTACGGATAACAGATAAAGTGCTATACGTAGATTGTATTTTTCATTCACTACCTTCACTCTGAAGCCTCCCCATGAGTAAAGAAAAAGCAGGAAACCAAGGAAACATTTAGTGCTTAAACTATTTTAAATTAATTCTTAAATGGATGGGACTAATGGTTACTCCTTAGGAGTCAACTAAAAACATAACTAGGTCTCAAAAATTCAGACCGTTGTCTGTATCTCTTTCCTGCCCTCTAGTCATTGTCTAGATCAGTGTTTCTCAACCTTGACCATTTTAAGATGTGTGGACTTCAACTCCCAGAATTCCCCTGCCAGCCCTGATGTGTGTGGTTATGTATATACAGTGTGTGTGTGTGTGTAAATAATCCCTTCTCACCCGTATGGGTGGTACGTGTCTTCCTCAACCCTCAACCTTGGGTCCTCTGCCAGAGGCCTGGGAGTGTGAGGGTTCTGCACAGTATCATAGCTGTTCCTAGCACTGCAGTCTTCTGGACAGAGAGCTCTGATGTTGCTCCTGGCATCTGTTGGAGCCACTCTCCCAGCTTGGTGGTCACAGCCCCAAGTGCCCCTACCACCACTGGGACCACTTTGGCCTTCACTTTCCACATCATCTCTAGTTCCTCCTTCAGGCCCTGATGCTTCTCCAGCTTCTCATACTCCTTCATACACTTGGCACTGCTACATCCATCACCACCGCTGTCTTCTGGTCCTTGTCTACTACCACGATGTATGTTCATTTGTGCCTAGACAAGTCCCTGCAGTTGTCCTGGCAGGCTTTTCAGAAGTGGTTTGCCATTGCTTCCTTTCCAGGGCTGAGAGAAAGTGACTGGCCCAAGGTCACCCAGCTGGCTTTGTGCCTAAGGCAGGACTAGAATTCATAGTCTCCCGGTTTCTAGCCTGGTGCCTTAACCACTACACCACACTGGTTCTCCCTATAGCCTAAAATCTGCTGGTAAAAGGGTTGGAAAATATTCCAGAAGTCAACTCTACAGCCTTCTTTCCTTTTATTCTTTCCTTTTTGTTATAACATTCCACTTATTTATTTATTTATTAACAGTATTTCTATACCGCTGACTTCAGAAGACTTCGAATTATTAACAGATTTATAAAAAACAAGCTTAAAATGTAACATATAATAACACCTTTACTGAACCCGGCTCTCATAACAATACCTATGCCATGGACGTTTATTTATTTATTTATTTATTATTTATTTATCAAATTTGTCACCACCCATCTCCTCCCACCAGAGGGGCTCTGGGCAGTTTACAACAAAAGTAATCAATTGAAACAATAAATATAAAATACAAATGCAATATACAAAAATATAAATACCATTAATAAATAACTATAAAGATAGGAGTAAAAATAAAGTCCCCATGCCCCATGCCATGTAGGGCTTTAAAGGTGATAACCCACACCTTGAATTGGACCCAGAAGCAGACTGGTATCCAGTACAGCTCGCGTAGTAGAGGTGTTACGTGTGCTGATCTAGGGGCACCAGAAATAACCTGTGCGGCTGCATTCTGGACCAGCTGAAGCTTTTGGCTACTCTTCAAGGGTACTCCCATGTAGAGCACATTGCAATAGTCTATGTGGGATATAACAAGAGCATGAGTGACTGTTCAAAGGGCCCCCCGATCCAGGAAAGGGCATAACTGGTACACAACACAAAGCTGTGCAAAGACCCTCTAGCCATGGCTGCCCCCTGCTCTTTGAGAAGGAGTTGTGAGTCCAGGAGGACCACCAAGTTACACACTGGGTCTCTCTGGGACAGTGCAACCCCATCCAGAACCAAAGATGACAATGTCCCGGATACAGAAGAGCCATTAACCCACAGCCATTCCATCTTACCAGGGTTCAGCTGAAGCCTGTTGTTCTCCATCCAGGCCCCCACAGCCCCAGGCACTCGGAAAAGATGGTCATGACATCACTTACTTCACCTGGGATGGAGATATACAATTGAGTATCATCAGCATATTGATGATACCTCATCCTGTGGTGATGGATGATCTCACCCAGCAGTTTCATGTAGATGTTGAAGAGGAGTGGAGAGAGAAATGAACCCTGCTGCACCCCACAAAGAAGCAGCCGAGGGTCAGATCTCTCATTCCCTATCACCAACGATTGGGACCGGCCCTGGAGGAAGGAGATGAACCAGCGCAAAACCACGCCACCCACCCCCAACTCCCTAAGTCAGTCCAGAAGGACACCATGGTCAATGGTATCGAAAGCCGTTGAGAGGTCAAGAAGATCAAGGATGGATGCACTGCCTCCATCCCACTCCTGCCAGAGGTCATCCATAAGTGCGACCAATGCCATTTCTGTCCCACATCAGGGCCTGAAACCTGACTGAAAGGGGTCTAGATAATCTGTTTCATCCAGAACCCTCTGGAATTGCAATGCTACCACTTTCTCAACCACCTTCCCCAAAAAGAGGAGGTGGGAGACTGGATAAAAATTGTCCAGAACAGTAGGCTCCACATTCAATATTCTAAGTCCTCATTCAGATCATGTGGCTTATAAAATATCTGCACAGCACTGAAATTTATATATCGATATTGGTATTTTTTTAATGTCACGATTACTATTATTTCTGCTTATTTAATTTTTTAAAGTATATATATCAACATTCCAATTCAGGAAAGAATTCATTTTGAAAGCAATTATTTTTCTGAATGCTTGCCAAGGACATTGGCAAGCCAGTTCTGAAGTGAACTGGAGAGAAATTCATTGATTTGTTTTCTTACGGCGCTGAGATCCAGCTCTGATTGTTTACAAGCTCATCAAGATTCCACCATATCTATCTATTGAGTAGATATCAGTGTAGATAGATAAAAGTTAAAAGTTTAATTTTGCACAAATATTTGCCAAGGATTTATTTATACACCTTGTGCAATACAGTATGCTAAGTAAATAGCTACAAAGAAAAATAAGTTGAACAAATTTATATTACAATGGCAGTTAGAATGAACAATGAGTGTTTAGGAATAATTACCCATGTTTGCAATAACCAGCTAAATACCTGCTTTAGATGTACACACAGTTTTCTCCATGGAAACTCTCCAATTCAATAGCCTTATTAAAAGTCCATGGAGTGTTGTATTTATAGAAATTTAATCACCCTAAGAAGTTACAGAAGCCAGATCAAGCAATGAGAAGTGGACTGAAATAGTAAATATAGGATCCATTAAATGAAGTGCTTAAAGATATGTCTGTATTTTAGCTCACACTCAAGTTTGAGAACATTTAAACTAAGAATAGTCTTAGGGTTCCAGGCAGTCCTCAGCCTAATTTTAAGTTTATATTACACCAGAGAAAGGAAAGCTTCAGGCAGTGCACCAAATGTTAATTGCAAAGGTGTTGTTGTTGTTGTTTATTCGTTTAGTCGCTTCCGACTCTTCGTGACTTCATGGACCAGCCCACGCCAGAGCTTCCTGTCGGTCGTGTTAATTAAAGGTGTTAATTGCATAAAATTGCATAAAATGGCCCTCTTTCTCTCTCCCCTGGGCTGCTTATGCCAAAAGAATTCCAAGACTACAGTCACTTTTATTAGGAACAGAGGTTTATTCTCATCAGTGCAAGGGGGAATTCGAAGTACATTGCAATGAGGATTGATCCCAGGATGGGGTACATCCATGTAGAGCCCCCCAGATGAGTTCCAAAGCCCCAATCATTGAGGTAGGATTCTATAGGGTGACCATACAAAGTGTATGTGACCCCAAACCATGTTTCTTGCTTAACAATAAGAATTTACAGAAGACAACGACTTATTCAAGACATGCAGATTCTGTAATGGCTAATCATTGGTTGCGGTAGAGTTGTAAGCAATTTCCTTCCAGTTATCCCAGAATTAGCCACTCCTCCCTCTCAATGATGGGATTTAGTCTGACTTTTGGATGATTTTTTAATTCTAAATAGCAACCCTTAGACATTTTTTAAAAAAATAAACAGCAACAACAAGCAACCAGAACAAATGTGCCACTACCCACTAAATGTTTGACCAATCCCGGTGCAGGGAATATTAGATAGTTATACTGGTCTATCAACTTGGTTTTTCAGCAATAGTATATGCAATTAATTTTAAAAAATGTCCAAGTGGGTCCAGGTGAAATTAGAATTGCAGAACATGGTGAACCTACAGAAGAACTCCATCCACCCACCCACCCACCCACCCATCCATTTATTTATTGTTAGTGTTGGGAAAGGAGAGAAGAACAGAGGAAGGATGTCATGGCACACTTGGCTGTAAGCAAAATGTTTCATTTCTGGTTGAATGCTGATTGCATTCAGTTTGCTGATTTACAAGACCGTGGTTACACAGATGTTGTGGGGGGGGACAATTTGATAAATGAATATCCACAACCATTTGTCATTACAAACAACCTGCATTTTCATTTCACTAAAGATAAAAAAAGAGGAAAAGCAGGAAGGGAAAGCTGTATTGTGTGTTTGTAGCAGCACTGGTGGCTAGGGCACTTTCATTTTAGTATATTATTAATTGCCACGTGAGTGTCTATTACTGCATGGACTAGCAGGGAATCACTTCCTCTGATTGTTATTCAAGAGCACATATGGGAAAATACAAAAATGCAACCGTTGATTTCCTTGTCCTTTTTGCTCATTCTTAGTGGGCTTTCATAGTAATCTGACTACATATACATTTTCTCCTTTAAAAAACACACACACACACACACATTGTGATTTTCATGTAAGTGCAAATGCTAACATGAATGTAGCACCCCATCTAGATCCTGATTAGGCACAATGTTGCCTAATCCCTTCCCTTTCCTTCCTCTCATCATAGTCTAAATGCAAAATCAAAAACACTAGCCTGACTTTAATTTCTCAGCTTTGCACCTGCTGCATATCAAAGCAATCTGGCTGTGCACTTCATTGAAGAAACACAGCAAAATTACCATTCATTTCAGTATTTTGTTTCTGTCCCCACACAAGTGCACACATGCATATTTGATGCCCAACATATTGCTTTCTAAATGATTACCTCCAAACATACATACACAGAACATAGAATTTTTCAGCAGATGACAGCATTCTTGGTAGAGAATTTTTTTTGGGGGAAAGTTCCTTACCGTCCCGATCTAGAATTGTGATAGGATGTATGTTCAAAACTCGAATGAAGGATTTTAATTTTTTTGGACAAGAACATGAGAGATGATATGCTGTTTCTCAGGTCATATGGGAAACTCACCATTAAGGCATAATAACCTAAGAC
The DNA here is from genome assembly GCF_035149785.1 of Candoia aspera. Taxonomy (NCBI): domain Eukaryota; kingdom Metazoa; phylum Chordata; class Lepidosauria; order Squamata; family Candoiidae; genus Candoia; species Candoia aspera. Next base: position 8,058,930 of record NC_086163.1, read on the forward strand.
CTTTCCTGCTCTTATTTTACAGCTGCTGGTGTTCAAGGCATACAGGTAGTCCTTGCTTAACAACCATGTGTTTAGTGATGGTTTGGACTTACAACAGTGCTGAAAAAACTGACTTATGAACGGAACTCACACTTACAATTGTCGCAGCATCACCACAGTCACATGATCATGATTTGGGCACTTGGCAACAGGTTCACATTTATGACTGTTGCAACATCCCATGGTCATGTGATCGCCATGTTCGACCTTTCTGGCCAGCTTCTGGCAAGCAATATCAATGGGGAATCACCTGATTCGCTTAATGACCATGTGGTTCACTTAACGCCTGTGGTCTTTTGCTCAATGACCGCCACAAAAAAAGGTAATAAAATTGGGTCAGATTTGCTTAATGACCACTTTGCTTAGCAACTGAAATTCTGGCTCCAATTGTGGTCTTTAAGTGAGGACTACCTCTAGTGGTCTTCTTGCCTATGGATATCATGACTAGTCTTCCCATAAAACAAAAGCCCAACTTATTCAGCCTCCTGCTGCAGAAAGATAGGTGCTTTGCTCACTCACAAGAAATATTAAAGAGATTCCCATATATCTTGATCTGAATATTTGTTATCCAAAGTTATTTTACCTCTGTGGGTAGCATTTCCACACATGGAACCATTGATACATCTATTTGCCTTGAATTGAGGGCACTGATTTAAGATTGCAGTCTTGAAGGGGTGACATCTCCATCCAGTCCATGGGTGAAAGTTTATTCCTTCTTTCCAGAGAGTCTAATTGAAGTTTACTGTTTTTTAAAAAAACTTTCTTGTAAGATTTTAAAAAAATGATTTAAGTTGGACGTGAGGAAATCTGCCCTTTACTGACATTTATTCTCTTGCTTTCTTGTTATATATAGCTTTATGGGACAGGAATGCAGAATTTCTATGAGCATAAGGAACACAGCAGGCTTTGCAGGACAGATCAAAGTCTATTCCCTCTGAAAGTATTTCTGAGCACAGATATTAACCTTTGTTTCTCTGGTCCTAGTCCAAATCACTAACCACACTCCTGCCTCAAAAAATCTGAGGCAGCATGGAAGGTGAAGCTAGACTTCCACCCAAAAAATGTCACCTGGGAAGATGAGACTACTCTAAGCAAGAGTAGTCAAGGAGATTCCAATGTTCTACTTCTCTCCTGCTTCCCTCAGAGCAATCTTATGGAATCAGAAGTCCCACTTTAAGGCATCGTTTGGAGCTCCTGCTTTTAACCTCTAACTACTTTTCTGCTCTCTGACAGTCGAGGTATAATCTCACATATTGGATGACCTATACTAGCTGGAGCATCTTTTCCCATGTTTTGTCTTTTCTATATAATCAGGCACTTTATACAAATGACGGGGCCTGAGGCACAGAGAAACAACTAGTTTCTAGTGGCTGCCTAAGCACCCAATCTTGCTGCTTCTAGTCTGATGATAGAATAATTGTTTACTGTTGAGCAAAAGGAAAAGTGCATTCCTAATAAAATTGTAAAAAGTTAGGCCATGTCGGCAGATGAACTGGAGAGCACTATATGAAATGAATTGGGTGCTTTAACTGAATCTTCTCTCAGGACAATAAGTCTAATGTAAAGACAAGGTCTGGGGAGGTCACCAGTTGGAAATCCTCATGAGGCCGTTCAAAGGAGAAAAGAAGAATTCTTCTTCTGTCAAATTCACTTCACATCCTAATATGTCTGAAGATGCGCATTGAAAATAGAAAATAGTGCTCCCATTATGGGTCAAAATTTTAGATAACAAGAGCCATTAGGAAATCTCCAAAGATGACAAACTTAACCCTTTATGGAGACAGAAGAGAACAGGTTGCTGTTAATAAGCCTGGTTGATTTTAACCATGACTGAGCTAAAGTATGGCTTGCTATTACTCCCAAATAAAATGGTTCATGTTGTTTTATATCTGCAATCCCTTGATTCTAAATGGACCTGGTAGCTACTGACATCTGTTGAATATTAAGCTAGAGTGAATTTTACCACTGAAAAATAAATACAATTAAGAGTCTGTCTTAATCAGCTGTCTGATTTATTTAATCTATTTATGCTTCTTTTGGATGCATTCATTCTGTGGGGAAACCGGAGTTAAACTGTCACACTGAGCTCTGTTAGTTTCATATCAACCTGAGAGATACTTGGGAAACAAAACAGTGCTATATTTTTGAATTTTTAAAAAAACAAAAACAGAATATGTACTATTGTGAGTGTGCTCCAGTACCCTACATATATCTCCTAGTTAGTGGGATATAAATAACAATACGTTGGGATGAAACGTAGTCACTGGATTAGAGATCATAGACTGCATAGCACGGCATGAATATGCTTTTGTAAAACTAGATGTTGATTGTACTTGAGGCATACTGGCCAAATGTGTGTCAGAATTGACTGGTGGCATGGGTATGATTAAAGCTGGCATCCTAACTAAGCATTCTCCATCTCACTAAAATCTCTATGCAGATGCCTCAACTGTCCAAACCTATGACAGCACCAGAAGTCAGTATCTGTGGGGCCATGTCATGATCACCATTTGGAAGATTGCAACCTGGAATGTACGAGGAGTAAACAGCATGAGTTAAATAAATGAAAGAAAGAAAAGTAGAAGAAACAAAAAACGATTGTCTGTGAAACTAAGAAAATGGGGAAATATATAATAGATCTGAATGAAGGTGGTTTGTCTTCTCTCGTCTCGTCTCGTCTCGTCTCGTCTTGTCTGAAGAAAGTCTGATCCTGTGGAGCAGAGTTGACAAATCTATATAGAGAAATGAAGGTATAGGTTTAACTTAGCATATATTTTAGTCCCTTCATTCATATCTCAACAAGTATGAACTTATGTCATCTTGGTCATTTTGAATGCATATGAAAATAGAAGATCATAGATTGGTGTTAGTTGCATGTTATGCTCCATTATTTCAAATACATAGTATATGTCTATTTATATGTACACAGAAGAGCAATGACTATAAATCTCAAAGCATGATTTATTTGACTGTTTATGATTAAAGACCAAGACAATTAGTGAAGGATATAAGGGTGATGATAGATTTGGCAGTGAGGTCCATTTCTCCTGGTTGGTGCCACTGGAAACTGCCCTCCCACAAGGGTGGCACTGAGCTGAACATGGACCAACTGATGTCAGGCTTGGACAACAAGCTGGTTGGCCACTACTGTCACAACCAATGGATCAATAGCCATCTACAATGGTGTTTGTTGATCCAAAAAGCAGACCCTCCATGACTGTGGGAAAACACTACGAAGAAGAAGAAAAGGGTGATAATAGATACTGAATGTGGGGCAGATCATTTCTTAGTAGCGTCAAGAGTAGATATTGAAAAAAAATGGAACAGAAAAAGAAAGAAGTAAAGGAAACCAGAATAAATGTAGGAAAATCAGAGGGGAAAAAGTATGAGTCTTGTATGAAAAAGTACTAGAAGACAAATTATGGGATGGATGGCAGATATAAGGAAAAAGGATGACAAGAAACATGTTACAGAGTATCCCAGACATGTGTGGAGTTATTAAGTGGAGAGTAAAAAAATGGTATTTGGTGGAATTATGAAGTAGAAAAGCACATGACAAAAATGCGTAAGAAGAGAATTTGCTACAAAAATGAGGATGAGAAAATAGATATTGATTAATCTGTATATAGAAAAAAGTAGTGGCAAAGGATGCAGTTAAACTGGAAAAGGCTAAAATTTAAGTAGACAGAGCAATTTTGGTGGAAGTAGAAGGCTAAAAAGGTCTGCATAGTTAAAGCAATGGTATTCCCAGTAGTAACATATGGCTGTGAGAGCTGGACCATGAGGAAGGCTGAGAGAAGGAAGATAGATGCTTTTGAACTGTGGTGTTGGAGGAAATTCTGAGAGTGCCTTGGACTGCAAGAAGATCAAACCAGTCCATACTCCAGGAAACAAAGCCAGACTGCTCACTTGAGGGAATGATATTAAAGGCAAAACTGAAGTACTTTGGCCACATAATGAGAAGACAGGATACCCTGGAGAAGATGCTGATGCTAGGGAGAGTGGAAGGCAAAAGGAAGAGGGGCCGACCAAGGGCAAGATGGATGGATGACATTCTAGAGGTGATGGGTTCGACCTTGGGGGAGCTGGGGGTGGCAACAACCAACAGGAAGCTCTGGCATGGGCTGATCCATGAAGTCACAAAGAGTCGGAAGCGACTGAATGAATAAATGACAACAACAGAAGGCTAAACAAGAAACCTTTAGCAGAGTTAATGGAATTAAAATAAAAAGTGATCAATGATTGGGAATGGAATCAAAGCAAGGGAATGCTAGAAGACATCTTATAGATATTTGTATGGGAATGAGGGGGACATATTAAACAGAGGAAATGAAATGGATGCTATCATGTTAGTGTCTCTTCCTTACAAAAAAATAATGAAAAGGAAATAATAAATGGTAAGACTGCAGATTTAGATGGCGTAAATGTTAAAATAGGGATGTAGTTTGTTTATTGAATGGTTGGGTGGCCTGTTTTATGCAAGTGAAGACTGAATCTGTTCCTAAAGATTGGAAGAAGGATGTTATTATTCCCCAATATAACACTGAGTAGTATGTAAGACAAAGATGTATGAGGTCTCCTTGATTGTTAGATTCTTTGTGGGTTGGGAACATGTAATTTTATATGCAGATTATGTCATGTTGGTGGCTGAGAACCTGAATGGTTTGCAAAATGTGAGGTTATCTGCTGCAACAAGCACAGATATGAAAATTAATCAATACAGATTAAGGTAGTTAGTGACAAGAACATGGAGCCAAGAATGGCAAGTTACATACAAATGGTGAAAAACTTGAACCAGTGAATAAAATTGTCTATCTTGTTAGAATTCTCAAGATGGGAAAATAGGTGGAGACATTTTAAGACATGCAAATGCTGATAAAAAGGTAGTGGGTAGTATGTGATTTGTTGGAAGGACCAGTTGAAGCTTCTGGGTGGTCTTCAAGGGTAGCCCCATGTAGAGCCGGCTGCAGTAGTCAAGCTGTGAGGTGACTAGGGAATATGTCTGAAGGAATATAAATGTAAATATTACATTATAAAGCTGAAGTACTTTGGCCACATAGTACATATAATATAATATAGGAAAAATGAATGAGTCAAGAGGAAGGGAAAGGTTGTGACCCACTCTTTCACCCAAATCAAACAGCAAGCTGCAAAATAGAATCTCAGATCGGGTAAACCCAATCCTCCTCTTTCCATTGCATCTTGTAACACCTTATATTTAACTCTTGGCAGAAAGATAGAAAAGTATGGAGAGGGATAATGAATAGTGTTGATGTAAACTAGTTTTGGCTTTTCTGGATTCTGTATAATGTTGCTTGTCCTGGAATTGGAAACTGTGATTGCTATGTAGATTATGTACCATTAGAAAGGTGAGCCTTTCTGAAAATCACTAGCAGGCTTACAAAGGGACAGACACAAAGAAATTGACCTAAAATAAAACATAGTTTTAAAAAAGGAGCCTCCAAACTCAGAAACAAGGAAATAAAAACCTTCCTTTGTCCGTATGCTGGAGATCGTCCCACCTACTTAGTGCAACTGGACTACAAAGTACACCTCTTATCCTCTTTAGAAAGATCCTAGCCACCAAAATATTGTCCACTTCTGATGTTACAAAAATGAAAAAAAATAAAATAATGCACACCCCAATATCACTGCAGCCCAAGTGAGTATATATTTTTGAATTATGAAAATGTCCTATTTCTTATTTGGTCTGAGAGATTCTATATTTTGCCTGATGTCCTCAGAAGAGAATTGATTACAGAAGTGGAATGGCTTGATTACAATAACTCAAACTACACTCTTCCATCAAATATGATGGCAGGTTATTTTTGTTCTGTCCTGTTGCCTTCCCCCACCCCACCCACCCCACCCACCCCAAAAAGTCTGTAAAAATACCCTGTGATAGCAAAGGCAGAAGAAATGAATGCTTCTCCATGTACTGAATGTCCAAATTTGAGAAGCTTTTCAGGTTGTATTTGCATTTCCCTTTCTAGCAATGACCTCTCTTTTCATAATCCTTCATGGAGTATCATGGCTTTACAGCTCTTTTCTTTCCCTGCTGTTTTTGCTAAATGGTTTTGTGGAGGACTTGTTTGGTAAGGTATTTGAAAAGTCAGATGCTGCATTTAAATATTGTGTTTTCACAGCGATAGTATTTATTTACACACCATCTCTTTCTTCCCACCCTTTGCCCTCATGCTCAACTCCAAGCAATTTTGCTCTTTCTTGGTCATTGTTAACAAAACCATGAAAGCACATGGCATCAGCTTGAATGGTAAAGCACTGGGGATTACATTCGCTTCCTTGGCTGTGCCCCCAAAGGGAAGTGATGGTGAACTGCCTTGGGTGGGAGTTTATGGCAAGGAAATTGTTTGGCAGCTTGACAGCTGGGAAAATAGCTTTGAGTCACTTAAAGGCTGCTATGTCGTGGACCCTTGCAAAAATCCAAAACTGCTTAGCTTTTTGCTTGCATGCTTTCTAAATCGATTGCATCTGGAGAGAAGGGCAATTTATATTAGATGGGATGGATTTGCATCTAAATAATCCCAAAGTCAAGAGTGGCAAAGAACAAAGTATGTAGGTGTGATCAAAGAGAGGGAAGAAGGAGGAGGGAGAAAGGGAGACAATCCAAAGCTGCTATAGGGGCAGGCGGCCTTGTTGTGACCAGAGACCGGTTGATTTGTTTAGTGTCACTGTCAGCAGGCAGTGGAAGGTTGGGGAAGTTCTGACAATGGCTTTCTTCACCCAATAAGATCAACCTGTCATCTACTAATCTAGTTATAAGTCTTCTCTGTTGGATCACATACAGCAGAGTCCCCACCCATTTCCTCCAGCCCTACTTTGGACCTCATAAACCTTCAAACTGGGAAATTACTATATCATTGGCAGCAATGAGTGGGTCTTGAGCATTGCAGTCCATCGTTTTCTGGGAGATGTTAGGCTTTGACAGTAACCCCTGTAAAGGAAAAGCATTGCTTTTTCAACTCCTTTACGATTTCATCACTTTCCTTGGAGGAATGAGTGGGCAGGGTTGGGATAGTGTCCCATGATTGACTGGATTTGGGCTTCCCACGACATGGCTGATCAGGGGAAGGTAATTTGATTTGCAAATGACCAAGTACAGTTGTGGTTTAAAATTGCATTGTCCTCCCTAGTATTGGCTGGTTGACTGTCTTCAACCAACACAATGTCTCCACATTAATGCTGTTAAATGTGTTGTGAGAACCAAGCCACAATGTCTTCATACTGACTGTCCTTAGCCTGGTTTTCTATTGTTTTCAACTATTTGTTCAAAGGCATGTCTAACTGCTTGGTTCTATCGAGTCGTCTCCAAAATTCTGCTGAATCCAGTGGGCTTTACTTCCTGGTAAATATAGGAATGACACCTAATAAAGTTTAACACAATTTTAATGGCTATATGCTATTTTTGGTGGGGTTTCATGCCATAAAGTGCTATACTAAATGAACTTCCAACTGAATAGAGATATTAACTTTAGTATCAGCTTCTCCAGGATCTAAAAAAAAATACTAATCCTTGATTATTATTTTTTTTGCTAGGGTCCTGAAGAGGCCATTCATTCACTTCTATTCATGGAATTTGAAAAAAAAACCCCTACATGAATAGCATAAGATTTCCTATTTGGTGGAGATAGTAGGTAGGAAGAAAAGCTCGATGCAATACACTAAACGCAGGATGAAATGCAAAAAGCTTACATTGAGATATATAATATTTGAAGGTTTAATTCATTTTTCGAGTGTATAAGACACAAGGCTATTAAATTTTTAAAGCAGTGATCTTCTGAAGTCTTTTCTTTATGAGGGTATTCTTCATAAAGGTAAATGGTTCCTTTTGCCCAATCAAATGCATATTTGAAACAAATTAAGTTAATGTTCAACAATACAAGGTAGAATGGATGGGGAAACTGTTTTATTTTGCATTGTAATAACCATATACACCTAAATCAATAGCTATGGAGGAGGGAATAGAAGAATCTGGCAATAATATCACGTAATTGCAGAAAATGAAATATAGCAGGGATGGATGATGGGAGCATAGAGGAAGTCAGCTACAAAAAGATATGGATTGGAATAATGACATTTCATTAAAAAAGGGGAGGAATGCAATTGAATATAAGCCCATAACCAGTAAATCCTATTTCTTATAATAACACAAGATGATGAGTTAAAGTTGGCCAGTTCTTAAGATAAAACATTCTTCTGGATCTTTTTCTCATATTATCCAGTGGTTTTATGTTTAAAATCTCCCTAGCAGTGCTAAAAAAGGAGTGAACACATTTAGAAAAATTATATTCTAGAAGTAGACACAGCTGTCCAATTTTGTTGAGCTCTTTTTCTAATTTTTTCCCCCACTTTAAGTTTAGTCCAATTCATTTTTGCAATGCTTTGCAATTTTTTAAAAGGTCTACGTGAAAATACGCTTTTCCCAGCAACACAACTCAAAGGTCCTTTTAACTGGAAATAAACCTGGCTGCAACAGGCATATGCAGAGCCCAGTTATCATACAAAGTTAAATTATACTGAATCAGAGGACCATTACCTGAAGAAATTTGGCTGTCAAGTAAGTCATAAAGCAACAGAATTCTGTTATCATTCTCTGGCAACACCTCATCTTCAGAACAGTATCCGTGATCTACTCTTAGCTTCATCAGAACAAGGGGGGACCATGCGTAGCTTTCTAGATCTAGTTCATCTGCACTTTCCATCAGCCTTGGTCATGCTGGTTAAGATTAAAAGATGGCAACAACATCTGGAGGAACACACACATTGTACATCCCTATAACAGAAATGTCTTCATATGATCACTGAATCAAACCAATCATCAATCTATTCCAGGATTTTGAGTGGATGGTGAGTTCCTTTTTAAGATGTGACAACATAACTATGACGTTAAGTGAAAAGTAATGACTCTATGGTGCCTCCTTAACTTTAGTTTCAGTAGGGACATTTTCAATAAATGAAACAGGAAAATAATCCTTGAAATGAGCTCTTTTGCTAGGTGTATTTACTTCTTCACATAATGACCACCACCATTTGCTGCACTCTTCTGCCAAGAATGAGCAAGCTTCTTAAAGCCATCATGGAAGAACTCCACACTTTGTCTCTTCAGCCAAGTACTGACTGTTCTTTACATCATTTTCACTGAATCACACAGATGCCTACAAAGGCACTCCTTCCATTTTGGGAAAAGATAGAAGTCACATGGCACTAAGTCTGGACTATATGGCAGATGGGAAAAGACAGTGAAGTCCAACTTTGTAACTGCCTTCAGGGTGGCTCATGATGTCTAGTGTTGTCATGTTGCAGCAACATTTCCTTCTGGAATGCCCTGCTGGATCGGACCTCTGGCCCATCTAGTCCAGCAGTCTCTTCTCACAATGGCCAACCAATTGCACAAGGAAGCCCACTAGTTTTGAAGCAGAGGTCCTTCAGAGGCAGTCAAATTGTCATCACCTAATGGCCATTGATCCTTTCTTGTGCTTCCAAATGCTGCTTAATAATTGCTTCAAAGTTTAGACTATTGTCATGTTGTGTTCTGAGGTGAAAGTTGTGCCAGGTTCAAGGAAATCCATGGGAATAACACCAACTACACCCCACAAAAGTGTAATCATGAGTTTTCCCGTAGAAGCCATTTTGATCACACAAATCAGCTCTATTTTTACATGTTTGGGCCCAGCAGTCCACAATATTCACATCAACACAGTAATCACGAGCCAGTTTGGTCTAGTGGTTAAGGCAATGGGCTAGAAACCAGGAGACTGTGAGTTCCAGTCCCACCTTAAGCATGAAAGCCAGCTGGGTGACCTTGGGCCAGTCATTCTCCCTCAGCCCAACTCACCTCACAGGGTGGTTGTGGGGAAATAGGAGAAGGAAGGAGTATTAGGTATGTTTGCCACCATGAGTTATTTATAAAAATAATAAAGGTGGGATAGAAAATAAATTAAAAAAAATAAAATAAATCACCATAAACAACCTGCAGTGACTTTCAATTGTAAGGACACCTTCAGTAGTCAAAAATTCAGTCATGGCACATTGCTTAAAACACACTGATGAGTGCAGGCTTTCATTTTATGAACAATAGCAACACAACCTTTTCTTACAGCAACTGCCTGCCAGCTGAAGTGAAAACACAGATGCTAAAGAACATGGCAGAGTTTCTGGAGCATCATCACTGCCATCTGTTGACAACTTACAACACTGGGGCATTACTTTTCTTTCAACCCTCATATTTTTGATGGAGCTGCCAAAGACCAAACTTGAGATCTTAATAGAAAACAGGGTTTTTTGGTGTGTGTTTGTGTATGTTTTGTCAAAATCACTATTTTCACCTATGAATAAAACCTAGAGAATAGCTGTTACATCTCTAATATTCTTGTCCAGCACATCTGCTTGTGGAATATATCCATTGCCTTTAACAATAACAACAAAACATTTTCCTTATAATATCCACCTGAAACATGGACAGTTAATGATGGAGCTTCTGCAAATAGGAACGATTGCCTTTTAAATATTTTACTTATTATGATCTGTTTTCTCCTAGTTATTGGTGTGCATGACTTCTTTGCAGTTCATTTGCTTTAATAGGAGACAGATCAAACTCTGTCAGACAAATTGAGGCAATTCTTACACTTTCATTTTTTAAAAGAAAGGGAATAATGCTAACACTTCCCATCTGCTTTCCTTTTCTCTCCACATAAAAGCCAACATGTGAATTCACTGAAGCAAAACTTATTTTCAGAAGTACTTGTTAAATCAATACCCCCTACTATCAGCTCATAGTGATACTGTTGAGCAATCTAGCAAAGATTGCATAGTGTTGTTGTTGTTGTTGTTGTTGTCACTGTAGTTGCCGTAGTATTTTACTACCATGACCTGTAGCTTGCATGCAAAATATGTTTGGATTATTATTATTATTTGTTCAATCATGTCCGATTCTTGGAGACTGCCTGGATAAGTCCCTGCAGTTTTCTTGGCAGGTTTTTTGGAAATGGTTTGTCATTGCCTCCTTCCTAGGGCTGAGGGAGAGTGACTGGCCCAAGGTCACCCAGCTGGATTTGTGCCTAAGGCAGGACTGGAATTCACAGTCTCCCAGTTTCTAGCCTGGTGCCTTAACCACTACACCAAAGTGGCTCTCACAAATATTATTATAATGCATTTATTTCCATTCACACATGAGATCTGTTATTTGGTCAAAGATAATCATTTCCCCCCTCCCCTAAGAATAAAGAAGTATGATGCTGATGGCTATACTGATGGCTACTGTCATGAGTAAGGATGGCGAGCAGGGGGCTCCCATCCAGACTGTCAAGCGCATGCGTAGCACTGATGAATTGTTCAGCCATTCAAAGAGACACAGATCGGGACCGCCTTAACCCTTGGGGGTTGTATGTCTGGGTTTTCCCACGCTTCTTCAGTTTGTTAGGATTCCTGTTAAGTACTAGCAATAAATATTAGAGACCAGTTCCTTGTCTCAGTGTGTTTCCTGGTTGTTAGGACAGCTACTCTGTGTTCTGAGATGTTTATCTAAAGAGACTGAAGAATGGAGAGAGGACCACTGAATAGTGATTTTTGTGGGTCCAACTTCTGAATACACATCTATAAGAGTTTGCCCTAAATCTGCTGTTTATTGCAAATGATTAGTTTTTGTTACTCCGGTTTTTTAGTATACAGTGGATATAAAAAGTCCACACACCTCTGTTAAAATGCCATGTGTTTGAGATGTAAAAAAATCCGACCAAGATAAATCACTTCAGAATTTTTTCCACCTTTAATAATATAAGCTGTACAATTCAGTTGAAAAACAAACTGAAATCTTTTAGGGGGAAAAAAGTAAAAATAAAAAAAAACTAGAATAACTAGTTAGTTTTTATCTTCTCTTTAGAACTTTTAATGAAATTTGTAGATAAAAAAAAGAGAAACCATGAGCTGGGGAAAGGTTCCTTAGGAAGCCCCAGAAAAATCAAGATAATGCCATCTAAGGAATGGCATGGCTGTTATCAGATTAAAGACAGGACAAAAATACATTGGTTTCAAAGTAAAAATGAACATTTATTCCATGTTACACCCCCTGTTGCACAAGCTGCCTGGCTCCCAGTTGCTTTCTGGGTGCAGTTCAAGGCACTGGTCATCACCTACATGGCACAGGGCCAGGTTACTTGTGGGACTGCCTCTCCCTGAGGGCATCTGCCCATCCCACGAGATCCGATAGGGTGGGCATGCTCAAGGTCCCTTCCCTGAAACACTGCCATCTTGTGGCACCTCGGAAGCGTGCCCACACACAAGCAGCGTGCTTCAATTCACTTGGAAATTCTTGGCCTTCCTAAAAACAACTCTTCCGTGGCTGCCCCTACCTGAAGGAACACCCTCCCTCCACAGTCATCCACCTTCTTAGCCTTCCGGAAGGCCATTAAAACCTTGGTCTTTATCCAGGTACTGGGGTAGAGTGGTGGAGCCCACAGGGGGTGGTTGGGGCACCCTGGGCGGTTGAGTGAGGGGCCAGGTTTTTAGTTTTGGTTATATGTTTTTTGTAGTTGCGTTGTTGTTGTGAGCTGGCCAGAGTTGCTTTAAGATGGGCGGCCACACAAATCTTTCAAATCAATCAATCAATCAATCAATCAATCAATCAATCAATCATTATCTATCTCACGTGCTGTGTTTTCCCCTTGTCTATCCAGGCAAGCCCAAGATACTGTTCTCTCTATAGAAATCCAACGATTGCAAAAATATTCTCTTTGTCGCAGGCACAAAGGTAGCAGTCTTCTTTTTAGCAACCTGGAAAGCAAAGTCTTCCAGGAAGAACGCAAACAATCGGCTTATTTCTCTCCTGCTTCGTTCCACCAAGCTGGGCTTTAGAAGGTATTGCTTTAATGAGACTGGAAAACACTTTTTTTTTAATTAAAAAGAGGAACAAACTCCCTCTATCAAACCTGCACCCCTCTGAGCTTAAGTATCTCTTCTAACTCAAGGCTGGCTGATACTCTTAAGGTGTGAGGACAAACACCATTTGATCCTTAAGAGGCTGCAGTATCTTTTTCATGCAAGCTCATTCCTTTGACTTAATTAAAACCTAGTTCACTCTTTTATTCAATTTATGAGTCCTAGCCAGTAGGATTAAGCGATTACAGGCAAAAAGCCCCATTTGTGAAACACGTTTAAGCTGAGGCTATTTGGCTGTTCAGCTGTACTCCATTAAATTAATAAGGAATGAACCTGATCCATTATGAATATAGCAATAGGGAGTCTGGCCACTGCTTCATTCCTGGCATGGTTTCCTTGGAGAACGTTTGTGCAAAAACATTTGTGCTTATATTCATTCCACTGGAATTCTGCAAAAGTGGAATACATAAATTACTCTAAAAATGGGGGAGTATTCCTTAAAAACTTAACTATTTGTGTGAATTAATAAGACTATCATAAAACCATTAGCATTCAGTGGTATTTACCATTGTGCAGTGCCCATGAAAACCAAATTCAACAATCCCTGCTAACTGGTATTCTCCTTGGGCGATCAAGCTGTGGTTCATTCTCCCTTGTAGTCATAATATTTATGGACTGCAATTATTCTATTACAAATCCAAGTCCCCCCTTTTTTAAAAAAAAAATGGAGTGAATAAGATAGTGTGTTTCAAAAGAGTTGGAAATGAGAGAGAGAGAAAATGAGACGAGAGAGATCCTTGTAGATACATTAATATGGGTGAAAATGGTCCATCAACTGCTTTTTAAAAAAACCTAATCCCATTTTCCAGTTCAGTTTAATTTAATAAGGAATACTTTCAATTATGCATCTACTAAACAATTGATCTTCCAGGAATTCTGTCATAGTGCCATAAAATTAACAGCCTAAAGTGGTTTTTGAACTATGTATTTCTAAGTACATTTCAACATCCCACTAAAATAAAATGGAAGTTTCGTGTGAGTAAATACGCTCAGATTTGGGCTGTCAGCATCAAATAGTGCAATCCTAAAACAATCAAACTTTCAAGACATCCCTGGTAAGTAGATCTGAATCTCCTTAATTTTGTTTCCACTGGTTGATTCCTCGAATGGCAGTGACCGTGGTGAGGAAGAAGGCTAGTTGGTTTCGTACTTTGTCACTTGATGCATATTTTCAGTCCAGGTAGCATACAAGGACCTTGACAATGGGAAGGATGCAAAAATACAAGACACAACAACTACATTGGGTTCTTAACAGTGATTGTGTAACTTAACTGGCATAGGTAGATCTTATGAGGATTAGATGTTGTTGTTGTTGTTGTAATTATTATTATTATTCAGATAAAATATCAGTTAAATGTAACTACATCCAAAGCTCCACAAATCTGAGAATTGATGTTCCAGGTTAATTAACCATGTCCCAAGGTTACAACTTGGGTTATGCCATGGACAATATAGGATTCTTAGAGTCTGCAATAACCTCATCTGCTCCAGGTTGTCTACAAATCACTATTATTGTCTAGTTCACATATACCTGTAAATCCTGGCAAATGGTTCAGTGGGACTGCTAAAATGGAACAAAACTGCCCCAATTCATTCTTTAATATCCTTTTAAAGTTTTTCAACAATGGCTGGGGTTCCTGAGGTTTCTTTTTTTGTTTCTCTGTGAACTAGAAATATCTCACCATTGTCTCATCACTGTGAAGCCATTCACATTATTATTGTGGCATGCTAATATAATAAATGTAAATTTCTGCCAACTATGATGCCATTGCCTGTCTAGTGTAGCCTCAGCCCAGATTTTCTTTCTTTCTATCTATCATCTATCTATCTATCTATCTATCTATCTATCTATCTATCTATCTATCTATCTATCTATCTATCTATCTATCATCTATGAGAGCCAGTTTGGTCTAGTGGTTAAGGTTCTGGGCTAGAAACCAGGAGTATATGAGTTCTAGTCCCCTTAGGCATGAAAGCTGGCTGGGTGACCTTGGGCCAGTCCCTCTCTCTCAGCCCAAGAGCCAATCAGGTGTGGTAGGAGAGTTCTAGTCCTGCCTTAGGCATGAAAGCCGGCTGGGTGACTTTGGGCCAGTCACTTTCTCTCAGCCCAACTCGGTGCAATGTAGACTAGCCTCCTCGTGGTGCACCCCGGGCAATGTGACTTGTCATGGCTAAATAGTCTACACATCTGGCTGCTGGACCTCACAAGGATTACCCAGCAAGAAAAGCAGCATGAACACTGAACTGCTATGCCATACAATTAAAAAAAAAGTCTATCATCTATCTACCTGTATCTTCTTCCAATTTCTTTTTCTAGCAAGATTATAAAAATAAACAAAGTAAAAAAAAAAAGGAAGGCAACCTAGAAATACTAAAGACAGTTAATAAATAATAACAAACAGACCCAAGAAACAGAACTATTATGTGGCCTTAGCCCAGATTCAGCTTTACTCCAATTCGCTCCTATCCATTCTCCAGGTATCCTATTTCACGTATTTTTCCTCTTGTGCATCCCCTTGTCCAGGAGAGCAGATGGTGTGGCAGGGTGAAATAAAGAGTAAAAAGGAACTCCTTTTCTATGAAACTGATTTTTTCATGAAATAACTTTTCAGAAAAGTAAGTAAAGCATTGGACACGTGGATGCATATGTTGTTTGATATAATACAGGGTTTTTTGGGTGTCTGTGTGTGTGTAATTTTTGACAGGGAAAAAAAATCAAGAAGTGCCAAGTTGCTTGCTGTCACTCAAGCAAGACCCAGCGTTATTTAATCCAGGCTCAGTTGGAAGGATTAATAAACGAATTCTTGATTGAAGCTGCATGCAAAAATTATATTGGAAGAAGAATTATCCTTTGGCTCTGCTCCAAAAGAAACTAGTCGTGATGAATGTCAGAAAAATTTACAATGGTCCTTTTTCTAGAAAGACTTAAGAGCAATAAGGTTCCACACGCCTGCATCCCCCCCCCCCCATCCTCCCCATACAGGGAGAGAAAGAGAGAAGGAGTAATAAAGCAGAAATTGGAAAAAGTGCATTGTTTGTTGTATTTATATATTCCTTTTGATCACCAACGTTGGAAACGTATTTCAAAAGGTGCCCATATTTATTTACTGCACTTCTCCCCTGCCCCAATCAAAAATGACTCTCGATGCAATCATGCAAATGGCATGACTTACGTACTTGCATCAGACATCCTAATTCAAATACATGATCACCGCATTGGTCTGATGTCCCTGCTTGTGTGTTGTCCTTTTGGCAGAAACACGGCTTGCCACAGATGCTGTTGTCCATATGTTACAATTAATACTAAACTGAATTCTGCCCTCCAGTTTTCCAAAAGATTTTTTTTTCTTCTGTGGAAAACAACATGACTGTTATCTTGCAGCACCTTTGCACGTTCAAAAAAGCCATCCTTGAAAGACATTGTTGGGCACCTTGAACCTAGGCTAGAGAAATGAAGTCTTTCTTCACAGGGGAAGAAAATTTGTTGAAAGAGTGAGATGGATATCAACTCAGCATTGTTTCCTTCTTTAATTTGTAGAGCATTTAGGATCACCTTAAAAGTTTTTGCTGGATTTGGATGTTTTTACGGCTGCTTTTTTGACTTTGACTAATGGGATATTTTTTGATGTTGACACATGAAATGAATTCATTTTACAAATCTTTATTTTAAACTATGCATTGCCCTTGGAGCTTAAATAGATAAATGCATGGGGCTGTTCCTTCTGAAACAGGAATGGATGGTGTCTTGTAGAACTAATAGACCAGTTCAGGCAAAACAATGACCTGTTCTTCAATGTAGGGCATAAAAAGCTCAGAGTCACCTTATGTAATTACAGCTGTGATTATTTTCTAAACTTATTGCAAACTGCCCATATTCTCAGACATTTTCAGATGGAGTATATGGGTCAAATGAATTTAATAGGTGGCTTTGAGTTTTCCTCCTCTTGATGTTAACTGCAGCAGTGCAATGGAAGGCTCATCTCTTTGTGTGTGCAGAGTGGAGCCCTGATCATGGTGTTCTGACCACCATCTTGAATTTTTTGGCCAACATATCCCTTTTGAATGCCAGTGCACAGATCTAATCCAGTGATGGACAATGCAGTAAGAGTTAATCTTCTCTCCCTGCTTGGACTGCATTCCTACTCTGGAGGACGGACGGACGGATATATAATGTGTGTATAATGTGAATTTTCCAAACTTCAGAATAGAGAAAGGAGGAAGTAGGAATTCTCCAACAATTCCTCAACAACAGAATTCCCCCTTAGAAATGACAAAGGCACAGCTACAGATTGCTCTATGTGAGGAGTTCCCTTCTGAAATCTTTCTTTGGAAGCTGTGGGAAGCTGCAGACAATGGAAAAGATGATAAAAGATGGGTCATTCACATTGTCCATAAAGAAGGCTATGAACACCACATACTGACTGTGAGACTCTCTCCAAAATTCTCTTCTCTTGAAATAATTTCTAAAGCAATTTTTTTTTGGTGAAAGATGGCAAGAAAAATAATGCATAAGAATTTCTCTGCCCTATACTCTTCAGAAGCCAAGGATGTACTCAGGGTAAGACTTGACAATAGAAGTCTCAGTTTGTGCAATGGGTGGTGATGGTGGTGCTCACCAAGAGCAGCATTCCTAGGCCTTTGTATAGTTGAAGTTAATTAATATCCATTCTCATGTAAAGCAGGCTTGCCTGCATTCTGAGTTTGAAATGATCTAATTCCAAAGCTTCTGTCTGCTGTAGGAGTCCACCAATATGCTAAAGGAGAAAACCTGCTGAAGATCATGTTATCCATTCTTGCAACTTCAGCCAGCATGCACTGAATGACTAAATCTTATCCCGTCTGCTGCTGAAATATTGTATGACAGTCCAGGTTCCATGCAATTCTCCAAAGATGATTCAGAGAAATCTATGTTTGGAGTTGTTAGGTTGCAAGTAACTTGAAGTGTTGGAAATGGCAAGAAGTCAGAGGACTGTTTCCAGCAGGCTGGCTGGAGCACATATATTTCCCTTTGCTAAACACTAACATAGCCTGATGTTAAACTAACCATGTACAAACACGACTTCAATTTAATTTAAACATAGTAATTTTGAAATTTGGGGGATTCTCCAGGGCCTTTTGGAATGCGCAGATTTATAGTATGCTGAAATCTAAGATGTTGCACAAAAAGCCATGTAATTTTATTATATTAAAAAATTTGAACAGATGCAAAAGTATACATGCCTATAGCAGTATTAAGAATATAATCTAACATCAACATTAATTATCATCATCATCATAAATATGGTGAAAAGGCTTGGAAAATTATATTCTAAATAGATCAACTCTATAAATGTTACCATATTGCTTGATAGCTATTTTGTAATTTTTTTTTAATATTCTGTGTTGAAAATACTTCTGTACCCCACCCTGCTGTTCAAATTACTTGAGAAGCCCCCTGTTTTTGTTGATAGGCAAGAACCAATAATGCATCTTGTTATTATTGCTACATTATTCTTTTAATAAGAGTAATATAGCAAAAATAATGAAAAAGGTTATAACACACTATTGGCATGGTCTATTACATACACTTTTATTTAAAGAATAACAGCCAATTACCTTTCAAACATTTCTTTTAAGACTTTTGCTAACTTTAATATAAAATTTTGTCTTTGGAACAATCTTGTAAGGTATGCAATGCCTTGCTAACATAGGAAATTAATAGGGAGTTTTGCTCATGAAAGAGACACCAATTGACATTAATAATCTGGGGATTGCATGGCCACTTTTAAAACAGAATGCTGGACTTACGTGTTTAGGTTTGGTCTGATCCACAGCTCTTTTATTTTATTTTGTTTGTTGTCTTGGCCAAACTCTGTCACAATGTGTGTAAGGAAAGGGCTGTCTCATATTCAGCTGATCAGGCATAACAGAGGTGGTAAATCTCTCAATGTCTTTTGCCAGGGAATATGTGTGTGAGGGTGCTGTAGGCTTCCTGTCCTGCTTCTGGACTTTTCACAGACATTGCATTCCTAGATGCCTCTTAGATCTCATAAGCATGTTCTTAGAATCCATAAGAACCTAAGAAGAGCTATGTTGGGTTAGGCCAAGGACCCACCTAACCCAGGATTCCGTGCTACATAATGGCCAACTGAGAAGCTCATAAGAAAGGCAGAAGTCTGAGCTTTTGCCTTTTTTTTGTTTGTTTCTTAGTAGTATTTAAGTAATATTTAATAATGCTGTCGTGATTGATTCAGGAGGTAGTGTACATCCATTAAGATTAATCAAAACTGATTAGACTTGTCATCCATGAATTTGCTAACTCTTCCATTAAAACCATCAAAACTAATCGCCCTCACTATATTTGGTGGCACTGAATTCCATAGTTTAACTACAAGTTTGTAAAGTACTTTAGTTTTATCAATCCTGAACTCTCTGCATTTAGATTTAATGGATGACTGTGAGTTCTAATACAGTGTATGAGAAAGAAAATCTTTTGTCGTTGCCCATTGACTGTTTCTCCAACTGTGTACAGCTTCCCTGACATCCCACACTTCTAATAAATCTGAGATGAAGAACTCAAGAGCAAACCCATCCCTTGCTTTTCTTTTTCTTTTAATAGAAGAGTTATGGAATAGAAGAATCCTTTGACAAATTGTTATGGAATTTCTAGTTCTCCTGCAGAAATTCTAAGAAACTGTTAACCCAATTTTTCTGTGCACAACTTCAATAGAAAATTTCAAAAGGTAATTTGTTCCTATGAAGCACCATGCCAACATACATCTTGAAACTGATAATCAGTTTTTTTGATTGTTCATGTTAGCAGGAAATAGATCCCTTAGTTTCTTCCTTCTCTTCCTCCTCCAAAGAGTGTTTCTTGATTGCTGGAAGGACCTCCAGCATTGGTTTCTGGTAGTGATAAACACCCCATCCTTGATATGCTTCTAAGACAACACAAAAGACAAAAATACTTGGTTGCATTCCCATCTAGGGAAGTCTCTTATTCTTCTGCCAGCGAGTGTTTGCCATGTACCCAGCAAGCCAAGGCATTAATAGGGGCCACTATGCTTTTAATAACATCTTTATGTCCTTTCATGCCAGGACAGAAGATTTAGAATGTGCCTTAGCAGGTAAAATGCATTAGGGAATTCATCTGGGAGGTTTAGCAAGGTAACTGTGGTAACCCAAAGCCATTGCAAACCACCTTTTGTATATAAATCACAGCTTGCTTGGTTCAGTATTACAAGAGAGCAGTGTTCCCTGCTGCTAACAAGAGAAAACCTGAGTTGCATTTTATAAAAACTGTTTACTCCAGGAGGAGGTGAAATGTTTTAGGGGAAGATCATTTTCCTTACCATGTGGAAACACTGGCAGGAATGTCCTCTTCTGGCCTGAATTATGAATTTTTGGACTGAAGGATTCATTCTAATACCTGGTTAGACTAGGCTTCCATTGATAGCTTTCTCAGAATGGCAGCTGTTTTGCAAAAAGGAATTCAATTTCCTAATGCAGATGGTTTGTTGGAAACAGTGTATCCCTGTGCTTCCATGTATGCCTACTTGTTCCATGAACAGCTCAGCATGTTTCTTTCCCATTTGCCTAACCCAGAATTGATGGCTATTCTTACTGGCCTCATACAAATCTAGCAGTTGTAGAAGTCTCTATTTTTCACCCTGTTATATTAGAGCTAATGATGATCTCCAGTTAACTGATCACAGATATTTGACATGGCTGAGTAATTGAATGCATTTGCACATGAGTAAATCAAAGACAGCCAGTTTGGTGTAATAGTTAAGGCATCAGACTAGATGTTGTAGGCCTGCTTTTGGCAGAAAGCCAGCTGGGTAACCTTGGGCCAGTCACTCTCTCTCAGCCCTAGGAAGGAGGCAATGGAAAACCACTTCTGAAATCTTGCCAAGAAAAGTACAGGGACTTGTCCAAGCAGCAGTCACCAGGAGCCAAGACTGACTCAAAGATACCTATACCTGTACCTATGAACATACATATAAATGCATTTGACAGAATATTGGCACATGCGGAGGATCAGATATTAGAACATGGTACATCCCCCTCTCAGTTTAGATTTGTAGTGAAGTCCTATAGATGCACTTGACATCTTGCCATTTATGAGTACATCTTTCAATGTGACAACATTGGGAAGAACTTATTACTTTTCCTGAGCTTGGCTTCTTGTA
Source organism: Candoia aspera (assembly GCF_035149785.1). Lineage (NCBI taxonomy): Eukaryota > Metazoa > Chordata > Lepidosauria > Squamata > Candoiidae > Candoia > Candoia aspera. The sequence goes on from NC_086163.1 coordinate 8,080,094, forward strand.
AATTGCCATTGAGTTCTCTTTACACATTGGTAAAAGGCTCTCAACCCTTTGCCTTAGATTGAACCAATCATAAACATTTTAAAAAAAATAATCCTAGAGTGAGATTTCAAGCAGGTCTACCTTAAAGCTAATAGACAGTGGGGAAGCCCTACCGAAAGCAGAAAGATCCAATAATAAAAAGGTATGTCAACAGGTGCTTAGTTCTGGCAGATTTTTAGATGACAACAATAAACACTGTAGTGATAAATTCTTTTTCAAATTCAGTGAGGCTCCTGATGACTTCATGGACATCACCATATAGTTTTTTTGGCAAAAACATGGAAGTAGTTTGCCATCACTGTCTTCTGGATTTCTTTTCTTTTCTTTTCTTTTTTGACTTCCAGTGTAGCATATACTTCTGGTATTTCCTGGAGAAATTATCCTATTTTGGACACATTATGGGAAGACCTAGCAGCTCTCTGGAAAAGGCTGTAATGCTGGGAAAGGTGGAAGGAAAGAGAAAAAGAGGATGACCAGCAGCAAGGTGGGTGGACTCAGGTACAGTGGCAATGGGTGCAACGTTGGAAGACCTGAAAGATCAGGTTAGGGACACATAAGCATGGAGAAAATCTATCTATGTGGTCACTAGGAGGAGTCAAGAATGACTTGACTTAATGGCACATAATCAATCAATAAATCAATTTCCCATCCATGTCATTTCATCCATCTAGTAGAACTACAGTATGTCTTCCCCCAGAACATGGTGTGGATGATTTCCAATGTTCCCTTAATCATTCTATTTTTTGTCTCTTAAGTAAACCTACCTGAACTGATTGGGACTCATTTAAAAAAAGCCATAGTATTGCAGTGCCTATTGTGAATATTCATAGTATTACAGTGAATATTACAGTCTCCAAAACATCAGAGAGAATGACTTATAAACCATAATGAGGACTGTTTTGCCTAATGTGCACCCACTGTATTTTTTAAAAAAAGAGCTTTATAAGGTAGTTCTGTTTAATACATTCTAGAAATGAAGCAAAATATTTTATTGTTCCTGTTCTCTTAACCAGCCACTGACTGGAAATGGTCATAAAGGAAACTGAGCACGAACACACCTTGTTAATATAATTTGCATTACATATTCATAAACCATTTCATGAACTCCAAAAATTCAATTGTACTAAAAGTGCATAATGGTCGAGCAACCAAACTGAAAACAGCGAGCATGTTCCAGAATTAATGGCACAATGAATGAAATGCTGTGCCTATAATAAACCTATTCAGATATAAATTATAGGACACTAGATGGAATGTTTGTTGAGCAATAAAGATTGCAGCTGTACAGGCAGAATTGAATGGGATTTATCATAAAATGGTGTGGAAGAACCTAAATACTTGCAACAGATTGATGAGCATGCATCGTGGGTGCTGAGATTTTAGGGAAAGAATTCACAAACTGTTTAGATATGGTGACCCAGAATCCCCTGAAGCCAAGACGAAAGGGAAGAAAATAGACAAATAAATAAAGAAATAAACAACCAAACTAACTAGTTATTTCTGGAAGGCCTGTAGCAACGGTGTCTTAATTTTCAGCCTTCTAAATCAGTCAGAAAAACTGTTTCTCTTCTGAAAGTATAGATTAAAGAGCAGAGTTAGCTGTAATGAAAGACAGTAAAAAAAAAAGTATGTTTCTTTAGGAGATTTTGTTTCAGAAAGGCATGTGTATTTGTTAGAAATATGGTATTTTTGGCTCAGCAACAAAGGAGAGTCAGTATGGCTGTGTTTCTCACAACAATTTAACCAAGTTAGTGAAAAAAAAAAAGCCTAGCAGCTGCAGTCATGCAACTGCTAAAATTGGTTACTTTTAACCTTGTTTACATTTTTGTGGCTTAGCATGGAATGTGAACCCAGCCTGTTTGATTAAGGTATGGTTTAATGCATTGCATGAATTCAGTAACCAGATATAGATGATTTGAAGACAAACCAGAGTATATTATACTACTGAAGCAGTGTGTATTGTTCACACTTCTGAAATGCGATGCTTTGCCTTCCATGATGTTAAAGGGTAGATAAATGAAAATGTATTAAAGAATAAATAAAAATAAATAATAAAATGTATTAACTGTGGACAGCCAAGAAAACAAAACGATGGCTCATCGAACAAAACAACCCAGAGTTCACACTCAAGGCACAAATGACCGGGGAAAAAATTATCCTACTTCAGACAGATTATGCGAAGACCCAACTCTCTGGTAAAGGCTGTAATGCAGGGAAAGGTAAAAGGAAAGGGAAGAAGAGGATGACCAGAAGCAAGATGGATAGACTCAGTGACAGTGGCAATGGGTGTACTGTTGGGAGACTTGAAAGAACAGGTTAGGGACATAACCGTATGTTGTGCATTAATAGAAGATATTTTTCTGCCAAACTGGGTTAGGCAATCTAAAGGATTCTAAGCCAACAAGGAATTGGATCGCTGAGCTGATTTCAGTTTTTGCTTCTCACGTTCAGCATTCGCCCTCTCTTCTGAGTCCAGAGCTGAGATATTTTATTTATAAATCCTGGCCATAATTCCTAAAGAAAGCCTAAGGATTAATTGGATAGTCTGATATTCTTGCCATTCTCTGTTCTTTCAAATGCAGCAGTTACTTAAAACCACAGAAATTTAAAACGAAACGAAATGAAACAAAACAAAACAATCTTTAGAGTATCAAAATGTTACACAAAAAACCCCATAACTTTCCTTTGCTGCAGAACTTCAAGAATGACTTTCAGATTACATCACTCTGAGAGAAAACAAGAGAAAAGGAGAAAGAGAAATATTTAATGATTTGCAAAATTTGGGAAACTGTGGTTTCTGAACTATCACTGTGCTTTAATTTGCATATTAAATCAGGAAATATGAATTAACCAATACTTCCCTCGCCCTTGAGCTGAGCTTCACTCCCAGATTTCATGGGCTCCTTCATAATTGTTCTCTTGAAATTGATTTCCCACTGCCTTCTTCTGGGATGGCTTTTCAAATTCCCAGCCTAAGCTTCAGTCTTGGGAATTCTTTGTGGTTTCCCATCCAAGTTGAACCATCATAGTGAAGATCTCACTGAATCGTTATACAACGTTGTTCCCTGTGTAATTGCTGAATTAATGAAATATGAAGATAAATCAAAAACTTTGTTCCACAGTAAGACAGTTTCTGGCTCCACTGGTGATACCAACTGAAGGGTCTAAAATGTGGATATATTTTCATAATTCAGAACACTTAGCAGGTCACCAAAATGAGATCCCACCTAATACAAACCAATTGTCCCTTCTTTTAACTTAAAAAAAAAAGAGAAAAAGGCTTATTTGCTAACAGCCCCTTCTCCCTTTTGGGCCATAAAGGTATCAGTTGTTTCAAGGATGCAAACTTTCCTATAAATGTATACAGAAGACAGTCAGGTTGTAAAGGATTTGGGTTCATGAACTGTGTTGCTGTATCTCCCATTGTTTTGTTCTCATGAATAATGTATTATTTTCCTTCCAGCACACATATTTCAATCAGATACTAGTTAAATTGTGATCGGATCGCTTTCTGAGAGTGGGGCTGATGTTGCACAGTGCTACATTTTCAGCAAAAATCAAAGTTCCAGGAGGTGGAAAGCAGGAAGCAGCAGCAGTGTTTTTGCTGGGTACTAATATGAACAGAGGGGCTGACAATTCTGCTTGTCAATACTGGCCAAGGTGAGTATTGCATCAGCCTCTGGGAAATCTAAAGGGTGCTGTCCAGCTTAGAATATGGATGCTAAAAATAGATAAATAAGTAGAACTACAATTGCAGGTATGTCCACCAGTTAATCCTTGCATCTTTTTTATTCATTAATTTGTAATTCTTTTTCATAATCCACATCAAATGCACATTTACATCTTTCTTTAGATGTACGTATTTCTAAGTGTATTTTCTTTTAAAAGCTATTGGCCATATCCAGAAGTCAGTTAAAGACTTAAAAGAAACAGTTGTTCATGTGAGAGGGTGTGATTTTTGTTAACCGATTAGATTTTTGTGGTTTGATATCTTGTATAAACACACCTTGCTTGGTTAGTTCTGATCTAAGGATCTAGCAAATACAGAGGTGAGTTCTGAGCATCAGTTGAGGTGGGGCAGTATTTATCAGATTGGCAGATTCCCACTGTGTCAGATTTCAGCTTCTATAATCCCTAGCCCTGGAGGGAACCAAATTAGAAATGATGGGCCTAATAAATGAAAATCTGGTATTATTTTCATGTACTTAAAAATCCTTATTTATTTGTTTGTTTATTTTTAAATACTTAATCTGTCAAATATCCATATGGGATGCTAAGACACTTTGGGCCCTTTTACAACCTAGAGATATCTTTTCCCTCTGAATATTCTAGAGTAGGTTAGGATGCATCACTTTGGGTTCTCAAGGTGTTTGGGCACTTAAGGCAGTTCAGCCCTGAAACAATCCCTGCTCCAGTTTTATCAGAGGCTTATAAACACTGACTCCCACTTCAGCTGTAGGAATTATGCTCAGCTTGATTCCATTTTCAAGCTTGGAGATGATGAAGGAAGAAGATGGTTTTTGACCTCAAGTGAAAGCACATAGAGAGGATAGGAAAAATGTTCAGGTTTTGGCACTGAATATGCAGAACACTTCAGGCTTGGAACCATTTCCAAACTTACCTTGTCTGAATTGCTTCATGGACTGTAGCATTCTACAGTCACTTTGACTTCTCAGACAGGATGAGAAAAAACCAAACCAAACTGGGAAGCCATTGAAAGATGGACAGAATGACCAGTGCAAAATTCAGGAGAAGAAACATTAGAAGAATCATGCTGCATTACATGAAAGGGACATCATGTTCATTTCCTTTTGAATTCCCCTGGATTCCCCAGCATTCCTCAGCTGTGTTCATACTAAATGAATTTGCTTGTTTGTGGCTTAGCGTTTGTTGTAGGAACCCAGCCACTATGGTTTGTAAAACCATGATTTGCACTCTAATAGGTTGCATGGACCCAGCATATTAAGGTTGATTGAGTGAATCTCAATTAAGCAAACCAGGGCTAGCATGATGTGTGGTTCAAGCCCGCTTTCTAAAATGGAGAGCTCAACAATAAATGGCTGTGGAATGTCTTCTAGGTTTGTGCGCTGTCCTAAGCCATGACTTATTTGGCTATTCTTAAATCAGCTCTAATTAGTGTACAAGATAAACTGGGATCTAGTACTCAGAGAAGAAGATACATGCCTCTAGTTCTCATCTCTTCCTTATGCATAATTTTATACACTTTTGCTATGGTATTTCCTTCTTACTTGACTCCCCCCTGCCCCAAAGTAGCATTGTGTAGGTACATCTCAGAATGTAGGTACATCTAGGATGCTAATGCCTTCCCTTGCTTGTCTCCTGCTTGCAAAAACATTGTGCAGGAGATTGGCTCAGGATGAAAGCCCTCAGTTTCTCTCCCTCTCTGAATATTGAGCTGAAGGCATTATAATAAATGTGACGAGCTAAGAAACTCAAACGCTTTAGTCAGTCTGCCTGTGCTCAGTGTTCCAGGACATAAAAACTAATATTTTTTAGGGAGACTAAATCTCCAAGCCAGTAGCATTCTAAAAAAAATTCAGTCTTTCATAAATGTTACTCTACCTCTGAACTTCTTCATTTTCCGTGGAGCATCCCACTTCTATATCTATCTTTCGGAATAGGCAACAAAATTCCTTGCCAAAACAGGCCACAGCACTGGGCCTTGCCAGTTCTTGCAGTTCATAATCTGTGTATTATTAAAATACTGGCCTCTGAATATTCCAGTGGAATTAGTTGCTTCTAGAGAAATACTGTTTGCTATTCAGTTACAATAGCTAACTGCAGCTAAAAATACTTCTCTTCCATACAAAGCATTCCTATGAAGGAATCAACTCTTTATCAATTCATCCAGTGAACCAATTCAGTTTTTTTCAGAAGTGGCCTCTTCTGCCAAGGGCAAGACTATGTTCTCGCATTCTGATTTAATCCCACTTAAGAAATGAATCTTTGCTCCAGTTAGGGATTATATTATTTATGGTGGTTGTGATTATTGACATTACTACTATGAACCATATCCCACACCTCATAGCCAAACCAAGCTGCATAATAAAGCATCTCAAAGAAATGAATGCACTGTAAAATCAGTAACAATTTGCAAAGAAACTGAATGAATGAACTCTTACCAAGCAGACATGAGAGAATGAACATTTCTTTTTCACAACAGGTATTCTTATTTTTCAAGAAAAAAATTGAACCAGGAGATTTATAGGATTCCTAGCAATCTGCTGCAGATCTATATAGACAGATTTTAAACAAGCCTATGTTAAGCCTGGGTTCACATATTGTGCTATATTGTGCAGCAAAATCTTTGTGTTCGCTTTAGAAATACTGATATTGTGGTCTCAAATCATAATGCAATGTTTAACACATACAAACATGGCCAATTATGGCAGGTTGAACAAACCATTATCAAACTGTGGCATAGCACAATGTTTATACCCAAGTCAATCAGATATTCCACAACTATTCACTGGTCCACTCTTCTTTGTTGAACATTTCTTTTAGAAAATCTGTCCTACTGAGGGAACATTGATTAAGTGCTTTATTCTGCAGTTGATAGTCAATCACATTACTATTAATAATTAGAATTTAATTTCTCATAATTGGAAATTGGAATATTAAAACCCTGGTTTTGTCCAAAGGAACTTGGGTTTGCAAGCAAACAGCCAAGCTCAGAGAACACCAAGGACTCCACAGTTTAACCCTGAGCCACATATATTCTCTTCTACTGGAATATTAAAGCCTTTTGCCACAGATGGTGAACAAGCAAACAAGCCAACGAAAAAGACTGTCAGCCTGTAAATGTAAAACCTGGCTGCAAGGATGCCCAAAAGCAGTTGCAAAACAGATTTGTCTCAATTAAATTTGATAGATGAAGAACATGTACTAGCAAATGAAACACCTGCCTGGAAAAGTTCTGGGTATGAACTGTCCAAAGCACTAATACAAAACAAGTACTAACATTCTTTCCTTAAAAAAGTGAACCTTTGACACATACAATAAGACTGGTTATGCTATAAAAATCATAAATGTACATACAATAAAACTGAAAAACAAAACCATGTCTTTCCCCATTAATGTCAATTACTGAGGACCCTCCAAACACCCTTAGATCACCCCCTTCCTAAATGCCAAGAGGTTGGGGGGAGCTTGGGGGCAGGTGGTCATGGTACCATGATCATGTGAGGGGTAGAGGGGGGCTGGTACTGAGAAGGCCTTCTTATTTATTATCTTTATTTTTATTTTTACCCCACTGCAATCTAACAGATTCTCAGCAGCTCCTGCCTCCTTGATACCATGGGTGACCAGCAGCAGCCCATCCTGCTTAGAGTATGTTTGCCATGCTGATTCCACCTGGATCAGACATAACTGGATGGTGTTATTATCTATGTTATTGCTGTTGCTTGAAAATAGTTGAGAAGAAAAAAATAGTAGGTCTAGGGCAAAATGGCTTAAGCAGCTTTGGGTTCTCTTTTGGTGCTATTGGAAAACACTTCTTCTGATGTGTTTCCAATGGCTCCTTCAAAATTTTAATTATTTTAAGGATACTTGAAACATATAACAGAGGCTGCTAAGTTCTGCTAGCTATGATTGAGAAGATGGAAATCACATTTTTGCAGAAGCTTCCAGAAAACCTGTAACAGGTTGGGTGAGCTGTTAAGCAAATTTCATAGCTAGTTTGGAGGTTGGGGGGCTGATAACTGCAGGGTTACACAACCTGTTTCTAGGCTAAGTGACACTCCAAAAAGTAGGGAGTGAAATCAAGACTTACAATACCTTTGCTATGATTTCATTTTTTTTTTTTTTTGCTGTTCATTCGTGTCTGATCCTGGGCGACTGCCTGGGCTAGTCCCTGCAGTTCTCTTGGCAAGGTTTTTCAGAAGTGGTTTGCCATTGCCTGCTTCCTAGGGCTGAGAGAAAGTGACTGGCACAAGGTCACCTAGGTGGCTTTGTGCCTAAGGTGGGACTAGAACTTACAGACTCCTGGTTTCTATCCCGTTTCCTTATCCCACTAGATCAAACTGGCTCTCATATGATTTCATTATACTGAATTAAAATTAAGAATTGCTAACATGGTTCCTCCCCAGTTATGCATTTAACAACTTTTCTCTTTGGTCACCTTAAACACTGCAGTTTGGAAACAACTTTTGGAGATATCTCTGAAGACCCTAACTAAAGTTCTCAGGAGCCATATATGACTATGACCACAGGCAGTATAGCTTTGGATTAACCTGTTTGTACTGTTTACCCCTTGCAGTTGTAGGCATTCACCTTGCTTTGGAGACATATTAAGGGTCTCATTCCCTGCAATGAGTGGACACAGTGGGACTTTTTTAAACTTGTAAAGGGGTTAGGAAGGACTTCATTATCACCACATATTGAACTCAAGCAGAACACCCCCCCCACTCTTTAAAAAAATCCCTTCCATTTCAGTGGAATTTATCTCCAGATGTGGTGGATTTTGGTAATGCTGCTTATTCTCAGGAAGGAGGGAGCACATTCCAAGAAGGAGGACAAGGTAAGAGGAAACACAGTCCAGGAAGAGATTGTGAGAAAACTATGAGGTTCAGAATAGCCCCGCTCTAGAGCCTTCCCAGGTTATTCCCCCTTAGGTTAGGTAGAGTTGCTTTAGTTTGGCAAGATTCTGTCTATACGGTGTGAGCAAATAATGAACTAAAGTTTGGCTGGACTGGTTCTTCGTCATTCTTGGGCTGGGCCTGACACCAAGAGCATCCAACACCCCTCATAATAGAAAATACCTTTTTTCCCCCAAAGCATCCTGTTGTTTGTGATTTAGGGAATTTAAACATGGCTGACACATTTAGAAAAACCTGGCTGACAGATAATGAAACCCCCCAGTACTGATTGAGACATTGTTCTAGTTACTGGGGAAGAACATCAAACATGCATGAATAAATTTGGAAATGATGACATGGCCATATTGAAGTTGGAGGTAAATTGGGTGCTGAAAGTCCCAGCACTGAAAGCCCCAAAGTTCTGTGTTTTAGAAAGATACATACAGTTGGAACATAGAATGTAAGAAGCATGAACCAAGAAAAATTAAGAACTGTCAAAGTGGGAATGAAGCATACTCAATAGCAAGTTTTAGGAATAAGTAAACTTAAGTGGGGGATGTGGTGGCGCTGCGGGTTAAACCGCTGAGCTGCTGAGCTTGCTGATCGGAAGGTCGGCGGTTCAAATCCGCGTGACGGGGTGAGCTTCCGCTGCTAGTCCCAGCTCCTGCCAACCTAGCAGTTCGAAAACATGCCAATGTGAGTAGATTAATAGGTACCACTTCGGTGGGCAGGTGACGGCGTCTGTTTAGTCATGACGGCCACATGACCACGGAGGAAGTGTCTACGGACAAACGCCGGCTCTTCGGCTTTGAAACGGAGATGAGCACCGCCCCCTAGAGTCGGACACAACTGGACTTAATGTCAAGGGAAACCTTTACTAAACTTAAGTGGACCAAAATGGGGCATTTTAAATTAGAAGACTATCTGATGTTCTATTCAAAGCGTGCAATCATATGAAGGGATGAAATGGCAATGATACTGAAATACATTTGTTTATTTATTTATTATTCACATTTCTATCACCGCCCATCTCCCCCTAAGCTATAAGCTAATAAATGACAGGATCATATCAATTATTCTGGAAGAATTAAATTAGCAGATATTCAGTGAACTCCAATATTATATAAGTAGAAGAGCCTGGAATTAAAGGAATATTAAGGCAAAAGTAATGTGTAGGAGATAGATTAATAGAGTTTTACAAAGAAAATTGTTTATTGCCAACTCCTGCTTTATGGATGCAGATTCTTCATTTGGACATCATTAGATACACTGGAATCCAATCAACTACATAATAGGAAACAGGAGACCAAGAAGTGTAATCTAATCAGCCATGACTCTCAGATACAGATTGTGGAACAGACCTGGAATTATTGGTGTCAAATATTTGGGCTAAACTTTGAAAACTGAAGGAGCAGACCACAATGTTTCACCTGGAAGACATAGAGTCATAATATAGATCTGTGTAGGTAAAGGTAAAGGTTTCCCTTGACGTAAAGTCCAGTCGTGTCCGACTCTAGGGGGCGGTGCTCATCTCCGTTTCTAAGCCTTGGAGCCGGCGTTGTCATAGACACTTCCGGGTCATGTGGCTGTCATGACGACTCGGAATGCCGTTACCTTCCCGCCGAAGCGGTACCTATTGATCTACTCACATTTGCATGTTTTCGAACTGCTAGGTGAGCAGGAGCTGGGATTAACAACAGGAGCTCACCCCGCTGCACGGTTTCGAACCGCCGACCTTCCGATCGACAGCTCAGCGGTTTGTGTAAGAAAGAGATTTAGTATGCTAATCCACGTAAAATAGAACCTGAGGAGATATAGGAAAAGGTAAGCGACATTACTGTATGAAAACTGGAGCAGAAGAAAGATACTGCCAAAATTTAAAGAGTAATGATCCAAATAATTTTCAGAACAAGACAGAGGATAAAAGCCTTGGGCAACAAGAAGGCTATACGTATGATAACTGAACGCAGACTTACAACATCAAGCAATAAAGGACAAAGAAAACTCTCAATCAGAAAATAGAGGAAAATAACAAGAAAAGGAAAATGAGATGTTCTGACATCTCGACCAGAAAATGAAGTACAACAGTAAATAGACCAGCTGTCAAATCGGAAGGCGCCAAGCCAAGATGAAATAACCCTGAACTGTGTAAAGATGCAAGAGAAGGGACAGTTATAGTGCTAACAATTGTATGTCAACAAATATGGATCAAGATCACATGGCTTAGATATTGGGGAAAATCAGTGTATCTATGCAAGAGAATGTACGGTTTGTTCAACCATTGGACTAATTCTTCATGAAATCAAAGAATCAAAGTTTTCCTGAAGATCTTACAAAGGGTAATAGAGCCACATGTGGAGACAAAAAAATGCCAAATGAACAGGCAGGTTTTAGGAAAGGCAGAAGTACACAAGATAAGATAGATAATGTCAGATGGATAAGAGAGAGAGCAAAACAATATAAGAAAGAGGTTTTCCTTTGACATATAAACTATATTAAGAGCTTGCTTGTGTAGATTGTACCAGGATGTATAGTGTATCAAGGCTACTGGATATGCTAAAACATCTGAGAATCTTTACAATGAACAAGAAGCTATAGTAAGAATTACATCTGAAGAAACAGAATGGTTCAGAATAGGAAAGGGAGTGAGACAAGGAGGCATGCTGTCCTCATATCTGTTTGACATACAGCAAATAGATTATAAAAATGACAGAACTGAAAGGAATATTAGCAGTAATAAGAGGCCCAAACGTTCAGAATTTAAGATGTTGTTATCCAGAAATAAAGAATACTTAGGAAGGATCGCAAGGCAAGTAAGAATGGGAAGTGAAATATTTAGGTTAGTGCTAAATATTAAGAAGACAAAGATAATGTCACCCAACATGATAAGTGAACTTCCAGTTGACAGCAGAAACAATGACGATGGTAGATAGTTTGTTTTCCTGGGCTCAAGAACAGATAAATATGGACAGTGTACCAGAGAAATAAACAGGATATTAATCGTACAAAGGAAGGCAATGATCAACTTAGACAATATTGCAAAGGATAAAGACATTTCTATGACAGCAAGAATCAGAATAGTTAATTTAATGGCTTTCCTAGAGGCTGTGAAAGTTGGCTGGATATATAGCAGCGAAAGCTAGAAAATAAAAGTTAGAGGATTGATGCCTTTGAATTATGGATTTAGAGTATTGTGAACTACAAGGAACGCCAAACATTTCTGGACCAAATAAAGACTGACTTCTTTCTCAAAGCAATGATCTGCCAGCAGAAACTCACATACTTTGGGCACGTGGTGCAAGTAGATGATGGAGCAGAGAACTGAGCTCTGCAGGGTTGAGGGAAGTAGATGAATGGGAAGAAAGCAGATGAGGTAGATAGACTGGATCAAAGAGATTACAGGAATGTCCTTGGAGGAGCTGCAATTTGTTGTTAGGCCAAGGGAGTGAGGATCTGTCTCTGTAGCTGCATGGAGATGAATCCAACTTGATAGCACCTAACGAACTAACTTCCTGCTTTTGTAATCTGTGGAAGTTAGTCTTTAAGTGGAAGGGAAAACAACACATTCTTTTCAGCACTTCTCTGCAGAATTAAATAAACCCTTGCTTGTGCTGATAAAGCTAAGGAGTGGAAACAAGTCTTTTTGTAACATAGCCAAATAAAATAGGAACTCTTCTTGATAAATTCCCATTAGAATCTTGTACTTTTGTAATCAAGTACTTCCAACTATTCTTGGCTCCTGTTGATGCAATTAACTTTAGCTTCAATAGCTTGCATTGCATCAATGGAAAAAGAAATACACTTCTTTTTTATTACAGGTGTTAATATCACAGTATGGTTAAACCTGCTATACAGAAACTACAATCAAAATTAGATGGTTGCTCATTAAGCTGAAATGAATTGCATTCTTTCAGATGTGCTGAATGTCTCTCGGGAATGTCTCATATTAAAGTGATCTTCAGTAGAAAATTGAAGAATGACTGTGCACTCTGTACTGCTTTTAGAGAAGAGGGAAAATCTATTAGTAAACTACTGTGGTATCATTTAACAATATTCATACTATTATACAAATATGGACAAATCAGCCTGTACTTATTCTTTGCTGATACCACGTGCTAATTCGTAAATCTATTCCAACCTGCTCCTTATCCATCAGATATTTTTTTTAAAATCTTGAGAATTCAAATTGTCTGAGCGTATTTCTCCATAAAATGCACACTTGTATATATTAACTTCCAAAGCATGCATGTTAATTTATGCCACCATGACGTATGTTCCTAAAACACATTTTGCATGTGTTTCACTTCTATCCAACACTGCCTACAAAAAGCTCAACGTTATTCTTATTTTTTTTTCTCCTCACAACAATCCAGTGAGTTACCCCAAGTGAAGAGCTGGTGATTGGTCCAGGTGAATTTCATGGTTAGATGGAAAATAATTATTATCCAAGACTGCTCAGAGCTAAAGATAACCTTACTTGGCAACCCATGATACTTTCAGAAATGATCTGAAAGTATACTTAAAATGGGTATAATAAAACTGGGGATAAATTACCATTCTAGTTTATGCAATAAAAACTGCAAGGCACCAGGAGAATTTTATTTAGCAAAACAGGCAAAAACTTTCGTGAAATTACAATATACTGTATTCGCAGGGGTAATACTAAAAGCACAGTGTTTGTCGCAGCTCAGCCTTGTGAGAACTTTCTGAGGGAAAAAAAAATCAAATACTTACTATGAGTTTTACTATTAAGAAAGTATATGTATGCTTTACCATGGAATTATTACTCATTTCCAAAACTGAGGTAATCCAATTAAGCTGATTGGTGGTAAGGGAAAAGGAAGCACTGTTTTGCAAAACATGTAATTAACTCAGAGAGTTGGTGATCACATGATAGTTGTAGGGAGGGCCACCAGCTTAGATGTCAGTGAAAAGATGAGTTAGACACAACAATTAAGCATCATGATTACTAGTGGGGATGGAAATCTTATTTTCCCAACTTTAAGTTGGTTCCATTTCCACAGTAATTCACAATTTTTAAGAAGCCCCATGGAAATTCATTCATGAGTTGGTGTACAGTTTCTCATTCCTACATTTTTGTGCCCACCTTTCATTGTACGCATATTTTGCAAGCAATTTTCCCTAATATCCAATGTAAGGACAGGGACATGAGATGCTCCCTCCTCTACTAGCTTGTGTAATATTATTGAGCCTTTGAAGTATTGGGTTGATGTTTTTCCAACTGTAGCATTTGCATGTGTTCTACCACTGACTTATGCTTCTTAAATGCAGATCGTGATGTTAATAATAGTAACCAGTGATCATGTCTGGAAACAATTCTTGTTCATGTAGGTGGATCTGGAGAAACTACAAGAGCAGGTTGAGAAGGAGACACGTAGCCACTTTGAATGAAGTCTACATAAAATCCTCGTCTGACAATGGATGTGGAAGATTGCCTTGTTTCTGTATCGTAAATCAAAGGTGCATTGCATACATACACTCACCACATCAAACAACCAATGGAAAGGAAAGCCAACATGGGCTTTAGTATGTTCTCTTTAGTAGGGATATGCAAATCAGTCCCACAAGGTTCCACCTTATTTTTTGCCAACTAAAAATGGGAAAAAACTGGAAGAACCTCAGTCACTTTGCATCCTATCCAAGTGTGCCTCCTATTACAACATGTCATTCTGCTTCCAGTACTCTTTTGTAAAAACAAAAAAACCCTGCGAAGGGAGATCAATGCTTTTGAACTGTGGTGTTGGAGGAAAATTCTGAGAGTGCCTTGGACTGCACGAAGATCCAACCAGTCCATCCTCCAGGAAATTAAGCCAGACTGCTCGCTTGAGGGAATGATATTAAAGGCAAAACTGAAATACTTTGGCCACATAATGAGAAGACAGGACACCCTGGAGAAGATGCTGATGCTAGGAAGAGTGGAGGGCAAAAGGAAGAGGGCCGACCAAGGGCAAGGTGGATGGATGATATTCTAGAGGTGACGGACCCGTCCCTGGGGGAGCTGGGGGTGTTGATGACCAACAGGAAGCTCTGGCGTGGGCTGGTCCATGAAGTCACGAAGAGTCGGAAGCGACTAAACGAATAAACAACAACTGTAATATATGCTTTTATAAAAAAAAATCTGCTCTAAATACATCTCCTTCTCCTTCTCAGATGTTACTTTCCGCTACTACCAGTTTTAGATGCCTCTTTTGCAAATATGCGTGTTGTGGCTGTGTGGAAGATTTTTGAGTGGGGAAAACACTTTCATGGCTGCACTGTCATGCAGTCAAAAACTCCATTTTGATGGTTGGTACCATCTGGATCCCATGGAAGCATTGTCCACATTCCTTGACATCCCTTCCCTCTCCAGTCCCCCTCCCACCATGATTTAGAACAGCTGGCCACTGAACATGACACAGACAAGTTGACATCCATAAATCAGTATTTGTTGACCAATTTCCAAGGAAGTGTCTGAGTTTGTGTTAGAAAAGGTTTTACAAGGAAAGAACGAATGGAGAAAGACTCCACCCTCTTGGAGTAAGCATTTCATGCTGGCGGTTAAAATATATACTTTTTGGATTCTAATCTCTAACTTTCCAAGGAGTACCCAGCTGAAAACCTCAGGGAATTTTATATAGTGCATGTTGTCAGTATTTTAATCATCCACAGCTGTCAAAACGCTTGTAACCCGCCACTTCTATTTAAAATGTGTCTTCTAGGCATAAAATAATTAAAGGTACAGGACCATAAGGTAGGTTTAGAGTCACTGCAATGTGACAAAAGCCTACATATGAAAGGCATTATTCCTGGAAGTTTTAAATATAAATTTTGTTTTGTCAGAAGGCTGCAGGGCACACATTTTCTATACTGTCAGGCTTGATAGTAACAATATTTATATTTCAAATAAAAAGATTAAATTGCAATCTGATGTGTTTCTGGTTTTTCATATGGATTGAACCAGGGTATCATAGTGTTTCACATCTGGGTATCACCCAAACTTTCTTATTCCTCCCCCCCTTTTCTTCCCCCTCCCTGTCTGCTGACACTGTTTCTGCTTTTTCTTATAGTATTAAGTCTTGCACTGTCAGTCCCTGAATTGAAATAATGAGGCTAAGCTATATAATGGTGTTTGAGTGGGGGAGGTATATGTTTTAGTTTGTTTTGTTTCATCCGCTTCCCTGTGTCCTGCTGGAAAATTCCCACCTCCTAAATCATGGCAAGCAAGCATCTCACAACAGTGTTTAACTCCTTTTAATACGTTTTCTCTTTCTCTCCTTATTTTCTCTTTTAAGAGTCTGAAAAATTATATGAGTTCTCCCCTGGAAGACTTCAGCTTTAAACACTCTCATTGACATCACATCAAAAGTATTATTCAGTGGGCTCAAAGCTCCAGAAATGCAAGGTTTTGGCTGCAAAATCTGGTGGGTGCTTTCAGTCCGTTGTATTATATGGAGAGATTGGGATTTAGAGCAAGATCTAGATTTATATGGATTATTTTTAAAAACAATAAAAATTGGAATGAAGTAGCCAGAATTAATCACAACAATCCTGGTTCTTCAGGCTGGATTCATGCTTTGCACTAAGCTATTACAGTATGTGTTTCCATCATAATTTATTGAAGATGCTATGGAGGACTATTTAGCACATAATGCTATGCCATAAACCATGGCAGTTAAATTGCAATGGCTGAATTTGCACATTAGGATACACTAGAACCAAACTGGAGAGATTATGGTTTAATGCAATGTATTAACTCCATTTAACACATTCCACAAATTCCTAGTACATGGAATTTGACAACCGGACAACATAAATGGATTCTCCGTGCCCTAACTATGGCCAAAAGAGTAATATTGCAACATTGGAAATATAAATGTATGGTCCCATTTACTCAATGGATGAAATACCTGATTACACTTGCCACCATTGAGAGGATTGCCTATAGATGTAGACTTTGTATGGATAAGTGCAATGAAATATGAGACTCATTTATACAAAATATAGTAGTTTAGGGGAAAGCATGTTGGTTATATAGAATATATATACACACACACACACATCATACTTGCATTAGATAAATATATATAGATTTGTAATTGTTTATTGTTGTAATGACATATCATATTTTATATTTTTATTTTATTTCTTTCTGCTTTTCTTATTTTTTTAAGCACGTTACATATTTTAATAACATGTACCTTTGTGTATATTTTCCCCCTTTTCTGTCATTATTTTAAAAAGCAATTAAAAAAAAACTTCAAGTTGCGATCTTCAGAAGGATTTAAAAATGAACTAATGCATACTGTATATCATGGAAGGATGGAAAGTACTCAAGAATACTCAAGCAAATATACTCAAGAGATAATCAAACCTACAGCTCTGGAAAAAAAAAATCATCTTTCAATTTCAAATCTGTCAGAAACAACATGCCCAGTGCAAGATTATCAACAGATTTCACTAAACTCTATTGAGACAAAGAAAACAATGGACATATTTGGGAAGAATCCTAAATCATATTCAGTGCTCTCTCTGAAGTGCACAGTTCTTGGTGAGTGCTACATAGATGGATGAAACAGGAAGTAAGTTGTGATCAAAGCAGACACTGGCACATTCAGAGTAGGAAATGACTTTATGCCCAGATTGACTTTGCTAACATTTTTTCTCAGTCTTTTGCATCTTGACATTATGGTGCAGTATCGTTTATTCTTGAGAACAGCATTTTATATGAGCACAACAGTTGAGTTTTGTTAACAGTTTGATGAGTTGGGTGAACCTAGCTAGGTTTTACATCTATTTTCTGTAGAAATAAATCCAAGACTCATTGACTCCTCCTTCTCCTTCCTCCTTGTACATGGCCACAAGGAAGAGACAAAAAGAATGTTTTTATTTTCAGTTCACTGAACAAATGAAGTCTGACATTGTCCTGATTTGTTCAGTATACTAAACTTTAATTTGCACAACTAAAATTGATTAAATAAGTCTCAGCTGGCTAGGTTCCAAGAACATGCCATAAATAAAGACACCACATTACAACTTAGTTGGGTGCATGGACCTATTGTTCTTAGCTGGTTGTATGAACTCTATTGTTCCAAGGGGGCTGGACAGTGTTTAATTCAATGTTAAACATAATTTAATTCAATTATGAATAAACCAAGATTACATTGTGATTTTTTTTAAAGCTTCAGCAAAAGAATAAAGTCTGTTTATTTGGAAATTACTGTAAAATGGAAGCTTCTGATCTTCCTTCTTACAACTGAATTGGAAGAAAAGCAATGTGGGTTCCTAAACGTAATATCACTTTAGAGTAAAATCATCGCCTATTTTAGCTTTTATATCAGAGGTGCATCACTTCTGGGGGGTGGAGACTTCTTATTGGGCCTTTGAGTATCACGACAAAGTTCTACTTCTTAAGTGGGTGAGTGAGGACAAAGAAACAGACAGGTCCAAGACAAAAAAATTAATTGGAATAAAAATAATTGAACTTAAATCCGTTAGAGATAGTTAGTGTGGTTACTTTGCCTACATTTAAACATCCCACCTTTTGGTATGTTAAGAATTATGTTTGGTGACAATTTGATGGTGTTGGGGAATGTCCGGAAACCACATCCAAGGCTTTCAGAGACCACAAGCATCCTTGCAGTTACAGATTATACAACACAGTTTTACATTCCAAATCTAGCTTTGAAAATCACTGACCAGAACTTAGGGGTGCAAAAGAAATCTATCACATATTTCTGAGGCCATGAAGTGTTGCAATCTGCCAGACTCGATTACAACATGTTCAGGCACCAAGGAGCAGATATGGCAAGGTTGTGTTATTCTCCAGTAAAATATTTGCACTGGAAAGTAGTCCAAGAAGGTAGCAAATGAATCAGCAGATGATGGTATTTGTTTGGACTTACATCCTGCCCACATCATTTGTTCAGCCCCACTTCCTCCTTTGAATAACACCAAAGGGATGTTTTTAACTTTGGGTGCTTCCTTTATTATCTGAGTGAGTTCCACATTTATGCACACTGCTTCAGAGGGAGCACATCTTTTCCCACGCTCTGTGATTGACAGTTAAATCACATGCAGATCAGAATATAATATATTTCTCTAATGATGCAATAGGTATTTGAATAATACCATTAAGGATGACATTGTAGGGTGGAGGAATGAAGGATGCCTTCATCAGAACAGTAAATAGCTAAATTGAATTCAGATGGTTCAATCAATTTAAATGCAAATTTTACAGATCCACCACAATGTTTTAAGATACCAACATTAGTGACCATTAGATGGCATATTTCCCCATTAAAAAAAAAAAAAGACCACCTGCACATAGAAGACAAAACATGTCAGGAAGGAGACCAGAACAGAAAGTTTCCCCTTATCTAGTATGTCAGGAAGAAATGTTGTCCTTGGTATTATTATTTGCAAAAGAAAAGTAGTTACAGTAATCATGGCAATTCCAATTGTAGCCTCTGAAGCAGTATAATGGTTTGCCATTTAGGAATTGATTTCTCTGGTCCCTGCCAGGTTTATATGACCCTAGTAGTGAATCAGTAAGCCCAGTTTTCACATCAATCCTTCACGTGAATGCGCGCGCACACAAACACACATGTGCAAACAGAATTTGTATCTATTTCAGCCCACATTTAAGTACAAAATACATGATTTGAATGTATTTTCTCACAAAAGTGGTGTGTATAATATAAGTTTTAAATGCTCTAAGAAATAAACTCTATTCTAGGCATGTGGTGGTATTCTTGAGCTAAGAACTTGGCCCCCAAATTCAGAGAAATGTAATATCTGAAGGATTTCTGCTATATGATCCATGCATTGGCCCAGGAACTATGAAGAGATCAGTTCAGTAGAAAATGTAGCCTCATTAGTTAACACCAAAGGGGGAGGGGGGAAACTAAACCAGCATTTGACACTCTGGTGATCTCCAGAAGAATCACACCATATTATTTATCGTATTCTTCCAGAAGGGTTTCCTCTTATTTATCATCCATCATAATTTTGAAATTTCATAAGGCCTTCACTTTGCCAGACTGGCTGCATTGCCCTCAGCAGTCTTCTTTGGACGTTTTAAGGGTACTCCTACAGTATGTCTCTCCAGTTATGTCCATGTGCTGATGGCTCAATAGAAATGCTAAGCCATATGCTGCTGTGTGCTCCCTCTAGAGCAGTGTTTCTCAAACTTGGCAACTTTAAGACATGTGGACTTCAACTCCCAGAACTCCCCAGCCAGCTGAGGAGAATTCTGGAAGTTGAAGTCCACACGTCCTAAAGTTATCAAGCTTGAGAAACACTGCTCTATAACGATTTAGACAGATCTTCATTTATCCAATCTTGAAGAAATTTCTGGGCAGGGAGTCTGATTTCTACTTACTGTTATTTCCTTTGGACAAAGACTCAAAAATATCCTCCCAAATTGCCCAGTTTTGTGCCACTATCTGTACAATATGTCACACCATTAACTAAGTTTGGTTACTTTTTATAATACTATTTTTTTATTTTATTATACATTTTCTTATTTATCTTTAAAGTTTATTGTACTCATTGTTTTTCTGATACACACACACATTGTATATATTCATTCATTCATTCATTCTATTATTGGGTATTTTTACTGTACCTGGCCTTTTTTTTTTTTTTAATCCATTCAATCATGTCTCATTCTTGGAGACTGCCTGGACAAGTCCCTGAAGTTTTCTTGGCAAGGTTTTTCAGAAGTGGTTTGTCACTGCCTGCTTCCAAGGGCTGAGACAGAGTGGCTGGCCCAAGGTCACCCAGCTGGCTTTCTGTCTAAGGTGGGACTAGAACTCACGGTCTCCCAGTTTCTAGCCTGATGCTTTAACCACTACACCAGACTGGCTCTCTGGCCTTAGGGCTATAATAAGCTGATCTGATTTGATTTCATGGGCATCTGCAGGTGGGTGTTAAAATAATGATTGAAGACCCATCTCTTGTGTGTGCTCATGTGATGTCCTTGTAAGGGCCAATGCTTCAGTTGTGAAGTTGTGGACTCCATATTGCAGATTTTGATCACCCCTGCAGATGCTGCTGATTGCTACAAGTTTCTGGGAATTATTAGCCAGCATGGCTTTTGGCTAGTCTTTCTGGGTGTTGCCATCACATCACATCTGGAGGACATGGAGATGATGCAGGCTGGACTAGACCATTGCCTTCTCTTAATGTCATGATTGCTTATGCGTTTGAATAAACAGAGAAAGTTTGGTCAATGTCTATGCTGGCTTTAAGGCTGTGAGGAACACCTGGCTTGTTAACCAAGTGGCACCTGCACAAAATTACATCTGCTCTGAAAGTTGTTTTGAAAACTTTGTTAATTAACAAGAGGCAATCTAATCAGAGAAAAGTGTAAAGAAGGTGACACATTTAGAATATTCTTTGCCACATAAACAAACCGCTTTAGCAATTACTTGCAATTATTTATTTAAAAGCCTGATTTTCCCCACCCCACGCCGGCACCTTTTCTTGGATTTCACCTTTAAAAAATGACAACTACAAAGAGAAAATTTCATAATCAAAGTTGACATTCTTGTCAACCAAGCAATTTTGTGGGGAGGGGGGTTCAGATATACATTTCACCAAATAGCATCTTCTTCAAAGTTCCGTCAGAGTGTTCCATGGAGATGAGGGGACTCAGGTTTCTCTCTAATATATAACTTCATTTTCCAGTTGATAATCCTTTCAACTGCTGCTTTGTCTCCTGGGAATAGCCAGTAAAACATTGCCAACAGATCCTTGAAAATGCAGTAGGAATGAAACATTTTGTAAGATTATTCCTCACATCATATGACCGTAAGAATAGTCCTGATGGTTTAGCCTAATGGTCCATGTAGCCCAGTGCTGTTTCTCAAAGTGGAGAATTAAATGCCTTTGAGAAGCTTTAACCATTAATGTAATTTTTTTTTCCTTAAAGTTTTGGGGTCTTTCCTTTCGTATTGTAGTCAAAGACTGTACTTTGAAATGTGTGCTTGGCCCAGGGTACTAAATGACAGCTTGGAAGAGCCAGTTTGGTCTAGTGGTTAAGGCAACAGGCTAAAAACCAGGAGGTTGTGAGTTCTAGACCCGCCTTAGGCATGAAAGCCGGCTGGGTGAACCTTGGGCCGGTCCCTCTCTCTCAGCCCAACTCACCTCACAGGGTTGCTGTTGTGGGGAAAATAGGAGGAGGAAGGAGTATTAGGTATGTTCACCACCCTGAGGTATTTATAAAAATAATAAAGGTGGGGTAAATAAAATAAAATAAAATAAAGGACTGGCAGCGTATAATGGTCAGCAAAGAGCATATGGCTGTGAAAGGGAGAATGATGTTTTCAGGTTCAGAGAGATGAAAAGAATTAGTCTGAGTTTTCATAATACTCTATGCACTATTTGCTGAATTTGCTAGCTTCATGCAACAGAAATCAACCCTAAATCAATACAGTGGTTTGGTGTGCATAACACACTGATCCCCAAATTACCCAATCACGGTAAGCAACTTAACTGTGCCTTTTCCTAAGATGCAACTTAACAATGTGCAGCCACACCCTGTGCCCTTTTACTTAGAAGTAAGTAGTTAATTGGTTACATCTTGTACAGATCACCTTGTATCCTTAATGTATTGTAAGAAGACTGGGTAATTAAAATGGTTTTACCAAAATATCCACTTCTGTAAATGACTGAAATTCATTGCTCACATTGTGGTCAGGTTTCTTTGCAACAATGTTTGACAATTACTGGAATTCCAGAACCTATCTTCTTAGCTTTCTAAAATAACCATCATATAAAAAGACTTCATTGTAAAGTTTTTAAAAATTACACTCTAAACAAGGAAAGAGGGGGATGCAATATCCAAGCCTTTGTAATAACAGAGTGAAGTTAGTTTCAGTGCAGTGCAAGAGGAACAGACCATTTATTTTCATCTTACTATGGGTAAAATAAAAATAAAAACAAAATGGAACACCATCCATTATACATTTTGACTTAATACTGGTATATTCATGAGAAGTTTGAATATTCATAGGATGATATCACTCTGAACATATGTGCCGAAAATGTCGATCATGCACCATATTGTATTATTTTAATTAACAGACATATTATTTCATACTATTTGCCCTTAGGGATGATGGATGGTCATAAGAAAGGGCAGTTGTAGCTCTGATGGTGTAATGGTGTGTGGGAATGACCTTGGGAGACGAGGGGAAGTGCCACAGACTAGACAATAATTAGACAAATGGCAGCTGAGTCCGCAGAAGGAATGTGGATGTGGCAACCATTTCAGAAGGGATCCTCCCGAGTTTCTTGGACTGTAAAGGTGAGGGGGAGAGTACTTTCAGATTTGCAAGGTTGATGTCAGCCTTGCAAGGTAGTCCGGACAAGAAGCACACCCAAGAATACCAGCTCTATCTTTATTGTAAGGTTACATTAACAGAATCTTGCAAGTCTGAAAGTACATTTCTCTCCCTTTGCCTTAAACAGCCCAAGAAACTAGGGAGGGTCCCTTCTGAGACATTTGCCAAGGCCCCATTCCTTCTGCAGACTAAGCTGCCTCTTATCCAACTGTTCTTCTGGCTGCGGCAATTCCCCATCTCCCAAGGTCATTCCCACATACTGTTACAAACCCAATCAGATCCTTTGGTGAATCCCACACTATGATTCACGATGACTAACAAATAAGGTCAAACTAGATTCAGGATTCAGTCTGTCCTGAGTAGTGCCAGTTAGAGAAACTTTTCTATCTCCCCAACACCATCACTTCCCATTCAACTTTATTTATTTCAAAGGAGACAAAAGTTTAGAGACATTTGCATGCATCAGGTACTGGAAGTCTTGCATTTATTTAGCTACAAGAGGGTGAAGGGGTTGGGTGTAGATGTCTTGTCTTTCACTGCACAATTTTCTCTCTTCCGTCTGCAGGCTGCCTCATTTCCCATGTTTCCATTAATTCCTGATGAAATGCATGATTTTATATAAATATGCCATGTGAAGTCAGTTCCCAAGACTGTAACAGGGAACATTTGTCTAGGACAAGGCTGAGCATGTAGATGTCATGACTGTGACACTTACGTCATTGCCTCTTTCAATCCACAAAAATCCAACAAGTGCAGCCTTCAGGAAGTGCAATATTAGGGCTACTGTTTTTGTTTGGCTTCATCTCAATAAGGCAAAGAAGCAATTTAATTGATCTCAATGAGGCATTTTGCTGTGAAGCATCAAACACTCATTCCATTAACCAGAAGAAACTTCAGTCCATGTGTTGAGCATGCACTTTGCATAAACAGAAGTTTCTCTTCCAGCTTTTAGAATCATCAGAAGAGATCTCAGAAGTGAAAAGGGAAGCAGTACAACCATGCCCTTTGATTTAATTGAATCAACATTGAATCCAGTCCTGTAAAACATGTACATCTCCATTCTAGCCAGTAAAGATTTTGACATTGTTGTACTGAATCCACCTCTCTAGCCTAGCCATTGTCTCTCTTCCCCAAATAGTGCATGAACTTTGGATGTGGTCTCCAGAGCCCTTTTAGCAGTTACTACTGAATCATAACTTTTAATGAAACAGAAGCTGGAAATCATTAAATACTTGGGAAGTAGCCATGTGCACTATATGTCCTTTATTTAATTCTAATTACATTTTAATTAGATCAAAAGTCACTATTTCCATCACTACTATTTCCTCCTGTACCAATTCACCTTTTTGGAATGTATTCCCCAGTCCACCCCAAACCCCTCAAAAGTCCTCAACCTGTGTAGGTTAAAGTTGGGACTTCACTGCTTAGCGTTCCAGTTTATTCTGGGGAATGATCCTGGACTGATTGCTCCAACTTGGTCTATCCCATCTGGCAGGGGTGGAAGGATGACAAAAGTACCCCTTGGAATGATCCTCTTCAGAACTGTGGGAAAACACACTCCTCTGCTTGATGAAACAGTGGGGGAAACTAAAGAAATGCCTACATTCTCATGGAGATCATTTGAATAGCAGACAGCTTGTCTTTCCACCTATGAATCAGTGCCCTCAACCAGGGATGTTTCCATGATCTTGAAACGCGATGGCTGAGTTTCCTTATAACTGTCTGGTATCTCTCCCTTATGAGCTCCCTTCAAGTTCAGAAGCATGGAGCAGGCTATAATTGGTTTTCATTGTACAAAGTGGTGCTTGTCTGTCCCCAGGGTTGAGGTTTTAATTTCCTAGCAGCGTAGTAACTGATCTGGCGGATCCTGTTTTAGCAGAGAGAGCAAGATCAGATTACATTTTGAATCCTTTCTATCTCAGCAACTCTATGATTTTTATATACATAAATGTAATTGATTTGGACTCAGATAAACCAAGACTTACATGAGTTGTGGACTCCAGGTAGAAGTCTCTAAGTACCTGGGAAAGGACATGTTACCCACAGTCAGCAGTGGTATACATCCACAAAGGAGCAAGCACTAAAAGAAAGAAAGAAAGAAAAAAGCATCAATAAGAACAGGAAAAATCCATAACCACATAGCATGCCTCATTATTTTTTTTTTCAAAATACCATCCAGAATGACCTATTTATTAGGCATGGTTCCTAATCCATTACTGTATATTTCAGCTAATTTAGTTTACATAATTTGTACCAAACACTAGAATTTACCTGCAAATCACAGTCAGTTCTGATTATTTAGAATGGACAGAACTGAGAGAAAAAGGCAGAAGACAAGGAAGAGACTATATGACTTCCAGCATCCTCAATTTTGCAGTAATGAAATGGAGAAGGTGCTTTAACAGTCAATAACATTGTCTATCACAGGTCATGTGTTCTATGATATCTGGGTAGTTTGTTGGTAGATGCACTAACATGAATGGCATTCTGCTGCATGTGCTTCACAGACAATGAAGTTACTGATGCAATGGCATCCAAGTAAGGACATTTTAACCTGTAAATAAATCTGACTATTGTTCTACCTACATGGAAATTGATTTTCATAATTTTGTCCTTGGTTATTCAGCCTTGAAAGTTTGAATATTTTGATATTAGTATGTAAGATAAAGAAGCCAAACATACAACCCAAACATTTCAGAGTACTGGAAATTTGTCTGCCTATATTAATGTGTAAGTAACCTTATATGAACTGGCTGTTCCTTCCTTTCTACAGGGACATTATATGCTGGGGCAGTGTATGCTTCAAAATTGATCAGAAGTACTTTGGATCTTGGATAAGATTGAACAAGCTTCTCTCTGTTATTCATTAATACGGCCCATGATTTTTCAGGCCTTGGATCAAGCCTGAAAAAAGGATGCTGCTGCTTTAAACAGTCAACTCATAATCCACAGCCCCTGGTGTGAGCTGTGCACTGAATCCTGAGGGGACCACATGTAGCCCACCTGCATCCTTTCATGGTCCCCAGAACCCATCCAGAGTGGAACTCCCTTCCTCCTCTTTTCCATAAAACAATAAGGGCTGAGAGAGTGGATGAGGAACAAATTCGGTCAGTCTTGCAGAGGTTTAAAACACCCATTTTATCAAACCTCTCCCCAGTTGTTTCTGCCTCATCTTCTTTTTGAAAGCAGCCCTTGACATCCTGTGGAAAGTCTGGTCTGACACTTGAAGCCAATGGGCATTAATGTTCCCGAACTAAATGAAGGTCACTCGGAAAAGCACCACTGTTAGAGCAGCCACAGACATGAAGGTCAGGTAGGGATGTATTCCATATGGGCAGTGAGTATGGTGATCAGGAATTGCTGACATCTCTGAACAGTATAGGGAAGGGAAATGTCCTAACAGCCAGGAACCACGCTGAGACAAGGAACTGGTCTCTAATGTTTTATTGCTTGTACATAACAGGAATCCTAACAAACTGAAGAAGCGTGGGAAAAACCCAGACATATAAACCCCAAAGGTTAAGGCGGTCCCGATCTGTGTCTCTTTGAATGGCTGCCCAATTCCTCAGTGCTACGCATGAGCTTAACAGTCTGGATGGGAGCCCCCTGCTCGCCATCCTTACTCATGACAGGAAGGTACAGTAGCTTCCCTGTGACTGATTCTGCCCATCTAGTTTCACTACTGGACCCTTCTGAACCAAAAAGAACATAAGAGGGTCTTGTTCCATCCAGACTTGTTCAGCTGGTCCATCCTGAACTTTATGTAGATTAGAACTTGCAGTAGTGGCCCTGAAATAAGTAAGTAAGTAAGTAAGTAAGTGTGCACACATGGGTATGTGTGTGCTGCTCTTTAGTCCTGCCCACCCATCTTGTTCCATAGCTTCTCTAGTTGCTCAAAATATAGCCTACCACCACCACCATTCCACTGCATTGCTCATAGGTCTTCCACTAAAGTTAGATGCAATATTTTAAGAGTTAATGGCATGATGAAGATACTCTGCCATCCTAAAAAACCTGAGGGTACAGCAAATTATGTTCAAATTAGTTCTATTATGCTTTCTGAAAGCCTCCCCCAATGGTGTGTTCCCAATATATACTATTAGGGCTGTCATTATCTCCACACTAGAACAACCCAAGACTATGTTGCCTGGGGACGATGGAAATTGTAATCCCATTTTTTAAAGAGGTGATTAGGTTGAGGAAAGCACCTTTAACACCTCAATCTACTTTTTACACTTTGGGGAATAAGCAACATTCTTAGGCCAATGGACTTAAAGAATGTCAAATGTCAATGCATATTATGGTTGCAACTGAGAATGGCTGTGGTCAAGTCATCAACCCACCATACCCCCTTAGCCACTAAGGATGATGTCCTTTCTTCTGGGCAGGTAGATATATTTCCAACCACTGAGTGTCAGCCACCTTCCACTTTAATTTTCTAAGGAAGCCTGTGTAGTCTATTTATTTGATTTATAACCCAAATTTCTGGTTTTTCTATGCTCCAGAAGCATCCCAAGATATTATGATGATACTGAAAGCTTGTGCTTTGCTTTGTAGCAACACAGCTTCCCATGTAATATTAGTGTCTTGCATCAAAGAAATAGCCCTGGGATCATGGTAGGTACCACAGGAGATGTTTGTGGACACATTGGTCCTTAGAGGTGCCTCACTGTCTATCCCTGGACTTTTCAATGGTATTTAAGTCTTTTACTTATTATTATTATCTTTAGCAACCTCCAAACTGGCATCCTGCAGATGGATCAGATAACAATCCTCAGAATTTCCGGTCTGAATGGACTTCCTGGTTAAGAATTCTGGACGTTGTTGTCTGATTCATCTGTTGAACATCAAATTGGAGAAGGCTGAGCTACAGTGTTCTCTCACATTATTGTAGTTCCACTAAACAACTACTTATATCCTTTTGGGGAGGGGACCATATTCAGCTGATTGGTGGAAGATTGAGACACGTGTGACACTACACTACTGTTCACATGGCTTAAAATATGAGTAGGAGCCTTGGAAGTGAGAGGAGGTTTGTGAGTAATACTTGTACTATAAGAGAATTCTCCTTAGGCTCAGTGAAATTTGAATGACTAAAGTCTTCCTCCTCCCAGGGAAATCACACTGGAGAAGAAGTAATATGTCCCTATTTGTCTCTCACTATAGTATTGCTATTTGTATTTGCTTTCAAATGCATATGAATGAATGAATATCTTCATTATGGTCTTTGACCAGCCTTTACGATAAAAGAAAATAGTTTAATCCAACAATTCATTACCAGGAAAAAGAAAAACAGTAAAACAGGGAAGCAGTATATCTAATTAAAAGTTCTGTGGAATTGTATAACTTGATAAAAATCTTTGGCCACCCAGTGTGTGAGTGTAGAGTCAGCATCCCTTAAAAAGAAATAAACATAAAATCGGTCAGGATGGCCTTCAAATTTAGAGATGATTAGGGAGATCAGAGCACAACTTGGGGCATCATGAAAAGGACACCAAATGAGGACATGGGCAAGAGTTTCCTCCTCCCTGGATCCACAAGGGCAAAGTCTCTGTGAATAAGGAGTCCCATGAAATCTTCTTGCCAGCAGTGCTGAAGGGAGGGCATCAAAGCGGGCTCTGGAAAAGGCCCATCTACAGTTGCTTAAAGTTAAATTGTATAGATACCTTGCAGTAGAGGGTCTATGTAAATGTGTATATTAATGGCATGTCCACTGTTTATGCCAAATTGGCTTTGTCTGAGGGAGGCTGTAGTTGTCCCCTTGTAATACTCAGCACAATGTGGGACTTTTGCAGTGCACAGCTTAGTGCTGGCATGGGAACTGCGGTTAGCATCCAAGCTTTAAAAATTATAATCGGCATTGTTGGTATTATAAAACTGCCTTGAGGCAACACTTAATATTAAAAGATGGTGCCTTCCTCAATACACTTTTTTTACAGATGAAGGTGAGGAGACAAAGTGTGGGAGGAGAAGCAGAGAGGAAGGCATGGAAGCTGGGGGAATTGCTCAAGAGGATTTCTTGTGGCAGCCAGAAAGAGCACCTGAGTACTTTTCAGTCTAGCCTAGTCTGGGGTTGTGTGGGAATGACTACTTGCAACCTTCACCATTGGTTATGACTGACTGGGTTGCTGGGAAACTTCTCTTCTGGAGGGCCATCAGGGCCATCATCTTCTACTCTGATCATGTCCCCCCCCCTCCTCCTCCTCCTCCTCCTCCTCCTCCTCCTCCTCCTCCTTCTTCTTCTTCTTCTTCTCTTGATTCAGCAGTATTCTAGAAGCTGAGCCTCCTGCATCTTCACCTGCGCATCTGTAAAAACTGTGGAAAGTAAGTGTTCCCTTGCTATTTGCAGAGGCATACATATATTTATACCGACAAACATATACCTTCAACATTGGCAGTAAACTTTCAGAAACCCTGCCAGGATAAAGATTTAAAGGACTGACATTTTGCTTTCTCTCTCTCCCCTTTCCTCAGCCCTGCTCATTATTTCTGCATATCTTTATTTCCTAACTATTTACCATTGCAGCCAAATTTACAGTTTAATTTGCTGCATAAACTCATTTATGGACTGATAAAGCTCATTACAGAGGCCTGGCTTAGGCCAAAGAGTGCCCCAGCCGTTTTAATTCCTGTAGCAGCAGGTGATTGCAGGAGAAAAACAATCTTGTCACATTAACGGCAGGGGTCTAAATTATTCAAATGCTCTAAATCCTCCTAGAATAGTTCCCCTGCTCACAATTTGTCTTTTCTTGCCAACAATTAACTAGCAAGATTTGAAGTTAACTATGCCAAGTATTCTGAAGCACATGGAAATATGTACATGCAGTCAAAAGTGCTTTGATTAAACTATTTCACAGCAGGAGGTGACATCTGATCTGCTCCTGGATATACTACCTTTTTACCATAGGAGTGTGTAATGCCTGCTTTGCCTCTTTGTTTATTATTTCAGTTGGAAAAAAAAAACATCATCCATTTCATTATTCATTCATTAAAATTGCATTTGCACTTTTACTCACTTTTATGCTGGGTTTGTTTCCCTTGCCTTTCTTTTTCTGCTAATGCAGCAAGAGTCTTTTGAAGGCTGCCTATTAGCAACTGCTGTTTTATTTTCCTGGAAAACCCCGGGTGTTATGTTATTTTGGGACATTCTTGAAAAAAATGGCTGCTGCAATACCCTTTTCTTTTCTATCCCCCCTACAACTCCTGCTTCAGGATACAATAACAGGAACGTTCTATCTCTCTCTCTCTCTCTCTCTCTCTCTCTCTCTCTCTCTCTCTCTCATCCATCCATCACCATAAATAAATAATTCTTAAGAAGTTTATTTATGTTTTTTTTATTTATTTATTTCCCAAGGCTTCAACCACTCTAATCCAGACTGTTCTCTGTTGCCACTAGGTAAGATAACCCATAACCATGACTGACTTCTTTTAAGGGTAAAATATAAGCTATCTAACTGTCAATCTCATCTTCTCCCTTTATGTCTGGCATAGCCCTGTAAACTGCTGCCTTTGCGTTTGCAGAACCAATACACAATTTCCAGTTTTCCAAATGTTATAGTACAATTTTCCCCATGTCTTTCAAAATTATAATAGCTAAAGTCTGCACTGAAGTAGACATACAGCAGTAAAATATTATATCTCTATCTATCTCATCTGTTCAATCATGTCTGACTCTCAGAGACTGCCTGGAAAAGTCCTGGCAGTTTTCTGGGCAGGTTTTTCAGAAGTGGTTTGCCATTGCCTCCTTCCTAGGGCTGAGAGAGAGTGACTGGCCCAAGATCACCCAGCTGGCTTTATGCCTACGGCGGGACTAGAACTCAGGGTCTCCCAGTTTCTAGCCTGGTGCCTTCACCACCACACCGAACTGGCTCTCAAAATATTGTATAACAAAGCATTAAAATGGGGAAATGACCTTGCAGAAATTCTACATTAGGAGGGAAAAAACACTGGAGTAAAACAGAACACTCATGCAGCAATGCAGATATTAATTTTTGTACAAACTTAAAAATAAATCAAACTAATAGTGGATTGCAATAAACCAAACTTAAAGCTGGAAATATGTGAAAAAGATAGAAAGTGAAATAAAAAGATTTGCTCTTCCTAGTCAAGGAGCTACAGAATTGTTGTTTGGTGTGCACAAAAATCCACGTTCCAATTCTTGACATTTCAACTTGACCTTCATTAGAAGAATGATTGTCTGAAATCTTAATGGAGGTGGGCTCAGGACTTAGAAAACTAGTTCACAAAATTTCACTAAGCCATAATGTGGCCTCCTTGTTCTTGGCATAGCGGGTGATGTCCAACCAGCCAACCATGTTCAAGCAAAGCCCAGCAATGTCTGATGTGCAACTTTATCAGTAAGCCAATGTTCTTTCTCTACAATCAACAGCAATGGATCTCCTGGGTTCCCAGCCACATTGATGATGTCAGGGATTAAATCAAGACTGTTTATCATCCAGAACATGTTCTCTATCACTAAGGTCTAGTCTGTTGAAACAATGCACTAAATGTTTCAGATTTGAAGCATTTTGAGTTAAAAACTTGGCTCTGAATTCGAAGCCACTGTAACAACCTCGCTGGAAATATTTTGGTCCTATTTTGATCATTCCAGAAGGGTTCTGAGGGCTAAATGCTCTGCAAAATCCATGCTTTAACCTTGAGACAGAAATGTCTCAAGCCTAAAACACTCCTTACATGTCTAGAAGTATTGAGAAATGTCCAATAGCAACTCTGGGCAGCTAACAAAGGTGAAAAACTCAAGGGCAAATAAACAATTTTTAAATATTTAATACCCACGTAAACACACAATACGGCAGCCAAGGGTAACATCAATCATTAGCAGATGACACATCTCTGGCTCTCCAACCCAATGTTCTTCATATGGAGATTTTACATGTTAGGCTAGAATTTTGGCCCAGCCTTCTCCCTGATGTGCTAATTTTCCACGTTGGGGTTGGGGCTGTCTATAGAAGCTTTTAATTATGTGATCTCTCTACCTGCAGGCAAAGTGGTACAGCCCAAATACAGCCCAGAGTGGTTACTACAAACTCGGCTGTGTTATAAGACAACTTCAGATGTTCCTATGTGTATAATTACTGCAAGATTTTTTGCTGTTGCTAAAAGGAGATGTTAATGTACCATCAAAAATGACGGGAGGAGAAACTGCTGTGATTATTCCTATAATTTATGAGCAATAAATATAAACATAGAGGAAGCTTTTATTAGAATATGAGTATTTATAAAACGCATTCTGTGACATGTACATGCTTCCTTTCCATTTCAAAATAATCCTCCGGATTATTGGAGGGAAAAGAAAGAATTTCCAATTTGCACTCACTTTGTAAGCTGGAGACTAAAATTAGTTAATACAGTGGTTTTCTGGGACTTCATAAAGTTATGTCTCATTATTTTTCTTTAAAACTGTCTCTTTGATCTTGATTCAAAAGAAGTGGGTGGGTTGTTAGCGTCTTACTTAGCTGTGTGGCTTTTACAAATTAAAAACCTACTTAGAATTGGTTATACAATATTGGCTTGTGTTTCTTTCAGACTGAGACCAGACCACCTTTGATTTTCCTTTCCTTTCCTTTTTCCAGGGGTATACTACCAGTACTTGGAAAAGCTAGAGGAAGCTTGTGAAGGATTTTTTTAAAAAAAATAATGATTAGTATTCAAGATGAAGCTTTTGTTGAGACATTTAAGGATAGAATCAAATAAAAATTATTAGCTCCCTCAAAATAATGCCATTTACCCATACTTATGCACCTTGATTTTAAAAATGCATTTTGATATCTTATTATCAGAATTTTTTTATGAGAAAAAGTTACAAGAAGCAAGGTTAATATGCTTTTGCAATCCAAATTAGTTCTGGGTTTAGTGAATCTCTTTCAAGTCAAGCTGGACTCCTGGTAACTTCATGGATGGATATACCCATGCTTTTTGGGGATGCAGTTTGCCAATGCATTCTTCAGGGATATTTTAATTTTTTTTTACTTTCCAGTCTAGCTCACAGCCTTGGGGTTTTCTAGTGGTTTCTACTCCAAGTACAAACCAGAACTGATCCTGTTTAGCTTTTTAAAATTAGCCACAATCAGCAAGGTGCTGCCATCTAGTTTGAATTGTGGATTAGGGTATCCTAAAATCAAGGAAATTTAGTGATATGACTAAATTCAGACTGAAGATCTGGGCTATGATCCAGAGAAAATTGCATGCTTTTTGACCCAGTGTGAGACTCTCTGATTTACTCCCTGGTAACGTTTGTATAAGATTGTATTCATTTAAGTGAGAGGGGAATTGACAACATATTTAACTCAAAGGAATTGTATTCCTGTGATTACAAATCTTGACGATGATACCCCCCCTCATTCTACTTAATTTTAGGAGAAGAAAATTAGTACTCATTTAACTCCCTGACTGAAACTAACAGGGTAGAAAAGTATTTAATTTGGCTGGATTGGTGTTAATAACAACAAAGAACTTCGGCCAAAGTTAATCATTTTAAAATCCTATTGATTTTGTTGGTTGAGATGAACCGCAGCTCTTTCTCACAGAAATAAAGACTCTGAAGTACTAATTTTGCTTCTGTTATATCTATCATTTATAGCAGGGAATGCACCAACATTTTGTTTAAGAGCAACATTTGGCCTTGAGGGGTATAAAGCCCTCATACCTTGAAGATTGGTGGGACCAGGACATGGAAGGAGAAGAGGCAAGACACATCCAAAGTTTGATTTAATTAAAATTCAAATGTAGTGAATACAGTATTATGTTAAATTAACAAACATGGATACCACAGTTCTTCACATAACTAATAGTTTCCCTCTTCTATTAAAAAATCACAGCACAGCAGCATCGAGGGGTGCCTGTGTGTCATCCCAAGACTTTCAGAGTGCCACACACAGTTCTAAAAACAGAAATATGTGTCTCTGATACTGCCCGTGTGGGTCTTTTCCCTCCCTCAATTATTTCTGACATACACACACATGCACAAGTGTGAAACTAGTTTCTTAGTCCTGCTTAATTCAGCAAACTGTGCTTTGTTCCTATAACTTGCTTTACTGGATCAATGAGGCAATTTGTATACTATTGGAACCCCAAAAAGGGATCATCTGATCTAGTCGACTAATTCCTCAGGTGGTCAGATTTAATCCCAAATTAGTCAGATTTAGTGCTGATAGTTACAGTAATCCCACTCAATCTTCTAAATTCCTCAGTGTTGTGTCAACTCTTACTAGAGATGTCCACAATCAACACAAGATCCTAGAGAGGTACTTGGACAATAAGACTTTTCTAGGTGTTCCATCTCTGTGGTCATTTCCATTTTTGTACCATTGGCTACATGGGAGGAATTCAAAATGCTTCAGAACCTGTCCACACATATATCAGCTCTGATCTTATCACCACAGATTTTTATTATTTACCTCTAGTGTGGACAAAATAATAAAAAAGGAGGGAGGGAGCTGTGATGTGGCAGCCTTTCAGTCTCCTTTATAGTAGCTGGGAAGGCAAAAATCATAGCAACTGAATAAGAAATCCAGTTATTTGCTGTCACATGTTGCTAGCGTGCAAAGGTGAGTCACCTGGCTGGGTTGTTTCTCCTGTGCGAACAAGGTTGGTGACCAGAAGTAGCACACACACACACACTGAACTGAACTGAACTGAACTGAACACACACCTAGATGTTTGTTAGCATCTGTGTAATGTTTTGCCAGCAACCATGAATATTGTGCGGGGAAAACCTGGGTCCGTGATATTTTTGCTCACTTCCATGAATCCAAAAATAAAATAGAGATTTGGATAAAAATCCCAAATAAATAATTTTCTGTCTCATTTGTGTTGCAGTGCCTCAATAAGAATGTATGGGATTGAAAAGTTGGGCAGTTATCACTGAACTGCACTAATGAAAAATTACATATCTCAACAGAGAGTCTGGGTAAATATTTTTTTTTCATTTGTTGACTGAAATAACTTATTTTCTGTGGTCACATACTACACTGAATCATAAACTAATAAAACAGACTGAGTTTGCACAGCAATCCCCCCCCCCCAACCAACCAGGGTTAAAACTAACCAAGTTTAGTATGTTGTGGGGATATGATTACTAGGAATTAAACTAATCTGGTTAAGCATATGGTGGAAACACAGCCAAAGGTTTTACCTGTTTAAAGAGAGGACTGAAATTTTCATAAATTGTCTGTGAAACCAGTAAATGGAGTTTTGCAATGGGTCCTGCATGACGAACACAGAAGATAAAGCACCCCTAGTTACAGGACCGATGACATATTGCTAAGGACAGGGAAGATATCTGTTCAGGTTTTTCTTTGAATGTGGACTTGATTTGCACTCTCCAAGCTCTTACAAAAAATAAGGACAGTTCTTTCCCTGTGTTTTCAAATGCTGCAGTGCATTGAAAAAATGGGCACAACCATGAATATCTTCTGAACAGGCATGCAAAAACTTGATATGTAAAGACCCATTAAGGAACTTGCATGCAAAAGGAGAAATAGCTAAGGATAAATATTCACTAACATTTCTTCAGATTTCTTGCTGGTTAAAAACAAAACATGGTTTGCAAACTATTATGGAAACAGATCAAAGCAAATGTCAGCCTGGAAAAACGAGAAATTGGGAGAAGCTAAAATGATGATCCATTGAGAAACTTTAAATCTTTTTTCTCTGAATGTCTGATCCAGGCAAGCCATATTCTAACACATTTCAGCATTGTTGTTAAACTGAAAAATCTTTCATTTATAATGAGAAAGGGAGGGGAGAAAGGAGGGGAATAATATTACTGTGCATATTTTTATGTAACATTAAGCCAGTGTTGGAATTTAGAGGCAGTAAAGCAATTCCAGAAATATTGTTTGTCGAGTTAATTCAGTACATCTGGAAAAGACTAAAAATAGCTGGGAAGTATTCCAGGTCGAGTGGCTGATATGCCAGAAAGTGATTCATTTTTATATTGGTGAGATAGCAGTCCTGGTGCCAGCACAGATGTCATTTTGCGAGGATAACTAAATAGACTCAAATTTTAAGTCTCTGAAAATAATATTAAGGTTACCCGCTATTTTGGAAAAAAAATGATATCATTGAAGAGGAACAGGTTCTACTGAATACAACTGAAATAGCTTTTTAATGTGGATTTAAAGATGACAGCCTATAAGAAAGGGTTAAAAGATGAAATAGTGGATATACAGAAAGACAAAATATTGGATTTACAAATGAAATTGGTTGATGATTTAACAATTAGTCCTTTACTATCAAGCAACCTCTCTGGTCCTTGGCCACTCCATAGCTTCCATGAACTCCTAAGTATAGAAACATAACTCCATAGAAAAAAAAAGGTTCTCCTTCAAGCCTGCTTCAGATCAGGAAGTGGAAATAGCCAGGGAGGCTGCAGAAGAAGGGCATGATGAGTAGCAAAGGGAAAGCAAAAACAACTAATCCTCTTTTGGGGGAGATGGGTGGTGATAGAAATTTGGATGGATGGATGGATGAACGAACAAACAAACCATAATGGCATCCTCTTCCATGACACATTGATAAGGGAAATTCCAAAGCAGCTCCAAAAGAAATTTTAAAGGAATTCTAAAGCATTCTTATGAAGGAAAAACAGAAGAAAAGAGAAGAGAAAATGGGTAATCTGACATTAGCATGAAAAGGCCACAAGCAGACTTCTGATGACTGTGTACATTTACTGCAGTGGTTAAGAGCGACCAAGGTATATTCAAGTCTGAAGATGTGTATACCTTCATGCATGCATTTGTTTGCAATTCATACCACACAGTGAAGGCATAGTATCTATTTCCATTTGTTTGTATGTTCCTGCTATCTGTTCTGGAGCAAGGGGAATTTGCTGCTCATTCTTTGTTTGCCCAGGATATTCTGTGATGGGATTAGCACCAGCACTCTGATGGCTTCCACCAGAAACCAACTTCCAGAGTGCTGAATAGGCAGTAAATTATTTATAAACAGGGGCATCTTAGAAGGACTTGCCACCTGCAGTGGGAGATTACAGATACACCTTCTCTTGTGCCCCCTCCCCAACTATGGAAGTTTTATCAATCACCCACCAGCTAATCTGCTCTGAGGGCAGTCATACTTACATAGCATTGCATCACTCCTTGCCCCTCCAAAAGAAATACATGTAGGATCACAGAACGTTTCACCCAGTTACTGAATTAATATTGAACTATAAGCTAACTAAACAGTTGAGTTTGCACAGTCTTTTATACCTCTTCTGCCCAAAAAATGAAGCTTACATTATCATGTGAAAGCATCTGCTTGGTCTTTAAGTCGAATGTATTGCAGTGGACACAAACATAGGGAAACCAATGGGGGTGGCTAGCTGCTCTGGAGAGCTGCCTGCCCTTTTCAAAATGAAGGGCCTTGAGTGGGGGGACATGGCTGCAGTGTGTCACTCATGATGTCTACCACCTGAAGCAGCTGCTTTTGAACCCAATAGTTGATATGGTCCTGAGTATGAGTCCTACCCATTTCATTCACACATACACCCCCACACACATATCCATGCAGAAAACCTACTAACATATTCCAAGATTCTGACTCCTTTCAGCTCCTGACAGTAAATCTTAGAGATTTCAAGTATCAGTTAGTCCTTTAAAGATACTGCTTTACTATTCATGGGAATTTGTTTCAATGGATCAGAGCAGTGACCTGATTCCATTTGTGTGTGTGTGTGTGTGTGTGTGTGTGTGAGAGAGAGAGAGAGAGAGAGAGAGAGACCCTGTTCCATTTGTGACTATTGAAGGATTCACATTAAATATTCTCTGAGGAAAAATTGGATTGGAGGAGTTACCCTTTCTAGAGTTAGGAATTGCTTTGGTGTTTTAACTATGCATTTGCACATTTTTAGAAATGTAGCCTAACCTGTCAGGAAAATGTCCAATTATGGCCTGTGTTTCCATGAGATAATTACACTCCTCTAAAGGTACATGGAGAATAAGTCAGTCAAATGTAAGAGGGGAAAGAAAAGATATAAGTACTGTATTGGAGAGAAAGATGAAATTGTGTTTTTGGGGAATTTTTATTTCTGGCCAAATCACTGGATCTTGTGTGAAACCAATTCCTGTGGTTCAGTATGTCATTTATGACCCTAGAAAACTGGATTATTTCAACCAATTATGGTTCAGTTAACCAAGGTAAGCATGCTATGCAAACAGAAGTTGCATAAACATTACACATTTATGAAATAACCTTGCAATGGTATTTTTAATTACTTATATGCTTATGTGCTGCTTCAATCATTTATGACCTTAGCCATCTTTTTAATGGGATTCAGGCTCCAGCTTGGCCTTGTTGTTATATCCCTGTCAATCTTCTGCCAGTAAATTCAGGAAAGGTCTTTCTAGGGCAAGAATCCTCATTTTTTCCCCCCAGATTGATATCCACACATCTTTTGATGCAACAATAGCACTGCTCAAAATGGATGGGGTCAGGACAAAAATGAAAGTTGATTTAATTTAATTTTAATTTAATGAAAACTAAAATCAATTATTTAACCATCTATGGCTGTATGAAGATTTAACCCAAGGATGCCGATTGGGGATGATTCACTCAATTTACCTTTTCAAATCAAATCTTCACATTGGTTGATTGTATTGAATAAGGTGCATTACAATTGATTCATTGGTTTGTTTGTTTGAACCATTGATAGACCTGCCCTCATAAAAAAACAATTCTTAGAGAAGCTCAATATGCATTTGCAAGTTGGATCTTAAGTGATCTAAACATTCAATACATAGCATCTTAAAAATTAAGATTAGTGGCACATTTTAGAGGCCCTCTGAGGGTGAATTCTGGTGCCCCCATGGGGCCTTGGGGTCTTAAGTTGAATAGACCCACTTTATTTTATCAGGGAAAAGTTGGAGGGTATGGCCTTCAGAAAACTGCTTTCTCTAAACATTGTTCTCTATGAAGGTTACTCATTCATGATCTTCTTTCCATTGTATGCTTGTTTATTGATAGAAAGATATAATGAAAACCTTTAGAGGCCTGATCAGCCTGCATATCTTTGGGTGTTAACAGATTGTTCTTGGCCAGAGGCTCATAGCATTAGGCCCATCATTAGCTATTACTGGGGTGTTGTGTATTTGATTCCTATGAACTATTCCAAACATTTCTACCACCCCCACATGTGGCAGAAAAAGAAAATAAAAGATAGAGAGGGAGTGTTCCATTAATCTTTTTATATGCAGATGAACCTTGAAATAATTGTTTGATAATGACATGCTTTTTCTTTGGTATATGTTTGGAAATATCTCTTGATGATAATTTATCCTACAATTATTGTTCCTTAGCACTATGCTTATAATTAAGGCAAAGGAGTATTATGCATCACTTCATTTAATATTTTCTTTGTCGGCAGTCTTGCCTCTCTTTAATGTAGCTCAGAGCTGATAAAAACTGATCATATGCAAAGCCAGGCATCCTGAAGAACTTTGATCTCCTCCTCTCCCTTTTCCAGAGAATATGACTTTTGTGTGAAGTGGGTTTCAATACCAGTTTCCAGAGCACTGTTTTAAACAACTATAAATATGCACTCACTTTGATTTCCAATTGCCCTTGCAAAAAAATTGTTTTCTTTATGAGAGCGTTCACAGGGGAATGCTGGCATTCCAGGTGAAGAGAATCCATTTCAGAGTCTTCTTCTGTATTTATTTTTAACTGCCTGATGATTTTACGGGATCTACCAATCCCGAGATGTAATTTCAGACTTGCAAGATTCTGTTAATGTAACCTGACAATAAACATAGAACTAGTGCTTCTGGGTGTGCTTCTTCTCTTGACTATCCCACAAGGCTGACATTAATCTTGCAAATCTCAAACTATATCTCTTCCCCTTCACCTTTGTAGTCCAAGAAACTAGGTGTCATGTTCGCCGTTTCAATGTCTTTGATGCATCGTAACGTTTCGCATGTCATTAATTGGATGCGTGTTTCATCTTTCTCGGGAGGATGGGAACGGTTATCTCTTGGCTTTGCTTTGGAATGTATTTGTATTATCTACTGCGCTCAAGGTTACTTTCCCAGGCTAGCAACTCTGACGATTGCTAGCACCTGTGCCGGGCGGGGCTGTTACGAGGGAGGCGGGATACGTTTGTACCAAGGGTTTAAGTTTGTATTTGGCGCGCTTTTGCTCATTCTCAGCTTTCTCTGTATCTGCCTTTAGTACTCTAAATAAATCAGATTTCATTTAGCAGCCTCTTGTGAGTCTGAGTATTTGGGGCTAGGGTAACCATTACATAAAGCTGAGAATCTAAGTTCCTAACTCCGCTGGCCCCTGTCCAGGAAAGACAAGCGTCTAACCCTGTGAGGGAGAGAGCCCGCGATGACTGAACCCGACATCCTGATGATGGAGGAAGGGGAACCGGACTCGACCGTGAGGCAGTCCGGCCGACCGTCCCAAGGTGGGGAGCTGTCAGCCATCCGAGAGGAGGCGAGCTCCGAGTCGGAGGGTGAAGCCGGGGGGCTGAGAACGGCCCCAGAGACCACCGTAAATTCTCCGGGCGAGCTGCTCACCTGGGATACGACCCAAGGAGATGCCACGGCAGCGGGGGGTCCCTCCTGGAGGCAGAGATACCCATTGTCCCCCAACGTGGTGCAGGTGCAGCCAACGGAGGGCTCACCCACTCCGGATCGGATCCGAGTGTTGGAGTCCAAAATGGATTCGTTGGAGGCTATATTGAAACAGCTGAGCTTGGATGTGACCTCGTTGCGAGAGGTCCGGGAAGAATCAAGCCAAAGGCATTCAACCCCCTCTTCCCAGGGGCTATCCCCGGAACGGCGACGGGCGGTGCGGAGGCGCGAAGGGGACCAGTCGGTCCGGATGGAAATCGCAGCATCGCCAGGGCGATCGCCCCGGGGCCCCGTGCCGCCCCAAGCTAGGGGAACACAAGCCGCGGCAGCACCGGTGGTGGGGCGCAGCGCGGCGGGAGGCGGCATGCGAGACTTCCCTGTCAAGTTTGATGGGGACCCGACCAAACTCTCGTTCTTCCTGACGAACGCGAAAGCCTATATGGAAGAATGGGGGGCGTTTTTCCAATCGGAAAAGGCAAGGATCATCACCATTGCCACCAAACTGAAGGGGAGGGCGGCAGACTGGTATGTCCAGATGTGCCAGTCGGAGGCGCCCGAACTGGACAGTCTCGAGGAGTTCCTCTGGGCGTTGAAGCAACACTTCGAGGACCCCTTAGCAAAGGAGAGAGCAAAGCGAGCCCTGAAGGAACTCAAGCAGGGGTTCAGATCAGTGGCCGATTATGCTTTGGAGTTTAAAGCGCTAGCTGGGAAGGTGGATGACTGGTCCCAAGCCACCATTATCGAGCTCTTCAAGGATGGCTTGAATACAGAGGTGCTGCGCTGGTCCCTGGGGAGGGACGACCCATACACGCTATATGAGTGGATCCTGCTGGCGGGGAGGGCTGAACATGCACAGGAGATCTTTGCCCAGCGGAGGACCGCCAAGTCGGGGCGGGAGGTGAAGCCCAGCCGCCCATCGACCACCGGGGGGAAACCGGGACAACGACCCTGGGACGAGGAGCGGGAGAAGCGGTACGCAAAAGGCTTGTGCCTGAGATGTGGTAAGGAGGGGCATAGAGTGGCAGCATGCCCGAAGGCAAAGGTGGAGGAACGGCCCGGAAAACCGCCAGCAAAGTCCCCTGCATTGCCTAGGAAGCAAAAAGCTGCGGTGGCTGAAACCGAGGGAGACGATGTGATGTTCTTCGAAGTTGAGGGGGAGACCGAAATCCCGCAGCCGGCGGGAAACGCCAGCCACCTGCTCTAAAGGGCGCCGCTGGGCAGGTGGTAGAGGATGGGCGCGAGCCTCCATCGGTGAGTGGCACTTACCGCATACTCATGGTGAAATTGAAATTGGGCTCCCAATCCAAGACTGTGGAAGTATGGGCCATGATTGATTCGGGGTGTTCCCGCTGTCTTATGCACCCCGACGTGGTGGCGGCTTTGGAGCTCCCCACGTTCCCTTTACAGCGACCCATCGCTTTTACTCAGCTGGATGGGTCCGTGGCAGGGGGCCAACCGGTCACCCATTTTACAGGGCGTGTAGCCTTGCAACTGGGCAGTCACCAGGAAAAGCTGTCTTTTGTGGTGGCTCCGGTTGGGGGGCCACTGGTGGTGTTGGGGGTACCCTGGTTGGTGCAGCAAAACCCCCACATAAACTGGGTCTACCGAACTATCACGTTTAGGGATGGGTTTTATCAAGCGGCCGAGGGGAAGGGTGCCCCAGAGGAGATGGTGGGGGTTGCGGCAGCTGTGACTCCGCCTTACCCGGCCTCTCCTCTGGAAGGCTTGCCGGCCGAGTACTGGATGTTTGCTGATGTATTCGGTGAAAAGGAAGCCGATCAGTTGCCCCCCCATCGAAAGACGGACTGTGCCATAGAACTGTTGCCCAACACCCAATTGCCTAAACCAAAAATTTATTCCATGACTCAGAAGGAACTAACTCTGTTGAGGGAATTTGTGGACAAAAACCTGGCGCGCGGATTTATTGAGCCGGCAAATTCACCCGTGGGGGCGCCGGTTCTTTTTCGCCCAAAAAAGGACGGGACATTGAGACTTTGTACGGATTTCCGCGGATTAAATGCCGTCTCAATTTCCAACAAATATCCCTTGCCATTGATAAAGGACATGTTGTCACATCTGGCCAAGGGCAAGATCTTCTCTAAACTGGATTTAAGAGAAGCCTACTATCGTGTACGGATCAAGGAGGGGGATGAGTGGAAAACCGCATTCAATTGCCCGTTGGGAGCTTTCCAGTATAAGGTGTTGCCGTTTGGGTTGGCTGGGGCCCCTGGGGTATTTATGCAATTAATCAATGAGGTTTTGCATGAACATCTGTTCAAAGGTGTACTTGTGTATTTGGATGATGTATTGATTTATACTGAAACCATGAAAGAGCATGTGGCTCTGGTAAAGCAAGTATTGTGTAAACTCAGATCGGCTGAATTGTATGCTAAGCTGTCGAAATGTGCCTTTCATCAGACCCAAATTGACTACTTGGGGTATAGAATTTCTGATAAAGGCATAGAAATGGATCCTGCCAAGGTGCAGGCTATCATGGACTGGGAGAGTCCCCGCACCCGCAGGCAACTTCAAAGTTTCTTGGGGTTCAGCAACTATTA
Source organism: Candoia aspera (assembly GCF_035149785.1). Classification (NCBI taxonomy): domain Eukaryota; kingdom Metazoa; phylum Chordata; class Lepidosauria; order Squamata; family Candoiidae; genus Candoia; species Candoia aspera. Next base: position 8,123,230 of record NC_086163.1, read on the forward strand.
CAGATTGTTCATAAGGGGATTCGCTGAGATTGCATTGCCCCTAACTGAGCTGCTGCGAACCAAAGGGGTGGGAGATACTAGGAGAGTCAAGAATCCCGGAGCGCTGTTGAGGTGGACGCCTGCTTGTCAAGCGGCGTTTGAGCGCCTGAAAACAGCTTTCGTCAAAGAGCCAATTTTACAGCATCCTGATCCCTCCAAGCCGTTTGTTGTACAAGCAGATGCTTCCGATTATTCTATTGGGGCATTGTTGATGCAGAAGGATGAGGCAGGATGCCTCAAGCCCTGTGCCTACTTATCCCGCAAATTCTCTGAGACTGAAAGGCGTTGGCATGTTTGGGAGAAGGAGGCATTTGCAGTAAAAGCTGCATTAGAAGCTTGGAGGCATCTGTTAGAAGGGGCAAATCATCCCTTTGAAGTATGGACTGACCATAAAAACTTGGAGGCGCTTAGTACCCCTCGAAAACTGAGCCCCAAACAAGTTCGTTGGGCTCAATTTTTCAACCGATTCAATTTTCAGTTTAAATTTATTCCAGGGAAAAAGAACTTCTTGGCTGATGCCTTATCAAGGCAACCTCAGGACTCTGGGGCAGCGCCAGATGTGGTAAGCACCCTATGGACGGCGCCCCAATTGGGCATGCAGGCTGTGACGCGAAGCCAGACGCGCGCGCAGCAGCCGCCCACTACAAGCGCTGTTCAGCCAAGTCCTTTGTCAATTCCCTCCCAGTTGCAACAAAAGTTTCTAAAAGAACTGAAAACGGATACTTGGTTGCTTGCAAATAAAGACAATGTTACTTTTGACAGAGGCTTTGCTTGGAAATCCGACCGCCTCTACGTCCCTGAAACCCTCAGAAAAGATGTCTTACTCCGTTCACACGATGACAAACTTGCAGGTCACTTCGGGTTTGTAAAAACCTTGCACCTCGTTCGGAGGCAATTCTGGTGGCCCACATTACGTAAAGATGTCAAAGACTACATTGCCTCCTGCACTGTTTGTGCAATGTCCAAGCGCAAGGTGGGCAAGCCCCAAGGACTGCTGCAACCGGTGGCAGCCCCTTCTTCCCCGTGGGAGGAAATCTCCATGGACTTTATTGTCGAGCTCCCGCCCAGCCAACGCAAAACGGTCATTTGGGTGGTCAAAGACTATTTCTCCAAACAGGCTCACTTCATCCCTTGCGTGTCCATTCCGTCGGCCCGTCAATTGGCTCGCCTATTCCTTGTACACGTGTACAGGTTACACGGATGTCCCTCTCGCTTAATTTCGGACAGAGGTACACAATTTACCTCGCAATTTTGGCGGGCGTTTCTCAAGCTGTTGGGCACGAAACAAGCCCTATCCACGGCTTGGCATCCTCAAACGGACGGGGCCACTGAGGCGCTTAACTCGACTCTCGAACAGTACCTTCGAGCTTTTGTGAATTACCAGCAGGACAATTGGGTAGACCTCCTACCATTTGCTGAAGTGGCTTACAACAATGCAGTGCATCAAAGCACTGGCCAAACCCCCTTTCGGGTTGCCCTGGGTAAAGACTTTGTACCTATCTCTGATCTACCACAACCTCCGGCTGGTGCAGTCACTCCAGATGATTGGACAACACAACTGGCTGACTCCTGGCCAATGATTCAAAAGGCATTGGCAGATGCACAAGCAGATTATAAACTATATGCTGATCGGAAGCGGGCCCCCCAACCGGCATTCCAAGTGGGGGACTCTGTGTACCTTTCAACAAAGTTTATCAAGTCATCCCAACCTTCAAAGAAACTTGCACCTAAGTTTGTCGGTCCTTTCCCGATTATCGCTCAGATTAACCCTGTGACTTTTAAACTTGACTTGCCTCATAACCTTAAACGCTTACACCCTGTTTTTCATTGCAGCTTACTCAAACCGACTATTCCTTCTGACCGATGGCATCGTCAACCTCCACCTCCCACCCCCATCATGATTGATGGTCAGCAACACTTCGAAGTTAAAGAAATTCTACACTCTAGACGCCTTCGCAATTCTTTGCAATATTTAGTTCGTTGGAAACATTTCCCTCATCCTGAGTGGGTCGCTGCACCAGATGTGGCTTCCCCTGTTTTGGTAGCCCGCTTCCACTCTGCTTATCCCACAAAACCGGGTCCCTAAGTGTATTTTTAGGAGGGCGGTATGTCATGTTCGCCGTTTCAATGTCTTTGATGCATCGTAACGTTTCGCATGTCATTAATTGGATGCGTGTTTCATCTTTCTCGGGAGGATGGGAACGGTTATCTCTTGGCTTTGCTTTGGAATGTATTTGTATTATCTACTGCGCTCAAGGTTACTTTCCCAGGCTAGCAACTCTGACGATTGCTAGCACCTGTGCCGGGCGGGGCTGTTACGAGGGAGGCGGGATACGTTTGTACCAAGGGTTTAAGTTTGTATTTGGCGCGCTTTTGCTCATTCTCAGCTTTCTCTGTATCTGCCTTTAGTACTCTAAATAAATCAGATTTCATTTAGCAGCCTCTTGTGAGTCTGAGTATTTGGGGCTAGGGTAACCATTACACTAGGGAGGGTCCCTTCTGAGATGTTTGTCACTCTCCCATTCCTTCTCTGGGCTCAGCTGCCTCTTATCTGACCATTGTCTAGTCTGCCGCTCTTCTTCCTGTCTCCCAAGGTCATTCCCACATACCATTACAGGTGTTGCCTTTCAGATAATTACAATGTTTAAAGGAACTTTAGTTTAATTAAGGATTTTGCTTTATTCCTTCACCCAGTGATGGCTCACTAACCCTTTTCTCCTCTAATAGATCGAATAGAAGCACATTATGTTTTCAAGCCCTGTAAGTAAATCTGTCAGGCTAGCTACTCAAAGCTAGATTTGTTTTTAAAAAAATCACCCTTGAGCCAGGTGGTGGCAAATTTAGGCATCTCCAAAACTGAAGGCAGAAGGAAAGCAAGCCAGAAGAGAACTCCACCTAGCATTAAAAGGACACACAATTGGGCACCGTCTGTGTGCATGGATGTGTTCGTATCGTGGACTTATTTTATTCACAGCATGAAATGATATGGAATGCTTCTGCGTTCTGTCCTCTTAGATATAAAGTGCCTGGTGTTCATAGGAATGTAGGAGTTTTCATTGAAAATGTCTATCAATACTTCCTGGAAGGACCAAGTGATCGTGCAACATTGCTTTAGCTCCCTAAAACCAATATTGCAATGGATTTTTTTTTCCTGCTCTCAGTTTCCCTGTTCAGGATGATGGCATATATTTGAGCTCATATGACATACTTTTAAAGGGCCATAGTTAACCTCTGAGTCAGTATTCTTATAAGGAGAAGCAAAGGCTACCCGGGGTTTTGGAACTTGGGTCTTTCCAAATACAGTTCAAAATACATTGTTTCATCTAGAATCTTCACCATATTTATTCAGAAGTAAAACTTTCCTATAAAGTATGTAGAGGGTTCTACTCTAAATAATCTCACAAATTCAAAAAGCATAACAAGGCATGTTTCCTTCAAGTCAAGCTTGACTTCATGAACTTTCATGAAGTCAAACATACAGCTGGTCCAAAATGCAGCTGCACGAGTGATTTTAGGTGCTTCAAGATCAGCACATATTACTCCTCTGCTCTGCAAGCTGCATTGGCTGCCAGTTTGCTTTCGGGTCCAATTCAAGGTGTTGGTTATCACCTTTAAAGCCCCACATGGCATGGGGCCAGGTTACCTAAGAGACCATCTCACCCCCGTTACATCAACCCATCCCACCCGATCATGCAGAGAGAGCATGCTATGGACCCCGTCCGTAAGAGAATTCCATCTGGTGGGGTCCAGGAGGTGGGCCTTCTCTGCAACAGCTCTGGCCCTTTGGAACATCCTTCCCCTTGAAGTGAGGTTAGCCCCCTCCCTCCTGGACTTCACAAACCAACTGAAGACCTGGTTCTGCCACCTTGCCTGGAGTGGGGAAAGGAAGAGCCATTCTTGGGGCTGCTTGGTTCCCTAGTTCTGCCGGGACCGGTTTTATCTCCTTATGGGTTGAATTAGATCCGCCGTTACTTGGATTTCATTGCATTTTACATTTATTGATTATTGGTAGTATTTATGATTTTATTGAATTTTAAATTGTTTTTATTGTGAACTGCCCAGGGTCCCCCATATGGGGGAGATGGGTGGTGATAAAAATATGGTAAATAAATAAAATAAATAAATAAATAAATAAATAAATAAAACATTCATTGATTTACTCAAGGAGTGGACAATTTTATGTCTTTGTGGAAACATACTTTTGAAACATTTACTTTGCCTCCAAAAGTTGGAATGAAGCATAGATCAACTGGATGGGCAGAAAAGGGATGCTGGCAGTTACATGCATCCCACAAATTATGGGTTGTTGAGTCACAATGTTCTACCCCAAATCCTGTCCTTCACAAAGTTCTCTTTCAATGAACTTTGAACCTTCAAATTCTAGGATGGTCTGATTAGATAGCTTTTATTGCAAGGAGGAAAAATCCCTCAGTATGGTTAAAATTTAACAGACCCCCCCAATTTAGCGACTGGATATAATGGACAATTTTTTCTTCAAGATATTTTCCTCCTATAATATACAACTCAACTGCATCTGCGACAGTCTGATACAAAACTTAAATTTAATGTATGTTATATTTATGTCATTTCCATCAACGTATGTCATTTGGGCAATGATATAACATTTTTCATGGTGTCATTATGTAAACATGTAATTCATCACAAATGATATACTTTTGGATTTAATGGACCTTCATGAGTAATGGATGCTCTCTCCCTTAGAATGGTCTGTTACACTGAAGTCTTACCTTACAGCGGTAAACTGTAACCACATTTCCATCTGAGTTTTGACAAGTTCTGAAGTTGAACAAATCTATCAAATTTATTTTCTCCCTATTTCCTTTTGTTTTTTAAATTGCACACTGTTTTTATCCAGTTTATGATTAAATGTATATCAATTTATGGATTTCTTGGAAGTATGTATAACAGTTTGTTAAGTGCTTATTCAAAACTAAATTGATCATAATTATTCTCTATCTTAATGAGCCAAAATCATATTGCTGTCTTCAACTTGAAGAAGGCAAAAGAAGATCTGCCTGTTTTATGCTTCTTCTTTCTGATGAGAAGAATCCCAATCAAATAATCCAAGAACTTATAGGATTTTAAAGAGAGAATCTTCAAAGCAAAACTCTCAAGTCTTCTTCTCTGAATGGACCAGTGTATCACTTCTGCATTCTCTTACATTCAGGCCTGTTATGTTCTTTCCACCCTATTTATGAACTAATCTGCAAAAGTTATTGTTTTTTTTCAAAGGAATGTAAGAAACAGAATGACATTCTCAGCTGTCCTTTCTGACTAAAGATCAGCATTTACATTTCTAATAAAGATGACTGCCATATTCATCTAATGCAATAATGCATGGCACTGGCATTCCATTGAAGGCAATGAACGCAGCTGTGCTCCTCCACGATGGCATTAATTCCATCTAAAGCACTCAGGTTGGCAATCCTTGTGAGGGATCCTCAGGATCCTGAGGAATGATCACTCCTCACTTTACATGGCATGGGCACTAGCATCCCAAATTATGACATGAAGGAGTCCTGAGGTTCACAGGCTGTTGTGTAATGTTTTGTGGGTTTCTTTGCAGACTGAGCAAAACCAGCATGGGTTCATGAACTTTTCCCTCACTGTTCTTGCTGCAACCTGTTCCATCCCCCCAGGTGTTTCCATTTTTTAAAAAGTTTTCTATCAAAATAGAAAGCTTGCTAGGGACATGTATTAAAGAAGGAAGTATCTTGGAAAATCTGGCTGCTTTTTATTTCTTGCCTGTTCTGAATAACTTGTAGATAAAAGTCCTTTTGGTTCACTTTTCCTCCAGATTTATGGCTGTTTGTCTGAATGTAAACATATTTATTTTTAAAGCACATGCTTTGGTCTCCTTTAGTAATATCTATTTACCTCTTTCATGTCTGTTTGTTACTTTGTAACCTTTAACTGGGTGAAATGGTGCGTCATACGGCAACAATTTTTGAACCAAGGTAACTCAAATGGGCTAATCCAAAATCTGGGACCCATGACTCCTGTGGAATGGAAGTTTGGCAATTTTTATAAAACATTTTATGACATAAAAATTATCATAAAGCATTGTATGACATAATACAAAATTGGCTACTTTCAACATTGGCTACTTTCAAAGCAGATACATCTCTGAATGTCTCCTAGAATTTTAAAGAAATTTTCCAGTACATTAGAAGTTCTCCCATTGTTGAAAGCATTGAGGAATCTGGTAAGGAAATATCTCTGAAACGATGACCCAACAGGTCATGGGTTGTCAAGTTAATCCTAAATAGATCAGACATCAAGTACAAGAGGTATACAGTTGCATAAAGCCCCAAAACAATTTTTGTACTCCCTTTTTTACAACACATACATATACCAGTTACCTTTGGCTATGCTGTTGAATTTTAATTACACAGTTGCTGAAAACTGGTGAGATAGTTTGTTGCTGTTTTGAACTGGAAAATGGAAGAAGATTCTGTTTCAGGCATTAAAGCACTAGAACAAAGAAAAACAGTGTGGTGTGGTGGTGGTGGTGGTGGTGGTGAAGGTGCTGGGCTCAGACTGGAGAGACCCAGGTTCATGTCCACCATAGGTCACAGAAGCTAACCTGGGCCACTTCCTCTCCCTCAGCCCACCTGCTTCATATATTTGTTCTTATGTGGAAAATAGGAGAAACACTAATATGAATGTTACCTTAAGCTCCAGAATAAAAGACAGGCTATACATTTTAAAAATATATAGTATAAAAAAAGTAATGTATGGTTTACAGTAGTGCTGAGTAGAAAAATTCAGCAGTAGTTTTTTTTTTCTTCTGCCACCATTCACATTCAATTTGATGGGAGAAAATTGTCTTTAGAATGTTTTTCACAAAAGGATCCTTTTGGAGAAATCTTTAAACGAGAAATATGGTATCATTACACCTCTGTCGTTAATGAGGGAGTGTGGGTGAATGCCTGTCTGGTCTTCCATTATATGGTGATCTCTCCAATGATCTGCAGCTTCCTCATCTCCCACTCTTCTAATAGGACCTCCAAGTCAGACTATAGGAGGGGTCCCTTATTCTCTTGGGGTGGTTTCAGTGTCCCTGCTAAGGGGGATGTCTGACCTTGAGAAAAGCTTGGAAAATTCTCTTTTCTCTGGAAAATTCTAGAAAATTCTTGTTCTTACCCCCAAAATGCTGAAGAACTTCAAAAGGCCATTTGTTCCCAGCAATAGCAGCAAGTGCCAGAACATTAGTTTACTCCCATCCTGATGGATAATATTTTTTAAAATTCATACTGGATATGTCAGAGAATATACAAATAGGAGTTGGTTATGACTGCCTTGCTGCTAAAGATGAGATTCAGGATTTCAAATATTAACTCACATGATTTGGGCTTGCTATACTGTTGGCTTATTTGAACTGACATTCATAGGATTATCCAACACGATTGGAATGATCATTAGTTGCCAAGGATTAATATATTCTTTTATTCATATTCGTAGAATTTAACACCAAGAATTATGGATTGAACAGGGGTAAGGGGTGTCCAAAAGAGCTTGCATAAATATACCTCTGATTTCCAGCAGCAGATTGCCAATATCTCTTCTCTGCCAAGATTTGAACTAGTTTTTTGGATAAAGGGAAGGGAAGATTTTTTTATCTATCTAGCCAAACTTTCTGCAGTTGTTATTTGTTTCCAATGCATTTCTAACCTCCTTTTTCTTTTCAATTTTGTTTTATATATGGACCATTAATACTGATACTTGTTTACCAATCTTTGTATGATAGCGAAAGATGAGTTTCATATTTGCATACTTTTTTTGCACCCTTGTTATTTGTGCCTTCAGTAAAGCACGAGCATAACACACAGAAAATTTTCATCTTTTACTCTCCCATCACGGGCTGCTGAAATCACATCCCACTCCTCTTTTCATCCTTAAGCACATGAATTTTCAGAGCTATACACAGGGAGGCAAGCTAATGCTTTTGAACAGAGATATGAATCTCACACTGCGATGCAATAACCAATTAAAACAGCCTTAGCAGGAGCCACATGCCGTTTATAGCTCTCAAAGACCAGTTAGAGGCAGTGCTAAACAGAGTCATGGATGTCAACCCACAAGCGGATTTTAGCATGAATTTCCACTGCACACAAAAATGTCATAATGATCTTGGCAGACTTACTTTTGTCAGCTCATTACAATCTACACCTGCAATCTATTGGCAGTGCCATGAAGGATGTAGCAGCAATTCTGAAGATGAAAAAAAACTGGGGGTGATTTCTTTTTCTTTCATTGCTATTTTTTTCTAATATGGGAATGCAAGATAATCTCTCTCTACCTCTGTAATTGCATTCTCTTCCACATCTGATTACTACAGCATGACCCTGATGGCTTGCATGTAAGAACTGACCACCACAGCTGCAACATAGGCTCAACCTTAAAGTCATTTCAAATTCTGCTCTTTTTAACTGAGCCTGTCCCTCTGCAGACATGCTGTTCATTTAAGATTGTTTCACATGGTTAGTCATGGAATTTATGATGCAGAGAAACTAATGCCATGACAATGCATTTGGCTCAGTGACTTTTGTAAGTTTTAGAGGATTGGAGTGATGAAAGTCCTTCTGAAGACTGGATTAATGTTTGAAGGGCTAAGGATATTTTGTGGAGAGAAGACATTTTTTTTAAAAATGAGGTCCCCATAAATTGCTTATCTATTTTCTTTTGTTCTTTTGTTTAGTCCAGGGTTTCTCAACCGGGGTTCCGTGGAGCCCTAGGGTTCTGCAAGAGGTCTCTAGGGGTTCCCTGGGACATCATGATATATTTTAAAAATTATTTCAAATTTGGGCAACTTCACATGAAAGAGGTAAGTTTCATTTTCATTTTTAGTTTAAGAATACTGTTAATGCATATCTACAGGCCTACCTATGAAACGAATATAATGATTTTGTAACTTCTGGCCTATATTTGAGCCTGAAGGTTCAGGGGTTCCCCAAGGCCTGAAAAATATTTCAAGGGTTCCTCCAGGGTCAAAAGGTTGAGAAAAGCTACCTTAAACTCTCCAAGTATAGAGACTCTGATGTTCCATTATGACATGCCTGGGGTACAAGGTTTTACATCTCATTTATCCATGTTAACAGTGCTATGGAAACTTAGACTGAGAGGTAAAGGCCGACTTCACGTGTTTTCCTAAATGTGGTTTGTTTTAACCAGGGTTTGTCAACTAGGGTTCTGTGGCACCCTAGGGTTCCACGAGAGGTCTCTAGGGGTTCCATGGGAGATCATGATTTATTTAAAAAATTATTTCAAATTCAGGCAACTTCACATTAAAGAGGTAAGTTTCATTATTTTCAAGTTAAGAACACTGTTAATGCATATCTACAGGCCTACCCATGAAACGAATATAATAATTTTGTAACTTCCAGCTATATTTGAGCCTGAATGTGCAGAGGTTCCCTGAGGCCTGAAAAATATTTCAAGGGCTCCTCCGGGGTCAAAAGGTTGAGAAAGCTGGTTTAGTCTTTCTCCCTCTCTTCTCCACTCTCTTCCTCATTTTTGTAGATGATCCCTCTTGTCAAAATCCCAAGGATTTTCCACTGTCCCCAAACTTAGTTAATATTATATAGGATGCAGGGAGTTTCACAGGGAAAAATTGTTCTGCACAAAAGGAGGGACTATTTTGTTTGGATCTAGCAGGAAACTGCAGGCAATCCTAGCTCTTAGGCAATGTGATGTAAAAACTAAGGGTTGGACAAGAACCAGGGAACTAGAGGCTGAAAACCTAACTGAGGCAACTATTTTTGGTGATTTTGGGAAGCATGTTTATCATTCAGTTTAACTTCATAGATTTGTTCTAAGGGTAACATGCATACTCTTCGAGAAAGTTCAGGAAAAAAAGTACAGTCATAATCCCCCTGAGAGGAAACAAAATGGATGGATTCACTTGTTTTTGGTGTTCATCAGTCCTGCTCCAGCTGTACTCCACCCCCTTCACCACCTGCAGTGAGGAACCTACTGCTTTCTATACGTCCCCTGTGCAATTTAGAACTATGACCTGTGTTCCAGTTTGCTCAACAAACTTCTACATGTGTAGAAATAAAGAATGGGCACACCCATCCATTTCTCACAGTTTCTCATTTTCTTGTCCCAAACCATCCAATTCCTGCATTCTCATCCTCTTTGTATATTCATAAAAACATTTCATTAAGCTGTGTAAAGTTTTGCACAGTTCTCCATACTAATTCATTTTTGCCTTTTTGCACATAGTCATTTTGTCAGTAAGTTTCCCTAATAATTTTGCAGGCAACCCTGCCTAAAGCAAAACAAAACTTTTTTTTTAAAGTGCAGACATTCAATAATTTGATGTTCAAGAATTTATGCTCTTTTTTTTTTTGTACACATTTCCCAAATGTACTTCTCTTCTCTAGATTAGCAAACTCCATTGCAAAATTCAGAGGAGTACAAAGTTGGGGGAGATATCTGGATTTTGGTTGATATATGGGTTCAAAAAGGTAAAAGGAGGTAAGCATGCAGTTAATTTCAAACTATTACTGTCTCTTCCATAATAACCACTTTCTTGCTATAGACCCCTAACCACCAAGTACAGGGTGGATGGCAACATTCAATTCCCTTCCCTTCAATTCTAACACAAGAGTTTTGAACACCTGGAAAGGCTCATGGATTGATCAAAAAGTAGATTAAGTGGGTGTAGATGAGATAATTAATGGGTAGGAGGTGGTGTGAAATTGAGGATCAAGAAAGCATTAGGGGTTTCAAGAAGGGGTGGCATTAATGTGACTGTAAGGAGACAGACCGGTTGATCCAGGGATAGGAACCAATGTGAAAAAAATGATAATGGGAATGATTTCAGAAATCAGCCTTTGCTCAACCTTTACTCCTGTTTTGAACATTCCATTCTGAAAGGCTGTCAAAAAGCAACAAACTTAGTTTGCTTCCATTGAAGGTCAGTGGTACAAGGACTCATAGACCAGTAACATCAATCAATTAAATTGTGAATTTGAGAGTTGAACAGAAGAGGAATTTGAGTAACTGAACAAAGAGAAACAAGGAACAATTCTGGAGATGGCTGGCCACTAGAACTGTGTGATTCTTCAGTTAGGATATTTGATTGGAAGTCAGTTGGATCAATTAAATTTGACTTTCTGAATCTAATCACTACAGTGATTTATGCACATGTGCAAATGAATAATTCCAAATTTATTTGAAAGTCTAAATAGTTCAGAACAATTTTCAAATTAGATTCAAATTATTGTATCAGATCATAAATCTGAATAAAATCAGAGTTGGTTTGCATATTCCTATTGATCACTATGATAATGATAATTCATCTTGGGAATGCTTCATTTCTTTGACATAATCTTTAGAACCCTGGTACTGTAAATTTTTGATAAAAAATACTAATCAAAGGATGCAGCAATATGTGTTACTATGGCAGAGATTTTGTGATATTTTACAATAATATTTTGTTACTATTCATATTATAGTAGTGTGTTCATCACTAAACCAGTGACTATTGGTAAGTACAAAAGTAGATTATTTCCCCTCCTGCTCCTCCTCCTCCTCCATTTGTATTTTTAGTTTCTTTGGGGTTGTCTATTTTTTTTAAGTTTAAAGATTGCTTTGTTAATTGTGTACACATTAAATAAATAAAATAACTATTTTCCTGATGAACAGCAGCTGAATTCACAGGACATTGTGAATTACAAACTAGCCAAATTTAGCCTAACATCTTGTGTAGATCTAGCCTGTATAATTAATTTATGGTTCACTGTGTTGCAGAAACCCAAAACATGGGTTTAATTGGGAAAAACCTTAGTTCAGTTAATCATGGATAGAGTTAAAATTAGCATGAGGTCCAATGTACTGCCAGTGCAAAATTCATATAGCTGTACAAGTACAAATTAATGAGAGAAGGTGAAACATGTATATAGTATCAAAAAAGTATCTATGTGCAAGCTGACCCATTGTCCTTGGTAAAACATTGGATGTAATGTTTGAGGTGCTTGAATGAAATGAACAGAATAAATGGAAAAAGAAAGGAGACCTGAAAACTAGCTTGTGTTCTTAACTTTGATCAAGATGTGGGATTTGATGCAAATAAAAAAAGAAAATAGACTTCTTTAGAGGCAAACAAGGTCAAGTCAGTTGCACGTATCCTTGCTAAGTGCACTTAGTCTGGCACTTGGCAAGCTAATCTTCCTTACTAGCCAACAGTCCCAAGGAGAATCTGCATGCTTCTTACTAAGAGACAAGTTTAGTATAATTTCTATAGCAGACATCCCTAGAATGTTTTCTTCATGATATATCCATTCCTACATTAAAAAAAAGTAAATCAATTGTAGTTGACCCTGTACTGAAAACTCTGTTATGAATGGCTGCACATCTTTTAATGCCCATTTTCTTGTAGGAAATGCCATTCCTTCCTTGGCTCCATAATACCAACTATGAAAGTAAGTTAGGGAGCATAAATATGAATTTAAGTGGTGGTGACCTGTGACACTGACTTTCTATGTGCTATGAAGATAAGCAGCACTCAAGGATGCTGACTGTCTTGACAAGGTTAATAACATGCACTAAATCTCATATCAAACTCAAATGAGCATCAAAAAGGGCCTTGTTTAAAAGTCATGAAGTTGCACATTGCTTAGATGCATTAAAATTAATAAGGATGTTTAGACACTTGCTTCCCTCCCCATATCCATATTCATAACTTGACTGAATGATGGCAGGTGTGCCTTCAGACATTTTTTTCCCCATTCCAGCTTCCTTGAAAGAAATAGAGAACTAGGTATTGTGCCCTCAATGGCTTTGTGTCTATTTTTAAACCCAATATCACATTTTGATTTCTGGCATTGATAGATCTTCTATTCTTCCAGAACAATTTTTAGTGTTCAGCCCAAGTTCTGCTTCAAATATTAAAATAAACACTCCCATGTGAGAGGTCATTAAGTTTTGGAGTTTCACTGTTATTCATTACCTTCATTCTGTCGTTCCTTTTCTGAGATAATTTGAATTCTGCTTTTCACCTTTTCTCTCCCATCTCTCTCTCTCACACTCTCTCTCTCTCTCTCATACACACACACAACATGCAACACATAACACACAATACACAGGTACACACATGCACACATTTTTCTGTCCTCTCTCCTTCTGTCCTACCAGTTTTGCCTCTCCAACTTATCTGACATGAGCCTTTGAGGAAGGAGATGGGCTCAGATCATATTGCTGTGTCCTTGCATTGTATCTGAGGGAGCTGAACATTGTGTCAAATTGAGTCAGACTCAAGAAAAACCAACTGTCCTTACATCCATCCATCCATCCATCCATCCTTCCTCCCTCTCTCTCTCTCTGTCTCTGTCTCTGTCTCTCTCTCTCAATCTCCTGTGACCTGTACTATATTCTGAACATTTTCAGATTTCAATTTGGGCAGACTTGTTAATATCAGCATATAGTATAGATATTAAAGCTAATATGGAAACAATATATTTTAATAAGAAAAATAAATGACATAGCATAATTTTGTGTGTTTCAGTGGCCAGTTCCTGAACTATAAACATGCTGCAAAAATCGAGAAAGAAAGGATATTACTGCATAAGCTCCTGATATTACTTTCTTGTTGTTTATTCATTTAGTCGCTTCCGACTCTTCGTGACTTCATGGACCAGCCCACGCCAGAGCTTTCTGTCGGTCGTCAACACCCCCAGCTCCCCCAGGGACGAGTCCGTCACCTCTAGAACATCATCCATCCACCTTGCCCTTGGTCGGCCCCTCTTCCTTTTGCCCTCCACTCTCCCTAGCATCAGCATCTTCTCCAGGGTGTCCTGTCTTCTCATTATGTGGCCAAAGTATTTCAGTTTTGCCTTTAATATCATTCCCTCAAGTGAGCAATCTGGCTTTATTTCCTGGAGGATGGACTGGTTTGATCTTCTTGCAGTCCAAGGCGCTCTCAGAATTTTCCTCCAACACCACAGTTCAAAAGCATCGATCTTCCTTCTCTCAGGCTTCTTTATGATCCAGCTCTTGCAGCCATATGTTACTATGGGGAGCACCATTTCTTTAACTATGCGGACCTTTATTGTCAGTGTGATGTCTCCGCTCTTAACTATTTTATCGAGATTTGTCATTGCTCTTCTCCCAAGGATTAAACGTCTTCTGATTTCCTGACTGCAGTCAGCATCTTGCAGTAATCTTCGCACCTAGAAATACAAAGTCTTTCACTGCTTCTACATTTTCTCCCTCTATTTGCCAGTTATCAATCAAGCTGGTTGTCATAATCTTGGTTTTTTTGAGGTTTAGCTGCAAGCCAGCTTTTGCACTTTCTTCTTTCACCTTCATCATAAGGCTCCTCAGTTTCTCTTTGCTTTCAGCCATCAAAGTGGTATCATCTGCATATCTGAGATTGTTAATGTTTCTTCCAGCGATTTTAACTCCGGCCTTGGATTCCTCAAGCCCAGCATGTTGCATGATGTGTTCTGCATACAAGTTGAATAGGTAGGGTGAGAGTATACCGCCCTGCCATACTCCTTTCCCAATGTTAAACCAGTCCGTTGTTCCGTGGTCTGTTCTTACTGTTGCTACTTGGTCATTATACAGATTCTTCAGGAGGCAGACAAGATGACTTGGTATCCCCATACCACTAAGAACTTGCCACAATTTGTTATGGTCCACACAGTCAAAGGCTTTAGAATAGTCAATAAAACAGAAATAGATGTTTTTTCATAAGCCCATATCGTTCCAGTACTGACATTGGACCTTTATATATTGTCCACCTCACCTGCTGCTTTTTAACTACATTCACAAAACATGTTTAACCTGCTTACTGCATATACCTGTTTCTGGCTTGCATGTATATATTTATACATTCATATACTTTCATTTTTTAAAATGTCTTGGGAGTTTTGTTCATAATGGAAATGATCCCCTGGCTTCTAGGTCTGAATTATATGTTGATATTTAACTGCTGAAAGAACAGTTGATTTGAGAAAAGTCAATCATTCTTCAATATAACAAGTCAGTCTGCTTTCCTTTATTTTGTCTCTGATTTTCTGCAAGTAAAAATAATTCCTAGCATTATGCAGTATATCTAATATTCTTTGAGCAAGTGTGGTCAAATGCACAGCCATAACACTGGGGGTGGGGAAAAAACAACAACTTTAAGTCAGTTTATCTTCTGAGCAATTTTTAGACAAAATTAGATATCAACTACTTTGCTGTGATTGGGATATAGAAATAGCCTAATTAATTAATTATGCCTTTGCATAATGTGTCTGAAGTATGATAATTTGAGGCTGGTCATTTATGCCTTGAGTGAGAACTCTGGGTTGATTTGTTTGATAATCCATTTCCTTTTCTTAGCTATCCTTGGTATTCTCAGGAATCTTCTCCAGCACCAAATTTCAAAAGTTTCAATACTTGTAGAAAGACAGATAGAAAGCCTTGAAGCAAATTTTCAGAACCTGTTATACAAGCAAAAAGGGTAAAAGCATTCCTTAAGAGCCAGTTTGGTCTAGTGGTTAAGGTGCTGGGCTACAAATCAGGAGTCTGTGAGTTCTAGTCCCCTTAGGCTTGAAAGCCGGCTGGGTGACCTTGGGCCAGTCCCCCTCTCTCAGCCCAACTCACCTCACAGGGTTGTTGTTGTGGGGAAAATAGGAACAGGAAGGAGTATTAGGTATGTTCCCAGCCTTGAGTTATTTATAAAAATAATAAAGGTGGGATATTAAATAAATAAGTAAGTAAGTAAATAAGCAAGTAAGTAAGTAAGTAAGTAAGTGTGGGGAACAGAGATAGGATTAAGAGACTCAAGATGGCCCTTCTTGACTCACTGGGATATAAGAGGGAGGGGAGAAAAAGCACAGTCAGATGGCAAGATTATTTTTTTTATAGCCTACAAAGAAAATATAGTTCTAGTCTTCCTGTGGAGTTGATTTTTGGGTCTGGTAACTTGTGGGGCTGACAATTCTCTTTCTATCCTGCTTCTTCAAAGTCCAGCTTTCTCTTCCCTGTCACAGGGAAAACCATTCCCTGCATGATTCTGATCTTCGTAGAAGTAGACACATTCTGGTATCTGATTACCTTTTTCAAGGCCTTCACTGCTACTCTGTCAAGTGCTGGTGGGTGGCTTATATCTTGACTGCTTATTAGTGATCCTAAAAGGCAGAAGCTACTCACCACTCCAGAAGTGAAAACTTCATTGTCCCTTCTAAGGCTGGTTGCTGTATTTCTTCTCATGAGTTTGGTCTGATTAATGTGTAATCTTAGTCCTATTTTTATCACTGTGTTCCTGGACTTGTATTACTAGAGCTTGCAGATCATTTGCATTTGCAGCTATCAGAGTAGTGTCATCAGCCTAATATAAAATAAATAAAAAGAGATGTGCTGGTTGTTTATTTATTCATTTTTACTCTTCTGTCTTTCAGAAACTCAATTCTGTCCTGGAACGATTGCAAGAGTTGAAATTAGTGCAAAGAAAGTAACCTGGCATATGTTGCTTTAGATAATTAATTTATCATCTTGCTGACAAATGCATGGTTTCATGTTCTGTTCATTTTAAACAAAAAGAACCTAGAAGGCAAAAAAAGCAATATTTTGGCTCTTTTTATAACTGACAAACACAACACAGTAAGATCAACACAAATGGTCCCAGCAGTTAGAAACACTGCACAGATTTAGTAAACCCTTTATATTTTGAAAACATTTTCCTGGGTAAAAATCCTCTTTGTCAGCTTTCTAAAAATTGGGACTTCCCTTGTCCTCATAACTGTCATGTTGTGCAAAATTTGTTAATCTGGCTTTTCAATTAATTTTGGCACAGTACTTCAGAGTATCATATAAAAATAATACAAAATTTCGCATCATTTATTTATTTATGAAACTTCCTGTATCATTGACTTCTAAAGTTTCTCTTTGGTTTATTATGAGAACAAGCACAAATAGTCTTCACTGATCTTTCCCAAAGTTACTTCTGATCATCTTTAATATGTCATGCAATATAGATATATTTACAATACTTAATACATTTTAATTGTATGAAATGATGATATTAATTGTAATATACCTGGCAGGTCATTATATTAGTTGTATACAAACTAAGATACATTGAAATTAAATGACATGAGTTAATATCCTGGCCCCTTCCTGCATCTCTGTACTGGCCCTGCCTATTTTTGGAATGTAGCTACTGATATTTTTGTGGTCATCTGCAAAAATCCAGATGACCACTATATGACAACAAATCAATACAGAAAATGCTGGGTCGTTGCTAACATCTGTTGTTTGTATGGATTTGTGCAGCTCATATTTATAACCACATTATATATATACAATTGTGAGTAGACTGCTCAGGGAGTGTCCAATCCAGTTGCAGGTTCTGTGCAATTTATATAAATTTAATATCGATTGATGACAGGCACAGCACAGTTTTATGTTAACCCATCTAGGCAGTCACCCAGACCTCATATTTTTATTTTATTTTTATTTATTTATTTTTCAAACTCATATACCTCTTGAGTTATTTTTGTCCTTGATAATGTGGCATGATTACATAGCAGCATGCTTTCTGTTACCTGAAGAAGAGATCAGACTTAGTATTTCCCACAAGTAGATTTGTTCAGTCTTCTTGAGGAGCACATGGCCCAAGGCCAAATTGGTGTAAACACTGTTTCTGTTGATGTTAAAAGCCCATTACCAAATCTAATGAAAAATCCAAAAGTTGGATAGCACAATCATTTGTTCCAATTTTTGTTTATTAGAAAGGTATCAAAAAGCAAGTGAAAAATAAAATATCCATTGATATTCCTGAAAATGATATTACCAGGTTTGGGAATCTAGTATACATAGGCACTTATGTATCCTGGGACATCTCCCCTGATATCTTCTAAGCAGGGTACCAACCCTTTCTCACTTTGACTAATTTTAAATAAACAAACAAAATAAAGAAGCTAATACATAGTAGGAGAGCCCGTTTGGTGTAGTGGTTAAGGCACCATACTAGAAACTGGGAGACTGTGAGTTCGAGACTTGCCTTTGAGCTGGGTGACCTTGGGCCAGTCACACTCTCTCAGCCCTAGGAAGCAGGCAAGGGCAAACCACTTCTGAAATCTTGCTAAGAAAACTGCAGGGATTTGTCCAGGTAGTCACCAGGAGTCAACACTGACTTGAAGGCATCAAGTAATATTAATAATAAAATATATAGTAGTGCACAGCATGAGCCTCCAAAACTATGTTCAGTGATGACTCTGAGAACAGTATAGCCCTGCCCTGCAATATACTTAGAAAGTGAAAATAGTGGGTGTCTTCAGACAAGAGCTCTCTTTTGAAATAAACCCACCTGCCCAGAAAAAAATTATAGAAATGAACTGTGATAAGGGAGGAAGAGAGTATCCTAGGAACCAGAAGAGATGACATGGACTAGATTAGCATCACCTGTTTGCCTTCAGGTGAATGGAAGGCTTGGTTGGGGATGCTTCTTGATTGACCATTCCTCCCATGACAAATATTTGGTGAATGTCTAAGCTCTCTACATGAGATGTGTAGAGTAAAACATGCTCTCAGAATGCCAGAAGTGTCCCTGAGCTGAAAACATTTGGCTATCCTTGAGCGGCATGGGGATACCAAGTCATCTTGTCTGCCTCCTGAGGAATCTATATAACGACCATGTGGCAACAGTAAGGACAGACCATGGAACACCAGACTGGTTTAAGATTGGGAAAGGAGTATGGCAGGGCTGTATACTCTCACCCTACCTATTCAACTTGTATGCAGAACACATCCTGCGACGTGCTGGACTTGAGAAATCCAAGGCTGGAGTTAAAATCACTGGAAGAAACATTAACAATCTCAGATAGGCAGATGATACCACTTTGATGGCTGAAAGTGAAGAGGAACTGAGGAGCCTTATGATGAAGGTGAAAGAAGAAAGTGCAAAAGCTGGTTTGCAGCTAAACCTCAAAAAAACCAAGATTATGGCAACCAGCTTGATTGATAACTGGCAAATAGAGGGAGAAAATGTAGAAGCAGTGAAAGACTTCGTATTTCTAGATGCAAAGATTACTGCAGATGCTGACTGCAGTCAGGAAATCAGAAGATACTTAATCCTTGGGAGAAGAGCAATGACGAATCTTGATAAAATAGTCAAGAGCAGAGACATCACACTGACAACAAAGGTCTGCATAGTTAAAGCAATGGTGTTCCCCGTAGTAACATATGGCTGCGAGAGCTGGACCATAAGGAAGGCTGAGAGAAGGAAGATCGATGCTTTTGAACTGTGGTGTTGGAGGGAAATTCTGAGAGTGCCTTGGACTGCAAGAAGATCAAACCAGTCCATCCTCCAGGAAATAAAGCCAGACTGCTCACTTGAGGGAATGATATTAAAGGCAAAACTGAAATACTTTGGCCACATAATGAGAAGACAGGACACCCTGGAGAAGATGCTGATGCTGGGGAGAGTGGAAGGCAAAAGGAAGAGGGGCCGACCAAGGGCAAGATGGATGGATGGTATTCTAGAGCTGACAGACTTGTCCCTGGGGGAGCTGGGGGTGTTGACGAGTGACAGGAAGCTCTGGCGTGGGCTGGTCCATGAAGTCACGAAGAGTCGGAAGCGACTAAACGAATAAACAACAACAAGCTCAAAAAACAAGACAATGTACCATTTGCATTAATCATTGGGCAAACATATTCACTGGCAGTTTGAAAGGGTCAGCATAGACCTTTTCTTAATATTACTAAGTACTTTCTCCATTGGAGTCTTCAGGCCTCCCAGCTTTCAAGCACACTATTGTAACAAGCCCAGGCAATTATATACTGTAGTAATTCAACATGGCATTATTTAATTTTCTACATTTAGCACCCAATGCAATGTGACAAGAAGTAAATTACTCAGCCCTAAGCACATTGCTTTAGTGTTATTCACTGCTGCAGATAAGTTTGTTTTATAGTTGTCAGTCTTGATTTTCTTCTATATTTTCCGTCTTTATTAAATGATAAAGCAACACGTTTATCTTTACTAATCATTACTGGCCAGGCGGTTAAGAAAAAAAAATCTAGGTGATTAATGTTTTTTTAAAAAATAATTTAATTTATTTTGGTTTTTGTGACCCATTTTGTCTGTTAGTGCTATTGTATACTGTTAAAACCAAGCAATTGCTGAATGAGGGAGAGGGAAACAAAGAAAAAAAACAAAGCCAATAAATTTTACCTCTTGAGTTGCTTGGAAACTAAAGCTCATTTCATTCCAGTCTTCCATTAAGTGAAAATGTAGCCACTTTATAGATTTCAACAGAATTAAACTTAAACCTACAGAATTGGGTTTATTAATTTCTGTCATGGCTCAATGGGGAAATAAGAGAGGGCATTCATTAAGTATACACAATTATCAGAGACAAAAATGAAGTGCAGTGCTATTAAGTATAATAAAAATGTTGAACACCAAGGAAATTTTCATTAAATAGAATCTATTCGGTATATGACTCCACTTAATCCTTTCTGTTCCTTTCTCCCCACCCCTTTGGGTGCTCCATCCTGTTTAATTTTTATTGCTTAACTTTTTATAAATGTTTCTTAATATAATTATGATTAAATATTTGCAGTGGAATATGCTGTTATTTAGTGAAACAAGGTTCTTTCGGGCCTTTAGCTCCTTATCTCAATGAAAAAATAGTTTTGGAAACAACTTGGATGTTGTTAAAGGTGTTAAAGATGGCAAGGTTATTATGGGAATTCATGGATACAAAGAAGATAATGCATTGGGAAGAGAATGTTTTATAATCCATTGCAGTGTTCATGGTCTTTCTGGGAGGCAAAGTGATACAGTATTAGTATTTGCAGGCAATTAGTTTTTTCATCAGATATAAATGTTGGATATCCTCTGCAGACATGGTCCACTAATTAATTCTGTCTGTGTTTTTAATATGAACTTCTTGTCTGCATCTCCCAAATCTCTAAGTAAAGGATGGGAATAAGGCGAGATGGTCCATCTTGGTAGACCATATTAAGCCTGCAAGTTGGAATTTTGTATCCTTGATCTCAGGAGGGCCAAAAAGTCAAGATTTACCTTATCCAGGGATGCCTGCAGAAAGTGGGGTAAAAAATGTGTAGATGACAGCCACCAACATGGGATCAAAGCACTCTCCCTTTTTATATGCATTATGACATTTAAAAAGGGGTGGGGCACTGCTCTCTTCTTTTACTCCTTCCTGCAGACTCCCTTACTTGATTGTGGCTATTTCTATTTTTCTTTCAGTAGAGACAATGTCCCCACCCCAAAACTGCCCCTAATGGAAGCCAGCTGAATTCTTGATTTTGCAACTAGTAAATATAATATGCTAAAATAAAACACTTGTAGGTAGAACTGAGCCATAAATTTAAATGCTCTTATAGAGCCTTCTTTTTGACACCCAGGGAAGAACCTCAGACAATCAATGAATCAATCATTAAGCTATCCCCAAGAAATATATGGGTTTTGTCATTGTATGCTCTTCTACTTCAGCTACTGTAAGTCATAAAATATTATCTAACATAATAGGCTTAAAAGCAAACAATTCATCTTAAAGTTAGCAATACAGTGAAAGCCATAACAAAATGGGAGTGAGAGATGATGAGGAACACATAGACTGAAACTACAAAACAAGCTTGTGGGGAAAAAAAGACAGTTTTTGAAAGCTATTGTAAAGAAAACAAAGGATAATAATTAACATTGCACCAAATTGTGTATTCCAATTTCCACAATGTTTTCTTTCATTGCCAAAGAAGCTTCTGTATCTTATTGATTTTAACATGTTTAAACATGTCTGAGAATACTTCATAATTGCCAAGGGACAGAGGGTGCTGATATTTCCCCCCATTATGCATTTTCCATCCTGTACTGCTGGGTCTGAAAAAGTCCAGGCAGAACAATTTGTTTATGAAACCTTGATTTGGGATTGAATAAAAGTAAATAGGAACCACAGAGGCTTCTAAACTCTGCAAAGATGACTGAATAATGGAAACCATTCACACACAGTCACAGTCCTTTCCAGGGTTGTCTGCTGGGCATGGGGGTGTCAAAAATGTCAAGATGGTGGGTGAAACCACCCAATTGAAACTCCACCCCCTTTTTTTTAATACATGCTTGCAACACATATGACAGTTGTTTAAAATGATTAGGGTTTGATTGTGTGGTCATGTACTCCATGTTTTTTGCCCTGTGTTCCTTGTGTAAATAAGTACAAGAACACACATTCCCATAGGGAAAAAAAATTCTAAAATTATCTTCTTCCTTGGGAAAATCTGTATCTGTATCTGTATCATCATCTATGGTATATCTATATCAATATCTCTTTTATCTTTCAGTGAACCTGAATGATAACATGTCAAGGAAAAAAAAGGGTTTCTTTTTTGGCCCCAGACATGAGCTGATTCATACTGATTTTTGCAAGTGCTTTTTGCACGGAAGGAAATTCAGCTTGTCAAGCAGTAAAATGACTTTTCACAATTCCATGATTCAAAGAGTCCGGTAGCAAGTAATTCAAATAAAATAAAGAAATGTGTTTTTAGTAACACTCTCCCCCAAAATCACATCTTGGGAAGGCCATATAAAACTCTGATTTTGCTTTTCATTAGGCCTTGGCAACTGATGCAGCCTTTAATTTCCCCCAAAATGAGTACCTTTGAAATGAACCAGAAGGATTAGGAGGGGCTGGAAAACTCCTCCACTTCATCTCCAGATCATCAAAACCAACCTATCACATTATGTTTGTTGAACTCAGAAAACATAAACAGTTTATGTCAAAGATTAAGAGACAGTGCGGGTTTACTTTTGACATATCTTGTCTCCAAATCTTCCCTTTGGATTTATTAGAGTGCTATCATGTCAAAGCAACCTCATTTATATGATAACGTGTCTGTAATATTTTACAAGGGCTGCACTCTGGTGGAGAATGTTGCTTTTTAAATCCAGAATTACAGAACCCAGACAGGGATGCAAAATTATAGTACATGTTAGCAATGATAGGAGGCATTTGGCCTCCAGTGATCTGCATAAATCATCACCAGAAAGGGTGCAATAAAATCATAATGGCCTCTTCAAAAGTTATAATCTAACTCAAAATTCTATATATGGCAGTCTCATGCTGGTGTGTGAAGACACCACCGAACTCCTTCATTTGCTTAAACATACAACCAACCTTGCTTCCCCACTTGCAGGTGGCATTGGCACAACTGGTATGTACAAACAGGAGAGACTCATAAATTGAAATGTATGGGGCTGTCCTCAGGGATAGACATCACATAGCATTTGACCACTGAAGGGAGCCCAGGATCAATTCTTCTAGCTTTCTGGTCCTGTTGTTCCTCCTCCTTGTATTAGCAAGAAGGCCTTGCATTAGCAGCTGGCATTCTAGGGCAGCTGCTGGAGGTGTCACACCACGTTTGCCAAATATCATTTATCATTTTCAAAAAGCTTCCTGTCTTTGCAGTAATTAGAACAGCAGCTTCTGGACATCCTTAGAAGAGTCCATCGGAGTTGAGCGGCTCTAATAAATTTAAATAAATAAAATAAATAAGTCATTGCTGCTTCTGTCACTGCTTTGATGCACAGCATTGTTGTAAGCAACTTCAGCAAAAGGTAACAACTCCACCCAATCGTCCTGATGGTAATTAATGTATGCTCTAAGAAACTGTTCAAGAGTGGCATTTAAAATCTCAGTAGAACTGTCAGTCTGTGGATGGGACGATGTGGACAGTGCTCGTTTAGTGCCAATCAATTTTAAAAAACGATTTCCAAAATTGGGAAGTAAACTGTGTGCAGCGGTCAGAAATTAAATGGGAGAGGCTACCATGGAGGCGGTAGATGTGGTGGAGAAATAGGTGCGCTAATTGTGGGGCTGACGGGATGAATGAACATGGAATGAAATGAGCTTGTTTAGAGCAAAAATCCTTTACAACCCAAATGACAGTTTTCTTCTGACTGGGAGGTAGGGCCACAATGAAATCCATAGAAATCTCGTCCCAGGGATGGGATGGGCTGGCCACTGGCTGTAGAAGTCCCTGTGGTTTCCCCCCTTTTTGTTTTGACATGGCACAAACAGGACAGGAAGCAACAACATAGTCTTTTACATCATGTCTTAAGGTTGGCCACCAAAATTCATGGCGAACCAAATGCAAGGTTTTGACAAAACCAAAGTGTCCAGCAAGTTTATCATCATGGGAACACTGCAAAACATCAGCTGTTAAAGTTTCAGGCACATAAAGGCGGTGTTCCACCCACGTCAGACCATTTTCAAAAGAAACATTGTCTCTATTAGCTAGCAACCAAATGTCAGATTTCAGTGCCTAGAGAAAGTCCTTCTGTAAGTGACAAGGAACTTGCACTTTCTGCTTCCCAGACTGGGCTGGGGGTGGGGTTGCCTGCACACGGGTCTGGCTCCGAGTGACAGCAACCAAGCCCAGTTGTGGTTCAGTGAGAACAGTCCCAACCACATTTGCCACCTGGTCAAGGTCTGAGGTAAACATGACAAAGCATCGGCCAGAAAGTTTTTTTTTTCCTGGAATAAATTTTAACTGGAAGTTAAAGCGACTGAAAAACTGAGCCCAGCAAATCTGTTTAGGGCTGAGACTTCATGGGGTGCAGAGGGCTTCCAAATTCCTGTGATTGGTCCAAACCTTGAAAGGGCATTTAGCGCTTTCAAGGAGATGGTGCCAGGTTTCTAAAGCTGCTTTTACAGCAAAAGCCTACTTTTCCCAAACATGCCAATGGCGTTCTGTTTCAGAAAATTTCCTGGATAGATAAGCGCAGGGTTTTAAGTGATTTTCTGAATCCCTTTGTAACAAAATAGCCCCAATAGAGGAGTCAGAAGCATCAACTTGGACCACAAAGGGGCTCTCAGGATCAGGGTGCTGTAGAATAGGCTCAGCAGTGAAAAGGGTTTTTAATTTCTCAAATGCTGCCTGGCATTCAGTTGTCCAATTCAGCACTGCCCCAGGGTTTTTTACTTTGTGTGTCTCCCCCAAGCCCTTGGTATGGAGTAAATCAGTGAGGGGCAGAGCAATCTCAGTGAACCCCTGGATAAATTGCAGATAGAAATTACTGAACCCCAGGAAACTTTGTAATTGCCTCCGGGTGCGTGGATGTTCCCAACTTAGAAGCGCCTGAATTTTTGCAGGGTCCATTTCTATACCCCGGTCAGACACTCGATAGCCCAGATAGTCAAGTTGGGTTTTGTGAAACTCACATTTGGGAAGTTTGGCATAGAGTTTGGCATCTCTAAGTTTGCGTAACACCTGTCTGAGGAGGCGTTCATGTTCCTCCTTGGTTTTAGTGTAAATGAGAACATCATCTAAATAAACCAGGACCCCTTTAAACAAATGATCATGTAATACTTCATTAATCAATTGCATGAAGACTCTGTGTGCCCCTGCCAACCCAAAAGGGAGGACTTTGTACTGAAACAATCCTAGTGGATGGAACACCGCCTTTGTGTGCCTGAAACTTTAACAGCTGACATTTTGCAGCGTTCCCATGATGATAAACTTGCTGGACACTTTGGTTTTGTCAAAACCTTGCATTTGGTTCGCCATGAATTTTGGTGGCCAACCTTAAGACGTGATGTAAAAGACTATGTTGTTGCTTCCTGTCCTGTTTGTGCCATGTCAAAACAAAAAGGGGGGAAACCGCAGGGGCTTCTACAGCCAGTGGCCAGCCCATCCTGCCCCTGGGACGAGATTTCTATGGATTTCATTGTGGACCTACCTCCCAGTCAGAAGAAAACTGTCATTTGGGTTGTAAAGGATTTTTTCTCTAAACAAGCTCATTTCATTCCATGTGCATCCATCCTGTCAGCCCCACAATTAGCACGCCTATTTCTCCACCACATCTACCGCCTCCACGGTAGCCCCTCCCATTTAATTTCTGACCGTGGCACACGGTTTACTTCACAATTTTGGAATCATTTTTAAAATTGATTGGCACTAAACAAGCACTGTCCACATCGTTCCATCCACAGATTGACGGTTCTACTGAGATTTTAAATGCCACTCTTGAGAACAGTTTCTTAGAGCATACATTAACTACCATCAGGACGATTGGGTGGAGTTGTTACCTTTTGCTGAAGTTGCTTACAACAATACTGTGCATCAAAGTACCAGACAAACCCCTTTTTGCATGGTTTCTGGTCACGACTTTGTTCCCATCCCTGAACTGCCACAGCCCCCTTCCCAAACATGTTCTGTGTCTGACTGGGCTGTTAAACTGTCTGATTCCTGGCCAGTAATTCAACAAGCTTTGGCTGATGCCCAGGCTGCTTACAAGTCTCAAGCTGATAAGCATTGTTCTTTACAACACAACTTCAAAGTTGGGGATCAGGTGTATCTATCTACTAAATTTATCAAATCACCTCAACCCTCTAAAAAACTTGCTCCTAAATTCATTGGTCCTTTTCCTGTTGCTCATCTTGTCAATCCAGTTACTGTTAAATTGGACCTGCCTCACAATTTGAAACGCTTGCACCCTGTTTTCCATTGCAGCTTGCTTAAGCCTGTGCACCACTCACCATGTTGGCACCCTCAACCTCCTCCTCCTGCTCCAATTATGATTGATGGCCAACAACACTTTGAAGTCAAGGACATAATTGATTCTCGCAAGCTTCGAGGCACCCTGCAGTATCTGGTCTGATGGAAACACTTTCCTCATCCTGAATGGGTGTCTGCCCACCATGTTAAAGCTCCTGATTTAGTTAACAGTTTCCACTTTGTTTATCCTTTCAAGCCTGCTGCTTAATGTATTCTTCATTTGGGGGGGGGCAGTATGTCATGTTCACTGTTTCAATGTAGTTTATACATTGTAACATTTCACATGCCATGGCGCTGATGCACGTTTCTGTTTGGGAGGGAGTTGCTGTGAGACCTTGTACCAAGCTCCGTATGTGAAATCAGTACAATGGAATGTGTTTGGGTTATTTTCTCTGTTCAAGGACTTTTCCCGCGGACCATCAGAAACCGTTAGGAGCACCTGGGATTGTGAACTTGAAAAGATTCTATGGGGGGAGGGATTTCGTTTGTACCAAGGGTTTTTTAGTTTGAATTTGGCACGCTTTCATCATTCTCAGCTTTCTCTGTGATCCTGCATACTATTCTCTAATAAATCAGATATCTTTGAATTCCTACTCATGAGTCTGATGGTGTTTTAGAATAGGCAACCATTACATTCAAAGTTAAAGGGTTCTATCAGTATGACAGCCCCTCAACCAAGAATGTTTTGCTTGAGGCCTCCTCTTCTATTACACAACTTGCAATGTCCCCCTCTGTGCCAGTCACCAAGCAGGCGAATGCTACACTAGCTTTAACTTGCCCTCCCTTGGACACCAAGTTGGTGCTGATATCATCTGCTTTGAGCACCAGAGAGAAACTGGGCTTTTTTAATTTTATATTTGGGATGTAGGGACCCCAGTTTTGTTATGGCTTTCACTATCAGGGTCCTTATGATTAGTGTAGTGTGTTGTAAAGTTTAATACAAGGATGTAATAAAGTAATTTATAACTCACACATTTTTTTTTACTGGGTTTTGTTGTTTATGTTTTTTTATGGATTGCAATTCTACTGGAGAGAGCCAGTTTGGTGTAGTGGTTAAGGCATCAGGCTAGAAAACCAGAGACCATGAGTTCTAGTCCTGCCTTAGGCACAAAGCCAGCTGAGTGACCTTGGGCCAGTCACGCTTTCTCTCCCCTAGGAAGGAGGATGCCATGGTAAACCACTTCCAAAATCCTGCCAAGAAAACTACAGGGACTAGTCCAGGCAGTCACCAGGAGTCAACACTGACTTGAAGGTGCATGTGCACATGCGTGTGCATGCACGCACACAATCTACTGGAGCTTGTTTATTTGGAGGTTGTAGCAGAGGAGCACAGCTTTTGTCTACCCTTGATACACTCCTATCTGGGATGTTTGCCCTCTTCCACTAAGCGTGCAGCTTTGGGAGGGATGCGATAGAGTGGTGAGAGAGGAGTAAATACCCACCTAGCCAGCCAGATCAGCTGAATTTACCCTGGTGATCAGTGGAGTGACAGATGCCACAGCCAGATCACCCTCACATCTGCAATTCTACTGGATAGTGGGAGGGCTAGTTAGACTTCAAACAGACAAGCAAGAAACACAAGTAGGAGAATGGCCTATTCAAGGAGGGGTTCAACTGAGGTATAAGCAGAGGTTAATTTAAACATGTTTTCTAAGGCATTTTGGTTGATTCACCCATTCAGTTTGGACTGATGTTTCAAATCAAATTGAGTTGATCTGACAATTCAATAAGAGTTAATGTGGTGTACTAGTTAAGGAGTTGGACTAGCATTGGAATGTCCAGGTTCAAGTCTACCATCAGTCATAGAAGCTCCCTAGATGACTTTAGGGCTGTCACTTTTAACTCAGCCAGTCTCATAGGTTGGTTGCACTTTTCTACAGAATGACTTCAACTCCAAGACCTTCAGACTCTGGAGACAGAAAAACAGATGGGAAGTTAGAAACTGTGTGAGCCATGCCAAAAGGTTGGATCCAATGTGCACATTCAGATCAAAGTGATTAGAGTCAAGACACACATACATTGTAATTGATAAGAAGCCATACTTGAACATATGTTTGCCATAATTGATAGATTCACATACTGATAAAGTATTACTGAACTGGTTGGTACACAAATGAGAAGGCTTTCGAAAGGATTGCTAACTGGAGTAATTCTATAAAAGCCAACATACAGTCAGAGAAGACAAATAACAGGGAGTACTCATCACCTTTCCATCCTGGCTTGAAACTCCAAGAACAGTTGGCTGTTGAAAACAGGGTAGAATCCAGATTTAGTCATGCTTTGCACAGAACTAATAAAATCAATACGATTTAAGCTGGTCATAGTTTTCTTATCCCAATTATTTCAATGAGTCAGCTCTAACTGTAACTAAATCAGGATTCACTCCAGAATGTTGAATTAGCTATACTTCCAAATATTCTAAGAAGACCGTTTTTAATATTCTGATGGCCTCCTAAGCTTGTTATGACATCTTAATAATTAAACTGTGTTATGCTGACATGCAAGCTCTAATCAGAGTGGGGAAAAGCGAATATGATGTATAGAGATGGCTGGGAATTTCACTGAGTTCATTTTTTAAATCAGAACTAATCAGATTTTACACATTTCTTTGTAACAAAGATGGGAAGAACTTGGGATTTTAAAAATCTGAATGGCCATCCAGGCATAAAACTATATACTTCACCTCCTTGTATTACATCATAATGTTGCTAACCTTGAATAAGATTGCCTTTTTCTTCTTTTCATTAACAGTCTGCTTCCCTT
This sequence comes from Candoia aspera, assembly GCF_035149785.1. Classification (NCBI taxonomy): domain Eukaryota; kingdom Metazoa; phylum Chordata; class Lepidosauria; order Squamata; family Candoiidae; genus Candoia; species Candoia aspera. Next base: position 8,152,573 of record NC_086163.1, read on the forward strand.
TAACCTCCATATGCTAGTGATTTTTAATAATATGTCCATCCTCTCCATACTTGAAATCATGGTGTTTCTTTTAAAGATTAGTAAGAACCTTGTTAAAATACCTTTATTCTGATAAGGATTGATCAAAATGTGTATGTTTCTTTGAGTGGACATGAAGAGTTTGAGGCTGAACAGAGAGAAGAAAGCAAAATCAAGAGATCTGTCCATCATAAACCGGGCAGTGAAGTAGAAGTAAACAAACAAGAGATTTCCATTATGAAGAATGAGAGGAAACAGGGAATATATTTGATGCCAATAAGGGTTATTTATTTTATTTATTATTCAAATTTTGTTACTGCCCATCTCCCCCAAAAGAGGGACTCTGGGCAGTTTACAATAAAATTAATAGTATAACAATAAACGTTAAAATCCCCAAAAAAGTAAAAACATTATACATTTTCCAAATAAATAAATAAATAAATAAATAAATAAATAAATAAAATAAATAAATGCGGCTTTTGTGTCAGGTGAAGATCCCTTCATGGCTTCCATACAGGTCTGACAATTCAGAGCAAAATTTGGGGGAATGGGTGTCAACTAACAGGAACATAGAGATAAGTGACATTTTTTTACACTGTGGTAAGTGACATTCCCAATCAGTGAAAGGCTATCCATAGTTCAGAAAATAGCAACCTAGGGACCAGAAAGTAAAGCAAGGTGAGACAAGGTGAGCAGAACGCTTAAATTTTGTTTTGACTTGTTCTGTGTTATCTTTTCTATGTAATTGTGGCCCATTTCTTTGAAAGTTAGTCAATTAGTTCCCTTGTTATTACCCCATCTCTACATGTAAAGGGAAGAAAGCCACACTGATTAAAATGTGATTCAGTGTTTCTTCAGCTCTTGAGATTTTTTTTTTTTTATATTGGCAAGCATATGCTTCAAATAGGTCCTCCAGCTGTACAGCAGCATGTTTGGTAAAACAACAGTACTGTTAGATTGGATCAACGTAGTCCTTAAGTCAGAAAATAAGCAAGTACCAATGTCCTAAAATAAGAAATAAAAGGAATATGGAAATGGTCCAACTAATAGCTCTGAATATTTTTCAATTTCAGACTAGATAACAGAGAAGACAAGCGTGCAGAATAGAATATGCAGCACTTCATTTTGTGCTAGGGCTGTGCAGAAAAATTCAGGATTTTTTCTATCAGTTTTTATTTGATTTTCTTTTACGATTTCTTTCCAAGGAAGATAGACACCTTTTCAGATTGGTTCAAGCGAGCAGTCCCAGAGCTTGCAGGACGACAGAGATTTGTACAACTGGGGGAAGGGGGAATATACAGTACAGTTCAAAATAAAGTAAGCTAAATAAATATCATCAAGAGATGTCCAAAAATAAATTCAGTACACTGAAAATCAGAAAAACAGAAGAAAATTTCACAGGGAAACTGTTGTTGTCATTATTATTTTGAGAACTTGAAAGGCAGACTTCATCATGAGAATACTTTGTGCATAGTAAACATTGTTAATTTAGCAAGGTGGGGGCAATCTCAATCACTTCATAAGCAAGGGGAAAATATGACATCAATTGCCTGTGGAGCAATTGGATTTCATTTCCATTTGCAATTTAGTTCTCTGTTCTTTCTGCCTGGTCTGCAGCTACAGTGAATCTGTTTTCACTTAACCATCAACAGTCTGTAAGTGTGAAATGTTCAAATGCTGTTCTCTAATGCAGACCCTTAATTATAGTTTAGATCATTCTATTATCCTGCTCAGCAGACAGCTGTCAAGAGTAGCTTAATTCCAATTAAATCCACCAGCTTTATATCTTATATTTTCCTATATGGAACTATAATGATTTGATGCTTGTTGATGATAGTTTGATGATAGTTATAGGCTACCCTATCTGGGCTGCAAAAATCTGATCAATATATTAATGGTCACTCATGCCCTCGTTATCTCCCATATTGACTACTGCAATGCGTTCTACATGGGGCTACCCTTGAAGAGTATCTGGAAGCTTCAGCTGATCCAGAATGCAGCCGCGCGGGCTATTTGTGGAGCCCCTAGCAGGGCGCATATAACACCTTTGCTACATGAGCTGCACTGGGTACCAGTTTGCTTCTGGGTCCAATTCAAGGTGTTGGTTATCACTTTTAAAGCCCTACATGGCTTGGGGCCAGGCTACCTGAGGGACCGCCTCTTCCCCATTTCATTTACCCATCCCACCCGATCTTGCAGAGAGGGCATGCTGAGGACCCTGTTGGTAACAGAATTCCATCTGGCAGGTCCAGGAGGCGGGCCTTCTGTGCAGTAGCATCTGCCCTTTGGAACATCCTGCCCCCGGAGGTGAGATTAGCCCCATCACTCCTAGCCTTCCGGAGGAAGTTGAAGATCTGACTCTGCCAGCTGGCCTGGGGTGGGGAGGAGAGGAGTCATGCCTGGGGTTGGCTAGTGCCTTGAAGCACCCCTTCCATGTGAAGACTGAATGAGATATAGCCATCTAGACTTTATTTTTATCTATATTATTAATAATTTGCAATATTATAATGTATTTTATATATTTATTGTTTTATTGAGGATTTTGTTGTAAACCGCCCAGAGTCTCTCCAGTGGGAGGAGATGGGCGGTGACAAATTTGATAAATAAATAAAATAAATAAAATAAATAACCACTTACTCTTCTCTGCCATGCATGCCATAAGTGATTGTTGCTTTTCCTGTTTCCTAATGCCCAGAACTTAGAGATTTGTACTGTGACATGAATAATAACTTGGATGGATCTAATGCAGAATGTTTGGGTATGAACATGAATTACAAAATTTGGATTCAACAGCAACAAAACAAGTCAGGAAGTTGTTAAGTATGTACATAAGTCACAAACTTGGACAATGGGAAGATACTTCTAAGGGGGAAAGTATACTTTGCTTTAAAGACAAAAGTAGCAGCTACAACTTTTTTCCTTGCTCAGGAGTAAACCCAGTGGAATCCAAAGATAATTGAAACTCAACATGTTAGATACAGGGGTCTTAAGTAGTTCTCCCACCATTGCCTAGATTGCTCATTCTTTGTCTATGACTAGCATCACTAAAAATGAGCTATTTCTTCTGGTGAACCCTTTTTTTGACAAAGCAAATTGCAGCCTGCTCTTGCATTTGAGTAATTGGGGAAGAAGACATAATTGCTAGTGAAGTCTGGAAAGACATCTGTGGTTTGGCCCTAACTGTGCTACAGTCCCTCCTAAGTTTTATGTGATTGTTGCTTTTCTTATTTCCTAATGCCCAGAACTTGGACTGTGACATGAATAATAATTTGGATGAATCTAATGCAGAATGTTGGGCTATGAATATGAATACCCATCTACCTATCTACTTATCTATCTACCTACCTACCTACCTTCTCCCCGCAAGTACTTTATATCAATGAGAACAAAGAACTTGGAATAATAGACAGTTTGGTACTTTATGGCATGTTATGCAATATTTATCTATTTATTGTGTTTTTCCCTTCCTACTTTCTACTCAAAGTCCTCACAATGTAGGGCTACCATGCCTGGGGTGTAAAATCTGGACAACCCATGGATGGTAGCAAAGAGTAAGAGGTTAATATATTGATCAGATTTTTGCAGCCCAGATATGGTAGCCTATCATGTATCCCAACGTTTTATAAAATGTAGTAGATACCCTATAGAAAAACATATAATATATCTAAAAAAAGAAAAAAAATGCCACACCTATTTGCTGTGATCTTCGCCTCCTCCACCCCCAATTCCTTGGGGAGGATTCTTGATTAAACTACTTGTGATGCTAATCAGGCAACTTCACCCTTTAGTGCTGGTATGTCTCATTTTAGCAAGTGGATTGAGACCCTAAATTTCAGATAGATTTTAAAGCCTTGCTTCCTGCCATGGCCCGATCCACTTGTGTCATAATCTGTGTTGGAAAGAAGTTTCCATTTTTTAAAATGGAATACAAATACCCCCACACCCCCACACCCCACACAAAGAGTTGTGTATTAGGACCAAAAGGAGGAGTGCCTCCCATTTTGTCCTTAGAGTTAAAAGTAAAGTCTCCTCTGGGTGGAACTTGACTTCTGTTGTCCACCAAGAGAGCTATCTGCATAGCTTTCTTGGCAGCAGTGTGATGGGGATTTGCTATTACCTTCTTCCTCTTTCACTCTTCTCTGTCATTCTCTTTCTCTTTTAACTTTCCAGTCTAGTTTATAGCCTTGGGATCTCCTACTGGTATCTCATACAATGAACCAAGTCCAATATTCCTCAGCTTTTTGAGATCAGATGAGATCAGCTAGTCTCATCTAAACTGAGATAATCTCCTTATGACTATCTGAACAATCCATATAGTTCTCTCAGCAACAGCATGGAAATTATTTGTGAATGCTTTTTTTTTTTTTTTTTTAATGCCAAGTTTAGTTAACAAAGTTTAGTTCTGGGATTTTTTTAGTAGTGTTCTCTCCCGAAGAAAAGGAAGAAATGCTGTTCAATGCACCTGCCCATCCAGATGGAGAACATTATCAATGTTTCCTACTACAGTATCTGCACATGAGATATTAACCCCAGCTTTCTATGCACTAAACTTAAAACATAGCCTTGGAAAAGAAAGTTTGGATGATACAACACAGTAGAACAATTGAACAATGGACACAAGGACACATAAAAAAGGGGAAAAAGCAATGAATTATGAATGGAATAATGAGGTCTAGAAGTAAGCTGACCTTGGCACTGAAAACTGGCCTTATTTTTTTTCCAAAACTATACTTTTTGTGGGGAGGGGGGAGGATGTGCAAAGCAAAGAGGTTCTGACTTTGTGGGTGGAAAAGTATTCTTTCCTGCCAAAAAGGAAGGAACAATTTTCTGCAGTTTTGTCCAGGTTGCTGAGTTTTCTTGCAGCAATAATGGTATGTGGCATCATTATTACTTCAAGATCTGAGAGAGACAGTGAAGTGTAAGGGTTTCTGTCCTTTCCCCAATTCGGAGATCAGGACACAGAGAAACTCATCTGGTATTTTGAAAACAAGAATTGTATATTTCAGGGTTTCTCAATCTTGGCAAGTTTAAGATGGAGGGACTTCAGCTCCTGGCTGGGGAATTCTGGGAGTTGAAGTCTACCAGATTTAAACTTGCCAAGGTTGAGAAACCCTGAAATATACAGTCCTTGATCAAGGTTTCAAAAGACAGCCTCTGTACAAAATTTCAGAAGCTCTGGGTCTTGGCATCTTATGTTTCTCAGAAAAAAAATATTAGGCCCCAGAAATAACTTAAAAGTAAAATCCTATATTTCTACTGTATTTCAGCCATATCTTTCATTTTGTAATATTGACTGTAGTGAGTAAAATATTTTCGCCCCTGAGGGGATGCCTCAGAAATAAGCAAAATCAGATCCAGATTTTGTTACTTCCAATTGCTAATCTAGAGCTACAGAATTAAGGTACTTTCCCATGTTCATATGGGAAACATGGAGAATGCAACAAAGCAAATGCCTGTAGTATATATGTTAGGAAAACTGCCCAGTCTGCCCCATGGTATATTGAACATTTTGGTTTAAAAAGGGTACTCAGAATCTCCAGTTAGTTTAATAGCTTGTCATACTAAACTAGAGTTCCTAGGATATTGTTATAAAAAAGGAAATGATGGTTGCTGGCCACATGACCCGGAAGTGTCCTATGGACAACGCCGGCTCCAAGGCTTTGAAACGGAGATGAGCACCGCCCCCTAGAGTCGGACACGACTGGACTTTACGTCAAGGGAAACCTTTACCTTTACCTTTAGAGATACTCAAAAAGGCCTTATTTTGATGAAGTTTGCAGTTATAATGGATATATTAAAGGACATGGTCAGTAATGTAGGAAAAAATCAATCAATCAATCAATCAATAAAAATAATAGAAAGATACTGATTATTTGGAACTTTCCCAGTCTAACTTTAGACTTGGTTAGTGACAGGGAATGAATGGAGCAGAGTGATGTACTTGGTTCTCTAGAATTTATTGGAAATATTAAATATCATTGATCTGTTTTTTTTTTCTTCTGAGCAACCTCTCCAAGATGGAAGATAATGTTTGTAATAGATCTTGGTCTTTTTGGATGGGCTGTAGGGTTTTTGTTCCACATTAAGCCTTGGGTTCCCTCCCTTCTCTATGCTTTTCAAAATCTCTATGAAATTGGTGATTTGAAAAGAAAATCACCTGGAAACTTGGGCTAAAGTCAAGAGAAGCCCTTTGTGTTGTTTATTCGTTTAGTCGCTTCCGACTCTTCGTGACTTCATGGACCAGCCCACGCCAGAGCTTCCTGTCGGTCGTCAACACCCCCAGCTCCCCCAGGGACGAGTCTGTCACCTCTAGAATATCATCCATCCATCTTGCCCTTGGTCGGCCCCTCTTCCTTTTGCCTTCCACTCTCCCTAGCATCAGCATCTTCTCCAGGGTGTCCTGTCTTTTCATTATGTGGCCAAAGTATTTCAGTTTTGCCTTTAATATCATTCCCTCAAGTGAGCAGTCTGGCTTGATTTCCTGGAGGATGGACTGGTTTGATCTTCTTGCAGTCCAAGGAACTCTCAGAATTTTCCTCCAACACCACAGTTCAAAAGCATCGATCTTCCTTCTCTCAGCCTTCCTTATGGTCCAGCTCTCGCAGCCATATGTTACTACAGGGAACACCATTGCTTTAACTATGTGGGTCTTTGTTGTCAGTGTGATGTCTCTGCTCTTAACTATTTTATCGAGATTTGTCATTGCTCTTCTTCCAAGGATTAAGCGTCTTCTGATTTCCTGACTGCAGTCAGCATCTGCAGTAATCTTTGCACCTAGGAATACAAACTCTTTCACTGCTTCTACATTTTCTCCCTCTATTTGCCAGTTATCAATCAAGCTGGTTGCCATAATCTTGGTTTTTTTGAGGTTTAGCTGCAAGCCAGCTTTTGCACTTTCTTCTTTCACCTTCATCATAAGGCTCCTCAGTTCCTCTTCACTTTCAGCCATCAAAGTGGTATCATCTGCATATCTGAGATTGTTAATGTTTCTTCCAGAGATTTTAACTCCAGCCTTGGATTCCTCAAGGCCAGCTTGTCACATGATGTGTTCTGCATACAAGTTGAATAGGTAGGGTGAGAGTATACAGCCCTGCCGTACTCCTTTCCCAATCTTAAACCAGTCTGTTGTTCCGTGGTCTGTTCTTACTGTTGCTACTTGGTCGTTATACAGATTCTTCAGGAGGCAGACAAGATGACTTGGTATCCCCATACCACTAAGAACTTGCCACAATTTGTTATGGTCCACACAGTCAAAGGCTTTAGAATAGTCAATAAAACAGAAATAGATGTTTTTCTGAAACTCCCTGGCTTTTTCCATTATCCAGCGGATATTGGCAATTTGGTCTCTAGTTCCTCTGCCTTTTCTAAAGCCAGCTTGTACATCTGGCAATTCTCGCTCCATGAACTGCTGAAGTCTACCTTGCAGGATCTTGAGCATTACCTTACTGGCATGTGAAATGAGTGCCACTGTTCGATAGTTTGAACATTCTTTAGTGTTTCCCTTTTTTGGTATGGGGATATAAGTTGATTTTTTCCAGTCTGATGGCCATTCTTGTTTGCTGGCATATAGCATGCATTACCTTGACAGCATCATCTTGCAAGATTTTGAACAGTTCAGCTGGGATGCCATCATCTCCTGCTGCCTTGTTATTAGCAATGCTTCTTAAGGCCCACTCAACCTCACTCTTCAGGATGTCTGGCTCTAGCTCACCGACCACACTGTCAAAGCTATCCCTGATATTGTTATCCTTCCTATACAGGTCTTCTGTATATTCTTGCCACCTTTTCTTGATCTCTTCTGCTTCTGTTAGGTAGAGAAGCCCTACCTTTAAAAAAAACAAAACCCTTCTTGTCCAATGGAGACTATGGAAACCCTGAACAAGTTGTGGAAGAGGACTTGGAACTGAAAGGGAAAGAAAAGTTGTATCTTAATTCAAATAAAATGAAAACATTGAGAATTGAAAATTTTCCAATCTCAGTAGATGCTTACAGCTGATTTTAGATGGTCACTATCCATGTCTGACATGTGGGGCAGGGAGGGAAATGGTCTCCTGATCTCGGCACCTTCTTTGAAGGTATAACCAGCAGTGCTATTTATCAACTGAAGCTGACATAGCAGTGACCAATCTTTATAGAGTAATTATTTTTTTCTTTTTGCTTGTGATATGTAAATGAACAAGCACACACATTCTTAAAGCTTCCAATGCTGTAACAAAATTGGTCCAACTAAAACCTAGAGTTTAGTTTAAAAAAAAACTTTAAAAAAGTTTAACACCAAGAGTTAAAAACTCAAAATCCTATCCATGCCCTTGGCAGTTTTGTAAAAAGAAAAATGTACAAACAGTGATTGAAAATAAGTAAGTAAAACATTCATAACCTGAATCAAATATGACAGTAAGTTGCCAAGATGTTGTGATCTTTTATGACTGGGATAACACTGAATCTTCAATGAGATGGACGAAAATGTCCAGGCAGCAGAATGACACAGTCAGCAAAAGATGACAATAGATCGTCCAGCATTCCTTGTCACTACAGGAAGAGCTAAGTTGGCTTGACTGTGATGACCATACCATAAGACCAAAGTGACACTGCACCAGAGTATGATGACAAGGCCAGAAAAGATTTGGCATTTGTGATTAACATTCAAAGGACACAGATTTAGACAATGTAAAGCCAGATTATATAAATCTGATTGTCATTTCTGGAATGAACAACCTCATGACTGCCCAGTGGACAGAGCATGCAATCTTTGTTTGCAGAGCATTCTTTCCAAACATTTTAGTTGCCATGGGCAATGGCTGGAAATGTATAGAATTATTTGTTATTAATCTAATGCATATCTTCCTGCAATCATAAAGAGACTCTTGGCGGCTGAAAAAAGACAACAGATAACATCCAAGAACAATTCCTGAGGTCAACATGCAAACAGCCTCTGCAGATGCTTTCTCTTCACCTGTTACTGGAAGGCAGATAACATTGGAGCCAATTGAGCACCAGCCTCGTCATGATGAAAGAATACATTCAACAGCTCATCTATATTTAACTCAGATTCCATTGATTTTACTAGCCCTCTTTCTATATGATTACATATGGACTGCACAGCAATCTCTACACCACAGATAGGCAAGCAGATATCTCCTTTCAGACACTCCAAGTCCTCTGCCACTCAGCTTCACTTACATAGTTTTAGTTCCTTTGCAAAGGCAATGGGAAACTGCATGGACTTCCGCAGGGAGAGGCAATGTGGGAAATGACGGAATGTGCAGTTACAACATCAGGAACAAAGTCATTAGACACATGCCACAGCTTATGCAATTGTGTCAGATGTTGGGATGCAAATATATTGGGTGGCTTTTGCTTGAGGATATCACCCTGCATAGGTAAGTCATTTTGGCTTCACTGTGGGTTGCTGTAGATACAGTGAGAAACTGGTGGAAGGAAGGAAGGAAGGAAGGAAGGAAGGAAGGAAGGAAGGAAGGAAGGAAGGAAGGAAGGAAGGAAGGAAGGAGAGAAGGACTGTAAGTCAATGCTTGGTTTGGAAGAACTCCACCAGTCCTCAGAGACATAGATAAGGTAGAGTGATGCAGGCCCTCCAGTGTGAGAAAATAAAGGAATTGCAGAGAGGACCCTCTCAGGTTTGCCTTCTGGTGCAAGGCTGCTTATGGCTATTTCCCCAAGAGCGGGGGCGGGGTGGGGGAATTATGTATAAACAAGACCCACCCTATAGTGGTCATATGGGACAGCACCCACAGTATATTCTCAAGATCCCAGACAGGTTATCCTGGCCCAAGAAGGCACTACCCAGGGTTTTCTTTCATTCCTTTTTACCTATTATTTAGCTTCACAAATATAAAACCCTTTTATTCATTCATTCATTTATTTTTATTTCATTATTTATTTAATTTCTCTAGCTGCCCATCTCAACCAGTGACTCTGGGCAGCTTTTAACCACTATGCAAGCTTCTTTCATAGAAGATAACGAATTTGTTCATTTTTTCTACCCCTTTATTGCTGGGAAAATATGAACCTTTTCCTTAGTACAACCAGGACAATATGCATTGATATTCCTAATATTTATCCCTCTGCTTCTGCTCCTTATCTGTATTCTTGAACAAGCATTATCTGATTACTGAAGTAGTTATCTAACTGGCATCAAGAGAAAAGAGCATGCTCAAGATACGGAATACTGAAGGTGGGCCTTTTTAAAAATTTAATACAGCAAATACTTCTCCAAGCCTACCAAAGACACACACACACACACACACACACACACACACACACAGAGGGACAATATTTTCCATAATTCCCTGCATTTCTGATGTTTTAACCATGAATACCCTTGCTCGCACATACAGTAGCCCAAATGAGAGCACAGAAGGTTGTATAGGCTTTTCCACTTCTGTGGACAATAGATCATATTTTAGGTCATATTTCTGCAGAAATATTGAAAATTCAAAGGGGTTCACAAACTTTTAAGCTGTACTGTATAATTCACATGGATGGAATGCTGACTGATTGTAAAGAGGTGGGGATATAAAACGATGGTGTTGAATTGATTGGGCTGGAATCATGAGCGTTAATACTTTATGGGTTGTTTATGGACTTCGAGGAGACATCTCAATAATATTTTGGGAAACAAAACAGGGAACTTGTCCAATCCAGCAGGACAGCTGATATGCTATTATGATGGCTGATAACCAGTGTTGTTTTTTAACTGTGAGCGAACAAAAATTGTGATAATCTTGAACATGTTCTGTAATATATTGTTATATATGTTATGTTTCAATCTCATGCATGAACTGACAAATTCCAAATTCCAAATTTACACTGATTTTGTAGTGCAATTCTCCTGTTTAAAAATAGAATGTGCACAAATATACATGTCCTGGTGAAAGCAATATACAAAAATGTACTGTAACAGGGAAAACACCCTGCAAATATTGTTATTAGGGAATATTGAATACAAAAGATATGAAAGATACAAAATAAAATACGAATTTTTATGCCAACTTTTTAAAACCCTGGATTGATTAAAAGTGGCATGAGTTTTGTTTATGATTTGAAAAATGAAAGAATAAAAGAATCCAATGTTGGAAGATATATTTTTTTCTATCTTTTGTCCCAAGGAATTACTTTCAAATTCATAAGGATGAAATCTAAGTCACAATATAAAGATATTTCAAAACACATGAGAGCTTTTGTTACTCTCACTGAAATTCTTCTCTTGAGACCATTCCAGTGTTTGGTTCAAAAGCTTTCCATCTGCATTTCATGTAGATGTTGTTTTAGGAGAAATGTTGGTGTCCTCTCCAATAGAATAGTATAAAACTAATTGTATACAAGGATATCTCAAATCTTTCACAATTAATAGTAAGGCCGTCACCCATCACTACATGGGAATAATATCCCATTACAGTTCATTATGGCAATCAACATTTAAAAAAAAAAAAGCAATGAAAAATCATAGGAACAAAGACAGGGTTCATTCCAAACCTATAGATTTAATGTCTGAGCTAATAATTATGAGCTTGATAGCATCACTGGAATATACTATGCATTTAAACTGTGAGAGATACAATAAGTGAATAGACCTATGTACAGCAAGCAGATAGTTCTATTGATTCCAAATAATAAATTGGGGTCAATAGCCTTTCAGGTTCTACTTCACAAAGGAGTAAGAACTCTTTTCTTTTAATTAACCATTTTAAATGGCCAAAATGCAAGATCGCCAATCTCACTTAGACATCTTATGAGTTTTCATGTTTTTGCCTGAATTCTTGCAAGGTTTAATGGTGTCTGGGGCATTTTTTAACTTAAAAAAAAAGGTTTTATTTAACATCGAGGTTTTGCATGGGGTTCAGAGTGACTATGACACTCTCTGTTGTCATGCTGCCAATTGTAGCATTTTATTGTGATGCACAGAATGTTGGTTGGGGAGAATTAATATGATCTTTCTTAGAGTAAAATTGTTACTGTTATTGTCTACATTAGTGAAGATTTCTTCTAAGGATATGCATTTTTTTCTCCATCTGAAGAAACAGGATTCTATTACTGTAACCTTATAACAAACATGGCATTAGCATTCATGATGGTCTCCCTTAAAGGGCTGACAGTTTGTAAGATTGGAGCTTTACATCAAATATAGTTTCAATGTTGAGGCTGCCTTACCCAACCCAATTCTTCACTCTGTTCTCACAGGACAAATGCTGGGAAGAAAAACCATTATAAGCACTTCCTTCTCCTATTCCAACACACACATACTCACAGAGATAAATGTGTTTGAGTGTCTCCCATTTCGCCAGAAGCCCAAACAATCCACAGGCTCCCCACAGCCAAAACATCAGTTGATTCCCCACCCCCCCTGAGTGTTTTCTAGCTTTTGCTTCAATCGTGTGTGAATTCATCAGGTATTATTTTCTCATGTCCTAGTAGAAGTTGCAGATTTTTTAATGCACATCCCTTTTGGGACACGCACAGCTTTTGAGTGGGGGAGGATTTTTAATTGGGAAAACAACAGAATTGAAGCATTTGCAGCAGCTAGTATAACAGAGCACAGGGATGCTTCTGGGCCTGTACAAATGGCCAGTTTCTGAATTGGTCGAATGTGGCCCAAGATACCATTTGAACAGTCTACCTCCCTCTCTGGTGCCTTCACGTTTCTGAAGAAAATCTTCCAGCAACTCTAATTGGCTATGCTAATTGCTTAATATGCCTGTACTTTATTTTAAAGGCATGCTTTTTTTCCCCCAATTAGCAGCAGTCTTAAAAACAAAAACAAAAAAACAAAACTAGGCAGGATTCACCGTGAGAGATTTTGCCTCAGGGATTTAGCAAAACCAATCCTCACCACACTGAAATTCTTTGGGAAAAATGGCCAGGAATTGCTCTCCAGTCCCCAGCATGTTCTAGGCAAGGGGGTGGGGTCATCTATTTCCTTGAGATGCCTGCACAGGGCTACTAAATCTGGGCTGGGGGAAAAACGTTCAGAATGTAGAATTGGAGTTTCTGCCATTCTGTTGATCATCTGGATTTTTTCAGGAAGGATCTGGTAGACTTTTCCATATGGCCAAAATTTAATTTTCAGGGCAAGGAAGCAATTTAAAGTGGAAAAAAAAAATACTGAAATGAAGAGTTAATTTTACATCTGGCCCTATCTTAGCTTTACTTGACCACATACTTCTCTATAGTATAAAACACGTGCAGAACAAGCTCAATTATTTCCATAAATGCTGAATTTAACAATATCAGCCTGGCATTAATGTAATTAATATCCTAGCTGCTATTGGAGAGAGAATAGATGATGATGATGATGATGAGAGATATAGAGATAGATGATAGATGATAGATGATAGATGATAGATGATAGATGATAGATGATAGATGATAGATGATAGATGATAGATGATAGATAGAGCTTTTTTTTTCTTATGATGAAGGCCAACCTCTGAATATATCCATCTGCTCAAGGCCTAAAATGTTGGATTAAAAAGTTGGCTTAACTTTCGTCTGGTTTTACAAACACTTCGGGGAAATCCAAACTTCTGCAAAATGGTGCAGGCTGATCTCACACAGTAAAATACATTAAAAAGCATTGGCTATCTGAACACAATAAACCAGTATTTTTGCCTAGTCTGGCAATGAAATGTCTGCAAGAAAACAACAAGGCTCAGAGAGCACCAAGGACTCCACACTTCAACCCTGAGCTACAATATTCTCTTCGATTGAAACCAGTATTTGAATGAACTCTATTTTTAATGTTATCCAGTTGAGTCCTGACCTATTGCTCATTATGGCCTCCAGCTGAACTTTTTGTTAAAAAAAATAGATTTTGAAATTCGATGTTAATACCCACCCCAGTAAAAGCCTTTCTTAGCTGCGAGATTAAAAGTAGATTTATAATGTGAAGCTATGCATGCCTACTCAGAAGTAAGCCTCACTCAAGGGACTTACTCCCAAGTAAGCACATGAAGGATTATGATTTTAGTGGATTTAAACCCTCATTTTCCTTTCCTTTTTTCCATTTAGGGAAATATGCCAATTTAAGGATTAGAGATTTTGTGGCTGTAGTTTAAATAACAGCTGAGGCCTGAGTTTTAGTGTTAGATTATCATAACAGTCTGGATATTGTTTGGACCTGTCAAGAAAATCTGTTCAATTTATTTTAAAATAAATTCACATTTTGGATACCTCCCCCTCCCTTAAGAAACAGTTAGATAGACATCTATTTTCTCAAGACCACATATAAGAAGGTCCATTTTAATTATCTCATTGGCATAAATTGGCTATTAGAAGAATTCAACTCTGTTAAGGGGCCCAGCTAAATCACTCTGGTTTGTAGCTTAACTTGCTTACTAGCTGTCTTGGCTTCCAAATGTGAAACAAAATCACAAAGGAATGGAGAGGGAATATAGACCTCTTCCAAACTTTTCCTTGATTTCGTTTTAATGTGAACTTTGTTCCTATTTTCTGAATGCTGGACTGATTTGTTACATTGGCTTCCAAACATCTATATTCAACTACCCAGTATTGTTGTTGTTTATTCGTTTAGTCGCTTCCGACTCTTTGTGACTTCATGGACCAGCCCACGCCAGAGCTTCCTGTCGGTCGTAAACACCCCCAGCTCCCCCAGGGACAAATCCATCACCTCTAGAATATCATCCATCCATCCTGCCCTTGGTCGGCCCCTCTTCCTTTTGCCTTCCACTCTTCCTAGCATCAGCATCTTCTCCAGGGTGTCCTGTCTTCTCATTATGTGGCCAAAGTATTTCAGTTTTGCCTTTAATATCATTCCCTCAAGTGAGCAGTCTGGCTTGATTTCCTGGAGGATGGACTGGTTTGATCTTCTTGCAGTCCAAGGCACTCTCAGAATTTTCCTCCAACACCACAGTTCAAAAGCATCGATCTTCCTTCACTCAGCCTTCCTTATGGTCCAGCTCTCGCAGCCATATGTTACTACAGGGAACACCATTGCCTTAACTATGCGGACCTTTGTTGTCAGTGTGATGTCTCTGCTCTTAACTATTTTATCGAGATTTGTCATTGCGCTTCTCCCAAGGATTAAGCGTCTTCTGATTTCCTGACTGCAGTCAGCATCTGCAGTAATCTTTGCACCTAGGAATACAAAGTCTTTCACTGCTTCTACATTTTCTCCCTCTATTTGCCAGTTATCAATCAAGCTGGTTGCCATAATCTTGGTTTTTTTGAGGTTTAGCTGCAAACCAGCTTTTGCACTTTCTTCTTTCACCTTCATCATAAGGCTCCTCAGTTCCTCTTCACTTTCAGCCATCAAAGTGGTATCATCTGCATATCTGAGATTGTTAATGTTTCTTCCAGAGATTTTAACTCCAGCCTTGGATTCCTCAAGGCCAGCATGTCGCATGATGTGTTCTGCATACAAGTTGAATAGGTAGGGTGAGAGTATACAGCCCTGCCGTACTCCTTTCCCAATCTTAAACCAGTCCGTTGTTCCGTGGTCTGTTCTTACTGTTGCTACTTGGTCGTTATACAGATTCTTCAGGAGGCAGACAAGATGACTTGGTATCCCCATACCACTAAGAACTTGCCACAATTTGTTATGGTCCACACAGTCAAAGGCTTTAGAATAGTCAATAAAACAGAAATAGATGTTTTTCTGAAACTCCCTGGCTTTTTCCATTATCCAGCGGATATTGGCAATTTGGTCTCTAGTTCCTCTGCCTTTTCTAAACCCAGCTTGTACGTCTGGCAATTCTCGCTCCATGAACTGCTGAAGTCTACCTTGCAGGATCTTGAGCATTACCTTACTGGCATGTGAAATGAGTGCCACTGTTCGATAGTTTGAACATTCTTTAGTGTTTCCCTTTTTTGGTATGGGGATATAAGTTGATTTTTTCCAATCTGATGGCCATTCTTGTGTTTTCCAAATTTGCTGGCATATAGCATGCATTACCTTGACAGCATCATCTTGCAAGATTTTGAACAGTTCAGCTGGGATGCCGTCGTCCACTGCTGCCTTGTTATTAGCAATGCTTCTTAAGGCCCACTCAACTTCACTCTTCAGGATGTCTGGCTCTAGCTCACTGACCACACCGTCAAAGCTATCCCTGATATTGTTATCCTTCCTATACAGGTCTTCTGTATATTCTTGCCACCTTTTCTTGATCTCTTCTTCTTCTGTTAGGTCCTTGCCATCTTTGTTTTTGATCATACCCATTTTTGCCTGGAATTTACCTCCAATGTTTCTAATTTTCTGGAAGAGGTCTCTTGTCCTTCCTATTCTATTGTCTTCTTCCACTTCCGCGCATTGCTTGTTTAAAAATAATTCCTTATCTCTTCTGGCTAACCTCTGGAATGTTGCATTTAATTGGGCATATCTCCCCCTATCACTGTTGCCTTTTGCTTTCCTTCTTTCTTGGGCTACTTCTAGTGTCTCAGCAGACAGCCACTTTGCCTTCTTGGTTTTCTCTTTCTTTGGGATGTATTCTGTTGCCGCCTCCTGTACAATGCTGCCAACTT
Organism: Candoia aspera; assembly: GCF_035149785.1. Classification (NCBI taxonomy): domain Eukaryota; kingdom Metazoa; phylum Chordata; class Lepidosauria; order Squamata; family Candoiidae; genus Candoia; species Candoia aspera. The sequence goes on from NC_086163.1 coordinate 8,169,085, forward strand.
CTGTCCAGAGTTCTTCCGGGACCCTATCTACTAAGTCCAGTCTCTTAAATCTATTCTTCACCTCCACTGCATATTCCTTAGGAATATTAGTGAGCTCATATCTAGATGATCTGTGGGTCTTCCCTAATCTCTTTAGTCTGATCCTAAATTGTGCAAGAAGAAGTTCATGATCTGAACTACAGTCAGCTCCAGGTCTTGTTTTTACTGACTGTATAGATGTCCACCACCTTTGGCTGCAAAGGATGTAGTCAATCTGATTTTGGTGTTGTCCATCTGGTGAAGTCCATGTATAAAGCCGTCTCTTAGGTTGTTGGAAGAGAGTGTTTGTTATGCAGAGTGAATTGTCTTGGCAAAATTCTATCAGCCTATGTCCTGCTTCGTTTTGTTCTCCCAGGCCATACTTACCTGTAATTCCAGGTGTCATTTGACTGCCCACCTTAGCATTCCAGTCTCCTGTGATGAAAATAACATCTCTTTTAGGCGTGTTGTCCAGTAGGTGCTGCAGATCCTCATAGAACTGCTCTACTTCAGCTTCTTCAGCATTTGTGGTTGGGGCGTATATTTGGATCACTGTGATGTTAGATGGCTTGCCCTGAATTCGAATTGAGATCATTCTGTCATTTTTGGGGTTGTATCCAAGCACTGCTTTAGCCACTTTACTATTAATTATGAAGGCTACTCCATTTCTTCTGTGGTTCTCTTGTCCACAGTAGTAGATCTGGTGGTCATTTGATGTGAAGTGGCCCATTCCAGTCCATTTCAGTTCACTGATGCCCAGAATGTCTATCTTTAATCTTGACATCTCACCAATAACCACATCCAATTTGCCCTGGCTCATAGATCTTACATTCCAGGTTCCAATGGCGTGTTGATCCTTAGAACATCGGATTCGCCGTTCACCACCAGCACCGTCGGCCGCTAGCCATCCTTTCGGCTTTGAGCTAGCTGCGTCATCACGTCTGGGGCTAGTTGAGCTCATCCTCTGTTCCTCCCCAGTAGCATTTTGACCATCTTCCGACCTGGGGGTCTCATCTTCTGATGGTATACTGACATATCTCTGGTTGTACTGATCCATTTAGTTTTCACGGCAAGAATACTGGGGTGGGTTGCCATTACCTTCCCCAGGGATCACATTTAGTCTGACCTCTCTGTCATGACCTTCCCATCTTGGGTGGCCCTTCACGGTTTAGCTCATGGCATCATTGAGGTGCTCAAGCTCCAGCACCATGACAAGGTAACGATCCTTTGCTGAAGACCCAGTATTAACTTGATTCATTAATTAGAACATGTTGAATTGGTTGTCAGTCAATTTTTTTTTGTTGGTGCCTTCAAGTCAGTCTTGACTCCTGACAACTGTATGGACTGGTCCCTGCAGTTTTCTTGGTAAGGTTTTTCAGAATTGGTTTGCCATTGTCTGCTTTCTAGGGCTGAGAGAGAGTGACTGGCCCAAGGTCACCCAGCTGGCTTTGTGCCTAAGGCAGGACTAAAACTCACAGTCTCCTGGTTTCTAGCCTGCTGCCTTAACTACTACACCAAACTGGCTCTTACTGAAATAGAGTTAATGTAATTAAATGCCAGTAAATTTAATGATTTCTTGAAACTCTATAATTTTGTAGTTCTATAAACAATAATATTGCTTGACTCCAAACTGGGTCTCCCAGGTCAATTAATTAGCTATTCCTATTTAGTCAGCTTGAAGATTTTTACCCATAAAATTATTTTAAATGTGTGCACTTAGTGATGAAATCACATCCACTTTATTGCTTTTAATGTAAGTCATCATAATTGCACAATACAAAACAGTTGTAATCCAAGCACTATCTTGCAATGAGCAGTAAAATACCAGAATTAAATGCAAAATAATGTGGCTTTTAAAGCTGACAAAAAGGAAGTGTCTACAAGTGAGTTTAAAGCAAACCAGGCATTATATCATTACTAATTCAAACAATGACAAATTTCTGTACACATTTATTTTTGTTGTTGAATTATGCATGCTGCAATCACAAATAAAGAAAAGGTGCCAATGATATATCTAACTTGTTCCATTGATAGAAAAAGCTCCAATGGGGCTAATACAACATGGCTGCAAAAGTCTAACCATCTACTAAATGACAGGGAAGACTTAATTGCATCTCTTTTTGCTGCTATCTACTGGTCATTCAGAATTTTTGCAGTCTAGATGGGGTAACTCCAGGCTTCAGATACTTAGATAGAAACCTGGTTCTAAAATTATAATACAAACCCAGGACTCTTGGTCATCAAGCTCAACAAGACCCATGAAAAACATGGAAAAGACATTCCAGAATGTCCAGAAACAGGGAAAATAAATGGAAGCATTGAATTTTAGAAACCAGAGGGTAAGTGCTGCTGAGGTATGAGTTGCTAAATTACAGGGCGTTAATCTAGGAACCCACTGGAATCTAGGACCTCAAATTTGAGAATTTGCCAGAGGGGCCAAAAATATTATCTTGTTAAATACAATGCTCCATTTTTTGTTAGAGTTTCTTTTCTTTTTTTTCTGTCTATCCTAGAAATGGGAATGCAATTGGTCCCATAGATGTATTCTGGCGAACACTCTTGGCAGGATAATTGAATTATTGTAGATCACTTAGGATAGAGCCTAAATGTTTTTTAATGAACTATCAAAACCATCTCTACATGGGACATGTGCTTTTTGGATTTTCAAAAAGGAAAGATAAATACAAAATGCAAAACCACAAAGAATCAGGTTAGCCAACCTGAGTCCTAAGAGCCAAAACATGCATTGCTTTCTGTTTGACCTTGAGAATTTTCCAGACGCCTCTACATGTTTCTGACATTCTTTTTTTTTTTTTACAAACCTAACCATTTTCTTTCCTTGCTTCTTATTTTCTCAGATGTTCTCTGGTGACTTCTAAAACACTCTCACTTTCATTTTGCACAGCCAGTTCCATCTTGAGTGACTATCAGACTCCATCCCTGTTCTCTGGTTATGACGTGTCTTTTACCTTGCCATATAATCCTGTGCAATATTTATTATTATTTAATTTGCCATTAAAATGATCTCCTGCCTTTCTTCCCAGAACATGGCACTCTCACCTCCTGTTTTCCCCAACAAACAAAGCCCTGTAAAATAGATTGGGCTAAGAGATTAATGGCTGGACCAAAATGAGTTTTCATGGCTGTGGGTGAACTGTGCCTGGCTTTTCCTAGGCCAAGCCTAACATCTTATCCACCAAACTATATTGGCTGTCTGGTTCATTAACTGCCTGAATTACCCTACAATAAATGCTAAAATGTTGAGTAGATTACTGCTTCTGAATAACCATATGGACAGCTAATCAGTAAATTCTCTATACACTACTCATGGCTTGACAAGGCCAGCTATGTGTCTTGCTATGGAAAATTGAGAACTTTTTGCCCACAAGCAACAGACTCATGGAATTCATGCTACAAAATATAGTAGCATGGTAATATAATGCCTCTTCCAGAGCACCATGTCTTTTGATGGAATGTCTAGCAGGCCCTGGAAACAGAGAAGAAGCAGGACTATTGAAAATGAGACATCTCAGCCCAGGGAAGTGGGGAAGCATGAGAGACTCAGAGGAACTTCACCATAATTGCAATAGGTAAAAGTTGATCTGGAGAACTGCTTTAGCAGCTTTCAAGACTCCGAACCTTCCCCTACTAACAATAAAGATAAAACAAAACACATTTTCAGAAATCAAAGTGGTTCTTGTTTCCTGAGTTGCCTGCTTGCCGTTACTTGAAGAGAATTATGGACAGAAAGTTGTTGTCTTCCTAGGCAGCTCATGGACTTTCTAGAAGCACTGGGCAAGGACAATGATTCTAGGCATCAACTTGTTGTCAACAAATTACTTCTTTTACAATGTGTTATGTTATTTTATTCCTAAAATCTCTTTTTGAGAGATTCTCCAAGGTGCCAGATAACTTGGTCAGCACTGGATCCTGTGTTTTTTATTTATTTCTCAAATTTGTCACCGCCCATCTCCTCCCACCAGAGGGGCTCTGGGCGGTTTACAACAAAGTAATCAATAAAACAATAAACATACCATATAATTACAATATATATAAATATTCTCTATAAAATATGATTACGAACAATATAATAAATATAGATAAAAATAAAGTCCAGATGGCTATGATCCAATTCAGTCCTTGCATTGGAGGAGCATTTTAGGGCACTAGCCATACCCAGGCATGACTATTCCCCTCCCTGCCACAAGCCAGGTGGCAGAGCCAGGTCTTCAGATTACTCTGGAAGGCCAGGAGCGATGGCACCAACTTCACCTCCAGAGGTAGGATGTTCCAGAGGGTGGGAGCTACTGCAGAGAAGGCCCACCTCCTGGACCCGCCAGATGGAATTCTCTTACTGAAGGGGTCTGCAGCATGCTCTCTCTGCATGATCGGGTGGGACAGGTTGACATAACAGGGAAGAGACGGTCCCTCAGGTAACCTGGCCCCATGCCACGTAGGGTTTTAAAGGTGATAACCAACACCTTGGATTGGACCCAGAAGCAAACTGGTACCCAGTGCAGCTCACGTAGCAAAGGTGTTATATGCACCCTTCTAGGGGTGCCACAAATAGCCTGCGCGGCTGCATTCTGGACCAGCTGCAGCTTCTGGATACTCTTCAAGGGTAGCCCCATGTAGAGCGCATTGCAATAGTATATATGGGAGATAACAAGGTCATGAGTGACCATTCGAAGGGCCTCCCAATCCAGGAAGGGGCGTAACTGGTGCACAACACAAGCTGCATTCCTTGACTTCACTGAGTGGAGTGCCATTTGCGACTCCATTCAGGAAGCAATGATCTTGAATGAGTCCTAACTTCATGTAATAAGATTGTGAGAGTCAAGCCAACAGTCAGCAGTTCTCAGGGCAGAGAACTCAGTTAAGTTCAATGACCATTCAGCTTCAAGGCCATGAAGGAGAAAGCAAAAAGTCCATGGAACTGTGGCAGAAAAAAAGAGGCAATGGGGTTGAATTGCAGAGGCGTAAGAGGAAATTTGCAATCAACTGCTTTATAGTTTGCAATAAAGATATTTATCTAGCCACACTGAGTTATGTGTCCAAGAGCCTTTAGCTGAGGTCAAGCCTAGCTTTGCTGAGTCAACTTTAGTGTCCTGGAATTTCTGCTGAGTGTTGCCAGGAAGCCTGGCAGTGATGCTGGTCAAAGTAGGCTTTTAAATCCAATCCACCAGGACTCCTTTTAGGTTCTTAATCACATACTCAGAAGAGTAAAATGCAGGCTGATGATGCTTCCCAGGTAGAAATCAACTTGCAAGCAGCTGTATCTGGACTAAAAAATGTGCTGTGCAATTTGGAATCTCCAAATGACATATAGTTTATGTGTTGAGAAGGCAAATCTCCAAATTAGCAGACATCATCTCAAATCTAGTCACCCAGTGGGGGGATGTATGGGGCACAGCAGACCCTACTGTGATGTAGATTGTGATAAAGTACAGGCAGCCTGATGGCTTCCAGAGGTGGTGGCACATATTGTTGCCAGTCTGTTTATATATGTGGGATAGGCCTTTCCCTAGGGCAGAAGGGGGACCTGCAACTTGTTTGATATGGATGAACCATAAGTCCTAGACTTCATAGCTATTGGTCATGCTAGTCTCGGACTTGAGGGGCACCAGAGTTCAAGAATATCCAGAGAGATGCAGTTTCCACATTAAAGAAGATGAACACATAATTCAGACAGAAAGAGGTGGTAGAATGCCAGACTGTACCACTACACATTCACCCGGTCTGCTTATGCAGTGGTGTTGGAAAAACCTTCTGGTCCCCTTCTTAATCAGCACAACAGAGAGCAACAATTTTCCAGTCTTATAATTAATATCCTACCTTACTGTGTTCAGAGTTGTTTTGTTTTGCAGCTCACAATCCTGAATTCCGTTTCCTCTGTCTATCACTTCTTTCAAATGGTTTGTCATCAGGTTAAGTGGATTTGAAACTGCTACTGTGTTATTGTATACTCTTCTTTTGTGGGTACATCCTTGTGTTTGCACACAAGGATGGGGCAACATCCTTATTGTTTAGCCTATGTTTTCCTGAATGAACCATGAGAGGAATTCATTCTGTTTACACCACACTTGTTTCTTACATTAAAGCTGTCTCAAAAGCCATCGACTTTTAAATAAATAAATAAATATACTTCTGGTTAGCTTAGCTATACATGTCCAGAAATATTTAAAGGATGCTGACAAAATAACTTTTAGGTGGTGGACTCCAGTTTCACCTGGGAAATGCAAGAAAAGCACAAAACTAGCACAGAGGATCAAGCAGAAATTAAAGCAGTAGACAAGTGCTTCCCAGAACTCTTCAGCCCAACTGGGGGAGGAGAGCTGGATATGGCTAATTGTGAACCAAAAATTGTCTTAGAATTTCTCAAAGGTTCTCCTCCTTTCTCTTTTTCTACCTAATTCTCTTGGAGCTTGAAAACGTCTTTCAGATTTCTCCTGGGAGTATTTTCATTTTACTTTCTTGAGGGCAAGAACAAGGGGGATTATTGTTGCTACTGTCTTCTACTGTATACCTTTCCAACATTCTGAAATCCTTTTGACTACTCGTGTCCCAGTATGAAACCAGCCAGCCAGCCAACCAACTTCAATGGGAGCAATATCCTTCTGTTGTCTTCCTTTGGGATTTAACTGAAGTGGGAAAAGTTAGAGACTACTGACTGTAGAATGAAAGAGTAGACATTCCCCCACACCCACGTCTTGAACACCTTACAGCTGAAGAAGTGCAAGAACACCACCATCCTCCCTTAAAAATATCTCCGAAATTCTTTTTTCATTTGAAATGATTTCTAAAGCAAATTCCCTTTCATCAAATTGAATGAGTTCTGTAGGAGAAAGAAATTATCCAGGAACATTTGTCTGTGGGACGCGAGACAGGAGGTCTGTGCCAGCAGTCAAAGGGGGGCTTCACAAAGCAAGTTGGGGCAAGTAAAAACACCCTTCTTCCAAGTGTTATTTGAAGGCTGTCTGTCTGTCTGACTACTGATACCAAAGCATAATACACAGCTGCTTTGCTTTGCTGGCAGTCCCAATGGAGATGTTGCCTGTGCATGGGAAACATAGAAAGCTTTCAGAGCAGTGATGCAAGCCATACAAGCCTTCCAAAGCATGTGGCTGCTTCAGCATTTTGAAGAGAAGGGCTTTGCTTGCACTAACATGCTTTGTGAAGAATGTAGCTCTACTAGGCAGGCCTTACTGCCCAATTATTTTCCCTTATTTTTATTTGATTAACTGCAAGGGGCAACATCACAAGCTAGGTGACAATACTATGCTTATTGTCTCTCTGTGTGTGTCCTTGTCAAGGACCAGAAGATGAATGGTGATAATACCTTTACATTGGTGGACAATATTCAGTTAAAAAATTGCAAAAGACTCCCTCCCCCACTTTTTTAAAAAAAATTTTGATGGAGAAAGCGGGTTAAGAAAGAAGAAATGTAAAAACAATCAGAAGAATGTCTCCACTCCTTTAGATATGCACATATTATACTAGGTGGGGAACTTTAAGAACAGCGCAAATTAGCATGGAAGAAGATTACCATTGAGACAGGCAAACTGGTGCCCTCCAGATGTTTTGGACTTGAGTTCCCATCAGCCTGAGTCAGCATGCCGAGTGGCAATTGGCCTGAGTTTGCAGAAGCTGCAGTCAAAAACATCTGGATGGACCATCTTGCTTATATCTGGTTTACATTATAACTTTCTCCAGAGATAGTCATCCATGTACGTATAATTTTTTGTCACAAGCAAATGGAGTTTTAAGTATCAAAGCTTGGTTAAACATGAGTTGTTTGGATGAAATCCTGAGCTAAGGAATATTTGAGGAGGGGAGAAGACATTTCTTGAAATGTTTGGGCTAGATCTGAGTGAAAGTTCAGCTCATGGAGTAGTCAGTGATTACAGCTGCAAATTATACAGTCCTCCTACCCACAGAATCGTCTGGCTATAATTGCTACTCCAGTAACACTGGATTGATGATGTCTGTTGAATCACTGAATTTCACTGAACCTCTGGCAGTTCTTTAACCTACTGAATTTGGGTTGGCAGTTTGCACATGGTATCCAGACACCATGACAAGGTTGTCATAATATTTACATGGTGTGATTGTGTGGTTTCAAATCCAATGGGCTGCTGACACAATACAGGTTTTGTCACATGATCTATGAGTCTGGGAAGGCCATGCTGTATTTTCTTTTGTTCACTTGGGATGTGAGAGCTTGCCCAATGTTGAGGGCTGTCACTGACTCATAGCTTCATTTTGTGTGAAAGCTTTGGGTTAAGGGAAGGGGGAATCCTGGGCAAAGTGCAAAATTGTAAAATTGTGTAAAATCCTAGAGTTAACATCTAGTAACTCAGGTAAAGGAATTAACCAGCAGCTATTGGAACAAACAGTATTGATCTAGATGGAAAAACATTGATCTTGTATAAGGCAACTTTCTATATATGATATTACAGTATTTCAAAATATATACTAGCAAATTTGTGCCTTCCAGATATGTTAGATTGCAATGGTATGGATTCCCATACTGTAAAGGTATGTGGGAAAGACCTTGGGAGACGGGGGGAAGAGATGCTGCTTAGGGAATGATGAGGTAAGAGACGGCATCGCCTGCAGCTGCATAATGGGCAGAGAAAGAGACTCAGAAGGGACCCTCCCTAACTTCTCACACTGTAAAGGAGAAGGTGGGAGATTTGTACTTTCAGTCTTGCAAGATTCTGTTAACGTAGCCTTACAATAAAATAGTACTAGCTCATCTGGTCATGTTTCCTGTCTGGTCTGCCTGGGAAGGCACAACTCACTTGTGGAACTTAATCTACCAGTAGAACATTAATGTCTTCAGAAAGATAGAAAAAACTGTGGCTCAGTGTAATAGTATGTGGGAAAGACCTTGGGATACTGGATGAAGAGATGCTGCCAAGGGAACAGTCAGATAAGAGACAGCATAGCCTGCAGCTCAATAGTGGGAAGGACAAGAGGCTCAGAAGAGACCCTCCCTAGTCTTGGGATGTAAAGGAGACAGGGGGAGAATTGTACTTTCAGACTTGCAAGATTCTGTCAGTGTAGCTTTACAATAAAGTAGAATTAGCTCATCTGTGATTCCTATCTGGTTTACCCTGCAAGGCCAACACTCTCCAGATAGCAATTTTCATCAGTCTCAGCTAGTGTGTCCAATGATAATAGTTGCTGGGATCTGTAATCCAACAACATCTGGAAAGCAATGCATTTCCCACTCCTATCCTAGAGTACTCAAGATACTGGAATTCAGAATGGCACGGGGTCAGAAATTCATATTAAGAAACATTGCCACTTGACAACTGAATTTGCTTTCTTACTCCTAAAGTTGTTATGGTTGATGTAATTCTTAGAGAATGTCTCTAAATCTCTTGTCACCATCACATCCCTGTCTAGCCTTTTATTAAAGCATCTATGCAGTCTAGGAAGGACGGAAGGAAGAAGGAAGGGAAGGGAAGGGAAGGGAAGGGAAGGGAAGGGAAGGGAAGGGAAGGAAAGGAAAGGAAAGGAAAGGAAAGGAAAGGAAAGGAAAGGAAAGGAAAGACATACAGTATATACTGTAACATAGCCTTTTTCATCATTTTTAGGAAAAAATCTGGCTTGAGATAATATTTACTGCTGTTGAAAAAGAAATAGAAATGCATTTCCCATCTGGGGTTAATTTAGAAACATATTATGATCAGATGTCCCGTTAAGTGGGAGAAAGCACAGATGGAACTCCGATGATGACCTTTCCTCAATATAACCAAATTAGACAGCTGGTTCTTGTTACTGAATTTATTGTCTCTTATAAGCCACTAGGCAAGGATAACCCTAATAGGAAAAACCCACGTTTTCACTCTGCTTCATCTCTGCGCACGGTTTCATTTGTTCAGATGCCAAAGAAAATGAAAGCAAAACTTCTCCACTTGCTATTCTCTGGGATTGGTCTTAATTTAACTTTCTGCTAAATGTGAAAAGTATTCCTCTGGCCTAAAGAGCTATAAGGGAAACACAGGTTGCCAGTTTATGGGGACTGTTTACAAAGAAAAATAGTTGATTTTCTGAAATGTTTTACTAGCTTCACTGTGAGTTCTATTAGTTTGTTCACCAAACCCCAGCTGGGACGTCTCAAACACCAGCAGTTCCTGTGGGCCAATCCATTAGTTACTCCACCCATTTGCACTAGCTGCTAGTCCAAAGACTTAATCTGATTACTTTAAGAAGGTCACAGAGATTTACACCATCCAATAAAATCTGCTGTCCTTCATGGCTCTGAAACTAAATGTGAATGCCTCTATGCCCAGTCTGTAAGGGAAGGGAGGGGGCTGATTGCAGGCATACACGTGTTCAGTTTGTGGACTGATGCAGTTTCCAACTCTTTCATGACTGGATAATCAGATCTAGGATTGATTGTCTAGACAAGATGCATGCAAATAATTTCAATGGCTGCTTAGTCTTTAAGACAAAAATGCCAGGAAGCACATGTGAATAATTTATCTGGGCAAAAAGGCTGCCTGTTGCATGAAATAGGAAATACAGTGGGGTTCACCCAGGGGAAAAAAAAATGGAATTCTCTTGATTAACGAGGAGTGGACTAAATCTTTCCCATAAAAACAATAGACGCAGAAATCCCATTTCAGATAGATGACTAGGCAGGTCTGTTCTAATGTATTAGAAGGTTAAGAAACCGATGTGTGATTTGAAGACTTCATTTGGTTAATGAATTAAAATGCAAAAGAAAAAACAACAACCCCATGTAGTCATAGAACACCATGGAGCATTCCATTCCTGAGAAAAATGCCAAAATCTCGATTTCAAGACACTCACTAATGGCCACAGGCAAATGAAATTAGCATACCAGTGCATTAATTAGATTCACTAGAAAGGGGGGAAAAAGTGTACCTGTCTGAATCAAAACAACAGCAGGTAAAGCTGTCCTCATAACACCAAAGCACAGATTGTTGGCAACTTAGCTGAGAGCATTCCCCATATTCAAGAAATTGGGATGAATCTCAGATGAGGAGTTTTGTACTACTACAGTGGTAGTTGAGCCTGTTCCTACCAGTATCAGGAATCACAAAGATAGTAACTCTAAGAAGGAGGCTATGCAGTGCCAGTTCCAGCTTTTGGAGAGTTCCTCATGCAGAATTTGTCTTCACCGGCACTGTTGCCATTGTTCATTCACTTTCTATGCCACCGGGCCGATGCCACACTATCTCCCTGAAGGAGAGGACAAGGTGTGCAGGAATTACTGAGCTGGCATCGTGCTTCCATTTCTGAACCAAGGAAGAATGACATGAGAGTGAGCAATTAGAGGAACTAGGACCACATAAAAGGAGACTTTGCTGACACTAAGGGGTCTTCTGCTATGCCAATACATATGGTAATATAGAATAATCCTTGTGATCCCAAGTGATTAGTACAAGGAGTTAACAGGCGGGGCCTATTTGTATCAGAACGTAATTTCAGAATGTGTTTGACACTGATTCAGTGTGTGAAGGAGAATTTATTTATAGGCTTACAATGAACACAGAATAAAAAACAATAAAAACAACCAGAATTTAAAAAAAAAAAACAAGATAAAAATAGCAGTCGGGAACACTCATAAACACTTGGACCAACCATGAAATGGGCTCACCCATGCTATCAGGGCCCCAGGCTTGATAGTAAAACCAGGTTTTTAGTGCCTTTTGAAAGGCCAGCAGGGTAGGAACAAGTCTAATTTCTGGAGGGATGATATTCCAGAGGGGAGGGGGCGTGGCAGAAAAAGCTCTCCTCCTGGGTCCTGACAGATGACACTCTTTCACAGATGGGGCATGGATCATGCTTCTCCTGCCAGATCTAACAGGTTGGGTAGACATCACTGAAGAGAGACAGTCCCATAAGTAACCATAATTATAAGACTAGATAAGTGTAATGATTGCCTATCCCAATAGACTCAGACTCACAAGCAGGTACTTAATGATATCTGATTTAGTAGAAGAATAGTATGCAAATACAGAGAAAGCTGAGAATGAGTAAAAGCACGCCAAATACAAACTAAAAGCCCTCGGCTCAAACCGTAATCCCTCCCCTCGCCCTGCCGTTGCAAACTCCCCCCCCCCCAGGTGCTGGTAACCATTTCTACTGATGTAACCTTGAACACATGAGATAACCCAAACACATTCCAACCCAGCAGCCAACAGATAACAACCCCACGAGATGGAATCCTCCTCCCTTCCCATATGAAACACATATCAGCGAAATGACATGCGAAATGTTACGATGTACCAGCAACATTGGAATGGCGAACATGACATACCGCCCCCCCCAAAAAAAATACTAAGCAGCAGGTTTCATAGGATAAGCCAGATGAAAGCGTCTAACCAAAACAGGGGATTGAACATCGCGGGCAGCCACCCACTCAGGGTGGGGGAAATGCTTCCAGCGAATGAGGCACTGCAAGGTGCCATGAAGCCTGCGAGAATCAAGGACCTCCTTCACCTCAAAATGTTGTTGTCCGTCAATCATGATTGGCGCAGGAGGTGTAGGTTGCAGATGCCATCGATCGGAGTGGTTGACAGGCTTGAACAAGCTGCAATGAAAAACAGGATGTAAACATCTAAAATTGTGTGGCAAATCCAATTTAAATGTGACAGGGTTCACAATTCGCACAATGGGAAAAGGACCAACAAATTTAGGAGCCAATTTTTTCGAGGGCTGAGGAGACTTAATGAACTTGGTTGAAAGATAGTCCTTATCACCAACTTTAAAAGTAGGTTGAAGGGCCTGTCTCTTATCAGCATGCAGTTTATAGGCGGACTGGGCATCTGCCAACGCTCGTTGAATTACTGGCCAGGAATTGGCCAGGTGCACAGCCCAATCAGAAGCAGAACAGGGTGGTGTAATGGGTTGAGGCAGATCAGGAATGGGAACAAAATCCCGGCCAAAAACAGTACGGAAAGGGGTGTGCCCTGTGCTCTGATGGACGGCGTTGTTGTAAGCCACTTCAGCAAAAGGCAGGAGATCAACCCAATTGTCGCAAAAATTGTTCAAGGGTCGAATTAAGAGCCTCTGTAGATCTGTCAGTCTCCGGATGCGACACAGTGAACAATGCTTGCTTAGTGCCCACCAGCTTTAAAAATGCCCTCCAAAACTGAGAAGTAAACTGTGGTCTGTGTTCCGTGGTCTGTGACCAAGCGGGAGGGGCTCCCATGAATCCTGTAGATGTGGACTAGGAATAGACGGGCTAATTGCTGAGCAGACGGAATGGAGGCACATGGAATGAAATGGGCTTGTTTAGAAAAGTAGTCCTTCACCACCCAAATCACAGTCTTTCTCTGACTAGGAGGCAAATCAACAATAAAATCCATGGAGATCTCCTCCCAGGGACGGGAGGGACTGGCCACCGGCTGCAGCAAGACTTGTGGTTTGCCCCCCTTCCATTTCGACATGGCACAGACAGGACAAGAAGCAACATATTCTTTGACATCACATCTCAATGTAGGCCACCAGAATTGCCGGCGCACCAGGTGTAAGGTTTTCACAAAGCCAAAATGACCAGCCACTTTATCATCATGAGATCTACTCAAAATCTCCCTTCGCAAACTGTCAGGGACATAGACGTGGTTCTGCTTCCATGCGAAGCCTCGGTCAAATGTAACATTGTCTCTATTCACTTGCAACCAAGTGTCAGATTTCAGTTCCAAGAGAAACTGTTGTTGCAATTGCGAAGGAATCGACGTTCTTCCCCCAGCCGGTGAAACTGAAGCTGAGGGCAGCTGTGCACAAGTCTGACTGTGTGTGACAGCTTGCAACCCCAATTGGGGTGCTGTCCACACTGTACCCACAATGTCAGGTGCCTGGACTGAATCCTGGGGCAGGGGGGAAAGCGCATCAGCCAGGAAGTTTTTCTTGCCTGGAATGAACTTCAATTTAAAATCAAAGCGACTGAAAAATTGAGCCCAACGGATTTGCTTAGGACTGAGCTTACGGGGTGTACTAAGCGCTTCCAAATTCTTATGGTCAGTCCAAACCTCAAAAGGACATTTGGCCCCCTCTAAGAGGTGGCACCATGCTTCCAAAGCAGCCTTGACTGCAAAAGCCTCTTTTTCCCAAACATGCCATTGCCTTTCTGTCTCAGAAAATTTGCGAGACAAATACGCACAGGGCTTCAGGCAGCCCGCAGCATCCGCCTGCAACAAGAGCGCTCCAATGGAGAAATTGGAAGCATCCACTTGAACCACAAAGGGTCTAGTGGGATCAGGGTGTTGCAGAATAGGTTCAGCAGTGAACAGGCTTTTGAGTTTGTTGAAAGCCAACTGGCATTCAGGTGTCCATCAAATTTAATGCTAAAGTCCTTTACCCCCACTCCGGGCGGCCCCTTCGCCACAGCTGGATGGTCGGGCTTCCTCCTAGCCCCCCAAGGATCTCCGCTCTCGAGGAGGGGACCTTGAAATTCTCACCCTCGGTGCTCTTACTTCCTCTCGGTGCCGGGTCCTACTCCTTTCCTCTGGGGAAGGTGGGGGCGAAGAAGGAGTTGAATACCTATGACTGGACTCCTCTCTCCTCCTCTCCCGTGGACCCCAGTCCATGGACATTTTCCGAAACATAAATTCTATGGACTCCAATTTAGCTTCCACCAGTTTTATATGATCAGGGGTTTGGGAATCCTCCTTTCTCTCCTGCCTCACCATGGTTGGGGACAACGGGTACCGCTGCTTCCAAGACACTCTTGACGTCCCTGGTAGGGTTCCCTGTGTCTCATTCCAGGGGAGCAACTCGCCTGGTGACTCGCCGGTCAGTCCAGGGGCTCTTTTACCTCCAACCTCCTCGTCTCCTAGGCTGAAGCTCGACCCCTCCCGAACTTCTGAAGTCTCTCGAGGAGGGACTCTCTCCGTTCTTATTACTGTAGAGTCGGGTTCCCCCTCGCTCGATTCTTCGCTTTCCACGGTTTGTGGATTTGGTTTGCTCATCGCTAGCACTTCCCCTCACAAAATAAATCTGGAAAGGGGCTAATGGAAAAAAATTTGGATTCTCAGCTTTATGTAATGATTGCCTATCCCAATAGACTCAGACTCACAAGCAGGTACTTAATAATATCTGATTTATTAGAAGAATAGTATGCAAATACAGAGAAAGCTGAGAATGAGTAAAAGCGCGCCAAATACAAACTAAAAGCCCTCGGCTCAAACCGTAATCCCTCCCCTCGCCCTGCCGTTGCAAACTCCCCCCCCCCCCAGGTGCTGGTAACTGTTTCTACTGATGTCCTGGGAAAGTAATATTGAACACATGAGATAACCCAAACACATTCCAACCCAGCAGCCAACAGATAACAACCCCACGAGGTGGAATCCTCCTCCCTTCCCAGATGAAACACGTATCAGCGAAATGACAAGCGAAACGTTACGATGTACCAGCAACATTGGAACGGCGAACATGACGATAAGTAGCTACAGAACTTCTGGTGGCTTCTTTGGGAAATATGTAGTTTTACATCTAGTGCCAATTGGCCTGTAAGGGTGCCTAGGAGACCATTTTCTCTAGAAATTGAATAATTAAAATAGCTTAAATTCCATCAGGTTTTATATTGGATATATGTGGGAAGTTGTCCTCCAGCTCAGACCATTGTCTCATCTAGTTGAGTATTATCAAAATTGACTGGTGGACATTTTCCAGAGGTTCAGGCAGATGTCTTATCAAGATCTATATGGAGGAATCAGGGATCCAGTGTAGGTCCTCTTGCATTCAAAACAAAGTGCTTCCATTTTGAATTGTGGTTTAGTGTCTGACATGCAATATTGGTTAAATCCAGAAAATCCCACTCTGGTATACCTTTTAAGGAATCTTCTAGAAAGTTGAACATCTGACATAATACCTCAGAAAGGCTGCACACTGGCTGTGTTCATACACACTGGCTGAATTGACCTATTTTCTGGGTTAGAAGACTACATAGAATCATACGCAAACAGCCTAAAGTAACCAACCAGGAGATACGCTAACCGTGCTGTGCAAACACAGCTGCTGGTTCCTTCACTGACCTAGTTAGGCATGTTGTATAAACATGGCAGCCACATTTTGCCCAAAGCTACATTTGAGACATATTTATATGGAAGTTATTGCTGGGGAAAGAAGTATGTGATTTTATGTGATTTCATTGCTTTTTTACATTTCTTCCTTTCTTTGAGGCAAACTAAGAGTTTCAATAAAAATAGCCACATTTTCCTACTGTGAAGGATGGGATTAGCCCACAAGCATCCAGAACTGTTTGGCCGTAGAGGGCTAGATGGCTCCCTTCCCTCTCTTCGGCTCCTGTGATGGCCTCCGTTGGGCCTCCGTGCCAAACTGGCTTCATTTTCTAATTGCTATGGATTTTAAATTCCCCTTTGCCTGATGCCAGATGGCAGTTCCAGCATAAGAGTAAACATTCAGGATGTTGCATGTGCTATCCCAATATACCACTCAGGTATGCTCCTTCTGTAATATGAATGGACCTGCATGCACAAGATAGTGATTGATAGGAAACAGAAGGCACTGAATAGAGATACAGCACAGGGCCTTCTTCTCCTATGGTTGTTTAGCAATTGTCATTTAACATTTATCAGGGGCAGTTTTACATTATAGACATGGAGCAGGCCCATGAATGCTTTGTCTGAGACTCCAGCTGAAGAAGTATTTGATTTATTCATTGTAAAAATAATAGAATAGAATAGAATAGAATAGAATAGAATAGAATAGAATAGAATAGAATAGAATAGAATAGAATAGAATAGAATAGAATAGAATAGAATAATGGGATGGGATGGGATGGGATGGGATGGGATGGGATGGGATGGGATGGGATGGGATGGGATGGGATGGGATAGAAAAAAAAGAAAGAAAGGATAAAATAGTAAAATAACATAAAATAAAAAATAAAAATAAAATAGTATCATTACTATGCAATTGCGCTGTCTTTCAAAGAACTGATACATATTGCTTGGCATGACAGCCCTTCTTTTGCCCCCATTCTGTAATTTCCTGCAAGTCTTTAAAAGAATGATTATTTCTTATTGTGTAGTCCTGGCATGCCACCTAGTTAGATAAATGCTCAAACAAGTATAAATTAAATATTCATGCTCACTCATGCTTCAACTAGATATGTCACTAATTAGATAATTAAATAGCTCAAATAAATAAATAAGTACTAACCATCATCACCATCACCCCACACACAGGAAGAGCAGAGGACACAGAGAGATTTCAGATTGTTACTAATCACTCAGAGCCACTGCAACCTAAAATTCCTTGCTGGAAATTGTGCCCCATTAGCTGATAATCGAAGTGTATAAAGTTGTATACTTCGTTACTACTGGGCTACAAGCTTGGACAGACTTCCAAGGGGGTAAATTCTCCCTCTAGCATTTAGAGGATTACACTGCCTGTGAGTTGCATTTCTGCTTACATTATGACAGAACTCAGTACATGTGGACTCCAATTCTGTTTTTATCCCCCTCCCCAAACCCCTAAGATTGCACTGCCAATTTTCAGTTGCACAATTTTTTAGTATCCTTTTTCTGTTATTACATCTATACCCAGCATTTCCAGTTTTGTTTTTTTTTAACATTTCTTACAGGCTTATTTTACTTCATTTAATTTTGAAACCTTCCCATAATGTTCAAACTAACAAAGGGAAAAAAGGTAGAAAATTCCAATCCTGTCTTGTAATCACACTGATTCATCGCTACAAACCCTCAGCTCGGCTATGTGTGTGGGTCTATGTTTAAAAAAGAGCTCCCATTCTCCCAACGACAGAACTTTGCTTAACCTTGCAAGGAATCCCATGAGAATACCCCTAATCTCTTCAAACCTGGAACTTTTTGCTTTCCTCTTATCTGAACCATTACACAGTTAAATTATAACAGTTAAAATTATAGTTAAGTTTCAAACTTCAAGTCATCACATGCTATGATTCAACTGTACCAACCATTCAGCAATTGAACCAACAAGCTAGAATGGTGATGGGCTGTCTTTCCTAGATATCTTCCAGCAAAGGCTGGATAGACATTTGTTAGGGATGCTTTAATTTAGATTCTCGTACTGAGCCAGGAATGGGGTTCAATAGCTAAATGAGTTTACAGAATATTAGATAGCTTTCCTGAATTTAAGCCAATGATGACTTTTAAGAAGGCCACCTTTGCTCTTTGACTACCAGATGCTAAGGAACGTGATAGAAGGGTTTAATTATCCTCATAATCTTCTTCCCAAGAACTTCCCAACTGCTCAAAACAGGTCCTTGGTCTAACTGGATCTTTAATCCAGCCAGTCTTTAATCCTACATATGTATCCAGCTTCAACATTTGCTAGAAATGCAGCACCAACTACAGCAGAGTTGAAACTTCTCAAAGTACTTTTTTTTCAGAAGTTGTTTTCCTGAAAAATATTTCTGAGGGGTTCACTTTCCCCCACCCCATTATATCCTCACCTCCAAGAGGAATTTATACATCCCCCAAGCCAATATTCCTCACTATTGTATAGGAAAAATACCATTTAGGAATTTTCTTGAACAAAGTGGGGAGAGAATCGAGCAGACCACCAGTTCTGCAGGTCTGAAGAGGAAATGGACTTGCATTTTCTTCAGTGTGAGTAATAGAGCTCTCTGCTATAAGTTTGCCATTAAAACAAAACAAAACAAAACAGGCTGTGTAAAGCTTATAAAATAATTGACCCTCCTCTTTTGGGAGTGGGTATATCTGATTCTGGCATTAAAAAAAATTAATGGGAAGTTGGCCAATCAGAAATGGGTTTCTGAAAACTGATTGTGATGTGGAGAGGTCATATCCTAGTCAACTAATGCCTGATTGCCACATACTTTTTTAAAAAAAATCTCACAGGTTCCTAATACATACTGTAAAAACCACATGGCAGGAAGGGATAGCATCTTTAATTTGATGATGGGAAAAAAACGTGCTTTCAAGCTATTTTCTCCATAGGAGAAAAGATTTGAGTAACATTGATGAGTTTTATTGTACAACCTTTTCTCCAAAATTCTGTAGTCTCCCTGGTTTTCCATGGGTCTGCTGAATCCCAAAGGATGTCCCAAAGGATACTTTTTGAGATCAGAAATCAGGAATGGCCAGGGAGGCTGCAGATTGAAGGAGTAACAGGATAAAATAAACTTCAACATCAAGGTCTCCCTGCAGCAATGAAGTATGTTCATAAAGATCATCAAAAGGATTTTTAAAATAAATTCTATAGCACCCTGAAATTGGGGAGGGGCTGCTTTCACATTAAAAGGTGCTTTCACACTAAAAGAAAACTCTACAGAATAGGAAGATGCTTTGTATTAATCCAGATGCCACTGAATTTGTTGGAAACTCGTTAAAACTCAGATCTTTAGTCACGATGTCCGTCTATTTTCCTGCTGCTAGGACTGGATTGGGGCCAGCATTTTCTGTAATGAGTGATGATGGCACAGAGCGAATCTGTTTTGTCTATACAGTAATGGGATCATTCTCAGCTCTTCAAAGTTAAGCTGCTCCTATGACATCAGTAAACAACTACTGTTTATACCAAAATATAGATTTCCTTTGTGCTTTGCTTAAGTCCTCGGTAAACCATATTTATGTTATTATTGTTTATGTTTCCAGAAGCCAGTGGGAAGGTGGCATTGTTTCTGCTTATTTGGTTTTATGAGTCATGCCCATTGAGGTAGTTATTAAGTCCAAGATGTGGGAAGGAACACTGAGAAATGAGTAGCTCCTTCAGAAGACAATATATGCTGGGCTAAGGTTTGGGAATCTATCATTCACATGCTTATCCAAGATTTTGTTTAATTCTTCCAAAATGAGCCCACCCAGGGAAGGGATTTTTTTTTTAATTTAGAGTTTGATTTTACCCTAGGATTCAATATGTTTATACAGATAAATGGGATACTACTTAATAACACCTTGAGATTAGGGTAGGATATGGAATTATCAAGAACACTTTCACCCAAGGTTCTATCTTCTCCGGTGGAGGAAATAATGATGGGGGTAAGTCACAGTTACAAAGAAAAGGCCAGAATTCCATAATGGTGATGGTGTTCAGAACTAATTTTATAATGGAAAGAATGCTTGGCCATGCTCTTCAAATCAATGGTGTGACATTGACTGGAGTAGGTTGATGCCAGCTTTGGTGATTTGTTTATTTTTAAATGTAGAATTATGGCTCTGATATTTCTGGGAAAATGCACTCTGCAAAACTCAGGGGCTGGACCATGTAGGTTTCAGAACCAAACAAGCCTGGAGTACTAGCTAAACTTTTGTGACTCAGAGCTATCCTTTCCCTGCAGCCCAGCTTTGTTAAGCATTCAAACAAAGAAACCCCAAAATCTAGCCATCACCTCCATCCACCATACCAAAGCTTCACAACCTGCAAGCAGATGCCCAAATCTTCAAAGCCAAATAAGATTTCCAAAAGTTGAAACCAACTCAGAATGTCTGTGGCTTCAGAAGGGGAAAAGTGAGCCAGAGTGTGAAGCAGTTCAAGACCCAAGCCTTGTGCGGAAACCTAGGGTGACCTTGAGCCAGCCATTATTTTCTCAGTCCAACTCAACTCACAGCTTCTTAGAGTTGGGTGGGCTTAACAAATCCAATAAATAAATAAATAAATAAATACATATCAAGGGAGAAGACCCACCCCACACCCCCTGTGTAGGTGACTTTAAGCTCTCTAAGAAGACATGGGATATAAAGCTAATAAATCAAGAGACAAATGACTGAGGGGAAATTATTCAATTCTAATTTCAGTGAAGCTTAAATGCCAAAGCTATTAAATCAGATTCAGTTTTGACCTGGCCACATATTTTGGAATGTAGCTCCTGAGAAAGAGCTAAACAAAAATAAATAAGAGAGCCTAAAAACAGCTGTGTACCGCTTTGTCCTACCACAAATGTTCCTTCAGTGTTCATTCCTCTGTCCAAACATACTGTCCCCTAAGGGCAGAATTATTCCTGCACCATATCTTTGGTAGTTGTTCTGGGTTTGGCCCCTGAATGTTCTAAAGTAGGCCACTCTTTCTGGCCTGCTCTGAGCCCTGACATTGGCTTTGGAATTCAATCTTTTTCTGATTCCATTTTCAGGATGCCAGAAGTTGACATTTGGAATTCTGACACAAATTGTCTGACCGACACCTTCTCAAGGCAATGTGAGGATTACACACTTCTCTGTGTGTCACAATGGAATTTTCAACTCATAACAAGCACACCCAAATCCAAATGTGTTTTGAAATGCATACGTGGGATGAATTACATTTAGAAATTAATATATAATACATGTTTATTTATGATATGCATAATGTGTGAGAATATATATATTCTCACACACATTATGCATATATATATATACATACTGTGTGTGTGTGTGTATTTTGAGGGGTCACAAATTACATGTGGAACTTGGATGGACTAGACTTACAAATGAAGAAATGTACAATTGACATGGACCGAAAATAACCATCCATCATATATTGCTTGGAAGGGGGAGTAAATCATTTAGCAATGAATAATACTGAAGAATAAGATGTGTGAAGTGTGAATCCATAAGGATGGATTGCAGTGAGATAGCAAGCATGTCTCCAGTTTCCCCTCCGACATGATGGAGGGGATATAAATGCAGTTAACGAAAGGGCTAAGGAACTTGGCATTCTTAGAAAGTCAAACGAGCAGGTTGATGCAGCTCATTGTTAAATTTGGAAGTGTGCCCACTTTCTCAGAAAAAAATGTAAACAATTAGCTGCAGTAGTGGAGAACATCCTTGGAGAGCTCAACTTAGTGGCAGGAGACAATCTCACTACCTGCTTTCTGGGAAATGTGGATTTTGTGTATGGCCACATCTACCATAGTAGCCATTTTGTTCTCAAAATTCCAAAAGCCTTGATAGGTCCCCCCAAAATTTCCGGTACTAGAACAGATTGATTGGTTTTGTATCAAAAACATGGACTATCCAATCATGGAAATCTCTCTATTTTTTTTGTTAATTATATTTTGAATTGGAGATTTTATGATCTTCCTATGCAGAAACCATATGCTCTTCTTCAGAGTATTATCTCCCTCCCATGAGGTTTCTGACAGAGACAGTGCCAAAATGTGACTACTGAGGGCCTCCTTCCAACATGTTTTCCTTCTTCACTGATAAATAAACAAACACCAACCATGTTCTTTGGCAAAATACTGTCATAGCTTATTGACTTTCTGGAAACATTTTCTTGAAAGCGAAATTTACAGTTAACTAGAAAAGCATTTTGGAGGTAAAAAAAAAAATGCTCCTATTCTGACCACAGGCTTGCCAGTAGTTACGCAACAAGACCTGACTACAAATTGAAAAATAGGCTAAGTATTATTCCAACTCTCAGCTCATGGTTTTGACTAAATTATAATTTGAGCTTCCACCCAAACAAATGCCTGACTTTGACTCTTCCATCCTCCCTCAAACACACACACACACACACGCACACACTCCATACTTTTCTGTAGGCAATGAAAAATACCACATCTCGAAAATATCAAGCACACTGAAGAGAAAGAGAGAAAGACAACAAAGTCCAATCTGAAAACGTAAAAAGCAAATCAGGAATTTGGGATAGCAAGGAAAGAGATCTAGGAAGTAATCCTGTCCCATGGATTAGGGAATATAATTCAAAATTATTAGATTTTCTGGGAGGAGTTATGTTGGAGTACCTTGTTGTTCATCTATAGAAATGAGAGAAAAGAAAAAAGAAAAGAAAACTGACTGCATCAGCAGGAGGAAGGATGAGAAGCAGTAGGTAAAGGTCAAGGGAGAAAATTTGGAATAAACATTAGAGAAACTTTCTAAAGAGTAGAACAGATTTGTTGAAAGGTGGTGATGTTTTATCCATAAACAGTACCAATTAAATCATCAGTAATATGACTCTAGTTCTGTGCTTTGCATTAGAAACTTAATCCCCTGCAGTATTTCTTCTTGTTTTCTTCTTCCAGTGGTAGACTACCTCCTATTTCTAATGACCTTGCTACCCTACAGAGAAGGAGGAGGAGAAAGAATAATAACAATAATGATAATAATAATGACAATAACATCTATTTCATTGCTTTGAAATCCAGAGATTCTCTCATGTTTCCTTTCCACCATGTTTCCTTTCCTTTCCTCCAAACACAGACAAAAATGCATGGACACCTATCATCTGAATCTGGATAAAGCATGATTTTTTCAGTGATTTGAAATAATCTGGAATAGATTTCTATTCAACAGAGATGGAAGAGACACCTCTACCCTTTCTTCCATGAAACTGCCACTTTGCTCTGGGCCTCAAACACCCATCAAATGCTCATCACGTAGCTACTGTGTCCTCCTCCAAGAAAACTCTATTGTCACTTGCATAAAGTCTCACAGTCAGGTAGGGAAGGAGAAGACATATTGAACTCAACAGATCAGCAGGCCAGCCTTCAAATCAGAGGGATTCTTGCAACTCAGATCACCATCAACAAGGTTAAGCAAAATTATCTTTGGGATCAAACCCCTGCCCCCCACCCCCAGTTACCCCAATCACAGCATCCATGGGCATTCCCAGGGCAAGCAAGGGTGAGGGGATGATGCTGTGCATGTCCTCATATCACTGCTCAAATGATGTGTCAGCATTTGCAGCACAATTTCATGGCATACATGATATCACTGTGCCTTGTTCTGGAGTCCTATGACAGCAGCTTGGAAGGATGATAAAATCTCAAATGTCAGAGATAAAAATGTTTGCAATCCCTCTCTGGAATTGTTTTCAGTGATGAAAAAGTGGAATTTAAAAATATGAACAATATTGATACATTTATAAACAGATGAGTGTCACTGAGAAAGGGGGTGCTTTCTCCAATCACACTCTGGATCTGGGGGATTAATCTGTTCAGCTTACCCCTGGAGCAACCCAGAGCGAAGATGCAGATCTCACCTTAATGGATCAGGCAGTATGTTCACATCATCAATAAGCACACATGCATACTACACAGACATAGACAAACACAAAGAACTTTTCATTAGTGGGAAAGTAATGACCTTCTGGAGGCTTTTGGACTACCACACTCATAATTCCTGGTAACTGGTGATGCTGGGCATTGGAATTCCATATCCTTGAGATAAACTATATTTTGTGCTTTGATCTTCCAGAGTGTCTTCACAGTCTTGTTCCACAGTTGTTGAATATAGGGCCTGAATCTGGCAAGTTATTTCAAATGCAGAATCTGTTCTTCCACTAACCATACCTGCACTTTGTATAAGATGACTGGCAACAGCTGTTCCTTGCAACTTACTACCAGATCATTTTAACTGAAATTACCAGAACTGAACTTGGAAAGTTTGACATTGAAAAAAAATTGCTTTTTCTCTACATATTTCTGACTACAGCTCCTACACTTTGCTTGGGTTAATCAACAATGAGTCCCTTACTGAACTGTAGCATCTTTTAGAGGATTTTGTTGAGACCTAATCCTCTGTTCCTTCTTTCCCCTACCTGTGAAACAATTTACAGAGAAAGCTGGAGAGCAGAGAATACAAAGGTTTTTCTCCATCTGATCAAGATCTGGGTGATGAATGCCCAGGGAACAAGCAATTTGTTAGAGGTTTCTCAACTAAAGAATGTTGCTGTTCTACTTGGATTGTGGAGAACCACAATTTACTATTTGCAACAATATCTTTCAGAACCTGGACAATGAATAGATAGCAATGTTATCTCCTAGATCAAGTTTTTCTTTGGCTTCTTACAAAGCAACCAAGGTGTTCGAGATGAATCACTGGATGCTGTTGTGATAGACACAGGATTATCCCCTAGTGCTTTCAGTTAAGCAATCTAGAAAGTACAATATTCTGAATTCAGTACCACTAATACAGTTTAAATTCCCCTATTGTCCAAAATCCATTAAAATGTGCTATTGGGGGATGTTTGAGATGCATTTATTTTATGTGCCACATTATAGGTTTTGAATTTCTTTGTTTTTGTCCCATTGTGGGGTGTGTGTGTGTGTGTGTTTCTGTGCCAAAAGTGCCATGGATAGTATAAGACATGGATAGTATAAGACCCTTCTAAGAAAATGAGATAAGACACAAATAGTAGAGTCCTGAATCAGCAGAATACCCTGAAAAACTGTGGGTGTGAGAATTACATTATTTGGAAATTTCTAATGTGCTGCTACTAATTTCTCAAGAATGTTTCCCCATCACTCAAACCAGAGATGCCTGTTTTGAAAAAAAAAAAAAAAAAAAAGGATTCACTGATGCCCTTTAGGTCCTTAAAAAAATGTTTGGTATCCTTTGCTGTCAGCTATTTTAAAGGAGGTATATTTGGGAGAAGGTCTGTCCTCTAGCACATGCTCAGATTTGCATTAAATGTTAACTGGCATTCTAAACAGATCAATGTACATGAAAATGGGGAGGCTTCAGAGTGATAGAGAAATGGGTAAAAGAAAAAGATGCCTCTGCCATCTTGCAACATAAAGCTCACAGACACCACCAGAAGAAATTCCAGAAAACAAAACAAGACAAACATGGTGTGGAAAAACAAGGAAAGATGGAAAATCTCCAGGAACCTGACAGTCAGATGAATTAAAACATGAAAAACAATTCCCTCCATCACATCAGAGTGATAAAGTAAGCTTCACAATACAACCAAAAGAAGTCCTAAACCATCCTGAGGAGGTTAAGAGCACAGAGGAGAAAGAGGGAGGGAGTGCGGGCTTTGTAAGGAAGAAAGCTTCCAGAAACCTGGAAAACAGATTATGGGATAGTATCTGTTTTGAAGAATGAAGAAGGACTCCAATGTGTAATCTTTTCGTTTGCCTTTCAGCTGGAGTGGAGTGCAGAACTGAAGCCCTTCAGCCATTAATGCTCTCTCTCTCCTCCCCCCCCCCCGTTCCTTTACATTAAAAATTATTTCTCTCTCAGTCCAGGCTCTCTTGCACACCAACACTAGGGCCAAAAAAGTCAGGAGTGGTTTCACCAGGCCAAGGATTTCATTTTCGGTCCCCGAATGTTGCCCTTTTCTTCCCCCGGTGTTATTTTCCTCTTTTGTATTACTAAGAAATGCATACATTGTGTTGGCCTTTTGTAATCCAGCTCTTAACAAGAATGGCTTTGTCCTGCTTACAATGGGCCATAAACTTCTATGTGCCAATGAGCTCTCAGTAACCACTGGACATTATGACTGATTATAATGCCACAACAATCCTTGAAGACTATAAATGTATATTGAAAGACCGTCGCAGGGAGAGAAGTGTGGGGTAGGGAGGGGGACGCTATTGAATGACACAGTACTCATGTAACCCTGTGGGGGCATATGGGACAAGAAGACTATTGATAGTTGTGCTAATACAAAAAGCCGCATAGACGGAGAGTCATCCAAGCCGGTATGGTGCGGGGATGACCACGGCGTTCCAGTTTTAATGCTGCTTTTGTTTTCTTCTCACTTTGAGGCAGACAAAACCCACCGTTCAATGGACAGAGTTGCTTCTGTTGCCCAGAAAAAGAGACAAATAAATAAGAAAGTTTGTAGACACCCCCAACTGCTATTGCTTCTCTGCCTCTCTGTGGTGCTTTGGAGGGAGGGTGAAATCAGTCTGGAACTGGATTACATTTGAGCTTTGAAAATGCGGATGGGATATAAATGGCCCTGCATTGGCTGTGAGACTAGCAGTTCCATTAGCATAGGATTTGCTGTTTGCATGCTTTCCAGACTTGGTTTGGGAGTCTTGTTTCCTATTAAACAAGAGCCAGAAAACTCTCTCCACTCTTTCCAAAAGCCTCTGCCTTCTCCAACTTAAGACATTTCTTTCACTTCTACCAAGACTTTTTTCCTTGCATTATTTCCCCCTCTTATCAGTTCTCATTTGGTTCAGTGGAAGACAGCTTGCTTTTGAAATATATTTCAAAGGAGACATTTGGTACTGGTTGAGGGATACAGCATCTTGTACTTATTTAATTTTGAGGTGCCCATGTCTATATGTGTGCGAACACCCTGTCTTCCATGGTACTGTCATTTTTCAGGCACTCTGCAGATGTAATGGTATGTGGGAATGACCTTGGGAGACAGGGTGAAGGGATGCAGCCAAGGGAATAGTCAGATAAAAGGCAACTTAGTCCACAGCAGGAATGTGGGCAGGGCAAGAGGCTCAGAAGAGACTCTCTCTAGTTTCTTGGGCTGTAAAGGGGACAGGAGGAGATATGTAATTTCAGACTTGCAAGATCCTGTTAATGTAACCTTATAATAAAGTAGAATTAGTTCATCTGGCTGTGTTTTCTGTCTGATATACCTTGCAAGGCTGACATCGGTTTCTCAGGCTTAAATCACAAGAGAAGACATCAGAAAAGAACTGTTGCCACTAAGCTCTTTTAAATTGGGAAGTGTAGGGCAGCCAGGGAAGCTGCAGAGGGATGGGAAAACTGAACAGCAGAAATCAGTAATCCCATCATCCCTGTGCTCAGAACACATGCAAGAGAAATTTGAAAGAAATTTTAAAGCATCCTGAGAATTAATATTAAAAAATCAGAAGTCTCTTTGTTCGGGGGAGAAAGCTTTTATGAAATTGCAAGGAAATGTTGGCATATTGCTATTATTATTAGTGGTGGTACTGGTAGTATCATCAATATTATTGTTTCGAAAGGAATGGGAAGTTGAAAGGGGGAGAACATGATGCAACCACTGCAGAGTTTTCCCCAAAAAATCCAAAACAAACATAACTCTCAAGAAATTTGTAAAATTTCTGTAGTCTGAATGGAAGAAAAACAGACATGATGAAAGAAAGGATGAAAAAGTGCATTAAGTTTGGATCCAATGAACATGTTTTGTTATTGATGGTGAATGTATTATCTATCATCTATCTATCTATCTATCTATCTATCTATCTATCTATCTATCTATCTATCTATCTATCTATCTATCTAATCTATCTATCTATCTATCTTAGTATCATCTACACACAATGGGGTGGTACAGAGAAATCTCTAAACTTTCAAGATTTTTGGAACATTTTTAAAAAGGAGAATCCCTTGAAGCCAATGAGAAGTTAAATGTGTTTCCTTCCAGAAACAGGTGGAGGAATGGACCAAAGGATCCAGAACAGGAGAATTCACTTCATGCTATATCGTTTGGTTGCCGAGCCCACTACTCAGATAAATAAATATGTTACAATGCCCCAGGCTTAAACCTTATGCAATCCAGTCAGGTCTGCATCCAAGTGAAAGTCAAGCTATATTATATTGACTTCAGGAATGTCTTCTGTTTTCCGGCACTGAAAATGTACTCCAATTTCCTCTAAACTTTCCAGAGGAAATCAAAAACAGGAAGTATGAAATGAATGCAGAAAAAAGTAAAAAGGAGAAGCGAAATTCCAGTTCCCAGATGTGGAGAAAGAGAAAGCCATTGGTTTATTTACTTTGAGGTGGCATTGCCAGAGGACAGAGGTTCCTTTTCAGAGATGTTGAAATTTCTATTTCCTCCCCTGCCTTGATCTCCCCAGTCTCCCTTAATGAGAGATTCGGTGGTAGCAAACTGTACTTTTATTTAGTGAAGCAAATACTTCAGTCTACATCTAATGCTACAAAGCTTAAAAAATTGAATAGAACTGCACTGTATCTGAGTTTTATTTCTCACAATTTTATCTGCCTCCTTCCTGTCCTTCTTCATTTAATCTAAAACAAATCCTTTTCTGGTAGTGCCTGAACATAGTGAATATCAGCAGCTTGATTTTCTTCCATTCTCAGAAAACACCCAAAATATACTGTAAGAATTAAAAGAAGCACACTGTTAAATGCCAAACTATAGGACATGCCCACAAAAAAGGGGCAAAACCAGCCACACCTATGTGTGTCATGTGGCCCACCAATGCTGTATAATAGCCTCACACCCTCCAGCCTTCTAGTTCTCCTCCCTGAAATATTAAGAGGGAATTATGGCCACCCCAAGATTGAGTTGATTCTGTTTTAGATTGATCATTCAAACTGTTTTCAAAAGTCAGACTTGAAGTCAGTATTTGATGGAACACTCAAAGGAATTAAGAAAATACCTCACTGAGTTCAACTCCATTTGTGTTTTTGTAAGACTTCTGGAATTTTCTCTGTTAACAGCAGATTGTAGGCATGCTGATTCATGCTATAACACAACAGTACCTGTTTTGTGGATGGAGGGTTGATTGGTTGGATGGACAGTGAGACATGGATGTCCACTACTAATCGTGATGATGAAAAAAAGTGATAAAACATGCACAGATTGATCACAGCACAAACCCCATGGAAATGAGATCTTTGGGGATGGGAAAGAAGCTGGAGAGATGGATTATACAACGGACAGGACTTTATCTCTCACTCTTGGCCACCTCATAACTCAAGTGGCAGAGCTCACACCTCACATTCCTTCTGTGAAACAAATTTCAGAAGCAAGTTCTTTTCCATCAGATTGGATGAGAAGGACATAAAAACATATATTTGGAACAGCATTATAATGATCTATATTTATATGATGAAATGTAGATGTGACTTGGGAATAGAAAAGCTAGTGGCATGAGCCATTAAGGGGGAAAATTTGAGAAGAGATTACTTAGGAAAGTGGAAAATATAAGAATGAAGCTCAAAATAACTCTGCCTTGATTTTGTTTGGTCTATGATCGGGACAGGACAGGCTTTCAAAATTCTGTTATTTCATCCTATTATAATAAAGAACATTCCTGGAATCTCTGCCATGTCCTGTTCTTGAGTGAGCACCTTGAAGGGCTGACAACACATGACCAGGAATTTTTGCAGGGATTACCTGCAAATTCCATGCAAATCAATTATATCAATTATAATCTTTTGCCATTTTCAAGGAGGTCAACACATGATGCAATGGACAAAATCCACTCCTCCCTTCATGCATTTGTTATCCACAGCTTTCAAAAGCATGACTTTCTGGGCCTAGAAACTAAGCACAATTGGGCCTGGTTAGTAACTAGATCAGAGATCATCAGAATCAGAATAGCCATCAGCTAGACTGGGAAATTGAGAAAAAAAATCTGGGAGCAAACCACTTCCATACCATTGTCAAGAAAAACACATGGATGAGTGAATAAAAATCACCAAGGTGTTACCTTTAGCTGACAAAACTCAATTAGGTTCTGGTTTCACTCATTCCTGTACTCCTGTTTCAGTAATCAGGAGCCCACTGCTAATTTCACAGATAATGTCTTTCTATATGGTGTCGTATGTCCTGCACATAGGTATATATGTAAACTACATTATGGCCATTTGTTGCCATTCTTACTTTTTAAAGGGATTGGATACTCATCTCCTTCCATCACCATCACAAAGTATACACATGACAAATCAAAAACAATGTTCTTGCTTAACAAACTTGAATAAAGATGATGATGATGGTGATGGTGGTGATGATGATGATGATGAAAGTAAATTTAGAATTACTCTGCTAAATCTACATAGGCTTACTGTAAGCTATACAGTTTGTTTATTTTTAAGCCAGAGACTTTAAAGTTCTGTGTAATGAACTGTTGCACTGAGCTCATTAAATGTGCCAAAGGTTTCTCTCCCTAGCTTTTTCCAGTGTAGTAGAAGGATATCATCTGTGAGCTGAGTTCCTGGTAAATTACTTAATGAAGTGATAGCATCATGTGGAGACATCTATTCCTTCTGATAAGAAATTATCTGCCTTTATTGATTTGACATCTATCTGCTTTATAGGTGACTTGGGAAATGAATGACCAGGTGTTACTGAATATGTTGGGATAGATTTTGAACTAAACTAGGGGGCATTTAACTAGTTTTACAAACACATGAATTATGGGCATAAATAGAATTAAAGGGAACAGAGAACTGCATTAAGTTTTCTTAACCAATGTTAAGAATCTATACCACTATTAGATCCAGTCTTACCAGTTTGGATTTAATCACACTGCCCTCTGCAGTAACTTCCTTGAGCCAAAATGATCTGCCCATTGGAGTTAATGGAGCCTCTGGTTTGGAGAAAGAGCAATAGATTTAGTTGATTACACACCAGTGGCTTTTTAGTTCCTAAAATTTCTCATTCAAGAATGAGATTCAAAGACATTGATGAGCATAAGAATGCATAGATCAGAGCAGGACAGCTTTAAATATTTGAAACCCAGGCAACTATTCTGTACACTCTTCTTACCTTTATTGAGCAGGTGGCCCAGGGCCACCAGAGGCAGGGCAGTAATGAAATGAGGAAGAAGGGAGGGAGGGAGGAAGGAAGGACGGACGGACGGACTAATCTGACCATTGCAGAAACAAAGGACTAATGGAAATAGGCCAGCCCATTCAAAAGAGGTGACCACCTATCCATTTCATATGGTGGAAAGGAAAAGACACACAAGAGTGTCCGAACACTGTTTCTGTAGATAGGATGTGTTCTTGAATCACAGCAGTTGCTGAATAATTCTGTGATTATTGCTTCCTATCTTTTTTTCAGAGCCAGTTTGGTATAGTGGTTAAGGCACCAGGCTAGAAACTGGGAGACCGGGAGTTCTAGTCACACCTTAGGCACAAAGCCAGCTGGGTGATCTTGGGCCAATCACTTTTTCTCAGCCCTAGGAAGGAGGCAATGGCAAACCACTTCTGAAAAACCTGCCAGGACAACTGCAGGGACTTGTCCAGGCAGTCTCTGAGAGCTGAACACAACTGAACAGATTTAAAAACATCTTTTTTCAATAAATACTACTTATCAGAAATTATTAGATTTCTTCTGAGGTTGCCTAGGTGGTTCCAGTCCTTCTGTTGGGTGAAACCTGACAGATATCACCAAGAGGGTATTTAGGCCCTAATTTTCCCCTGGGACAAAAAACAAAAACACAATTGAGATGTGTTGCAGCCTCCCAAACATGTACTCCTTGTATAATTTCCTTCTCAAACAGTGGCAGAAGATTCCATTGCTGTTCATTTATGATTTGTTATGGAATTTTGGAGCTTAGCAAGAGCTACTTCTGGTCTTGCAGGACCTCCAACCCAGCCTCACTTAACTTCAGCAACTCTGCTGTATGAGAATCCACTGGGCAAGAATAAAAGTAGAACTCATCTGATCTTATTGATATTATGAAACAGCCTAGAAAAATATGAGGTCCCTTCACTAGTTGAAGCAAAACCCATGCATCTTCCATAGGTACTAACTTATCTAGGAAAAAAAATATTTCAAAATATGTTTATTTATGTTTTTATTTTACATTGTGTGTATAGACTACCCCAATTTTTAAAAAAAACCTTGTTGTTTAGGTTTTTATGTAACTGGAAATAATTATTTCAAGGAAATGTTCTTTATTTTGGGGTGCAAATATATATAACTGTTTATTTCAATCAAAAACAGGCCTTTGAATATCATGGCAAGGACTTGGCCCCACTGTTCCAATCACTTTGCTCAACTAATAAGCCAGTGTGGAGCAGCTCTTAAGGGATACCCAGATTTGAGTCCCTACTTGGCTGTACAACTAAGTCAGTTACTATCTCTCTACCTGGCCTGCTTCACAGGAATGTTATGAGGCTAAAATAAAGGATAATATTTTTGAGGGTCTCACTGCAAAAGTGGGTGGGCTCATGGCCTATTGTACAGTAGGTGGTAGGCTTCAACAGTTTTAAGCAGCCTTTCTCAACCTTTTGACCCTGGAAGAACCCCTGAAGTATTTTGCAGGCCTCAGGGAATCCCTGCACATTCAGGCTCAAATGTAGGCCAGAAGTTACACAATTATTCTATTCGTTTCATGGGTAGGCCTGAATATATGCATTCACAGTGTTCTTAAACTAAAAATAAAAAATGAAACTGACATCTTTAATGTGAAGTTGCCCAAATTTGAAATTATTTTTTAAATAAATTGTGATCTCCCAGGAAATCCCTAGGGAGCTCTCACGGAACCCTAGGGTGCCCCGGAACCCTGGTGGGAAAACCCTGGTTTGAAGGGTAAAAAGAATGTCTTAAGCATACACAAGGCTTAAGGCACCCTAAATCCTCAGAAATGAAAAGGAAAATCATTCATGCTGAGAAGGGATACCAATGGGCTGTATTTGACTGTGGGCCACATTTTTTGCATCTCTTGTCTATGCTATAGTGGGATAGATAACTAGCCTGCCATTTGCTCTCTCTCCCCCCTCCCCCCATCTTTTGCTGCTGATCATCCTTTTTTAATAGGTTATTTTCCAGAGACATTGCCCACTGCTACTTAGTCTTAGCAGAGGAGTCAGGAAATCATACAAAGAAGGAAATGTTGAAACCCTTATAAAATATTGAGTCACTCTTTACTCTTTTTCTGGCCACTAGGCATCTTTCATCAGTGTCAAAAGCCAGGACAGTATTACCAGCAAAGTGATGGAAATAATTTCCATTCCTGTGCATAGATTAGAACTATCTGTGTCCCACTTGGCTTAGCTCCATTTTGCATATCCTTACTGTACTCAAGCGGTTAATGCTCTGAGCCATGGGCACACCCTCTCTGGAGGTTAATCTTGTGTGTCCTGCCAAAGGGAGGATATATTCAGATGCAATGGGAGGAAGCTGTCATTACTCTTTTTGGACTATGCCTTAGTCTCCAGTCTCATGAGCTCAGCAGAAGCTACCACACTGAAAGAAAAGGTGAACAGCGGAGTAAGGGTGGCATTTGCATTCAAGCATAATTCTCACCACACCACTGAGTTGGCTCACTGGTCCCCAACTGGCAATTGCCCTTGCTGTTGAGTGGTGGAAGGATGAATTTGTCATTCTCTGGCAAAGCTAGTGAGAAAGGAAAGGAAAGTTGATGTTGGCCAGGTGAATGAGACTCCATTTGGATGAGAAAAGCATGCCCTGAAATGATTTTATGTCCAGTCCAAGGACTATTGAGGAGGTGTCAGAGTTTAAGGAACAGCCAACTGACCGTGACAATAGATATTACCAGGAAACACCTGGGGAAAAAAGGAAATCAGAGAGAACCTCAACTATTCAAAATTATGATTGCTTTCTACAAACTTGTGCAAACATTACTGAGGGAAGAACAATCAACTCTTTTTAAGAGGTGGGGGAGAAATACTGTGTTTTTCTGATTGATTTATTTGTTTTTAGTCACATTTTAGCAGTCACTATCTTTATTTGTGTAAGACTGGATCAAACAGGAGATCTTTTTCCCCCTCCCATGTGTCAGGACAGAGGATTAGTTGAACAAGTTTTGGGGAAGGGACCCAGACAGTAATACACGTTGGAACCAAAAAGAGATCTCAGAATCTGGGGGTTGAACATCAGGAGACAACATGACATGAAGGTTCATTTTCTCAGAAATGTTGTCAAGCAGATGCTTGGAGGTTTGGCTAAGGGGACCCTTGATTAGCACACATGCCCAGGGGTTATGTATCATGCTTATACAAAGGCAGAAAAGAAAAAAGAAAATCTTAAATCAGAAGACACTCAAGATTACAGAAGGCAGATGGGGGAATATGTAAAAAAAGATAAGCAAAATCAAGGTGGAAAGGAAAAAGGTACTCCAGAGGTTAAAACTAATCAAAGGCCATTCCAAATATATACTGGTCATGGAAAGGAGTTGAGCAGCTACAACTTGGCCCCTTTGGCTACAGCAGGGAAGAACTTTGGGTAATCTGTATATATACATCAAACTAGGATTACAAGTTATCTGAACAGGCAAAGGAGGACACAGACAATTAGAAAGGAGGACAAATGGGAGGGAAGAGGGGGAAGGAAGACACAATGTTTGTATTTGTTTTTAAACTATTTACACTATTTACACAAATACACTACTGGAGTTTGTTAACTTGTGGTTAGAACTTATTATGGAAGCAGAGAGAAAAGCTGCTCAGTTAGATACTCAAAAAGCTGGAGAATATTTGATTTTAAGGCTATGCCTGCCAGACAGAGGGCATGAGGACAAAAAGGAGGAGATGTCCTCCTTTTGCCAGATATCTGGTGACCCGACATCAAACTGCCTGCCACTTGAGCCTTGCAGTATCTGCCTTCACCGGCAGATATATTTTTCACCTTGGCTCCTTTATGCTGCTCTCATTTGAATGTGAGACTGTACATATACAAGACATGTTCTGTTCATTGAATTATTATTTCAGCCCATTTGAATTGGTCCTTGTTTCTTTCTCCAATATAATGTATGTTTTTGAGGAAACTCATAATAGTCAAATGTAGTGTAAAAACGTGTGTGTGTGCCTTTGAGTCAGTGTTAACTCTTGGCCACTGACTGGGTAAGTCCCTGCAGTTTCTTGGCAAGATTTCAGAAGTGGTTTGCCATTGCCTCTTTCTCAGGGCTGAGAGAGAGGGACTGGCCCAAGGTCCCCCAGCTGGCTTTGTGCCTAAGGCAGGACTAGAACTCATGGTGTCCTGTTTTCTAGACTGGTGCCTTAACCACTAGATCAAACTGGCTCTCAGTGTAAAAATAACTAGCACTAAAATTCAAAGAGAACAGATCACCATCTTCAAATTCCCCATAAAAGATTGTAAGCACCACTGAAAATGTTAAAGAACTGGATGGGCATTTTATTTTCCTAAAAGGTAATAGAGATGGTAGGAAGAGAACAGGCCAAGGGAGGGAGTTTTAGCACAAAGGTGCTATCACAGAAGAGTTCTTACGAGGCACATTGGCTGGTTTGAATCAAGGTGCTCAGCTATAATACAGTTGGGTTAATTTTGGCTTTGAATTATATATGAACCTAGCTTACTCAATAAATCACAGTTAAAATAGACCATAGCTAATGCATAGTTTGTTTTAACCATGGTCAAATTGTTAGGGTTTTTTTCTTTTCTTTTTTTAACTCAGTGTTGTCTATACCAGCTTTCCCTTTCATGTTAAAGAGAATAAGAATCCCAAAACACCTGCAGGGAGCTGGGCTGGGGAAAATTGCTTTATAATGATTTGCAGTTCTCCATGATTTTGAACTAGGATGCTTTTCAACACTTCTCAGATCTCAGGAGATAAATATGAAGGGGAACTTGAATGGTGTAGGGAGAACTCCTTAGATATTCAGTATTACTGTACTGAATCATAGAGGATTTGATATCACAGGGAAATGCAACAATCT
Source organism: Candoia aspera (assembly GCF_035149785.1). Lineage (NCBI taxonomy): Eukaryota > Metazoa > Chordata > Lepidosauria > Squamata > Candoiidae > Candoia > Candoia aspera. The sequence goes on from NC_086163.1 coordinate 8,205,111, forward strand.
AATATTGTAGATAGATGGTCAACACAGGACCTCCAGATATTGCTGAATCTTCCTTCCCATCCTTCTCACCATTGCTTTATTTATTTATTTGTTTATTTATCAAATTTTTCACTGTCCATCTCCTCCCACCAGAGGGACTCTGGGCAGTTTACAACAACAGCCTTCCTTACCGTAGACATGAAATGAACTTCTGAAAGAGCAAAAAATCACTTTTGAGTGGGTGGAGTATCAGGAACACAAGAAAAGGGTAAATAAGGATGTCTGCTTTATTCTCTACCACTGCACTGCTGGATTTTCTTGTTGTACCACCTTTCTCTTTGCCAATTATATAAAGTATGCTGGAGAACAGAAAGGAGGACAAGGAAGAAGATACCTTTGGGATACAGCAGAACTGATTTTGTCATCAACATCCTCCAGCCACTTGAGGAGAGGTGGCACTTCCAAGGACATTTCTCCTGAGGCAGCAGGAAGAAGTCTAGTCAAACTGGCTGCTGTCCCCATACTTCCTGTCTCTCAATTATCATTGCCCCAAGACAACACCAGCTCTCTGCCTGTGGGTGTCTTCCATCAGTAAACTCCTTGTAAAGGATGTCCTGTGCTCCACAACCCTCATAGACATTCTGGCGTCTGGGGGACCAAGCATCCTGCTGTGGTCAGACGTTCTAGCACCAACTTAAACACGACAAAAGATAGTATGACTGACATCCTAAGAGTGACACACCGGCCATCTATCAGAGATGCTTGAATTTACATTTCTGCAAATGGAACTGGCAAAAAGTGTAAACTGCTGTGGTTCTGAGTTCTATGACACATTTTTTCCCAACATTCTGAGGATTCCCTTGCTATGTAATTTCCCAATCTGGGGGGGGGGGGATGTGAGGAGTTCCCTCTTAATTTCTTCCCTTGGGAAGCACGCAAACCACAGAATGCTGCTGATTTACTGGAGAGAGTATTGTATAATGAACAGCAGGATAATCACACACATACTCCCTTCGCTTTCTTAGAATCAAGGTGGTGGGGTACTCTTCACCCCAAGAAGATGGGTTTAATACAGTAGTGACACCCTTGAGAGATTTGGATCCCCTCACTCAACCTTATTATTTGTAAGAACATATTTATGCCCACAGAGCTTTTCTTTCATTTATTTATGAATTAATCAAATTTATAGGCCACCTGATTTTCAACACCTCTGGGCAGTGTTTTAAAGAGGTGTCTTTTGAGAGTAGTAGGGAAAATATAGCACCAGAGTTCCAGTACAGGCAATCTATATAAGCAAGGCACTAGAGGGCTCAAAGTGAAAAGTTTAAACAGGTGATCCAGTACTTTAGTGCCTATGTGAGCCCCTGTAGATTGGGTTCAAGCTTGTCATACCATTCAGGACCAGCACTGCTGATGGCCAGAAGGTGAAAGCATCTCAGCACCGAACAAAGTTTGGGGTGAGGTGACATAAGCAGCCACAGGATTTCATTGCTATGAGATTGTTCTTTAGATTTAGAGAACTTGGTGCCATCCAGATGTTGATGAACTATTACTCCTACCGTGCTTGCCAGTGGGCTCAGGGGTTGCCAGGGTCTGAAGTTCAGCAACATCTAGAGAGTCAAATCCATGAGTACTTCATCATTGCTTCTTTTTTCTGGGCTTAGATATCTGCTTGCCCAGCATTGCTGTCTTTGACACCTGCAATGACTTGCCTACCAGGTTTAAAAGTTGTGGGAAATAATAATTATATACATTAAGGAGTTTATTGAGAAAATAAAAAGGAGGAGATGATAATTCTTAGTTAGACATGGGTATAAATGGTGCCTTGCAATATAGGAGTGTCAGCCCTTCAAGGTAGACCAGACTGGGAAACCGAAGTTAATAAAAGTAGTTAATTAGTTAGTAGTTAATTAGTAGTTAAAGTAGTTAAAAGTCATTAATATGACTTTTAATATATGGTTACAGTAACAGAATCTTGCAAGTCTAAATGTGCTTCCCCCTCCCTTTCTTTAACTTGGTGAGAACTAGGGAGAGTCATGTCTGAGATGCTTTCTCAAATTACATTTCTGCCCTGGACTCAGATTTTTTTTATCTGACCACTGTCTTGGTTGTGGCTCTTCCTCCAGTTAGTCAATGTTATTCCTTCTGCCCATTACAAGGAGAGAGGACCTAAGATGTCCAACTCTCCCGTTTTCATTCAGACTTCTTGTTCCACAAAGATGTCTGCTAAAAAAGTAAACTTTCAGGCTCTTAGTACCACAATGTGCTTTGTTTGAGGCTTAGTTCTGTTAAACAGTCTATTATGGTTTCTTCACAAAACTATGGAGGTTCTCTTTGTGTCCGATGTCCATCTCTATGCATAGTCAGTAGAAATGAAACTTTAGTGAGGAGAAGGATATGAGACACAATTGGAGGAAAGTATTCTGGTGTTTTATGTGCAAATTCTAGAAGCTCCAAAGCTAAAATGGATTTATTAGAGAGCCTTGGGTCAAAAGAAAATGTAGGCACAGGAGGCATATCAGAAAACTGATGGAACAATGAAAATCAATGGGCCACTGTTATCCCTGACTGCACAATCAATGGAAAACACAGAATCAGTTGAGCTGGAGGGGGTTGCATTATATGACAAAGCATATTTTTAAAATTTATTTTAATAAAAATCCAAAAGGAGAAGTGGGCTAGCAAATTCCAGGACATGAAAACAGTTGTTAGGGGTAAATATTCATCCAATTGACCAAGAAGATGAGCTGGTGCCAACATCAAAAGAAAACAGAAGCAATAAAAGTAGAGAACAGAACAATTCCAACAGCCCAACTCCCTTCCTTCTGGATTTCTTAGTTACTTTATTTGTGATCGGATTAGACTGATACAAAACAAATTTTCTAGAGAATGTTTCTAGGTTGGTAATTCAGGTTTCTCCCTTTCTTGCATTCCAAGATTTGTATTAGCACTAATAATAAAATGTTGTGGCTGAAGAATCAATGCCATATGACTGCTTATGATCTTTGTACCTGAAGGGGGGCTATATTAACAGACAGCATCTTCTAATCATATCATATCATGCTATTTAGTAATAAATCTCAACCTGCATGCATACACACACACATGCACATTCTATAGCAGCTTGTTTAGGGAAGGAAAATGAGCTTGTATTGAAGGTAACTAGTTTTAGATGTAAAATCTGATAGTCCTTTTTTTAATTACCTAACTATGTGCTTGTGGTAACAGCCTTGGATGACTTCATGAAGATCTGTTAGTTGATACCTTTTAAGTGGGATTCAATTAAATCCCCCCAAAATGATCAATGGGATGCAAGTTGACATGTCTCATCAGTTGAGGTCCCCAAAAGGCAAATTGCCACATTAGAAGCATCCCAGAGGCATGTGTTAATATTTCATGCAAATTATACAGAGTTTCAATCATCACTTGCTACAAATAAGAGAGAACCAAAGGTGGTGCAGAATCTGCATGCCAGGAAAATTCATGTGGCACAGTTCAGTTGCTTGCCTACACATGCATGAACACACACAGAATGTACAGATCAATATAAATCTGGTTCGTTTGGCTGACACATTAACTGAGTAATATTTCAGTCCATTTGGTTTCTTTATGAAATATCTGCTGGTTTTCATTTGCAACTTTCCTTACATTTTATTTATTTTAAAGATTTCTATTTGTATGAACACGATCCAGGGCATTTGTACTTAGTTTTTAATATAAATTCTACAGCTGTGCAGATCTTTGAGGGGCAATTCATTTCTTCAAAAGTAATGTGAAGAGCCCTTGGAATCAAAGTTCTAGAGTGAAGAAAGCACCCTTGTTCTAAAGAGGGGAGTGCATCAGCTTCACTCCTTTGCTTCACAAGCCAATAGCAGCTGTTATGCATGCAGAGCTGTGTACCACCAATTTGTCTCCTCACACAGTATGTTCCTTTTTTCTTATCTCTGTTAAATGATGGTCTTCCTGTTCATTCTCTTCTCTTTTTCCAGGCATGAGCATCTTTCCATGCTCTCTTCTCACAGTCAAGAGAGAAGACAATGAGATGGGATGGGTTAAAAAGCTGATACACTAGTGCATAAGTGTCATGTATAAGCCACAGTGACAATCCATGTGGGGTCATTTGCTTCTATTCCCTCAGGTACTCATGCAACTGGGGGAGGGAATTATTATTATTATTATTAGTAGTAGTAGTAGTAGTATTTTCCTACCAATGCATAAGAATTTGGAAGATACAGGGCTCTGCAGGTTTTTTGGTAGTCTGACCCTAATTTTATCTATGTAAATATATGGAAATAGATTACACATGTGTGTGTGTGCGTGAACCTTCAAGTCAGTGTTGACTCCTGGCAACTGCCTGGACAAGTCTCTGCAGTTTTCTTGGCAAGATTTCAGAAGTGGCTTGCCATTGCCTTCTTCCTAGGGCTGAGAGAGAGGGACTGGCCCAAGGTTGGCTTTGTGCCTAAGGAGGGATAAGAACTCATGGTAACTTGGTTTCTAGCCTGATGCCTTAACCACTACACCAAACTGGCTCTAGATTACACATGGTTGCCCAGTTATACCTAAGCACTTTAGCCCAAGAGAAGCTGAAAAATGTTGGATGTTAGAAACCAGAATGTAGAAGTTCATAAGTAGACTAAGATAAAAGCATTTACATCCTCCACTTTAGTTCTTCTTTGTTTAGCTTCTCCTTTTTCCTATACCTCCTAAGAACCGTTGTTTTTGAATGTGGTTGCCTTCATCCATCAGGTTCTGTGTGCTTATCATTTCTTCAGAACATGTATATCATTGTTGATTCCAAAGTATTATTGATAACTGCAACAAAAACTCCTAACAAGTGCTGCTTTCCCACAACTTCAGTGTTGAATATATCCAACAGTAAGATTCAAAACCTTCCTTGAAATTCATCCCTACTTCAACACAGATATTATTTTGCACTTTACTTCTACCTCTCCTCAAATGCACTGAAGCCCAAAATCTTATCTCTCTTTCTCACTTCTGGCTACTTCTGTTTACTTCTACATCACTGTCTTGGCAGTTCAGGAGTTCCCATGAATTTAATGAACATTTTGGGCTAAGTACTTTGCTGGCACAACAGCACATTCCTCATTTTCCTGCCAGATTTCTCTCCTTACTAATGAATTAACTTCATCAGCACATGGAATGAGGTCCTTACCAACTTCCAAACTTTGGAAGATTGGGTCAAAAGGAAATGCCTAGTAGTTAATGTTACCTCAGCAGAAAGGGTAACTGTGGCAATCCATTTCTACAGCAAAGACAAATTCACAGTAATTAAAAGGAATTAGTCTAACAAGGAAGCAGTTCTATGGTTCCTGGAAGCATATTCAAGGAACTAAAGGATATGTTGGAGTTCCCTCTCCAAAATTAGAGGGAGGACTCCCATTCTGGAAGGGGAAACAAATTAGATTTTCCCTTCAGTGTCCCCATCAGGAGTCAAAACCAGCTCTTTCTAACCTCAGAAAGCCTTCAAAGAAAGTATGGGAGAAGCAAGTAAGCTGCAACTACAGATCCATGGGATCTAATTCCTCTCCTACATACTATATGAGAGCCAGTCTGGTGTAGTGGTTAAGGCATCAGGCTAGAAACCAGGAGACCGTTAGTTCTAGTCCCACTTTGGGCACGAAACCAGCTGGGTGACCTTGGGCTGGTTTCTATATCCCTTTCTCTCAGCCCTAGGAAGGAGGCAATGGCAAACCACTTCCAAAAAACTGCAAGGACTTGTCCAGGCAAGTCTCTGAGAATCAGACACAACTGAATGGATTAAAAAAAAAAGAAATTCTATAATGTCTGCAAATCCCTCCCTTCCAAAAGTTTGATAAGGCAGTTAAAACAACTGTATTCTGCTGCTTTTTCTTCCTGAGCTGATTGTTTTGTAACATGCATCTTGAGGGGGAGGGAGCATTGGTTTTTCTTTTCTTATTATGGATTTGGGCTTGGAGGATTTTGTTTTTTTGGTTAGAATATTTTTATTATTACTTTGTTGTATGTCCTCCAGAATGTACTGGCTGGGACAGGTTATAAAAACTAAAGACAGAGGGAGGGCAGGAGGGAGGGGATTAACTATATTATCTAGGAGACTGCCTATATGCATTCACTTCCATTTCCATTCTGGTAAACCTGGTGGCAGCATTCAACTTCGAAAAATACAATGGAAACACTGTATAATGGATGACTACCATCCTTTTTTTTTTTGGTGGGAAAGATAGTGAATACTTATCCCACTTCTATCCTGCTAATGTACTGCTTGCTGGGCTTTTAGAAATACTGGAACATTCTGTCATCAAAGGGCACTAAGTAGAATATACTGTAAGTGTGCTCTGCAAATTTCCTCCTGGTAAACACCATTTTTTAGAATATTAGAACATAAGCAACGATTCCAGATATAATAGCTCAAGCACAGTTTCCTCCAGCCTGGTGCTGTTCAGATATTTTGGACATCAGTTCCCATTAATTTGCAGCAACAATGGTCAGGGATCACACAGGTTATAGTTCAAAAAATCTGGAGGAGGGTTCAGATTGGGGAAGCCTTTCTAGTACATTAAAATCATACTGACCTGAGAGCTCTGTGACATAAAGGAGAGAGAAACAACTCAAAGCAGTGTTTTTTATATATATATATATATATATATATGTGTGTGTGTGTGTGTGTGTGTGTGTGTGTGTGTATACATACATACATACATACATACATACACACACACACACACACACACACATACATACATACTTCTCCAGGATCACTGGGTTTCATGTATTATATATGCATTTATCACAATTGCAACCCACTAGGGATATATGATCTGTCCAATTTGATTCCTTTCAGTCTTCCACCTTTTCATTTGTTTCATCCTGTTTCTGCATCACCTTTTGACTTGTCAAAACAGGGCATGAAAATTCGTTTCCCCTCCAAGATTCCTATCTTTAACCTGAAACCTTCCAAAAATTCATCCCCAATAAATTGTTGAACAAAAGGAGGGAAGAGGCTAATACAGAAATTTGCTGGTAAAAGTATTCATTGTTAGGCCAGCTTCCCCATGGGGCTGATGATAAAGGTTAAGGACACACAGGAAATAGATGACACACAATGGAACTCAACCCTGGAAGACTGAGACCTCAATTCCTAATCATCTTCCCCATGAAAGGAATATTAAATCATTTTCCCCATGCAAAGCTATTTGTCTGTAAACCATAACCACAGGCACCCCACCTTCACAAGCCTTGGAAACGAACCCTTCAAAGCCCTGCAAAAATTCCCATCACATTGTAATTGTTAATGTGCCAGAAGCAGGAAATGATTAAAGAGTAATCATATCAAGTGTATTTAATTAATTTAGTTTAAATTAAATTAATTGAATGCAGTTTAATTTAATTTAAATGTAAATTGACTCAACTCAAATCAGGTTTAGGTTTTGTTCTGGCCCTCCTCATTTTTGCATTGGCCCCACCCACCTTTTGGAGTGTGGTCCCCCCAATACTATAGTCCGTGGCCAAGAGTAACTTTGGATGAGAATAGATGTGTAGCCTAAGGTGGGAGAGACCATTTCATTAAGAGATGCAAAGCTGTATTTGCAAATCAGTTTGGAGATGTGTGACACTGTGCTTCACAACTTAGGGCCTCCTAATGGGGTACACTTTTCATTTTCAGCTTCTTTGCCTTTCTTAATTAATAGGGAACCCTATTGATTAAGATCCAGAAGGCTTAGATGGTTATGGAGAAAAATCATGAAAAATTCAGAAGCTAACCATAATGGGTTTGCACTGGGTGGCCTTCCTCCTCCTCCTCTTCCTCCTCCTCTTCCTCTTCCTCTTCCTCTTCCTCTTCTTCTCATTCATTACTAATGTTGGCTAAATATATCCCATCCAGATAGGTTTTTGAATTTAAAAATGCTGGAGCTATAGAATGACCTATTAATTATTCCCCACAGGTATTATAAGAAACACCAAACTGTCATTATAATGGGGTTATACTAAAATTTAGGGAAATGTACTGCACCTTACACTGATGTTTTCCTGTTGTTTTTTCAGACATAGCTGTCCTTGTTGATATGATAGACTGTTGATAAAATTGATAAAGAACATACACAAAGCTATGCATTTTTAATATATAATGCTAAGAAAAATATGGGTGGTACAGTGTGTAAGTATCATAGGTTCTTCTTTTAAAAATATAAACAAATGTAAGGATTTTTTTTGGAAATTAAGACCCTTAAAGAGCAAAGGAACACTTTAATAGTACTTCACATTTGATCCCTGTATTTGCAACTGGGAGGAGTTGGAACTGACAGGAAAGAACATGCCAGAGACAAAAAGAAAAAAAAATGGATGGCCCTAAGCCACAACTTTTAATTTGATATAGATCCATCGAAGCAAAGGTGTGGCACATCAGTCAAGGACCCATTTTCTTCAACCCAAGTGCCAAGAGAAATTATCCTCCAAGTTGATGTTTGGAATCATGTTGAGAAGATAAAAAGAAGTAAATGCAGAACAACTGAATCTGGCCTATACCAATGCCATATGTATTAATTCACAGTTCCATTGCCAATTTTTAACATAAACTATTATGTAACTGAAAGAAAATCTACATGTGTTCTTGAATAAAACTTTCCCAATAAATGTTTTTTTTCCTATGTAACTAACCTAGATCTTCCTTCCTTGAATACAACTTTCTGTAATATAGATTTTAAAACACAGTTCCCCATAATACAAGTTTTATGGGCCTTGCATTCCTTCTCAGACTTGGAGAAGCCTTCAAAGAAATCTGTGTAACACCTTTAAAGTAACCAACGTTCTTTGTTTCCCTTTCTGTAACTTCCCATCGTCTTCTTCTGTGGGGTGGAGCTCCACTCTAACTATTCTATCTCTGGTACTTCCTGTCAGCTGACCACAAATGGACAGTCTTTATTGTAGGTGAATTCACAAAGTTTCCTATAGTTGACGCCTTATTTTGTGTCCCTGCATTTCTCCATTTAAAATTTGTGTAAGGAGATCTCTTGAACTTTAAGTGGGCTGGAAGAACCGACTGTGGTGTGTTAAAGATTTCCATTCAAACACTAAATTAATTATGTTTATATGCTAGTGCAGCAGCATATCCCTTTCCATCACTAGAACCTTTCTGCTTTCTTTGTACCGTGTATTTTTAGTATTGATTATTGGTTATGGCAATTCATATTTTATGCAGGTCCATAAATTCTGTTCGGATAAATGTTTTATATACCCTATTAATTACGAGGCTTAATCACAGCTGTATAATAGATGGAAAAGTCACAGTTGCCAGATGGTTTCTTAACATATTGGACAGTAAGTTTGGGTGGGTCTGGAACAGTGTTTGACTTAGCACTAAATCAAGTATGGGAAGGATGCATTCAGAGAGCCAGACTCTACCATACAGCCAAATCTTCTGTTTTGCCTTAATTAATTAGTAGCATCCACAGGCTATTGTTTTACTGATCATGGTGCATAGGAAGGAAGATTTACTACTACCCACTTCACTTATGATAAAATTGGAAATCATGGGTGGGTGATGGAGGATGGGGAAGAGATAATATTTTTAAAATTCCTTTTGGTGTCAGTAGGAACATATTTACAAAACTTCATAGCTACCCAGGTAGAAGGTAATGTTTATCCTGGTCACACCTGGCCAAGGTGCTTTTTGTTTCTTTGGACATTTATTTATGCATGCATGCATGCATGCCTCCAATTTATATGGCCACCCATCTCATGAAAAAGTGACTCTGGGTGGTGTACAGCAAGACTATACAACTGTTAATATACAGTATAAAAACAATTATTTAAAAAATTAAAAATCACGAAGCCTAAGAGAGAACAGCAGATGTTAATAATGATGGAGCTACCTCACTACCTCACTGGTCCCCAGGGGTCCCCAGGCCTGAAAGCATAACGAGGTTTTGAGGGTCTTCTGGAAAACCAACAGGAATGCAGCCAGCCTCACTTTGGGGGAGGTGGGGAGGATGTTCCATAAGGTGGGCACCATGACAGAGAAGGTCTACCTCCTTAGACCCACCAAATGTAGCTCCCTAGCACACGGGGCCTGTAACGTGCCTCTTCTGCTGGATCTGATAGGATGGGCAGATATAATTGAGAAGAGGCAATCCCTCAAATAACCCATTTCCATGCCATGTAGGGCTTTAAAGGTCAAAAACAGCATCTTGAATTGGACCTGGAAGCAAACTGGCAGAGGTGTAAGGTGTGTTATTCTAGAGGTACACATAACTGCCTGCACTGCTGCATTTTAGAAGTTAACACCAATCCCTTACATGCCTTGGGGCCTAATTATCTGTGGAAACTACTTCTTCGATAATGAACTGATCTGGACCTTAAGATCTATATCTATAGATCGTTCTCATTTAATGACCATTCATTCAGCAACGGTTCAATGTTATGATGGTGCTGAATGAGGGAACTTATGAATGTTCCTTGTAGTTGCAGCTACTGCAGCATCCCCCAGATCATGTGATCATGATTCAGGCACTTGGCAACAGGCTCGCAATTACAATGGTTGCAACATCCCATGGTTAGGCGATCACCATTTGCCACCTTCGCTGCCAGCTTCCGACAAGCAAAGTTAATGGGGAAGCTGGCAGGAGGTCACAAATGGCAATCACGTGACTGCAGGATGCTGTGACCATATGGGATTTGCCTAACTGGAACTGCTGCAACTGCTGTCGTAAGTCAGCACAGTCACGTGATATCACATTTTATGATTGCATTGCTTAGCAGTGGAGTTGCCAGTCCCAATTACCATCATTAAGTGAGGACTACCAGTATATAAAATCTCTACTCTCAGAGGTCCATTTATTGGGCAGTAGGACAGGGCCTTCTCCTGCTCTGAGGTGTTATGTTGGGACCAGCTCTCTCTGCCTTTAAAAGAGCAGTTAGGAGACTTCTCATTCCACATCTTTAAATTTACAGTTTTTTTCTCTGTGTGTGTCATTCTCTTGCTCTCTAAGTTTTGTTTTATGACATAAGCTACCTTAAGAGTTCAACATGAACAGAAAAACAGGATAAACTGAGTAAGCGTGCTGCTCATTGCTAATGGAAAAGCGGAAGTCCTATGACATTGAACTTCAAGTCCCTAATCTCTTTCTACAGCTTCATGTAGCTATTTTAAACAATGGTGGACAAAAACAGAACCATGGTTTGCAACATCTCCCTAGCCTGATTTTGGCCCATTTTTAAAGGTTTTGGGGGGGGGGGTATAAGTATGGGAATGGCAGTAATATAAATGTGGAAGGCCTTCAAAGCATTAATTCCACCCCACACACCTCTGACAGAAGTTTCCAAAGCTAATTTCTTGTAGTGATATCAGTGCATTGGAGATGTCATATTTCCTCCTCTGTCTTTTAGACGTTTGGAAGACTGAGTTGTAATCCTCAACCCATTAAACCTTGCTCAGCACCTGAGTGACTATAAGTGAGCTACATTTCTTCTACTGTGGAAATCTGAGATTAAATCGAAGAGCCTTACTTAAAGAAAATATCCACGGCTATCCTAAAGGAATAATAATAATATGCAAACAATAAGGAAGACATTTCTCAGGAGACATCCCATTCAGGTACAAAGGAACACATGTGACTTGAATCACATATTAACCGAGTCATGTTACTAGGGCTTTAGTGGATTCAGTCAATATACGTTTCAATGGGAACATACCATCTTTAATAGATTTCCCAGAGTATCTGTTGTGTAGATCAGGCAACCAATCTACCTAATGGATTTAGTCATTTTCCAAATATCCACAGAAGGCATTTGCTGAGGTGTCAACATATCCCATGAATCAATGCTGCCTGTTCAATAATTTTAGGGAAAAGACAAAACCACTTTGAAAACCTGAGAGTTTGTCAATAAGATGACTTACTGTTTTTGACAACATCCATTTTGTTGACTGTGTGGGTGAAGAATTCTGACATCATTTATTGTGTCAACCACACAGATTAAGCTGTTGGCCAACCACATGCTAAATTCTACTCTTTCATCATTTCCTCTTTCATTAAGTTGTACTTTCCCCCCTTACAATGCCAATGATAACAAATCTTTGGAAGTAGAAATATTTCCTTTACATCTGAAGAACAAAAGTAGAATTATTATTCTAATTCTATTATTTTAAGTCCTCTCAGGATTTTAATTGTCACTATCAGTGATAATTTTTTCCAAAGTTTATTCAAATTACAATATTTAAAGCACTTCAAAGCAATGGAAGCTGAGCTTTGGAACAGAAAATAACAATGGCAGAATTAATCCAAGTACCTAGCTGAATGATACTTCAAAAGAGAAGATCTCTCTTGAAAACACCTAGACTCACTTAAGCTTTATAGTGTGTCTTTCCTTGGTCACTAGTAGTTACAACTGCACCAAGTCCTGAATTCTTGAAATCTAGCCTTTGTTAATCTGTACATTGCCTTTCAAAGCTGATTAACTGGTTCTACACATCTCAGGCATGTATGCAGGGCATGGTAATAAATGAATGAATGAATGAATGAATGAATGAATGAATGAATGAATGAATGAATAAATAAATAAGATGGTGGCCATGAAGGAAAGCTAGATAACATGTCATTGGTCAAAAGACAGCTCAACACCAAACTGTTGCAAGAAATTTAGAGGTAGTTTTAGGAAGCTTCCTTTCTTTTTGTACTATGCTTCTTGGAATGCTGATGGGATGTACTCTTATTGAAAAAGTGCATCAATAGCCCATGATCACTAGATAGGCAGACAGATAGATAACAGATAGATAATCTATTTTTTAAAAATGTTTTCTTTAAAAAACCAAAAAGGTTCTTTGTTGGCCAGTTACTATGTACACTACTCTTACAAACTTTAAGAACTTTCTTTCAAATGACTTGGCAATGATTATATTATGCAGCTTGTGAAGTCCAGGGAATACTGTTGATCATTAACATGTGACTGCAAACCTTTGAAGTTTCTTAACTATGTGAATACAAATACATTAAACAATTACCAAAATTCTCCAAAAGCAAAACAACAAAGGAAGCTGGCTGATGTAATCTCCCAGGGAATCGAATTTCTCTATCAAGAGAGCCAGCTCTCAAAGTTTTGGCACCAAGATCTGGACACTCAGCTGTCAATTTCTTTTCACATTTATTCTGAACGAGCACAATCCATCTATCAGTGCTTAAAGAGTTTTCTAACAGTACATTGACCTTGAATGCAGCATATTGATTTTCAGTAACGCTTCACAAATAGGGTCGTTACCAAGTCATCCAACAGTGGATGTGATTGGGAACAGATTTCTGAAATTCCAATATCATACCCTACCCCCCGCCTCCAATGATGGATCACCCTATTCTCCCCCATCAAGCTTTACAAAGCTCTGAAAAAGTGACACCGGTATCAAATGAACCACTTCATATATTTTTGTATTTATATTTATACTTATGCATAGTCTTCTTCAAAACAAGTTTGGGTTTCTATATTTGTTTACAGTGACATTTACTTATGACAACACTTTGTACTCTGGCTGGGGGTGAGTGGAGGAGAGGAAGCATACTGAACAGGAAGAAAGATGTGGATGTGAGCACTATAGGGAGTTAATGCTGCAGCTAGGACTGAGCAATAGATAAACCCAGTCCAGGTTGCATGCTTTCAGAGGTTAAGGCTGGATCAATTTAGGTGATTGTTTCTTAAATTCCATTGGACAAATAGACACTCCCATAACGGTGGTTAATAGTAAAATGGCAAAGGAAAAACAAATGGGAATTAACAGATGCTAAACCTAGGGAGGTGATTCATTCATCACTCACACCATTGGCATTCTAGTGCAAGCCTGCAGGACTAGTCCAATAGGAAAGAGGGAAAAAATCAAATAGGGTGGAAGTGGTAATTCCCATTTAAGTATATGAACTAGGATGAAAAGATTCATATAATGTGGTTCAAATACTGGTGAAGTGTAGTGGATGTTGGGTTGACAAGCTTGTATGATGAACCATCAGTAGACATTAGATATTCCTTTGTCATAAAGAAGGAAGGAGAATACATTGGTGACATTTTCAAGAATGGGCAGTTGATTTCTGTGGCTGAGATGGAATATTCCCACCTGTATTATGCAAATACTCCTCCAGTAATCTGCTGGAGCTCCTCAGAATACAGTTAAATCCCAAAGGAAGAGATTCTGTAAGGTTTGTTTTTAGATCTGCAAATTGGAAATGCTGTAGGGTGATGGAGAAATGGGCAACAGAAAGAAACACCGGCACAGGTATCTCCAGCTATCTTGCAATCGTAAAGTAAGGGCAAAACCAGGACTGAAAGAAATTCTAATGAATTCTCAACATCCTGAGAATCAGGCAGGAAAACAGACATCTCTTTTGCAGTGGAAGCACACTTTTAGGAAATTGGAAGGCAGAATCCAGCACTGGATTATAAACAAACAGGCAATGAGGCTGGGTGTTCATTGGGGGATTACATGAATTAGCAAATTACAACTTTCTACTTATTTCTCTCCCAGATATTCCTAAGAGCCTCCCAAGTAATTATTCTAATTGTTGAGATTCTCTCCTGGGTTTTAGGCACTTTTGCAATCAAGGATTTTCCCCCCTTTCAGTCAGTTTCTTGAAAAAAGAAATGTATCCAAGATTTATCATTATTCAGTAAGCTAGCAAACCTTGGTTGCCAGAAGTGGTCCATGGCTACCAGATCTGCACTGCAAAAATCCAGATGATGACTAACTGGTAGAGAAGAACTGGAGCATTCTTTACCTCTTTTTGGCCAGGTAGTGGTGGTCTGGATGTTTATAGCTCAGATCTGATGGTTCTTCCATGCACACCCCCAGCTGACCCTGAAATTGTAGGTTTGTGAGATATTGAAGCTAATTTTAGTAAGGTTCCAGCATCCTACAGTAGTTCTCTGCCAAAGTCTCTCCAGGTTAACTACATCATCCTGTAAAAATATGTAGCTGCATCTGATGTGCCAAAATGGGATTGTCCTTACCCTCTGACACTTGCTCACTGCATTCTTCTCATCTACCTGTACGGATTTTAAAAAAGCATTTGCATTATACCAGTGGAACTTACTGTTATTGCTTTTAATCTTTCCATACTTGTGACGCCTGAGTCTAATTGGACCCCCTGGCACTTACATAAGGCTGTGTGAATGAAAGAGCTGCATACAAGGTGTTTAATACAAAGTGTACTTTAAGGCTCAATTACATAGACCCTTATTTGCATGTCAAAACAAATAATAAAGCTGCTGAAATATTTAGACAGGAAGTGCTGCAAAAAGGACATTGAAGGCTGCTCTCAATGAGTAGACAATATACAACTTTGGGAGGCAATCCAACAGACTAATTCCAATTATTTTAGTCAAAACTTCAAATTGCCCAGCAAACCCCTCTCTCTGTATAGGTGTGTGTGTTTATGTGAGTGAAGGTATTTCTGCATATCTCTGTGTGCATATACAGTATCTACACGTGCAGGTATATGTGTGTATATGTGTGTGCTTATATTAATATCACCATCTAGTGAAACTGTTTGATGCTGTCAGTGCATGGGATGTTTTATCTGCTGAAAAAAAAGAAAAAAAGTTCTTGCTGCATAGTGCATCTGCAAGAAGGAATTCAATCTTTTTGTGGCATTAATGGTCCATGAACACACATAAGAGACTTCTGGTGAGAGATGCCTAGCTAGGCTGCCATCAGCCACTTTACTCCAGAGAAATCCCCTGAGCCACTGATTCACCAGGGAAGAGGTAAGTGGCAACCCCTTTCCTTCTATAGGCTGATCTGGCAGGAAGTTGTGCACTAGATCCCTTTCCCAGAATGAGCACCACTAGTGCATTAAGAATTTTACATCTTTATTTCATATTGCAAGGTCAGAAGTCTAGAAGTTGAAGGGGAAAATAGAAAAGAGAGAAGGAATTAACACAGCACTATCCATAACAGATAGTATCACGGTGTCTGACACAAGTACAAGAGTCATCACATTTGTGCTGTGACATCATCACACACATATCATCTGCATCTTCTTGCACCCTGTATAGGCACTTGTGAATGAACAATTGCTTTCTAACAAGGTTGATCTCAGTCTGTTGCTCCCTCAAGCCTAGAGCCTACTATATATAAAAATTCCCTTCTCACCCCTATGGGTAGTATGTGTCTTCTTCAGCCTTGGGTCCTCTGCCTGGGAATTTGAGGGTTCTGCGCAGTATTTTAGCTGTTCTTAGCATTGCACTCTTCTGGACAGAGAGCTCTGATGTGGCTCCTGGGATCTGCTGGAGCCCCTCTCCCATCTTGGGGTCACAGCCACAAATGCCCCTACCACCACTGGGACCACTTTGGCCTTCACTTTCCACATCCTCTCTAGTTCCTCCTTCAGGCCCTGGGACTTCTCCAGCTTCTCATACTCCTTCCTGATGTTGCTGTCACTTGGCAATATATGATATGATATGATATGATATGATATGATATGATATGATATGATATGATATGATATGATATGATATGATATGATATGATATGATATGATATGATATATAGCCTTCAAGTCAGTGTTGACTCCTGGTGACTGCCTGGACAAGTTCCTGCAATTTTCTTGGCAAGATTTTGGAGGCGGTTATCCATTGCCTTCTTCTTCCTAGGGTTGAGAGAGTGACTGGCCCAAGGTCACCCAGCTGGCTTTGTACCAAAAGCAGGACTCATGGTCTTCTGATTTCTAGGATGGTGCTTTAACCGCCTCACCAGACTGGGTCTCCTAGAACCTAGTAGAAGCAGACATACTGTACATGATCAGATATCAGTCCATAAAGTTCAGCATAATTTCTGCTTCCATGATCTTCACCGAGCCTAGCTTGGTGTCTAAATTAGTAGCTCCAGTTCCATTGCTGCTTTTACTTTTCTTCTAGACAGACTTAGAGAAGAGAAGCAAAAGATCCCAGTGAAGACCAAATGGAGACTTCACTCCTCCTTGAAAAACTCCCTTGAGCGAGGAACCTCACTCTCTTGATTGACTCCTCAAAGTTGAATTGGCCAGGGCTTTTCCCTGTCCATTAACTGGAAGGAGAAGTCAACAGGTTTTCTTTTACACCTTTTAGTGACAGGGCCTCTTGAGTGGATTTTCTCCACATTCACCACACCCCATCTAGATTTTTAATTTAATTTAAGATCTGAAAGGGGAAAAGTGTTAGAATGGAAATCTCTTGTGCAAAATGGATGTTAAAACTGACTGGTTCGCTTTATATATGGATCTGGTCCTACATTTCTAGAAAAAAAGCGTTATACTAAAGTCCACATCACTCTCCAAATTAGAACTGGGTCAAGACTAAACTAGAAAAGATGGGGTCCCAGAATTTCAGCCAGCCTGAAAAGCTCAGTCAGCTCGTCTTCATATCAATCAAGTTTAATATACATTTCAGTAAATTCTCACTTCAGTGGGAACAATTACCTCTAAACTCTATTAAAGCTGTTATTAACTTCATCTAATCATCAGTTAACTGTCTGGGCAAACCCACTGAAAAATGATCTGGATCTAATAAAATCATGTTTGATTTAAAGGGAAACCAAAAATATGTGCTGATGTCAGACTCGAGTATTCTGTGAATGGAGAGACAGACTGATCCAGGAACAAGAAGAGGCAAAGGATGGGAACAGCAGTAGAATTTACCTTCATTGCAGGCATGATGTAACATTTCAGGTTTATAATTCAATCAAGAAAACCACCGGAGGCGATTCCTTTAAAGCCCTTAAAACACTACCTTCAGCCTTCCCACGCACTTTTGAAAATGAAGGTCCCAAGTCAATAAAGGGAAGAACTATTCCACAGAGACATAAATATTGACAGGGATTGGTGTGGCTAATCTAATCTCCCCTCTGTATTTCTCCATCTCAATCCCTGCCTGGGAATTTCTGATCCTTTATGGAAATGCCATCAACGAATTGTAATGTAGAGGCAAAATGGGTGCAGGGCTGGCTTCTCCCATAGCCAAACAGATCTAGGGCAGATCTGAATTCTCCTTTTTCTTAAACAGTAAAACCTTCTTTTGAATCAAGCTCAACTTCTAGTGAAGCCTATGTAATTTTCTTAGCATGGAATGGAAGTATTTTTTTTACTGTTTTCCTCCAAAATTTTTTACCCTGGTCTAACCTACAGTACAGTCCTGGTATTCATTGGTGATGACCTTTCCAAGTACTAAGGAGACCTAACCCTGCTTAGCTTCCAAGTCCAGACAAGATGAATCAGGTGCTACCACTGCTGAATGTTATATTAAATCAGACTACTGATCTGCATGGCTTGCTAGTAGCCTTTTGCTGCTCTGCCATCCTTCAGATGTTTCAGGGTACAACCGCCATAATTCCCAGCCTATATTATACAAATTGCAGCACAACATGTGTGCAGTGCAGCAGATTGAAGAAGGCAGGTGACAGCCATTCTCCAGGACAGCCTTACCTAACTTCATTCTCTGTCTGAACAAGCATTCTAAACAACATAAACACCTGCATGTATCCCAGTGTAAATTTGATTGGTCCAAATAAGGATATTAACAAATACTATTTTCATTTTTTCTCATAGACCAATACAGCTCTGATAGCTTTTTTAAAACTTACTCTTCATTTGTTTCAGACATCAGTTCTATAATACATCAGCTTGAGAAGACCATCTTAGACTTTCAAGCAGGCATTTTTCTAGCCCAGGTAGATGTCAGGAAGAGAGCACATAAGCATTTCATGGAAATAATGTGTCCTAGTGAATTATAAAACTTGCTTCCATAAAGTGTGATTATTCCAGGAAGCACACCATATCATCCCTGAAGGTGGTGAGACAATGAAGAAGTGGAAAGGTTTTGGTTTTTTTTTTTAATGCCCCACTTTACCATGAACTAATAATTGTTTCAGATTCAATACTCATTCCCATACCACTTGGTGTAGAATATTCTTTGACGGACTTGGTGTCCATGGCTGACCTCAAAAGAAGAAATGTGTGCAACATTACATTGTTCTGCTAACTTCAACAGGAACATGTATGAAGGTTTGTATCAGACACTGGTTATCAGGGGTGATTTTTTTCCAGCAGGTAGATGATTATGATATTAAATATTCCAAAGCTGAAATGTTAAGAAAAAAGACCAAAAAAATGCATTGCTGAAAACCACAATTTTGTCATTGAACTTTTGCAGTGCAATATTGGAATTGATGAATATTTGGAGGCTGCAAAAATGGGTTGGGGAGTACAGTATATAAAGACCACAGACTACTCCTTGGCCATTCTTAGGTTAAATAACTGGAGTCATCTATGTATTTCCACCAGTTGCTATTTCTGTGACACCTACCCAGAGGAGTCTGCAGGAGAATCTGGGGAAAAGGGAGCAAATCATGGAAACACATTACATGGCCATGACACAAGCTCTGCCCTTTTTATTTATGTGTCATAATTTCACACATGTTTACAAAAAAGACAAAGCTTGTATCACCATGGTGAAGCATTGCTTCCATCATTTATAGGATGATGCCTCTGGACCCACTCTTCTATGCTGGAGTATATTTGAATTCAGGAAATGCTCCTGAAATGTTTAACCAAAGATACTTTTTAAAAACATCTCCAAATAAACAGAAATGTATTGGTTCTTCTGTCTACCAAAAATAAGGCTTATACCATATGTTTAGCATAATGTATTTTGTTTGTTTTTGGTTGAGTGTGGCATGCCAACCTAGCCATTGAGGCTTGAAAGCCACAACGGTTCATGAGTTAGGATTCAGATGATCATAGCTTATTCAATAAACCATGATCAGAACAAATATGGCTTAGAACAATGTGTGATGCAATCTATTAGAGTACCAAGAATCATTGGCTTTGGATGTTGGGGCTGTTGAACTGGCAATATGAATTTGAATATGTAGTGTGGTAGACTAAAGGACACAGTTATTGCACAACACCCAGAAGTGTATTGCAGATGAAAGGGTTCCTGGGGATTCGAGCTAAGACTGTGTGGCTTGAAGAATGGTTGCCTTAGTAGCTAAAATTGATAAGGTTCATAAAGTTTCTGTTCTGCAAATTTTCTGACAAATTCCCATGGAATTATCTCTCTCCAGGGTAGCAGATGGCTCCTATTCTACTGTCCTTCAGGAAAGAAGTAAAAATTGTATCTTTCTGTGGGGGCCTTGGACACTGAATAGCTTGTCACACATATGGAGAAAACCTTACAGCTGTCAGGGTTTTTTTTTTATGAGGGAATCATATTTTTTATTATTATTTTCTAGTTCTTATATTAGAAGGTATTACTTGTGATTGTAAGGTTATTGTGAACTATCTGACGTTATTCTGGAATCTAGTAGTATACAAAAATTGTAACAGACAGACAAAACTGTGGTCCAATTTAAGCTCTGTGGCAGAAGATACAAATTTTGTGAGGACCCAAAGGGCTAAAAAGGAGCTTTCTATGGTTGTTAGCCTCACATGTGTCCATGATGAAGCTAGGACTTCAGTCCAGAACTCCCAGACCTTGGATGACACAGACTTGTCCTTTCAATTTGTACCTGCAAATAAGATATTCTGGATGTGGAAGGCATGTTTATCCCAAAGCAGCATGACCACACAGGACCAACTAAATCCATTCCACTCTTCGGAAAGTTACACCCTGTTGTTTGGTGCAAAAGTACTGGTTTTCATTTCAAATGAAATGCTTAGCTGGAAAGTTTAATGTGAAAATTGCTATCTGTTTTTGCCAGCCGTTAGGAAGAAAACAGTGTTTAGGACACAGATGATGGCTAAATCTCACCTCATCCATTTTTAACAGTTAGGCTCCTTAAGCCACAGGGAGAACTGAAGTAAGACATTAAGTCATCTTTAGAAATTACAGTGCACACTGTTTCTTCCACAGACCTTGCTTCAACGGTGCAGCTTCCCAAGACAGTTCAGGAGATTTAATTAACGCATCTGCAATGTTTTCAGATGCAAAGAAAAATAACATTCCAGAATAAGTGTATTCTACAGACTGTCCAAGAAAGACTTCATTCTGGTCACCATGGAACTCAACATGTGCTACAGATAGATTTGAGTCTTTGTTTCAATTACATATAAAAAATTCTACATCTGTATTTCAGACCATCTTGGATTCGATTTTGTAACTCAGTCCAAGGAAGTGAAGGAAGGAAGAGTTTCAGGACAGGCTGTGTTTATAACGCAGAGACCTCACTCCTAAAAGATAACCAGCTGTCTGATTCCACACTCCCAACAATGAACTGAGCAACCAAATGCCAAGGACTGCAGGTATTTTTGCAAATGTGTCCATGTTATAATCTTAAAGAGAATAATTACAGCTGTTTGAACAGCTTCAGTGTAGCATGTACTTAATGTTCAGAGATGTGGGAAAGTTCTCAAGAGTCCACTCAGGAGCAAGAGTTTCAGGAGATTACTACAGTACTTGTTCTGGGGACATTTCTATCTTTGATTAGGCCAACAGTTTCACTGGGGAAGGCAATGGCAAACCACCCCAATATAGTCTGCCAAGAAAACATCATGAAGGTGGCATCCCTCCAAAGGGTCAGACATGACTTGGTGCTTGCGTAGGGGACCTTTCACCTTTCACCTTCACAGTTTCATTAACTGTTGACTTATCAATTGATTTCTTCTTCTGGGGAGAGGACATATTATACAGATGCTGATGCTGGTTCTTCTCCTGTTCCTGTAAACTGTTCACCAAGAAGCAGCATCAGGAAAGAGAAGGAATAGCAGGGCCAATGTCAGTCCCCTGCCTTCATGGGTTTCCCTGAGAAAGAAAGTGGAAGAGGTTTCAACTGTACTTTCTACAGCATTTACTTACAGTGCACCAAGTTAACTCTCTGACTTTACATATTGCTCACTCACATGGTCCCCTTGAAGAAAAGACTCATGTCTATCAAATGATTAGAGTTAAAATGATTGTTTTAAAATAATTCAGGAAACATCTGAATGTATTTACATACATGATACTATCTGCCATAAACACAGCTGGAGACAGAATGCCCATTTAAGGATATTTTTGGAAGTTCCGGGTTGATCTAATGGCACAATTATCTGATAAACAGCTTGATTGCAGATTTTCAAAAAGGACTGTGGATCCATTCAAACTAGGCATTGTTGTCCTCCCAGCTCCAGTACTAAGACCTCCTCACTTCATTTTTGCATGCAGTGTTTTGTTCACCTATCTTCTGATTCTGATTATATGAAGCTTCTGAATTTATAATCAGATGGCACATCAACTTTCTGGGGTGTTGGGTTTGGAGGACACCTCATTTATCTATCTATCTATCTATCTATCTATCTATCTATCTATCTATCTATCTATCTATCTATCTATCTAATTTATCCCCGCCCATCTCCTCCCATCGGAGGCCTCTGGGCAGTTTACAACAAGTGATTAAAAACCATCAGAATAATACAAAAAAGAAAATACAGTAAAAATACTATAAATAGAAATAAAAAATAAAGAATAAAAAATTCAAGCAATGAAACATCTAAAACAGCCCAAGTGTGGGAGGAGTGGTCTATAACAACCATCCCCATGTGACTCTATTCCCCTCTCCACTCCAAGCGAGGCGGCAGAACCAGGTCTTCAGACTCCGCCGAAAGGCCGGGAGCGATGGGGCCAATCTCACCTCTGGGGGCAGCATGTTCCACAGGGTGGGAGCTACTGCGGAGAAGGCCCGCTTCCTGGACCCCGCCAGATGAAATTCTTTTACAGACGGGGTCCGTAGCATGCCCCCTCTGCACGATCGGGTGGGACGGGTTGATGTAATGGGGAAGAGGCGGTCCCTCAGGTAACCTGGTCCCATGCCATGTAGGGCTTTAAAGGTGATAACCAACACTTTGAATTGGACCCAGAAGCAAACTGGTACCCAATGCAGCTCGCGCAGCAACATAACAGATTATATGAATATATTTTTCAGAGCCATGGCAGATGGATTGAAGCATGTAGTAAGTGGAGATAGGGCCAGCATTCTCTTCTTTCTGGAGTATCTTTTTCCTCTCCCTTCTCTCTCTCTCTCTCTCTCTTACACACAACTTCTCCATATAGCAAGTAGTCATGGAAGGTCTCTTTGACCAGAGTCTGAATGAGTTACTTAGAGAGGGCTAACTGTTGGCCAAAGGATACCTACATTGGGACACTTTTTTTTTTTTTTGCAAGCCAAGAGCCAGAACACCATCTGGAAGTTTCAACTGGTCCAGAATGAAGTGGTGTGTGCCATTCTGGGCACCCCACACTTGGCCTATATTACACCACTGCTGTGTGAGCTGCTCTGGCTTCCAGTTTCTTTCCAGGTGCAATTCAAAGTCCTGGTTATCACTTTTAAAGCCCTGAATAACCATGGTGCTAGGTGATTTGTGGGATCACCTCTCCCTGAGGATATCTGCCCATCCCACCAGGTTAGATAGGGTGAGTATGTTCTAGGTCCCTTCCCTTAAATGTTGTCATCTGGTGGGACCTAGGAGGCATGGCTTCTGCATAGCTGTCCCTGCCCTGTGGAACAGCCTCCCACCTGAGATCCAGCAAGCCCCCATCCTTTTAGCCTTCCAGAAGGCTGGCAGAGCTGACTCTTCCTACAAGCATTGGATTCAGGTGAGACTGGAGTCTAGCAAATATATGGGGGTGTTATTTTTGGGGTGCCATGAGGTGTGGTTTTAATGTTAGTGTTATTGTTTTCTTTTTATGTATTATCATGGTTGCTGTGAGCTGCCCAAAGTTATTGTAGACAAAATGGGTGGCCATATAAGACAAACAGACAGACAAGACTCTAATTCTAAAAAGCAGTAGATACGATCAGGATAAAAGTTACATTTCCTTTCCTTTACCATTGTATATTTATATTCAATTTTCATTTAAGATACCTAGTAAGATACATGTGTTTTATAATTTCCTTCTTCGGTCACTAAAAAAAGTTACAATTTTTGAATAATTATTTTAAAGTTTTTGAAGCTGCATCTGAAGGTTTCAGGGTTAAAGATAGACTGCAGGTTACTAGGACCACAGAATAGTTATCTTTGTCCTATCTTCTCAATTATTTGATTATGTACCATCATGTCATTTTCAACTCTTAGTGACCATATACACATACTTTTCTTTAAATGTTGCATCTTCAGACTCTCTTCAATATGGTGCATATGAGACAGATATTTAGTGATAAGGATGAGGTTTATTTGTGCAAATCTATTATGCATACTAATTATGCACTAGCCATGAAATTATTCTTCAAAGTCAGTGAATATTCCTATCACTGAAGAAACAGATGCAATATTTCTTCTCTGCAAAAAGAAAATTAATGCAAATCTAAATGTACAATTTTGTTTCAGCCTTACCTAGAACTTGAGGAAATTGTCAGTACTTTTTATAACAAATTAAATGTCCAGCAATATCCATCATCTACTGGCATAATCTGCTTTGTCATAAACCCATTTCAGTTTAGCAGGCTTGTGGATTGGGCAATATGTGCTACAACTGACACCACTGCCATATTAACCAGAAGAGATTACTTAATAGTTCAGTTTAGAAAAAGATATATTACAATTTTTCCTCAGAAATTTTAAAGAACCATTTCATTTTTCCAAGCTGGAATTCTGTTTGAAAGAGACCTTATATGAGTAAAAAAGTACAAGGATAAACCCCCAAAGCCAACTTACAGATCTTATATAAAGCCTCTGGAGCAGGGTTTCTCAGCCAGGGTTCTGTGCCACCCTAGGGTTCTGCGAGAGGTCACTAGGGGTTCCCTGAGAGATCACAATTTATTTTAAAAAATTATTTCAAATTCGGGCAACTTCACATTCATTCTTTATTTTTAGTCTGAGAACACTGTCAATGCATCTAGACAGGCCTACCCATGCAACGGATATAAGAATTTTGTAACTTGAGGCCTATATTTGAGCCTGAACGGACAGCGGTTCCCCGAGGCCTGAGAAATATCTCAAGGGTTCCTCCAGGGTCAAAAGGTTGAGAAAGGCTGCTGTTTCTTATGGAGAGCTGCTTTCTCAGTTAGCTTTCGTATTAACTTCCCCCTCCTTTCTCATGAACTAAAGAGTGACCATTCGCTAGTCCAAGCTTCATACTTTGAGCCCCACTTTATTTATCTCCTGCAAACACATGTCATGTTGTTTTCAGACAGAAACACAAATACGCCACAAGCTTTGCAGGTCATGACTGGCAAGTCATCCCTTCACTTTCACTTCTGTTTCTCCACAGTCCAAAGGTTGAGAAAAGCTGCTCTGGAGTCATCACGTGGTCTGAATTCCTGGTACGAAGTCCTGAAGGTTTGGGGTGCAGAGGATAATCCCATCTTTCCAGTTGCTTTCAGAGGTGGAATTGTTGGAATTTCAAGCATTAAGGAATCTGCATATGGGATCAAGCTATTGACTGTTGCATCGCAATATACATCTTCCTAACCCAACCCCCTTCTCAGAGAAGTATATGCTATCATTAGCTGCTATCTGGAATTGTCAGTAGAGTAATTTGAACTCTGTCTCCCAAGGGCCTACTCCTTTAGTTCCTGCTCTAGGAGTAAGGTGTGTATTGATTAGATATCAGGCTGTAATTGGGCTCCAGTCTCTCGGGCTTGAGATATATGGTGGAGATGACAGGAAACAGATACTCTGTTGCTTCTTGTAAATAGTCTGGTTGAACAAAATGGTTCGTAACCTCTTCAGTGCCATAGCCTTATATTGCCAAAGGATGATTGCCTTATTGTTTCATTTGATGTATTTTCTTAGGGCAAGGGAATGCTAAAGAAATGAAATAATCTTGAATACATCCAATTCCCATATTGAGGACCAGAATAATTGCATGATGGTTCACATCTTGGTGTTCTTAGAGAACCAAGCAAGTTGAAGACCTAAAATTAGTATGTCTGCAGCCATCATTGGCATTCATGGAGGAGTAAGAGAAAATACAGGTACTCATTGGTATAGTAATAATAGTTTGTTAGCCTCCCTATCCAAATCTGGTGTTCTAGAAGAGATGACCCTTCTGTTGACATAGACCCACAACAGGGATCTCATACACATGAAACCCATTTTGATATTTTGGACAATAATTCTCCATCTGCAGAATAAAGGTCCAAAATCTGAACAGAATGGGACCAAATTTGGTATGGTGGGAAAACCGGGTAAAGGATGGAATGGGTTTGAAAATGGGCCACATTCAACTGGGGACTGCACAGAAAAATATCCCAGAGAAAGTTCCCCTAAATGCAACTGGTCCATTCTTAATCCCCCTTTCACCTTCCTCCTGTCATGTGACCCAGAATGGAGCACATGCAGTTTGCCCTGTGCTACCCAATGCACACATATTTATTATTTATTTATATATAAAACACATTTATATGGCTGCCCAACTCATACACAGTGACTCTGGGTGGCTTACAGAATTAAAATTGACAATTAAAAAAACCATCAACTGCCCCCCTCCCCATCCCCACAAACACAGCACATATGCAGCATGAAGGGAGAGAAAAAATACTCCAATGTACACAGATACCCTCTACAATCACTGCCGGTAAAGGGAATGGAAAGGACTTCTGAAGCTTTAAAGTTAAAACCAGTACTTTGAATTGATCCAGAAAGAAACTGGTAGCCAGTGCAGCTCACACAGCAGAGGTATAACAGGGGCACCCAGCACTGTGCAAGCTGCTGTGTTCTGGGCCATGTATGAATGGTTATATGTCATGGAAAGTCATGGAAAGCTTTTGAGAACCATATAAGGGGGCACACCCAAAATAGAATGAAAATTAATTCCATGTTCTAAAATGAAAATAGCCAAAATCTTGTGACATCACAACATCTCATGAGATTTGAGCTTTTCGCTTTGAGATCTTATGAGGTTTTACATGAAGCTACCAAAATCATCTTGTGAGACTTGAACATTTTGGATTAAATATCTCTCCTCCCCCACTTCATTTCCTTCTCTCTCTCTCTCTCTCTCTCTCTCTCTCTCCATCATCCATCCATCCTGGAGCATGCATCAGAAACACTTGCAATATGTCAGTATGTCCACATACTACTAGTGTTGTTTGGATCACAGTTTGAGAATTGCTGCTGCAGAGTAATCCTTAATACAGGATTTACATAATTCAACAACCCCTCACCCTCCCCTAAAAAAAGACTCTGGGAGAAGAACAATTAAAAGGACCATTTAGTCCTGGTCCCACACAATTAGGTGTGCCACCACCTGCAGAGGGAACAGTGATACCCTGAATAAAGAATTTAGCATTAAAAAAAGTGAAGCATTCCCTAAAATATTCAACTGCTGCTCCTTTCCATTATTTTGCATAGGATTATTGAACTGTTATGTTCATTGGTGTCCTTAGGGAGAGCATAAGGGGAGAGTGATGAAACATGTGTCACAGTGTTGCAGTGCAAACCCTTCTCCCTATGCACCTGCATCATGATATTGCAGTGTAAAGGTGGTGCTTGTGTTATGTGTCTTGATGTATGCTTTGTCATTTTGGCATCATTATGGTTAGGAACGGATGCCTACAAGCATGTAATAATAATATTTTAAAAATAAGATTTTCCCCCAACTTCTTAAAAGCACCACCTGAGAAAAAAAATCAGGAATACCAGGAAACGAAATTTGTAATTCCAAAGCAACACTCACACGGTTGGGATAACATGAAAAGAATGGCAAGTAGCCCTTATTTTTCTAAAAGCTCAAACTCAGATTACACATATCTATTTCTTCTCTCTCCCCAATCTACTTCCAATGCTGAGTTCCACAGAATGTTTGCCACAAGTTTTAAAGATAAAACAAATCATATTAAAACCTGGTATCATCTTGTTAAAGTTATCATAAGTGTTTTCTAAAAGAGACCCAGTTTAGTGTAGTGGTTAAGACACCAGGCTAGAAACCAGCCAGCTGGGTGACCTTGGGCCAGTCCCTCTCTCTCAGCCCTAGGAAGCAGGCAATGGCAAACCACTTCTGAAATCTTGCCAAGAAAACTGCAAGGGCTTGTCCAGGAAGTCGCCAGGAGTCAAGGCACAAAAACAAAACAGAGTGTTCTCCCCAGAATATCTAAAACTGTATTTTAAACAGGGAACGTATTGAAATATTTGTCTCAAAAGGTAGCTCCCAACCTAATTCACAGTGTAAGAATGCATCCATCCTGTGACGTGTTCAGCTTTATTTTCACCAGTGCTATGCAGGCTTTTAAATAGCTTATTCTAGTTAGAGTCTGTTTAACATGAATCTAAGCAAGTCATACAAAACACACAGGTATAACAGCACATGATAGGTCCATGGTTTTTATTTCCACATCACAATGCAGCTCTAAATTTGCATTATACAGTTCCTTGAGATTTGCATGAAAACACACATGCACACAAATATAGATCAATATCCTCTCCTTCCATCTGTTTTGTTCCATACGTACAGTACCTCTTGTTCCATGCTAAGCCATACATCCAGGTTACTAAAAACTAAGAATTTATTCTGATGCCAAGTGTCCAAGTACTAGCATTTCAGAGGCAAGGGGAAAAAAAGACATACATGTAAAATTTATATGACATGTGTGCCTGGAAAAGTTGAGCAGATTCTTACTGGAGTGGCATTCCTTAAACCCAAAGGAAATACAGTTCTATTATTAGTGGAAGAACTAGAAAGGCATGGACCAAAAAAACCCCAACAACCTTAAGTTTCATGAGAAGCAACAGGCATGGGTATGTCCCATGATTCCCTTCCTTTAAAAAAAACAACAACTCTAGAGTGAGAATCAGTTTATTTTGCTGAATGATTTACTGAGGATGTTTATAGGGGGAGGAGAGCAGAGTGTTGTTCTATGGACTAAACTTAATAACAAAAACCTCTGTTTCCCCAAGCAAAAATAGAGAATATTCTGCATGTACTCCGAGGCTGAAGAAACTAAAGCACAGACCGTGTCAAAGCAAAACACTCTCCACTTTTCCTGCAGAACATCTCAGTTACTGCTTCTAAAAGTGGTACAATATTTATTTATTTCTAATGTCACTTATAAACCCACTTTGTCCCCCTCCTGAAACAGAGTTGCTGGAAGCAGCTAGCTGAAACATGCAGAGTGATGACATGTCAAGGCAGCCAAAAGTAAAAATAGAGATCATACACAATATATTTGAATTTTAGTAACTCTTCCAGAGTGACAACAAAAAGGACTGGTAACCCATTTTGCTGGGGAAATGATGTCTATTTTCAAACTGTTGGAGCAGTTTAATGATCAGTCAATGACTTAGTTTCCTAGTCTATGTGGCTGTGGAGAAGAATCTTTGACCATATTCCCTAAAGAGAAGCTACAGAGAAGATGGTCAAGACCAATTTTCTACAACCAGAGAAATTAGGACCAGAAATAATGGGTGTCCATTGGAGGTATTTTACATTTCATTCATATATATGGAAAAAACTTTCTGATTGTAAGATCTGTACAATAGTAGAACAGTCTACTAATTTGGGGAGTTTTTGTTTTAATTGCTGGACAATCACCTTTCACAAATAGTTTGTTTGGTTTTTCTGCACATTGCACCAGATGATCTTTGTGATTCCACTCAACAATTGTATGAGTCGATGACTTTCTTAGAATTGGGGATAAAAAAAAAAACCAAAAAAAACTCTTGGGTCATCATCCAAAGTATTGGATCATGGTCATCATTCAAAGGATGCTGATGCATGTACATTCCAGTGCTTCTTAGATGCATTTCAGATCATACCTATGCAGACTAAGTATGCAGCTGCACCAAAGTCCCCATGTGCATGGCTTCCTACTAGATCCCTGAACACCTTCCCTGTAACTGTGCTTGACCATCTGAGATTACACAGCCCATTTCAGATCCTTGCACTGGATACATAAAAATCTAAATATCTTTTAAGCATAATAAAAATGAAAGTCCCTGGTGTAAGACCTCTATGAACAACTCTACCCACAAACCTAGTTATGGTGTGCCCACAGAACGTTAAGTTTCACTTTTAGGATAAAATGTTATGTGTCAGTAAATGGCATGCTAGGGCTCTCTTTAGCTGACACATTTAGGAAAACATCCTGACCCCTGTCATGCTTAAAACCCTGGATGTGTGCACAGTTATATACACACATGGTAGAAAATATTCTGCATTGCTTTGAGGGCTCTGCATGTAGCCTCATTCCTGGCTTCTGAGTGATCAGGGAGCTGACATTACTTGAACCCTGTTCAGTTTTATTTCCCATTCCATTGCATAGTCATCTGTTTAGGAGAAAGTCTCCTCCCCCTGCGCACTCATTTTTATCTTGGATGCCATCAGAAATTTGATAAGCTTTTAACAGACTACCTATCAGGGTCAGTTGTGAATCATTTTGGGCTTAAAGAATATGATCAATACCCACTAACTCCCCCAAATTTTGTGCATCCGTGACTTCCAGACCATCTCCAACCACAATGAAAGAAAATTGATAGCTTAATTTCTCACCATTTTGAGTTGGGAAATGCACAGAAGCTGACCATTCCTGGTCTATAGTACCTTCTCTTGGATCCACTAAGCTAGTTACCAACAAAGTGCCATCCATGGAGTAAAAATTCCCCTAGACAAGGCTTTTCTTCAGGAGATACCCAAGTGTGACATCTGCTTAATCAGAATGTCTCCTGGGGAACCAACTAAATAGTCAGTGACACTAAATGGCAATGACTGCTACTTAATGGGGACAGTAATTCTGTTTAATGGCAATGTCTTGGGGTGATTTAATACAGCTTGGGGGCCTTTGTGTATCATTGTATCATGCCAGTTCTGTGTGTTTTCTCTTCTGACAACAGCCCTCTATAACCCTGCTACTGTGATAGATGTGGGAAGTTCATAAACAGTCTCCTTCTCTATCCATTTTCAACCAGTTTTAGAATCCCTTCTGGCATATCAGTTTAGACATACTTCATTCAATAAAACTCCAGAATTTATCCATTCAAGTAGAGATGGACAGAACAGTCAGTTTCTGCTCTAGGTCACTTTTTGTTATGTTCTTTTTTAAACTGATCTCATTTTACATTGATGTATAACTTTAAACAAAAGTTTGCACAATACATCAAAATATGTATGGTTGAATCTGTGTTTTCTTATAATGCACATTTTAAAATAAATATAGATACTATCCAATGTCTTGTCTCCTACATGACGTCTTTTTAACCTATTTAGCATATCATCATCATCATCACCATCACCAAGCAAAGAACTTCACTGCAAAATGCATAGGAAGGGAAAATCATTCTGTTCTATTCTGCATATTTATCCAAAGGGTGAATTAAGCCACTCTTTACAAAGACACTGCAACCAGTTATCTCAGTTCTCAATTTATTTAACAGTTTAAGCTGATTGTAAGCCCATACTTAACTCTCCAAATGCAGAGGCATTACATTGCCCCCTGCATTGCAGATTTCTTAAAAATAGGTTCTCAGCCCCCCAAGAGGGGGAAACAATATTTAATCTGTTTTTAAGATACTTATTTCAGAGAAAAACCCAAGAAGTTAATTGTTATTAGCTAGGGAAGAAGGGGAAAGAGCTTTAGAACAATTTCACACTCCAAGTGTTTCTTGAAGTCCAAATTTCACACAGTTCTAATTTACACATCTTTATTGTTTGACCCTAACTGAAGTATATATGGATTTGTAAACAACACTACCAACCACAACTGTGTGTTTTTAATCTAGCCTCTTCCTGCAGTACAATACAGAGGATGTCTAACACATTTTTTGTATAAGTGTGATTTATGTCTAGATAACTCTGGTTTGAAGGAGTGAAGTGAGCTAGTGTGATTTTTTTTTTCTCCAAAAAGTATTTCTTAATATAGTGTATTTCATTGCTCTCTATATTTCTTAGATGTACATTTCTGGCAGGGCTTTTTTTTTTTTTCCTAGATAGACAGCACCCAGAGGATTACCTTCCAGCAGGTTTTTACTGCCAGGACAAAAAATACACAACAACTAAATTTGAATTAATTTATAGTTAAATTTAATTTTTTAAAAATAAATAAAATTAATTAAATAGAGGTAGTGTGAATACTCCCCATGGTATTTAATTGTTTTCCCCTTCCATCATGCTGGAAATGACAGTGCAGTGTCAACTTTTGGGAAGGGCTTTGTTAATCAGGAGCAAAGCTTTCAAGAGCTTTCAAACTGCCTAGATTGATTTGGACCATACAGCATCAAAATGCTACAATATTGAATGAATGAATGAATGAATAAACAAACAAACAAACAAACAAACAAATAAAATTAGAGCTACATTTGGCTCTGGCATCACAGATCATGTAATATACAGTATTTCTGATACATTGAGCAGGGGCTGGATCTGAAGGCCTGGAAGCTCCTTGCCAACTCAATGATTCTCAAATTCTTTAATGCTGTGCATTGACTGAAAGCATTAGTAGACCATGCTTAGCTAAGGCCTCTCATACAGGGATTTACAAAATGAGTGAAATATAATAAAAATGATGCAATATGTAATAAACATCGAAACAAGATAGCAGGATGAGGTTGCATCCAAGCAATAATTTAGGAGGCCAAGGTGAATTTAAAAGAAAAAAATCACCTTCTCTTAATGCTGCAACGGGACAAAAATGAATGTCTGGTAAGCTTCTCTGGAGGCAGAGCTTCATCCGCAGGTGAGAGGGGCAAATGCTACATGTGCCTCGTGGCATAATCATGGAAATAACACAATTTACATACTTGCATCAGATGTCACAATACAGCTAGGTCATTTGCAGACCTGCTGGAGTAGAAAACACATTTAGACATGAATAGGAAACACATGTAGCCATAAACTCCTTTCTGGAATTATTCTGAGATTCCTACAGAATTATAGCCAGCCATTTTTTCACCTTTCGGCTTTCGGTGAACAGTTAAATTTACTAACTAAAAGGATAAAAGGGAATGCCTCTAAGATAGAATGGAACTTACTGTTGGATATGTACCTGGGTCAACCCAAGATATTGGAATACTGGCTTCTCTTGGAAGACTGCATGGAAAGCTAAAGCAGCCACAATTGTGACTGCTGAGGAGTCAGGATCGGGTTGGTGGCCAAAGTCTTGGATGAGTCATTCTAATTCTTTCTCAAGTTTTCTGATGGGTCTCACCCACAGTTGTCTTCAGAATGAAAAATAAACTTGTGGCTCACAGGAGACAAACAGAGTTGTCTATCATTATAGGAAGCAAAGGCTTGTTGGAATCAACCCCCACAGTGATCCCTAGACAAAATCACTTCCATTCACTCTATTAATTTTGGCCTGTGGGAAACAGCTGGCATTTGAATGTCCATTTATCTCAACAAGCTATATATATACAGTATTCTTAAAAAATAATACTTAACCAGTTCCTGTTATAATGTACCCAACCAATAAATGAACAGCCCATTCAGTGTTCAGGACTGAACATTCTCCAAATAGCCACATTCTCTAAATACCAACTTCTTCCTTATTTTCTCAATTCTTCATTTGTTTACTCTCAAAAATGTCTTTATAACTACCCACACTGAGCTGTGTACAAGATATTTTCTTTCTTTCTTTCTTTCTTTCTTTCTTTCTTTCTTTCTTTCTTTCTTTCTTTCTTTCTTTCTTTCTTCTCCCATCTCTCCTCCCTCCCTCCCTTCCCTCCCTCCCTCCCCTCTCCCTTTTTTCTGTTTCCATTCCTGAAAATTATTGCAATTTTCTCCTAGGAAGATAAAAGGTTTGATGAACCTGTTGGTTAAATAGCCTTCTTGGCACTAATTCTGATGGCTTTAGCCTCTATGTTTCCACTGAAAAACATAAATAAATAACATAGTAAGGGTTTTGCTATGTCTCATAATACAACACAGATCGATAGTAAAACAGAGGCACAGAAAATATACATACCCCATTTTATGATAAAGTATTTTGTTTTCAGTATCTTTGCTGTGATTCATAAAATCATTTTCATCTAATGTGGAAGCTTATCTTTTAAACATATTTCATTTGCTGCCATTTTTCCACCATTCAATTCAGCATACCTGCACTATATTACACAATGCTTTAACCATGATTCAGTTTGCTTGTCTTTGAACTGCATATTCCCCGGAACAGACCACCTAGAAGCCATAAGATTCATAGCAAAAAGAGGTTCCAGAACTGAAATTGATTCTTTTGAACTCTGTTCCAGTGACAAGAAC
Source organism: Candoia aspera (assembly GCF_035149785.1). Lineage (NCBI taxonomy): Eukaryota > Metazoa > Chordata > Lepidosauria > Squamata > Candoiidae > Candoia > Candoia aspera. The sequence goes on from NC_086163.1 coordinate 8,239,194, forward strand.
TTAGAGCAGTCATTGATGCTTGCTCTCAGATATTCTTTATGTTGCATTTTCTAACTCATTAGATAAATTATTCTTTTATTTCTTGATGCTCACAATACTGTGACAGCTCCTCTATTTTATCAAGGGTCTAGTTAAATGTAGACAACATGCTAAAGCCTGATTTGTTCTAAGTATAGTTCAGGTCTTCAGCAAAGGATCGTTACCTTGTCGTGGTGCTGGAGCTTCAGCACCTCAATGATGCCATGAGCTAAACTGTGAAGGGCCACCCAAGATGGGAAGGTCATGACAGAGAGGTCAGACTAAATGCGATCCCTGGGGAAGGCAATGGCAACCCACCCCAGTATTCTTGCCGTGAAAACTAAATGGATCAGTACAACCAGAGATATGTCGGTATACCATCGGTAGATGAGACCCCCAGGTCGGAAGATGGTCAAAATGCTACTGGGGAGGAACAGAGGATGAGTTCAACTAGCCCCAGACGTGATGATGCAGCTAGCTCAAAGCCGAAAGGATGGCTAGTGGCCAACTGTGCTGGTGGTGAATGGCGAATCCGATGTTCTAAGGATCAACACACCATTGGAACCTGGAATGTAAGATCTATGAGCCAGGGCAAATTGGATGTGGTTATTGGTGAGATGTCAAGATTAAAGATAGACATTTTGGGTGTCAGTGAACTGAAATGGACTGGAGTAGGCCACTTCACATCAAATGACCACCAGATCTACTACTGTGGACAAGAGGACCACAGAAGAAATGGAGTAGCCTTCATAATTAATAGTAAAGTGGCTAAAGCAGTGCTTGGATACAATCCAAAAAACGACAGAATGATCTCAATTCGAATTCAGGGCAAGCCATCTAACATCACAGTGATCCAAATATACGCCCCAACCGCAGATGCTGAAGAAGCTGAAGTAGAGCAGTTCTATGAGGATCTGCAGCACCTACTGGACAACACGCCTAAAAGAGATGTTATTTTCATCACAGGAGACTGGAATGCTAAGGTGGGCAGTCAAATGACACCTGGAATTACAGGTAAGCATGGCCTGGGAGAACAAAACAAAGCAGGACATAGGCTGATAGAATTTTGCCAAGACAACTCACTCTGCATAACAAACACTCTCTTCCAACAACCTAAGAGACGTCTTTATACATGGACTTCACCAGATGGACAACACCAAAATCAGATTGACTACATCCTTTGCAGCCAAAGGTGGTGGACGTCTATACAGTCAGTAAAAACAAGACCTGGAGCTGACTGTAGTTCAGATCACGAACTTCTTCTTGCACAATTTAGGATCAGACTAAACAGATTAGGGAAGACCCACAGATCAGCTAGATATGAGCTCACTAATATTCCTAAGGAATATGCAGTGGAGGTGAAGAATAGATTTAAGGGACTGGACTTAGTAGATAGGGTCCCGGAAGAACTCTGGACAGAAGTTCGCAACATTGTTCAGGAGGCGGCAACAAAATACATCCCAAAGAAAGAGAAAACCAAGAAGGCAAAATGGCTGTCTGCTGAGACACTAGAAGTAGCCCAAGAAAGAAGGAAAGCAAAAGGCAACAGTGATAGGGGGAGATATGCCCAATTAAATGCAAAATTCCAGAGGTTAGCTAGAAGAGATAAGGAATTATTTCTAAACAAGCAATGCGCGGAAGTGGAAGAAGACAATAGAATAGGAAGGACAAGAGACCTCTTCCAGAAAATTAGAAACATTGGAGGTAAATTCCAGGCAAAAATGGGTATGATCAAAAACAAAGATGGCAAGGACCTAACAGAAGAAGAAGAGATCAAGAAAAGGTAGCAAGAATATACAGAAGACCTGTATAGGAAGGATAACAATATCAGGGATAGCTCTGATAGTGTGGTCAGTGAGCTAGAGCCAGGCATCCTGAAGAGTGAGGTTGAATGGGCCTTAAGAAGCATTGCTAATAACAAGGCAGCAGGAGACGATGGCATCCCAGCTGAACTGTTCAAAATCTTGCAAGATGATGCTGTCAAGGTAATGCATGCTATATGCCAGCAAATTTGGAAAACACAAGAATGGCCATCAGATTGGAAAAAATCAACTTATATCCCCATACCAAAAAAGGGGAACACTAAAGAATGTTCAAACTATCGAACAGTGGCACTCATTTCACATGCCAGTAAGGTAATGCTCAAGATCCTGCAAGGTAGACTTCAGCAATTCATGGAGCGAGAATTGCCAGATGTACAAGCTGGGTTTAGAAAAGGCGGAGGAACTAGGGACCAAATTGCCAATATCCACTGGATAATGGAAAAAGCCAGGGAGTTTCAGAAAAAACATCTATTTCTGTTTTATTGACTATTCTAAAGCCTTTGACTGTGTGGACCATAACAAATTGTGGCAAGTTCTTAGTGGTATGGGGATACCAAGTGATCTTGTATCCCTCCTGAAGAATCTGTATAATGACCAAGTAGCAACAGTAAGAACAGACCACGGAACAACAGACTGGTTTAAGATTGGGAAGGGAGTACGGCAGGGCTGTATCCTCTCACCCTACCTATTCAACTTGTATGCAGAACACATCATGCGACATGCTGGGCTTGAGGAATCCAAGGATGGAGTTAAAATCGCTGGAAGAAACATTAACCATCTCAGATATGCAGATGATACCACTTTGATGGCTGAAAGCGAAGAGGAACTGAGGAGCCTTATGATGAAGGTGAAAGAAGAAAGTGCAAAAGCTGGCTTGCAGCTAAATCTCAAAAAAAACCAAGATTATGGCAACCAGCTTGATTGATAACTGGCAAATAGAGGGAGAAAATGTAGAAGCAGTGAAAGACTTTGTATTTCTAGGTGCGAAGATTACTACAGATGCTCACTGCAGTCAGGAAATCAGAAGACGCTTAATCCTTGGGAGAAGAGCAATGACAAATCTCGATAAAATAGTTAAGAGCAGAGACATCACACTGACAACAAAGGTCCGCATAGTTAAAGCAACGGTATTCCCTGTAGTAACATATGGCTGCGAGAGCTGGACCATAAGGAAGGCTGAGAGAAGGAAGATCGATGCTTTTGAACTGTGGTGTTGGAGGGAAATTCTGAGAGTGCCTTGGACTGCAAGAAGATCAAACCAGTCCATACTCCAGGAAATAAAGCCAGACTGCTTACTTGAGGGAACAATATTAAAGGCAAAACTGAAATACTTTGGCCACATAATGAGAAGACAGACACCCTGGAGAAGGTGCTGATGCTAGGGAGAGTGGAAGGCAAAAGGAAGAGGGGCCGACCAAGGGCAAGATGGATAGATGATATTCTAGAGGTGACGGATTTGTCCCTGGGGGAGCTGGGGGTGTTGACGACTGACAGGAAGCTCTGGCGTGGGCTGGTCCATGAAGTCACGAAGAGTCGGAAGCGACTAAATGAATAAACAACAATAGTTAAGGTCCCATACCATGGCATGAGCTTCCCATTATGTGATTTAGAATTTTTTTTGTTTTTGTTGTTTTTATTTGCAACCTCCTCAACATTCAGCTTCATAAATGTACTCCTATCTCTGTAAGGAAGCAACCCCATGAGGCACAGCACCTTTTTTCTCCAGGATGCAGGAATGATCATAACTCTAGTTTATCAATGTGTAAATACCAATCAGCTTCAGTCTGAGAGCTGATGTCCTGCATTCTTATTTATCTGTCTATATATTCTTCATTCATTCATTCATTCATTCATTCATTCCAGGATTTGTAGTTCAAATGTAAAAATAAACAGAAGTTTCAATTTATAAAACACTGGATCTGATTATTGAATGCAACCAATGACACCCTTTCTGAAGAAGTCCTATTTCTTCACCAAGTATGAGCTGGCATTCTCTCCATATGCCCAGCATCTGCATCCATACATAGTCCTCTTGCTGCAGTTGTGAAATAGGCATCCTCAATAGCACATGTGCCTTATTCTCAAGGCTATCCACATTCTGTTTCTGTATTTTATACAGCTTCAGGGCTAGAATTCTAGATGGATTTTCTTTCCTTTTCTAAAATCTAAAGCTCTGAGAAAAGCCAAGGAGGAGGAGGAGGAGGAGGAGGAGGAGGAAGAGGAGGATTTCTCAGATGTTGCTTTACCACGGCAAGAGGTAAAGGATGCTGGAAGGCCACAGAATTTCCATGCATGATCTAATCCAACATTCTGTTTGTCACAGTGGCCAACCAGACTATGAGGGGCAGAGGGATATAAATACTCTCTTATAACATTGCTTCTGGATATTCCGAGATATGTTGATTCTAAAGCTGGAAGCTGCAAACGGGTATCATGACACATACCTATTTAGAGTTTTATTCTCCTCCATGCATTTGTCTTGCTCCACTTGAAATGCTGAGCTGTATAAATTATTACGTGACCCCATTTTCCATACATATGCCAACCTTTATATACATATCTCCTTATTTGGATGAGGAAATTTCCCAGAAGGCATATATTGAATTGCTAGGATCCATCTCAGAGAAGCTACATGCAATATATGTTTAAGACTTCACTGGGTGGAGCTATGCTGGGAACAGAGAGGGCACAGACCCAGAAGGCCTATCTGGCAAGTGAGCATAGAAAATTATAGGTCTTTGTGTATCTTCTTCTTGGTTTGGTATAGACATCCTACAATAAAGTTTTGTAATGATAGAGTCAGCTTCTGCTCCTACAAGAATCAGACCACTAACAACAGAGAGGGCATGAAAATTAAAAAAGGGAGAGAGAAGTGTGATCTACAGCCAAGCTGGTTAGAAGAGTTGGCTGAATCGCTTGATTATACCACCAAGATCCCAGAAACAGTGTAATTCAGGCTTTGTTTCTTAAAATGTTTAAACTAAATTCCTCCTTGTAAACTTACTTTACCTTCTCAGTCCTTCAGTCCTCATAACATATATGCAGCAATATACATGCAGTTTATTTTAAATATGAAGGACCCATGTGGTGGGGGAGTAAAATCAATCACAAACGTTAAACGACACCTTTGTCTTTCCTAAGGCAATAGAAGGATTGCTGGGACACCATAAGCTCCTGTACATTTATGTTCTTATAGCATTGCTATGAGAGAAACTTTCTTATTAGCACTAACATGCCTTTGGTTTTGCTTAGAGCTGAATCTTCTCCATCTATGGAATGTCATATTCTCCAGTCAGGTGTTTTGCAACTGATAGGGTTGGCTGACTTGGCCCAATTAAAATGAATGTCTCTAATTCAAGAGAATCATGCTAAACTAGGAAATGGGGTTCAGTGTAAGCAACTGTACAAATGAGGCTTATGATGCAACAAAGCCTAACTTTGTACAGTATATATGCTGGTGAGGACTTAAGCAGGCAGTGATTGTTAAAGTGGGAGTTCCCAGAGTTCTGATGGACCATACCATAGATTGATTAAAACTTTGACTTTGTGTAACAGCTATGAAGGAAGCACATTCTACCTTGTGAATCATTAGAAAATGAAAGAAAAATCATTTATGGATAGTGCGATAACATAATACAAATCTCTAGTACAAATTTAAGTTCTAGTCACCATTTTTTTTTAAAAAAAGTACTGTATAGTAGAACCAGAAAAGATGTAAGAAAAAGCAAACAAGAAAGAATGGGCAGATACGTTAGTGAAGAGGAATTCAAGTAAGCATTCAACTATTTGTTATCCTATTTTTCCACTGTTGTGCTCAAGAAGATAAATTAGGATCTCATTTTTATTTTGAGGTCCAGCAACATTAACCTACTAATTGTTAAAACTTGTCAAAAGAAATAGGTTCGGAGCTTGGCTGAAAAAGAAAGGAAGTTGAAGCTCAGCTAGAAGTGTAATTCAAGTTGTGATTATAGGCAGAACTTTTTTTTTTAAAACTGGTTCTGACTGCAGTTATTTGCAAATAGGTTTAAAATGCAACAGGCCCGATGTCATGACCCCGTTGCAAGGCACAAAGAGCCTCACAACGTGGATCATGATCATTAAGGAAAAGGGGAAGGAGATAATTAAAACAGTGCTTAAACCAAGCACCCAAAGCACCCACACCCATGGACTCATATACAGCTGAAAAGAAGGGCTTCAGATAAGCAGCGATAAGCTGCACCTGGTGCCCTGGTGGACACACAGGAACCAAGAGGACAAGGAAAGACACTGGGAAAACGCCCACACAGCCATCAAGGAGCCCATCAAGAGGGATTGGGGACAAAGAAGGGTGGAGGAGCACGGGACCCCACAAGAGGGTATAAACAGGGTGCCTCACCACCGCACCCCCGTTCCCGTTTTTCGTTCTGTCAGCCACCATTCCAATAAACCGGAAATCCTTAATACCCATTAAGTGAGTCCGTGCCTTATTGCGAAGCGAGACTGACCCTGACATAAAAACGGGAACCCACAATTTTTTTTTACCTAGCACCTATCCAACTAGCTTGTGAGGGACCCAGCTAGGTATGAACTGTTGCAGAATGCTGGGAAAGCCTTTAGCCCAGGAGAGGTCAAAAAAGTCACACACCAAGCATTTCTATAAAAATAATTTATTTACAGAAAACAAAAACAAAAGCAAAACATTTAAAGGACCTAGCTCCCTTTTTGGAGCAAGCCTTGCTGAGCTACATTTCCAGCAGAGAGAAAAAGAAGAAGTGAAGAACAAGTCCGGGCAGGTCCTCCCCCCAGGCTATTTTGCATGAAGCACGTGAGAGGAGACAATCACTTGCAACCTTTCACCCGGCCAAATGATTAGGTATAATAGTAGCTTAATCTATTAGTAGGAAAACCTCAACACTCCCCTTTTTACACTACAGATTAAGATGCATACCAATCTTCTCTGACTTTATATGTCTTTCCATTCACATTACTTTACCATTATCTCCCCTTTGGTTTAACAGAAAACTACCATCCTTCTTCCTGTGTTTTTCCAAACCTAGGTAATTGGTCACAACTCCAAGGCTTTTTAATATGAAATGGCTTTTCATGCAGGCTTCAAAATCAAGCCTTTGTTTTTCTGTTGATGTGAATAGCAGCAAATCATCAACATAAATGCACAGATACATACAGCCTTGTTTGTCCTTCTTCATATATACACAGGGATCTGCTTTTCCTTTTTCAAAACCAAAATTCTGCAGTTTTTCATCTACTTTTTGGTTCCAGGATCTAGCAGCTTGTTTTAACCCATAGATTGACTTCTGCAGTTCACAGACTAGATTCTCCCCTTTTTTCATAGCCAGGGGGTTGCTGCATGTATAATCTGTGGTCTAAATCACCATAGAGAAATGCAGTTTGAATGTCATAGTGGTTAACTGACATTCCCTTGAGTGCAGCAACTTTTAACAGTAATCTAATTGATTCACCTTTAGTAACTGGTGCAAAAGTCTTGTCAAAGTCTAAATCTTGTGAACCCTTTTGCAACCAACCTTGCTTTATATTTTTGGATTTTGCCATCAGCATCCCTTTTCAGTTTGAAAACCCACCTACAACCCAGACAGCGTTCATTGGGAGGTAGATTTACCAGTTTCCATGTTTTATTTTCTTTCAAGGATGCTAATTCCTGTTGCATGGCAGAATGCCAATTTTGTGCAATCTCAGGTGGTAAAGCATTCACTTGTTCTAAAGACTCAGGTTCTGTGAATATGTGAAAAGCCTTTACTGTTTCAGCCTGAAAACGTGATGGAGGAACGCCTTTATTACTCCTCTGAGATCTGCGAGGTAATACAGGGCTTAAATTTTGACTCCTATCACTTTCCTGAGAAGCATCTGTCTCATCAGACAGATCTTCAGTTTGCTTTTCTGGTTTAATGTCCTCATCAGGCAAAAGATCACCATCAGCAAGTCCTTGCTGTTCTCTTGTGGTGGTCAGTTCAACTGGAGAGCTAGAATTTAATCTCCCCCAGTTTTGTTCAGCAAAAGAAGCGCTTTTGCTAATTATTAATTTCTCTCCCATTATGAACCTGTAGCTCCTCTGGCTTTGTTCATAGCCAACAAAGATGGCTTTCTTTGTTGTGGGGCCTCCTTTCCTTCTCTGTTTTGGAATGTGAACCCATGCAGTGCTACCAAACACTCTAAGATGGCTTACCTTTGGTTTCACACCATAAAACAAATGGAATGGAGTGTCCTGAATCATAGAGTTATACAACCTGTTCTGAACATAACAAGCAGTCGATAAAGCTTCTCCCCAGAACTTAAAACATAATCGTGAATCTTTTAACATGCATTCCATCGCATTTTGCAAGGTTCTGCCCTTTCTTTCAGCAACACCATTTTGCTGAGGGGTGTACGGGTTAGAAAGAATTTGTTCTATCCCTTTTTCCACTAGGAACCTTCTGAATTTGTGAGAAAGGTATTCTCCTCCTCTATCACATTGGAGTGCAGATACAGGCCTAGGGAATTTTCCATTTGCCCATGTCACAAAACCTTTAAATTTCTCAAATGCCTCATCTTTATGTTTTAAGATGTAGATAAATGTGTATCTTGAGAAATCATCAATGATGGTCATTGCATACCTTGCTTGTCCAAGACTTGGAGCAAAAGGACCAATAATATCAGAGTGTACAATTTCCAAAGGTCTAGTTGTAACTCTGTCACTGTGCTTACTCACAGGAGCTTTTAGTGTTTTGCATTCTTTGCAAACTACACAATCTAAGTATTTATCACAGGGTTTTATCTTTAGGTCAGCACACAGCTGTGGCATTTGTGCTATATACTTGATATTAGCATGACCAAATCTCCTGTGCATCAGGTGTACACATTGGTCATGATATGGAGTGTTGCCAACTGCAGCCTTGCAGCTTGGCTTCCTTGCATTTTGCACAATGTACAAGGAGTCTTTTAACATACCAGTAGCACACAATTTCCCATTTTTACGTATCTCACAACCATTTTTCTTAAATGTTATGATATACCCTGTTGCAGCCAATTGTGCCACAGATAAAAGGTTTGATTGTAAATTTGGCACATACAACACACCTTTTACAGTTTCTCCTAAGCAGGATAAATACAAGTCACCTTGTCCCATAATTTTGGTCACAGACCCATCAGCCAAAGATACACTTTGTCTTTCAGTTTTAGACAGTGACACAAAAGAGCTTTTACAATTACATAAATGACAACTGGCCCCAGAATCTAACACCCATACATCAGAATTACCCTTCTCAGCAACCTGTGCAATTTGGGTTGTCTGAAGAGCCTTCTTCTGTGTTGCCATTGTGTTCTTCTTCTTTGTCTTTCTACTCTTGGGTCTCATGGCACAGTCTCTTTGCAAATGTCCAGCTGAACCACAAGTGAAGCATCTCTGGCTTGCTAGTGCTGTGCCCTCAGGTTCCTTTCCCTTCTTTTCCCTCATTTTCTGGTCTTGCAGCTTTCCAGAAGAGATGGGGGGGGATCTTTCCTCTCTCTTCTCCCATTCAGCGAGTAAGCGCTGTGTAACATACGATGGGGTGAGGTCTGCTTCAGGCATAGCCTCCAGGGTACAAATCAGCGTGTCCCACGTTTCATTTAGTGAGGACAGGAGGATATAGGATTTTGTGAGAGGTGTAAATTCCATTCCTCTCTCCTGCAACTCAACAAACAGCTGCTGAATATAATGCAGGTGCTCAGGAAGGCTATCTCCTTCTGCAAGGTAGGCTCTGTACAGCTTTTTCGTCAGAGTAACTTTACTCCCTGCTGTTGCCTTTACATATAAGTCTCTCAAAGCGTCCCAAAGTTGCTTTGCAGACTGCATGCCTCGCACGTGGACTAGCTGATTGTCCTCAACTCCCAAGATAATGGTGGCTCTAGCCCGCTCATCCTGTCTCAGCCATTCAGCATTGGGATTTTGGGGGGTTTGCTCACCAATTTGCAGCCAAAGATTCTCTCTGCGAAGATACATCTCCATCTTCAGGGCCCAATTCAAATAGTTGGTCTCTGATAGGCGCTCCAGAGGCATTGCTGAGGGCTGGGAGGTAGCCATGGCTTCTTCCTTCTTTTGCAAGTCACCTCAGCTAGCTTCTAAGTCCTGCAGACCGGCAGTTGCTGGAAAATCTCCAGGTGGCTCCAAAGAAAATCTTCACAGGTCTTTGCTACCTGCCTTTAAATTGTGCACGAGGTGTGAAGCTGACCTCTCTTTTCTCTCTGGGTTTTACTGCGTTGTTTACTGGGCCCATAACCTGTTGCAGAATGCTGGGAAAGCCTTTAGCCCAGGAGAGGTCAAAAAAGTCACACACCAAGCATTTCTATAAAAATAATTTATTTACAGAAAACAAAAACAAAAGCAAAACATTTAAAGGACCTAGCTCCCTTTTTGGAGCAAGCCTTGCTGAGCTACATTTCCAGCAGAGAGAAAAAGAAGAAGTGAAGAACAAGTCCGGGCAGGTCCTCCCCCCAGGCTATTTTGCATGAAGCACGTGAGAGGAGACAATCACTTGCAACCTTTCACCCGGCCAAATGATTAGGTATAATAGTAGCTTAATCTATTAGTAGGAAAACCTCAACATGAACAACCACTCGGCACCCGGCAGCGAAGCTCCCCTCCCCTCGGGCGGGATGTGGCTGAGGTCTGGGCGGCACAATGCCCAGGTAAGTATGGGATCCAGCTCGGGGGAAGAGGAGTGGGAGGGAACCACCCCGGCGCCCCGGGGCCCATGGGCCACCGGGGGTGAGACGAGGGGATCCTCTCCAGGTTCGCCCGGCACCCTGGAGGAGACGCAAGCCGAACCAACACCCAGGGCAGACAGAGTCGAGGGATCGCCCGGCACCACGGAGGGACCGAGGGAAGGTCCTTCCTCCACGACAACCAGAGGTGATGGCGAGCAGAGTGGCGAGTGCACCAGCGGGAGTCTGCAGACGGCGGCAAGGCTGGACGCGCTGGAGGAGGGGATGCAGGTGATACGGCTGCTGCTCCAACAGCTGACAGCGGCACAGGAACCCCGCGGCGGCAGCATCGTGGAGGCGCACCCAGACGAGAGACGGCGGGACAACCTCGCGGGAGGCGGCGGCTACGGCGGAGACCGGTCGAAGGAGCCCACCCGACTGGAGGCACACCCGGACGAGAGGCGGAGCGGTGACCCAGTGGACGGCGGAGGCTACGGGGGAGCCCGGTTCCGAGAGGCCACCAGAGGGACGACGTCCCACCCTCCCACCCTGCCGATGAGACGACCTACTGGCAAGGGGACCCAGCGAGAGATGACAATGACACCGCCAGATGCCTAGAGCTGATCCGACCCGCACCAGCCCCCACGCAGCACGCTGCATGGCCCAGATGTGACCTGGAGCCAGGCCAGAATGGCAGCCAAGGACTTTGGCATAAAGTTTGACAGGGACCCCTCGAAACTCTCCTTTTCCCTAACAAATGCGAGGTACTACCTCGAAGAATGGGGTCCCTGTTTCAGGACGGAACGGGGCAAAGTCAATGCCCTCGCCATAAAATTAAAAGGACGGGCTGCGGATTGGTACGTCCAATTGTGCCAATCAGGCGCCTGGGCGCTGCAGGACAGCACAGAATTCCTTCGAGCGCTGGAACTGCACTTCAGGGACCCCCTGGAGCAAGAAAGAGCTAAAAGGACGCTGAAAACACTCAGGCAAGGGCAGCGCTCTGTGGCAGAGTATGCCATGAAGTTCCAAGCCCTAGCCGGCAAGGTGGAAGCCTGGTCTCAATCGACCCTGATTGAGAAATTCAAAGAAGGCCCTAACTTGAACGTGCTCAGGTGGGCACTCTGTCGCAACAATCCCAACTCCCTGACCAAGTGGATCTGGCTGGCAGGGGAAGCAGAGGATGCCCATGACACGTTCCGCCAAGCCCAGAGGGAAGCACAGCAGGCGGAGACAGCGAGACCATCACAGACAGCCGCAAGGCCGGGGAAGGCGAGATCCCAACCGTGGAAGGAGGAACGGGACAGGTGCTTTGCAAAAGGGCAGTGCTTCACATGCGGCAAGGATGACCATAAGGTGGCAGCATGCCCCAAACCGACACCCAGAGAGAGCACAAGGAGGGCACCAGCCACACCAACCCCAGCGCCAAGAAAATGACCAGCAGCAAGGGGGGAGTATCGGGCCAGACATTTCCCCTACAGCTCAGAGGAGGAGGGACGCAATCCCGACGAGCTGACGGGAAACGACAGCCACCTGGCCTAAGGGGCGCCGAAGGACAGGTGGAGAAGAGCAACAGGTGCAACGACAAAGGGGTGAGGAATGCCCCACCCTCTATGTCCGTGTCACCCTCACCCATGGGGAAAAGACTGAAAAGGTCTGGGCACTGATTGACTCTGGCTGCTCTAAAAACCTAATGCACCCAGACCTGGTAGCCGCGCTTAACCTCCGCTGCTATCCACTTCAGCACCATTTGGTGTTCACTCAGCTGGACGGATCAGCAGCGGGAGGAGGCCCGGTCACCCAATACACTGGAGAAACCGCGCTAAGGCTCGGCAGCCATGAGGAAAAATTGGCTTTCATTGTGGCACCGGTGGGGCAACCCCTACTCATACTAGGCATCCCATGGCTCATGCAGCAAAACCCAGTTATCAACTGGAAAACCAGAGAGATTAAGTTTGCTGATGGGTGTTATCAAGCACCCACAGGGAACAGGGTCCCCCGAGCGGCCATGGGGAGGGCAACAACGACTTCAGAGCACAGAGAGGCGGCGCTGCCAGAGGGACTGCCAATCAAACACGCGGACTTCGCAGACGTCTTCGGCGAGAAAGAGGCGGACAAACTCCCCCCCCCACAGGAAAACCGACTGTACCATTGAACTGGTCCCGGGGGTACCCCTACCCAAACCCAAAATATATGCCATGACCCAGAGGGAACTGGCAGCATTGAGGGACTTTGTGGACAAAAACTTGGCAAGAGGTTTTATCGAGCCTGCAAACTCTCCAGTAGGAGCGCCAGTCCTCTTTTGTGAGAAAAAGGACAGGTCACTGCAGCTCTGTACAGATTACCACAGATTAAACGCCACATGCATATCCAATAAATACCCTCTACCCTTAATAAAGGACATCTTGTCCCACCTGGCAAAGGGTAAGGTATTCTCTAAACTGGACCTAAGGGAAGCCTATTACCGTATATGGATACGGGAGGGGAATGAGTGGAAAACTGCCTTCAACTGCCCATTGGGGTCGTTTCAGTACAAGGTGCTACCATTCAGACTGGCAGGTGCACCGGGGGTATTCATGCAATTAATCAATGAGGTCCTGCGTGACCACCTTTTTAAGGGGGTTTTGGTTTACCTCGACGATGTATTAATCTACACTGAAACAGAACATGAGCATGAATGCTTGTTAAAAGAAGTGCTCAGGAAACTTCGCAAAGCAGAGCTGTTTGCCAAACTCTCCAAGTGCGAGTTTCACAGGAAACAAATTGACTACCTAGGGTATAGGATTTCCGCTAAAGGAATAGAAATGGACCCAAGCAAGGTCCAAGCTATACTGGCGTGGGAGTGCCCACGCACGAGGAGACAACTTCAAAGTTTCCTTGGATTCACGAATTTTTACAGGGGGTTCATCCTGGGACTGGCGGAGATTGTATTACCCCTAATGGACCTGCTTAAGACTAAAGGCTTGGGGGACACGTGCAAATCAAGAAACCCAGGGGTGCTACTAAACTGGACAGCTGATTGTCAAACGGCATTCGAGAGACTAAAAAACCTCTTTACAGCTGAGCCAGTGCTACAACACCCCGACCCCACCAAGCCTTTCGTAGTGCAAGTAGACACCTCCGACTTTTCCATCAGAGCTCTCCTGCTCCAAAGGGACTCTGACAACCAGCTAAAGCCCTGTGCCTACCTTTCCCGCAAATTTCCGAAACAGAGCGGAGATGGCACGTATGGGAAAAGGAGGCGTTCGCAGTAAAAGCAGCTCTGGAAACATGGAGGCACCTGCTGGAAGGGGCCACCTGCCCCTTCGAGGTCTGGACAGACCACAAAAACCTGGAGGCTCTCAGCACGCCTAAATGCCTCAGCCCGAAGCAGGTACACTGGGCACAGTTCTTCAGCTGGTTCAATTTCATGCTGAAATTTATACCGGGCAGGAAGAACTTCCTGGCGGATGCCCTCTCCCGATGGCCACAGGACGACACGCAAACCTCAGACATTGTGGGGATGGTATGGACCAACAAACAGCTGGGTTGCCCAGCTGTCACGCGCAGCCAGACTAGGAATCAGCGCACGCCAGCATGAACGCCAGGGAACAAACGGAGCCGCCGTTCAATTTCCCCTAACTGGCAACAAAGACTCGCACAAGCACTACAAACAGATACATGGTTGCAAAACAACCGACACCATGTATCTATCAAGGACAGCCTCGCCTGGAAAGAGAAAGTCTTGTACGTGCCAGAATCACTGTGGGGGGAAATTTTAAACAGATCACACAATGACAAAACGGCGGGACATTTTGGGTTCGTAAAAACCCTTCATCTAACAAAGAGGCAATTTTGGTGGCCAAACCTGAGAAAAGACGTGAAAGACTACGTTGCCACCTGCCTCACAAGTGCCACCTCCAAACGGAAAGGGGGGAAACCCCAAGGGCTGCTGCAGCAAGTAGCCAGCCCCTTCCGGCCATGAGAAGAAATCTCCATGGATTTTATTGTGGACCTCCCACCCAGTCAAAGGAAAACAGTAATCTGGGTGGTAAAAGACTATTTTTCAAAGCAGGCACACTTCATTCCGTGCGCGACCATCCCCTCCACCCAACAACTAGCACGCCTGTTCCTGACACACATATACAGGATCCACGGCGCCCCCTGCAGGTTGGTGACCGATAGGGGCACACAGTTTACGTCAAAGTTTTGGAGGGAATTTTTAAAACTAATCGGGACTAAACAAGCACTGTCCACTGCGTGGCATCCACACACGGACGGATCTACAGAGATCCTAAACTCAACACTTGAACAGTTCCTGAGGGCATTCATAAATTACCAACAGGACAACTGGGTGGACCTACTACCTTTTGCAGAGGTAGCCTATAATAATGCAGTACACCAAAGCACTGGCCATACCCCATTTAAGGTGGTCTATGGAAGAGACTTTGTACCAATACCAGAACTACCTCAACCAGAGGCCCCACCCTGCTCACCAGACGACTGGGCAGCACAGCTGGCGACAACCTGGCCAATCATCCAAATGGCCCTAGCAGACGCACAAACTACGTACAAAAAATATGCAGACAACCACAGGGCGGAGGCACCGAACTACAAAGTGGAAGATAGGGTCTACCTCTCCACTAAGTTCATAAAAACCTTGCAACCCTCGAAGAAGCTGGCACCTAAATTCATCGGACCCTTTAAAATCACAGAGGTAATCAATCCAGTTACATTCAAACTGGAACTGCCTCACAACTTGCGATGGGTCCACCCAGTATTTCACTGCTCTCTACTGAAACCGACAAACACATCCAAATGGCATACGGAGGAACCACCGCCCCCACCCACCATGATAGACAACCAACAACATTTTGAAGTACAAGAGATACTGGACTCAAGAAAGCAAAGAGGCAAGCTGCAATACCTTGTCAAGTGGAAACATTTCCCACACCCAGAGTGAGTCCAGGCACAACATGTCAGGGCAAGACAACTAACCAGACGTTTCCACGAGGCATACCCAGAGAAACCAGCACCCTAAAAGACATCTTCGGGGGGCAGCATGTCATGACCCCGTTGCAAGGCACAAAGAGCCTCACAACGTGGATCATGATCATTAAGGAAAAGGGGAAGAAGATAATTAAAACAGTGCTTAAACCAAGCATCCAAAGCACCCACTCCCATGGACTCATATACAGCTGAAAAGAAGGGCTTCAGATAAGCAGCGATAAGCCGCACCTGGTGCCCTGGTGGACACACAGGAACCAAGAGGACAAGGAAAGACACCGGGAAAACGCCCACACAGCCATCAAGGAGCCCATCAAGAGGGATTGAGGACAATGAAGGGTGGAGGAGCATGGGACCCCACAAGAGGGTATAAACAGGGTGCCTCACCACCGCACCCCCGTTCCCGTTTTTCGTTCTGTCAGCCACCATTCCAATAAACCGGAAATTCTTAATACCCATTAAGTGAGTCCGTGCCTTATTGCGAAGCGAGACTAACCCTGACATACAATTCTTGTGTGCATGGTGGGATTTGAACATATACTCCTTCCTGTTTATAAGTAGGCTTTTATAGTTGTTTTCAAGATGGGTGGTGGAAAAATATGATAAATAAATAAATAAATAAATATTATTGCATATTATTGTTCATTTAATTTTTTTTAATTCTATACATCACTTGGAAATGTACTGCATGATAGGCAATACAAAAGTAATATGCAAACATTCTCAGAGCTTTAATATAATGTCATGAGTTGTATCAGATGTCCTCAACATTTCACCTCTTTATCCACAGGAGTCCATTCCCTTAGAGAAATAGGACAATCTTGGTGTCTGACCTGCCAGCAAATATTACCATCTTTTTCTTCCCATCATAATACAATTAATATGGCAGCACGGCAAGATTTTGTGATGTTTGGAAGTGCTGTCTCCTTTAATTCCCTTGGCTGATTAATAACACTATCTTTTAAAACTTGATTATTCCAGATGAACTACTATTGAAGAAAGGAATTTCAAAGGAAGAACCTAGCATAAAAATGCTGAATTACCAAGAAGTTTAGTTCTGTCACATGTGGCTTGAATTGAAATAATGGTGGTTGGTTTTTGTTTTTGTTTTCTCAGTCATGCCACAGATGTTAATAAACATCAGTGCCAGGATATTTCTCAATGCAGTTATATGAAGGGTCATTGTAATTTCTCTGTACATCTAAGCTTTGTATTTATCTGTATATCTTGCAGTTCATTCCCTTCTATCTAGATCACTGTTTTTTCTTACCCCTGCATTCCTATACATTTGCCAGCTCAAGATTACTGCAGTTCAATTGAGGAAATCATTTCTGGATCTTGAAATACTCTCTGTCTCTCTGTCTCTCTCTATATGTCAGATCCCCCTGATCAAAGGTTTCACAGAAACCCTTATCGGAGCATCTACCATCATTTCCTTCTCCAAGGAATGGACTCCGTGTCGCCAGATGGGAGGGGGTGTGAAGTTGGAGTGTGAAGTGGTTTATTATGGCTATGGAGGACATCAAGGACACGGGGTTGAGATATGCCAGGAATACCATACGGATGGGAGGGGGGTGACATGGTTCCATGGGAAAGGGGACTGACTAAGAGAATGTAGTTTTTAAGTTAGGTTTGAGCAGGAAATCTTTATTCACAGCTTGCCTTCTGTACCATTCATTACACTTCATTAAAACAGTTGAAGGAATCCCAGCCTCCTGACTGTGATTGTGTGAATGCTCGAATGATCAGGTGCTGACAATATATATTTTACAGTGCTACATAAGCTTTTGTTTTCCTAAACTAAGCTTTTAAAATACAGTACAGGTAGTCCTTGCTTAACAACAGTAATTGGGTCCAGAATTTCTGTAGCTGAGTGATGTGGTCATAAAGTACGATGTCATGTGACTGCACCACTTGGTGATGGCAATCCTGGCAGTCCCCGTTGCCATTGTTAATGTTGGAGGTATCAACAAATCAGCATGCCTCATTAGTATGTGGATGAGTTCCTTTTAGGATGCAAATTTTCCATGTGCTTCTGAAGGAGGCTGTTGGTTCCCCCTCCCACTTTCCTCACTTCCTCTTCCTCCTTTTACCATCAGGGAAGAAGCATGCTTTAGCAGCTCCTTCCATCTTGGGCCATGCTTGGGCTTAGAGTCAGGATTTTGTCCCTTTCTGCATGCAGCCTTCAGCAGCAATGAGGGCTGAGGGTAAATTAAGTTTAGGGAACAGAAAGAAGAACCATAATAATCAACTTTTCTTCTGAGATGGATGTAACTGGACCAAATAAATCAGTAAGACTTCTTTTTACTTACTTTTGAACCTACTTTGTCCAAGTGTGTAATTCTTTATGCTTGGGTGGGCTAAGTGCGTAAGATCAATAACCTGTATTTCTCTGACATACTCATTAATGCTATTTTAGGTAATATTCTTTTTATGTGCGGATCTTTTGCTCTGTTAAGCTCTGCTCCATTCAATGGTCCTAGCTGTCCACTAATGGCTTCAGTTAAACAAGGTTCATGGATTGTTAAGTGAGGACCTCTGGGGACCTTCGGGGAAGATTGCAAATGGCGATCATGTGACCGATACAAATAGCATGTAGTTGTCAGGATGGAATCAAGGAAACTACACAGCAAAGCACTAGAGATCATTAACTCTTGTTTGCCCGATCTGTGGTCTCAGGATCCATGTAGACCCTGAAAAGCTTGGCTGCAGCCTTATCTGTCAGCCCAACAAGGTAGACCAAACTAAGAAACCAATGCTGTGTAGTTCAATACTACTACAGCTATAATAATAGAATCTTGCAAGTCTGAATGTGCTTCCCCCTCCCTCCCTCCCTCCATCTTCATGTGAACTAGTAGAGGCTTGTCTGAGATGTTTTCTCAAGTTACTTTCTTGGCCTGGGCTCAAGCCCCTCTTATCTGACCATTGTCTTGGAAGTGGCTCTTCCTCCCATCCTTCAAGGCCATTCCCTCTGCCCTCTACACTATCCAAAGCTGTCAGCAATTTGTAGTTCCAGTTGGACAGGAAGGTGTGATTGTATTAACTAGAATTAAATAACTCTCTATAATTTCAATCATGCTGAAGTGTAAATGAAATCCCATGAAACTGGATTTAGTTCTGAGCTCATCCTCTTTCCTTTGTCCTTGCTCTACCTACTTTTGAGTGTGCCATTCATTGGCCAGATTAAGTCCAGAAAATTGTGCCCCACCTCTTAATTTAATGTTGTAGTAACAAAAATCCTTTTGTGGCTGAATATAGCATATTACATAGAGAGAGGCCCTATACCAAATATAGGTACTACAAAGGTAGGATAAAAACTACAATAAAATAAGGGATAAGGATAAATAAATGATAAAGATAAAGCCCAGTATTCTTTTCCATGATGCACTATTGTTTCTCAGTAAGTAAAAGTGAGAGAACATTCTGTATAGCTTTTCTTCTACCTTCCTTCCTTCCTCCAAGGATGAACTTCTTCCTCTCCTCCTTGAAACATAGCAATAATTGTGGGGATAGGCAATTTGTGGCTGTCTCTGAATTGTTGAATTCCTCCATCTATCTGGAGAGCTGGATCCCACCCACCCCTTTTATATTCTAAAGATTTGCTTGCACCTACAGCCTGTAAGTTAAAATTGACAAATTCCTCCTGTGAACCAAATCGTATATAGTTTGTGCTCTATACACTGATATCACACCCAAGAGCAGAGTTTTGAGCCCAACTTTCTTTCCACCATAGAGTACATATATTTTACTCAAATGGAAAAATCTGCATAAGCAGGAGAAGCCGTATAACATTTGTTTAAGCTGTTCATATCTTAGTATGTAAGCTGTGGTGTTATGATGTTGCTTTAAAACAGGATGGATGAAACAGTAAAGAGTAGGGGGAAAAAAGATGTGTTCCAGGAAAGACCCACTTGGGAGGGCAACAAGGAACACTGAGGAAGGAAGTCAAGGTTGAATTTCTTAGTTACTTCCTAGTATCCAGCAGAGTTTTCATTGTTTACAGGACAAAGGTCTCTTTCCCACAACCCTGCCTTCCTGCTATCCCATTTCTAATGAAATAAAGTTGCTCACTTTCAGAGTTGGATCTTTTAACTAACTTTAATGAGGTTTTCTTTCTTTCTTTCTTTCTTTCTTTCTTTCTTTCTTTCTTTCTTTCTTTCTTTCTTTCCTTCTCAAATCAACAAGCACCTATTCTCTTCTTCTGTAAAAGAACTTCATAAGAAGATTTTTGCATGAGAAAGAAGAAAAAGCAGTCCAGTCATCTTAAACTACAGGCATTTACAGCCAAAGTTAAGCATTTTGAAATCCCACTGATTTAAAAGTAAGTGCCTGTTTCATAAACCACTGACATGGGGAATCAGAATATTTATCCTGGGCTTCATGAGTCCTTCTTTTAGCTATGAGAGGATTTAAAATCTGTGCTTTTGATAGTCATCCAAAGAACTATAAATAGCCAGGAATTCCAGTAGTAGTATTTCTACAACTCATCTGAAGGGCATCAAATTGGTGTTTTGAGCTCAGAAAAGAAGAAATAGAAAATGTCAGTCTACATTCAACTGAAGGTATGACTTGGTAGGAAAAGAAGTTGAGCAAAGTTACACATAGTACACTAAATACGGTATCATAATTGCCAAAATATCTTTCTTCTCTAACTGGCTTCTACCATTATCTTTTATATTAGAAGGAATCATTCACTTGTCACAAATCCACAGGATTTCATCCTATTCCAATGACAAAAAGTTCTATACTTTTTTTAATTAAAAAAGAAAAAAAACTTGAGAAAGAACTCAACCAAATGCCCTATCTTTGGATGCTAGAGAGGCACAAAGTACAAGATAAAGTATTTCCTATTGCTACAATGATGCCAAGGCAAAAGAATTTTTCCTGAAGGACTCCAAGGTTAATGTTTATGAAAGGAAGTAAAGTTGGGAGCAAGTGCAATAAATGTACATCTGAAGTTATCTGAGGAGTAAAAGGAAGCTATGAGCTATGTTGCATTGTCCTTTCACCCTGCCTTTGCTTGATGGAGGTCCTTTCTCCCAGTATTGGCCCTGGCCTAAATATGAACAGTTGCATTTACTAGTATAGTCATCCACCTTTAAATAATCCAGTCAATTATCTGAAGGCATCATTGATTCAATTCAGTCTGAATAAATGTGCCTATAAGAAGAAAACAATGCAGAAATTGAAAAAGAAGACAATTTTGTTTTCTATAATGAGAAACGTCTAGATCACTGAAGACAGTTGAAGAGATGTTGCTCTTTACTCACCCACATGCCTGTTGCCATTTGTAGTATCGTTTTTAAAATTATTTTTAAAAAGCTCTAAAGCACTGCTCTTTGCGTCTGTGTGCCTTTGAGTCAATGCTGGCTCCTGGCAACGGCCTAGACTAGTCCCTGCAGTTTTCTTGACAAGATTTCAGAAGTGGTTTGTTGTGGTTCCATGGCTGGGAGAACACCACCAGGGAATACCAGACCTCTAGGCTTCACTTCAAAGAAGAAGGCAATAGGAAACTTTGTATGAAAACTTTGTGGATGTGTCCATGAAGTCACCAAGGATTGAGCTCATGTCATGAGTACTGATGGTGAGCAGGAAGGGGGAAAATGCATGCATAGTTTAGGAGCTTTGGATTTCCCTTCAAAGAAACTCAGAACAGACCTGCCTTGATTTTTGGGTTTAATCTGTGAGAGTTTTTCACGGCCTTTCAGTCTGGCAGGATTTTCTGTCTAGTAGAGTAGAACAATAAACACTAGAGACTCAAGCTACCATCTCAGCATGGTTCTTTGCTCTAAGATAGGACAGCTCAACATGAAAAGAACTACCTCGTTATTTTAGATTTGCATAACTACTAATTGGATTTCTGGGGTATTCTTCAGCTATGTATATTGTTGCTATATGCCTTTGAACTCTGAGGTTGGAGAAGACTCCTGAGAATACCATGGACAGACAAGAAAACAAACTGATGGATCATTGAACAAGTTGACCCAGAGTTCTCATTCAAGGCACAAGTGACCAGGCTCAAATTATCCTATGGATATATTATGTGAAGACCCAGTTCTCTGAAAAAGTCTCTAGTGCTGGGAAAAGTGGAAGGAGAGAGAAGAAGAGGATGACTAGCAGCAAAGCGGATGGACTCAGTTACAGTGCTGATCAGTGCACTGTTGGAAGACTTGAAAGAGCAAGTTAGGGATTGATCATCATGGAGAAAAATCTATCTATGTGGTCACTAGGAGCTGAAAACAACTTGATGGCACATAATCAATCAATCAATCAATCAATCTTGTTGCTATATAAGTTTGCTCCAAATTTATGGATCCAGGTCTTTAAAAAGATGGCAGTAACAAGGCATGTAGGTTTATAGTAGTTGCTTCTATCTGTTCTTAGGAATTCTCCCCAAATGTGCTGAGACTGAGAAGTTTTCATATGCAATTAGGCTAACAGGCTGCGTGCAGTGTTTAAGACTTGCTTTCTGAAAGATTTAGGAAATGCAGCTGTTTATCAGATGGAATGAAAATAGAGCCACCAAATTTCTTTTGCAAATGGATTTGTTCATTTTAGAGCTGAAGAACTAAGCTCTGCACATCTCTCTCTCTCTCTCTCTCTCTCTCTTCTTCTTCTTCTTCTTTTTTAAACAGCCAGCATACTTTTGAATTAATTTCATCTGTGAAGTGTGTTGCAAGCCTTTGCTATAAAAAGTGCATCAAGAGGACGAATACTGAAAAATATATCTTTAGGCTGTTTAGGGGATGACAGCCATTGTTTGTTGTAAATTCCCACTTCTACCTCCCTTCTCTTTTAAATGGTGTACAGCCTTACTATCTAAAGCATTTATCATTTTCCAGGAACACTGACAAAAGACCACAATTATCAATACACTTTGGTTCTCTGTAATCATTTGGACTCTAAACCAAGCCTACACACACAGTGGTGGGGTGGAGAGAGATCCATAAGTATCTTTAGAGGTAATGTAAAATTATGGCAAAGTATGAAATTACAGCCAAGTCTAAGGCTGCATGCAAATATTCTGGAGCCTCACCTTGAATCTGTTACCGTATCCCTTTCTGAAAAATGCAGAATGAAAGAAAAACCAAGCCTCTGAGGCCAGGATAAAGAAGAAGAATGACAAAAACTATATATGAAACTGTTACATTTACATTTTGGTTAAATTAAATCAAATCAATGAAATGCAGCTAATAGGATTACTCGCCATGTATATAATCAACCTTTCCTTTGGGCCAGATTAAAATTTAAAAGGCTGCAGCTTGGAAAGTCTTCACCCAAGATTTTCAGGGATCTCATCTGGCCTTGGGGCCTCTGTCCTAACCTTTCCAATTAGACAGTAGCCAAAGAAGTTAAAGGCCTTTCTGCAGAAGGGCAGTTTAAGCAATCAAATCAGTTAGGTTTTTGCAGACATCTGGTATACCTGCAAGACTGAGAGTTCCATTATAAGAAGTGGCAAAAGCAAGACATCTCTCACTTGGGTAATTATCCTTGGGCATTGTTGATCGCAAAGAGACCAACAACTTTTAAAAGTTCTTGTTGGGAAGAATGGCTTTACAAAGGGATGAGGCCTGCAGCATCAGGAGGAGGTCTTCCTAGCTAGAGAATTTCAGAGAGAAACTGGACAGTCATTTATCATGGGGCAAAGGATTGGACTGGATGGGCAGTAAGAGTCTTTCCAGTTCTCTGAGTCTAAGGAATAACCATTACTATTTATGTCATCACCTACCCATCCCTAAGCACCATGCATTATTTTTTTTTAAAAAAAATAGGCATTTGTTTATATTAAGATAGAATTCCAACTTTTCCTTTTCTTGGAAAACTCAAAACGTTTCACAACAAGATAGCCTTAAAATATATTTTAAGAACAACTACACTCCTTTGGACAATGAATAAAAAATTAAAACGATGCCTCCAAAACTCCTTAAGGTATGTGACAGATAGGAAAAGCAACAGCAAGAGCCAGTTTGGTCTAGTGGTTAAGGTGCTGGGCTAGAATCCAGGAGACTGTGAGTTCTAGTCCTGCCTTAGGCACGAAAGCCGGCTGGGTGACCTTGGGCCAGTCCCTCTCTCTCAGCCCAAGAGCCAATCAGGTGTGGTAGGAGAGTTCTAGTCCCACCTCAGGCACGAAAGCCGGCTGGGTGACCTTGGGCCAGTCCCTCTCTCTCAGCACAACTTGGTGCAATGTAGACTGGCCTCCTCACGGTGCACCCCGGGCAACATGACTTGTCACGGCTAAATAGTCTACACATCTGGCTGCTGGACCTCACAAGGATTTCCCAGCAATAAAAAGCAGCATGAACCCCAAACTGCTATGCCATACGATTAATTAAAAAAACAAAACAAAAAACAGGCATAGCTGTTGGTGGAAAGACTTCTAATCCTGATAAGAAGACTTTTCCATATATTTACCATCACAATAGATAAGGCTTTCTTCTATATGATCACTAAACCAAAGTCCATGGGCTGTTTCTCTAATGCAATCCCAAATTATTTAGGGCCTTATAAAGCGCCAGTAAATGTGAGCTGTCCCAGAGATTAGAAGCACTGGCTAGCGAGGAGGAGGTTCAGGGCCGAAACTGGAACAACACTCTAGTGCAAACTTCTTTGATCCAATGTATTCCAGATGTGTTCCCAGGCTGCACTAGCTTTCCATTTTGGGAGTTATGGTCCAAATACATCTGGAGGACACCAGCCCTGAGCCACTTCTGCTATTGTCCTGCCAACCATATTTTTCTACATTTCAGCAAATTCCACTTTTCCCAGAAGACCTGCAGTATAAAAGTGATGTTAAGAACATGAAAGACCTTTGAATAATTAGTGTTTTTCAAAGTGGGTTAGAGCAGACTTAGAGTAATCTGACATGATGTAATCCTAACAAAATTGCAGAAAAGCAGAAAATAAGTATTTATTTGGAGGATTAAAGCATCTCATGTAAGATATTATTAAGCACTGTCATTAACTTAATATACTCTACAAAGAAATAGGAACTCAATATCTTCAGATTTTGAAAGCATAGTTGCTGTGCCTGTATAATGCAGACTTTGCTTTCTGTTGACTTAACTATGCTTGAGTGTCAGAGCTGAGAGTCAAGAGTATTATGGGGAGTAGGCAGAACTCAGCCCACTTTTACAAATAATTTTTTGGGTTGTATCTAAATACATCATTTCAAGCAATGGTGCTGATTACATTGGAGCAGGCTTGAAGATCAGCACACATCAAGAGTATATGCAATTCAGAAAAGTATTGGTTCAACTAATAGCCAAAAGCAAACAGAGGAAAATGAATGAAACTTTTCATCTGATCAGTAGTATTAGAAAGAAGTGCTGAAAACAAGGCAACAAAGAACACTAAACCATGGCTAGTTTTAAGTATATTTTATGGGATAAGCCATGGTGGTCTAGCTCCCACATAACCTTAAATTGGGAATTGGCAATTCATTCAAACATCAATGGTATGGGTGTCCAAAAAACTTAAAACTGAAGAATTTAACATAGGCAAATTCTCTGCAGATTGTGTGAAATTTTGATCACAACCCTATGATCTTAGTTGTTTCCATACTAGTGATTTAGAGAATCTCAGAGCAGAGTCCACTCATATTTTTATTATTGCTAGGGTTGGGAAGTATTCAGAAGAAAAAAAAAGAGGGGTTGGAGAAGACATGGGAACAAAAATAACAGGTATTGTCAATTTCTTAAAGCTCTGCCTTTTCACAGAAGTGAACTGTAGCTTCATGGGGAAGCCATGCAATCCTGGGAGAAAAGATTTAAGAGTCATCCACAGACATTATGTGAGTCCACCTTTCCTGTCTGGAGCACCTTTTTCTTTCAAAGATGAAGCCCTGAATAGCCCTAATTATCACTACAACATCAGCTGGATAATGCTATAGGTCACTGTTTTCCATCCTCAGCAACTTGAAGATGTGTGGACTTCAGCTCCTACAATTCTTGCCAATTGTTACGTTGGCTGAAGAATTCTGGGAGTTGAAGTCCTAGACCTAAAGTTGTCAAGGTTAGGAAACACTGCTATAGACCCAATAGAAAATGTGACCACAGTGAAGAATATAAGAGCATTCATATAGGGTCTTCCAAGAATTTTGCATTCTTACATGAAATCTTGCAAAACTATCATGTGGAAGCACCAAACTCTTATGAGGTTTGGTGATCTCATGCAATATTGTCCATTTTTATTCAATTAACTTTTATTTTATTTGGAGTGGTTGATGGACACCATCTCCAATTATCTGGATGATCTGATTCATTGCTGACTCTTACTAAGCCATAGATCATGGTGTATAAACAACAATGGTTTGCCAATTTCAGTTGGTGGTGTGATTTATCCTTCTAAATATGATACAGCCTATGAATTCTGCACATACATAAAAGATAGAGTAGATTGTGCTTCTAAATAAACAATATCATTTAGCAATGAGTGGATTTCTCTTGTTCTGTTCCTTAATTTCTCCTCTTCCTCTCTCTCCTATGCAGTATTGCATTCTTCCTAAATTTCAGTTCAATTAGAACAGTTATTTTTTTTAAAGAAAAAACAAAATGCAACAACTTGCCACATCCATCCATCCATCCATCCATCAGGCATCCTCCAGTTCATTCTCATCCATTTTTTTTTCAGTTCTTCAATATTAGTATGACTGTACACATTATTAAAACCTTACAGGAGAAATCAGCAATTCATCATATATGTGGTTGCATCAAGATTGTGCAGTGTTTTACAGAAAGCATGCGCACTGGGAAAGCACTAGATAAAAGGATCTTTTAAACACATTCATAGGTAAAGGTAAAGGTTTCCCTTGACGTAAAGTCCAGTCGAATCCGACTCTAGGGGGCGGTGCTCATCTCCGTTTCTAAGCCTTGGAGCCGGCATTGTCATAGACACTTCCGGGTCATGTGGCCAGCATGACGACTCGGAACGCCGTTACCTTCCCGCCGAAGTGGTACCTATTGATCTACTCACATTTGCATGTTTTCGAACTGCTAGGTGAGCTGGAGCTGGGACGAGCCACGGGAGTTCACCCTGCCGCGCGGTTTCGAACCGCCGACCTTCTGATCGGCAGCTCAGCGGTTTAACCCGCAGCATATTCTCTCTCTCATATTTTGGCAAGTCCTTATGGAAGGACAAACTTAATTTTTCACGGTAGGTGTTTTCTGGGATGGTATGTAAAGTACCTGTCACTTTCTGCTGCTAGAAAAACATTTTATTAGGTAGGAAGGCCAATGGGTAACTCAACTGTAGCCAGATAGAATCTACCATTAATTTTATTGCAAGATCATTTGGGCATTCCATCTTTACTATGCTTCATAGCTGCACACATACTGACATCAGATTAAGTGTTCTTATTTCCCTTATTTCCAAAAATCAGCAAAACAAAAGTGACAAAGAAAATACCCATGTAAATAGCTGCAGTTACATTTCTAAAAAAGAGTATACATGGAGGGAAATTCTGCCTGAAAAGCCAGCAGCTGGAAAATTTACACATCAAGCAATCCAACACACTGATTTGAATTTTTCTAAAAAGAATTTGGGCAATTTGTATCAATGGTTACATACATTAGAAGAAGATGCATGCACAGTCTCAGTATGTTACAGGATACTGCAAACGTTACAGGTTCCTAGTTTTTTCTACATTTTTAAAAAGAAATCCATAGGAAAAACCTGTAGGATTAGACTATTGCTATATCAACACAGACAGAATTTTGAGCAATTTAGCCCCACCCTATTCTCTTAGACTGCAGGATTTAACTATTTTAATGGCTGTGTTCAATCAACACACTACATTTGCCTACAGAATTAACCATTTTCTGGGTTCACAGTGTACACTGAATCCCAAACTAAATGGGTTGGGTTGCACCATACACTAAGCCTTAGAAAATAACTAACCTAGTTTAGCATGTTGCATAAATACAATCCCTAGGTCATTACCTGGTTTGGCATGATCCATGAACTGAACCAGTGTGGAGAAATTTGGGATGTTTAATAAGGGCTATTGTTATCACCTTGGAAAGAAATATGGGTTTGTTTGTTCAGATTAAGTGGCATATTTGAATAAGTTGCCCCCAGAAGATAGGCCCCCACTCTCCTGGCCTTCTAGAAGGGGGTTAAAACCTGGTTATGCCACCTTGCTTGGGGTGGGAGGGGGGATAGCTATTCATGGGGGTGGTTGGCACCATGATGGGGCCAATGATAAGATCTTGATTTGCCATCCTGTATTTATATTTTATATTTTGTATATTTACATTTACATTTATATTTGTATGTATTTATATTGTATTTATACTGTGTTGTTCTAGTGACATGTTATTTTTATCATTTGTAAACCTCCTAGAGTTGTTGTATACGAGATGGGTGGCAGAGAAATATGACACATAAATAAGTAAATAAATAAATAAATCAGGATTTCATTAAAAAACAATAGCCCCCAAAATCTATTCATGATCTCTCAGTGTTCTCAGCCAAGGCAGAGAGCATGTGCCTTAGAAAACCTTGACTTCTTATCCCAAACACTTCAACCTGTCCCAGTTTTCCCCAGATTAGGGGAAAAGAAGAACAAAATTAGTTCCTTTGGTGCAACAAAAACAGACTTTAAACACACTGTCCTTTCCTTGAACTTTGAAGCATCTACATCATACAATAGGAGAAAGAGAGCCAGTTTAAGAAACCTAAGTTTATCTCTGAGCACATTTGTACTGTAAATAAACTCCATTATATGTCATATCAGTTTGGGCCAAGGAAAAAGAAGTACCTTTAGACAACAACAGTATCCATTTCAGGGAAACAAAAAATTTGTAGAATCAGTTGTATGACCAAAGTTCCTAAGCGTTTGTTATCAGATGTGGATACATATATTTTAAAGTTTTGGATAACAGCCTGGATAAGTTTTTCTTCAGTTCTCCCAAGGTAAACTAGTTTTAAACCTCTTTAATTTTAGATCCTGATGGGTTATAAGGGTTGGATGATGCGCCAACTGTGTTGTCAAAACCAGAGTCATTTTAGAGCTGTTCACAAATGGGGTTTCAAAATTCTGCTGGACAATTTCTGCAAATTTCTCTGGGGAAGAAGAAATTCTCCAACCATTTTTCAATGGCAGGATTCTCTCTTAGCAGGGACAAGGGGACTGCTTCTGAACAACCCCTGTGAATGGAGTTTTGGCCTGCTGTTTTGTATTGAGAAATCATGGAAACTGCAGACCGCTGCAGAAAGGATGGTACCATGAAAAATGGAACTTTGGCACACCTCCTAATTCTATCAGTGGAAGTTCATCATAATGGATGGGGGAATAGCCATACTTGGGGATGGCTAGCGCCCTAGAATGACTTTGGATGGACCTACTACACTCATGGGCTGATAAAGAACTCTCGCCCGTCTTGATTCCATTCCATTCTTATTTTTATTGTATTTATTGTATTTATAATTGTTTTAGTTTTTAACTTTATTTTATAGTAAACTGCCCAGAGCCCCTCCTTGGGAGGGAGATGGGCAGTGATAAAATTTGATAAATAAATAAAAATAAATAAAATAAGAATTGCACCAACACTTTTTTTAAAAAATAAGAATTTCAAAGCAAATTGGATGAGGAGTAAAGGAACAGCCTGGCCAAAGCTGTTACTTAAAAAAACTAGAAATAAAACAAAGGTCACTAAAAAGAAGACTTACCAGGATTTGTATTATATCTCTACACTTTCTAGTCTTGTTAGCAACAAAGGACAGTCCTACCATTAAGCAAATGAAGTAGCTGTTTTGAGAAATTGGGACAGCTGGTAAATTGGAGTAAAACTTTCACCTGAAGCTCTCCAGATCCTCTGTTGACCACTATAGCTGCTTCACTGCATCTGAAGTGCAAAGGCAGGTTGTACCTGAGAGCCAGTGTAGTAGAGTGAGACAGCCAGTGTGGTAATGGGGTAAGGTGTTGGATGAGTACTGGGAAAACCCTGGTTCATGTCTACTCAGCCATAGACAATCAGTGGGAGACTCTGAATCAGAAAAAAGCAGCTCATTCTCCACCTGATCGATTGATGTGAGATAATGAAGGGAGATCCCTGTGCAAGCTGCCTTGAGATTCAGGAGAAATGATGAGATATACATCCAATAAATAAATAGAGCTGTGGAAGAGCACCAAGACCTAGAACAATTATTCTCCTATAGGCAAAGTCTCACATGAGTATGCATCCCAACAATTTTTACCCACCAATATAGTTGTGCAAACAGAGACTATTCACTTATCTCTCTCTTCAATTAATGCAACATGATTTGCACTGTGCATTTACTGTATCTAAGTTTTCCTGTCTCCAGGGCTTTCCTTCAACTGACTTGAACTCTCAACATTCGGCTCTCAGTCCTCATTCCCTTTTACCTTGTGGTGCCACTCTTTTGCCCCACATCTTGCACAATTTTGCTAACCTGGGGCAAAGGCATAGATGGTATGGAGCAGCTCCTGGTATGCTAGTCTTGATGAATTTTCTGACAGCACTGGGGAGGTGCCAGCCTTAGCTTGGCTCTGCTGACAGTGTAATAGCTGAATTGTCATATGTGCAATGGCTGTAGAAGGCCACTGCCAAAGCTCTCCTTGTAATTTGCTGAAGGAAAATCAGAGCTAGGGGTAGAAGACCCAAGAAACTGCTCAGTGGCTTCAGCTTGGAAGACAACCAATTTACTTAATGTTTACTTCTCTTATGATCACAGTTCTTATTAAAAATCTTCAGATATTGTTGTTGTTGTTATTGTTGTTTGTAAAAGTAATTTATAAAAATCAGAACAGTTCAAAGCAAAGGGAGGAAACCTAAAAACCATTCCAAACCAAAAAATAACAACAAACTGGCAGGCAAAGCCAGAAGAACCTTTGAAAGCTTCTTCCTTTCTCTGACTTTCATGTGATGCCAGGCTTCCTTTCTCTGACTTCCTTTCTCTGACTTTCCATCAGGTGGGAGTAATAGTCCAGTGAGTGTGGCATGAGTAAATGGATTTGGGGGCCTTATCAGTTGGAGCCTGGAGTGCCAAAATATCACAGTGAATAAATCAGACATACAAATAGAAGAGACTTAGTGCAAAAAAATCACACAGGATGCATGGTACATCAAGATGGGAGTCTAGCTTCTTAAATATTATGGAAAGGGGTGAATCAGATATTTGGTGATCAAGTGACCAGGGACTAGACTCATTAACTGTAAGTATGTTTATTTAAAAGAGATTGACAACTTATGGCCTCAGAGCTGCATGTAACCCTCAACCAGATTTCATGGGATTCTTTGGATAATTTCAGAAGCTCCTCCATGAGATCATGCAATAGCAAGGGCAAGTTCTCTGGCATCTTACAAGGCAGGGAGGGAGAAGGAAGGAAGATAGTACCAAAGACAGAGGGGTGGGGAGAAAGGGGACAGCACAGAAAAAGGAGAGAGAAGGAGAAAGGAAAGGGGAGAGAAAGGACACTTTCATATTGCACCATTTCAACTTCCCAATCCCACCAAATCATTTTTAAGGCACCTGTGTGATCATCTTTACTCCTGCAGATCTCGAAATGCTGGGAAAACACAGAAACCTCTGTGAGCCAACCCAGCACCCAATAAAGGAGCACAAATATGTTGAAGTCAGTACTCATGTCAGCCTTGGTGAGATGGCTGCAGATCAACAGATGTATTGACAGGTGTCCATCTCATCAACTGTCCTGATGCTGACCAGAACAGCTCAAAAGAACCATATACTTTCAGTACAATGAAATGGCTACTCTGGCCCTAAGTTGAGAGGACAACAGAATCCCCCAGTTCACATCCCTTCTTAGTTGCCTCTTGATAGGACCAGCCCTTGACATATTCATCACTGAATTCATCTGAGTGAAACTTAAGGTCTCATGAGAACTAAACTGCAGCTCTGTAAGTTGCTGGTTCACCGGACAACTGCTGAATTTCCGGTGCTAGCTGGCAAAGAATAGACTGCATTGCCATGATCTCTGGCTTGTCTCCTTTATTTGTTTGTTTGTTTGTTTGTTTATCAAATTTGTCACCGCCCATCTCCTCTGAACTTTCCCATTCATTTCCCCATAATGCACCATGCCAAGCGCAATTCACTTCTTTTCACAGAATTGGCCCCTAACTAATTGCATGGGTAAGAAAAGATAGTTCTTAGTGCATTCACAAGCAGGGGAGAAAAACAGCACTGAAGAAGCTAAACTGATAGGAAGTCAACAATGTAATTTTCTAATTAGAGAGAAGAGGAACCCCCCCTCAAAAAAAAAAAAAGGAGATGGGAAAAGTGCAGGTGAGAGAGGAAGAAGGAAAAAAGGGAGGACAACTTGTGGGGAGAAAAGAATAGAATAGCAAGATTTTTTTAGTGGTTTCCAACTAATTTCACTGTTAGAGGGGGGCTGCCTATACTAGTCCTTCCTGTCAAATGCTATTACCTGCTGCTGTGATCATTTGCCAAACCCTGGGCAAGGTTGAGACGTGTTGGTATTGGTGCAATGATGCAAGGAGTTCCTCTTTTTTGCATGGATTATACTAATCTGTCTGAAAAACAGAGCTTTTGCAACACACTTGGAAACGAAGCAAGTATCTGGAACCACATACCTGCATGGGAAAAGGAAAGCAACTAAGAAGACTTTAAGAACATCCACTCATTTGTTTCCACAGATCTGTAAGAAGATATGGTCTTCCCCAACCTGGTGTCCTCCAACTCTATATTGGACTTTCAATCCTGCAATCTACAACCAGTCTGGCCATTAGCCACGCTAAATGAAAAGAATGGGAGCTGAAGTCCAAAGCATCTTCAAGGGGAGAGGAGTGGGAAAGATGAGCTAATATAGCCCCAGGAGGTACATAACCTTTTCCTACAGAAGAAATGTGCAAGGCAGCCAACAAAAGTCAAATAAATGCAACACAAGATACAGAGAAGATCAATAAATGGGATTGATAAAACACCAAAATGGTAAAACGACACCTATTAAGACTTATTTTTTAAAAAACACATGAAAAGAAACAAATCAGACAAAAGTCAGTCAAGATAAATAGTAGTAATAATAATAATAGTACTATATTTAATTATGGGTGGAAAATTGCCAGTAAATTTAGAAGAAGCAGCCACTGAGGAGACTCTTTCTCAAGCTCCTACATATTTCAGATTCTGATTGAAAAGAAAAAGGTAATGTGAAAAAAAAAGTTCATATGGAAGAGGATAGGCAGGTCTATTTCTTTGTTTAGATATTGATTTAGTTTACATTATTTATAAGCCACCCATTTTTCCCATTTCTGGGAGGTTCACAAATGGACGATATCAATAGTCTCCTAACAATAACATCAGCATAAAATTAGAGGGCTACGTGGCCACCTGATAACAAAAAACATAAAAGTATGTTTGCTCCAGAAGCAAAACAGCATCCAAGATTCCTTTGCCCTCTTCTGTAAAGACTTGGCAAAAGAAGATGTCCTTTACCTGCTTCAAAACCATTAAGGAGGAAACTATTCTCATCTTGTGTGTAATGGACTTCTCAGAGCCTGGTAAAAAGAATGCCAGTCTGCCAAACATTATAAGCTGGGAACATCTGCATGTTTAGCAAAAAAATGGGTAGCCATCTCCCCAATGGACCAGCAGATAGTTAGCAAGAAGATCAAGGAATCCCAGCACTAACAAACTTAGAGATAAAGAGGGTGCGAAAGGAAATGTATCCACTCGCCAAGATTTCTGTGACCTAACTTCTCTTTCAATGAATCTGGTAAATAAGATGGTGAGAATCTAGCATTCCTGGCTGTGAGCATCTGGGAGAGAAAGAGGGGTTTGATGATCAGAGCAGCCATGGAGAAAGTCTCTCTCCATACTGGCATGAGCAGACTGTCTGGGAAGGGGAAATCGCCAACAGTCCATCCCTCATAGCACATACAGGTCAGGAAGATTCTACTTGGAATAAATTCCACTTAATTTATGGGTGCTTAAAGAGTGCACGAAAGCCAGTTTGGTGTAGTGGTTAAGGCACCAGGCTAGAAACTGGAAGACCATGAGTTCTAGTCCTGCCTCTGGTATGAAGCCAGCTGGGTGACCTTGGGCCAGTCCCTTTCTCTCAGCTCTAGGAAAGAGGCAATGGCAAACCACTTCTGAAAAACCTTGCCAAGGAAACTGCAGGGACTTGTCCAAGCAGTCGCCAGGAGTCAACATTGACTTAAGGGACCAAAGGGAAAAAAAAAAAAAAAGCACACACATGGACTAGTAACTAAAGGAAATCATGTCAACAGTCAACCCTGGTCAACAGTCTGGCTGCAAAATTCTGATTCATGCTAGGTAGATACAATTTCTCAGAGGTTTTCTTCCTCTGCAAAACAGCTTGTTCTAAGGGTGTCTGGGAATTTTTTTTTTACTATCTCTTGATGGTGGTTCTGAGCTACTTCATTGCTGGGAATAGCAGAAGGGGCCTATATGGGGTAAGGTACAGTTTTCTATCACTCTGCAACCTTCTTGGCTGCTGACATTTCCCAGTCTGGAGAACCATGGGAGGAATTCCCTCAGGATTTCACTGAAGTGTGAGAGCTAGGGGGGAAAAAAAAAAAAAAAACATTGGAGAGATGAATCTAAGAGAAATAAGAAAGACATGCACCCCTTGGACACCATGGAACTAAATATGTACAAGAACACCAAACTCCACCCAGAATAATTTTAAGGACTTTCTCTTCACCATTAAAAAAATAAAATCAAAAGGGAACAGCAGTGTCTGAGGGAAGGGGGTATGAAGCACGTCAGTTTGACAAAAGCAGTATAGAACCATTGTTGTCAGCCCAACAAGGTAGACCAGACTAAGAAACCAGTGCCATAGGTCAGTACAACTTTTATTGCAATAGTTAGAGTATGAGAATCTTGCAAGTCTGAATTGCTTCCCCTCCCTCCCTCCCTCCCTCCCTCCCTCCCTCCCTCCCTCCCTCCCTCCATCTTCGTGTGAACTAGGGACAGGCCTGTCTGAGATGTTTCCTCAAGTTATTTTCTTGGTCCAGGCTCAAGCCCCACTTATCTGACCATTGCCTTGGTAGCCACTTTCCCTCTTGTCCCTCAAGGCCATTCCCATACCCTCTAAGTCCTGTACCTTTTATACATATGGACCAGAAAAAGTGGTGGAGTGTGTGGCACTGCGGGCTGACCGTGTTACTTAACTTTCATCAGGCTGACCTATTGGACTGGCCCCTTGTAGGAGCTGCTGTTTCCTTTTTATTTATTTTTTTTCCAAACTGAAGTGAGTCTACATAGGCCGTGGAAGGATGTTCTCTTGCATTACGTGGTGTGAAAACTGGAAGAAGAGTTTCTGTTGTCACCAAAGATTCAAAAAGAGGTGAAATTTTCAAGCACACCTCAGAAGCAGGTCCACTTCAAGCATGGAACAGTACTTTAAATGGTTCCTCCTACTTTCTGAGGAACGGTACTTGATACCTTATCCAGTTTTCACAGCCCTCTAATGCAGGGTTGAACAACTATGGCACATAAGCATCCAGAGCCCTCTCCTCAATTGCCAGGAAGGGGTTCCCTTTGTTGCTGTAAATTTTATTAGCATGTTTTGCTCCATAAACTGGAATCCCAACTATGGGTGCTGCATTTAAGAACATCTTTGAATACTTTTTAAAAAATTATCATTGGAGGTAATTTTGGTCTTGCCCCATTTACTTTTGATTCCTACTCTACCTAGTCAAACCTCCCATCTATCCCTACCAACTTTTTGGAATACAGCCTCCATCATACCTTTCCAATGTGAAATAAAGCCCTCTGTTCAAAAAAGTCCCAATTTTCAGGGTTTCCTTGTCTGCTTTAATCCTTTTTTAATCTCCTGGGAATTTGATTTGAGGGAGGGATACATATCTCTATTTTTTTAGGAAAAAAGACTCTTGAGGGTCTACTCAGTTACCAAGTAGATCTTCTAAGAACTTTAAGCAGAAGACACGGTAGCCGTATTCTCTACAGCATTTGATACTCAGACGTTGAGGGGGATGTTACCTCCTTAAAATCATCTTGTCAAATGCATATTCATCCAGGGTGCAATGGAGCTGAATCTTCCAGATGTGCAAAGCCTTGATAGCCACTCCTACTTTGTTGCATTTTTAAAAACACATTTAACAGCAATGTCTCTGTCTCCAAAGTATTATTCTTGTTCATATTCAACATACATTTA
The DNA here is from genome assembly GCF_035149785.1 of Candoia aspera. Classification (NCBI taxonomy): domain Eukaryota; kingdom Metazoa; phylum Chordata; class Lepidosauria; order Squamata; family Candoiidae; genus Candoia; species Candoia aspera. The sequence continues at coordinate 8,274,831 of NC_086163.1, forward strand.
TAGGAGGACAAAACTAGCAGGCAAGTCTACTGGATTCCAGTTCCTCGAGGCTTCATGCATTCCTAATCATAGCACCTGCTTTTGTTTCCTTGCTACTCAAGAGTCATTCAAAGTTCAGAATTATTGAACCCATCGCATGAACACCCAAAGGTAATTTGTGCTGTCCCTGTTGATATTAACATTATGCATAGGTTCAGCTGTGTTTTCTGACCTCCTCCTCCTTCCTATGGCTGTCTCAAATTTGTTTGTTTCTTTATTTGTACATCTATTCTCATTCCCTCCCTTTTTTCCTCTTTAGCAAAGACAGAGACACAGAGAACACATGTTAACCCCTTGACTGACCTTTAAGGGATCTGCAGAAATCATTTCCCAACACATCTGGACCCAGTGAGGTCCCTTCTTGATCAAACAGCTGCACTATTAGCTCTGAGAACTTTCCTGCCATCTGTATCGATACCAAAAGTGTGAAGAATATACCACAGAAATCATGAGGGATTTAGCCTTGTAAGCTAATCCTTACCCTCATAAGCAAGACAAACATCTTCTTTGTCTCTTTGAAAGAGGATGGACACATCAACCAGCCAGTCATTTTTTTCTCACTGTCCTGCTTTGTCACCTATGGGACCAGTTTGCTGAGCTTGACCAGTTTAAGATGACTGGAAATCAATTTGATTTGACAGCTTGGGGAAGCAGAGAGGGGTAAAAAATAAGGGGAGGGGGAAATGAGGCTTGATTTACAAGCTGTTGAGCAAGGAAGACTCTCTGAGTCAATGCAGACTGTGGCCTAAGATGAGTTTATTGATTGCCTAATTTAGCTGTGAGCTTTCTTGTTATAACAAATCTTTCTCTTTCTGACTTCTCTTCTGTTCCCAGTCATTTCCCCAGTGCAGATGCATATGGCAGGGGTCAGTGTTAAGGATGTGCAGAACATGGGCCAGTTGTGTCAATCAGCCAACCCATCTCACAAAGAATGGCTTTTGTGCATGACCTGTGCATGGGTAGAAACTGCTATTGACAAGCCAGGCAAGGTATCTATTCTGCTCAGAAGGTTAGAAGTAGATGGAGGCATTTTAAAGGGGACTGTCATTCAAATCATCACCATAGGCAAGTGCTTCTTCAAAAATCTGTATGGCCCTAGTAGGCATCCTTTTCAGCATCTAGGCACTTTGTCCTAATTGCCTCAAGCCTTGTAAAAATTTCAGAGATTCTCATCATCCCAGATCTTTAAAAAATTTCATAGGATCACCTAAAAATTTATGATGTAGGGCAGTCTTCCAAGATTTGAGGTGTTTCCTTTGTTTTTTCAGTGGAAATTTAATTTAATATGGGTGAGTCATGGACAATGTTTCAGGAGAACATCAATATGTTGGTGCTCCAGGGTTGCTTGCATTACCACTTCCTGGCATATGACCTGCATTTGTCTTTGCTTGGAAAACCACAGTGTAAAAAGAGGCTGTAAATGTCATTCAAAGATTGTATGAGAAAACACAGCCAATCAGAATTTCAGTGGGTGGAACTATGCTATTCCCCACAGAATGCTCTTTCCAAGGGAGATCTTTCTGGTTCCTGTGTATTACAACTGGCCTACATTTTTAACTTTTCTGTTTCTTTCCTGCTACCCTCCCCCTCCCTCATTTTATGGGTCTCTGTGTGTGTCAGTGTGCTTGTGTTTTGCCTCATCTAGCTCAGAAAACAGAAAAGGCTAGACACTCTTTTGTGACAGTTTAGTTAGTCTTAATAAAAATATTGCCTAAAGGTAAATTTTGGAGACATAGCGATTTATAATTGCATCATCATGATGGTGGTGATGATGATGTGCTTCCAAGCCACATTAAGCTGCCTGCTGAAAATTAATGACTTAACTCTTGGTGAGGCATGTTGCAAATCTTTAGCAAACCTTTGCCCATGTCAATAATAAAGCAAGTAATTGATTGATTTGCTAACAGCTGCATCGATTACCAATTCTGTACTGGAGCAGTTTGATAGATAATACATTCTCTTCTAGATACAAATTATAAAATAATAATTTAAAAAGTGTGTGAGTGGGGGTGAATGGGGAAGCTGGCCAGCCAGCCTGAACAGTGTTCTCACTCTCACTGAATCACCAGATGTTTGTTATATCCATGGATTCAAAGCAAGTGCATGGCTCTGACTTGAGATATCTTAGTTGCTCTTTTTTTTTAAGAGCAAGGCATGGAACTCTTTAATAATTCACACATTATAGAGATGTCTTTTGCTGTTGGGGAACAAGAGAGACCAAGCACATGTAGGTTGGTTGAAAGATTAGGTTTAAGGACAGTTATAACAAGGTTCAGTAGAAATCCTGGCTGATTTGCTATCTCTGTAAGTAGACACTGTTAGTGGTTTAATGTTACATAACTGTACAAAAAAATTGTAACATTTCCCCCCACATATGGGTAAAAAATGTATTATTGTTTGTATTTTGTTAAAATCTGTTCAATCGTGTCTGATTCGCAGAGAGTGCTTGGACAAATCTCTGCAGTTTTCTTGGCAAGGTTTTTCAGAAGCGGATTGCCATTGCCTCCTTCCTAGGGTTGAGAGAGAGTGACTGGCCCAAGGTCACCCAGCTGGCTTCGTGCCTAAGGTAGAACTAGAACTCACGGTCTCCCAGATTCTAGCCTGGTGCTTTACCCACTACACCAAACTGGTTCTCTATTGTTTGTATTAGTAGTAGTATACTGTAAATTGACTGATCTTTTTCTACCATGCTGTCCCAAAATCTGGAGTCAGTTCCGAATTCAGTAAGACTCCACATTTTTGTGGACCTTACATTAGCTAGGACTAGAGCGTCTATATCTAGGCTGGAGAAATAGAAACAACTACCACGTACAGCTCAGATATAGAAACCTTTATAGTTTTCTTCTCCCATCTAGTCATTGTCTGGCATTCTGTAGCCCAGATGCACACACCTAAGGGGGACCTATCAAAGTGAGTGGGAGCCCAAGACTTTTGGCGTTTGCCTGGTTGGACAGCCAAGTGTCTCTTCAAAAAGAAAATCCCTTCTCTTTTCTAACTACAGAAAGCAAAGATACAAGTCTGGCTGGCATTGCTGATTGCTGCTTATAATAAAAGAATTGCTTCCAAAGGGACTGGCTGGTGGCCATTGCCCACCACATTCAGTTAAGGCTGGTACTACTTTTATTTTTATTTTATTTTTGGCTTGCAAAAAAACCCCAAACAAACAAACATTTTTTTAGAGTTCCAAGACTGAGTTTCATTGCAAACCACTGTAAAATAGCATGAGCCCTTTTTGAAAGAGTGCCTGGCTGTTTACAAGGTGTGGTCCTGATCCATCTGAGATTTAGAGAAGCACTCAAACGTCAAAAACAAGAGCCCTCTATAAGTTGTTTATTAAGGGCCAGTGCTGTATTTTTACTCTCACTCTTTGCTGGCATCCCTCCCAGCTTAAATCAAGGCTGCTTCATCTCATATGGATGTGCAAGGCAAACTCTGCAGATTGAAAACATCTGTACAGGGAGTGCACGAACCACATAGCAGGGATGTCACGCTGTGTTTGGCTTTGAACCATCTCCTTTTGCCTGACTTGAGAAAAGCCGCACAAATAAATACAGTAGGGGCTGTTTAAACAAAGGGATCGCAGATCAATAACTTCCACTGCATGCCAAAAAAACAGGAGGGTAAACCTCGTGAGTCTTGGGTCAGTTGCCAGCTTGTTCACTTGGCTGTGCTGCTAATGTTTTAATGTGCCTTGAGCATCAGAGGCTCGCTTCAGAAATTCAGCCCTGAGTCTGTGTGCATGCTTTTGTGTGAGGGGACATGCAAAGGGGTTGGCCATTTAAAATGTTCCAAGTGTTCCATGAGTATGTATGCCTCCCCCCATCAGTCATAAGTGGCATCAACCAAACCACCTTTAAAAGACTCTGACTCTAAACCCCTCCAAATGGGCAAACTGTGTGTTTTTGTGTTACCATGATAGCTGTATGTGAAGATAGGGATGTAAAGGGCTGGGGTTCCCAGGAAGCCATCAAAGGTCCCAGTATATCTATAAATATTTAACCTGGCCCCCAAATTACTTGCTCCACCTGACATGTTGCATTAAAAAACCACTTTGATTAAACATACATACATAAATGACCATCTGCCAGGTTGCAAAGCGAAGTAGCAGCCATCAGCATCAACTGTATTTCCAAGAATGCCTCTTGGATCCCCGAGAGTCCTTGTAAGTTTTCTTGAAAATAAAATTTAAAAATGGAGAATGGCTACAATTCTGGGCTTTGCCTGGGACTGTTTACCACCCAGAGGCAGGGTCAAGGATGTTTTAATTTGGATTCCTGAACTGAGCAGGGGGTTAGACCTGAGGTCTTCTATGGCTCCTTCTAATTCTATTATTCTATGAGATGTGGGGGGGGGGGAGCCAAGTTAAACTGGGTTGATAAGAAGGATATGGGGAAGGGATAGGGACTTGGAAGTTAAGCTGGGGAGGGTAGGAGCAGGTTCTGCCCTTTGAATTATGGTAAATCAGTGCTTTGTGACTCATTATACCTCCCAGGTGAGCACAGGACATGAGTGAGTAGCCTTTATTGCAGTCATTAACCAGCACAAGGAAATTACTCTTCAAATATCCAAAATATCCAAAACTAGATTGACAGTATCAGGATAATTAGGAAAAGTACATAATTTTGGCTAAAAGACAATATTAAATCAAAGTATGTTAGGGGACTTGCTCAGGCTACACATATACAACAACAACAGAAAAAGATTCAAATTAGCAATCTGGGTAATACGAACTTTGAAATAGCAATATAAAATGCAAATACAATGCATATACATATATACACACATCTAAGTATCCATCCATCCATCCATCCATCCACCCATGCATATTTATAAATAATATAGTCATGCTCCTCGATCAAACATTTCCAGAACATCTGATTGGACTCGCATGCATGAATGAACTCAACACGTGTCGGACCTTGCGAGTTGGTAGAGGGGAGGGGGAACATTCAGGAGTGAGAAGACATCATGTCTGGAATATCTCTCATACCCAAGGTCAACTGGCTGAGCCGCTGCAGACACCTGCCAGAGACTGGCACGACTGAGGGAAAGGGGAGCTGCATACCAAAGAGAGGGAGGGGAATCTTGTCTCATTGGGCTGTTTAAGTTAGACAATGCGTGGGAACATCCATTCACAACTTTTTTGTTATGCTGTATACTTCTTCCATTAAAAGATTTCTACTGTATTTACGTATGAATTGGATTTAATGGTAATAGAGTGTTGCAGTCATCACAGCAATAAAATCATCCAAAGCTCTTTGAGGCCATGCCCCTAGCTCAATTACTGTATGGAGCACAATGTGGACCACCCTCCAACCTTGCACCAATGGAACTTGTTCAATCTAAATTTTTAAGCGCCCAGGACATTGTCTCGGGGTTCAGAATATGCTTACCAGCTGCAGATGACTAGGAACCCCTAGTATAGCAGCCCTCTCATGCAAACTGAAGCAATTCCTTTAATTAGAGAAAAAATATACCCATAATGTTGAACATGTGTTTGCTGGGGGCATGACCAATGGGTGTGTTGGCCTCTGGGCTTGGCTAGTGGTATGATTCTCACACACACCCCTGTCACCCACGTAGGTACATAACAGGTGCTGAAATACCATACTATTTTGAAATAAAGTTCTCAGCCCTTAGAGCAGAGATGGGCATCTTTTTGGTAGATGGGGACAGTACTTCATGGTTTCTGTAGGGGCAAGGGCCCCAGAGGGATAGAGAGTGAAATATAGGACTGCCAACATCAATCACACAATTAGGACTGGATTTTCTTTCCTTTTAATTGAGATTTGGAGTGGAGATTTGCTTGTTTGTTTTTAAAGAACTGAGTGAAACCTCTTTTAAAGCTTTCACTACAATTTTAGTGTTTTCCCACTTAATAGGCCAAGAAGCCATGGCAGTAATGTTGGCCTTCATACCATTAAATATTACAAAGAGTTCCAGAGCTTCCAAAAAAGAAGGTTGAGAATCTACACATTCTCCATCCCTTGCTTTTGTTTCATTTCTGATCCAAATCTGACTATTCAGAGCAAAAACCTCTTGCATTCTCTCTCACTGAACTTTCAATCAGTTTACCCAGAAGTCGACTTTATCAGATATTTAGCATGAAATATATACATACATCTATACATGCCTTCCATTTAGAAAGCCACTGACTCCAGAGGTCAGACTTGGACTACATCTGGAAACACAAATGCCCCTATGAAAGAAGAAAAATCTGACTTGGGAAATAAAGATGTATGAACCCATCTTTAGTTCATTGGGACTGTTGGAATCAAAACCTAGAGATCCAACTTGTAATCTCAGCAAATTTGCTGTTCCCCATCATTAAATAATTGAGGGTATTACCCACTTCCAAATGCAGAGACACTACCTCATAGTTGATAGGTCATGGACAAAAATAAAAAGAATTAGAAAGGGCAAAAAGTCTGGGGAAAATTAAAAACAGGATGATGGGATATACTTGAGATTTCTGTCCATGTAAAGTTCACATTTGGTTTTAAGGTCAAGAGAGAAACAAAATGGGTTAACCACTTGCTCCCTTTGCCAGCCCACAGTGGCCAAGATTGGTTGATTCCTGGCTGGCCCTTTAAGGAACATTAACCAGGAGTTTAAACATTAAAATGAAATTGGAGAGGTTTTCCCCAAGCATCCTCCCATTTGTATTTTGCCCAGAAGAATCAAAAACATGGTTGTGATTAAAGGAGAAGGGACCCTTTCTTGCTGTAATGCTAGAACAAGGGGGCAGATGCATGAATACGAACATTATTTTACTTTCTTTTTTATTTTTATTTCATGCATTCTTTATTAAAAGACTTAAAAGGCATCTTAAGGAATAAGTGTCTTTGCAGGACAAAATCATGACATAGGTAACAACCTGAACAGCAATCAAAGCCCAACAAAATCAATGCAGGTGATTCCAATGTAATGTAAACAGAAGATAGAAATAGAAATAGGAATAGGAATTCAATCTAATGTAAATAGAAGTTGGATAAAAACTAAACTATGGACACTGAGGCTTAAAAACTTGGGTGAATAACCCAGCCTTCATGTAGCAGCCAAAATGGAATCAATCGGGCGGCTTTCTTCGCATGGACATTTTAAAATTCAGTTTCAGTTTGATGCAACATTTTACAGGTTCTTTTATTACAAAAAAAGGGGAAAAAATGATGATTGGGTCCATTTATATTAGCTTTCCAGAGGCCTTCCCAAAGGTTGTTGCAGACATTTCAGCATGATTGATTAAACACTGGGGCAAAGTCCTCATATGTAAGAGGATGCAAATAGCAAAATTGAGTGGTTCTCAAAACAGTTTTGAATGAAAGGCCAGCAAGAGCCGGAGGTAATGTGGAGTTTTGGAATACTTGGCTAGAAAACATAAAAGATGAAACAAGCAAAATAAAAGAATCCCTAGACATCTTCATGCTTTGAGTAGATTTGTTGTTTTCAGGGGGTTTCATCTGAGCTGGCCCTGTACATGAGCATTCATAATACTCCATGTAAATAGAAAATTAATTTACTTCCATTTAGGAATGAGACATCATTGGCGTTTTTTCTGTTCACATCTCTCCATGCTGCAGACACTCTCTTCCCCTCACCCCTTTCCTGTTCTGACAAAACTCCATAGGAGAAATTTCCTCCTGTTGTCTTCCATTCATGATTAAACTGAACAAGAAGTAACTTGGATTACAACAGACTGCTGGAGGGATGGTTATACTGTGAAGGAAAAACAAAAACACCTTGGCCAATTTGTCCTGAAGGTAAGTGCCAGAATCCTGTAGCCCACCCAAAATGCTGCCATTTATTTTTTCACATTAAAGAGCAAGTAAACCCTGAAAACATTGTCTTTTACATCACATGAAATGAGAACGATGAATGATGAATAGAACAGAGGAGGATGTTTGGGCAGATAGTACAGAAGTATACATTTTGGAAGGGGTGCTTCACTCTGGCCCAAATTTGACCCAAGGTCTCATCTGAAGCCCTTTATGAAGCAACATTGCTTCCTTGAGTCTAAGAGGAAGGACCTTTGCTGCTAAAACATGCCCCCCTTGCTCTAATATGGATTAGGGTATTTATTAAAAAGGTAAAGGTTTCCCTTGACGTAAAGTCCAGTCGTGTCCGACTCTAGGGGGCGGTGCTCATCTCCGTTTCAAAGCCTTGGAGCCGGCGTTGTCATAGACACTTCCGGGTCATGTGGCCAGTATGACTCACGGAACGCCGTTACCTTCCCGCCGAAGCGGTACCAATTAATCTACTCACATTTGCATGTTTTCGAACTGCTTGGTGTGCAGAAGCTGGGACGAGCAACGGGAGCTCACCCCGCCGCACGGTTTCGAACCGCCGACCTTCCGATCGACAGCTCAGCGGTTTAACCCACAGCGCCACCGCGTCCACTAGGGTATTTATTAGGGCTGTGTAAATCTTTGAGGGGGTGCTTTGCTTTGATGAAGTTCTGAGCAAAGTAATCCTCAAAGATGCTTCTAAGAGCAAAGTGAAACAATCAAGTTTTCTTCTTTTGCTTTGCTTACTTCTTCTACAGCCTTCTCCAGTTCTTCAAATACCCAGAAGAGGTTTCAGGGCCAGTGCTGCAAATGCTAAGCTCTTTTGATGCTTCCAGAGATCTACTGGAAGCGTCTTCTGCATAAACCAATTCCTGGACAAACACTTATTCCAGCTTTCACAAGTGAGAGAAGAGTCTGCACAAAGGACGGAAGAGGTCATAAGATGACTCAAAGTACTTCTTCAAGGCAAAATGTATCTCCCCATCACCTTGAAAAGGATATTGTGGTGGTTCCAAGCTCTAAGGCAAATCCAAGCTGCCTCACACAGACCAAACTGGTATGGATATGAACTGAGATGGAGCCTGAATGGTTAGATTCCCTCTGGTGGCATGGCTGTATGACTCTCATGGACTTCAGCATTTCCCATTGCACCACTGTTAATTGATTAACATGGCAATTAGGCAACTTGCAAGGGTACTGAGTCTGCCTCTGACATATTGCCCTTACACCAGCCAGCAAATTCATCATCCCTTAATCAAACCTTGAACATATATGCTGGTCTTTGACCATAATAAAGATTTGATTTGATTTGATTTGAATATTCTAAAAAGCCAGCACAACACAATAATACACATACACAAACACAAATCCCCCCTTCCATACAATAAAACTAAGTAGAAGAATGGAGAAAGAAAGAAAGAAAGAAAGAAAGAAAGAAAGAAAGAAAGAAATCCATAGCCATTAATTTTAATAGCTATAGCAGCAAACACTAATATTTTATGAGGTTTGAAGCTATCAACTTTTTTAAAGGTAATATCCAGCTTTACCCTTTTTGTTTTAAAGCAAAGATAAATCTGTCACATTACTGTTAGAAGAAAGCCACATCATGGTTAATATGCTCTCATTTACGAACAGAGCCATCTCTCGGTTTTCATTTGTCAATATTTTGAAAAGCAAACCCATGATCAGTCTCTTGTTTTTCTTTTCAAAGACAGCTTTCCCAAATACCTTTCTTCTCTTTCAGAAACCATATTTTTCTCTTCAATAGCTATGTCACTTTTAATACCAATCACTCCTCTGGGCTGCAGATTATGGATTGTCTCTATTTAAATGCCAAGTTTTAGTTCTTAATTCTTTATAACTTTACATTTGAAAGCCCAAGTTACAGGTAGAAACAACAATAGACCACTTGCCATTGCCCTTAACCATTTATTCTTTATTGGGAGTGCTGCAGGAGTTGTCTGAGGAAGCAGTTGCTAAGCTGAAAGACAAAACATTGTTTTAAGAGTGCAAATAACTGAGTCAAAGTAAAGATTGAAGTATGGCTTGGGAGACAGATACTTGCCACTGCCTAAGGGGCATGTGCTCAAATGAGACTTAAGGGGAAGAAAGTCATCTCTTCTTCTCCCTTCCACTCCACAACAGGACCAACCTATTCAACCTTCCCTAGAGACTTAACAGTGTTAGACATGCATGAACATGCTGTAGAGGTGGCTTGCAAAATGTCCATGTGGATTTCCCCTAGAAATATACTGGATAGTTAGTTGCCTTGGACTTAACCACTCAAAGAGAAGGGAGGGAAGGGGGGGACCAGAGACAGGAAAGGGAAGGGAGGGAAGGAGGGAGGGAGGAAGGGAATCAGCCTCAATCAGATTCAGATTTCAACCTGATTTGGACCATCAGGTCAGTCTGAAATATTGATTCAATTCAGATCATTGACTGGATTCAAATCATCAGATATATTCAGTTTAAATATGAATTATACACATTTGCTTTTACGTGAATTAAGTTGAAGTATCCAAATGCATGAGCACAGGCACAACAACTACTTGAACTTGTCCATATTGAATCAATTCAGAGGTGTCGTTCTATTCTGGAGATTTGATTGACTCATCTTCAAAATGAATCTCCAAACTGAAGTCTCTTCTACCCACTCCCCCTAAAGATGGGTGAGACCAGGATCTGGCTCTAGAACTGATCAAGAGGTCCCTGCAGAATTCTATTTTCTACAACATCAGACCATCTCAACTGCAGCATCCATTTCTTCCTTCTCTAACATTTTGTTTTAATATCAAACTAATACCCCTCTCCCTAAGGAAGAACCAAGTCAAATGGAAATACTTATTCTGTTGTTGCATCCTACACACCCTTCTTTGTACATAGGGGAAAGACAGTCACTGTTTCTGAATATTCTGGCAGCGTTGTCCTGGAAGTCCTATTTTGCACCTCATCTGGTCTAAATATTAAGCTTATGTTGGGGGGAAGGAGAAAGCAAGGGGAACTGTTGCTTTGCATTATGTGTTATGGATGCATGATGTTTATTTAAGAACTCAGTTTGCAGGAATGTTTTCCAGACCTGCGGTTCACCGCAATAGACAGTTGTTGATATTCCAATCCCAAGTGTGTTAGAATATGTTTAGAAATTGCGACACTTTTTAAAAAACAGATGTTCTACATAAAATACACCAAAGGGTTTGGAGGGGCAAGAGAAAGAGAGATTGGGAGAGAGAGAGAGAGAAGGGGGTCAGATTAATCTGTACACATATATAACTGTTACATGGTCTAAATAGCAAATGGCTGAATCAAGTCAGGAGCCCTAATTAGATAAAGTTTGCAGCAGTATATACTTATGTTTCATAAATGTTGCGAGAAGAGGTAGAAAGCCCTTATGCTGAAGCCCCCTCAGGAAAAAAGAAACCCCCAAAGGACCATTTTCAACTTACCATCTTTAGTTCCAATGTAGACACATGCTTGATGTCATAGTTTGACCTTCCTCATGAGCTCTTATGGCACAATTCCTTTAAAATGCAGCTGTTGGATTGTCTGTTCTAATCTAATGTGGAAATGAGTTCAAAGGACAATGAAAAGGGAGAGCATCACCTCTATTTCCATCCCTACTTTCTTGGATAGAGTGGAAGTCAGAAGAGAGTTTCTTCTCTCACGTGTCTAAATTCAAGTAGCCTTCTTCCAAAACTTGCATGATCAGGGTTCAATAATTTTACAGCATTTTTAATCCAACTCTCCCATCAAAACAGGCTTCATCAGTGAATGATATACAGTTAAAGAAAGTAAAAGAGAGTTGTGATCTGCAGGAGTACAAACCAGAAGCCATGATAGAAAGGGACAAATGAGTTTGAGAGGGAAGGTGGGGGGAAAAGTTCAGGAGTCACAGTTCTTTACATTAAGTAAAGGTTCTGAAGTAATAATCTGCTAGAGATAACCAGCAATAACTGGATGGAGATATGGTTGGAGAAACAAGGAATCTGACTTTTCCAATCGGGGAGTATGCTAAACCTGCAGAAATCCCATTGGGGCCTTCTGTTCAGTGCAGAAAATGTATGTGGGGAAATGTAGCAATGTCATTTGGGGAGGTCGGGGTGGGAAAAGGGGGAATGGGTGTCATTGTCCTGTCACTCACTAAAAACAGCATCATGGCCTCTCGATACAAGCTCTGTCCCTTTTCTACATGTATCAGAGATGCAGTTCCCTCTGGTAACAAACACAACCTTCTTCAGGTTGCAGGCAATAATACACAAATAGGGCTACAACTTTTGAGATGTGCCTCATTCAGGTATGCCCTTCAAAGATCGAGAATTACTTGCAGCTACCTCTTGGAGAAGGGAGCCTCGTGTGGTGCAGAGTGGTAGGTGGCAGGATTGCAGCCAAAACTCTCTCCACAACCCAGGTTTGACCCCAGCGGAAGCTGGATTCTCAGGTGGCCAGCTCAGGTCAACTCAGCCTTCCATCCTTCCGAGGTCAGTGAAATGAGTGCCCAGCTTGCTGGGGAAGGCGATGACTGGAGAAGGCAATGGCAAACCACCCCGCTCTATTGTCTGCCAAGAAAATGTTGCAAAAGCGGTGTCCCCCTCAAAGGGTCAGACATGACTCGGTGCTTGCCCAGGGGACCTTTCACCTTTACCTCTTGTAGAACAGCTGATGCATCAAGAAGGGTAGTCTGTCACAGAATATGAAAGATCCCACACATGAGCCTCACTCAGCATTTGAGGTTCTATTCTAGTGTTTTTCAACCTCAGCAACTTTAGGATGTGTAGATTTCATCTTCCCAAATTTCCCACCCTCACTGGGAGGTGAAGTCCACAGATCTTAATGTTGCTAAGGTTGAGAAACACTGTTTCATTCTATGATCAATTTATTTACGGCCAAAAGGCCCAATTTATTCTATGCACCTTTGATAAGAAACAGGGACTTTTTAGTGGTGTCCCCAAAGCTGTGCAAAGTCTTACACAAAAGAATTCAAGTAGTACTGATATTCTGTCCTTTTAGCAGCCAGATGCTTTTGATATTAAGAACGTTCTGGAGGAGGCATTATTTATTTATAGTTACTGTTTTATTTTATTATTTTATTAGTTGATCTGCCACAGTTATTATTGTTGTGTGTTTCTGTGATTGTTTGCTTCTTTTCCACTCTTGCTGTTATTGTTGTTATTAGCTGTGGACTACCCCTATGCAGTACCCTTCAGTGGGAGATAACTTAGCTCCAGGCTACTTTGACTTGCTTCTGGTGTTATATTGCTATTGCTACATTTATTTTAACTAATATTGATGAGACTTGTTGTTTTCTTGCAGATGTTTCATTGCCAGACTAGGCAACATCTTCAGTGCGAAGAGGGAGTGGGCCTTGCTCTCAGTTTATATACCACAGGGGACAAGGCCCACTCCCTCTTCGCACTGAAGATGTTGCCTAGTCTGGCAATGAAATGACTGCAAGAAAACAACCAGGCTCAGGGAGCACCAAGGACTCCACAGTTCAACCCTGAGCTACAAATATTTGCTTTGATTGGTAATATTGATGACTACATTTTGGATTTATGTGGAAATAGATTTTTAATTGCTTCAGTTTAGGATTTGTTACTTTTTTAAACAACTTCGTTTTTTAATAAGAATGTTATTAAGTTTCAAACAAAGATAAAAGCTACAGAAAAACAAAAAAAACCACAAAGGAAAAAAAAGAAAAAACTTTAAAAAGTGTAGAAACACAAGAGAAAAGTAAACAACTTTGTTAATGGTTGAAGATAATGAAGATGAAGATGGTGAACCATTATTAGATAAATGACACTCTGCCCTGTCTTGCATAAATCAAAGTCTGTTCTATTCTTAAGTACAGTAGACTGAAATAGTTTTGTTTATTGAGTGGATTAAAAGTAGAATAATAGAACTGGAAAGGATCATTTTAGCCATCAGATCCAACTCCAACCATCTCTTCAGTGCAGGAATCCAAGTTAAACTGTAAACTATATACAAATAGATATAAGTGTAGGTGTGGGTTTGTATGTATGAATGTGCATGTGTGTATGGATGTATGGATGTATGGATATATTCTCACTCCCAAGTTTAGGACAAAATGCCTTTCACGTTAGACCTCCGGGGAAGCAATGGTGAACTAAAGAGAGTGGAGCCAACGTCGGTGACAGACCGGCTTCTGGGAATTCCTCTCTGAATAAGGAGAGGACTTGGGATTGCCCAAAAGACAGTAGCTCCCCATGAGGAGACCATAAGACAGCCATCTCCAGCAGGTTTAGAGCTCTGGGAGCTGAGGGACTGACATCTTTGCCCAAGCCTTGGTTCAGCGCCTTCAAAAGGGCACTGAGTTCACATACTTCCTTTCTTAATCACTTTTGGAAATTGCTTGTTAACTGCTTTTTGGATATTAGGGTGAGTCTCCTTCAATCCATAGCGAAAGATGTTTTATGCAAGATTAAGGGCTTAAGAAACTATTTTGGAACAAACAGCAAAAGGATGATTAGAACACTGATTTTGGAAAGTTACAAATGGACTAAGGGACCAGATGCATTTGAAATAAGATTTTGAAACTAATTACAAGAATCTGTCCTGTGGGAAAACGTTGTTTAGAATTTTATTTTTTAAAAATGAAGATTTTGAAATTAAATATAAGAAATCTTCCCATGGGAAAATCTGTTGACCAGAAAAAAACATAAGATGGGACTTTGAAGGTTGAACACTAGAGGGAACCAGAAAGAACTAAAAGACTATAATTATAATTAAAGGAGAAGAGACCCACTAATACAGAATGGAGCAAATTATTCTAATTTGTGATGAATTCAAGGATATTTGGGAACAATGCACTCAAAAGTTACTTTTAAGATTGTTTGCAATCATAAAACTTGATTTAGAAGAGATTATAGAAGAGGAACATGTTTTACTGGACAAGAATGAGACTGAGGCTGATTTGAATGTGGATTTTAAAATGACAGGTTACAAGAATGATGTGGATAAAAATGTTACACTGGATATACAAACGAATCCGGCTGAGATTCAAAAGAGATGTTTTCAAGTTTTGAAGGACTTCCTGAGAAGAGACAAAGAGAAAATCAAAAGAAATCAAGCTCTGGGACACTACTTAAAGGTATTAAAGATCAAGACTTTAGGGAAGAAATATAAAGTTGGTTTATTTGATCAAGGTAAAAATATATATGTTGTTGTTTCTTGCAGCCCTTAATGGATTTTTGCTGACCAGGTCCAAATGACAAGGCTTTAAAGATTGTTTATAGATAAAAGAGATAGGGAAAGACGAGATCTTTTATTGTATTTCTAGAGAAAATGATAAGTTACCATGTTAAAAGGAAAGGAAAGAAATATAAAGTTAGTTTATTTGATTAAGGTTAAAATATGTATGTTGTTATCTCCAGTGACTCTTATGGACATTTGCTGATTAGGATTAAATGATGAGGCTTTATGAATTTGTTTATAGATAAGAGATGAGGTATGGGAACTAGAGAGCTGTTGTAGTATCATAGAAGGTGATAAGTTACTGAAATTGTATTTGTCATGATGAAGGGGGAAGTTATCTCTTTATATATCTTTTTTTTCCCCTTTTTTTCACTATATATAAAAATTCCCTTCTCACCCATATGGGTGGTATGTGTCTTCCTCAACCTTGGGTCCTCTACCAGAGTCCTGGGAGTTTGAGGGTTCTGCACAGTATCTTAGCTGTTCCTAGCCCTGCACTCTTCTGGACAGAGAGCTCCTGGGATCTGTTGGAGCCACTCTCCCAGCTTGTGGGTCACAGCTGCAAGTGCCCCTACCACCACTGGGGCCACTTTGGCCTTCACTTTCCACATCCTGTCTGGTTCCTCTTTCCGGCCCTGGTCCTTCTCCAGCTTCTCATACTCCTTCTTCCTGATGTTGCTGTCACTTGGCACCACTACATCTATCACCACCGCTGTCTTCTGATCCTTGATGTCCAGTTGATTGGCCAGTACCTGCCTGTCTGTCTGGATCTGGAAGTCCCACAGGTTCTTAGCCCTGTCATTCTCCATTATCTTCTGTGGAATCTCCCGTCTGGACTTGGGAGGGTCTGGCCCATACACTGTGCAGATGTTCCTGTACACAATGCCAGCTACTTGGTTGTGCCGTTCAGTGTATGCTGTTCCTGCCTGCATCTTACACCCTGCCACTATGTGTTGGACTGTCTCTGAGGCCTCTCTGCACAGTTTGCACCTTAGGCCCTGTCTAGTGTGGTAGACCCCTGCTTCTATGGATCTGGTGCTTAGTGCCTCCTCTTGTGCTGCTATGATCAGTGCCTCAATGCTGTCTTTTAGTCCAGCCCTTTCCAGCCACTGGTAGGATTTCCCAAGGTCAGCCACCTCATCTATCTGTTGATGGTACATCCCATGCAGGCTCTTGTCTTGCCATGGCACTTCCTCTGCTTGAGCATCCTCCCATGTCCGCTGCTGCCACAGGCATTCTCTCAACAGCTCATCTTTAGGTGGCATCTTACTGATGTACTCCTGGATGCTCTGGGTCTCATCCAGGACAGTGGCCTGGACGGTCACCAGACCCTGCCCTCCCTCTTTCCACCTGGTATACAGTCTCTGAGTGTTGGACTATGTGATTTTTTCTCTATTTTTTATTTTTGTAACTGTAAACTTTAATAAAATTATTATAAAAAACAAAAAACAAAACAAAACAAAATGCCCTGCATGTTACATCCCTACTTGGCCAGGAAATGATTCTGGGGTTTGCAAATCAGTGCTGTAGTGTTTGCTTGAAGTAAGTATGGCTGCCTGCCCCAAGCCATAAAAATGGGCTGGGTTGAAATTCTAAAGACTTAGGGCAGGGAGCTATACTTTAAACAACACTGATTTTCAAGCCAGGAACCATTTCTATGCCAAGTGGGCTTGTGTTTTGCAAAGCATTGATTTTCAAAGCTTTTCATTCTCTCTCCATCACTCTACGGTCTCTGCAATAACCCTAAAGAGTTTGCCTTCTTAGCTCCTCCAAAAACAATTCACTAAGGACACTTGTGATCATATTTATTTTACTGCTAAAGATTTAGCACATTCAAAAATGCATGAGCTATTTTTTGCTTAGGTGTTTGATTTGTTTAGTTTTGCTTTTGCTTTTGTTTATTGCTTCTGTGGGCAAGTCAGCTGAGCAATAATTCAAATCAATGCTTGCCATTTATCTTGTTCACGCCGATCCAGAATGCCTGCACAACCCCGGTGGTTCTTAGACAGAAATGCTGGCTACAGAACAGTTGCAAGTGAGGAAAATGGCGAATGGGGTAAGTCACACTCAGAAGGGAATTCTGGGGAAGGTGGATTATTAAAATGTCTGTTGTAGCATTAAGAGAAATCATAACAGTTGATAGCGAGATACTACGGCGTATTAGTGAAGATGTCAGACCATGGGTAAGGTGACAAGATTCAAGTCCACCCTTAGCAGGTGACTTTGAAACAGTCTTTCTCTCTCTCTCCCCTCCCCCCCCATATCTCACAGGGTTGTTGTGGGAATAAAATGGACATTCCCACAAGCAGGAGCATTAGCTTCAAAATGGCAGGCACAACTGGGCAGCTGAAACCAATCCCATTTTATGTCTGTGCAAAGGATGTGACACACCATTTAAAAGTTGCCATTCTGAAGGCAATAACCATTGCAGCAGTTGGGAAGGAGGGAGGGAGGGAGGGAGGGAGGGAGGGAGGGAGGAAGGAAGGGAGGAAGGAAGGAAGGAAGGAAGGAAGGAAGGAAGGAAGGGAGAGAGACATGGGTAGCATGATGGCACTGGACTGTTGTACCTTTCCTCTGATGCCCAGCAAGCTCCCAACCCTGCCTGCTTTTCTCTGATATTTTAATTCGAACTAAATAAATGAAAAGTTGGCCTGGTATAAAGCAAAATTGCAGCATCTTTCATCACCTTCCGTTGAAAAGAACGCCCCTTTACGCAATGTCTGCCCCACAGGTATTTTTAGTAACAAACAAACAAACAAGCAAACAAACCATGGGAGGTGGCCACCACTCTGGTCATTGTTTGGAAGTGTACCCACCTCCCAAAAAAGACAAAGTCATCTGGGGTAGACAAGACCATCCTGGTGGCCAGAGACAGAATGCTACATCAGACTTTGCATGGCAGGACAAGGGCCCCCAAATTTGGGAGGGGTTCAGAAATAAAATGGGTGCCTTAAGCCTTGATGTCTGGAGCACTCCCTGGCAGCCGCAAAGGGGGTGGGTTGTACTTTGGGGCTAGGTAAGAAATGGTAGTACCCAATTTGACTTCCAGTAATGATTTGTTCTGTGAAAGGTTGTGCCCACCACAACAGCTATTTTGTGAGCAGTTTTCTACCTCAGTGATAGTGCACGGCCTCTGAATGGGGTGGACACTTTTTCCTTTCTTCTCCGGGACCTTTTAACAGAAAGCAGAACTATAATGCATGGGTCGAAAGTGAATCTTGCATTTTCAAGAAAAGTATACAGAAACATATAAGGGCTGTGTTGGTACAACACAATACTTTATTTATTTATTTTCTATTATTTTTATAAATACCTCAAGGCAGCTGACATACCTCATACTCCTTCCTTCTCCTATTTTCCCCACAACAGCAACCCTGTGAGGTGAGTTGGGCTGAGAGGGAGTGACTGGCCTGAGGACACCCAGCCAGCTTTCATGCCTAAGGCTGGACTAGAACTCTCATACCACACCTGATTGGCTCTTGGGCTGAGAGAGAGGGACTGGCCCAAGGTCTCCCAGCCGGCTTTCATGCCCTAGGTGGGACTAGAACTCACAATCTCCTGGGTTCTACAGTAATCCATGCTTTACTGAAGTACAAATTACAGAAATTACTGAATAGGTTGGACTTACACAACAGATTAACATATAAACTAAACACAGTGGCTGGGATACTACATTTTCAGCCAGTACATTATGTGAACCCACCTTTTCTGAATAGAGAGTTAAGAAGAACTCCAGATCTTTTGATATCAATTTGCAGATTCCTTGCTGTATTCATTAAGCCTTTCATCTCAGGAGATAGGACTCCTTGTAGTGCACAGCCTTTTGTTTTGCAGATGTAGATTGTCTGTACATGCTTATCTATTTGTTTTATCTACTTTATTTAACATGTTTATAGCCTCCTCCTTATCCAGAGGATCCTGTGATTGGTTGCAATCCACAGTTCATATTCATCTTTGCCCTAGAAGAACTGCCTCCATTTTAAGCCATGACTGTCTGGCACATTTATTTATATCAGGAATAAGCAACTTTTTTCCTCACTTATTATCATTAAGTTCAGATGGTGATCCTGAGCAAACAAACCAGTCTCCCTATCACTCCAGATAAGGAAGAAGACAATTGCAGACAGCTTCATGTCTGTGCTTGTCAAAGTCTGTGCTGGTCAACTGGTCAACTTACAGCACTAATTCAGGAGGAGGAGGAGGAGGAGGAGGCAGCCCATAAAGCATCCATTGCCTGCCCTTGTCTTCCTGCAGGTATTAAGGCAATGCAAACTTTACTGGGATGCTGGCCTCACTGTTGTCATAATCCAGTGCAATTGCTGAGTGGCATTGACCATGTTTTTGTGCATCTTTCATACAACCCCTGAATGAAAACAAAGAATATACAGTAATCTTTTGATCAGGCTATATCACCAAAGGCAGTTTCTGGACATTAAGTTGCAACTGCAAATAAAATTAAAGGGCCAAGGTGAGGTAACTTTCTTGCCTTTCCAGGAAATGAAGAAAGAAGACCCAAGCTTCTGTACCCCAACATCTAACTAATTCCACTTCTCTTAGTTTTCAGTGCACTAGCTAACTTACCTGTATCTTCTCTAATTTAAGATCCAGACTCCATCAATGTTAGCAAAAGCTAAGCTCAGAAATCCCTCACTGATCCATGGTCTATCAAGATTCTTAGAATCCGTTCTTCTACATTATTCCTGCCAGTTTCATTTCATTTCCAGCTGTTGGGTTCTCTCCCCGCCCCTTTCCCCCAGAAATGGTCCTATCCCCTTCAAAAGGGACCCTTGGTAGGAAAGAAAGCATTACATTCCTTCTTTGCCCATTCTGATCCTGGTCCTGATTGGGAGATCTGTTTCTGCTGTTGTGGATTAAGAACTTTTATGGAACTATGTAAGGGATGCATTTAGCATCAGGCATCTGCTGTTTTGTATTAGCACTGGGCACACTTCAATAATTATCTAAAAATGTTTCAGACCTTGCATGAGCACATCACTTCTGGGCTTTCCATTAAAGCATCTGTGTCTTCCATGCAAGCCTAAAAAAGAAGCGCAGCTACTTTGAGCCACATTAAGGATGCACTGCTTTCATTATATGGTTTATCGTGATATAGCCACCTTAAACATTTTAAGCAAGTAATCACATATTGCCCAACCCACTATGGGTTTTTTTAGGATTGTTTTGTACCCTAAAATTTATTCCAAGATAAATTTGTTTCTATGATCGTGAAAATTCCATATGGGCTTCCAGAGGATTCCATGCCAGTTGTTGGATTTTGTTTTTATTTCTGTTTTGCATTCCCACTTGCAGATTTTTCCATTCAGTGAATGAAGATTGGAAGTTCAGCTAGCACATATGAGGATAGTGGAGGTGAAACTAATATGAACGTGATGGTAAGAAACTGGTGATCTAATCAGGGATGCCCACTGGGGAGGGCAAGGGGTTATAAGCAAGGGCACAAGTATGACACTGTACAAATAATGTGAATGTTGTTGGAAACAGCTGAAATTCTCTCAAAATGTTCAGTGACATCAGGACATGAGTAATGTCACTGTGGCTTCTACTGGATGCCTATAGGTCCAATGTTGAGGTCTCAAAAAATAATCTTGGGGGTGGGGGAGGGTGGTGATTCTGAACATATCTCAGTATTCAGTTGAAACATTGAAGGATTTGTTTTGTTCTGTGAGGCAGTCACAACAGTCAGAATCTCCGACCTAAGCCCCCAGACCATTTGGTTCCATCCATGTACAAGAAATAAATCTAGCCCATTCCATTTCTCTAGGATCAGCCTGGTATGCCAGGCTCTGAAATGACGTGCGCTGTTCCAGTGTAACATTTCCCATGAATAATGCTTACATTTCATCTCTATTTTTTATTCATATTTTTCATAAGGAGAAGCTAAAGTCCCTGCTTTCTTCCAGGGTCACCAAGAGTTCACTAAATGCTGATAGACTGAGCTCTCTATTAATGCTGCTAAGTTAACTGCTTCCCAGTTCTGCCAGACCCTTTTATTTAAAGAAATGGCTCTGTATTTCATGAGAAAATATTTTGCAAAGCTTTCCCTGCTGATAATTTGTCTGAAAAAAGAGACAGATTTAATTATTTATATTGACTTGGAAAGTTGGGTACTAGATGTATTCAATAAGATCTGGGCTTTGTTTATATAGAAATTTATGGACAGAGATAAATATCCAGATCATGCAAAGAACCAGTTTCTTATTAGCAAGCTAAATATCTGCAAGTAAGTTTGCGACCTAATTATTTAATGTTTTGCCCAATTCATAAGCCATATCACAAAACATGCCTTTAATCCCCCAGTTAATAGACTGTAGACTTCAATATTTGCTACTGAAATGATAGCAGGACTTGGTCATGGGGCGAGAGGGATTAGCTTCCAATTATTTGCAAGGATTCACTGTGTGGCCATGAGCAAGTAATTGTAATTCAGGTACTCGT
The DNA here is from genome assembly GCF_035149785.1 of Candoia aspera. Lineage (NCBI taxonomy): Eukaryota > Metazoa > Chordata > Lepidosauria > Squamata > Candoiidae > Candoia > Candoia aspera. The sequence goes on from NC_086163.1 coordinate 8,296,319, forward strand.
TTGGATTCATTTATTTCCATATATTTATGTTCTGCTTTTCTATGAAGCATACACAAATTACAGTCCTATGCTCGCTTGTCTGGTAGTGAGCTCCATTGAAGATTGGTGCTCTAACACTGAGAGAATGGGATGGTTAAAATCTGAAAACCATCTAGGGGAATGCTTTTAAAAATCAAAATCAACAAAAAGTCACATTTGCAGTGCAAGGCTTAATATGTTTATTCAGAAATAAGCCTGGCTAAATGGAACACATTTTATGTTCCAATGCATGTAGGCTGCAGCTTAAAGTAACATGGGAAAATATGCAAGTGGCATTAGTGGTACAGCAACCAACAGATCAACATTCGGTTGATTTGAAAAAAGTGGACCCTGCACATGAGGGAAAAACACTTGGGAGAGAAAAAAAAAATAGTAGTAAAGTAAGCCTGAGCAGTACAGAAGTACAAAGAAAAAAATGTTAACTTTTTGTTTTCTTTTCGCTGGATTTTTCGACCTCTGAAAATGGAGAATTCCCTCCATCTTTGAAAAATCCAATATACCATCAAGCTCTTTGGCAGCTGCCTAAAGCTGAGAGTGATTCTTTTCCAGCTAATATTCTCATAGAGTACTCTTTAGCAAGATTTATTGAGATCAAAAAGGGATGAGGTTACGGTGAGTCTTCATTTCTGAACATAAGAAAAATTACCTATAAGTTTAGGAACTTAAAGAATTTGGAATAAATGGCAAAAAGCTAAATAAGATTCTGAACCAAGAAAGTTATAAATGAATTAAGGGTCCAGAGAAATTTGGAATATTGAAACTTTTATTATAAAATTTGGAGGCTAACTATCTAAAATAAAGAGATTTTCATGGAAACCAGAATTATTTTGTCTGCTGTGGCACTGCAGGTTAAACTGCTGAGCTGGCCGATCGGAAGGTTGGCAGTTCGAATCCTCATGATGGGGTGAGCTCCCATTGCTAGTCCCAGCTCCTGCCAAACTAGCAGTTCGAAAACATGCAAATGCGAGTAGATTAATAGGTACCACTTCGGCGGGCAGGTAATGGTGTTCCATTTAGTCATGCTGGCCACATGACCACAGAAGTGTCTACGGACAAACACCAGCTCTTCAGCTTTGAAATGGAGATGAGCACCGCCCCCTAGAGTCGGACACGACTGGACTTAATGTCAAGGGAAACCTTTACCTTTACCTAAGTCATAACAGAGATTAGAGACCTTATGATTTAAACTGGACACTAGAGGGAACTAAAGATTCCAGGCAAAAAGAGAAAAAGGAATTGGGATTTACAGAATGATACAAAATACTATAACATTTGAAATATTAAAGGGTATCTTTGAAGAATGGGGCCAGAAATGTCTGCTTCTATGGATAGACCATGTCTAAAAGATGTTAGTGAAGGAATGACAGATGTGAAATATATCTATAACATATTATAGATGTGCATTTCTTTAGCCTAGCTACACTAAGGCCCACAATTCCTGAATGGGAGGGACCCATTCAGATGGTCCATCCCAGAATCCAACTGGTTTTTTTGAAGGACACTTGGGGGATTCCCTGGTTATCTGGTAGGTAGTTCAATTCAGTGCCTAGTGTGCTATTAACATGAAGCAAACTGGGTATTGGCCTCTTTCTGGGGGCCAGTCCCACCTTGTTGGCCATTCAAGGTTATCCAGACAGGAAACCAAAACCATGAGTACTGACGCTACCTTTTATTGTAAGGTTACAGTAACATCTACATAAAAGATGGACTTTATGTCACAACAGCACAGTCTTCCTCTCCCCTTGTCTTTCCTAAAGAAGCTTTATATTCTGTTGTCTTTTATGTAACCAGTAATGAAAAATAGATTCTTTACACTCTCTTAGAATCCTAAAATAAAACTTTTAAATTCAGTTGTCAATTTAACCATTTAAATTCAAAGTCAATGACTTTGTTTTGCTTGGTCAAGAATAGTCAACATATTCCAGCAATCGTGGCTTTTGGAGTTTAGCCAGCTCTAGAATTATAGCAGTCCAAAAGTTAAAGCTGTCCAAAAGTTACAGGGATTGTGGGCCTTAGTGTAGCTAGGCTAATGAAATACTACATCCATCATTACTTCTCTATTCTTAAAAAAAACCCTTAGCTATTGGTGTCACTGAGGACATCATCAGGGGACTGAAGTTCACTGAGGTTCTCCAGAGGACTCGAAAGTTCAGCACTAAACACATTATTTAAAAAAGCAGACAGAGTTATTTCCTGTTCCTCCCTACCCAACTCTCCCCATGCAGGTCCTCGGGAGACCTTAAACAGAGAAAGAAAAGATAAAACTACCATTGTTTCAGTCAAAGCCAGGATAGAAAAGAAAGAAAAAGGAGACGGAAAAAGTGAAATCATATGCTGAAGTGGGGTAGGCAAAGAAATAGGTGTCAGGAAGAGAACTGAGATGGACAGAAACACAGTATGGAGATTCTCTGTGTATTTCCATAGGCCATAGATCTTGCTCCCAAGCCATTTTTTCCAGTTCAGAATGAACCAGGTATTTTAGCAGGAGCACTTCTTAAGGTTCTCTAAATCCTTCTTCCTCTTTGCTCAGAGAAGGAAATATGGCTTTCATGTAATGTTTACTTGGAGAAGCCTCTTCCTCTTCTTCTGTATCATCATCATCATCATCATCATCATCATCATCATCATCACCATCATCTATTTATTTAATTTGATACTATCCAGCAGATGCTGGACAGCTCACAATGCACCAGATAATATAAAAACAATATAATATGAAACAACCTAACAAAACCAAACTAAAACAAACTGAAAGATGAGTAAGATGGTGAACCCAATGGATACCCCAAAACTTTCCACCAACATCTAATATCCAGTAGTGGGGGCTTCAACACCCCTAGCCCAAGGCCTTATCATCCTAGATGTATCTTCTCTTATCTTCTAAGAAAGGAGAGATTGCAACAGATAGACCTAAATAGCTCTTGCTTTGCCAACACACTCTTTTTCCCCATGTGGGATCCATGAGAACTGGAAAGAGGACACATAAAAGGGAGAAATGAAATGGGAAATCCAATTTCACTTTATCACAACTTAAAGTGATAATTAAAGCAGCGAACATATTTAAGGCACAAGAATTCCTTGAGATTTATCTGCCACTAGTATAAATCAGTTTTCAGACTGAAGGAAGTTACACTTGGGCTATTTATTTAGTTATCTAGGTAATTATATTAAACATATACCTGCTACCCTTTGCCCAGGTTAGCATTTTTGGATAGGATACATCTAACTGTAGAATAAACAACAAATAGACAATCTAGATATATACTGAAATCACAAACATTAAAATTTAAAATCTGAGATAGTAGTAAGGATAGCCGTTGTAGTGCTGAAAATATTGCAGAATAGGTGTGAAGTAAAGACTGCATAGGGACGCGGAGGCGCTGCGGGTTAAACCGCTGAGCTGTCGATCGGAAGGTCGGCGGTTCGAAACCGCGCAGCGGGGTGAGCTCCCGTTGCTCGTCCCAGCTCCTGCTCACCTAGCAGTTCGAAAACATGCAAATGTGAGTAGATTAATTGGTACCGCTTCGGCGGGAAGGTAACGGCGTTCCGTGAGTCATGCTGGCCACATGACCCGGAAGTGTCTATGACAACGCCGGCTCTAAGGCTTAGAAATGGAGATGAGCACCGCCTCCTAGAGTCGGACACGACTGGACTTTACGTCAAGGGAAACCTTTACCTTTACCTTTTAAAGACTGCATAGGGATCAGGTCTGTGAAGGCAGTGCCTAGAATCATGTAAAAGTGAGATGAATGGCTGTATAAATTGAATGAATGAATGAATGAATGAATGAATGAATGAACAAATGAATGAATGTCAAGCGCATGACAGCTCTTAAGGGAGGGAATACTCTATTTCCCATGTTATGGCTAAGAAAGGACCAACAAGAGTTTATTTTATTTCTCTCCCCTCCCCTCCACCTTGAATGGAAGAGAAGAAACTTCAAGACCTATAGCAGCTCATGGGCCGGGCAGGATCAAATAATCTCTCTTGTGCTCTCCTGTTGGTCAGTTGGAAATGCTGCCCAGCTGTCAATGAGCTCGGTATGTTCTGTGCATTTCAAGATGGGGAGCAGTGAGGATAGTTCCAGGTGGGTTTCCAAGTGCTTTGGAGGGATTGGAAAGTAAAAATGGGTGGGCCAGATCTGACCAATGATTCATGGTACAGTGTAGGTTTGGATTAATTCAGCCATCAGGTTAAATAATACTACTTGCAATCGCACATTATAAAATAGTTGTGTTACTTGATTATTTAACGGCTTTAGTATTTGATCTATATAGGTCTTCTTGTATGGGGCCCTGAGAACTTTATACATATACATGATCCTCCTCCTCCTCCTCCTCCTCTTTCTCCTGCCCTTCCATTTCTTTTGGGTTTTAGCAGACATTTCTGGTCACAGTCCTTGACATGCACAGTTCATGCGACATATTTTCACGGAAGGTATTTTCCTGGCAAAAACCTTTTCATAGGTATCAACCATTGTGCATGATAGCAATTTTCCTAAGCCATTTCTTTCCCAACTTCAGTGCTATTTTAAATGCATTAAAATAGAACAGATAAGAAAAATTTTGCAAACTTCCAACCCGCCCTCTTAAAAATTTGGAGAGTTCTCTTCAACGAAGATGACAAATAGCCCACAAAGAAGTTGAGTTTGGGGAAGGTTATTCCTGCTTGATTTATTTCATGATTTGCCTTCATTTTCTGGGAACTGCACCAACCAAACTGGGGAACATATTTTTTTATTTCATAAACAGCACCTGATTATGAGGAAGATGTGTCAGACAATAAACACACCCAGTCATGGCTAGAGTTGAAAAAATGTGGTTCTGTTAAACCCCAGGATGCTGCTCGATGCTACTGTAACCATGTAATTAGTGCTTATTCTATATGGGATTTACTTGTCAGATAGGATCTTTCTTAATTACATGCCCATGAAAATGCTTTCTTTGTGTACATTCATGCAAGCAGTTTGTATGCAAAAGAGTTGTGCAATTGTACACCCAGAAAAAGAGAGAGAGAGAGAGATGCAAACTGATCTGATTAACATCCCCGAGGGCCGCTGGATAATTTCAACAAAATTGCTATACCAAATCTAGTTTCGGTAAAACTGGTCATTTTATCTTTTCAGATTTGAGAGTTGCATTTGTTCAGACTTTGTAATCATCCCTTTTGCAAGGGCTACAACTAAGATTGAGACAAGCTGATAGCAGATGTGATGATTAAAGCACAAGGGTTCCATTTTCTATGTGCAATTTATAGGATGTACACATTCTTAAACTTGTCCTGAACATCATGAAACTGTCTCATAGGGATATCCACCAATCCCCATCTTCTTTCTGATGAAATATGATCCCCTCCCCAAATGATCCCATTGTACCCCTACTCTGATGGTATTTTGCAAAATGATGGAAACAGTCATCTTCAGGAGTGCATTCAGATATACTGATGAAATGGCATGTGGGAATGGCCTTGGGAGACAGGAGGGAGAACCACAGACTGGACAACCAGTGTGTAAAAGGTATTGGGGAGTCGGGGTGTAGTGGTTTTTTTTATTTGGGGGTTTATTTCTCTAAGCCTCCTGGAGTCACCATGAGTGAGTTGGGTGGCCTTATTTTTTTTTTAATAAATAAAATAAATAAATGATAAATCTCAGCCCACAGAAGGAGGGAGGGCATGGGAAGCATTTCAGAAGGGGCCCTCCCTAGTTTTCCAGAGAGTAAAAGGAAAGGAGGGGAGAAATATTTTTCTTTTTGCGAGATTCTGTTAAGGTAACCTTACAATAAAGACAGAGCTAGGATTCCTGGTTGTGCTTCTTGTCCGGGCTCCCTCGCAGAGCTAATGCCCTGACAGTAGCAACCATTTTTATTAATATTACAGTTACTGCTTTTCCATGGGTTTGGTTGTATGAGTATTTTCTAGATGCTTTAATAGGTTGCATGTGAGCTGCCTAGAACTTTTGGTGAGAAGAGAAAGCATGCAAATTTAAAAAATGCATACATGGATACATACATACATACTGATACTCAGTTCTCTGGTTCTGCAAATATCAAGGCCCACCACATGTTCTCCTAATATGCATACATAATTCAATACAGATTATTCTTATATGGCTGTCCTAAATTGGAAGAAGAGGTTGCTTCAATTTTGTTCTCCTAAAATACTTCTAGATAAGGATCTCAGGCCAGTTGGAAAGTAGCTCCAATATTATCTCTTTTGGAGAGATCTCTTTTCAACTCAGCTCCTTTGTATCTGAAATTGATGTAAAAAGAGAGAAAACTTGCTTCCCCTGACTCCCGAGTTTCGGGTCCTGTAAGGGAAATGCTGGCTTGAGAGCTTTGCAGTTGCCCCTCAGTACCCCAAAGAGAACAGATTTGATACTGATGAGAGCTGGGTCAGGTTCTCCCTTCTATTCAGCAGGAACTAGCCAGGCCACTGGATTTTGCTTCCTCTCCTTTCTGGGTTTAGTCAGAGGACTTTTGTCTCTGTAGGCCTGCAAAAGCTCAGGGCAAAATAATGATTTTCACTGCATAAAGGGAGAAGCAAGCCATATTTTGGGGTCCATCTTCAAGGTCATCATAGTGGCCAGCTCTATTTTTGACATTTGGGCAATTGGTAGAAGACCTAATTGAAGGTCCTTCTGGTTAAAATTCATGGGATTGAAGACTAACATATTTGGAGAGTGTCAAGTTAAGAAATGCTAGGTGATGTGGATGCCGATGTTGATACACATGCAGCTATGGGGTTCCCAGTAGTAAGCAGCCACACTCTCCACCAGACATGCAGGAAGTAGATTCATTGGTTTTGAAATAAGTCATCTGGTAGAAATTCCCAGTCTTTTTGATAGACATTCACTAAAATGTGAAGAATCTATCAGAAAGGAACTTTTTTCTTAACATAATTTCAATCCCCAACAGTTTCATCAATGGCCATCTTGACTGAAGAACTCTGGCAACTGAAATTCACACATCTGGAGGTCTCCAAGATTGGAGAAAGCTCTATTAAAAAGACATGACAAGGAACTAGAATTCAGCCTGTTATAAATGAAATCAGTAATCTCCTGAAAAATCAGGTTTGTAGTTGGAATGTAATCCTACATTCACATGTAGGCCATGATGCCTAAACCTGGGCAACAGCTCTTTCTTCAGCTGAAAATTCATAATACAATGATACCCATTTCTAAAGCTTTCCAAGCTGACACATAACTTGATTTTATCTCATTTCAGTTATAGGTATAGTACATGGCTCCACATGATGCTACCTTTGAAGATAATTTGGAAATATATGCTACAACCAGAGTGCTGCAGGTGCTAAAGAGTCTATTTTTAAAATAATAATGTTCTTTTATCTGTTCTTTGTTTTACCTTTACATTCATAACTTTTATCATATTTGTAGACTAGTCGCAAATGGGAAAGAAAACTTGTATGTTTTAGCTGTATAGGAAACATGAAAGGAAAGAAAGAAAAATGGGGGAGGGAGGGGAGTGAAGATCAAAGTGGGCTCAGCATCTGACATCATCCATTCCCCATCCATTGGTAAGCAATATGTGGTTGAAATCATAACTTCCTATTTAATCTTTAGCTAGTAAGAGATATCGTGAGTTCTACCTGGCAAATTCCACTTTGTTGCAAATCTCCACTTCCCCCTGCAAACTGAATGACAGCATATTCTAATGTTTATGGTGGTATAATGGTGGAGGTGGGATGGGAGGAGGAACAGAAATAATCTCCCACTATTTTCGTGCCTCTCCTTTGCTATTACAAGACCATTTTCTCTTGCAGCTAAAGGTAAATGCTTCATAAACAATTCCACCCACCTTCAAAATTGGTTATTTTTGTTTGTTTGTTTTTACCCCTCCAAATATTTCTGCCCTTAGTAGAGCCAGTTTTTTTTTTTTCTCTCTCTCTCTCTCCCTGCTAGGAAAGAATGTGAAGAATTAGGAAAGCTGAAAGAAAGCAAGACTCTGTGTTTTTACGATGATGGCTCTCACAAACCCTGGCATCTGGCCTTGTTTGAACAAACATCCAAACATTGCTTGAGGACCTGAAGTCATTTTTTTTTTCAGCCTCGTGGGGTGGGGTGTGCATTATCTGGGACAAAGCAATAGGGAAGCACTCTGTTTCATACTGAAAGGTCACAGTTGTTAATATGCATTAGAAGAGTGGATATTTATTTGGGAATAACTTTTGTTATTTCTAGGAAAACCACAGAGAGTTTAATGCAACAGAGAAACAGTTAACCTTCTTCACATACTAATGAGGGCCAAATCACACTACCACAATTCTTGATTTTAAAAGGCAATTTACATTTTCCACATGTGTACTTTATGGTCCTGTGCAAGCAGGATTGTAAACGTGTTGTTTTCAGATTGAGTTTAAATAGAAACAGATTTTGCCCCTGTTCTCGGACTTTGAGAGACAGCTAACAAATATTTTCTGCATAGTCTTACTTTGTTTTATGCTATTTAGAAAACTGTTCTATGTTCTTAAACAGTTTTATCTCCAGACAGACTTGTTAACTTCTGCTCCAATCTATCTTCATGCCAAAGCATCTGTGTTGATACATCTTTGGTCAACAGCTACGAAATTTATCTACATTTCTTCACAGGTTCTAGAATTCTGAATGACCTGAATTACTTCTGTCCAGCTACAGTCTTGAGTTGAGGATTCTATGCAGTACACAGTAAAGGGTATCACCATTCATGGCACATCATTATATCACTGTATGACGTCTGATTGCAATTGTTTTCAACTGAAGAGACCTTGACAGCTCTTCTCAATACCCATGTAGCCAAGTCCCTCAAACAATCATTAGTTACCCAGCTCCTCAGATACCAGCAATCATTCTCCTACTAGTTTTGTAGGCTAAATAAAACATCCCATGAGAAGGTAATGGCATTGTCCAGTTGTAACGGTATGTGGGAGACAGAAGGAAGAGCCACAGACTGGACAACTGGCATGTAAAAGATATTTCAGCCCACAGAAGGAGAGTGGGTATGGGAAGTGTTTCGGAAGGGACCCTCCCTAGTTTCCAGAGAGTAAAAGGAAAGGAGGAGAGAAATACTTTCAGTCTTGAAAGATTCTGTTAATGTAACCTTTCAATAAAGATCGAGTTAATACTCATGGTTGTACTTCTTGTCTGGACTACCTCAAAGGGCTAACATCAGGGGAGGTTTGGAAAGGTCTAGAAGAGACACTCCGTTCCCAGATAGGTGAATTTTGCAGAATTTTAGAAGCTATCACATTTGGGATGCAAAAATCTGGACAGCCATTAGATGGCATCAAAGAAATACAGAAAACTCTAACCTTCTGCTGCCATCTCATGGTCATCCAACCTTTTTGCAGTCTACACGTGGGTGTGTGGAAAGAAAGATATGAATTTGGATATAGATATAATGTTTTAAGGAGCACTCTGTGCTGTTACTTGGGTCTTGTGCTGGAATGTGCATACTTGGGTACATTAAAAATAAATTCAGGTCTCCTTGAAGTTGATCTCAACTCCTGATGATTTCATATTTGTGGCCTCTGTAGTTTCTTGGCAATTACATGGACATAATTTGCCATTGCCTTCTTCTGGGATGTTTTTTCAGCTCTCCAATCTAGCCTGCAACCTGTCAGACTTCAGGCCAAACACAGCTATAAATCTCTAGTCTCTAACATCTCAGCCCTGTTTCCAGGAACTGCATAACTTTTCAGACTTGATTTTGCTCAGTTAGTCACTTCATTGCAGTTAATATAGAAATCAGAAAAATCATATGTATATTTATATCTATCTGTCTGTCTGTCTGTCTATATCTATCTATCTATCTATCTATCTATCTATCTATCCATCCATCCATCCATCCATCCATCCATCCATCCATCCTACCTCAGCTACAGGATTTAAACCTTGTCCTTTTGTCCCAACTTTTCAAGTCAATGGACTTGTGGCTGTTCTTTCCTCAGCCTAGACATTGGAAGACACCTACTAAATGTTTATTCAATAGTTCTGTCTGGTTGCCACCTTGCCAGCTTCAGCACTTACACTATCCTGATTTCCCCTGTTGGTCTCCCATCCAAGTCACTCCTGACCTTGCTCAGCAATTTTGAAATCAGCCAAAGCAGTGTACTTAATCCTTAGCTAAAATCCATAGCTCATTGCTCAGACACCAGTGGTAGAAGAAGGGCTGTGTTATATATGGAAACTCCTGGTCCATTCCTTAACTTCTACAAGTACGATTGCAAAAACCTGGAGAGCCATTACAGTTTATTCAGTCATAGTTGAGCAAGATGAAGAAGGTCAAAGTAAGACAGCTTTCTAATTTTAATCCAATAGTCTTGCCATATTGTTCTTCATGTCCTCAACATAGAGTTAACCTCTGTCTTCTTGTATGTAATGAAAAGAGAATTTTTAAAAACCTATGTCCTCTCTGATTTAAATGTATGCCTCAAAAAGAAACCACTCACACCACTCAAAAATAAAAAGTGGCCTTCAGACTAGCAGATTTTGTGTTTGTACATGAGGAAATAGCCCATAACTCACAGTCTGAACCATTTCCTTTCACCAATAATGTTAAGATGCGGAGTCATAATCTCACTGTGATGCAATGAGATTGCAAACATATCAATGGAATCTTTGACATGACTGCATCTGAAGTAAAGCATGTCCATCATGAATAAATATATCTTGTATTGCTGCTTGAATTGGCAATGTAAGGGTCCTCTCAAGGCAGAGAGATAGAGGCTAAATACTCAACCTTGATTATGCTAAGCTTCAGCTCACAGTCAGGATTGCCTTCAAACCCTCTCTGATAGATAGTTGTCTTTATCAGAGAAACTTGGAGCTTTCTTTTGTGGCTGAGTATCATCAAACATGTTTCAAAATATCATGAATTAGGCACATGGTGAATAGAATGAAATATTACCAGTTATGCAAAATAAATGATATTCTAGAGGTGATGGACTCGTCCCTGGGGAAACTGGGGGTGTTGACGACCAACAGGAAGCTCTGGCGTGGGCTGGTCCATGAAGTCACAAAGAGTCGGAAGCGACTGAACCAATAAACAACAACAATGCAAAATAAAGCCAGAGTGGGGTACTAGTTAAGCACGGAACTGGAATTCTGAAGATCCAGGCTTAAGTCCCAACTCAGCCATGTAGGTTGCTGAATACAGGTGGTCCCCAGGTTAAGAATGCCCCAGGTTAAGGATGACCCACAGTTAAGAACCTAGCCTAATGTAGCAAAATCTGAGCTACATATACAGTGATTCAAGTTAAATGCACAATGGTTCAAGTTAATTATGCAATACTACTTATACAGTATTATACAATAATGCTGTTCTGGCTTACATACAAATTCAGCTTAAGAACAGACCTTGGGAATGGAACTTGTTCTTAACTCGGAGACTACCTGTAATTTGGGGCCAATCAGTGTCTCTTGCCCACCCTATCTCACACACTTAGTCTCTCTCTCTCTCACACACACACACAAATGTGGATGCAGAGCAATTCCAGCATTTCAACTGAAAAACTAGTTCCACTGACTCTGACTTTCTTCATTCCATTAAACTACTCTCAGGAACCAAATCCATTTCACTGCTTTTCTTTTCCTGAAATTTTCTGCTGCTCTTCAAAATAGTGTGACTGAAGATGAAATTATTAAGCACATGACTGGAGAGGAATCATAATAACAAAACTATGAACAAAGAAAAGGCAAAGTTACTCAACTTCTGTTTTGGCTTAATCTTCTGCATCAAGCAACCATGAAGGCAGGATAAAGGGACAGGACTGAAAGTTTAGATTCCTAGAAATGTAGTTGGGGAATGTTAATTTCTTTTGAGCTAGTTTTGGTCTCCAAGGCCAGATGAAGTGCAATCTGGGCCACCTATGGAACTTGTCTGAATGTTTATGTATTAGCTTTAAGAAATCTGGGGAACAGGGGAGTGCCAGAAGCACAAATGTCCCTAACTTCAAAAAGGGGAAGGGGGAAGATCTGGGGAACTACAGACTTCTAGATCTGACATTAAGCCACTAGAGCAGAACATAAAACTAACAATCTGTAAGCACCTTATATGAAATTTAGTCCTCACATGGTCAAAAGTAAACAACCTGCTACCACACTAGGCCATAATAAAAACAAGGAAGAGATGGAAACAGTATCTCCCTCCCAAAGAAAATTGCTTATAGCCCATTACATAAAGTTTGTAGGAGAAAGAGGTGCAAGAAAGTTGAATATGGTAGTTCACATTACACACACATTTGATACACAGTAGTCACTGGGATTGTCCTAACAGTCAGGAACCACGCTGAGACGAGGAATAGGTCTCTAGTGTTTTATTACTGCTACATTAGACAGAAAATCCTAACAAACTGAAGAAGCGTGGGAAAAACCCAGACAGATAAACCCCAAAGGTCAAGGTGGGTCTGTTCTGTGTCTCTTTGAATGGCTGCTCAACTCCTCACTACTACGCATGCGTTTTCCCCCCTATATAGGGGCCCCCTCCTGCTCACCATCAGTGCTCATGACCGGGATTCTTTCATTAAAATTTATTAGCCTTTCTCCAATAAATTACTTATGGGAAGTTCCTGGATTCTTGTGTGCCTACTTAATTGGTTTTAAGTCAAGATTACCAGGGAGAAAACTTATATTTCAAAACAATAACGTAAGTACCAGAAAGCAGCATGGCTATGTCAAGAACAATCTTATCAGATTACCCTGATTTCATTTTTTTTTTACTGGGAAGCTAAGCAGCTCAGGTGGGAACACCTATTTGATCTTGACTGATCTTGAAAAAGCTACTTAGGATCAGAACTATATGGGAAGGGGTTCTCTTGTCTTTACTGACTATATATAACAGCCAGCCTGGGAACTTGGAGAGTTAAGTGAAAATGCTTTAAAAAACAAGCCCCCTCAGATGTCCTTAAAAAGTTATCACATCTAAACTGAAACGTGGGGTATAGTAATTCTTCCTGTAGTTCCACAACCTTTTCTAAATTGTCCTTGTATCTTCTCTTTAATGACTAGTGCATTGCTGGAGACAAATAGCTTGTCAAAATTCTCTACCAAATTATGTGGCCATGTCCACACATTTCTCCAGGCTAAGGAGAAATTTTCCAATTATTTCTCAAGGTCTGGTCTCTTGCATCTCCAGAGATGGTAGCCATGGAAGAGGTTTCCTCCTGAAGTTGTCTTCCCTTGGGATTTAACTCCAGTGGGGGGCAATTTTACAGTAGAAGACAGGGTGTTCCCAGGAACTTGACACCACTCATGAGATTTTCTTTTCAATCTTTTGAAATAATTCTAAAGAATTATCCCCAACCCTTTGAAAGAATTCTGAAGCAGATTATATTTTTATCAAATCGATCAAACTGAATTTTTCATTTTGCCAAACTGATACATTGGAGGGAGCAAAAATTATTATAATTTCTTTGCCTGGCACTAGATCAGAGTGGAGGTTCATGTGAATGTAACTGAAATGCAGGTATTTCAGGTAAATGCAAATGATCCCCAATTATGGGTCAGTTTGGCCAGGAAATTCCAGTTTTGAATGAACTGTGTTCTGGCATAAGTTCAGGAGGATGGAATTCATCCTGTTCCTTTAGACTCAGCATGGAGTGGAGTACAAACTATAAGAAGGATAAAAAGAGGATAATGGCCATGTTATTGTGCTTCCACTTACTTTTTCCTCATGATTGTTTGGTTAAAAAATGGATCAACAGGGGGCAAAACCTTAGCCACTGAGTGAGAAAGCCTCCTGTCTGAGTCACAAGAACCAGGTGAAGATAACCAAGTGTAGCCATCAAGCACATCTCTTCCTCCTATAATCCAGGAACAAAAAACAGCAACCACAAACCACATTTCAAATATTCACACTGCTTATTAAAGGACTTGCTCGTAGCAAGTTTCTGCCCTGATGGTATCTGCTAAATTGTGTGAGGTTTCTAATCACTAAGTGGATTGTGCTTCAAAGAGCAAAATGAAAATATGCAATATATCAGTGTTACTTAGATTATGTAGGGTGGGATGGGGGAATGACACGGAGACCAAATGAGCTACTGGACAAAACAGAGCAGCACAAATGGAATCCAAAGAGTCCATCAATTTAAAACCTTTTTGTGGGTCTTTTCATGATCTGATTCATTACGATTCTCTTCTTTTTAAGAAGTCATGTTAGGGCAGCAGCTGGATCACTCCCATAAAAGAGGCTTGACCTGGAGAAGGGGAAGCAATGATAGGGCTTACATTGCACATGGAACACCTATGGCTGAAAAGGTGGCACAGCTTGAGAACAATTTCATCCCATTCGTATCATAGCACAAGAGATCTTTCTCTGGGGTAACATCCCACACCACCACAGATGTGGATGAGTAGTGGCAGCATTCAGCTAATGCCAATCATATGTGAAAGGCCAATCAGGGAACAATTAGTAATTAGGGAATACCGATCACAGATTATCAGTCAAGACATGCTGAACAAAGAACTTCTTGAGCACCCTACAACACTCCATTTCTGAGCCAGGCAATATTGATTTTGCTTATTTATTTATTGTACAAGTGAGCCATAAACTAGATGAAAAGCTTGGCAGAGAACTAATATTGCATAGGAGAGCCAGTTTGGTGTAGTGGTTAAAGCACTGGGCTAGAAACTGGGAGAGTGGAAGTTCTAGTCCTGCCTTGGGCATGAAGCCAGCTGGGTGACCTTGGGCCAGTCACTTTCTCTCAGCCCTAGGAAAGAGGAAATGGCAAACCACTTCTGAACAACCTTGCCAAGAAAATCACAAAGACTTGTCCAGGCAGTCTCCGAAAATCGGACACAATTAAACGGATTAAAAAATATATACAGAAAATGCCTTTTTCTCCCCTTTCTTTCTTTACACACCGGTATTAGAGATGGATATAGATAGTTCTCTCTCTCCCCACTTGATCCTCACAACCACCCTGGCCAGTAAGGAAGGCTGAGAGGTGATGGCTCTCAGTGAGTTTCCTGGCTGAATGGGGTTTTAATGAGGGTTTCCCCAGTTCCAGCTGAAGCTCTAATCATTATAATATTATACTGGCTTTTCTCTGCTTTTTCATATACTTGAGTCCAAATGATTTGCATTTTGAATGGCTAGTTTATTTGCTACCACAGGAGCAAATGTTCTGTTCTGATAACTTATGGATACAGGAACCATAAGGACAATTTCAAACCAATGTCCAAATGTTGCCAAATGACTTCTAGTTAGGCATTCAGTTTTGAAGATCCATGGCACTGACCCTTTTCCTGTGTTTCAAGTATACACTTTGCTGGAGTGCTAGGGCAAAACCATCACAAAATATTTGTCCTGCTGTTCTGGACTAGCTGAGCATCATTTTCTTTGAATATTAAATTAGTTGATTGGTTGATAACACCTGAGAGATGTACACCTACTGTATTTTGGAATGAATAAAGCAGTGAATCTATTAAGTTTCTATTACTTCCACCAACATGTTGTAGTGTTGCTAAGGTCTATGAATATGACCTTATTCAGGACTTATTTGTAACTCCCATTTATTATTTGCTCAGGTAGACAGTGATTTAAAAAATAAAATTATATATATATATATATATATATATATATACACACACACACACACACACACACACACACACCATTTTGATTTTCCAAGCTCATCCAGGAATAGTCATTCTGGGAGATTCTTGCTTTAGTTTAAAATATCTTTCATTTGGAACAATCAGGAAACAAAACTGTCTATAAAGAATAAACATCATATGTTTCTCCAGGATCAAAACCAGGGGAAAAGGGGTGGGGGGCAGAAGAATGTGAGCACAAATATCAATCTGAAAGCCTTCTTAATGAAGAGATAGTGAAATGAATGCAGTTCAGCTTAATAAAACAAATATCAGTCTTTATAATATTACTGAAGAAAAATAACAAAACATACCGAAAAAATGCTCCTGGATTTCTGTACAAAACAGACCTTCGCAGCACTTTAAAGATGAGAATTACGATGATAACTGTGATATGAAGTGCAAATATTATTTTTGGATGGAAGAAAATAAATGTTGATCTCTCTGAGTGTCAAGGTCAAACTGAGATCCTGTGGACAGTATTTGATGCAACAATTGCTTCCATAAAAAAGTGGGATACTGGTGGAAGAATTATGGACATTTCCTTCCTTCCTTCCTTCCTTCCTTCCTTCCTTCCTTCCTTCCTTCCTTCCTTCCTTCCTTCCTACCTACCTACCTACCTACCTACCTACCTACCTACCTGATTTATAGCCTACCTTTCATTCAAGGTTCAAAGCAGTGCACATGCCCTGTCCTCCTTCTAAGAGTGGAGAGAACACATCCATCCTCTCATAACCAAACTACAGAGCAGAGGGACTAAGGCTTCAAGGATACATCTAGTATCTGGAAAGTTTGGATGAAGCCCCAGGAACCTCCAGAAACTGTTATCAACTTGTTATTTCTAATGTGATGGGGGGGCAGCATTATCACCTACAAAATGGAAGTCACAGCATGTATTTTGAATGAGACTTAAAGTGTAAATGAAGCCCAATTTTTGTTCTTGTTGGAATAGGCCACACAAAAACCAAGTGTGGTTGTCAACCCAGAAAAAAGTTGTGCACCTCTGCTGTAGATAAATGCAAATGCAAATAGTAAAATGTGAACTGAAAGGTCATAAAAAGGCTTGTGGTTTAGTCTGTGACATTTCTGTGAAAAACCTGATAAATTCAAGATAATGGGAAGATAAGATAGGAGGTTCACGTTTACAAGAGATTCTGCTGTAATGCATAACGTCTTATAGTGCTCCTCCATTTTGTGGGTGGAGGCCCTACAGTAATGGTGAACAGGGTTCCACTTATCTTACCCTTTTGACTTTTTTGGCTTTATAGTCAATGTGATGGAGCTACAGAAACTGCACATCTAATTTTAATCTACGCTGATAGAAGTATAGCTTTCAAATCACAGGAAGCAGTAGTTCTGCTTTGCTCTGCATTGGCCAAAGCCACTTGGAGCATCGTGTCCAGGAAAAGAGAAGAACAATGAGGATGATCATAGAAACTATGAGGACATATTGAAGGGACTGGAATATTTAGCCTTGAGAAGAGAAGATTGAGAAGGGATATGATAGCAAATATCTGAAGCAATATCATACATACAGAAGAGCAAGACCTGTTCTCTGTCACCCCAGTATGCAACACATAGAATAATGGATTTAAGATTCAGGATATCACATTCCAATTAATTATTCAAAAACACCTTCTTAGCAGGTAAGTTACCTAGGGAGAAGGTGAGATTCTCTTCACTGGAAGTATTCAATCGTTATATATGTTAAGTGAACCCCCAAAACATTAAACTATGGGTTCATAAAACATGCTAAGCTCAACCAAACAAGCTAATACATGATTGTGCCAACTGAATATGTAAGCATAGAACTGAATAGGAAGGCTTATGACCCTATTTCAGATGTCAAAATTCACATGAATCGCTCTTGCTATCATCACATGTCCTGCCTCAGGATGGCAAGAAGCCCATTTAGCCATCTGATTATGGGTGTGAATGGGCCGCATCATCTGTAATTCAGATAGCCTTATACAAATTTAACAAATGCCACTCTGAAATAATCTGACTAACTGGCAGATCTTAAAGACTGATATAAATCTTACTGTTACTGCTTAGTGATCTTTTGAAGGAGGAACTCAGACAAGAATCAGGGTTTCCTCTTCTTGAATGGTCTACCTGCTTCTCACTAATCTCCACTTACATGCCACTTACCAAAAGTTCCTGATATTCTAGAGGTGACGGACTCGTCCCTGGGGGAGCTGGGGGTGTTGACGACCGACAGGAAGCTCTGGCGTGGGCTGGTCCATGAAGTCATGAAGAGTCGGAAGCGACTAAACGAATAAACAACAACAACAAACCAAAAGTTCCAAGCCTGGTTGATGAAAAAAATAAAGTTAAGGTAAGCAAAGATTAGCTCATCTCCTTACAGAGAATAAGCAAGCAGGTGGTAACACGTATGCAGACAGAATAAAAAAAAATAAAAAATCAATATAGCTGCACCTGTACAATAAAAGCCCTGCCCCTTTTTCCATCCAGCACATATAAAAAGAGGCAGGGCTTTGATGAGACCAGCATGGTCATCTTTACTTTTTTGACATCCCTCTTGTAGAACCCCCTGGATGGCAATAAAAGCAGCATAAGCAATCAATGCATTCCAATAATTGTAAGTGAGTCTCAAATTTTGTTGGGGAACAGGGTGATGTTACTTGTAAATGGCCTAGAGTCATTGCAACACAAGACGGGCAGTAAAGAAATATGATAGATAGATAGATAGATAGATAGATAGATAGATAGATAGATAGATAGATAGATAGATAGATAGATAGATAGATGAATGAATGAATGAATGAATGAATGAATGAATGAATGAATGAATGAATGAATGAATGAATGATAGATTGGACTCTGGGGAGATTCATGCCTGGTATAAGAATTGGCATACTGCTCTAACAAAACACAGATTAAATTATGGAATTCCCTTGTCATCAGATGCAACAAAGGCCACCTTTTAGACGGCATTAAAAGGAGAGTGATCAAATTCTTGGAGGAACATATGGTCAACAGTTTCCAGTTCTGAGGTCTGTTCATAATCTCCAAGCTCACATACAATATGGATTTGTGGTTTAAATACAAACTATATAAGGTGCTTTGCCATGAGGAAGCCTGTAGCTCAACCTCACTACAATGAAGCACCTTATAGAGGTATCACCTTGATGAAATATTAAGGTGGGGTTGATCTCCCTTGGTTGGTTCCTCTGTGTGGATGTGCTGTGAATGTGTAGAAGCTGCTGTTACCATGTGAAATGGCTGTTCTGTTCTTCAGGAAGAGGCACCATCTTGCTTTGCAGCATGCTTCAAAGGGACACTTTGATCCAGGTTCCAATAAAAATCCACACAACCCTAACAGAGACCATAAGTGAAATATGAACTTTTGAGAAGAAACAGTGGAAGAGAACAAGTTCCCTGCTGTCTCTGCTTGAAAGCTTGCTGAATGTATCTGGTTTGCCACTCTGTGATTCAGAATGCTGGACTAGTTTGGCCCTTGGCTCTTCTATAAATCAGATCAACCCTCCATGCTTAACAGATGACAGCCAACAAAACAGAAAGGACATACTGAAACAACAAAACTGGACAAAAATACACCCCTACCTCTCCTCTCCCCCTGAAGAAAAAGTTCTTCTGCTAAGTTAGTTTTAAGTGAACAGAGCTATTTATGTTAAGTTGTACTACAGTGGTTAAGTGATGTAACATCCCTGGAGAGAAAAGGAAGTGGGCAGCTAAGAGTCCAATCAGAATAATCAGATTACCTGAGAACATCAGCTGCTGTAATAGCACTTGGCCTACAAGTTTCTCTGTCTGTGTCTGGTTTTCCATGTTTAAAAATCAAGTGAAAGAGCAATGGGTCCTGTTTTAATCATTAAAGAAGGGATTATGGGAGAGGGCTTGGCAGAAATCTACCCAGTATTGTATTGTTATTAGATTTGCAGTAAGTAGATAGCTAATACACATTTCTCACTAGTAACTATTAGGTTCTGGCTGAAGTCTGACAGGGGTAGTTCTTAGCACATGAGTGAGGGTATCAATAATATTGTATTATTTCATTTGATCTGAGGCCAATCAAAATTCAGTTGTCCTTCAAAATCCTAGCCTTCAAAGTTTGCTCAGCAGTTCTACCAAATACATGAGCAAAAAATGTATACAATGTATTATTTATTTATTTATTTATTTTATTTTCTACCCTGCCTTTATTATTTTTATAAATAACTCAAGGTTGCAAACATACCAAATATCCCTTCCTCCTCCTATTTTATAATACAATACAATACAATACAATACAATACAATACAATACAATGCAATACACTGTATATCTATCAAAGTGAATATCTGTAGCTCAGGGTTGAACTGTGGAGTCCTTGGTGCTCTCTGAACCTTGTTGTTTTCTTGCAGACGTTTCATTGCCAGACTAGGCAACATCTTCAGTGCGAAGAGGGAGTGGGCCTTGCTCTCTGTTTATATACCGTGGTTTGTCCAGCTTGTGTTGGTGGAGGTGTTGTTCTCTCCTTGGGAATTATTTGATTGGGCTGTTGTTTGCTGTTTGGTTGATTGCCTGAGTTAATAGTTCCTTGATTAGGGTGTATTGTGCTGTTTGATTGTTCATCTGATGTTAATCCTGGTGTTGATTTTTGCATATCTGGGTGTTGATTGCTGGCGAGGGAGTGTTCTGGCCTTTTGGCTTTTCTATTGTCTCTTTTGAATGGTATGTAAATGTTGTTTACCTCTAAGTGTCTGTTGATGGCTGCTTTGTCTGAGTGCCAGGCTTCCAGGAATTCTCTGGCATTTTTGGATTTCGCTTGGTTTAGGATGCTCAGTTTCCCAGTTGAAACTATGGTTGAGTATGTCCATGTGTTGTGAGATTAAGGAGTTCTCATCACATCTTCTGACTGCTAGTTGGTGTTTGTGGATGCATTCTGCTAGTCTTCTGCCTGTCTGTCCTACACAGTGGCTGCTACAGTCCTTGCACTGTGTGTTGTAGATGACTCCTGTTTTTCCTTCTTGGGCTACTGGGTCTTTTTGGGTTACTTAGGATGTTTTGAAGGGTTTTAGTTGGTTTATGTGCTACAGTGATGCCATGTGGTTGTAACAGTCTGATGGTAGTTTCTGAGGTGTTTCTGATGTATGGCAGTGTTATCCTTTTTATGGCTTCTGTTGGTTGGGTTGTAGTGGGTTGGGTGGTCAGGCACTTTTTGATAAAGTTGGGGGGTATCCATTTTGCTGGAAGATGCTGTATAGGTGCTGGTCCTCACCAGCAATCAACACCCATGTATGCAAAGATTAGCACTAGGATTAACACCAGATGAACAATCAAACAGCACAATACACCCTAATCAAGGAATTATTAACTCAGTCAATCAACCAAGCAGCAAACAACAGCCCAATCAAAGAACTCCCAAGGAGAGAACAGCACCCCCACCAGCACAAGCAGGGCAAGCCACTGTATATAAACTGAGAGCGAGGCCCACTCCCTCTTCACACTGAAGATGTTGCCTAGTCTGGCAATGAAATGTCTACAAGAAAACAACAAGGCTCAAAGAGCACCAAGGACTCCACTGTATATCTGGAAATCTCAGAAGCATGTGGCTGTACTAGATATAGCCTTCATTTGTTTTGAAAGTTCTTTTGACATTCCTTCCTATTACTCCAAGCCTGGAAGGGCATCAGTAATTGCTTTTAGGGAGGGGAGGGGAAACCACATTTTTTAACACTCATCTGCCTACCTGTATGTGTAACCTTGCTTAAGGAGAAAATGCTTTACACTTGAAAACTATATGAAACTATGGATAGCGAGATTAGTTTATTTCTAAGCTATGTCAGTTTCATAAAGGATGCATTCAGTTCCATTCCCAACTCCCTCTATAGTGTATTTTTTGAAAAGGATAAATAAGAGCAGTCATAGTTCCTTTTCATTCTGTGCACAGAATGTTGCATCCAGTTCTGGGCCCTGAATTTTAGGAAGGACATTAAGAAACGAGAGTGTGTCCAGAGAAGAACAACTAAAAGATTAAGGGGTGGGGAGGAAAAGCTATGAGAAACAGTTGGAAGCA
Source organism: Candoia aspera (assembly GCF_035149785.1). NCBI lineage: Eukaryota > Metazoa > Chordata > Lepidosauria > Squamata > Candoiidae > Candoia > Candoia aspera. Next base: position 8,317,984 of record NC_086163.1, read on the forward strand.
TTGGGTATGTTTTGCCTGGAGAACAGAAGACTGTGGGGAGACCTAATATCTGTCTTTAGGTTCTCCTCCATGCCCCTGGGCAATGTCCTTTCCTCCCATGTTGAAGATGAGAAAAAAACACTTTTCTCTCATTACATGAGGGTGTGGCTATTGGAGGCTGCTGTGAGAAAGTGTGGAGGAAAGGGAAGGTGAAGAAAAGGGAAGAGGAGCTGGGATGGTTAAAATCCTCCACTCCCTACTATTCTCTTCCTAGCAAGCCTGTGCATCTTCTTGAGGGGAGAAACCCTTTATTCCTCAGCAGGGTCCACTGGAACTCAGCACTTAAGCCATATGTATGTATGTATGTATATATATACACAAACACACACACACATACATACACACAGACACATATGCACACACACACACATAAACATACACACACATAAACACACACACACATACACACTTATATATGGTGTATATATATATATATATATATATATATATATATATATATTGTAGCGTGTGTGTGTGTGTATTGTAGTGTGTGTATGTATACATACACACATTCACACTTATATATGGCATATATATATACACATATACATAGTCTGTGTGTGCGTATACACACACACACACACACTTATATATGGTGCGCACGCACACACACACATACATATATATGTATGTGTGTGTGTGTGTATACGCACAAAACCCACACATTTCTGAATGCATCTTCTACATGCTTCACTCTGTATGCATCATATAGAATGCATCTAGAAAAATCTGGAGAAATGCAAAAAGCAACAGGTAACTGCATGGCTATCCAGATAAAGTGCATAGTATCCATAATCACTGGATAAATAAGGAATTAGTTATGCTCCCCAGAATTATGCTCTATCTGTATGATATTAAGGGTAATTCCCTTATTCCCCAAACCCTGGGAATGGTTGTTTTAAGAGAGACCACTTGAAATAATTCCTACAATTTGCACCAGGGTAAAAAAAAGTTAGGATGGTGGCCACAACAATGAGATTGAAGCTCTGCCCTTTTTTATGTGTGTTGCACATGATTCATGTAAAACCAGGCACAGCTTAAATTGTACCATTATGGCCACCATTTATACTTTTTTTACCACCTCCTGCAGACACTCCTTTTCTACACAAGCCTGGTTATACAATGAAATCAGTAGTAATGAGATGCTGTGTAAAATAAAGCACAGTGTCTTTGCAATTCCCAAAGTATTTATTTTTTGTTGCACACCATTGTAGCTTGTTTTAAAAGTAGGCTAAAAAGAAATAAGTAATGAAATCCCTTTCTCCATAGTTGCATAACTCTAAGCCTTGGATATTCTTGTACAGAAATTTGGCCAAATCACTGGCAGTTTTTGCATTCCATCTCTGGACAATTTCATTTTAATAATTGTTCTCCTGAGCTAGAGTTATCCGCATTACTAAATCAGGCACAGATCCAAGATAGTATATTGGATTAAATGCTTGACTCTTTGCAGATGCCAAAATAACAAGTGGTAGTAACTTGAGAGATTTCAGGCTTTGACAAATTCCAGGGACTTTGGGGAATAAAATTCATTAGAACAATTTACAGCGATGATTTTAGGAGAATGGATCTTCCCACTCCAGCAAATCTCCAAATTGCAATCTAGCTCTACAAATTGTAGAAAATGCTTGCATGGGGGACCCTTGTCTGCATCTGATTCTGTTTGACTAATTCAATCTGCTTAGCTGAACAACCCTTCTAGGGATATTAAAAATGGGGAACAATGTCAATTATGCCCAGTAATAAAATTGATCTTCAAATACTTCTGTATATATTTTTGATTCCTCTCTCTGTTTCCATGGCCCATTTTGTAAGGCTCTTCTAAACACTTCTAGAGAAAATATACCTTTGCTTGCAGAGCCTGGGGGGAGAGAATGTTAATCTGAATTTAACCCCCACATTTCTTCTCACAGCATCCTATGTGAATGCATTTTTTCTATCCTTTTTTTTTGGGGGGGGGGGACGTCATTTAAAGTCAGCGTCCCAGCAAATGGAAGTGTTTAACAGGACAACCAAAATACTGAAAAAGCTTTTGTTCATATTTTCATTTGGAACTATTCAACTTCTATTTCTTCAAGGACAGCACCAGGTTTGTCACAGGCTGCATTCTGAAAGAGGTCCAGAGCTACATTGGCGCTGTAAGCTTCTGCAAGGCTCAAGGCACCTACAGTAGCTTGGCCCTGTCCAATGAGGGGGCCTTGAAAGAAGGGTCATGCTGTCTATGGATTGAAGATAGCACTTTAGTACTTGGCCCAGAAACTCATGGTTTATACCTTGATACTATTTTAATCATTATACCCCTCCTATTGGTAGGAAACTATCCCCCCCCCTTTTTTCCGCACATCAATCAATCAATCTATTTATTTATTTATTTATATTGGTAAATTTATATAGCCACTCATACTCATCTCACATATGCGACTCTGGGTGTCACATACAAAATTTAAAAAAAAAAACACAAAACACAAAACACAATGCAACAAAATAGCCCTAGCATAACAAATCAACATAAAAACAAAAAGCATGAAAAATAATTAAAAACAATAAAAAACATTTAAAAAATGTGGGTGAGACGCTTACTCCACCCTCATTCCTTCTCTGGGCTGAGATATCTCTTGTCTGACTGTTGCCTTGGCTGTGGCTCTTCCTCCTGTCTCCCAAGGTCATTCTCGCACCCCATTACAATGGGAGAGTGCACTCAGCTTCCCTAATAACACAGCCACTTTATGGTTCCATACCCATGTTCCCAGATCCCCAGGCCAGATGGCAAAGCCATGTCTTCAGGCTTTTCTGGAAGGTCAGGACCAATCTGAACTCAGGAGGAATTATATTCCGAAAGGTGGGTGTTCTCCTCCTGGGTCCTATCAGACGACACTCCTTCATAGATGGTACCTGCAGCATGCCATTCCTGCTGTACCTAATGGGATGGGGAGATGTGATGGGGAGATGTGGCCTTTAGGGCTTTATAGGGTTAGGTTGAAGGCTTTATAGGTTTTAAAGCCTTTATAGGCTTTATTATCAGCACCTTGAAATGAACTCAGAAGCAAACTGGTAACCAATGTAGCTTGTGGAGCAGAGGTGTAACATGTGCTGACCTGACCTGACACACGCAACTGCCCGCACCATTGTATTTTGTACCAGCTGAAGCTTCCAGATGTTCTTCAAGGACATCCCCATGTAGAGTGACCAAAATAAAGAAATAACAATAACAATAACAATAACAATATATGCTGCCCAACTCCCAGAAACTTGGTGGTTTACAGTACAGTTGTTAAAAATATTAAATAAAACAATATGGCAACACTGTTGCTTACTTGTTCACCATCCAACCATTCCTCATCATTGGAAATGGGAAGCCCTATGAGGGGAAAAGAATTTGGAAATATTTGTGGCCACAAGGGAAATGAATGAGAAGAGAACTTTGTAAGATGATTTTTTTAAAAAAAATTCTTGAGCCTTCATATATCCACTTATCAATATCATGACCACCATAAAATAGGCCCTAGGGATGGACAAGGATTTCAGGATCCAATTAGGACCTACCTGGGAAGTTTAGGTATCCCAGCTTCAGTTTCCTGGAAGAAAAAAAGAAATCTAAATAACCTATCCTTTACTCCCTGCCATTTGAGTCTTTTTACATAAAGCTTTCTGAACACGTAACACTGTGTGGCTAAATTTATTTATGTTATGTTATTGCTTCTCTGCCTTTTGGCTAAGATCAAGTGTGTAGTTTTAAAGTCAACTTTAAAGTCCCCAGTTATACCTGGGGATGGCTAGCACCCTAAGTGATTTTGAGGGGCCTGTTACACTCACGGACTGATTAAAATCGTTTGCCATTTAGATTTTATTATATTTCTATTTTATTGTATCATTGTATTTGGAATGGTTTTAAATTTTAACCTTGTTTTATTTTAAGCCGCCCAGAGTCCCCCCGTGATGAGGAGATGGGCAGTGAATGAATGAATGAATGAATAAATAAATAAATAAAATAAACTTTTGAATCCAAATTGTTTTCAGAGCAAATTGCATGCATGTACAAATTGGCTCATGTAAGATGGAAAATGAATGTCCTTGTTTAAAGCTCCAATTTTAGAAGGTACTAAACAAACTGGCTGTTCTATACACATACATACATACAGTATATCTAATGAAATTAAGTTGCACCAACCAGCATATGGAAAACTTAAAAATAGATCTCAGTTTTGGACACATGAAGCCTCTAATATTAATCATTTGTACTTTATCATATCCATAACATTTATACCTGTATAATAAGCTTCATTCTATATTAGTCAGTTTGCTTTCCATTAATTTGATATGAACCATTTGCTAATATATTAGAAAAAGTCACTAACACTATTAATTTCCTAGATAAATTACTTCTGTATCTTGAAACTTTAAATGAAATGGAATTCACTAATCCTAATTGGTTCGCCTTCTACCAGAATTATTTCCCATTAGTGCAGCATGTTTTCTCATTTCATACTTGAACAGAAGAGACTTCTGCTCTGAGCCTTTGCGTAACAACCATGGCTTTATTAATTATCAGGTATTCATTTAAAGGGGTTAATTAAGCAATAACTTTCCATGGACTGCAGTGTAGAAAGGCATGTGATTATAGCCCAGAGTCCATCATTTTGCTCCATTGTGAAAGAAATAAATATTTTCACATTATTTAACCAATTAAGTAGGAGTTCTCAAACCCTTCTACATGAAATTTGGCAATGGGATACTTTTTCCCTTGCTCGCTTCCATCCGCCACTCTGCGGTTGATTCACACAACCGATTCATATGTTAATGAGCTAATCAAGAGGGCGTTTTTTTCATCCACACAAAGGGGCAGCTTCCTTTTATTGAAAAAAGCTAACATTTGACAATTACTAATACTATGGGATAATCTGCTGAGAGTGGGAGGATATGCCTTTTAGGGTTTTACCTATTGAATGATTCCCTGGATTGCAAATGTAACTAGACATTGGTTGAACATTCAGTGCCAGGCCTAGATGAACTCTTAAGTTTTAAGAGCAACATTTTCAGCAAGCAATGGTAAACAAACAAACAAACAAACAAAAAAGCCCCCACCAACAGAACAACAGAGAAAAAGGTTTGATGGATTTGAGCAATGATCCTTCTATGTCATGGTCCTATTGGCTGAATCCTGCTCTAAAGATGGGGCAGACCTTCAGGAATTTGATAATCAGATTAGTCAGTGAGACCAAGAACCTGACAGATACGTTTAACTCAAATATAAATGCAACACCAAGTCCACGTGTGCAGAAGATTCAGGATCTAGAACCAGAAGGTAGAGAAGGAGATTTTCCCAGGAATAAGAGATCTACTCAGAATCCAGTCCTTGTTTCCAAACATCCCTTTTGACTAGTTCCAGAGAAGTGGTAAGCAAAAGAAGAGAAGCACTGTGAGAAGCCCTTCTCTGGGGGGCAAATCTTTATTGATGGTGTACTGTCATTAGCAATTTACCAACTTTCTCATCTTGATTGTGTCTGGTTGAATAACTAGAACAATAGCTTGACCTGTGCCTGTTACCTGACTCTGCCTTCCTATTCACTCATGTGACCCAGATCTGAGCCAGGGTTCAGCATCCTGTTCTCAAACAATGGCCAGTCAACTAGTGGCTAAATGGTGCCCATGAATAGGAGAAGAATAGTGTTTTGTCCTCATTTTTTAAAATAATCCATCTGATTTGCCCTTCCTAGATATATGTGCATATTGCTGATGTCTAGACTCTGGAATCCAACTCTGGTTTGCAGTTATCCTCTGGATGATTGAAGTCATTTTATGAATTGCTTTGCAGTTATTCTCCAGATTATACACTTCTCTAAGCCGTGATGCAGTTCAGGAAGAAACCAACCTAACTTCTCCAACCTCCTTACTCGAAAGCTGCAAAAACAGCTTCCAATTTTGATAGATATTTTACATGGGAGATTAGCAGCTGCTAAATGGAATCCTGTCCTCTGTTGACATGTCTCTCACTATAACCCATGGACTTAGCTGGGGGCTTTCATCCATCTGGTTTTCTAGAAGTTTGTTTGCTTTTATTTTAGTCATAGTTTTCTTAAATATGTTTCCTGGAAAATGTTTGCAATAAGAAGGGCGGATCTATACATTTATGCAAGAAAGCTGTATTAATTAACTTACGTTTCTTGGGAGAAACAAGTTAGAGAGAGAGTATCTTGTGTAGGGAAGAACAGTGGTTGAGAGTTACCCCAGTTTTCAGTTTTTCATCTGCCATGTTACTATAATTAGAGACCCCAGAAAGCATAAGATCTCTGAACAGGCATGCCAGCAAGACACATTGGAGAGTATTTTGGCTGCAGCCTTACAATTCAAATATGGCCTAGAGATAAAGCAAGCTGCCAAATGAGAATTTGCACTAATTGCAACTGGCTGACTGAATCTTCATTTAAAAATCATTTCTGCAAATGCTGGAGAGTGAAAAGATCACTTCACTAGCAGAAGAAACCACATCTAGGAGAATTGACCTTTAGGTGTGCAAAGAAGGAACTGAGTCATCGCTGAAAGGAAGCAGTGTCAGAAAAAAACAGAAAATGCAGGAAGCTTAGAAAGCAGGATAAGGATCAAATTGCTACTCTGTTTCAAGGCAGATGATTTGCATGAATCTACCATTATTTTTCCCCATTTATTTTGGTGGCATATAGCCTTGGTTATATAATAATGAAACTTAAAATTCCAACTACTGCCAAACAAATTATGGTCAATGACCTAAATTCCATTTAAAAGAAAATGAAAATAAAACATACAAAATAAAAGGACAAAATTCAACATCAATAGCTAAATAATCAATAGTATGAATAAACTTAGCTACTTTTACAAAGAGAACGAATTGGGCCACATTCAAAAAATTGTACATTATCCACTAAATATGTATCTCTTGGATTTGAAGCTCCTGAGAAACATGTTTGCCAAGGGGGTGGGGATGGAATAGAGGCCTGCTCATTGTACTGAAGATCCAAGTAGATAGTAGATCAGCAGTGTGGGATGGACCTGCTTTGATTCAAACTTTCAGTTGAAATTATTGTTTGGATCCAATGATTTAAATCAGTTGGGACAATCAGTTCAAGTCAGTGTTTCAGTCCAAAGCTTCTAATCAAGTCAACTGGATTTTCCAATCAGTTCCAAAGAAATGTCTTTTTCCCAGCACATCCCAAATACCTTCTGGGTCATTCTATCAATTAAAATGTATCCCATTCAAATTGACTGTTTCATCTGAATCCTCAATTCAAGTCAGAATTTTGGATTGGAGATGGAATCCAATCACCTTTGAGCTTCAAATGAAAGTGTTACCAAGCTCTCCTGGATCAACCTAATGGTCTGGTTTTGGATGGGGAATGGGTAACGGATCATAGCTCTGTAGTTGCTTGCCCACCTGTTTAGCCCAAGCAAGTTTAGGCAGGAAAGACTGAAAATCTGCAAAGACATCAATGTCCAGTTTTATTCCTTTCCCTTGTGCTCCGAGAGGAGTAGGATGTTGACAGACCAACAGGCAGCTGGAAACAAGAAGGTCATCAGCTCTGAATCATTAATCCAAACTGCCTGCATCACTTAGAGAAGAGCATTTTCAAGCTCTTGGAAGTAGCTATTGATCTAGGACCTTAAGTCAGTGCAAGACTCATCTGAATAACAAAATATCTAGAGCATTACTGAAGAGGTAAGTTCCTTTTTGCTAGAATATGATTAAAGGAGAAGAATTATATGGTGCATGGTGGCTATGACCAGAGTAGAATTTTGTCTTTACAGGATTCATATATTGATATACCTGAAAGTACATATGGTAGATTTCAGAGCTGGTGCCCCCTCCCTCTTGGGAAGGAGCACCAGCTCTGAAATCCACCACAGTACATCCTTCTTGCATCTGCACTTGGTTTCTGTTGGTGTCCACTAAGGTTAACTTGAAATCTGAATGAGAAAAAACAAACAAACAAGCAGAACAAAATAGCAACTGCATGGAAAAAAATGATGCATAAATAACAGGGATGAAAGGTCTAGCTGGATTGGGTTGGAGTAGGGAGGGAACCTTTTAAACCTCTGCCCCTTTTTGTGCTCATGGTTCATACATACATAACTACTCTTTGGCAGGAAATTCCTAATTTCCTAATTCTTCTGGCAGGAAATAGCATTCCCATTTGGAAGCTTTCCACAACAAACAAATAGGCATAAACTGGGACTATAGTAGGAAGCAGAAAAGGTTAATGTAAAGCCAAGCCCTTTTACCAATCTCCCAGTGAGTGATTCCATGCAAGATAGGTAGGTAAGAAGACTTCACAATTCATATACTCACTCTCTATGGTTGGCATCATAAAGCAGATGCACTACTAAAAAAAAGTAATATGTAAGTACCCCAGATCTTCACAAGAACCAAGATCTACAATAGCCAACCAATTGCTCCTGAGAGCTTCACATATAAGAGAGGAGTAAAAAGATTCTAATTAACTAATTCTAAAGATTCAGTTCCCCAGCAGTTAAAATCTAGTCTTTAATATTGGATGCAACAGCCTGATGACATGAAGTTGTCTAATCCCCTTCTAAAGCCATTAAAGCTGATGGTCCCCATCAATATCTGGGGAACAAACTACACAGTTTAAGTCTCTGTCAGTGTTTGGTTTGAGGCCACCCAGTTTAGTTTTATAGCTGAGAATGGTTTGGAGGATGGTTCTTTTACACCTCAGCTGAACCTTCTATTTGTACAAATCTGGAAGAGGTGGTGTTTGATACGCACCTGTGTTACTAGGGCTCTCTAAGAACATCAAAGACAAAAGTTATGGGATTGCCCCTGAGTATTTCAAATCACACATGTCTGCACCAATCTCTTTCCCTTAGCCAAGTAAACTTGATTAGACTTGCCTAGACCCAATTACACAGATCTTGATTTATGATGCTTATGACACTAAATATAACATAATATATTAAAAAGAAATATAAGGACTAGTTTACTTGTAACAGGCATTCAAATAAGAATTACAGTAAGTACACCTGATATCATGCCATTAAAATATCCCAAGTCTACTCCCATGAACTTGTATGGGAAAAATCTCAAATAGGGATGGATGCATTAAATATTGGTTTCTAATTTTTCTATTTCTAAATTTAGTTTGCCCCATTCCAATATCAGTTTGTGGATTCTTTTAAAAAAAGGAAATAGTAATTAAAAATTGTAGACTTTATTTTAATTTTTTTCTCCAAATGTATGCACTTTTGTTTCCAGTTTTGCCCATCATACATAGCTTTTCCTTAACATAATGAAAATATGCAATTTGTCTGCAGATATTTCCATAATATACCTGATTTGTTTTATATAGGTGATCTGCATTGCAAAATAAAGTTTCTGTATTATTTCACTCTGAGGATGTAATGGTATGTGGGAAAGACCTTGGGAGACTGGGCAAAGAGATTCTGTCAATGTAGCTTTACAATAAAGTAGAATTAGCTCATCTGGCTGTGATTCCTCTCTGGTTTACCACACGAGGCCAACATCAATCTTGCAAGTCTGAAAATACAATTCTGTCCCCCTCATCTCCTTTAAAGCCTGAGAAACTAGGCAAGGTCTCTTCTGAGCCTCTTGCCCTTCCCATTATCCAGCTGCAGGCTATGCTGCCTTTTATCTGACCATTCTCTTGGCAACATCTCTTTGCCCAGTCTCCCAAGGTCTTTCCCACATACTGTTACAGAGGTTTTGTCTAGCAGTTCCATTAGCCAGAAGGAGCTTCTATATCACTGCTGTAACTACATAAACCCTTTTCTGACTCAACTATTGAAGCATACTGCAGGCTCAGAAGCCCCTACTGGCTAATTAAATTGCCGGTTGAGCATTTGAGGCAAAGTCAAGTGTCTCAACATGGCAATTTTCACCACCTCCATGGCACAAAGTACCTTGCTGTGCCAGGTTACAGTTGTCTCATAGAACCTCCCACCACTGCAGCTTCTCTGTGTCCATTTCTTTAGAAGCAACAATTTCACCCCACCTCGCGGTCATCATCTTCTTGCCCAATGGAGAACTCCAAATCTATTCCCATCAAGCAGCATTACAATTCATTTCTCTTTCTATTTCCAACTGAACTGTTTTTATCTGGAGATGGACAGGTAGATAGACAGACAGGTAATGCATTTATTTATAGGCAATGCTGCTAAGCATTAGGAACCCCCAGCAGAAGTTGTAAGCTGATCAGGCTTAGAGAAATAATTCTTTTCTTAGCAGAGAGACATCCCTGGATCTCGTGAAGTATTCAGTGTGATAGAATGCTGAGGGTTTGATCAGGATGTGTCAGATACAAAAGTGATATTCTATCCATTACAGTAGATATTATTTGTAGACTTAAAGAACTTGGAGCAGGACTTGCACATTTTAAGAGCACAAATTTACTAGGCATTGTCTCTTGCAGTCAATGAAGTTTCTTCTCACCAAACCTATTGGTCACTCCTCATTCCTACCAAACAAGGTAGGGTTCAGTGGAACATTGAACCTAGCCCTGAAGAAAAGAAATGTGTTAAAAGAAATTTACCCTTGGTTTAAAAACAGTGACCGAAAGAGAAGATAGTCTTCAGAATTAGTTGGATGACAACTGTCAGCTAATAAACATTGCTGTGAGCCCTTGTTTATGTCTGTCTCAAACAATCTAACTTGGAAATGAGCAAGAGACAAAGCTGCCCGTTTATCTATTTCTTGCCTGAGTAGAATTCAGCTGATGTGTTAAAAGCCTGCAGAATCCCATTCAAAACAAAACACATCCATTCCCATTGAGCTCAACTGGACATAGGGTAAAGGTAAAGGTTTCCCTTGACATTAAGTCCAGTCGTGTCCAACTCTAGGGGGTGGTGCTCATCTCCGTTTCAAAGCCGAAGAGCCGGCGTTTGTCCGTAGACACTTCCTCTGTGGTCATGTGGCCGGCATGACTAAACGGAACGCCGTTACCTGCCTGCCGAAGCGGTACCTATTAATCTACTCACATTTGCATGTTTTCGAACTGCTAGGTTGGCAGGAGCTGGGACTAGCAACGGGAGCTCACCCTATCACACGGATTCGAACTGCCGACCTTCCGATCGGCAAGCTCGGCAGCTCAGCGGTTTAACCCACAGCGCCACCGCGTCCCCATCCGGACATAGGTGGTTAAAAATCTGGAAAATATCTTTGTTCAGCCCACTTAGTTTTGTCTGTGAGAATCACATTCAGATTGCTCAACTATTCTGAGAGCTGCTGTTGCTTTTAACATAGAAAGAAAGAAAGAAAGAAAGAAAGAAAGAAAGAAAGAAAGAAAGAAAGAAAGAAAGAAAGAAAGAAAGAAAGAAAGAAAGACAGACCTGACCAACCCACAATATTATCTGGCATTATTGTGACATTATTAGCACTGTATCTGTGCTAATCTTTTGTAACATATTCAACAAAGGCATGTGTCACCCTAAAGGCATACAAATTTATTATCATATAGGCTGTTGCAGATCATGAAGGCTTATGTGATAATAAATTGGTTGGCCTTTTAACTGCCATAAAATTTATTTATTAATATTGCTTTCCAAACTCATAGGTGGGCATCATTTACCAATACATTAAATAACATGAGGGCTGGCTGTTAGATTTCACCTTGTGTGTGGACCCAAAGTTGAACTTGAATTTAAATAAAGGGGATGAAATGGAGTTTATTTGTCCCACAATTTAATTCGCTAATATATCTAAATGATGGATTTCCAAATTGCTAATAATAATTTTAACAGTATAATCCTCTTACTGAGACTCCCACCACCACCCTAGATTTTGTACTGTGAAATATTTTGCTAAGGTTGTGCATTTTTCTATTCTTACATGGAAAGAAAGAGAATAGAAGCCCTATATCTTTATCTTTTTTTTAAACCAGTAAGGTTATTACACCTCTTTTTTCTGTTCTTGCTTACATTTTTAAAGCTGAATTCCATATTTGACATGGATTTGCTCCTCTTTGTCATCAGCTAGGAACCACACTGTGATACTGGAGTGGGTTGCCATTTCCTTCTCCAGATGGTTAGATAGCATCGCCAATGCAATGAACATGAATTTGTGTAAACTCCGGGAGGCAGTGGAGGACAGGAAGGCCTGGCGTGCTATGGTCCACGGGGTCACAAAGAGTCGGACACAACTTAACAACTGAACAACAACAAGAAGAAGTCACATATAGGCCCCCTCAGTGAGTACTGTATGTGCAAAACGTATTGGAGAAATTCTATGTTGCATTTCCATTCCTGGATTTTCTGCCAGAGTTTTCATAGAATGACCTTCTTTGGTATGACTTGAACAGGGCCATCATGTCCTCTCTTAGTCTTCTTTTCTCAAGCTTGAAGAGTTCTTTCAGCTTCTCTGTGCTAGACTTACAAGTCTGCTGCTTTTTTCTGAATCTGGTCCAGTTTGTTGAAATATTTTTTTAAATTGTGATGCACTAAATCTGACTAGAGAGCCTGTCTGGCGTAGCAGTGAAGGCACCAGGCTAGAAACCAGGAGGCCATGAGTTCTAGTCCCGCCTTAGGCACAAAGCCAGCTGGGTGACCTTGGGCCAGCCACTCTCTCTCAGCCCTAGGAAGGAGGCAAAGTCCAACCACTTCTAAAAAACCTTGCTAAGAAGACTTCAGGGACTTGTCCAGGCAGTCTCCAAGAATCCAAGACATGGCTGAATGGATTAAAAAAAAACCTGACTCAGTCCTTAAGGTGAGATTTAACCAATACAGACTGAAAGTAATGCTTCCCTTGAAGTAATAGCGTTTTCAGATACTGGAAGGAACAATTCCAGCTGCAAGAGTGGGCGCACATACAGGAGGCCTAGTTTTGCTGACACATACTTTCTTCTTTTGAATTTTGTCCCAAAACTGGGATGTTAGTATGCAGTCAGGCTCCAGATTGATGTATATCTCCTATACTTCACCAAATGCTGAAATAGGAAGGAAGGAAGGAAGGAAGGAAGGAAGGAAGGAAGGAAGGAAGGAAGGAATTATGAACTATTTTTGCTTCTTGATGCCTGATCACCAGGAAGCAGTGAAGATACAAACTAGGGCTTTATTTTTTTTAAAAAGGAAATCCATTCATTCACTTATGAAACAGTGCATAAGAAAGATATGGAGAAGTTCTATCATGATTGTGTGGTTTGAAAAGAGGCCATTGTGATACCAGAATTCCCCAAAGGGCATCTTGTCTTGGCAGAAGCACTCAAAGCAACACTGTACATGCCTATACTTGGGTTGTAGCCTTGCAACATGCAACTGATGGCAAAGAAATGTGTATTTTAGTTCCATGAAATTTTCCTTGGCTCATGCATGTGTCCCCTCTGAAAATGAAGGTGGTTGAAATAGTTAAAAGGAAGTAAAATAGAAATGCACCATTGGAAGACCTGAAACACCAGGGTTAGGTTAGGGACAGATCATCATGGAGAAAATCTATGTGGTTGCTGACACTGACTTGATGGCACATAATCAATCAAGCAAGCAATAAAAAAGAAAAAAGAAAGAAATGATTTTTACCCATTTAAAAAAATATAAAAAAGAAACATGGGTTATGATAAAAAGGTGAAACGTTGTAGGACTGCCAATACTGGAAGAAGGAATGTTTATTTATGTATGTTTCTTTCATCCTGATTGTAGTAGATTTGAGAAGGGCCTCTAGGATGTTCAGACCAGTCATTGCATCAGGTATTCAACATAATCTCTCTTCTTACCCCCTTTCCCCCTCCAAATGTTGCTTATAACACTAATTTCAAATTAAAGTCCAGATGAGAGGATGTTAGCCTACAAAATCTACCAGTTCAGTTATGATGTGCTGGATGTATACAACCACCTTATTTTTTTTTTCCCGGTAATGACTTTTTTGTTCCCCTGAGTTGAAATATTCAGCAAAGCCACGTTAGAAACTTGACTCAGTCTAAAGAGGAGGATTTAATCTTTGATATTGTTCATGCATGAGAATTCCAGGAAATTAGCACAATGTAGAGAAAGTTTGAAATGTATTCCTCTCCTTGGTGGTCTAGTTTTCTACATGAATAGAATCAAACTAGGTTAGACATTCATCTTAACTACAGTCTAAAGCTGTTAGATGCTGTCATAAAATTTTGGTGAAGAAGGAGGAGGTGGAGGAGGAGGTTCCTGATTTTCACTGTTTAAAAAGGAACATAGCACCATTCGTATCTCTGACAACCATACCATATCTCACACAATGCAGGTACGTTAGGAATTTTAAGAGTGAGCTTCTTTGTCAGCATTATAAACTTACAGATCCACGATTCGCACATTGCTACCTATACACAGAGGTAATAGACCAATGTGGTATGTTGGTACATATTCTAACCCGTGTGCAATACCATAATTATGAGTATATATTCTGTCTGTGTGTGTGTGTGTATGCATGTGTGTGTGTGTGCGTGCGTGCACGTATGTATGTATGTGCATGTGTGTGTGTGTGTGTGTGTTTTAAATGTCACTTGGTTAAAAGAGCTTTGCTTTTCTATTATTTCTTTTCATATTTCCTTAAATTCAACTTCCATAACTGATCCGGATTTTATCTATTCATTTGTTCCCACATTGCAAAACACCATGTAAGTATATTTGTAAACACAACTACAGATCCAGGTAACTCTTTAATCACAGATTTAAGTCAAGTATTAATGAATGAAATGTCTCAGATATCTGACTGAGAAATGTAGGTGATTGATTTTTACAAGCTATCATAAAACGGAACTTGCCATACATGGGGAAATATTGATGCATCATAGGTTCCTCTTTGATGAAACATTTCTATAGATTGTTAATAATAACTGAAAAGAATCACAGCTTAAGACATACTTGTGAGATAGTAAAGATTACAGATGTAACCAGGATGTTCTATATGAATGCACCCTGTCATGAAAAGAAATGCCTTCCTATCTGTTCTCTATGTGGCTTTTAGAGATATAGAGATGGGTATTAAAGGTAGAACATGGATTAACATCTCAGCTGATGAATGAAAATGATCTCCTTCTACAGGATCTAACTCTACTGAATTTTTTTCATCCATTTGGAAGGCTGAGTTCAAAGTACTGCAATATGAGTTTTCTCCACTGTTGTTGAGGGAATAGGGCTATGAACAAACAAAGAGGACACTAAAGTAAAGACTGGTAGATGTTAACAACAACCCAGAACTTTGCATCTGGCCCACAAGGATTATCATAGGCAATCATGCTTCCAACTCTGAGCCAGCAAAGTATCTAGAGCAGATCACTCTTCCCAGATGTTTGTTTGTTTGTTTATTTATCCAATTTGTCCCCGCCCATCTCCTCCCATCAGGGGTCTCTGGGTGGTTTACAATAATCAATTAAAACAACAATCACACAATAAATAAAATATACAGTATACAATTACAGTAATAAATAATATAAATAAGAGTAAAAAATAAAAAGTCCAAGTGGCTAAAGAATCTTAAACAGTCCAAGTGTGGGAAGAGTGATCTATAGCAGCCATCCCCATGTAGATCTATTCCTCTCTCTTCCTCAAGCGAGGCGGCAGAACCAGGTCTTCAGACTCTGCCGAAAGGCCAGGAGCGATGGGGTCAATCTCACCTCCGGGGGCCGCGTGTTCCACAGGGCCGGAGCTACTGCAGAGAAGGCCTGCTTCCTGGTCCCCGCCAAACGAAGTTGTCTTAGAGACGTCCGCAGCATGCCCTCTCTGCACGATCAGGTGGGACGGGCTGATGTAATGGGGAAGAGGCGGTCCCTCAAGTAACCTGGAGCCATGCCATGTAGGGCTCTAAAGGTGATAACCAACACCTTGAATTGGACCCAGAAGCAGACTGGTACCCAATGCAGCTCGGCGGTGTTACATGTGCCTTTCGAGTTGCACCAAAAACAGCTCGCACGGCTGCATTCTGGACCAGCTGACGCTTCTTGATACTTTTCAAGGGTAGCCCCATGTAGAGCACATTGCAATAGTCTATATGAGAGATAACAAGGGTATGAGTGACTGTTCTTTCTACTGTTGCAAAACATTTAAACATTTAAACTTGTGCGCATTAATTTGGAAGGTGTGAATCAGTTGATTCCTCTGAAGAATTATAAAAATAGAATTCCTCAAATTTAAACTCAATATAATAGTGCTCCTTCAGAAGGAGATCTGGAGGGCAGACTCAGAAACATGGTAGAGTATGTCTGTCAGATACCCATATCTGTATTTTCCCCAATGTATGCATTTTTATGTACATTTGGAAACCATACTGCCATTTGTGTTTTGGCTTATAGGTATATTTTGGGTTTCTCCATGTCTTCAGCAAGTCAAACAAGCATAATAAACGTTGTGGTGAAGAATTTTGCATACCTCCCTTCTATATGGTTCTTGCCACCCTGCTTTCTGAGAGAGAGACCTCTGTCAAGGATCTTACAAAAGCTGCTTCTGGATAGACTATTAAACTAGAACAAGAAGAAGCCAGTTGACAAGTGATATAAGGCCCACCAGTGCACCAGATGAGGTTCTAGATCAGGTCTGATCTAATTTTCCTTTTGCCTACTTGAATAAGAAGGTGAGAATCTAACAGAGATCAACATCAGTATATACAAGCTGGGAAGACTTAAATCTTCTCTCCAGCAATTTCAGTTCAGAATTCTCCAGGCACACTTTGGTTGCCAATGGTGTAACAAGTTTAATAAACAAAATACTTAAAAAAACAAAGAGCTTCCATGAACTTCCATGTGCAGAAGCCACTGCAAACAAAAAGCAGACAATGAACAGCACACTACATAATTAACATCATATCTGCCTTGATTTTTAGTCTATTTCTGGCTCATGTGACTTTCACATACAGTCACTGATAGCTGTTCTTTCCTGTTTCTGCCTTCAGCTATCCCCAAATACTACTTTTCCCCAATCTGGAGAAAAAATAAAAATAAATTAAATATATTTGCTGTCAAAATATGCATTTCTAAATTTATTTTCATCTCCAAATGCATGTTTAAAAGTAGACATTGATTTTTTTTTAACCCAGCAACACCTGAGAAGTGCAAAAGAAAAAATAAAAAGGTTTTCATGCGCACATTAATTTGGAAGGTGTGAATCATCTGATTCCTCTGAAGAATTATAAAAATAGAATTCCTCAAATGGCCTAAAAGTAAGTTTACTGCTTATTTGCTTAGCCACTGCTTACTTAGGAATTTAGCTTATTTCTATGCATGGCACCTTAGAAGCTAACCCTGTACAGGGAGTACATAAAACATGAGTCAGCAACTGTATTTCTTTAGAAAACTACATCTCCTGGGGTGAATTGAATTGCACCAAACAAGCAATGGGTGGGACTAGAGCCAAAAGTGGTTGGTGGGTACAGTCACGTATTCTCTTTCTCACCCTCTTAGTCTTTCTTCTTTTGATGCTCTCTTTCTCAAAACACAAACTACTGAATAGGGATAGCTCATTCTTACGAGAGGGGGGAACTGATGTATTGCAGAGGAGTTTTTAAATTTATATATGTATTTGCCATGTTTCTAACCCACCCCCTCCTAGTAAAAACAACCCACAACAGTTAATAGTATATTATACTGGGTGCCATTGAATGTGATGGTGGTCAGTTTTTAAATTCTTTGAAGTTCTACATGATCTGCAAGGACACCTTCTCCCAATAATGTCTGTCTACCTGTTAAAGTCCAAGAAGGTGAGATCGCTCTGATCTTCTCACTCAGGGTGGGTCTGTGGCTGCATCCCTTCTCAATTGCTGCCTTGCTCCTTTGCAACAGCATCCCCCAAGCATTCAGATAGCTGCTTCCTGGTTGGCATTTAGAAAGTCTATAAAGACTTGGTTGCTTAAACAAACCCGGGGAGGTTGAATGAGATATTTGTCCCTCAAATAATTGATACGATTTTAATGGGGAAAGGGTTTGCAACTATTCCTGGGATCTTCCATTGTGATGTTATGGTTTTGATTTGTTAATTAGATTTGGCTTCATTTTAATCTAAGTTATGAAGAGGAAATTGTATGCCAGCCAGAGTCAGCTTTGATCAGAAGTGGCCTATGAACTCTATGAAAGAAACAAACATACTATTACAAAATCCATAGTTAAATCCACAAAATTCAATATAGAATCCATAAGCAACAAAGTCAAATGATACAATGTCATGTAACTTCAAACATGAAGGCCCACCCAGGCGTTTATGGTCATGTTGCTGTATACCATTTGGAGACATGTGATTGGGGTGATAGTAAAGGTCTATAAACCCATAAAGAAATAGACAGACGGCAATGAATAAAACAAGAATCCTAGTTGGGAATGGCAAGGTACAAAAATAGGTTTTTAGTCTCTTGTTGAAGCAAAGCAGTTGGAAGCAGACTGCACTTCAGTGGGAATGGACTTCCACAAGAAAGTTACCACCATTGAGAATGCCTTTTTATCATATATTCCAACCAGGCCTCCTTCTGAGTTAGCACCCACAATAAACCCTTTTCAGATGATTGGAGTTCCTGGTTTGCAACATATGTGGGAAGCTAATCCTTCAGGTACTCAGAGCTCAAGCATTTGGGGATTTATACATCAAAACAATACCTTGAAATTAATCTGGATATCTACAGCAACCAGGGCATCTTGGCCAGAATTTCTGCCAGGAATCCTATGAGAAATTGGGTGGAGAGGGGCTTACAAAACCCCTGACAGAAGCCTGGCCTGAAAGGATCCTGAAGGCAACATGTGGCCCTGGGGAATCATAGAATCATAGGGTTGGAAGGGACCTTGGAGGTCTTCTAGTCCAACCCCCGCCCAAGCCCAAGGCAGGAATCCTCATACCATCTCAGGAAAATGGTTGTCCAATCTTTTCTTGAAAACCTCCAGTAATGGAGCACCCACAACTCCAGGAGGCAAGCTGTTCTGCTGTTTAATAGTTCTCACTGTCAGGAAATTCCTCCTTATTTCCAGGTTGGATCTTCCTCTGATGAGCTTCTACCCTTTGCTTCTTGTTCTACCCTCAGGTGCCATGGAGAATAAATTGACTCCCTCTTCCCTGTAGCAGCCCTTCAAGTATGGGAAGACTTCTATCATGTCTCCTCTCAGTCATCTCTTCATTAAGCTAAGCATACCTAGTTCTTTTAGCTGTTCTTCATAGGATTTGGCCTCCAGTCCCCTTATCATCTTTGTTGATCTTCTCTGCACTCTTTCTAGGGCCTGAACATGTTTTTTGTATTGTGGTGACCAGAACTGGATGCAGTATTCCAATTGTGGAAATATAATAATCACCATCATCCTCCTCATCATCTCATCCTTTTCCCCCTAATTTTATACCCTGAACAACTGCTTAGGTGGGATCATCATCAATCATCATTATCATCACAGATAGTTAGGTCACTTTCAAATGTTTGAGTCATTCTTGGGTCCAGCATCTATATCAGGGTTTCTCAATCTTGGCAACTCTAAGATGTGTGGACTTCAACTCCCAGAAGTTGAAGTCCACAAATCCTAGAGTTGCCAAGATCGAGAAACACTGATTTATAGAATGAGAAGAATTGTCAGTCTCCTGCAAGCTCCTGCTCCACATTAGAAGGAAAATAGTCATAACTTTTAACGATCCTATATCCTCTCACAGGAGAAGAGGGAGGAAGAGGAGGGAAGGAAACTTTTCACTCTTTGGAGTCTTGTAAAAGTGTCCTTGTTTGTTTTTTTGGAAACAAAGCTCAGCACTTGGCATTGAGAGGCTGGAATAAAGCCCAGCTGTATAAATGCTCTGCTTGGCCTCTCCGCTCCCAACAATTGCCCCCAACTCCCCTTTCTCTTTCCCTTCAGAATCCTGTTGCTAAGCAGATGGCCCAGTGGCCATTTAGGACCCCCTTCAGACGCCATCTTTACGGAGAAGATCAATTCCATCTTTCTTCCACCCTGTATGAAAGACTCGCTTCTCCTTCTTGCTAATAAATAAACTCTGAAGCCAAGCTGGTGCAAACAAAATGAAGCACGCTTTTGCCAAAAACGCAAGAGAACAAGGGGTTTGCCCTGTGGTCTTTTTCTGTCTTTTCTTTTCTTTTTTTCCTTCTCTCTCTCTCTCTCACACACACACACATTTTAACCTTGAGGGAATAAGGCTATTGTAGATCATTATCCTGTCAGACTTGTTCTGTTTTTTTTTTTTTTCTCTCTCTCTTTCTGTTTGCACAGCCTTAAGGTATTGGTGGGGTCACACCCAACACCTCCCCATTTGTCATCTTCATCTTGCTCCTGCTTTTTAATAACTTCAGCAACTCAGTGAACTGTGGGGTAATTCTCTGCCATTCAAATTCTCACTCTTCTCAGCCAGTGCTTGGATCCAGCTCGTTTTGCAATGAGCAAGTGTGTTTGTGTGTATGTGTGTGTAGAGAGAGAGAGAAAGTTAGAATGAGAGAGATGGAAGTGTGTTAAACTTAATTAACATTCATACAAAAATATTTTTTGGGTCTGCACATTTTAGTCTTGGCAGATGATTGTAAATGTGCCCGTCTTGCTTTTCTTCTCCTTCTTGTTAACTCAATAAAAGCCTTTGGGATCCTTTTCTGTCCCTACTCCTCATCCACCCTTTAGCACTAACAGAAGGAAAAGCAGTCAGAGGAACAACAAATGTGTTTCTTCAAAAGCCTAAAGAGAAAAACAAGCTCTTATCATAAAGGTTGTTTCTTTGTAAGTTAAACGATTGAAAACTGTGTAAAAATAAGGAAAAAATCTTCTTCTTTTTTAATTCCTGCTTTATATTTATAAGAAAATGAGTGCATTTTCTCTCTTCGATTCCTTTATTTTTCTCATCCCCTCTACCCACCATTCAGTGTCCTGCTTTTAGGCAGAGTTAATTTGTCACTATAAGTGATAGAAGCTAGACCATTTTGTTCCCTCTAAACTAACGTTCTGTCCTCAGGAAGATGCTGGTGTAAAAGCAAGATCCAGATTACCAAAGGTCTCATGAGAGGCCTCCATGCATGCCATTCTGACAGGTTAGTAATTTAAGCTAGGTGAATTTGTAAAATGTGTTCTGGAACAAGAGTAGAGATGCTTAGCTATTTTTTATTCCCCCTTTGGCTTATTGGCCTTTCTCTTTGGCGCTACAGTGCCGACGAGTATTGCATAAGGATGTGGCAAAGAAGAAGAAGAAAATATGCAAAACATGAATGCCAATAACAAGATGACTGAAAGAACCCAACACACTTAACCTGATTTCTGAATTAACCCTTGGGGGGAGGGGTACTAAATCATAAACCAACCGAGTTGGATTTTCACAATTTACACTAAGCCAAAAAAGTAACCAAGGCTAATCAAGCTTCGTATATTGTGAGGAAACATCTACTCAGGCTTCACCTGTTGTGTGAACAAAGTCATTGAACAGCATTTAAATTCACACCAAAGGAGATAAATTGGTTTCTTATGAATGACTAACAAAATTAATTTGATATTTAATCAGCTAATGAATGGAAAATAAAAGGTATGATTTCTTTCTCTCTCTCTCTCTCTCTCTCTCTCTCACACACACACACACACACACACTTCTACATAGAAGAACAATACCTTTATTCGTTTTATGAACATTCAAGAAATAATTCTGATGAATGATTGTTTGATGCATGACACCATACTCTTAAAACAGACTGAAGGTAATGGGGCAGGCCTGGATGCAAGATTGTAATATTCCAGGGTAGAAATTCTATG
Organism: Candoia aspera; assembly: GCF_035149785.1. Taxonomy (NCBI): domain Eukaryota; kingdom Metazoa; phylum Chordata; class Lepidosauria; order Squamata; family Candoiidae; genus Candoia; species Candoia aspera. Next base: position 8,339,667 of record NC_086163.1, read on the forward strand.
GAGGCCATTAAAGAAAGCCTTGTGCGTCATCCATGATAATCTTTTGATTAGCTCAGAATTTCTCAGCCAGGATTCCATGGAACCCTAGGTTTCTGTGAGAGGTCACTAAGGGTTCCCTGGGAGATCACGGTTTATTTAAAAAATCATTTCAAATTCAGGCAACTTCACAGTTTGAGAACACTGTTAATGCATATATACAGGCCTACCCATGAAACAAGTTTGATAATTTTGTAACTTGTGGACTATATTTGAGCCTGAATGTGCAGGGGTTCCTTCCCCAAGGCCTGAAAAATATTCCAAGGGTTCTTCCAGGTTCAAAAGGTTGTGAAAGGCTGGATTAGCTACTAGATAATCCAGATTTTCTCATGGTGCCCTCCAGATACATTAGAAGTCATTTCCTTGATTAATAATAATAATTTGATTATTACATGGGAACTATGGGATCTGATATCAAATATATCAAAAATGGATCAGCAACTTAAGGAAGTCTGAGTTAACTAGTACTCCTATATATGTGTGTTTGGAGATTTGAACCTATAGACAAGGAGGGACATAAGTGTTCAAATGTATTTACCACTCATGTATATATCAGCTCTCTTCACAGCTTCAAATGAAACAAATGTAATCTTACTTTCCTCCTTCCTATCTCTCAGAAGCTGTTGTGACTAACAGAAGGCCAGGAATGGCTCTATCTTCTAATCCAGAGGAAGCAGAGATGCATGTATGATTTACCGGGTCCTCTCACTGCATAATCACTGTATTATATGGCTGGTCTTCCACACATTGCCAGGAAAATTCTTCCCAGGAGATTTTCCTCTTGTCTGTTCTCTTCTCTTCTTTAAGACAGTCAACCGTCAGTATTCTTGGGTGGTGCAGAGGAACCTTGAACAATCAAATTAAAAATTTAATTACATTAAAAATGTAAATTCTACCAATGGAAAGCGGCAGGATTGATATGCAAAGGTAGTTCCCATCCTTCAAGGAAAAGATTTATTTGTGGATTATTAAATCACAGTGCCAGGACAGATCTCCAGGACTCATAAATGTGGAGACCTGTATATGGAGCTAGCATGTGAAGATGGTGTCAAAGGCAGAGGCAGCTTTTCCCCTGTTCACTGATTCACCTGTTAAATTTAGCTCAAGAGGCAGCCACTTGGTTTGATTATTGCACCGGTGCCTCTTCAGCTTAATTTACATTCTGACATAAAAATGCAGCTGTTTAGCTCCAAAAAACCCATTTGTTTTCCTACAGTCTATTGACAACAGGCAGAGAAATTAACCTACATTGTTTTCTACTAAGTCTCAGTCAGTTTGATGAAGGAGAATTTACTGTATATAAGACATTATTCCAGAGAAGAAAATTTGGAAAAATTCTCATGGAAGAAATGTAATGTTCTTGATCTTATTTAGTTATGAGGTTTCCAAAAGTGGTGGACAAAGGTTCTTTTTTCCCCATCGAATGATCATCTCAGCACTAGATCACAGCCCTTTTCATTTTGCACATTTTAGTTAAATCAGAAAGGTAGACATTTTGAGGGAATTCTTCCCATTAGCTTTTTTCAATAATGGTGCAAGTTAAATTGCTATTGTTACTCTTGATACATTGTTGGAGAATTTCTCTACCTTATGGAGAAATTGTAAGAAATGGTCCATCCCATGTCTCTGCCCACATATTTGCTGGGAATTTTCGAATGGCCATGTGTAATCAACTTAATTTAAAGAAAATCACAGTGGATGAATCCACTTATTATTCAAAGCACAATGTCTGAATTTCACAGAAATAAAGAGTGATAATGAAGTCCATAAGTCATCCACTAATCCATCACTTGCCTTCTTTACCAATGAAATAAGCTTTGAATGTGGGTCCAAAGTAGGCTATATATTGAAGTTGAGTCCAAAAATAATCATGTATGTTTTCTGATCTTGCTTGACATTGATTTAATACTGTTATTCAACATTACAAAACTTATTGTAAGATAATAAGACAGAGGCTGAAATGGAGATAACTGTTATCCAGCCAAGGTTTTGCAGAGATTTCCATGAGCGAATCATAGCACTTAACATTAAAGCCTGTTCCTCAGTCCAATAGATATGAAATTAATCACCAATCCAAGTGGTAGTTCATGGAAAATTCAGAGTTTACTTTCTGTTGCAATAGTTCAGTAATGTTCACATTGGCTGTGTGTGTGGGGGGTTGTGGTGGTGGTGGTATCTGTTTCATTTTTATCTAGACATCTTGCAGAAATCTATCTCTATTCACATACTGACAATCTGGGACTGGCTCTGGAGAACTTTCGCAATCTCCTCAGCATAATGATCAGTTGCATTGTTTCCTACTATGGGAATTTAAGTAAAACAGTAGCAGCTATTCCAAACATAAGGAAGAAAATTAAATTCTGGACCTATCCAAGTAAATGATGGACCCTTGCCTTCTTCACATCATCACCCTTTCTACTCTAGCTTTTGTCCCCAGTCCTCACAAACATTGAGGATGGTCTCCAGACACTGAAACATTTCCCAATCCAATCTGTGGTGACAGAAAGGAGAAGTGTCCACTTCATGGATGGGAGATCTTTCTAGGTTGCTATAAACATATTATAGCACTTACATAATAAAGAGCAAAAATATTTATATATGAGAGATAAAATCATGTTTTTCCACTGGTTCACTATAACACCGGTTGGGACTGGGGTGCTTTCTTTCTCCCCTGTGCAGAGTAAATCATGGACAATTACAAATACTGAATGGTGATTTCATTCCATCACATCACAACAGAGCTATGTCAACTATTGTACAACAATGTGCAGCGATTACGCTAGAGCTACTTGGACAAAAAAAGCTACCTCAGCAAGCTGTCAACTCGATGTTTTGTACATTTTCTTTTTGTGTGCGTTTGCTCTAAATTTCATCTCCCCTGTCTGATGCCATAGGCTACAAGTCTGTTACAAAATTCAGGCTCCAGCATGTCAACTATAATGAAAAGGGGAAACAGAGAAAATCTTGCTTAAAACTTAAACCACCTGCCATCTTATTTCTGGAAAATGGAAACAAATATTCATGTTAGTTGAAAGAGCACGAGGCCTTTCCTAGTCTGGACAAAAAGCCATGCAGTTTAAGGCTGCATTTTGACTGCAATAATAGGGAATGGTCAGCCTTCCAAGGTGGACCAGACAGGAAACATGACCAGGTGAGTTAATTCTACTTTATTGTAAGGCTACATTAACAGAATCTTGCAAGTCTGAAAGTACAAATCTTCTGCTGTCTCTTCTACATTTGGAGAATTAGGCAGGGTCCTTTCTGAGCCTCTTTCTATCCCCATTATGTGTCTAAAGGGATAATGGGTGTAGAAAAAGCAGGGTTTAAGCTAGAATTGGGATGCACAACTTTTTCAGGCCGGTGACCACCCTTGTTCTTGGGGTAGTGTGCAGACTGCCCTCTAAAAATTGATTGATGCAGGGCAAAGGTGGAGATGGGGAAGCAGAACAAAAACTACATCTGAATTAATTTAATTTGAATTCAAATGTAATTCAGATTAACTCTGATGAATTAAATTTACTTAATAAGATGTAAAAATGTTAAAGTCTCCTTTGAGTGAGCTCAGCTTCTTGTGACATATTGAAGTAGCTTTCATGGGAACAAGATGGAAATGTTTTTTGTTTTTTTTTAAACCCAATCTAGTTTATCACTCAAAGGTTTTTTGGTGGTCTCTCATCCAAGTTCTCTCCAAGTCCAATCTTTTTTTTTTTTTTTTTTGAGATTGGGCAAAGTAAACTCAGCACTGCCACCTGGCTGGGTTAAAAAGAAGCATAGATGGATAGATAGTCAAAAACAGGGTTCAATCAAATTAAACTATAATTTGGTACCACCTTTTATTGATTTTTATTTTAAGGTTTAAGCATTACATGCTTCTTTCTTGTTGTTGTTGTTGTTTTCTACAGAAAAAAAAATGACAGAAAATTGCTTGGCTATTTTGGTGGACTGGTGCTGAAATTCAGCCCAGCAGGTCCTACAGTCAAGAACATGCAGGTCCTGGGATTCCCACAGCTCTGCTAAACATATTAGGCTAAAAGTACACTATCTGGATTATAAATTATAAATCCCATGATATCTAACAATTAACCGTTCTATCTGGGCATGATGGGAATTGTACTTTTGGTGTTATATATCTTGCTGTCCTGTGTTGACTTCCCCACTTCCACCCTTGGAACAACCTTAAAGCTCTTTTGCTGTAGAAAGTCTGGCTGTGGGCCTGGATGCACTACCAGATCCCAAAGCCTTAAGGCAGATTCCATTATCGGAAGGCTTCCCACCTGAAACCCAATCTTCTTGGCAATGAGAGCTTCTCACCTAAATGTGCTGTCTAATTTTGCCTAAAGGAGAAATTTGATGTAGGACCAATCATGCTCAGACAAAAACATCTGGAAGAACTTGGAGAGAACTTGAAAGTATTGGAGAAAGTTTCTTGGGGGTGAGGTTGGCACAGGTCCACACATTTGATCCTTGCTGTCTCCTATTCAGCAAGAGCAATCCCTTTTCTAGCACCTGTTCCTGATAGAAAACGATGTCCTGGTTTGCCTTTTGTGGCAACGCTGGAGTTGCCTTTTCAACAACAGGATGAGGAGATACACTGGAGCTTAGATTCATAGCATTCTCTTAACCCTAAAATCAGGTTAAATGAAACCCAATGGCGGGTTCTCATACAATGCCCAAACTGATAAACCATTTTATTGTTTAATACAATGGCTTTGTTCACAACAATGTGCTAAGAGAGTAGCAGGGTTTCTCACCAGGCTCTGAACCTGAGACAACCCAATGACTAGTCTAGCATGTTATGCAAGCTCAGCCACTGTGTCTGAATTTTTCAGATTCAGCTTCCCTTCTCTAGAGATTAAAATATTAGCAGTTCAATCTTAAGCATACCTGTGCAGAAGTGTAACATGGAGTTAAATGAGACCTGATTCCAGGTTAGTTATGTAGAGTGAAGTATCATGGAGTCTGTGTAGCCACCAAAATTCTTTCTTGTACCTTTCACACTTCCTGCATGACAGCATACAGAGGTGAAATTGAGGGCCAAAAGTGGGACTTTGGCTGCAAAAGAAATGTTCTGCCCCAGTGTAGAACATTTCAGTCTAATTTCTTGAGTGATAGAAGGGGTGGCAGGTAACATAATACATAGGCATATTAATGAATGAACATCGATGGATTGCTGCCACTTTTGCACCACCTCACCTTCTGTTTAGGGAGTACCTTTGTTGACCATATGTAAACTGCAATTATTTTCTGCTAAATTCTGCAAACCATATCACATGATTCTCCAACATTTTTAAATGTTCTTTAGTTAACAACGCAGTTGTGGTTCACAAAGTCCTCACCTAGGACCCAACATGGAAGGAATGGAAGGTCTTTTTTCTCTGTGTGTTCAAATTCCTTAAATTAGGTATTTTTCTGTCCCAAGTCCCCTTCTACATCACATCTACAATTATGGCGATGAAGAAAGCATGTAAGTCAGAGCTGCTTGCACATCTCTGTCCCATCTCAAACTCTTGCCAGAACTGTGATTATTCTGGGAAAATGTTGTGCAGAGAAAGCTATCTTCTGCCCCAGAGTAACCACATATCCTTTTCTTCAGTGTTTTCATAATCAGGAGGGGGGTGATATCTCAATTCTCCCCATTTCCCAGAAACTACCTTAAGTTGAGTTACTCAATCTGGGTTGCAAAAAACCAGACAACTACTAGATGGCAGCAAAGAAGAGAGTTTTCTGTAACTCTAGAGTTTTCAACCCAGATCCTCTACCCCTGCATCAAGATTTCATCCTTGTTTGGGGACTACTGTTATGGGTCACTGTAGCACAACTCTCTCATTCATACAGTAGTTCAAGCCAGAGAGATGGATGCTTAGCCTTCTGAATCCACACCCACAGGAAATTAAATGTGATAATGATCTACACATATGCATGTACTGCATCTTGTTTGAAGCTTTGCCCTTGTATATGAAGCCAGGAGATACAACGATGTAGGCAACACACATTAAATGTATGAGGACATGAGTTGAGAAGTCTGATCTCATTCAGAGTGGGGCTCTCTTATCTAGGCTGCAAAAGGTCAAGTGACTGCTAGATAGTAGCCAAAAGATGCAGAAAACTCTCTGTACTGCCATCTCATGTCCATCTGAATGTTTGCAATCCAAATGTGGTTGCCCTTTATTCAGAGGAAGTTAATATGGGTGGAAAATACTTTCCAACCACTTGAAATTTATCAGTACAGTTGAAATGAATATACATAGAGCTACCTTAATCCCCTTCAAGGTTAGGTTAGACCAAAGATGACTGATGGCTGGGCAGGGATTTTCAGGGGGTTGGGGGACAGAAGGGAGAGAGAGCTGGGTGTCCCCAGTTATACATGCAGAGAGTTCCATATGTACAGTTTGATCTCCATTTCTAATCCTGCAACTGATAAACAAACAAAGTGTGTTTGGGATGGGGAAGAACCACACAACCCAGTGGATTTGCAAGCTGATCCTGACAGACAGTAAAACCAGCTCATTTTTCTTCCATGTGTTTGAAAGTCACTGTTAAGAATTTGCAGCGTCTTAGAAATACAAAGCTCGGTGGCAGAGAACATGCGACCAGGCCTAGGGATGGGAGGTGTGGCTCAGCCTGTATGGTGGTTGTGTTTATTTATTAATTAATTTTTATCCTGCCTTTATTATTTTTATAAATAACTCGAGGTGGTGAACATACCAAATACTCCTTCCTCCTCCTAGTCTCCCCACAACAACAACCCTGTGAGGTGAGTTAGGCTGAGAGAGAGGGTCTGGCCCAAGGTCACCCAGCTGTCCCTCATGCCTAAGGCAGGACTAGAACTCTCAGTCTCCTGGTTTCTAGCCTAGCACCTTAACCACTAGACCAATTGATTTGATGAGTTTGATTTTATCCCAGCTGCCATTATGTATGTTGCCATTGCTTTTTTTCTTAAGCTGTTTTTAAAATATTGTTAGCCATCCACAGCCATGAACCTAAGATGGGCAATCATATAAATTGAAACAATGAATGAATGAATGAATGAATGACAGTGAATCAGCTTCTTCCATTCAAAGCCAAAGAGCTGTGCAGCTGCACCAAAAGAGTAAAAGATCCCATTTCCAGTGATGGGAGAGCACCCAGACTTGGGGGATGTTTGTTACAACTGAGGGATAGATTTCAAGCAGTGCTGTGGAAGTACCAGGGGAGTATCCTGCTACAGATATGGGGCATTCTCCATATCTGATAGGATTGTAGTATTTTCAGGCTCTAAAGACAGGGATACCTCTAGACAAGCCTGATGCTGAGATAATTAATTTCTCCTCCATGGGAACCTGGTGGGGGTGAGGTTGGTTGAACGAAGACAATGAAAACCAAAGAACTGTATAGGGTCAGGAACGTTTAAATTGTCACCCCAGCTTTATAAATAATGCAGTCTTGTATCACAGGAGATAGGCTTTGGAAATACAGGGATGGTGAGTATTTTGTACTCTTCCAATCTCAGCTGGATTATTTCCATACTTAGAGCATCTTTGTAGTATCACCCAGCCATTGCTAAAAGAATGTGAAGTTTGCTTTATCCTCGTTACTGTAATATTGGCATGATGGTTAGATGGCATGGTAAGTTGAGAGTCTGGAAATGGACTTAGATTGCACTCCCAAAGAACAAGTAAAGTAACAGGAAGTTTACTACCCATCCCCCCCCAAATCAGTTCAACTTAGTTTCATAAAATAGCCTGCTCTGTTTTTGCATCTGCCCTCTGGAAGAGAAACCCTGCCCCCCTTGAAAAATGGAAGGAGGGGAAGGCATGTATTGCTTTATTTGGAGGAAAAGACATGATAGCGGTTTCTGAGGAATGATCATGCGATCTACAGTTCACTCCCAGCGGATTTCTTTGATTTCTTTAAAGCTTTCGATCCATATTTCCTACCTGTCTTCTCTGTCTCAGCCAATGATGCACTTGCTCATTTAAGAAATGCATTTCCTAAAAATGAGTGAATACAAAATTGCATATTCTTTCTAGATCTGCTTGATTTTTCTGAATGACAGTGCCCACATTTCAAAAGAGTAGGAGCTTGGCATCCTTTTTGGTGGCTCCCTGAGAGACTTTTTTTCAAAATCTATAGGAAGCTCTGATGTGGCTAAATCTAGAGTGGGAAAGGACTCGGGTGTTTCACTTTGTCTGTCCTAAGACCATGATTCCCTTTAATATGATCAATGATAACAGTGACCTGGTCTTTTTTTTTAGGTCTTGAGGACTGTCCAGAACAAAATTACCTTATACAGGTATGGCTCACAACTCACATTCAACCACTGCTTGCTTAACCAATTGTTTGTGGAGGAAGCCACAATTGATTGGGGTCATACATTATACAGCATGCTGAGTCAACACCTAACCAACCACAATATGTGGATTGTGTCCCTCCAGATATGGGTGCTTGAGTATTCTCTATATTAAGTGCACATGAATTTTCAGATTTCAAACAGGAGTCCTTTCCTGACCTACCTGAAAAGCTCCAGATTGGACCTACTACATGCAAAGTCTACCATTGGGTTATTGTCTTCCCCAGAAATAGGTTTCCATCCTATGCAGTACTGGTCTGTCATCAGATCTTCAAAACCTGTGTCAATGAGAACTTCACAGAATGCATTCCAAGGGTTTTTTCACTACTACCAACTCTTGGTGTTTCATCGCCTGTGAGAAAGAGGCTGGTATTTACATTGTGAGTAATAGCAGCTTTGGGCCTGTGGCGATGGGAGTGAATTATTAAGGTTATAATTAATCACTGAGCACAGTAAATTCACCTAATGGAACACCTCTTGAGATATCTTTCTTATTCCTGTCTCCAGTCAACTAGCTGGCCAAATGAAAGTTGTGGCCATTTCACACTTTTGCAAGCTATATATATTGAGCAAAAGAAGTATGTTGCATTAACTATAATTACACTTTATATAACATCACCCAAAACTTCAATTACCAAGAGCTAGCACAGTGCAAGTACTGTGGGAAGCAAAACATGTTTCAAAAGCAGACTGAACTAAAATGCAACCCAGTTTTCTACCGGACTTAATAACTTAGGACTAAATTTCAGGTTACAAGTTTGCTACATTTATTCTTTTTTTAAAAACTTTAGTAATGATACTTTCAGATGTCTTTTAATTGTGCAATCACCCTGTTTTATACACAAAACTTTACACTTGTAATTTCCCATCTTCTTCCATTGTTTTTCTTGCCAGGCAAAAAGTCCCGTTAAGAAGGAAAATTTGAAATAGAAATAAGCCACCTGAAGTACCAAATATATAAGGGATACTATCCAGGCTGAGATCAGAGAGTTAGAGGTGGGGAAACAATAGTCCATTCTAGTGTGATTCCAGTTCAGATATCCTCTATTTTCATTTTTTTTTCTATTTCTATTTTTATTTTTATCAAGAAAAAAAAAGTGACATTCATTGCAATCAAATATTTTGTTTCCCTTCTTTAAATGGCAGGTGGAAAGAGAAAAATTATAAAGCAGGTGCAGTTAGATGAAGATGCAGATCAGGTTCTACATTATGCTACTTCTAAATAAAAAAAAAAAATATATGTATCTCTATTCTGCATATTAAAAGCTCCTTGATAGCTCTCAGAAAGACCGTAAAAACTGAACTATTTTGGAGAGCATTCCAGTGATGTTACTTACTGGCTATTGTGTATATTTATATTTAATTACATTGATCTTATTTTTGTTATGCCTGTGGGTTTTCTGATTTAGTGACTGAACTGTAATTTTCAAATGTGCCATGGATGTCTTTGTATTTTCCTTCTGTCATATGAGTTCCTGAGAGTCATCAGAGATTGCACCAGGGCATTTATTTATAAATGCAGTAAATAAATGGGATGTTTACTTTGACCCTTAAAGGGCAGTAATTCAGTGCCACAAATTAATATCTTGGCAGAGATGGCCCTACCAAGATGCAAAGGCAGAGCCTCAAGGTAGCTGATGCTGGGACATGGCAGCAAACTATTTGAGAAGCATGTTGTGTGGTTTGCATCCAGCTCAGTGCCTCCCAAACTAGTCTGCTATATTCACGTGCAGGGGTAGACACACTCCCATCACCACTGCTGAAAAGGATGGAATGAATGGATCCAGTCTGCTTCAATATCTGAGGTATGTTGGGCTGAACAAGAATAACCAAGTGAATTTCCACAGCTGACCTGAATCCCCTGTCTAATCTAATACCTTAACCACACTATGACTTTGACAGTAAAGTAAAACCTCTTTGACCAGAGGCAAGAATCTTGGTCTCATTTCCCAGAGACAGTAAAAATATGGAACTGGACTCCCAGCCTTTCCTCCAGAAACACCATCTTCTCCTCCTTCTCCTTCTCCTTCTCCTTCTCCTTCTCCTTCTCCTTCTCCTTCTCCTTCTCCTTCTCCTTCTCCTTCTCCTCCTTCTCCTTCATCATCAGCAGCTTCAGCATTGTATCATCTTCCTCTTCAAATGCATGTAACATTTTATAAAATTCACTCCCTAGAGCAGTGTTTCTCAACCTTGGCAAGTTGAAGATGTGTGGATTTCAACTCCCAGAATTACCCAGCCAGCATGAATTCTGGGAGTTGAAGTCCACGCATCTTCAACTTGCCAAGGTCGAGAAACACTGCCCTAGAGAGAGGATGGAGATATTTCTCACCTTTAAAACAACTCACTTTTCGTAAAGACCCTGGTTTGCTGAGATAGTTCATACATAAAATCCAATTTGCTTTAATACCAATTTGCTTTTCACATAGCTGTGAGGTTTTCAGCAGAATGAGAAAGCTTGGTGTGTAGTTTTATTTGTTTGTTTATCTGTTGTATTTATATGGCTGCTCAACTCAAATGTTGAGACTCTGGGCAGTGTACAATAAACCAAAACCAGAACAAGATAAACCATTCCAAATAAAATCTAACCAGGTATTAAGAGAGGTCCAGGGACTCACATTCACACCCTGTTCTAGATGGGAACTCCAATCATCCTGAGTTCTTACTGCCTTTCCGAAAGCCAACAGGGTGGAGTCAGCTGTATGTTGGGGGAGATTGTTCCAGAAGGCAGACACTGCAACAGAAAAGGCCCAGATGTGTGCCTATGAAGAGTGTATGGGTGAGCATGGTTGGCCATGCATATGCATGTGCAACTGCTATCCAGGAATCTGTTTAGTCTGTACAAGCAGCTGTTCTTGACCTACATAGTTCTGAATCAACAGAGAAGCCGGTTCAGAACAACTGCTAATGGTGCTTTCTTGCCCTGTTCTAAGCTGAAGAGGACCAAGCTAAAGGAAAGGAAAAGAAACAGCAAGAAGATGAACACACTGTGCGCTTTAACAGATCATCACTTACTGCACCACATTAATTGTTGAAACCCTGTTCTGCAGAGAAGGTTAAAAAGGCACCAAGGGTGGTGGCGATGGCAGAAATTCTTTGGGTATTTTATGTGCGAGTATGTGAGAGAGAGAGAGAGAGAGAGAGAGCACAGGATCTGATTATAGTTAGGGGTCATATTTTGTGCTTATGTGATTTGCTTGGGCTGAGCATGCTATGCAAACCTAGCCATGTCAGTTTGGAAAGCGTGGTTAAGGCCTATGTGTAAATCTAGCCATTGAAACATATACAATGAACCAGCGTTTAACGAGTGTGTGGCTTATCCAGTCTCCAGTGGTCAGAGGTCACGCAAAGCCTTGATGGCCTGTATGTTACTGGAGAGAATCGACATTCATTTTTTGCACTGCACTGCATTGTCCCTTTCCCATACTGCTCCTATCCCACTGTCAGCAACACAGTCAGAGTCTCATTATTTATGCATTTATTTGTTCCATTTTATCCTTCCTTTCCTCTAAGAGTTCAAGGCGACGTACAGAGCACTCCCACCTCCCATTTTTCTTCACAAGAATCTTGCAAGTTAGTTTCACATACTAAATCTCTCTCCCCAAAGATGAACATACAACTGCAGAAAAAATAAGGATCAGATTAGCGGGGATGTTAAAAGTAAATCTTTAACTTCTAAGTTACTACTGCAGGGACATTCATTCCGTCTAATTTTTAAAAAACCAATTTTATCTCATTCACACTTCCTGAATCTGTATCCAGATTAGAATTCACCAAATCTGCACTTTTCTCATTTCTGGGATTTGTTTTCCAGTTCAATTAAAACCATGGGTTCAAAAGGATGTACGGTATATTAGGGAAAAGAATTAAAAGGGAGTATTTGAGAAAAGTACACAAAAGTCTGCCTTACATGAGAGAAATTACTGGGGAAAAATCAAAATTCACACATTAGAAGCACCTGCAAAAAAATCCTGTACAATCCTTCCTTCCTTCCTTCCTTCCTTCCTTCCTTCCTTCCTTCCTTCCTTCCTTCCTTCCTTCCTTCCTTCCTTCCTTCCTTCCTTCCTTCCCCCTGTGTCCTCCCTCCCTTCCTTCCCCCTGTGTCTGTCCTTCCTTCCTTCCTTCCTTCCTTCCTTCCTACCTTCCCCCTGTGTCCTCCCTCCCTCCCTTCCCCCTGTGTTTGTCCGTCCTTCCTTCCTTCCTTCCTTCCTTCCTTCCTTCCTTCCTTCCTACCTTCCCCCTGTGTCCTCCCTCCCTTCCTTCCCCCTGTGTCTGTCCTTCCTTCCTTCCTTCCTTCCTTCCTTCCTTCCTTCCTTCCTTCCTTCCTTCCTTCCTTCCTTCCTTCCTTCCTTCCTACCTTCCCCCTGTGTCCTGCCTGCCTGCCTGCCTGCCTGCCTGCCTGCCTGCCTGGGTTTTTTAACCCAAAAGCAGGAGTAATAAGCCAAAGCAAATACCCATCTTTGCATCTGATGTATCTTTTCTTCAAATGATGACCAGGAGTTGTGGTACTTAGGATCTACTTGCATATTCCTTTTCCCACACTCCCTGAGCCAATTGCCAAGTCAACTAATCCAGATATAAATAAGAAGCTTTGGTAACCTCATTAATATTAATACACCTTAATACGGTGATATGGTTTTTATTATAACATAATCTTCATTAGAATTTTATTTTGTTTATTTGCACAGTCCTTAACAACAGTTGCATGAATGTTATTCACTGGGGAGAAGAAAGGGAAGCAAAAAACTGGAAGAAGTACCTTTCAATGCAGGCAAGTTTCAGTCAAAAGGAATGCAGCCAGCATTTTAAATGGAAGGCAAAAAGATTTGGTGACTCTAAGTTGTCAGGAAAGAAGGCAACATGATCTGAAGCTCATTCAGAGAACACATCAAATGCACTTTCCATCAAAGAAAGTTTTTATTAACTTTATAATGGCTTGTGATATGTATCTGCAACTCAGTCATATTGCCTTCATTTGTTCCTGTATGTGACAAGATGCAGCCTGATCTAGCCTGACAAACCACAATGAAAGTAATGCCTCATATATTATGATGACACATTTTAAAAAGAACAGGGGGAAAAAAGATGCACAGCACCCAAACTAAGAGCATGCACACAAAAACATCAAACTAAAAAAAAAAGAAAAAAGCCAGGTATCCCTGTTCATCATATGGAGAACAGCTGCCGAAGTTTGCCAATATTAAGGCAAAGAAGTTTGGCAATATTAATGCAAGAAAGAAAAAAATAAAGGCCTCTGAGATTAAACACAGCATAATACCTAAGAGCTTAAAGAGTGAAGTTGATCTGCTAAAGGATTGCTTGCTTGGTTGATGGCTTCCAGATGATCTGAGGTGCTTTTCATTCTCTTACTAAAGAAATGGCTAAACTTCCTAGGTGAAATAAAGATACAGGCTGAAGACAGTTTAAACCATAATTAAACCATTGTCAACATTGTCCCACAAATGGTGTGGAATAAATGCTTAAGGAGATAGGACTGGAATGAGGTCTTGGTGTCAAAGTTACCCATTGGTAGCCAGCAAGCACAGGGGATTACCTACTGTACTGTAATTCTGTTTAAATTATAGTAATTATTTCTAAACAGGCACATTTGATGCAGATTAGGAAATCTGCTGGGTGACACAGTTCTTCTTATAGTGATGCAGAAGTGGCCACTGAAACACAAAGCCACTGCAACCTTATTACATGAAGTCAGGAATCTCCACTTTTTTACAGGCTGGTGGGATGGAATTTCTACAGCCTGAGATATGGGTTATTCTTACAAATTCTGTTTAGACCAAACTCCAGACTAGCTAAGGTCCAAATGGATTTCAAAACAGATCAGAATTAGACTTTAGCTGTCATGAGTACTGATGGTGAGCAGGAAGGGGCCCCTATCCAGGGGGTAAAATACATGTGTAGTTTATAAGCTTTGAATCTCCTTCGAAGAAACTCAGAGCAGACCCACCTTGATTCCTGGGTTTAATATGTGAGGGTTTTCCCACCACCTTTCAGTTTAGCAGGATTTTCTGTCTAGTAGAGTAGAACAATAAACACTAGAGACACAAGCTACCATCTCAGCATGGTTCTTTGCTCCAAGATAGGACATTAGCACACCATCAAGGCTTCAGGAACGTTGAAAAAGAAGTAGTACTGAATGTCTTTCAGCTTCTCACCCAACTGGGATTTTCACCTAATGTCTCAGCCTCTTTCTCAACCTCAGCACAGATAAGATGCTTACCAGCAGGACCTCACACATCTCCTAAAGACTGAGGCATTTGTGACCTTTGCTTGTCCCATGCAAATATGACAGCAGCTAGATCCCCTGGACACTATGTTCCACATCCACCATGTATGCAAAAAGCATGAATAAATCCTGTATTCTCCATTTTATAAACCAGCCGTCTTTGACCTGATTCTCAGATCAGCCCCAAGTCACCTGGATTTATCAAAATGGACTTCCCACATGGTCCATGTCTAATCTTGATCAGTGATGTCACTGGGTCATTCTTAGCCCTGAACTTCACAGCTTTCTTTGGAGGGGAGGGCTGTTTAGGTTGCAAGATACAATTTTTCACTAATTTCCAAAAGCTAAAGTTGGTGCATCTGGGATCTCTGCAGCTCAATATGCTGAAATTTGCCCCAAGTCCTGTTCTGATGATATCATTATTCTGAGCACTGTGCAAGGTGCAATTCTCAAGAGATGTTTCACCCTAACCTTCTGCAGAAGCCAGTTCCATTGAGTTCAGTGAAACTTACAGCAAGATAAGTGTATGTACAAATGAAAACCTTAATCTCCTATCATCTATATCTGCTCCTTCTGTGGTTAATTACAGAGTGTTCTGATACTATTGCTCCAGGAAGAGGAGTGAAGGAAAAGAATCATTCTTACCCTCCAGCTCTCAGCCCCGGCTTCCTTCAGCAATTGATTCACAAATGCAATTTTGTTTTATGGTTTCCTGACTGCACTAATGAAGTATGATTAATCAGGGACCATAATATGAATCCCCTCCTACACGACCTTTATCCATCCTATCCAGTAAATATAATGCAGGCTATTAATTTGGACTACAATGTAATTTGCACAATAATGTTTGTATTATTCTAATGTGATGTGTTTATCATTGAAAATTATGAGATAAAATTAATTCAGCCCTACAGTCTACCCAAAAAAAATCTGATGTGGCAATAAAATAGGGGGAAGAGTTCTGAGAGACTTTTTTTTTCTTTATTTTTGTGCCTGTGACTCCCGGTGACTGCCTGGACAAGTCCACATAGTCTTCTTGGCCACATTTTTGGAAGTGGCTTGCATTTCCTTCTTCGTTTGGGTGAGAGAGGGGGACTGGCCCAAGGTCACCCAGCTGGCTTCATGTCTGAGGTGGGACTCGTGGTCTCCCAGTTTCCAGCCTGGTGCTTTTAACTACTACACCAAGTCTCCTCTGAGAGACTATTGTTCAACTCAAAAAGCTGAAGGGAGGAAGGCTTTGACCCAAAATGTGTCCAAGTAGTTGGTACCCCCTCTGCTCTGGGGAGCATTCTGGGAAAATACAAAGCTTCTGCTCATGTAAAGTCTGGATATACTCATATAACATAGTAATAGTATCTTTCTGTGAGATGCTTCAATGTCTCATTGTACATAAATTCTCCTGAGCTGTATGAAGGGAAGTTACATACATTCCCAAACTAAAAAAAAAAACGTAAAGGTCTAACAAACATATCATTTTAGAATTCACTTCAAATGGCTGTGAATTCAACTTTATAGATTTGTAGTGAGGAGAAAGTGGCTCAGGCAAAACTTGTATTCGTCATCCTGAGTAAGGAGGATTTTTTTTCTCCAAAGAGCAGATAGCCAGTTTTGCATCAATATGCCTCAACAATCAGCAGTTTTCTTACTGCCTTTGTCAGAAGGAAGCAAATGAAAACATATAAAGCCTCGTATGATATGCAAGAGAGCCAGTTTGGTGTAGTGGTTAAGGCATCAGGCTAGAAACCAGGAGACTGTGAGTTCTAGTCCCTTCTTAGGCACAAAGCCAACTTGGTGACCTTGGGCCAGTCACTTTCTCTCAGCCCTAGAAAGGAGGCAATGGCAAACCACTTCTGAAAAAACCTTGCCAAGAAAACTGCAGGGACTTGTCCAGGCAGTCTCCACGAATCAGACGTGATTGAACAGATTTAAAAAAAAAAAAAAGATACGTACGGATGTTTTCCCAATGAGTTGATCTGACACTAGTTTCTACCCCATTCCCATTCAGACAGAAAGAGATACATGTCAATTTGCAGTCACTTCCAAAGAATCAAGATGGGGCATTCCAGAGAATTGTGATGCCCAGATCAAGATGGGAGGATGGTAGCAGAGGAATGATGCTTCTCTCCATACAATTTGCAAACAGTGCCATTATGGAACTTGGCTGTGCCAAGTTCACAGTTTTCTTTTACTTTTCCCTGAGAATAAATTAGACTTGAGCAAGTCCCAATTGCAGAGAAGTTTTTCTCCATCTGTTTTCTTATTAGTGAACACACACACTCATAAACAGTGAGAGAGAAAGAAAGAGGGAAGAACTGTAAAATAGCTTTCCATAAACAATTGCACCAGTGAATCTGGAATTATAAATGCACAATCAGACACAGAATGCCAGAACATTTTGGCTAAGTGCCAGATAAGTTTATGCTTTCTTTATTTTGGGGTTGGTGGTGGAGAAACATCTTGGAAGTAACTGCAGTGAACTGATGACTACTAAGGTTAAACAGTCATCAGGTTCAATTCAATTCAATTTAGTGTTAATATTTTATTAGAAAGGGAAACAGGCATAAGTGCAGAGAACCAACATCTTTATTTCTTAATTAGCTTCTTTGCTATATTTTCCCATAAATGTGGGAGGGGGAGGGGGAATGGAAAATGAGACGTAATTCTAAAATGGGAGTTTAGAACAAAATTAATGTTGCAGTAGGAAGAGAGTTGAGATCCATGGAATTAATAACATGGCTTAAATATACAAATCTGTATTGTCCAAGTGCAAAAATATTTAGCAAATCCGTATTTCTAGGAGCATCTAAGTTTCTTGGATAGTGATATCAAACTTGGCTTCCGTTATGCATGCATCAGTTTTAACAGGAGAAACTTTCTGAGCCCCAAATTAACCTACTAACATAAACTCACCATTTTTTAAATACATAGCGTTGTTACAATGGAGCACCAGTATGTTGCAGTGAAAGACCAGACTATCTTTTTACGGTTGGGAGCTACATCTTTTATTTTGGGTAACTGACAACTATTAATGGGGGGGGGGACCAGTGAAACCCCAGTAAGAGAGACCAGCACTGGGATTTAGAAGGTTTTGTTGGGAAAACATCCCAGATGAAGGCAATGGCAGGCCACTTCTGCAATGCTCCCAAGATATATCTATGAACTCACCAGTTGTGTTGATGTGAGCTCAACACAAATGAGACTTGCTTACTGGAAGGGAGCCTATCAGGTAAAAGAAACACAGGTGAGCTGAAGGTTGTAGGAACATTCTGGGAGGCTAAGGATGATGCTGAGGAGCACCCAATGAGTTTTCCTTTAGATAAATATGTTTTCTCATTGGCCCCATCTACTCTTGTAGCCATTTTGTGAGAGCATTCACAACATCCTAATGTGTCCCCCTAAACCCTCAAACATTGGAGACCTCTTGCATGAAATCATATTGGAAGATGAGCAAATGAATGATCTGCTGGTGTTGTAATTGAGATAATTTGGGTTTATAGGACAGAATTGGCATCACCAGAGCTTGTGATTAAGACCTTTTGCTTGTATCTCTGTACAGTTGTTTGTTTGCATTCAGGCTGTTTAAAAGATTTCCATCCCCACTTTTCTATCAAAATGCAGTCAAAGCAGTTAATAAAAATAATTTAAAACCATGTCAGCAGATACAGTAATAATATCCGGATTTATAATGCCAGTCCAATACAGTAAGTCAGAACCTTAAAAATTATCAAGGCAACAGAAGCCATAAGAAAAAGCCAGGTTTTCTTCTTATGCATAAAATCTTCGAATCTTATAGACCAAAACATGGTTCAGTTTTGCCCAGTAAGAAGACACTGAGAAACATAAAGAAAGACACTAATGTACGCAATTATCAGCACTTGCAAGGAGAACACTCTAGCTTTCTATATGCACTGGGCAGATCCATGTGAAAATATATACATTTAGTTACTTTGATCCTAACTCATTTATGCCTTTAAAGGATGTTGAATATGGAAATGAGCCAATACAACTTGAAAAAGAGTGCTGCTCCATGCTTAATTTCCTTGTGAATCAACCACAACATCTGAAGGTGCTTCAAGGGCAACTCCCATCTACAGCAGAGTTGTGCAAACAGAAATGGTCATGAGTGTCAAATGAGGACTAATTCATTAGCCTGAGGGCTGCATCAATGAAGCCTTTTCATAAACTGATGCAAAGGTCTTTAGTCACTAAGTCATCCCTGGATCGCTGATGATGATTGCACGGAGGAGCTACAGTAAACATAAGGGGAGCAGGCAAATGGGGACAAGGAGGCCATGATGGCACCTCAATGCAAAACTATCCCTCAGTCTAGCCTGTCCTGCCCTGCTCTGCCCTGCCATGCCAAGGGATAGAGCTATACTAACTTCATAGCCCATAGCTGTTGACCTCAATTATCTCCAATGAACACAATTAAGATCACAGCACTGTACATCTCTACCAGTTGCCTGGTGCTCAGCCGCAGCTCTGGGGAGATTTAAGAATTCTTTCACACACTCATACAAAGTCAAGCAGCAGTTGCCTGAATAATCAATAGACTCATGCTGCCCTGCCTCTACAAAATGACAAACTTCTAGCTCTGTCCACTGTAAGAACACGAGAAAATGGACATGAGATTTGCCACCATAAATTGACTCTCTCTCTCTCTCTCTCTCATTCTCATTTATCTCCCTCTCCCTCTCCCCCTCCCTCCCTCTCTCTCTCTCTCTCTATATATATATATATATATGAAAGTATTTGAAAGTAAAATAATGGCAGGAATTCTTGTAATGTCACCTTAAACTTTCTTCAAATAAACACTACTAATCTGAGTTCTAAGGGGGTTTTCCTTGAATTAACTGTTTCCAGTCCAGATTTGCAGCAAGAAAGTCTGACAGGAATACCTGAACTGCCTAGTCAAAACCATCAAGTTCTTGGCCTACTTCCAGTAGCTGCTGTCGTGCTATATGATCAGTGAGTGAGGTGCTTTCTATTGTTGTGGGTGCAGATCATCTAGTGCCCTCTTTTTTCCCTCTGTCCTACTCTTCCCTTCTGTCTTTGATGGGATTTCCAGTGAAATCTTGACATCCTCTGGGTTCAACAAACTAGATTGACATGGAGGTCTGGAGAAACAACTGCTTTAGAAGCAGGGAATACAGATCAGCCAAAGGTCTGAGTTGATTCCAGGCAAACATGTTGGAGAAAGCATGTCAGTATAGGTGATAGTTACTTTTCCAGGTGGGTGAACACAACTCAGTTTCAGCATGAAGTCCCCAATGTTCTTTCACCCACTTATACATGCATGCATAACATACTACATTCACACGTATTTGCAAACATAATTCCTTCTCCACACAGCAGGCAGAAGCCTCAGGAAGGGATGAAGCTTTAGGAAAGAAGCTCCTTAGATGAGAAGATGAGAAGCTTCCAGAGGCCAAATGAACCCCTCAGTTGAAGGTGTTCCATGAGTGGATGACTTGGTTAAATCAAGTGGCATCCATTTCTCATTCTGCCTTACTCTGAATGATGGGCTTTTGCACATGATCTGTTTCCCTGTCATTCCAGCAGTGGAATACTGAGTGGTGAGAAAGAGCAAGATAAAGATAATGACAGGAACACGGAAAAATATGCAGAGAAATGAGAAAAAAAAAAGAAAAAGAATTGGTTGGTATTGCCCACTTTCGGCTCAGTGGAAATCATGATTAGTACTAAGCAGATAGAGTGCCCCACTTGCAGGGAATGCAGTCTTCAGTGAAAAATGAAGACTTCCCTCAACCCGAAAGAGAGCCTCCTGCACCCTATTATTGTAAACTATGAACTTCAGGTCATTTGTCCATCGAAGTTTTGCCTCACTGGTTCCGGTATGTATTATGCCCAAACATAACTGGTCTTTTGTCTGCTTGATTAGAAATCTATTCACACAAACAGCTTACAACAGCCTCCCTCTGCTTGCTGTTGATGCTATCATTCCCTCATCTTCATTCTTTGTTGTCCCTTGTTCTCCACCCTCAATTCTCTTTTTAGTTTCACTAAATCTCTCAGACCACAGTGATTCCCATCTGGATAATTTTATCAATCTATTCATGCCTTCCAGGAGAGAAGAGGCAAAGAGAGGCAGTGGAATTGTTATAATTAGTTCAAATAGGTGACTGTCAATTATGGACAAGTTCTTAGATCAAGGAACTTATTTCCTGCTGTCATTTTGGCAAGTTGTACAGCAAATACAGCTTCCATAAAACAAGTTCTTCCCCACAGAGCTAAAATTGCTAAGTACATTTCAAGTTTGTCTCAGTAGAGTTTGAAAAGGGTTTCCCATTGACGATGGCTTTGGAGCGCTCATTGCAAACAGCATTTCTCTTTGGCATTTTCTACTCCCTTCCTCTTACAAAATCCTTTATTTATTTTATATTTATTTTATATTTTGAATTTTGTCACTGCCCATCTCACTTCAAGAGCGACCCTGGGCGGTTTACAATAAGTTATAGTTAGTTATAGTTGTATTTCTCTGGGTTTTTTAGAGTCTTATACCATCATGGACAGATAGAAGAATGAATTCATTACAGCCAATTCAACCAAAATGTTGACCAAAAAAGCAAGGATAAAGTCTGCCATGAATAGCACTACTGAAGGGAAAAAGGGGAACAAAATAGAATTGAAGCAACACAAAGGTTTGGTTGGTCTTTTTTTTTTTTTAAATGTTTCAGTTATTTGGTTCTGTCAAACATGCCACTTTCAAAAGCCCTATTCACACCTTAGAAACTTATGAATGATTGCTGTTTTAACTCATGGAAGGTAAAGGTAAAGGTTTCCCTTGACGTAAAGTCCAGTCGAATCCGACTCTAGGGGGCGGTGCTCATCTCCGTTTCTAAGCCTTGGAGCCGGCGTTGTCATAGACACTTCCTGGTCATGTGGCCAGCATGACAACTCATGGAAAGAGCACCCATATTTACAGGCTGAACAGAAGACTGCAGAAGTTCAACAGAGGAAAGGTGCTCATCCCCATTCCTATGTGCAGGACTTACACATGATTACATTGACAGAAGACAACTAAAGTGGATCACA
Organism: Candoia aspera; assembly: GCF_035149785.1. NCBI lineage: Eukaryota > Metazoa > Chordata > Lepidosauria > Squamata > Candoiidae > Candoia > Candoia aspera. The sequence goes on from NC_086163.1 coordinate 8,361,329, forward strand.
AAATTAGGGTATCTTTGCTACAGGTCTAGAGGAATTACGTCAATACCCTAAGCCTGTTGAATCCAAATTGTATCCACATATTGCTAGATTATACCTAGGTATATCCTTTACCCATTCTATTTATTATCTTTCAGATTCTAGAATCCTAGATTCTAAATTATACTATACAACCCATGACCTGTTGGGTCATTCTTTCAGAGGTATTTCCTTACCTAAACAGAGAAACAGAATGAACATGGGCAGGCAAAGAAGCAGTGGAAGTGGGAGAAACTTCAACTTCCTATGAGCTTCCCCATTGGCTTTGCTTATGGGAAGCTGGCAAGGTGCATCGAAAATCACCCCTCCTCCTCCTTGGCTGACCTGCAGAACTGCCTGCCACTTTGCTGGGGGGAAGTAGAAGAAAGGAAACTGTGGACCATGAGTAAAACAGCATCCCTGCTCCCCATCCCGGTGTGTTCCCAAGAGCCCCCTCCCTCCAGGAGGAGGAGGGCTCACCTACCGACCAGCTCTACCTCACCAGGAGGCATCCAAGTCACTTCTTCATCCTTCCCTTACTGTGCACTGCCATTAAGAGATTTCAAACTTCAGCCTAAATTCCAAAGCAGCCAATTGTCATTTGCCCATCAGGCCTCTCTGCCAGCTGATTGGGTGCAGGGGCCAGAGGGAGGTGGGAAAGAGCAGGGGTATAGTCCTCCCATCTTCCCCTGTGCCATGCAACCTACAGGTTTCTGAGAAGTGTATTCAGAAGGCATGGTGGCACTGAAGTGGCCACAACTTTGCCAAATTTCAATCCCACACAAGTCATGGGTTCCAGATTTTGGATGCATTCTTTAAGTTAGCCCTTTTGAGGTACCTTGGTTCAAAAATTGTTGCCCTATGATGCACTGTTTCATCCAATTGAAGGTTACAAATGGATAGACACATGAGTTTTAGTATTATATAGATATTTCCTTCCTTCCTTCCTTCCTCTGCCCTGTGTCCATCCTTCCTTCCTTCCCCCTGTGTCCTTCCTTCCTTCCTTCCTTCCTTCCTTCCTTCCTTCCTTCCTTCCTTCCTTCCTTATTTTTATGAAGTTAATTACTGTCAGAACTGTTCTGAGTAATGAGAGTAATGAATGTTAGAAATGAGTAATAAAATAAACCTTGAGAGTTGACAAACAACCCCTTGGTGGCATGTTTTACTTGTTCATCCTGTATTTCATTATGTGCAAAATACTTTTTTTTTGCAAAACCAACAGAGTCAAGAAGCATCCTTCCCCATCATTCTAGAATAATTTTGATTTTTGCCAATTTCATTCTGTTAAAATTTCAAGTTGGTTTCTAAAACAAAGCTTACTTTAGTGACACCTATTTTTCTTAATAATAGACCACATGTGAATTTATTAAGTTTTATTGTTATGTTGTCTCTCTTAGTTTTTGCTTTTTCACTTGCCATGGTTGGAATGAGCAGATAAATCTATTTCCTGCCTGTGTGAATTTCTCATTCATTTTGAATCTGCCCAAATTTCTTATCTGAACATAATTTAAATGCATAGTCTGAGTACATTTTTTTTTCACAAATGCCCATTTTTCTAAATATCTTATGTCAAAGTATTATTTCTACTTTTTTAAATCCTGAAATAGCTATATATATTTTTAAATGTGATTTGGTTTCATTGCATATTGTAATGCACAGAGATGTGTGAAATCCAAAGGAGACTTACTATATGTTGCAACCTGTAGATTAGCCTTGGAGGTATGACTGAGGCCAGTTTACATCAGAATTCATGAAAATCAATTTCCTTAAGGATGCTGAATGTATGACCTTACTTATAAAACATATAAGCTAAAGACACAAACACACCCTATTTAGAAGGAGACACTCAGTCTTCCAACTAATCTCCTTCCCCAAGGCTTTAAATAGTGATCTCTTCATTTTGCCTTTCTTCTGGTCAGTGTTACCCTCACTTTTGATTTGCTATGTAATATTATCATCCATTAAAGTTAAATTGGACTGGGGCAGTCCTAAACATACAAGATCAAAGCAGCCAATTTGGTTGCCCCACCTTTCAACCCTAGTTAATGTTAATTAAGATAATTTTGTGGTATTTGAGCTGCTGCATCATTCGTGTCTAGTTTCTTAAATGATCTGGTTTGCAAGGCCTTAGATCCAAGAATGGCTTTAGGCATTGTGTAATGGTGGGAAACAGGAAGTGCAAATGGCACAAACTTCCTCTTCTTTCCCCTTCTCCATAAGTTTTTAAGTGGAACTTTCACACCTTTCGCTACAAGGAAATCCATGGGTTCCTGTTCTGATCTGACCAAGCTTGATTGGCCTCTTCAAGGCCTTCGGGTAACTGACCTAGATTACTAGGAGACTAGCTTTTTATGGTAAGAAGGAGAGTTTATTATAGGCAGCTAGTCATAATAAGTTGTTGTAGAAGAAGAGCTGATATTAACAAACTCCCACAAACAAGAATTAACATAGTCCAAAATTTGAAGAGCCAAGATCCAAAATTTGAAGAGCCAAGCCAGGTCTAATGTTGGCCAAGCCTCTGTTCCAGGTCTCATGTGAAGCTGTGTAAGAATGTAAGAACATAAGCTGCTGGATTGGACCCCTGGCCCACCTAGTCTAGCAGTCTGTTCTCTCAGTGGCCAACCAACTGCCCAAGGAAGCCCACTACTCTCCCAGCAGATGGCCTACAGGCAGTCACAAAACATCTAAAGGGTTGATATTCTATAATGGTGAGTGTGGTCAGAAAAAAGGTAAATGTGTATTTCTGGATGGGTAAAGTTCATCCCAGGCTTGATTTTCTGAACAGAAATAAGAGTATATTTCACAAAAACCTCAAGAGATTTGTAAACAAAGAAGCAATAAAGGGAACACTACTTGTCTGGAATGTGTTTGCTCCTTCTTCTAAAAGTCCAGGATCCATGCAATCTAGAATAGTCCATGATCTGTGCACTATGGTTCTGTTGAATAATCTTGATATACTTTTCTTTTTCTAAATAGCCAACTATGGTTAGTAGAATACTTCAGGTATTTTATTCTAAAAGTTTATGGTTCCAGTTCTAGAGTTCCATATCTCATATCTTCATTTTCTCCTGTGAAGAGAATGAGGTCTAAGAGATTCCTCAGACAGCAGATTGACAAGCTTTGTGATGAGTTGTCACCATCTTCCATCAGAGTAAGGGCACGTGAGGACTGCTCCATAAGTTTTTAAGTTTTCAATTGTTTAAGCATCTCAAACAATTTGAGGTAGCAATGTTATACTCACATAAAACCATAGGATAGTAGGAAAGAAGGTGCCAGGCACTTGTACTTCATGTTCCCCACATTGTAGTAATATCTAGAGTGGTGGGCAGTAAAGCATTTGGTCTGCATTTTAATGCAAACTTATTTGATTCTTGGAAATATTATAACCCATCCAGAGAATTCTTGTTCTTGAACCGATGATGATGATGATGATATCCTACTTATATAATGCCAAGGTGGTTCTAACATGGGTTTCATTCTGATACCATGACTATTTACCTAAGCTTTGAGGCTTTCTGGTCCATAACTAGATCTTTGATATTCCTAAATAAGTCTCACTTCTTAAACCAAAGCGTGAACCAAAGAACAAACATGTTGATATTTTTGTATTTGTTTCACAATATTTACAGACCACTTTAATCAATTAAGACTGAGTACTGAGTAACAACACAAGAATAAAGCAGAAGAATCCTGTAAAACACAACTGGTCCGAATTTTGTTCCACCATTGTACGAAGAAAAAATGCACCGTAAAATGCATGTACTGTGTAAATTGCTTTAAATACATATGTTATAAACATGTTTGTCAGAGGAAATTCAAATGGAAATGCTTAAGAATGTTTACATGCATCTCCAGAATTGAACTGAATGCTGAAAAAATAATCCTAAAGGTGGGGAAAACAAATAACCAAACTGAAATTGAAGATTTCTCCTTTCCTAGAATCATCCAGGATTATTATTCGCTCCTTTACCATGAAGGTGAGCAGAAATTGCTCTGATTACATTTGTATAATTGGTAATTCAAGCAAATGGATTCCATTTTATCCTCTACATTTATTTTTTACCTCCGTTCCTTAACTTTTATTGATTTTATTGATTTTTTTTTTTTACATTAATGCTTTTTTCCCACAAAAGGTGGAACATTTACATAGATAAATTTTCAGATTGTTCTCTTGAGAACATTGGATTCAATTAGATCACTCTGAAGTCTACTTTCCTGGGAGAAATTCCTTAATTTTCCTTAATAATGTACCTGTTGGAGTGAGACTGATGTTCCAGTTGCTCTGCAATTTTCTGCAGAAGTAATTATAAACTAGCTATGATACACTTTATAATAAACCACAAGTCTTAGGTATAGTGAAATGTTGGGCTCCAGAAAACCAGATTGTCCCAATGAGATTATAGGGCATGACACTGTTTTTACAAAAGAATGTTTCTGAGAAATGTCAGCAAATGTTCTCTGAGAAGCATTACCATCTTCTTTAATGCTATTTTATTCAAAATTATTTTATACAATTATATATATATATATATATATATATATATATATACACACACACACATACATACATACACACACACATATACATACACATATACATATACATATATATAGGCAGCTTGCACTAAGGCAAATCACACCAAAAAGTCACTCACAGGAGCAAAACTGAGCAACTTTATTATCACAATAACAGCAAAATGTCAAAGGTAAGATCAGTAACTTCTGATCTCTGGCTAACTTTGCTCTCCCCTTTCCACTTCTAATTCCAGGCCAAGAGACAAAAGAAATCTGCAGATCAAGAAAAATTCTGGCAACGGGTCATTGTGACACCAGAAGGAGACAGAATTTGCACACATACACACACACATCACCCCCCAGTGTTTGACTCCATTTTCTGAGATAGGTCCCTGATAAAGTGATTAGTGCCAAGATTTCTAGCTTATTTCTTACGGCAAGCCATTTCAGGAGATACACGTTAAATATAAAATTGGCCAGTGCTATGCAGTAGATCACCAATTAAGTCTCAGCAAAGACTCAGAGGTACATATAAATCACTCTTCTAGGAATTGCAGGTTCCATATGTATGTATCTCTTGGGGGAAAACAGGACCATACAGATGTGCAAGACTCTAGAGGACAGATGGAGCCCTAAAGAAATTCCAGTGTCTGGAATAACGCCTACAATTTTATTACATACATACATACATTCATTTCTTCTTTTGACCTTATGACTTTACAAATGCTATGAGGCTCTCATCTTCTCCCCCCTTTTTTTTTTCTTTGTGGTGATACTTTGGCAATAATGGCTGACATTCTCCAAGATGAACTATGGTTCTTTCAAGTACACTAAATGGAGCTTGCATCTCATCTAATCAATCAGCTGAGTTAATTAATTCAACTGCCTCCCCCTCCCCCCAAAAAATATCAAGAGGCATTTGTATAATTGAGAAGATTTGCATAATTTGTTCTACGAATTCTTTTCCTGCTATAATATATGAAAAACTGGGGGTTGCAGATTAATCTGGTATTCATACTACAAATCAGGAATCAGGAGCAGTCATTGTTTAGATCAAGACATTTACAAAGTGTTTTTCATAAAATCTTCTGCAATCACTCTGCGCGCAGCTGAGAGAATCCAAAATCAGTTCTTTCCTATTTCCTTAAGGAATATGTGCCACATTAATTAATGCAGTATTGCCTGAAAAATACCAAGGAGTTACTGTGAGTAATCCAGACATCTATACACATCTATTTAAATTTGTGATTCTGGAGATTCTCTACACATTCCAAACAGCTATAGTTTTGGCTAAGCTTATCAGCAACATCAGCCTGCCTAAAGAATGTATTTCTCTGGAAATCTTCCAAAAAGCTGTTTCTGTTGTGATCTAGTTGATTTCACACCCAACTCTGCTGAAATGAGAGTTCCATCCTTTCTTTAAATGGGTTTCTGAAAGTAATAAAGACATGTTGGTTCCTTTTAAGCTGGCTTGTAATTACACCTTGCAACCATATGTTGACCTGGTTTCTCTCAAGCTTCCTTTATGACTATGGTTTTATTATTTCAATTTCAAGTTGCTTTTTTTTTTTTTTTGTTAATGACTTCTGGCCAATCTGGAGACGTATTTTCTCCATTAAACAAGACAACAATCTTTTCTAATTTAAGTTTACATGCTCACTTCAGTTAACTCATGATCTCTTCATTGTTTTCATAGCAATTGCTGCTGTAATTGTCTTCCCAAACCTATTCACTTTCAGCCATAATACAAATCTTCCTGATGGGTTGCAGAGGCCTGAGGATCAGCAGCTAGGTCTTGGATGCTTATCGAACAGACAGTTAAGTATTATAGCATCAGATTGGTGCTGGGTAATTCAGACATGGATAACAGTAGAGAAGAAAGTGAAGGTGCCAAGTTTCCTGCTCTTGGGGTCTCTTGTAGATAGTAGAATCTGCTGAACTAGGAAGAAACATGAGCATATCGGACAGCTTTATAAGGAATCTAGTTGAATGCAGTCTACTCTGAGTCACAGTGGCTTTCCATAGTCTTAGGTAGGCTCTATAACCCCCCTTATTTGGGGTTCTAAGGCAGGGACGCGGTGGCGCTGCGGGTTAAACCGCTGAGCTGTCGATCGGAAGGTCGGCGGTTCGAAACCGCGCGGCGGGGTGAGCTCCCGTTATTAATCCCAGCTCCTGCTCACCTAGCAGTTCGAAAACATGCAAATGTGAGTAGATCAATAGGTACCGCTTCGGCGGGAAGGTAACAGCATTCCGTGTCATCATGCTGGCCACATGACCCGGAAGTGTCCTATGGACAATGTCGGCTCCAAGGCTTAGAAACGGAGATGAGCACCGCCCCCTAGAGTCGGATTCGACTGGACTTTACGTCAAGGGAAACCTTTACCTTTACTTAAGGCAGGGATAGGCCAGTAGCACATTTCAACTATTTCTTTATTTATGACTGTGCTTTTAGCCCAATTTTTCTCTTGAGATCAGAAGGCAGATCATTTTATCAGCTCAACAACAAACCTGTGAGATACGTTGAGCTGATGGTGGCTGGCCGGTGACACCTCCTGAACTACATGGCTGAATGGGGAATTGAATCTTGGTATCTCAGGCCCAATTCCAACATCTTAATCATGCCCACTAAAGCTACTAAAAGTAGTTTGAAAAATGTGCTGCCCTGGCCAGGGAAAGGTTGCCATCTAGGCCCTAGGCTCTGAATATCCAGGTTTTATGGTCTCTGCTTCTGAGCTACCATCCTGGTTTCTTTCACTGTTATACATTTTTCATTAAATTGCTTGAAAGCTCTCTTGTTCACCCTTTTCAAGGCTGAGGAACCTGGGCTATGGGAAAATAAAAATCATCCTGGTCCCCCCAAGCTTTCTCTTAGTAACAAATGCAATTGTGTAAATCATTCAGAGAGGACATCCTGGCAGAAGTGACTTCTGTGCATGTGAAGAAGCTCATAGGGTGGGAAAAGGCCAAAAGAAGGTTTGGCTGCACGAAACCTGCCAGGACCCAGAGCTCCCTTGATGCTCCCAGAAAAAGTCACTTTGCAATCACTCTCCAAATGCTTTCCATATTACTATGTGGAATGACATCAGATGACATCAATGGAACATTTTTGAATGTTCTTGCTTCCTCCAGCACTGTTCCAGTCTGACTAGTCTTATTGTATTTCCTACCCTTCATTTCACTTATGATAGGTTACCTTTCTCCTTGGTATGGACTTTGCTTTCAGCAGTTTCCTTTTAAATACATTAAACAGTTGAATCTTATAGGGATGCAAGAGAAGTTGGACTTGTTGGACATGTTTCCACAAGTACATTAAATACCCACGGGCCTTCTATAAGTGAAGACCCAGCATCCCTTCTTATTATAATGTACTACAAGAGTAGAAATAGAGAGTAACATTAGTCAAGTGTGAATATGGACAGCAAGATGATGATGATGATGATGATGATGATGATGATGATGATGATTTCCTGGTGTGCTACTCTGTATTGTGAGCTCGTGTTCAGAGATGCACATGTCAGACTCAGTGTGTAAAACTGATAATGATTATTTCCAAACATGATTCTCACAGACCTCTCTTTTGCAAGACTGAGATGATAGGATTGGGTTATAAGAACTCCAGCAACTGAACTATTCCCTATTTAGAACCAACATATTCCATGGTCCAATAAGATGGAGGTTCTTGGGTATTTGTCTAACAGCCTTCCTGTGAAGACAGGGTGTTTTTCACAGATAACAGAGAAGTTTGCAGCCAACTATTTACATAATGGTCTCCTAAAACTTCATTACTCTTTATCACTTTATCACTCCATGTATGCTCAACTTTCAGGCATGTTCTAATAAAGCACATGCTTGACTAACAGATGATACCCTCCTGTCTGGGATGGTCATCCTCTTCCACCAACCATGAAGCTTTCGGAGAAGTGAAAACTCTAAAAAGTAAACATATACTGTATATTCCTATGTTTGGGTTGCTTAATCACTTCTAGGTACAGTTTGGGTCTCTTTTTATGGAGAATGCACAAAGTTCCCACTAGATGTATTTTAATTTTCCAGGTGATGTGGATGGTCCAAATAATTTTGATCAGTGTGAGAAAATGAGTTGGTTAATGAATAACTATTTATTTGTTATTTGTTACACAGAGGTTTTCAGATGGGATAGCTCCTTATTTCCAAAATTTTCTTATTTCCAGCATCATGAATACATCTAAAGAGCTTCAAGTTGGGAAATGCTCAGAAATAGTGATTGGAGAGAAATTGTCCCCCATGCACCACTACAGCCCAGAATGTTGGTGACAACTCCATTCTAATACCCCTTCCTCCTCCCTCCAGGTCAGGTGACTAGGGTGGAGTTATTATTACAGAATGAGAAAGAATTCCAGATGCCATATTCTGCAGACTTTTCCTATCTTGATAGAGTATAATGTGCCTTCCTCGTCATATTGCAATATGTGGTCCTCCAGATCTATATGTACAAGGAGGAGGGTGCTTGAATTTCTGCCCCAAAGTCCTCCCCTGATGACATCATTGAATCAAGTACAATAACACATTGAATATAACTTGTAGTTTCTTCAGGATGCAGACAAAGTTTCAAGCAAGACTTAACATTGTTTATTAGGAGGAAGAATGTCATTGGGAGGGAATCAAGAAGACCCATGATGCCATTTCTAGTGTATCCATTCATTCTGTAAAAGAGTTTGGGACTCTACTGTCTGTCTACTTGCCCATCAGAAAGATAACTCTCCAAAGACTAAACAGAATGGGACAAAAATTGAGTTGGGGAGAAGCTGGCAGAGAAATGCCATGTTCAGAAGGAATGGGATCCAAGTGGGGGCTACAAAGAAAAACATACCAGGGAAAGTTTTCCAAATTCATCCCTATGGGAGAGGCAAGTGGGGAGTGACTCCTAATACTGCTGACTGCTCCATTCTAAGCCCCTCCTCCTCCTCCTCCTCCTCCTCCTCTCTCTTGGTCATGTGACCCGGAGTGGAATATATGCAGCCTGTCCTGTGCTTCCCACACACATATCCACAGACCAAACACACTGCCAGAAAAAAATGCAGAAATATCCTATGGCCCATGCTAACAAAGGGGATGGAAAGAATTCCAGAATCCATGCTCTGCATGTTTTTCCTGCCAAATTTAAGGTGCCTTCCATTTTGTGATTTCACTTCTGTGGAGCAGGAACTAGTGAGGTCTCTAGTTAGAGAAAGGGGAGAGAGCTTGTGCTTTTGCAAAAGTCACTGAACTGCAGCTGCAGCATCCCTGACCAATGGCCACTCAGACAGGGCTGACAGGAGTCGCACCTCAGTAACATTTGGAAGGCTCCAAGCCAATCATCCCTACATTACAGTGGGCCACCTAGGTTCATATGCCTCTTCAGTCATTAAGCTCATGGGAAGATTTTCAGCCAGTTCTCCTCTCAGCCTAACCTACCTCACCGGGGTGTTGTGAAGACAAATTAGAGGTGGAAGGATTATGGACCCTACCTTAAGGTTCTTTGCGTTCTAGCCACTGTTTTTTTTCCCAGAACAAAACTTCAGAATTCTAGAACAGCCTAATATTTTGGGCAATGGAGACCAGGAGAATTATACCCACCACCATCACCACCACACATATATCCAAAAGCTCACCACCAGAGTCCATTAATATGAATGAAAAAAGAACGACCCTCTGCGACATTTCTGAAGAATTTGGGAGGTTGTCTCAAAATTGAGCCACAAGCTGGGGAAGAAGGGTCCCTGCAGGATAGGGTAAAAAAGGTCAAGATGGCAGCCACAATAATGAGATCACAACAAGCTCCTTACAGGCAGAGCTCTGATTGCACCATCATGACCATCATCTTGATTTTTTTTGACTATAGCCAGCTAAGGACAGTAGTTGTCAGGGCCAGGCACAACCTCCTTCCCTCTGCACTTTTGTAGAGTAGGTATTTTGGCTACGTGCACTTGCCCCTGTGGATCCAGGGAGATAGAAACAATTCATCCAGTACTACTACATTGTAACTTCTCCAGGGATATTTGGAATAATTGTATCTTACTCCTGCTGTGTCAATACCCAGGAAGAACTGATAATTATTATATGAACCTCCTTCTCTCAGGTATAAAATTATCTATCATCTGTATGGTAGCTCAATTTTGTGTTGCCACACTGGAAGTGAGGCAACAGTTGATGCAAATCTGAACACTGTAATTTTTCATTTTTAATTATGCCTTTATGTAATTTATTAATCATTGATCAAAATAAGATTTTGATGGTGTCTCAGGCAGGAGGCACCATCTAGGTCATTCCTGAATGCAGGGTTGAACCTAGTATTGGATGGAAGAGCATAGGCATCCATTTGGTCATCAGGAGCCAAACTCAACTCAAGACTCTTTTATTCAAAATTGAATTGCAATGGAGGCCTCAAGTTTTGCACACCCACACCCACACACACAATTTTTGCACAGATGTTCTCACCTTTTCCATGTTTTTTTGTCCTTAAAAAAAATCTAGAAAAATGCTATTTTGAGCAGCATAACCCAAACTGGACTGTTTTGTTGTTGTTAACCTTGTCAATGTTACTTAATCACAGAAGATACCCCACATGAAACAGGAACACAGGAAAACCAATAGCTGATAAAACATGTCAGGAAAGACATATCTTTTTTAGGAAGTACATTATGTAGCTGAGTCCCAAAGCTCAAGAGTTTATAGCGTTCAGATCCCAACTTCTTGGAGGAATAAATTGTCCAGGATTTAGCAATCTGTATTTCTGGCAACAGCAGTCAGCTCCATTAACTAAAAATGTCTCAAGAAGCTGGAAATCGAGGGATTAAGCCTGGCCTGGAGGTTCATGCAAAAAGAATGTGACAAAATAAAGCAGAAAGAACTCAGAACTCTATACAAACTTGTCTATAATCCTAACTCGTCTATTACACACATCTATAATCTAATTCACCTACTAACTCATCACTAACCCTAACTCATCTATTCCTACACTGACCTAATGACTTGGAAGGAAATGCAGGTAATGCAAGAGAAATACAAGGTTGGAGCTGTGAGCAACTTTCCTCAGAAATTTTACCTGGATTGTGGTAGTGACAAGGCATTTACTCATACAGGTAGTCCTTGTTTCACAACTGTTTGTTTACTGATGGTTCAGACTTATGATGGTGCTGAAAAAACAGACTTATGACCAGTCCTTGCACATAGACTGTTGCAGCGTCCCCATGGTCATGTGATCCGGAATTGGGTGCTTGGCAACCGGTTTGCATTTACGACTGTCACAGTGTCCCATGGTCAAGTGATCACAATTTTTGACATTCATGGCTTGCTTCTGGCAAGCAAAATCAATGGGGAACCATGTGATTTGCTTAACAGCCATGTGGTTCACTTAACAACTGCCTCAAAAATGGTGATAAAACTAGGTTGAATTTCCTTAATGACCGCTTTGCTTAGCAACCTAAATTCTGGTCCCAATTGTGGTCATTAAGTGAGGACTATCTGTATCAGTCTGCACAGCAGCCACACAATGATAGCTGAGAGCAACACAAGCTACAGGGCTTTTTCATTGGTGACTTCTTGTTTGTTGAATTCCCTCAGCAAGAAAAGTTGTCAAATGCTTTTGTTTTTGTTATTTAGATTGATGGTAGCTAGCCCACTCCAAAGACTTGTTTTAACTCCCAATATAATTATGTGCAAGTAGGAATCCTATCTCAGTGATGTACAGTAGATTGGGGAAAATTAATTTCAAGGAAGGTAGTAGTATAGAGATACAATAACTGGTATCTCAGCAGCTTAACTCAGTGGCTGAACTGAACCATTATCTGTGTTCAGACGATGAAATATTTTGCAGGCCTCGAGGAACACCTGCCCATTCAGGTTCAAATGTAGGCCAGAAGTTACAAAATTACTATATTCGTTTCATGGGTAGGCCTGCATATATGCATTAACGGTGTTCCTAAACTAAAAATAAAGAATGGAACTTACCTCTTGAATGTGAAGTTGCCTGAATTTGAAATGTTTTTTTAAATAAATTGTGATCTTCCAAGGAACCCCTAGCGACCTCTCACAGAACCAGAGGGTGCCACAGAACACTGGTTGAGAAACCCTGACTTAGTGGATCCTGACAGATTACCCCAAGGTAATGCATTAATACCTTAATGGGAGGGGGAAAAAATCACTACCTTGAAGGGTATCATAATTATTAATTCTGATGAATTCAAAAAGTATATCTGTTTTAAACTGTGATTTATTAATTTTTAAGTCAAATTTCAATTATCTAATTTTTAAAAATGGACCATTGCACTATTAAACTGTTATTTGCAGAAATCCTGCTTCTATTCAAAGGACCATGATAAATTTCAAGAGGAAGTTCCAGATTTGGTAAGAATACAGCTGTTTCTTTTAGATGGAAAAACATTGAAGACTGAAAAACTGATCCTGCATTTTTTCCATTTAGGTTATCAATCAAGCAGAAAGGATGAGCAGCTTCTCAGGTTCTTTAGGGTAATACAGTTCTCATTCTACAGTAATTACAGGTTAGTGCTTTGTAATACAAATTATTGAAAATACCTTCTCCAACCAGTCCTTCGAATGGGATTTAGAAGTCATTAAGTTTAGGCCTCTCTAGGGCCACATGAAGATTTGATTCAGAGATTCAATAAAAAAGCAATTCCACAGCCTTTCCACCTGTGTAGAAGTATTTTTTTTTCCTGTACTGAAAAAAAATATTCAAATTAAAATATGTTTATTCAGATTAATTCAGATCAACATGAATTGGCTATTCGAACCATTCAATTGGGGTGATTTGCATACCCCTGCTGCTCGGTAATGGAAATTACTGAATGACAAAGGCTGAACGAGAACCAGCATCCATGTGGAATGAGTTAAAGAATGGATATCATAGGATTGTTGTTGTGAGGAAAAATTGGAGGAGGGAACCTACCCCATCTTGGTCACCTAAAAGGAAGATGGGATATAAATCTAGAAGACAAATAAATACTGTCTAATAACTAGACTGAGAAATACAGATAATGTGTCCACTCTATAAACCTGGTATCATATATTTATGATAAACTGCTTCTTACTTGTTTAATGAGTTGTGGCAAAGTAGTGGTGGTGGATTCTTAAATAAAACTTAAAAAGTTATGTTTTCCATTTGTTTGTTAGCATTTGTAAACTGAACTGGAAGTGCAGTAAATTCTCTGAGAATAAGTAAATCACAATGTGATTTCCCATTTTAAAGAAGGCTGTCCAATTTTTGCGGGCCAAGGCAACACTTGACTTTTGAGAATTATGGCAACAGGAAGCTGTTCTCCAGAAAAGTAGTTGATGGGATCAGGATAAAAACTACATTTGATTTGATTTCATGTGCATTAACAATTAATTCAAAATTAAATGTGCTTTCTCTCTGGTTTTCATTACAATTTAATTACATTTAAAGATCTCTAGGGATCAAACCCAAGGTTTTAGGTTTGTGTCTATTGTCTTGATTATTGTTGTTGTTGTTATTATTGCTCCAAATTAATTTTCCAGAACAAATATGCTGAATTCAGTGTTTACAGTGAGCAATCATATCTATTCGCCTGGTCTGGGCTGCAGCATTCCATTGCCTTGAAGCAAACAATGTGCAGGCTGAACTCCAAGTGACCCACTTGTTTCTGCTAATCACTGGCTGATTACTAGCTAATCAGTGTCTTGTTTAGAGCAGAGAAGCCAAAAACACTTTGGACTGGGCTGCCTTTGGGAAGCAGGACACATTTTTGCAATTTTCATTAACATGCTGCAATTATACTGAAACTACACAAAGGAAATGCAAGGCTGAAATCAAAGGCAAATTGTAAACCTTGGAGCTGTAAAGGGATTCTGGACATGCATTAGAATGACTATAAATCGCCCAGACTTTTTTTCTTCTATGTATTTGGAATTCCAGACAATCTTAACTGTCCTGGAGGCTGTATTTGCTCTTTAAATTCAACTGTAGCCTTCATATCAATCTCTTCTCCAGATGTTTGGGATTACCAGTCCCATCACCCATGAACATTGGACATGCAGGCAAAGCCAGGTTAGAGTCCAGCTGGGTTGGGGAAGGCAAGCTATAGGTGTAAAACAACACATGAACATGCCAAGACTTATGGTCAACATCTGACAAATTTTTCATTATCCAGTGACTTCTGAAGTTAGTTAGATGGTGACATCCCAAATGTAGAATGTCTCTTCCCATGATGCTCAGATTACAGTGGAACAAATTACAGGTGATATCCTATTATATTTACAGCCAGATTTTACCTTCCTCCCTAACTGTTTCTGCTCTTTTCCTTTATCATCCTCATTCTCATCCAAGGCCCAGGTCCTCTATCTTGTCATCAAACTACCTTCCATCTGTGTGGATATTATTGCTTTCAATTATTTTTACTCTGCACTTTTCCTATGGTCCTGCATCATTTTCACAGCTAATAACAGTGAACCTCACAGTTTTCATGGCTACTTAAGAGTATTGACTGTAAAAGTCTATGCCATAGGAAATACTAAACATTAAAGACCATGAGGCTCTGCTTGGACTGTCATTGGCTTTACCTCTGGAAAGCGGACTTTATGTTGAGAACTTATAAGCTGGAGGGTGGGGTTATTAATATTTCAGTATGTGCACCGTATGCAAATTGTAAAATTTAAAACACTCACGATTTACCTTCAATTTCTACACTCTGTGATTATAACTGATTTTTGGTTTATGCCTTTATTTATTCCACTGTGATTTCCAATTTTCCTGAATGCACTACACAGACACATCAGCATCTAGGTGCAGGATGCATTTTTGATCTGTCTATGATTAGGTTGAGAATGTCCAGGGTTAATAGAACAGAAGGCACCAAAGAGTAAATATGTGCAGGTCTTAATAGGAACTTGATTTTCAGACTCTGGAACATGGTATCAAGTTATAAAGCCAAGCGTCTTTAAAGTCAGATCCATGTTGATCTTAGCCACCCTTCATATCATCTAGATCACTATTTCTCAACCTTGGCAACTTTAAGTTGGGTGGACTTCAACTCCCAGAATCTGGGAGTTGAAGTCCACCCATCTTAAAGTTGTTGAGGTTGAGCAACAGTGATCTATACAATGGCCTAAATTCAAGTTCAAGGAGATTAAATACATCTTGGTTCTGACCTTGACCCCACACATCTCAGCCCTGGCCATGGAATAGCTTCAGATAGAGCATTGTCTTTGCAAAGATTATAAAATGCTCTACGTACTCTCACTTGAAACCAAGTTGTTGTGCAGAATGTGGGCAATCTTAGCAATCCAAATTCTACTGGTGCCCAAATCCATGGAAGTCCATGCACACAGGCTTCTTGTCCTTTGGGCTAAAATCAGTTGGAGCATCTGTGCACATTTCTTGCATACCTTTTCCTTTTATAAATGTCATGTACAGTGTAGGTTGATTCAGAAGGCAAGGGCAAGCCACACAGTCCACTATGTCCATACATTTAGACCTCCATGGAGGGAGCAACAAGAAAAATGGAATTAGATCTAAATCCCAGCCCTGGTGAGTGAGGATTCCATCTGAATTAGGTCTGGGAAGGTGGATACCTAATACTCCATTCTGGCCATAGGCAAGAATAGCAGGGGAGATAAACACAATAGAGCAAAGAAAAGTGAGATAAGTAGAGAGGAGCTAGAGGAAAAAGGAGTATCCATCACCCTTTTGCCTCTGTCCAAGATATAGCTTTCCTACAATTCCCAAAGAATAGGTGGAAGTGACTTAAGGAAACTTGCCTTGACCTTTTATATCTGCACAGACATGGGACTATCAAGAGAATACATACACTATAGCACTCCACTATTAGACAATGAGAGTTTACTGAATATTGAATGTCCTGCCAGTTGTTTACAGGACAGCTTTCTCAAAAACACTCTCACACCCAAGAGTTGCAAGGAAAAGGCACAATCTTAATTCCGGTCAATATATACATTTACATATAGCTCTACGTAGTCAAGGGTTATTGCCTCAAATACATTTGTCGGACTTCCATAGCTGTTCAGCCATTCGACTTTTGCTTAAATATATTTGTTTGTAGGGTGTTGTGTTTCCTTTTGCTTTGCTAGATGTGTATCTTGTCTCTCTTCCTGGAGCTCAAGGTAATAGTTACTCCCTCCTACTCCTCCACTATACCAAAAATCCTGCAAGATAGGTTGGGCTGAGGAATAGAGACTAGCCCAGAGTCACCGAGGGAGTTGTGGTGGCTGAGTGGGAATTGAACCAGAGTTTTTGCCCTCAGGAGGAAAGTATATCTGATCAATTATCAAGAGGTCATAGGAACAAAAGGCAAGTCAGGTGACCTCAGAAAGAGGTACATATCTTTTTTTTATTATTGTTCAGTTTAGCCACAACAGATTTTGGAAATGTTGTAGAGATCCCTTTCCAAGTATTGAAGTAAGCAAGATTTGAAGGACCAACAAAATGTCCCAGTTGCAGGGAAGAGTCCAATTCCATGAAAGAATTGTGCACATAACCATTCATTTATCCAGTTATTCATTCAATTTATATGGCTGCCCATCTCAAACATATAACTTCCCATCAACAGGGTCAGTAACTTAATTCTCTGGAAGAAAGGAGGCATTTTGATTAAAATATACAAGTTTCCCCTTAAGAACCTTACAGTTCTATTCCAAACATGCTTTCTATTTAGCCCTTTAAAAGATACCTCTGGGACAGGACTCTGGGCAGATTTCTAGGGCCACGCTCAGTGGAATGAGCAGGCCATACCGCCAAATGCAACCAAATAGTTTGCCACATTTTGGAGAAAGTAAGGAACAGAATATTCTTGTGTGGTGGGAGAAATGGCCAGGTCTCTAAGTCCAGAGTTAGAGTCTAACATTAATTCCAGTACCAAAAGGTAAGGAACTTTCTCTCTTTCTCCCATTCCTAGTATTAAACAGGCCTGCTTAGATAACTCAAACTATAGATGGGGACCCTTTCCTTAATATATTATACTGCAGGTTTTGAGGGGGTGGCCAGTCACAGCCTGACATCATGATACTGGGTAGGGTTGAATCATTTGGCTTCTCTGCTGCCACTTTTGATAGGTCAAGTTAAGCCTCCCAGAGGCTTCACCACCTACTTTATGTTTTGTTTTGTAAAAAGAAAAACAAATAAGATTATGAAATGCCACCAAATTCCAGTGGTACAAGAAGGGGCCTGAGGGAAGGGGACAACAGGCAATCCACCCTTTAAGAACTTCAGAAAGTAGGTCTCCGCCCCTGCTGCCACCACCAGTTCCACCATTATGCCATTTGGCCCAACCCTGGAAACCTTCTCTGAAATCACACTGTCTGCCATCCTTCTGTCACGGCTGATGGTTAACCACCTGACTATTACTCAGGGTATGGAACTCAACAAGAGAAGAGTAAATAAGCAGGAAGTTTTGATCAGTCCTGAGATGAGGAGACTGGATGTCTATAGCATGAGGATTCATTTGACAAGAACACACACACTCACCCTGGAGCTGCAAATTAAAATAAAGCAGCCAAAAAAGCCTCTTTTCCAAATGGCATCTCTTCCCCAGTCCCCAGCCCCAGATCTAAGGCACTCAGTACACACAAATTTGTGATTATCTGCAGTTATTATCTAAAATTAACTGTGGTTTCCTAATGAAAAACATTAAAAGGAGGATCAGATAAGAATGGGGCCTACGTATAATACTTCTACAGGAAGAAAAAAAAAAGAATAAACTGTCTGATGCTCTAAATGAGACCAATGTGTAGTGCATAACACAATCACTGGTTGGAGTTCATTTGCTTTATTGGTAACATATAAAAGGATGTTTTATCATGTCCGTCAATGGTTAGCAGAAGTTAATAAACTCCAGGAAGACACTCTCCATGTTTTACCACCATCTTTGTAAACAGCATCATCCTTTGGTGATGTTATTGCAAGCACATTCCTAAAGCATTTTTGCAGACACATAGTGTTCTGAGAATTCTGGGGGGAGGCTGAGAGTGAGCGAGCTGGATAGAGATCAGAATCTTGAAGGCACCACAATTCCTAACATTAGCATAGTTGATATGGAGGCAGTAAGAGGCTTTGGGATTGAAAGTAGCCTTGAATGTAGATAGAGGTAGGACTGTGATTCATAGAACTTCCAAGCACCACCTGCTGAGAATTCTAGGAGCACAACTCATCTGGAAGGCACCAAGTTGGGGAAGGTTGACCTAATCCACTATAAAATCAGCAGGGAGCATTTCAGCTGTCTTGGCATATCCCATTAGCATCATCACCCTGCACACCAGTTGGATATTATTATTTGTCAGTTGCTGCTCCATAGGTAATTGTGACATTTGTTCTGGTATGTTTTATTAACTCTCTGCCATGTTAGGTCATCCTGTTTGTCATGCTGTTATTATCATTCATTTCACTCTTTTATTGATTTTAATTATTTTATACACCTTGGGCATTTTCTGGAAAAAAAGAGGAATGAATTGTGTTTATTAATAATAATTATTATTTACATAGAAACAACTGCAGTAATAACTAAGCAAAGACATATGGCTGTGCTCAAGACTTTAGAGCAGCTTCCCACCCATACCCCAAGCTTGATCTTTACAAATAATTTCTCATCTGGAAACTCTCTAGTGTTTAAATGGATGAAAAGAGCTTCTGTTTTTTCTCCTTGAGGCATTCCAGAATGTATGTGTGTTCATACACAGAGGTCATGCGTATTCTTCTTCTAAACTGTAGCTAGCATGACCTGGATGTGATTCAGCAAGGAGCCACATCCCATCTTTCTGGATGAAGAAGTCAGCGGAGATCCAGGGAGCTTGGATGGTGGAACATGGAAGAAGCAAAGGGACACAGCAAGAAGATGGCATTGTGAGCCAGTAGCACATGGCCAATAATCCTATCATTGACTGATGGCATGCTACATGGGGTGGCAATGTTTCCACTTTGGTCTAGCACTGAGAAGGACCTTGGTAATTATAACTGATAACTAGTCTTGGACTCAGCCATTCTTTCCTTTGCAACCATTTTCAAACAATACTGAATTGTAGTCAATGTTAAGAATGACTTATTTAAATAAATCATATTCATAACCCTGATACAGAGCTGGCTTATTTCAAGCACACCTTATCTGATGTTAACCACAACTCAGCAGGTTGGATAAAATATTCAAATTCATTGGAAGCACAAAATGGAAGCCACAAACAGAAGCCAATCCTTCTGAATTGTTCCTTGAGCCACATCAAAGGAGGAAGAAGCACAACAACCTATGGGATGCTGCAAATCATTCGCATTGTTCTGAATGATGTTTTAGTGTGACATTTGGATGGGCTGACAATGGCTGGGTTCAGAAATGTAGTTAAGCCTTATTTTCTTAATCACAGTTTGCTTAATATTGTTCAATTCACACTACACATTCAACCATAAATGATGTGTCATAGGATACAACGTTCACACAGAAAATTAAGCCAAACCATATGATAGTATAATGTGTTAAATGAACTATGGATTTCTGGGTAATTTTCTCCACCCTACAATCTGAAAAATAGTTCAGATGGAAATAAGGGGAATTGTGAGGAGAGTAAGACAAGTGTAATTCTGGGAAAGTTAAGCTGAACGTTGGCCTTTGTTTGGTAGCAAAGGTAGTTAGATATAAAAAGATAAAAAGAATCAACATAAGGCTTAGCAAAATATAGATATAACACCATCAGCCATAAACTGTTAAAGAAATGTCCTGTCATAAGAAGTAAGAGATTTTTTAAATATTCACTGAACTTGGTTTTACCCTGTTCCTCCTGAGATGTTCTTAATACTTCTACTGCTTCTATTTTTTTAAGTTTTAAAATTTCTTTTAATATTTTAATTGCTTTTATTCACTTAGACAACCTGATGTGCATGGTTCCTGTGCATGGATGTACTGTATATATGAATGTGTGTGCATGATGCTCTTTTAAATCTCCTTTTGTAGAACAAAAGGCATCATTTGCCATCAACCCAGCAGGGCTAATCAATGACAGGTGTTATTAAAAGTCCAGCTGAATGTCCCCCCAGAGCACTGTGGGAAATTAAAATGTACATCCACAGACCTAGCCCCTGGACTGTTTTATAGGTTGTATTGGAAACCTTTATTTATCAACCTTTATCAACGATTTCAAGGGGGTTTACAGATATTAAAAGCAACTGATTTTCCTGCTGGGGGCCATCACTGCAATATCCCCCATCTGGTAAACTTCTTAAGGCCTTTAACTTTGAGAGATTCTGATGTAATAGGGCCCTCTTGCTTGGCAGAAAGCTGTCCCCTTCGGATATGTGGATAGTTGGAACTGTTGGCTTGTCTGAAGGAGAGAAAGTGGTGGGTGGCTTCCAAATTAATCTCTGTTAACTGTTACATACATCACACTAAGCCATAGGTTTCTGTGGTTCTGGTTTAGTGTGATGTGTGAAGCTAGTCTTTGTGGTTTGCAAACTGTGGTTTATGGCTTAGCATGGTATGTGGCTAAAACAATGTGTGAAATCAGCCAGTGGTTCCATTTTAAAAACACGTTGACCAAATGTTCTTCTTTATGCTTTTCTGTTTTTCAGTTGTAAATGTGGCCTTTTTCCTTCCAAGGCCCATCATAAGTATTTCTCTTTTTCTTTTTTGCAGACCAGCATCACACCACAGTTCCTATCCTTGACCATTATTGCAATGCTTGAAGAGCTAAAGAAAAAAAAAGTGCTCCATTCAGACTTAGAGCCAGCTCTCAACACAGCAGCAGGTAAGAATTAAACCTGGTTTACTTAAAGAAGGAAGGATATATTTTTGGGACAATGTTGAAGGTAGGAGAGTTTCTTTCTTACACTGCCCATTACTTACAGACTAAGTAATTTTGACTAACCATAACTTTGTCATTATGGTTCTGTCAACCAGCCCTATGAAAAAAGTGAAGATCACATTCCTATCATTTTTTTTAATCATGATAGGAATGGAAAATTGAATGTATTTATTTCTGGCTCAACTAGAGCCTAAGCTTCTACAAAGCTAATATTTCCTTTTGCAGAATTTTGCAGTTTCCCCATTGGAGGCAGATCTTGTCTCTTCACAGCTCCTGAACTTCTTATCCTTCAAGGGGAATGGTAGCTTGACAGCTTTGCACCTCTCCCTTCTCTGCCTGCAGTTGCCCATGCATCTGTGTGAGCAGGGATTAAATTGATGAGAGTTTTTTCAGTTTTCCTTTTCAGTGGGGACAAGCTAGGCTTGTAAAGAGTCAGGATATTTGATTGTGCCCTTCTTTTATTCTCTCTGATGCTGACTAAGGGTATAGGGATTTGTAGCCTTTCTGGACAAGGTATTTCCTGTCCTATTTCTTGTCATGTCAAGTTGGCCAAAGTGAAGGTGATGATGATTTCCTTTCAAGCCACAAATGTAAAAGAGGTTGCTAATATTCTACTTCCTTTTTACTCCATAAAGGCTGGTTATGTACGGCCCTCCATAATCCACTGGGGGAAGTGGTCTGATTTGGAGATCACCCTGTTGATCTCAACAGCAAGAACAGGGTCAACTCAGCAAGGGTCAGCTTTGTGGATTCAGGCAGAAAATGTTTTTAGTCAATAGTGCTGCAACTCTAGGTAACATAGCAAGACATGGAGAGAGATAAGCAAGAAATGGAAAGGTTGCTCTTAAAGTATTTGGAGTGTGGTCATTGGAAATGTTAGGAAATAGCTAGAGAAACTACATCTTGGAGTCCCTGAAGCATTTTGTATATCTGATCACATCTTTGTTTTTCATTTTTATAGAACAACTTTTAACTTTTTTTTTTTTTTTTTAGTTTCCACTTGAGAAATGTTTTCCCAGCTGTTGGAACTAATTAGCCGACACAAGGAATGGCTTTGTTAAATTTTCCTCTGGATAGGAGCAAAGTGATTTCATCCAATTCTTATTTATTTTTTACACAACTCTGCCGGGCGGTGTGCTGCACACAGAGCAGTTTATTTATATTGCTTTATCTCACACCTGTTTGGATCCTGGCTGTTTTATGGTATTTAAGCGTACTGTTTCTTGCCAATTGCTTTATCTCCACTGTTCCCTGTATTTGCCATAAATGTTTCTTGTTAGCGATAGAGGAAACTCCAGTTGCTCTATGGATACAATTAGCAAGGACAAAAATAATGTAATTGTTAGTTACATCCAGCATATTATCACTGAAGACCTATAAAACAGTTTTTCAAAACACTGGAGGGACTATTTGACTTCTGGAAAAGCAGTAATATGTATGAGGAACAGTTGTTCTTTCGGGGGGAGGCTGCTTTCAAATTGTGGGGGGGAAGCTTGATTTGTTTTTTATGTCCTATTTTTTGGACTATTGACATCTCAGGTTTGGTCTTACCTGTGCAACAAAATGGTATAGAATTTTCAGGAGCTGAAAAAATGGGCTCTGCAGCAGTCTGCATTTTTAGTTCTCCCTACAAATAGAAAATGAACGTATCAGGGAGAAAAAAGAAATGGGTTTGACTTTTGACTCCTCTTTTGGTTTTTCATTTGTTCCCATCAGTCTGTTATAGAAATAAGACAAAAGTTATTAAGGTGTTAGGAACCAAGGGAAGGTGCTTCAAGTTTACATCACCAATATGGTGGCTTGCCAGAGGAAGAAGCTGTTGGACTGAATTTCTGCTGCACTTGAGTAGCATCAGAGGGCTGATTTCAGTCTCCAGTTAAGTCACCATGAAATGAAAAGAAGGAGGCATCAAGATTCCACTCAGCCCTATAAAGGTTCAGATCTTCACTTGATTTCACAGTTTGAGCAGCTTGTGGTTTATCTAATGAGCTGCATCAACTGGTGATTTAGGCGTAAGGCTATCTAACTCATTTACTAAGTTAATGTGCAGTTTGCCTGAGGATCCTGCTCTTCCAGCGTTGGTCATTGATAGAGATGTATATACATGTCTGCATGTATTTATGTGTTAGAGAGTCACTCCTAGTCAGATCTGGCATCATGCTTGCTATGCTTGGTGCCCAATTCTCTAATTAATTTTAGGCATTGCATTTGAGGCAATGTACATGGCAAGCTGATTAATTCCCCTTCTCTTTTATTAATACTAATGTTTACCTTCTACAAGAGCAGATGCTCATTCCATCCTTGCTCTACTCTCTTTATAAGCCTTCCAAGGAAGCAAAAGTTCTTAAGAATGGACAAGTACCATAGTAAAGTCAAATGGCAGTATGGACTGCCAGAAAAGCTAGTTGGCTTATTGGCTAATCAGTTGGTTTGTTGGCAACTTAGCACCGAAAGGGAGGGCTTGTTGTTCATAAAATGTACCTTTTGGGATATGCAGATAAGTTGAAATCATTTTTCTCTAAACATCTTTTTAAAAAGGTACAGCCATTTCAGTCCGCATCCTGGACTAGAACTGGCTTCACACCAAACTCCATTTAATTTATATTGTCCTTAAGAACCCCTTTTTTTTTAAATGCAAGTCACCCTATTTCCATAATGCTCCTTGTCCACCACATGCCACAGCATATCCTCTTCTGGAGTTTTGTTTCAGATTTCCAAATACAGTTTTTGTGGATTTGGGGTAACACAAACACTAGCCTTTTGAACCAAACACTAGTTTGCTTCCAAACAAATTGGTAGCAGAATCCTTTTACAGCCTTTAATTTGAGCTCACAATAAGCTGGAGTAAGACTTATGCAAATGTGTGTCATCAACAAGAAAAGGGTTTTCCCCCATTGTCCTGCGCAATACCCACTCTTTGATGTTGCTGAAAGGTAGATACAAGGAAATATGATGCCCATTGTGAGTATGCCCCTGTGAGTTAGGACTCGTGGAATTGATTGAGCATGTGCTCTATTGTCAGTTTTATAGGGAATCCTGCAGAGCCCCAAGTAGATATGCTTATCACTCAAGTTCTGAATATTATTACAGGATTCACTACCCAGCCATAGGCATAGCTATCTGTCACTAGCCCTGAGACTATCTATAATGTAGCCAGGTTCTTCATGGCTCTGTGTAAAATAAGGCTCATGGTAACCAAAAGCAACTGAACCTGCTTGATTATGGTATGATGGATATGGCTTCTTCTTGGTCCTAAATTGTGTGCTGGATGACCTTTTTATGTGCCAAAGCTTCTTGAATTTTAAGTGAAGCTTTTTTATTTTACTGTTTCATTTCCTTTGTGCTGGTTAATGACTGTAGTAAAGATTGATTTGATTTGGAGTAAGCTTTTCATATTCTTGTTAGGTAAAACCTATTCTTAGAAGTTGTGGATCTTATCAATAGAAGCTTCCCCCAACCTTTTCTCTCTCCTGATATATTTTAGCAGTTTGTTTCTAACATTCCTGTTTCAGCTGTCAATGGAATGTACCACAACAGCCTCTGAAAAAGATCTCGTTTACTCTCCAAATAAAGTTGTGCACAGGCACACAAAAATGCTCCAATTCGTTTTGCATGTCTGAAGTCTCTGCTTTTATCCAGAGCCAGAACACACATACCCATCGTTCTTTTTCTTTCTTTTTTTCAATTCACATTCTTCCCCGCTTCTTTCTTCAACCTTTTATAAGCTTTTGACCAAAATTCCTAATAACTGGATGGCTGGTGCAGTTTTATAATGTGTTCCTATTTATTTATGTGTGGTGAAAATGTACAGGTTTTTTGCCAGTGCCCTATGCTGGCTAGAAATTCTGAAAATTGTAAAAGATGGCAGCTCAGAAGAAAGCTTAGTGGAGGGATTTGAAGCTGCCATACATTGTGTATGTTCACACAACATGCTAAAACCTAAGCCCAGTTAACAAAACACAATTCCTGTCTCCACACAGCCTGTTAAACCCAACCTTCATGCATAATATGATGGCCCACTTCATGCAACGTACTAAGACAATGGTTAGGTTCCCACAATATACTTAACCACAAACTACACCATCCCATTTAAAGTTTGTTTAGTGTGTGGTTTAAGCCCAGTCTGCAAATCGAACCATTTTCTATCTAGCTCATTACTGTCGACATCAATTCTGAACATTTTTGTTCAAATGCCTGAGATTCTGCAGGATTGCTTCTGCACAGAATGTGTGTGTTCTCCACTGTGTCACTGACCTGGCCAAAGTGCTGAGCCATATTGCTAAGCAGCTTACTGTCAGTTGAGGGAAACATCTGTCAAGCTCAGCTTCTCAGACAGCTCCATCTCTGAGAGTAGGCTTAAGGCAGGGGCCAAAGTTACAACGTTCCTTACAGGAACTAAATGCAAGGACTGTAGTCCTCCTGCAAAGAATTTGTTCAAAGCAAATAAGATTGAAAACTTTGGGACTTGCTGAGGCTGCAAGGTGTTTAACAACACTTCCACTTTTTAAAGAATTTGCATTTGAACCTCATCCTCCTAGGATGATGCACAATTTCTTTGTGCACCCTAATATAAAACAGCATGTATGCATAGATGGATTTCTATCTACACCATATGAATAGTTGATAGAATTGTTTCAACTGTTGCATGAATAAAAGAGCCAATAACTCATGACAGGCAACTTTTCCTCTAGGATTATCTAGGGTTGGCCTCAAAGTTGATATGTTTAACTCCATGCTTTAGCTCAAGGAGGTGGGGTGGTGGATAGTGGGATGGCCTGCAGATGTAACTGTTATCTCCAATATAAGTGGGCCATATTCTGATGAATGAACAGTTGCAAACCATGAGTGGCAGTAGGATGTGATGAACAATGGGGAGAATGAAGTTCTACCAAATGCCACAGAAATCCAAAGATAGCCCTGTAATGGGGTAAGTATGGCCCACCTTAGAAGTCTAAGCCAATCTCCCTCACTGTAAGCATAGGGCCAAAATTAAATACATTGGATGGATTGCAGCAACTCTATCATGAGGAAGAAAGTAATGGCTAGCTTCTTCTCTGGATAAACCAAGACAATTCATGGAAAGCAGCTCAACAAGAAAGAATGTTATGAAAAGAGGAGGAACCCCCCCCCCCACCCCCCACCCCCCAGTGTGAACATGAGTATTTGGCTACTGGGGAAGAGAAAAGACTTTTATCAAATAGGTCTAAGGCAATATTATGTGATTGGATCAAAGCCTTCAGGAAGTCCAGTTGCTGATGTAGCCAGAACCAAAAGAAAAGCTTGGAGCTTATTGAAAACTTAGGATGGGGACATGGAACATCTACAGTATGAACCAAGGAAAGCTGGATATTATTCAAGCAGAAATTATACAGTCTAGGACAGAAAGTCTAGGAATAAGTGAACAAAAATTGAACAAGAATGGGACATGTCCAATCTGATGAATTCAACATTCTGGAAATGAAACACACACACACACACACACAAATAGAATAGCAATTATCATCCCAAAACCTGTAACTATATGTGTAATGGGATTCAACCCAGTCAGTGATAGGATAATTTTTGACAGGATTCTAGGATGGCCACTCATTTTCATGTGTATGCACAAATGACAGATACTGGAGAAAAAGGGGTTGATGAATTCTACAGAAGATTAAACAAGTAATACATCAAACACCAAAGAAGGAAGTTCTAATAATTATGGCCAATTTAATGCAAAAGTTGGAGAGAAACCAATCCTGAAAACTTTTGGAAAATGTGGCCAAGGAACCCACAAACCCGCGGAACAACAATTGATGGACTTCTATGTAGAAAATAGTTCTTTGTTGCTAACACAATATTTCAGCAACACAA
The DNA here is from genome assembly GCF_035149785.1 of Candoia aspera. Taxonomy (NCBI): domain Eukaryota; kingdom Metazoa; phylum Chordata; class Lepidosauria; order Squamata; family Candoiidae; genus Candoia; species Candoia aspera. The sequence goes on from NC_086163.1 coordinate 8,388,503, forward strand.
AAGATGGCTCTACACCTTGGCATCTCCAGTCAACACTGTAACCAAATAGATTATATCACATGTAGCAACAGCAGGAAAAGTTCTCTGCTGAATTGCAAAACACCTGCTGATCATGGATCAGCTACAAATCACAGAAGTATGTATGAGCCTGAAAAAGACTAGAAGGGATCCAGTCCCAATGAGATATAACCTAAAACCCATTCCTGAAGAATATAAGTTTGAGGTTAGAAACAGATTCAAAACCAGGAGCTAGTGGACCCAGAGCCTGAAGAACTGTGGGAAGAAGTTAAAATGATTGTAAAAAAGGAAGACAGAAAGAACATAACAAGAGGAAGAAAAAAATGAAGAACACTCTGTCTATCAAACAAGGCCATGGAAATAGCTAAGGAAAGAAGACTGGCAAAAGCCAGAGGAGATCTTGGGTCAATTTGAGACCCAACTTAATGAAAATTTACAATGACAGTTGAGAAGAGATAAAGGGGTCTATCTGAACTGAGACTCTAGACCAGTGTTTCTCAACCTTGGCAACTTGAAGATGGGTGGACTTCAACTCCCAGAATTCCCCAGCCAGGCTGGCTGGGGAATTCTGGGAGTTGAAGTCCACCCATCTTCAAGTTGCCACGGTTGAGAAACACTGCTCTAGACAAATAGAAGAAACAGACTTAGAAGACCAAGGGATCTATTTAAGAAAAACAAATCATTTCCTCATAGCAGAGTCATAAGGAACAGGCATGGAAAGGAGTTAATGATGGAACATAATGTGGAAAAAAATGGAAGAAATATATGAACCAGTCCAAGAAGACCTGACAAGGCTGCTCATTGGAAAGAATGATCATGAAAGAAAAAACCTGCCATACTTGGGACACATCATGAGAGCTGATGCATCTATGGAAAAGATGATAATGCTGGGCAAGGCAGATAGAGAAGAAGAGGCTGATGGTACATGAGGTTGGAATACTGCAAGCCACAGAAATGCACCCACAATGTGGCGAGGGGCAGGAGAGCTTTTATCCATTGAATCACCAGGACTCGACTGAACATAACAACAGCTATGTTTAAAAGCTGTGATCTTTAAAAATTGGAGGAGCTCTTTGCTGCTTGCCTCAGTTGTAATACAAGCAACTTTTCTTCATCCTAAACATTCTGACCCTTCCTTTCCATTATTATTGTTATTGCCCTTATTAGAAAATGAGGCAGAGTACAGGCTAAGGTAGGACTGGAGAGCAATAAGAATTTTTTCTTAAGTTCTCATTTGTCAATCTTTTCCACTCTCATTCTTTAATCTATGATTCCCCCCTCTCTTCCTTTAGCCTTCTAAGGCTCTTTCCTGAACAAGATCCATTTTACCATTAGCAATATTTCAGTAATCCTTCTAGTTTGGCATTGATTTAAGAGCTAATGATTGCATTCTGCTGCATGTCTGTGTCCCACCTTTGTAATCCACTAAATATTTTGAATGTAAATATATATATAATATTTCATGTTTCCAAAGCACTTTACAAGTTTTATCACAAGAGTCCCACCATTCATTCATTCATTCATTCATTCATTCATTCATTCATTCATTTGATTTATATAGCTGCTCATCTCACACACATGACTCTGGGCAGCTTATAATAAAAATCAATAAAATACATACAATACAAAAAGTAAAAACACATTGCAGCCAAGCGTTGTAAAATAACCAATAACATAACCAAGAGATGGCTCTGTCATCTACCCAGGGCCCCAGGCTTGGGCACAAAACCATGTACCAATCGAAGCAAATATTTGTAGCTCAGGGTTGAACTGTGGAGTCCTTGGTGCTCTCTGAGCCTTGTTGTTTTCTTGCAGACGTTTCATTGCCAGACTAGGCAACATCTTCAGTGCAAAGAGGGAGTGGGCCTTGCTCTCAGTATATAAACTGTATATAAACAGTATATAAACTGAAAGCAAGGCCCACTCCCTCTTTGCACTGAAGATGTTGCCTAGTCTGGCAATGAAACGTCTGCAAGAAAACAACAAGGCTCAGAGAGCACCAAGGACTCCACAAAACCATGTTTTCAGGGCCATACAAAAGGCCAGCAGGGTCTGGACTAGTCTGATCTCTGAAGGGATGATGTCCCAAAGATTAGGCACCATGGCAGATTAGGCTCTCCTTCTGAGTCCTGCTAGTCCACATTCCTTAGCTGATGGGACCTGGAGCATGCACCTCCTGGTGGATTAGGTAGGATGAATAGAAACAACCAGGGAAAGACAGTCCTGTAAGTAATCCATACCCAGTATTGATCACCCAGCCCTTTTGCAGTGGAGGGACTGAAGCTAAGATTGTGACTTGCCTAAATCAATGGTGATTAACAAAAGCCTGGGATTTGAATTTGGAGTTCCAAGCCACAATGCTGAACCAACTACTATGGAGAAGCATCATAAATTTATTGCAGGTGTGAAATATCAAACTTCTTGGCTAAGAAACATTTACTTTTACAAATAGTTAATTGGCTACAATAATACAAGTATCAAACAAGGGATGGACCAGGTTCCAAATCATTCCTCCACAATTAATTCTACTTGATAACTTTGGGCTAGTCTTAGTCTCTCAGCCTTTCAACCTCAGTGAAAAGGTTGCAGTGAGGATAAAACAGTGGAACTGCATCAGTATTGCCTTGGAAGAGGGACAGAATAAAAACATGCAATCAATAAACATAAATACATTAGTGAAGGGTATGCACACATACTGGTAAAGGAGGTACAGCCCATCAGCACTCTTAGCAATTTATTAGCACTGTATTAAGAGACTGACTGATTTAAGCCCAGCTTGTGGACATGCAACACAGGCAATGTAAAGCTGTCTGTCTGGCCCTTGCCTACAGCTGACAATGGAGACATAAATCACCCCTGTCTTCAGCAGTGCTGACAAACCCATCTCATAACCATCGACTGCCAACAATGGCAGATTTACAGTCCTGTAACTCAGCCACTTCCTTGCTCAACATTGTTGCATGGAGCATACCTCCCCATAACACATCCTCAGCCCCAAACAGTTAATTCCTGGCTTGGACTGCAATACAGTCTATGGAAATGTCCCCACCCCCCACCACCACCAACAGCAACAACTTATTTTTTTTTGGCAAAAAGCAAATCTCAAGGAATGGGGATACTCCCCTGCCCCAGAGGGAGGTGCAATACATGCACACAGCTTGGCAAGGAATTCAGCCCAGCTGCCAAACTCCCAGCTGATCTTATAAGTCATGAATTCACCACATATCCAGAGAGCCACCCTTTTCTTCCTAGCAGTGACCCTTTCCTCATCCTTCACTTACAAAGCTGTGAGACGGAATGGGATATGTCTTGTATTATGGAAATAACTTTTTGAAGGCATCCTACATGATGCCTTCAAATTGTGTCATCCATTTACAAGGGTCCAAAGTCTTGAGCCAGCAAGAGAAAATACAAAAATATTTTTATGACATGGCCAACCAGATGATTTTTATTTCTATCTTTTATCTCTTGTCTGTCCATCTGCATATACTATATTTCATTGTTTTTCAATTTTACTCTCTTCAAAGAACCCTATAACTTCCAAGATTTTGCAACTTTTCCTCCTCCTTATTAAGGAACTGTTACACTTCTATCAATGGACTTCTTTCTTGCAAAGAATTCTGGAGCATTTTTAAAATTAGTTTTGTTTTTAAAATCAGCTTCCTTTTCAACATTGAATAAAAAAATCCCAAAGCATTAAAAGCAATTTGATAGATAGATAGATAGATAGATAGATAGAGCCTCTAAAATAAATGTATTTTGAAAAAGTGGCTTAAATAAAGGTCATTGTCAAATGAGATCAGAAGGGAAAGCTGCATGAAAAGATATGACATAAGCAATGCTGATATCTTAAAAGCATAGTGGACAAATGGCAGCTAAACAAGGAAAACATAAGAATGGGAGTGGGGGAGGGAATACTGCTTCCCCAGCATGGGGTGGTCAAGTGTTGGATTAGGAGCTGGGAAATGCAGGTACTAGGCCATCCTCATTGGGTGACTTTGGGCCAGTCCCTCTCTTTCAGCCTGTCAACTCTTCAAGGCAGTCCAGACCAGGAAGCCAAAATCATGAATAGTAATACTACTTTTATTGTAAGATTACAGTAACAGAATCTGGAAGTGCTTCCCCCCTCCCCTCTCTTTATATTCCAGAGAACTAGGGAGGGTCCCTTCTGAGATGCTTTCTCCACCCCTGTCCCTCCTTTGGACTCCAATTTCTCCTATCAGACTATTGCCTAGACTGCAGCTCTTCCTCCTGTCTCTCAAGGTTATGCACACAGCCCATTACACAGCCCAACTTACTTCACATGGATGTTGCTGAGGAAAAATAGATGGGAGGAATGTTACGAATGCTGCCCTGAACTCCTGAATGGCAGGTGGAATGTAAATACAATAAATAAATAGTCAGTCAATTGTCCATTCAACTGAGTAATGCCTGAAGTTGAAGTAAGCAACCTTGGGGGCCACAGATGTTAGTCACTGCTAGTTGGTGTCCAAGAGCTGCTGTAGGTTTTTTTTTTTTAATCATATGGCATAGCAGTTTGGTGTTCATGCTGCTTTTTCTTGCTGGGAAATCCTGGTGAGGTCCAGCAGCCAGATGTGTAGACTATTTAGCCATGACAAGTCACGTTGCCCGGGATACACCATGAGGAGGCTAGTCTACATGGCACCGAGTTGGGCTGAGAGAGAGGGACTGGCCCAAGGTCAGCCAGCCGGCTTTCATGCCTGAGGCGGGACTAGAACTCTCCTACCATGCCTGATTGGCTCTTGGGCTGAGAGAGAGGGACTGGCCCAAGGTCACCCAGCCGGCTTTCGTGCCTAAGGCGGGACTAGAACTCTCCTACCATGCCTGATTGGCTCTTGGGCTGAGAGAGAGGGACCGGCCCAAGGTTACCCAGCCAGCTTTCATGCCTAAGGCAGGACTAGAACTCACAGACTCCTGGTTTCTAGCCCAGCACCTTAACCACTAGACCAAACTGGCTCTCACTGCTGTAGGTAGGCCATGATGACATGGAATGTCCCAGATTGCATGAGGATGAGACTTCTGTGCAAAAAGTTGTGGAGGAGTATTTGGAAGGGATTTGAGGTATTAAACCAAACAATACATACCTATTTCTCTCTTGCTGCCAAAACAATCATGAAGCTTGATAATTTGCACTCAAGGTTCAGCTCAGGCCTATGGCCTACAATACTTTATTAATGGGGAGATCTGCAACCAGGTTCCCTATTTCTCATTGAAAGCAACTAGTGGTGATGTTGGAACTTTTAGATGGTTTTCAGATTGCTTCTTTCCCAGCCCTTCCTGCAGATACTGTGGATGGAGTACAAAGCATAGGCTATCACTGAATTGTAGCTCTTCTCCTTTATGGTTCTTCTGCTATAGTTTTTGGTATTATAATATATCTAGCTATGATCGTAGAACATGCTGCAGATCTTTCCTTTCAAACTATGTTTCTCTACATGTATGGTTGAGGGAAGAGCTCAATTACATATGACTTGGGGAGCACCAGACCTGTGTACCAACATTTCACAGCATTTGCTTTTTAGAAAATGAGATTATTTTAGGATTTCATGTTAGGTAAACCAATGCATCCTCAGCCTCTTAGGCTGGTAAGCCATCTTCGTTTAACATGAAGAAAGGGGAGTAAACAGAATTTCCTAAAGTGTTTGATTTCCCATCCCTATTCATAGAATAAAGCCCTAAAAGATCTACAACAGACAATTTGCATGTTTCCTCTTCTTAATGACATCTCATCTTGCAGAGAAGCCATTACAGATACTACCAGGATGATTACATAAAAGTTGTACTTTAACTGTCTAAGGATCATTAATGGAGGTACCTAGAGAAAAATTGACAAAAGCAACAAACGCCTTTAATTATTAGCCATGTCTTCTTGTTTTTCATTCTGTAATGCTTTCCTGGCTCTTCCCATATTTCCTTATCTGTTCCCTTGAGCATTTCTTTTTATTTCCATCCTTAGTTCTAAAATTAGCCCATCATAACTCTGCTAGAGTGATGGCATTTATAAACTATTTTTGTTACATGTTCATATTCAAAACTCAAAAAAAAAATCAAAATAATTAATGAAAAATGTCTGTCATGCTATCCATAAAATGCCCTGAACACAGTTTTAACTTCAGATAAGATGACAATTTCCTGTTTGATCCATTAAGTATATGTGTGCTAAACTGGAAATAGAAAAAGTTAAATAAAGTTAAACAAAGTTATGTACCCTAGAAAGGAGATTTCTGGGCCAACAGAGATGAATATCAGATGTGCCTACCTGTGGTTTCAAATATTGCAGATGCGGGTTAAACCACTGAGCTGCTGAGCTTGCCGATCGGAAGGTCGGTGGTTCGAATCCGTGTGACGGGGTGAGCTCCCGTTGCTAGTCCCAGCTCCTGCCAACCTAGCATTTTGAAAACATGCCAATGTGAGTAGATTAATAGGTACTGCTTCAGCAGGCAGGTAACGGCGTTCCGTTTAGTCATGCCGGCCACATGACCACAGAGGAAGTGTCTACTGACAAATGCCAGCTCTTCGGCTTTGAAACGGAGATGAGCACCTCCCCCAAGAGTTGGACATGGCTAGACTTAATGTCAAGGGAAACCTTTACCTTTACCTAGCACACCATACCTGGACTTTCAATTCAGAGCCTTTAAAAAGATACTGAATAATGCACTAAAAGTTCATCCACAATATTTTTTCATTATATCTTTGTCAAGGAAAATCCTTGCATTTCCTAAACTAAACACAAACATTTGGCTCTTAAAAACATATATGAGGACCATATTTACACTATAAACACAAACTAGTTTAGTGATAGTCATTTGGTCTAATCCAAAACAGCATGGGGAAAATAGCAAATTTCCCTTTATAAAATGCTGCTTTTCCCATTTAAATTTTAATTATTTTTCTGCATATCCCTTGGATGTTTTGCTGGATTCTTTATAATCACAAAGAATTTTGTTTGGATTGAAATTTCAATGGCAACTTCTGGAAATACATTTTTCTTGCATTTGTGTATTTTCAAAGGAGTTCAACTATGTTTTTCTATCACAGCCTTCAGTTTGAATCTTTTCTACCATGACTTTCATATTTCCTCCCCTATTCCATTTTAAAATTATTGCTAATTAAAGATTATGCCCAGGGATATTGGCTGGGTAGATTGATTGATTGATTGATTCAATTTATATGGCCAACCAACTCACAAATAGGACTCTGGGTAGCTAACATCAGATTAAAAATAACAATGTGAAATAAATGCAACATATTGTACCCAAGGCCACTCACACCTAATCACCTCTTAAAGACAGGCTCACATAACAACCTGGCCCACTGCCAAGGGATGAGCCGGATCTTCGGTGCTTTACAAAAGGCCAGTACTCTCAGGGCCTTCTACATCTCAAGGAGCATGTTGTTCCACAGAGCAGGCCCCACAACAGAGAACGCATGCCACCAGGGTCCCATCAAATGTCATTGTTTCACAGAAAGGACCCAGAGCATGCACAGCTTGCTGGATCTTTGAGATGGGCTGAAATAATCAGAAGCAGGGGGTCCTGCCCATGACACTGGTGCACTGCAGCAGTCCACAATTTGTTTTATTTATTTATTTATTCATTTATTTATCAAATTTTGCCACCACCCATCCCCCCCCAAAGGAGGGACTCTGGGTAGTTACCATAGTTTTGGTTTGACCATAGTTCACTGAATAAACCATATTTGGTTAGGTTCACACAACATGGCAAGCCATAAACAATGATTTACAAATCACAACGGCTGAGTATAGGCAATGCAGCTTAAACCACATGTAAATTAAATCTCCTTAATTTAGTCTTAACTTAATCTAGGCTCCTTCTCTTTCTCTTTCTAATATCCAACATAAAGAAGACCCAAGTATGTCTCCCAAATCACTTTGGGAGCAATAAGAAACTACAAACTCCACCGTACCTTGAAACAAGCCAGTTATCTATCACCAGTTACTTTTTATATCATTGAAAAGGTACCATTTTTGCACAGCGAATGAAGGACAGAAGGAAAAGGAGAGCTGGCCACTGGTGGACAGAGTAGGACTAATTCATAGCCAGGAGAGCTTCAGTAACCTGAATAGTCCATAAGGTTTTTTATGGCTTAAAATAGTTTTTATTGTTTTAAAGGTAAAGGTAAAGGTTTCCCTTGACGTAAAGTCCAGTCGAATCCGACTCTAGGGGGCGGTGCTCATCTCCGTTTCTAAGCCTTGGAGCCGGCGTTGTCATAGACACTTCCGGGTCATGTGGCCAGCATGACGACTCGGAACGCCGTTACCTTCCCGCCGAAGCGGTACCTATTGATCTACTCACATTTGCATGTTTTCGAACTGCTAGGTGAGCAGGAGCTGGGATTAACAACGGGAGCTCACCCCGCCGCGCGGTTTCGAACCGCCGACCTTCCGATCGACAGCTCAGCGGTTTAACCCGCAGCGCCACCGCGTCCCAGTATTTTTATTGTTTTACTGTGTTTTAATTTTTTTTTTTTTGGTATGGTTTTTGTTTTGTTTTTGTTTTGTCTTTTTCTTGTGTTTTTAAATCCTTGAGCCACCTAGAGCCATGTATATTAGAGAGGTGGCTATATAAATTGAACAAAGTGAAAATAAATTGAAAATACATAAATTAAAATAATTAAAGAAACAGATTGAAAATAAATAAATAAATAAATAAATAAAACAATAATTAAAATCTCTACCTAAATAGCAAAGCATTTCTGCATAAAATTAATACTTAAGCATAACTTTCCTACTGTGGTTTGTCTCAGTTCAAGATAAGCAAGAGGAAGTTATGCACTTCAGAATATCAATCAGCTGTATATATCATCTGAGGATAACAGTTGTGTATAAAATGCTTTGATGTGAGGTTCAACAAATTGCAAAAAAGAAACAAACTCTACTCTGCACCCAATTCAGAATTCGGTCCAGTTGCTAGCTGCTTGCTTCTCTGTGACTTTTCCCATGTCCTAATATAGGTGTGTCTGACCTGTTGTGATTATTAATATGGCCCATTTTTAGAGGGGTCCTTCTGTGCCTGGAAGAACTGCACATCAGGGATCAAACTGACAGGTTATTGACAGCCCTGCCAAACGCTGCCCTTTTCTACAGCAATCCGTTTAAGTCAAAGGAGAAATTGGCAGTCTTCTTTCCACCCATTGTATCATTGCCAAATTTGGAGCATTGCCTCACTCCCTCTCTGAAAGCCTGTTTTCTTTTCCTTTCAAGTGCCAAGTGGGAAAAGGGCTGTCAGATGATGGCATATTGGCCACTTGGCCCCTAAAACGGGCAAAAAGGCATCGCTTGTTATCCTGTCAAGGACTCCAGTGCCAGTCTATGCAAACTGATTTGCAATCAATGGAAAGTGATTACACATTGTTTCCTATCGATTGACACAAGGAAGCCTTGAGAGAATAATGAGCTACAGCTGATGACAATCAAGAACTACTGTCTTATGGCAAGTTTGATTGCACACTCTTTCGTGGAGCCAATGAACACTTGGTACACAATGTACAGCATACATATAAACACAAAATTATATATTGTTACATGTCCACCCCACTTTCCATCTCCTGGGCATTGAAGAGTCTTAGGGGTAGCATTATAGAGTTTGTTTCCTTTGGATGAGAGAATTAAGGGATCTTGGAAATATCTGTTTTCTTTGCACATAGGCAAGCAAAGAAACTTTTTTCTAAGTAGCAAATCTGCTGCACCCCACTAGGTCCCCCCAAGTAGGTATTATATCTTCTATAAGGCTGTGCCCCAGATTAGCTGATTTTGCTTTTTTTTCCACTTGAAATAGCAAATTCTTACTTCGCCTACCTTCCTTTCATCCATCTCTGAAGGTGAGTTACATCTCGCCCACTGCCTATTAAACTTATAGTCAGTCTTGAACCCAAGAGATCCCCCTGTGTAATGGAATTTAGAGTGTACAACAGTGTTTCTCAACCTTCGCAACTTTAAGATATGTGGACTTCAGCTCCCAGAATTCCCCAGCCACCATGCCTGGCTTGGGAATTCTGGGAGTTGAAGTCCACATATCTTAAAGCTGCCAAGGTTGAGAAACACTGGTCTACAGTATGAAAGGTTCTTAAGTAGTGTCATGCAGTGCAGTGCACTGCTGTTCCAAGTTCAAGCCACAACTGTGACCATGCTGGAAATTAGCTATTTCCACTAAACTATCCATTTTTCCCCCAATTGCTGTAGTGTCAATAAGTAGACCTCTCCAGCTCCAATTAAGAAAGAGAGAGTGAGGTGCAGCTGCTCTGGAGGCTACTGAGCAGCTGAAATAGAGAAGTTGTGGTATTCATTAATCATAATATGCATTCTTTTATTCCCATATTCCAGCCCCACACTTCACATCCATGCACAATCCACATGCGTGGTGTGCCTTGGAAGGTAGCATTTGTACAGTTGGGGGGTGTTATTGTCTGTGTGGTGTTTCTGGCACATGTATGTTAATTGAGGATCTCCCTAACTGTGCAGATGTGTTCCTTTTGTTTATGTGTAAGGATGTTTAGCTATTAAATTGTTCAGCATTCCCCTGCATTTCTTATAAAAGGGAGTAACTGAACAATAGTTAACTTGATAGGTGGATTTAGGCATGTTCTCAGAAATTATGGTAGTTATGAGAATTTCAAGTCCATCGATTGCAGTGCAGAAAAAAATAATTACTAAGAAAGAAAACATGTAATTCCTTAATTTAATTAATACATTAATTTTAATGTAACTTATGGTGTTCATTAAATAAAGAGACTCATAAGCATTTCAGAATTAATCACAAGGACTTCTACAAAGTAGAATGAAGAAGTGTTAAGGAGAAAAGACAAATGTGAAAAAGAAAGGGAAGAACTTAACTGTAGAGCATGTGATTCTGAATAAGATGTGTATAGAGATCTCAACCAATGTTTAGATACGGCAATCCCTGTTCTGAATCCCTGCTGTAGCTGATTTTCAACAAAGAGAAAGACAGCCTATAGGGTTTTCCTTTGAGAAATTTGAATTGTATTTTCTCTGTCATGTTTAAGATCATTAAATGTAGGTAGTTTCAGGCACAATCTGATCATTAAAATTAAAATACAAACACACACCAGATCTCCATGGGAAGGGTGGCACTTCCTGTAGAATCTGATTTGCAATTATTTGTCCATCTTGAAAATCAAGGGTATCCCATGAATATTTCCCATTCAATTGGAACTGTTCTCATTGAGCTGGTTAAGGATATTATCCACTCTCTCCAATTTCCCTTTCTTCCCTTCTCGGATGCATGGAACAAGAATGGATATTGTTTAGAGTATCTGCCTAGTTTGTTTAGAAGAGCTTTTGAACCAATGTGTAAAGCCATTTCTCAACCTTTTCTGGAAACCCGGGAAAGTAGATGCATGAGGACCAAGTATTAGATTAAATATGTGAAGGCATTTAATGCATCTGGATTTGTTTATTGTTGTGAAATGTTATAACAGTCACAGAATGAGAGAGGAAATCAGTCTGAGAACAGGAGGATTCACGCAAGGATTTTTATCCATACCATGGTCTCCCAAAGTTAACACTGATACTGTCATTTATATTTTACTCCATAGCCTATGGTGCAATGCAACTACAATCACATTGTGCATGCATGGGATCTTCTGCAGTAATGTAAATGCAGACAGACAGGATCAAAAAGGGCAGGTGGATTTTGTACAGAAATCTCTGTAACTGAAAACAGTTTATGGGAACTTGGTTGGAGGTTTCAAACATAACTGCTTAAGAAAGCAAACCACAAACTTCTGTTTTTTCTGCTCTGGGAAAAAATCATTCAAGTTATGGATGTCAAGCTACAGTAATGTTCAGTCACACCCATCCCTATTCTGCAGAGTAATCCATTCATTTATGCCTTAAGTATGCATTATGTAACTTGCCTCTTAGGATGTATTTAGCATGGTGAAGATATGTACCAAACTAGGTGTGATGTGAGAAAATGCATTGGCCATTCCATCTTGAATCCATCAGAATTCTCTTCTGAACTCATAACAAGCATCACAAAATGTACTTATGTGTGGGATTTATGAGGTGTGTGTATGAGTGTTTGCAATGGAGCTGATGTTGGACAGAAGGGCTCTGGAAGTGCCTGTCATAGATTTTTTTTTTTTCATATTGGCACATGTTTTGCATTGCTTAGCTACCATATGTAAGAATAGTTATGTCTTAAGCTCAACAATCTTTATTTCTTCTTCTCATGTTTTTTCCTTGGCAGTTGAACTAACTTGCTCAAGCTGAGTTCTACACCACAAAATGTAGATTCCCTCATAAAAGTGTCATAAGACAGTACCATATTTGTGTTTCTGCAGGAATGACTCTTACATTGAATAGCTGCTTAGGAAGGAGTAATGTTTTAGTGGGAGCAAGCATGTTATGCATATGAGTCCTTTGCAACATTTGAAAAGGTTCCTATTAATGATTCTGGAAAATTATTATAATCCTGAGTATTATGGATGGTGGATGGTCTGCTCTGATATATGGGAAAGACATGCATTCAAAATAATCATTAATTTCTGGATTATGATGTCTCTTTGGTGATACTTGGTGGTTCTGTGGTTTGCCTCCAAATTCTTCTCTTCCACTCATACCCATTTAAATAAGGAGTGATCTATCAGTCCCATGCAGCCTCCAGCATGCCATTCGTGAATTCCAGGTTATAGTTCTGAGATTCAGCAGCCAAGCTGCTGATTTAGATGACATTTTGACCCATTTTTCACTTAGTTTGCCTTGAAAATACCTCCCATTCCTATTTGCATCCCCATCCCCACCCTGAAAACACACCCAGAAATGCAAGAAATGGCCTGAAAAGATTATATATGCCCCTTCATCACCAGATACCCTCCAGTAGTCCTCCAAAAGGTCAATAGATTGAATTCAAAGCATTAACTGCTCAAACATTGTATAACCTGATAGAGATGCTTCCCATAAACCTTTAAACTTCCAAATAACTACCATAACATTTTGCTTTCTAACTGGGTAGATCTGTAGTATTTAAGAGGCTGGTTTGATTGACTCTAGAAGCCCTAGGTTGAAATTCAGCAGATCTTATAGTAGAAACAGCTGTCTATTGGTGTTTCTCTCTGCCCATCACAAGAATGTATTGCCTTGATTGGAAACATCACTGAAATTCAAATTCTAGAGTATTTATTATTTATTAAACAACTTTATAAGGCCACCGAACTCACACATGGTGACTCTGGGCAGCTTACAGAATTAAAGTACAATATCTCAGAAGAACCAATACAAATAGTAAGTTTATTGTTGTAACCACAGGTTATAACATGTAACGTACCATAAAATATAATAAAGTAACAGCTGAACTGTTCAAGGGACGCGGTGGCGCTGTGGGTTAAACCTCTGAGCTGCTGAGCTTGCCGATTGGAAGGTTGGCAGTTCGAATCCGCGTGACGGGGTGAGCTCCCGTTGCTAGTTCCAGCTCCTGCCAACCTAGCACTTCGAAAACATGCCAATGTGAGTAGATTAATAGGTACCGCTTCGGAGGGCAGGTAACAGCATTCCGTGTAGTCATGCCGGCCACGTGACCATGGAAGTGTCTACGGACAAACGCCGGCTCTTCGGCTTTGAAACGGAGATGAGCACCGCCCCCTAGAGTTGGACACGACTGGACTTAATGTCAAGGGAAACCTTTACCTTTAACAGCTGAACAGTAAAATTGTGAAATGAAATAATTTTTAAAAAGAATATTAGATGTAAGAAGGTTAAAACAAGATAAAGCCAGAGCTACAACTAAGAACTTAAGTATTTCTTTCTACATTTAAATGACAGCAGAGCAAAAGTAGCAACCTGGTTCCTAACAGCTGGGAAGACATCTGCAAGAACGTAGTTCAATTGTTCAAGGTCCGAACCCTTGAGTTCACCTACCATCAATAATTTGGCCCTAATCTCATTGTAAATGGGCAGTGGAACACATAATGAATAATGTCCTCCATTTGACCAACACCACAAATACAGAGATGTTGTTCAACCAGGCAACCCATGCAAATATAGCCTGGTCCTCATTAAGGTAATAGGCTGTACAACTTCAGTCTTGTAGATAGAAAGCAACATGACTGGATGCTCCTGCATAAGACTGAACCAATGTTTAGGAGTTTCCCAGCAAAATCCCCCTCTAGTGAGATTTCCTCCAATATAATTAGGTTCCTCCATCATTATTACTCCACCAGGTGTCCTTATGACCATCTGTGGCTGGCAGCAAGACAATGGTTACAAGCCACATGCCATTTCAATTATCCCAAGATGGCATTGTGGTTCATCAAAAGCTAAATGGAATGGCCACTGGTTCAGATGAAATCTCACATTTGGTTTGTCAATAAACTGTCTTTTGCTGTTGTTTGACCTGCCATCTGCTCCCAAACCAGGCAATGCATTCTTTGATGGCAGGGAGAACCAACAAGCTCTGTTGAATGTGTCTTACTGTAGGCAAGGCTACCTCCTCTGTAATAGGAGACTTGTTAAAGGTGGCACTTTCCAGGTTACATTGTCAAACTACATCATTAGGAATGCCAAAAACCTCTGGATTTTTCTCCTGGGGTATAGGGGAAAGGGTGTTTGCCAAAGGTTATGCTTATAGTGTGTTTTAATATGTAACCTTTTATTGTAAACAGCTCCCTCAATGATGTCTGGGTTTTGTTTGTCACAGAGTTATATGTTTGAGCCAAGTTAATAATTGATGGAGCTATACCGGTAATTTATTGCACAGACCACTGAGGTCCAATTTACTGACTGCTTCTTGCTTTTTATCTGCCTCCTCTTTTGGAAAAGAAAGGTATCTCTCACCTGGTCACATTGCTTGAGGAACACCCCAGCCATGCATTGCTAGCTCCAGGGCTGCTGGACATATGTTTGAATGAAAGTGCCCCACAAAACTGAGTAAAGCTGGTTCTCATCCTGCTCAGCTGCTTATTTTTCTCAGTCCTCTTCCAGAGTTTATTCAGAAAGATAGCATGGAACCCTAACCATTATACTTCTAGAGCCCAAAGTTCTTCTCATGCTTGAGACTGGAGCTTTAGTTTAAAATGTACTAGCTTCTCATTTCATGTTTTTTTTAATTAAACTATATATTTTTTAAGAAAATCAGATGGGCAGGATTTCTGGCAGGCAGCAAGAAAAGATTCCCCGTGGAGATACTGCTGTCACATTGCCATAAGTCCTTGTTAATTCTCAGTTCTGTGGCATTTATTTTTCACCATCATCGAGTCCCAATGTAACAAAATTACAGGAAACCAACGTTCAGAAATTGTTCTTCCGTGGATAAAATGACAAGGGTTGGTTAGTTACAACTTGTACTTATGGAAGGAATCCTGAGCACAAATATTTGCAAAGCAATAAAAAGGAAAGCGCAGCAGCTTTGAACCTCCAAGGAAATGGAGAAAGGGGATCATCTCAACTTCATCTTTTAGTATGGGGCAAAGTTGTAAAAAAAAGAAAAAAATCTCTAATGAGAGTGAAATAGAGTATTCCACAGAAGTGGCCTGTGTAATGCCATGGGTGGGCAGCAAGAATGGACTTCAGCATTTTTTTTCTTTCACATCTCAAAAATGTGTAGGCAAAAGTTTTGGGAAATATGTTTTTGATACCCTACACTGAGAAGCATCTTGTTTTATTTGTTGATTTTTTTTCAAAAAAGGGTATCTGCTGATTAAATTTAAATTTATTTATTTATTTATAATTCAGATTTAGTTACCACCCATCTCCCCCAAGAGAGGGATTCTGGGCGGTTTACAATAAAATCAAACTCCAAACATAAACATTAAAATCTCATAAAACCAGACACATCACAATTATTATAAAATGCAATAAATAAATATAAAATCCAAGAGGGTATTTAAATTGCACTTAAAGGAGCAAAAAGCATTAGAGACAGTTGTGTACAAAATTCAGTATTAAAGAAAAGTTCTGAAAGAATGACAACGAATACAGATTTTCTAGCATTTTGAGTTAGTTGTTGAAAATACATGAAAACCTGTGACATTGCCATGGCCTGGAGTTTGACCAATCTACACATCTCAACTGTTGAATTTTGCCTATGGAAACTGAGCAGGACAAGGTTTTGTACATTAAATGCCAATCCTGATTGCCTTTTTTTTAAAATCTCTCTCCACAAATTCTTATATTATGAATCGATTTAATTTAGGCATCTTGCTAATTTCCTTACGAAATGAATGATACCTTCAGGCAAAATATTATAAGACACCTCTGTGTGTGTGCGTGCGCGCATATTGCTTCTGATTTAGCACACTGATGCACTAGGGACTAAATACCTAGAGGAAAAGTAGGCACTTGTGTGTGCATGTGTGTTCATGAGACACATTTGCACACTTACGGAAAGTATTGATCCTGAAACATTTCCTGTCAGCCAGAGGGCAGGAACAGCCAAAAGGAATCTCTGAAATAGTTTGGGACAATTGTTTTAAGGATGTTTGATTTACTATTCAAGCACAAACAGCTGCCATCAGGGGAAAAGGCAGCCTGCCAAGCTGGGGGAACGGGAGGGAGGAGCATCAGAAGAGAGCAAAAAATTGTTTACAGGCAGATCCATTAAATGGACTTTGTAGGAGATCCACTCTGCAAAGAGAATGAATTTTCTCTTTCAAATAGATTCCTACAGAGATGCCATTTTACTGTTAAGTGAGGTTTACATCGCATATGAGTAGCACCCAGGAGTTCAGTTTCTGAAATGTCCCAGCTAAGATCTTTTGCTCCATGGCCTTCCTAGCCAGGAGCACTCAACTGTTTGTTCATTGGGGAAGGCACTTAAATTTGGGGGAAAGGATGAGGGACTGCAGTGGATCACATACAGTATGTAAATGGAGCCAGGATTTTTGTTTTTCCACGTGTTCTCGGGTGTTTATTTTTCTAATTTAATTTCTCACAAAGTGGAGAGTAGCCTGCTGGTTGCCCACTCCTAGGCTTTTATGGAATCTTTTATTTGACGCAGTGGAATCCGCAGGGTATGGTAAAAAAAAATGTCAAGATGGTGGCTGCAATAGTGCAATCATTACAAGAATAATGTCAGCCCCACGTGGTAAACCAGACCAAGAAATAGATGCTGCCTAGGCCTATAACTATTTTTATTAAGAATGGTTATAGTAACAGAATCTTGCAAATCTGGATGTCCTTCCATTCTTCCCTTCATGTGAACAGGGGGAGTACCTATCTGAGGTGTTTTCATAAATATCTTTCTTTGTATGGGCTCAAGCCATATTTATCTGATCATTGCCTTGGTAACAGATCTTCCCTCTGTCCATCAAAACCATCTTCTATACTCTCCACCATTCTCAGATCTCCATGGCAGAAGCCTTATAGACATGGACAAGCATGAAGTTATGTACACAGAGAAGCTTTGCCCAGTGAAGTACACAGCAGTTATATTAGTCTATGGTCTAGGGTTTAAATGCTAGGCTCTTTCATTCTGCCTTTCTGAGTTAACAGATACTCGCCTATTCTCTTGATGGCCTTCAGAGGCATCTCAACTATGCTGACATAACAATTCTGTCTAGCCTGGGAACTGCAGGTTCCTGTCTCCCCAGCTTCATTTCTTACAGTTACTCTTTGAAGGAAACAAAACAAAACAAAACACAATCCTTAAAGTGTTATTGTTCTTGCTGTTTTCATGCCACCTGCTACTGCCATAGTTTGAACTAAAAAAAAAATGAATCCACTTCAAATCTGCATTCTGAAGGTTGCTTTCTGATGGAAGAGGTTTCTTTTTCTGTGAGTTAAGTGAAATGAGTTAGAGTAAGGACTGTGCATTAGTTTATAGGTGTGGAAAGATGTTTAGAGGTGCCTTCCAAGATGTTGCTGAACTACAACTTCCAGCAGCTCCAACAGGCTTTGTGAATGTTTAGGAATGTTGGGAATTATAGTTCAGCACCTTTTGAAGGCCCTCAGACTTCCCCCTTGGATAGAAGTGGAAAATAGAAACAGCTGAAGTGCCCAGGATTCTGTTGGCTCAACGCAGCAAGAAAGTCTGTAAAATAGGGAGGTGAGCATGCTTCTGTTTCAGATCCAAGTGTACTCTATTTAATCTGTCTTTGAACAAAAACAATTCCTGCTCACTTTGACATATCCTTTCAATATATTCAGTCCGCTCCACACTCCCGTTTCTCTTCTTTACCTGTTCACTTGTGGCTATTTGCAAATTTTAGATGCGTTTAGAATTAATTTATATCGGCTTTTTGCAACCAGGTGCTCTCCAGTTGCCCATTGTCCCCCACCTACATAAGCTGGTTAGGAATGCTGGGTGGCGTAGTGCAGCACATTTAGAGAGCATTCGGCAGAGGAAGAGTGGTTTAGGACAATAGTAGTTAGGTTCTGATTCTGTGCATAAATCTCAAGCAGGAGGGAAATTGTCCAGGTGTTTCCAGGAGAAACCATCTCATGAAGTAGTCAAGCCAATGGAGGGCTGGGGACAAGGAAGGTGGGGCAACTCTTCTTTATCAAATGAAATACCAGGGATAGTTTTTCCCTTCTTTCTTAAAACTTATTGACACTTCTCTCTAAAAACATTATAGAATGTGTGTGTATATGTGCTTTTCTTAAATACATACCCTCTTTCTCTGGGGAGAAGAATAAACAGAGTTATTCATCTGATCACATTATGATTCTGTGAAATTGAGGGGACAATCATCCCATGGTAGCTGGTAGCACCTACTTATGGTAAACAGCAAGAACATTTGACAAAAACAGAGGGAGCACTATGTAAGAAGGGTGGTTTGAAACCTGAAGGGACAGGCCTCAGGAAATAGTAAATCATCCCCTCGTGGCAGGATTGGCAAAATAACAAATTGAGCTTAACTGTTGTTGTTGTTTAAATGTAATTTGTAAATCTATAAAGCAAAAGGAGGGTTGTTTGGGACCTTTGGGGAAAAAGAAACTAAGCTTAAGGAAGGGAAATTTACAGATATGTTCTCTTGTCCATTCTGTTGAAAAGGCAATGCACTGGGATGGAAGCTTCATAAGTAGCTGGGTGCTTGACATTATATGATATTTATGGCCTGGGCTGGGAAATGTCAAGCCTCTAAGCCAGTATTTCTCAAACTTGGGAATTTTAAGATATGTGGACTTCAACTCCCACAATTCCCCAGCCAGAATTCTGGGAGTTGAAGTCCACATGTCTTAAAATTCCCAAGTTTGAGAATCACTGCTTTAAGCATTGAAGTAAGAGCTAGGTATTTTCAGATGTCCTGGAGATCGGAAGCAGAAGAGATCAAAAGGTCTATAGGATACTGCCTATCCTATTCCTATTATCAGTAAATCAACTGCCGCACTCATGAAAGATGTAATGTGTATCTCTTCACACGACTTTTCTTGAAATCTGGATTTTTCTCTGAGGGCTTTTGTGGCTTCCATACACTGCCAAGTATAATATATTTGAAATTACAGGCCTATCAGTTTTACTTTGGGGTGCTGCTAGGGGAAGAGGCGTGCTATTTATAAAACAGGGAAAACTAAGCTGTAGAGTTTCTTCTCTGGCATGGTGAGATTGACTAGAGGGGATTAAGATCAATTTTCTGATAAAATCCACTTGTGAAATTGACTAGAGAACAAAGTGGCAAGGGAAGAATGTTGGAAGGGGATCCCCCTATTTTTTTTTCCTTTCTCCAGATAATTGCTTGGACAGGAAAGACTTTCTTTTCTTGTTTCAAAAGCTACATTAGATGCATGGGATTGAAGGAATAATGTGCAGAAATGAAGGTGCAATAGGTCAAACTTACGTAAGTTTGCAGGCAAAAAAATGGACTTTAAAAAATAGCCCATGGCAACACCTCAAACCTGCAACTCCATCAGTTAGGCAGCTGAGCTTTATGCCTCATGTTCATGTTAGAACTATAGGAGATACTTTACCACATTTTTAACCCAATGCCTACTGAGAACCAATTGCATTTTGGAAAATTTCCACCACCACATCATTGCACACATAGACGTGGGTGTCTTCCTCTTGATCAGCTTCCTTCTCTCAACTGGGTGGGTTGACCAAAAAGGAGATCCCACCCATCCACCCCCATTATCAATGCAAACTGTGCTTTCCTCAAAATGTGTATTGCATTGCTCCAGTGAAAGGAGACAGAGGATGAAGTCCTGTGAATCCAACACAAAGAAACAGACGAAATAACTTTACCACTACTTCTCATTTCCAGCACATAATGTTCCACAGTCAGCCAGTGGCAGACATTTACAGCTATCCAAGCAGAGGTGAAAGGATTGATGTAAATCCTTCAGGGTAATTTGTGGACTCATAAATGTTTAAATCTTACTTGTGCAAGTGGGAAACTAATCCATTCTATCACATCTGAGTCAAATACATGATGACACTCACACCTTTGTGCTATATTTGCAAGGCTAAAGTTTCGGGAAGGGTGGGGAGGGGGCATTTACTGTTTTTAAACAGCCAGACTCTTTCAATCAAAACGAAGTTGAGTCCCCAGCAAAGATCTCCTTGTGCACTCTGCTAAAGAAACACTGACAAAAATGAATTTAATTGTAAGCGTCAGTAATGTCAGACATCCAACCAGATGCATTCACGTGTATTCATTTTACTAATCTTCATTTAAAATCAGCCTGGGTAACTAGGTTTGGAAAGACAAACAAACCCTTTCCATCATTTCTGTTAATCTCGTATCAGCCATATTTTGTAAATAGACAGACACAGCCAATGGTCCCACTGATGCTTCATTTCCCAATAATGAGAGAAGTGGTATTTACAGGAAAGATTTAAATATTTCTTTAGCACCAGAGCATGCATTTTTGTACGTTCTGAATGAACCCCTTAATGCATGGATGAATAATGTATCCATCTAATTAAATTTTTACAATGTTCTAGTACTAGAGTGTCAAATATTTGTTTCCAGTTTGCTTCCTCATTATACTGTCACATAATTCTCTCTCTCTCTCTCTCTCTCTCTTTTTAAATTTAGTATTTAGTAGTGAGAGAAGCCTCAGCAGTTGAAAGCACGTGGCCCATTTTGTCTTGGTTCTGAACTTAAGCAGGGTCAGATTTAGTTAGTATTGGTTGGGAAACTACTGAGAAATCCCAAGATTGTAGACTATATTGGAGTGGGGGTAGCATTTGAGTCAGTCTTGTTCCAGGTTTTATCTGGGTAGAAGGAGCTGGGATAACCTGACTTCATTAGCCACCCCATAATTGTTTTTGTTGTTGTTGCTTGAATCTCTCTCTTGCAATTGTCACCTCTGCCTGTTCAGAGGTTCTCTCCCTGTGAACATACAGCTAGTCCTCGTTTAATTATCACAATTACGACCGGAATTTCAGTTGCTAAGTGAAGCGGTCATTAAGTGAATCTGACCCAATTTTACGGCCCTTTTGTGGAGGTCGTTAAGCGAACCATGTGGCTGTTAAGCAACTCATGTGGTTTCCTATTAACTTTACTTGCCAGAAGCTGGCCGGGAAGATCGAAAATGGCGATCATGTGACCAGAGGACTCTGTGATGGTCATAAATGCAAACCGGTTGCCAAGTGCCCAAATCACGATCACATGACTGTGCGGGACGCCACAACAGTTGTAAGTGTGAGAACCGGTCACAAGTTGTTTTTTCCAGCACTGTCATAAGTCTGAACCATCACTAAACGAATGGTTGTTAAGCAAGGACTACCTGTAATCCCAAAGCACCTATTAAAAACAGAACTTTAGTGAAAGATGATGTTCTTATTCTTACTGCCTCTGGGGCTACATGCTCAAAGTAGATTAGCAAAAAATGGAGAGAGATAAAAAAAACACCAGGAAGTTACCTCGTTCTGAATCAGACTACAGAATCTACTTTTGGCATTTTCCAATCCTACCTGGAGATGCCAACAGCTGACCTTTGTGATTCTCAGCATGAATTCAGGCTTTCTTCCACTTAGCAGATGCAAGGAACCACTATCATAAACACACAGAGTGAGGTGAGCCTTGCCAAGTGCCCATAGTTGCTGGCTCTAATTACAGTTTCCTAAACATTTGTTCTCCTGCTAAATCAATGTTTGTATTTTTTTTTTTTTTTGCACACTGCACACTAACTGCTAATTTGACCAATCTAATTTAGCCCAAAGCAAAATATTTGTTTGATGTGTGAATTCAGTCAGATGTGCCTTATTTAACAAACCATGGCTTAAGCTGGCTGGGAATGAAAGGGGGCTAACTGAGCTTCCAAAACTTAGGAATTTCAGAAACTTAAGCAACAACCCCTCCATTGCAGAAAAAGTAGTGTGACATGAACAAATTTCTTGGCTAAGGGTAATCAACGTCGTGGAAAATTCTACTACATCTGAATCTCTTCGTTCTCTCTTTTTTTAAAAGCTAATTTCTCATTCACTTCATTTTTATAACCAATTTAATTAAAAATGTTCTAAATAAAAATCTCTCTTAACTGCACAAGAGATGAACTGCTCATCAGCTGAAGTAAAGTCCCTTGAAAGAAACCATCAAGGTATTCTGCAGGAACAAGTGACCAGCTTCTTTAATTAAAACAACCTCAAAATTGAGATAATAAAATGTAGAATTAATATATGGTGCAATAATACACATTAGCTTTTTAGTATATTAAATTAACTTTGGGTAATAATACACATCTATTGATTTGCTTTAAATAGAAATATTACATAGATGGATTAGCGTAGTTTCGGCCTGTGGTCAAGCGTTAACTTTTGGGTAGCTTGAATTTTAATTAGGGGTAAAGAAAATACACTGTTTTTCTTTTTTTTAACATTTGCCTTTTTTCAAGCATGGGTTAGTTTTAATGAATGGGTTTATTGGCACAAACTTGCATACATTTTCCTGGGCGTAAATATTTCTGTGCAATTGTGTACAGAATATCCGTAATAAAGTTTTCTTACAATCCCCGTCTCCTGACTGCCTCTTTCATGCTATTTCCTCTGTGTATGTATCTAATATTTCTTTTTAAATTATAAAGGGGCACTGAAAAATCTGGAGAAGCATGAACATTGAGGAATAATAATCACATCCCAGTTAATGTATTTGTTCTTAAAGTATGAACTGGGTTGTTTCATATTAAAATGTCAATCCCCCCACTCCCCAAAAGAGATGTTCTCATCCCCAATTGGTAGAACTTTCAAAACAGATATTTCAGATGAAAAAAAAAACTTACTCTCCCCCTCCCCAAACAAACACAGTGACCCCTAGAAACACTATCTTTGCACCTGGTCTTAAACTTAGTGAAAACATTTCCCATTGAGGGGAACACTCTGGAAGACCTTGATCTGGCAATTGAGGCTATGACCTCAGTTATGGGACTTTATCTTGCAGACCCGTTGAGATATAATGACATAACATTTAAACTGTAACTTGGAGAAGAATGGAAAACAAAAATGTGAGGCTTACTGAAGGATTCATATGGATTTAATGAGGACTTGCTGTAAAACATAGATTAAATGTCCATGGCCTGCCTGCCTTTTTCCTAATGGGGGAGGGGGCGGGGGGGCTAGTCCCTGGACACATTTGCAGCATTTCAGCACTTAAGGCAACAGCAGACATCATTTGAGGGGTTTGAAGGCTGTAACTCAGACATCTGACCTTCAAGATGGCTATTCTGGAGTTTTAAAGGTGGGGTAAGAAGTGAAAAGCTGAGCTGAGGGGGAAAAGAAAAAGAGACTCACACAGCTGAGTTGCAGCCATTTTGGTACTGCAGTTTATCAGCACAGTCTTAGTGTGCTGGAGGCTTGCATCCACCTGTGATTTATGGGCAATGGGGTAGAATTCACAGCTCAAAAACTAACTGGTACCCCCATTTGGAGACAATTAGACCTAGGAGTTTTATAGCCTGGAAAGTAAACAAGGAATGTTTGTACTGATGAGCTAACATTTCCTTATGCCATCTCCTCCTCCTCCTCCTCCTCCTCCTCCTCCTCTATAGCCCTTCTTCTTCTGTATAGCCCTTCTTGGTTATTTAAGGGACTGCCCATCTTTGATAGTTTCTGCTGGTCCAATAGGATCAAGTCGAATTGGTGGTCTCCTCCTCCTCCTCCTCCATTTGATGGAAAAGAAATTCCCTTTAGTTTTTATTTTAATAATAAATGTTGAAATTAAAATTGCAGGGGTGAGGAGCTGTTGCTTTTCCTTTGATTGCAAAAAGAGTGAGGAACATGTGGAGCATCCTGTTATTTATTGTTCCGTTTTGGGGGGAAATGGAGACCCAGCCTAATTGTATTTAGTGGTATTTTTGTGTGTATGTGAGAGAGAGAAAATGAAAGAGACAGATCATATTTCTTTTGAATCCCTTTGAATTAACTTGAAACAGTAATGGAGGGCTGAAAGAATATGTACCTGTAAAATAATGAACACTTACTGTGTGTTAGTAGCATACTGAGGTCATGAGTTATCAGGGTGACAGGCAAAATCAGTGTACCATTGCATACTAAGTGGAGTTCCAGATTTTTGCAAAGTTTGGGGTCCCAGTTTGTCACATCTGGCTTCTGTGTGAAAACAGCCATTGGTTCTTCTTCCAGTGAGCGTACAGGCTTCCTGTTGAATAGCAGTACTAGTGGCCACTGACATTTCCACTGCATTTCCCTGAAACACCAAACTCTGAACTCACCAGTCATGAAGCCAGTTCACATGGTTAGGGCATGGTTCAAAAAAATCCCATCACTAAAGGCTAGACTAAGAAGTTGTGGGTGTGTAGGGTGGGGTAGGGGCATTACTGGAGAAAGCAATGGCAAGCCCCTTCTATATTGTTGTCAAGAAAACAACATGGCTTTGGTCATGTGATCAGCAGGGCTTAACCTTGAGTCGGGAGGCATTACCTTTTTCTATTGTGCCAACCTAAAAAATTGGATTAATTGGTCAGACTGTGGTTACTGTAACCATGGATGAGCATGCTGGACAGTCTTAGTTTGGATGTGGGGCTGCCAATTAAGGATGCACAAAAATTCAGTTGGAGATTAGATCTGATTCCAAATCAAACTGGACTTTTAAATGGTTGATTTGAATCAAATTGGATCTCCCCATATTGATGGAGAGAACTTCTGCATATACATAGCAATGGTTTTTCCTGAACTAATGTCCAATGTTGAACTTCCATCAATTTTCCAAATTTAGAATTGGATAGCAAATCTGAATCAGAAATTCATCTTGGATTTTGCCCAATTTTCCTACCCCTACTGTCTGTGGCCCAAAAATATCATTATTCCTAAGTACTGGTAATATCTGTGGTGAGTAAGGATCACTTCAGGTGACTATATAAAAAGCTATTTTAAGCTGGAAAGGGATGGATTCTCTCTCTCTCTCGCTCTCTCTTGGATGTGCATTTATGTGAGAGAAAGCAGTAAAAATCATGAGTAGTATCCCTATAAATTTCTTTTTGCAAAGCTGACTTCAACATCTAGTTAAATCTGCAAGCATCTCTGACTTCTTTCTCTTTTCTTTTTCTATCCCCCCCTTTTTTTTTCTATACTTTTTTCAAAATACCCCAGTATCTTTTCTTTGGCACGCTTCCTATTTTCCAAGCAGCAGCTGCAAAGAACTGAATAGTAAATCAAACACCCTAAAATCTGTTGTTTTAATACAATGTCGGAGATTTGCTGATTCTCTTCCCCTCTCTCATTTTTGTTATAACCATGGTGCCTCATCTTTGTACTACAGCGAAAGAACTAATTGGTATAGCAAAAGCCTGACCTCTGTTTTTTGGTGAAAATTAGGGGGTAGGTTAGGGGGTGAAAAGCAGATAATTCCCCAGCAGTTTAGATAAGTAGATATTATAGGCTTCCCATGTTAATTAGTATTAAATATTTTTTTTCAATTACTAGTAGTTTTCATCATCAGACTCTCTTGTGGCAAATGCTGTTTTTTCTGTTCTTCTAAAGCAGGTCTCGGCACTTAGAAAGCTCTCCCAAAGATTTTTCCGCAGCTTGTTTTTCCACAAAGGCCAACTGATGGCCTTTGTGGAATGGCCTAACATTTTATGACTTTAAATTAAGGCTGGCAATAACCAAATTCAACCAGGCATTTGTAAGATAACTGCCTTTCAGACTACTATTCTTTTCTCAAAAGAAACTGTTTTATAGAACTTTTGTGTAAAGCTAAAAATATACTTTTGTCTTTTTGGATTGGTGATGTTGGATTTGTTTAATTATTTTTATGGGGCATGTTTTTTTGTTGTTTTGTAGACTGTTCTGGTTCCTTTGGGGGTCAGAAAGGTATAAAAATAAAATAAATAAGAGTGTTTGGCAAATCATATTCATCATATTAATATGGTATCATCTGAACTGGGAATCTAATAAATTGGGCTTCCAAAATCCATGCTAGGAAGAAACTTAACTCCCAGAATTCCTCAGCCACAGGCCCACAACTAGGATCTGTGTCACCTGGGGCAAACACGGATTCCGTGCCTCCCCCATGGGTTGGTGAGGGAGGTGTTAGCAAGTTTTATTATTCTATTATACATTACACTAATAAAGCATTCAGTATACAAATCCTATTTTGTCATTTTGGCGCCCACCCAGCACAGTGCCTGGGGCACATGCCCCAGTTGCCCCCTCCAGTTGCAGCCTTGCTCAGGCAGCTGGAGAATTCTGGGAGTTGAAGTCCATGTATCTTAAAGCTGCCAAAGTTGAAAAACACTGATCTAGAGAGTTGCCCATACATGCAGTAGAAATGTCCAGAGTGAGTAGCCCTGTTAAACCATTTGCAATGCCAATAGCTAAACAACTTCATAACATTTTAAAGACTGATCAGTCTATTGTCATATTAGGTTTTATGAATCACCATTCTTTTCATCAAATGTCCAGAATATGGGAAATCCAAAGGATCTGCTGCCTGCTGCATAATTAAAACAATGGATAGCTTCATTCAGGGCAAACAGAGGCAGACATCAACATGCTTGAAGGAACTTCAGAGTTTGCAGAAATAGGAACACTGGGAGTTGGAAGGGAAAAATATTCCCCAAATGAGCAGAGAGCATTTTCAGGGACTGCCAAACGTTTGGCATGATGATGGAAAATGGGGAAGATAAGATTGTGGAACATCTTGAAAAAAAGGCAAGAAAGGGGTTGGGTTGCAGAAGCGTGGGCTGCTCCATGTTTTATGCCACGTCTGTTGTGGCAATTTGACCTACAGCAGACAGGAAAGCTTTAATAGAGAGGCAGTAAGATATGAACCTTACATCACCCTGAATTCAGTTTTCACCTTTGAAACACAGAGGGGTGGGTATGTAACGTCCATCAACATTTCCACCTTAACCTTATTTATAAATTGTTGAGTGTAATAATAAAATACATGATGTTCCTTCCTGATTGTGTGAGAAGAATGCAATTATAAAATCACAAAAAGAAACCATGTACGCAAAGGTAAACAAGATGTATCAGATTAATTTACCAAGAAGCTGGTTTGTCTCAAGAAATCTGAGTATCCTCACGGAGCTAAGAATCTTACAATTGTTCTCCTCTCAGTGACAAAAGCCAGGAAATTCAAAGATAAGGTGGACATGAAGTCCTTGACTCCAGATTTTGTGGCAGAATGATCCAAAGATTATGAGAGAGACGGAGAAAGGAGTGGGTGATGCTTGCTCTAACTTTTTGAACTTCAAATGCTTATTGGTGTTCTGCTCCATCCAATAAGACCACTAGACAATGAGGAAAACACTAAGTAAAAAAAGAGATAAATTGTTATGGGAAAATGGCTATTGTTGTTGGGCTGTTTTTGTGATTATAAGGGAAGCAGCACAGGGCTACTTTGCACATTACGATTGTGTGAGCAGGTTCACAGAGTGCATGAAGCCATAATTTGCTTGATGTGTTAAACCATAGTGATTTGTTTTGTTTTAATTTAGCATGGTGTATGAGCCAGGCATTGTGGTGTATAAATGATGATACATGGTTCAGCATGATGTGTAAACTGAGGGTCAGCCCCCAAAAGGTAGACCAGACTAAGAATCCAATGCTAAACAGGTCAGAACTACTTTTATTATAACAGCTACATATACCGGAGATAGCTTTGCCGGTGTGGTCAGTGAGCTAGAGCCAGACATCCTGAAGAGTGAGGTTGAATGGGCCTTAAGAAGCATTGCTAATAACAAGGCAGCAGGAGATGACGGCATCCCAGCTGAACTGTTCAAAATCTTGCAAGATGATGCTGTCAAGGTAATGCATGCTATATGCCAGCAAATTTGGAAAACACAAGAATGGCCATCAGACTGGAAAAAATCAACTTATATCCCCATACCAAAAAAGGGAAACACTAAAGAATGTTCAAACTATCGAACAGTGGCACTCATTTCACATGCCAGTAAGGTAATGCTCAAGATCCTGCAAGGTAGACTTCAGCAATTCATGGAGTGAGAATTGCCAGATGTACAAGCTGGGTTTAGTAAAGGCAGAGGAACTAGGGACCAAATTGCCAATATCCGCTGGATAATGGAAAGAGCCAGGGAGTTTCAGAAAAAACATCTATTTCTGTTTTATTGACTATTCTAAAGCCTTTGACTGTGTGGACCAGAACAAATTGTGGCAAGTTCTTAGTGGTATGGGGATTACCAAGTCTTCTTGTATG
Source organism: Candoia aspera (assembly GCF_035149785.1). Classification (NCBI taxonomy): domain Eukaryota; kingdom Metazoa; phylum Chordata; class Lepidosauria; order Squamata; family Candoiidae; genus Candoia; species Candoia aspera. The sequence continues at coordinate 8,417,075 of NC_086163.1, forward strand.
CCTTCTGAAGAATCTGTATAACGACCAAGTCGCAACAGTAAGAACAGACCACGGAACAACGGACTGGTTTAAGATTGGGAAAGGAGTACGGCAGGACTGTATCCTCTCACCCTACCTATTCAACTTGTATGCAGAACACATCATGTGACAGGCTGGGCTTGAGGAATCCAAGGCCAGAGTTAAAATTGCTGGAAGAAACATTAACGATCTCAGATATGCAGATGATACCACTTTGATGGCTGAAAGCGAAGAGGAACTGAGGAGCCTTATGATGAAGGTGAAAGAAGAAAGTGCAAAAGCTGGCTTGAAGCTAAACCTCAAAAAAACCAAGATTATGGCAACCAGCTTGATTGATAACTGGCAAATAGAGGGAGAAAATGTAGAAGCAGTGGAAAACTTTGTATTTCTAGGTGCGAAGACTACTGCAGATGCTGACTGCAGTCAGGAAACCAGAATACGCTTAATCCTTGGGAGAAGAGCAATGACAAATCTTGATAAAATAGTTAAGAGCAGAGACATCACACTGACAACAAAGGTCCACATAGTTAAAGCAATGGTGTTCCCTGTAGTAACATATGGCTGCAAGAGCTGGACCATAAGGAAGGCTGAGAGAAGGAAGATCGATGCTTTTGAACTGTGGTGTTGGAGGAAAATTCTGAGAGTGCCTTGGACTGCAAGAAGATCAAACCAGTCCCTACTCCAGGAAATAAAGCCGGACTGCTCGCTTGAGGGAATGATATTAAAGGCAAAACTGAAATACTTTGGCCACACAATGAGAAGACAGGACACCCTGGAGAAGATGCTGATGCTAGGGAGAGTGGAGGGCAAAAGGAAGAGGGGCCGACCATGGGCAAGATGGATGGATGATATTCTAGAGGTGATGGATTTGTCCCTGGGGGAGCTGGGGGTGTCGACGACCGACAGGAAGCTCTGGCGTGGGCTGGTCCATGAAGTCACGAAGAGTCGGAAGTGACTGAACGAATAAACAACAACCATCCAAAATAGGAGTGCAGGCCTTTTTTAAGGCCGAGGGCCACACTTGGCTTTTGGGGTGCTCCAGGGCCCTGCTCTGAAAAATAGACAAAACTATTTTGTCGTTGTGATTGTTCTAGTTTCCTGAGCGTTTTTGACTTCGCACTGATATGCAATGGCATTTCATGGCCTTTCATTAATTGTAGTCTTGCTTTATTGTTTTTCATTTTATGGTGTTTTACACAGTCATCTTTTACAGATAAAATTGTCTTTATTGGATAGATTGCAGAGTGGTGGGAGCTGGTCTATGACCATTTTAAAACTATTTATCTCCCGATCCCCTATGAAAAAGACATTTGTTTTTATAATATTTTCAGTGTACTTGAGAATTTCTTTCAAGCTTCTCTTTTGTTATTATTTTTTAACTGAACATTTTTTAAAAAATCTATATGAACAAGTACAAAAAAGAACTTGAAAAAGATTAAAGGACTATGATATACATAAACTAAGGATTTTAAAATATCATTGAAGTTATACAGTTCTAATATATGATTAATTACTTGTAAATTGTTAAATATATTGCATGTATTATGGCATGTTAAAGACCAAGAGTCTCTATTAAGCTTGAATTAAAAGTGAGTATCAAGAACCATGGTCAACATACTAAAAATCATTGAATGGAATAGTTCAGTTCATATTACTAATCAAAATAAGAACCTATTTTGATGTGCTGTAGGTGTCTTGTAAAATTAAAATATGTATTCTTTGCATAGATAAATCCAAATTCGGATGGGTACCAATAAAATGTGTTTTGGTGATGTTATTAAGATGATGAATGGACATGCTGCTACTGATGTTTTCTGTGATACATTTTTCCACCACTCTGCAGCCTCCTTGGCTACCGAAACTTCAAAGGGCCAACAATAGGAACTCTTCATGTTGTTTCCCTTGTGAGTTAATGGAAGCATAGAAAACTGCTAGAAAAAGGTTATAGTATATAACAGACAAGACACTTGCACTGGTTTCTCAGCCATCTCATCGCTAAGTAAGTGCAAGAATATCATGAAATCATCTTCTTTGAAAGGATTCCTGAAGCAAATTCTTTTCAGCAAAGTGAGAACTGGTAGGGGTAGGGGTGGGGGGGAAACCAGGACAATGTATCTGGCCAAGCACTAAAAGAATGCATGAAACTCTCTCTCTCTCTCTCTCTCTCTCTCTCTCTCTCTCTTTCTCTCTCTCAACCTAAGAAAATACTAGAAAATTCTAGCCCTACTCAAGTACATGCTCAGCCTCACCTGCTTTGTTTCAGTTTCTTATTTGCCCTTGTAAAGCAAATAAAAAGAGCAGTTAAGTCAAGTCTTACCCACCACTTAGAGCTTTTCCCACACTGAATCCTTAAGATGCTGAAGGGATAACCTGGCTAGAAATGAAGCTGGTTTAAGAAATCCATTTCCAATTTCAGGCCTCTTCCTCCATTTTGTCCAGTGGTGGCCTGTCCAGACCATGCTTTCCATAGCTCCTCCCCAACTGTCTGGAGAAAGCCAACATTTATAACATCGCTTCCTTGGGTGGGTCTTTGAGGACATGTAGGGTTTCTATTGATACATCTTTTGTATGAGCACCCCCCACCTCCATTGACTGCCCCTTGTATTCAACTCCTTCCTGCTTGGAACATCCACCAGTAGACTAAAAGACAAGTCAAGGAAGTCCAGAGCACAGTTTCACCATTCCTCCTATGACTTGGGCTAAAGGGAGAAATTAACAGAACTCTTGTTAATTTCACCTGATTGGTTGGTTAGTTAGTTGGTTTTATCTTTAAAAGTCCACTCTTTCATTATTTGGCCATTAGGCTTATTTAAATAATAAAAAAAAAGCTCAGGCTTTCACCATTCTACTGGTGAACTTGTAAAAAAAAGGAAATGAAAGTTCAGTGGTTCACAAACTAAGGTCATTTCAAGAAGGGAGTGGGCCATCCAACAACCCAGGGCAAAATGAGTAGAGAAGGGGGGCATTTCTGCCAAAGGGTACAATAGCCAAATGGAGTAGAGGTATTGCCTACAATGAAATAAAGCAGAGCAGGCAAACATGTCTGCATGCTAGAGTTGGCATAGGTCAGAAAACAGTGCAATTTTGAGCACTGCAGGAAAAGACGAGCAGAGGTTGCCTTTCCTGTGGGCTGGGAGCAGGCAGAGAACAATGCCATGCCTTGCTGCCCCTGAGAAACACTTAGTGGCCAGCCATGATCATGCAGATCAGCCCCAGTGACTGCATGGAGACATTGATGTGATTTTCTTGGCAATGATTAGCCATTGCCTTCTTTCAGCATTTTTTTTAATTTTCCACTGTAGCGTACAATCTAAGAATCCCCTGGTAGTCTTCCATCCAGGTATTAACCCCACCCAGGTATTAACCTTCCACCCAGGTATTAACCCCGTATAACATAAAGCACAGCTTTCTACCCCAGAAAGGCTGCCCAGCGTAGCTTTATGTGATGTGTGTGAAATCAGCCATCAAATATAAGCATGCAATTAACTGAATACAGAGTTTGGCCCTTAGTTTAAGAATTCCAAGAAGAGAAAATAAAGCAGGCTGATTATCTATTGATGCCTTTTGCAGAACAGTGGGTTTGATCTCTGCACCTCTGCTTTTAAATATTTTAGCTATATAAATCTAACTTGGACTGTGTGTGTGTGCGTGTGCAAAAGTTAGCAGCTGTTCTGGAGTCATTATGGCCTACCAACAAATAAATATTTGGACATGCCATTTCTCTCTCTCTCTCTTTCTTTCTCTGTCTCTCCCTCTCTCTCTCCCTTTTTAATGGCCTATTTCCTGATAGACATTAATGGTTCTTTACAGCATTTTGTGCTCAAGGGCCTTTTTGAAAAGTAGATATTTGACCTGACAGACCTTGGCTGACCGTCAGAATCCCATCCGTGCATTCTAAAGTTGTGCGCAAAACAGAACATCTCTGTGGAATAAAGGAATTTGCAGTCTCTCGCTCTATCACGTAGCAGTCTATCTTCCACACTTCCCCACCCCACCACCCTCTTCTCCCTCTGCAGCATGAAACAAAAGCTCTTCCAAACCAGGTTGCACACAAAGCATTTGCATGAAATACTTTTAAAGGGAATTTAAAAGAAAAAGAAAAAGGCACTCGCATAGCCTCTGGATGGAATTCTTTGCAAAATCTGTTCTGTTTTGCAGAGTTAATGAGGAGCAGAGACATCCAACAGGAATTATAGTTTGCTTTTATTTACAATGTTTGCTTGTGTGTGTGTGGTGATGATTCTCTCTCACACACACACACGTACGTGTTTGCTATGTTTATAACACACTTCTAAGCATATTTACGTAGAAATAAACGAGATCAATATGTTTAGACTGCAAATCATAATCACATAGAAGCTCAGGGTAGGCTTGATCGTTTTTTTATATGTGATCACAACTCTTACAACAGCTTTTTATCTCACCCCATTTTGTCCCCTCGATAACCCTACAAGGAAAATTTAGTTGAAAAAGAGTTCCCAGACTCAGATTATCCCTTGGACTTTGGGGATTTGAACCTAACATCCCAGGTTCTTCACTTACACAGGGGGATAATATATATTATATAGTAGTCAACGTATTATATCTTGCTCATTTTTGTCTGCACCCAGGTATCAGCCTAAACAACACAGCTGCTTTCTTGATATTTGTTTGTTTGTTCATTTATTTTATTACATAGATTTAAAGAATTCCTGCCTCCAACCAATGCTGGGTACTTTAAATAAAGATAATAATTCTGGGTGCTTTAAATTATTATTATTATTATTATTATTATTATTATTATTATTATTATTTATAATAATAATAAAAAGAGAAACATGATATGCATCCAGAAAAGCCATATGAAATGGCAAAAAAATCTCTCAAAGACTCACCCACCATCCTGCTCCAAGGTCTGGGAGAATAGCTAGTTTTTTAACACCTTTCAGAACATGATCAAGGTGGAAGCTCTGGAGAATGTTGTTCCAGAGGGCAGACATGATGACAGAGAAGGTCCCAGTTGGTGACATTGTTTAAATGAGGGGGCCCAAAGCATACCTGAAAGCCAGTTTGATGTAGGGGTTAAGGCTAGAAACCAGGAGACCATGAGTTCTAGTCCTGCCTTAGTCACAAAGCCAGCTAGGCAACAGTCATTCTTTCTCAGCCCTAGGAAGGAGGCAATGGCAAACCACTTCTGAAATCTTGCCAAGAAAACTGCAGGGACTTGTCCAGGCAGTTGCCAGGAGTCACGACTGACTCAAAGGGGAGAAGGAGAAGAAAAGACCCATTCAACTGGATCTTATCGGATAACTCCATGCCCCTTCATGGTGCACTTTGCCTTATGTATGCTAAGGAGTAAGGAATGTCCTTGAGAGTGATTTTTTTTTTCAACAGGCAACAAAATGGCAAGAGCTAAAAGTTCTGTGAAGGCTCATTAAATAAATTCAACAAGGAAATCACAATTGGATACATTCACATCTTGCATTAAGCCATAACTACCTCTAGTTGTGACTTGTTGAACAAGCCATAGTGACTTGGTTCACACATCATATGAATCCATAAACGATGTTTTACAAGCCACAGTGGCTGAATTCCCACAATATGCTAACCATGCTTTTGGTAAACTGTGTCACTGAACAAGCTACAATGGCATGCTTTCCACATAACTCAAGCTCTAAACCATGGCTTATAAACCAAGGGGCCATACTGACACATCCTGCTAATATTTCCTGAACCAGCTGTAATCTTTGCAGAGAACAATCACTGTCTGGTTTGCCAAGCAAACAGTGGAAGAACGGTTGCCCTGCCCATCCCAGGGTTGAACGAGATCAGAAGTATCCTTCCAGAATGCAGAGAAAGTCAGGGGTTCCTCCTTGACTTCTATAAAAGCTTCTAGCTCAGTGACATAAGTGCAGAAACTTTGTTTGCTTCCCTTTTTCAATGTCTGCACAAGGCAATGATCAAGGGCGACATGAGCTGTGAATCTCTGTATCATCTTTCCTGCTTAGAATCCTTCCTTCCTTCCTTCCTTCCTTCTCATTGCATTTCTCGTTGGGTTGAAGACAAGTCCCTCTTTCCCGTCACCCACCTCCTCCCTCCTTGCTGCGCTATCAGCTGGCTAATCTGCCTGCATATTCTGACACACACAGCTGTGAGAGATTGAATCTGTGCCGTTGATAGATGAAACTTGGGATAAGATTACATGGTTTTGAATATCTTGATGACATATTTGTCTGAAAAGTCTTTTAGAGGACAGCCTAATATAAATGCACGGAAATGTTTCTAATGACAAGCATTTGTCTACCGTCCTGTTTGAAAGGCAAGCATTCACATATCATTTGCATTTGTATGTGCAGGCAAACTTTTCAATAAACGCTTCTTCCAAGTGAGAAGAGTTAACTATTTACTCAAAACATGCCCAGCCAATTACTTCCATGGTGTAATTGGCCTTTGCAAGAATCGGCATTTGCTGCACTTAAAGCGGTATAGATAGAGCTGATTAAGTCTGGAAATTGTTAAAACAGTGGTGATATGCTATTTGCTTAACATTGTCCCCAGGATATTTCTGGCATAATTTTGTTTTTATTTGATTTGCTGGAGAACTATCTATTTCTGAGAAGGATGGGACATGCTCATGTTTTATCAGAATTTACCACAATTCTGAGACTCCAGATGTGTTGGCTTTCACTTCCTATTATCCCCAGCAAGATGGCCTTTGCTTCTGACTTTCTTTTAAACCCTGATTACTAGGGTTTTGCAGAGATCTGAATTCAAAGGGCAAAATGTGACTTGGAACATAGCATCTGTCTGGAGCACCTTAAACCTAACATGTCTTTTCCCAAGATTTCACAGCAGCTGCGAGGGCAGCCACTTGACCCCAGGCAAAGGCACAGTTGCTTTGAGGAGTTCCTGACAAGTGGGACATGCATGCTGCAAATCACAATTTGCCCTCTGAATCCAGATCTCTGCCAGCCCTACTGATTAGTGCCCTGCCCTGTAGCTGTATCTCTTGACTCACTACAGACTTTCAGCTCAGGACTGAAAACTTACTTGAACATGTCTGGTGCATTTAGCCTATCGCATTGGATCTGTTGATTCTTTAGATCTGTCTAGCCATAAGAAATAACAAGGGTAGCCCTTTTCAGACATTAAGGCTGTGTTTGCCCAACATACTTAGCCAAGACAGCCATGGTTCCTAGCAGTTAGATCTGGCAGCATGCACTCACACTAACTTGGATGAGGGCTACCATTCTAAGGACTGCAGAGCCCCTTCACTTACTCCAATCCTACCTGGTGTCCCCTAAGTTCTTGTACCAGGAAAGGAATAATAAAAGCTTCATTTTGCCATTGGCCAGGCAGATGTCTGTCGGTGTGGCTTGGCACTGAAAGCTATCAGTACTTGGGAAGTGTCTTCTGGCACTTCCAGGTGTTGATAGCAAGCTTTGTATTATATTACATTATATTTTTAGGTCCTCTAGACTTCCATCTTACTTCTCTGGCGGATTGGCTAAATAGGACAGAGCCACTAGCCCCAAAAGTGATGAGGTTTCTAGACCTCCATAAACAACCTTATCTCCCAGAGAGAAGATCGTTTAAGTATTGGCCAAACAAAACCATTCTAAGCCAGGCTGTTTTATGCTTAGAATGGTTCCTCTTCTGATTTTGAGCACACAGCTTTCTAGCTGAATCCTAAATTAAGTTTGCCAGTTTGTGGCCTTCAGATGCTTTTTTGCAGTTCTCTCAGAGTCCCCACGATTGCACTAATTTTAGTGGCAAATTGTTGAACCTCGGGAACACATTTTATTTTGGGAAACAAATAAAACAAGAAGAATCAAAGATCTGATTTGAATCACCAGTTCAATGAGTCAAATCAATTTAAGTACAAGATTCAGACTGATTTGATGCAAGTGTCTGCACCCCAATCAGGTCCAAGGCACCTGATTGAGTGTGCTGAATGAATCTGGTGATTCAGTCCAAAAATTTGATTTGAAAGAGGGACTGGACTGGACTGGACTGGACTGGATTGAAGCTTCACAGAGCCCTTTTCTGCAGTGTAACAGCCAGCAAGTCAAAAGTTCCAAGAAGTTAAAATATTCAGCAGATAATTGAGTTGACTCCAGTGGGAATCAGACCGATTCCATATTCTAAACTCAGGCTTACTCAAAAGGGGAAAAGGTGCATTGGAACAAGTGGAGGTGGACACTTAACACCTGTCAGCAACTTCTTAGAAGAGCTGTATCTTTTCCTGTGTCACCTTCTGCAGCTGCAGTATGATCTCAGGCAAAGATGAGTTTGGTTTAAGGAGCTGCCAACAGGTGTTATGTCTGTGTGCCAGCACACTCTGTCTGAAGGACTTTTTCTTTTTGAATCTGTTCTGCACTGTCCTAGATTTTAAGCAACTTTCACAGGCAGGTACTTAGAAGGAGCAACTGCTCCATTTGCCATTCTTTGCAAAATGCCTGTTCTACAACATCCCTTTGAAGCAATCATAATATCAGCATTCTTCAAGGGGGTGAGAAAATGTAAGAATGCAAGGGAAAAAAATCCATCCAGAATAAGTGCTTCACAAATGTTCTGGAATGTACCCCATTTTCACTGCTCTTCCATCACTGAATGTAAAATGGGTGGGGCAGGGGGAAAGGTGGAAATAGCAAAAAGTGTAATTGATTTTGAGGGTTTGCTCTTTGTGTGTGTGTGTGTGTGACACTTAAATTGTGTTAAAAGATGAAAGGATTTTGGTGTCAAACTTTGGCCTGCTCACCGAATCCTAATGAATATGAACTCTGTAAAGTATGTCACCACTTTCAAGGGCAGCCCTGTAATTTTTTTTCCCATTCATCCACCCTATCTCTTGTTTCCCCTCCTTTTGTTTCCCTCAACTCTGCAAGCATAGTTGTTTTCTCCAGTCATCATCTGCTTGCATGACCTAACTATAAGAGTTTCTACTTGCTGTTCCTTTGCCCTAAGGAACAGTCTATATTTCCAGAATTGATTGATTAGTTCTTCTTGTAGTCCATAGTGCTTTTAGTTATCACCTAAAATCCATAATTGAAAAGCATTCTTCTTCTATCTCTCACTCCAGTTTTCACATCCATACATGACTAGGTAAAAACATTGCTTTAACCATTCTATCTGTGTTGTCATAGAAATATTCTTTACATTCATTATCTTCTCTAAGTTTGCCATTGTCTTCTCCCCTAATAATAACCTCCTCTTTACTTCTCCCTCCTTATCCATCCTTGAGTCCAAAAAAACAAAAAACCCTATGTCTTTCTCTCTCCTTCTCTTTCTTTCTCTCTTTCTTGAGCTACCTTTTTCCTAAAGACAAAGCAATATGGTGAGCATTTACCCATCCAGTCACAAAATGTTGAGCATCTAACTAGTAAAGTATGTCACAAATACATCCAGTAGCTTGTCCTTTGCTTGCTCAGTCAGCAATGAACCCAAATAGTTTCAAATAGATTCTGTAAAGTATTTTGGACTGATTACTGTTATAAATGGGCACAGAGTGGTAGGCGGCAGCATTGCAGCTGAAACTCTCCCCATGACCCGGGTTCAATCCCAGTGGAAGCTGGATTCTCTCTTGGGTAGGCGGCTCAGGTCAACTCAGCCTTCCATCCTTCCGAGGTCAGTAAAATGAGTACCCAGCTTGCTGGGGGAGGTGATGACTGGGGAAGGCAATGGCCAACCACCCCCTGCTATAGTCTGCCAAGAAAACGTTGTGAGAGTGGCATCCCTCCAAAGGGTCAGACATGACTCTGCGCTTGCACAGGGGACCTTTCACCTTTCACCATGGAAATGTAGAAGAAACTGCTCTCAGCTTTTGTATATGCATCTAAGACCACTTCCCAAACAGCTGTGGTTTTCACTCCCCAGCCTCCTTCCAATTGTCTCACAATTAGCATCATTAGCACAAAAGCCTCTACTGCTCCCAATAAGGGAGTCAACAGATTGGCACTCAGACATCATCTCCCCTCCCCATCTCAACCCTTCTTTTAGTTCTCTGTTTGAGTGCAACCTGCAAACTCATCCCTCTCCTCAGTTAGAAAGGCTAGTATAAGGGAGTTCCTAAGGTGCTTTAGCCTCTGTAAGAGTGCCTAAGTGCTGTGAGGCTAGAGAGGAGAAAATTCCCACCGGTGGAGAAGTGTTCTGGTTGCAAAGCTGCATTCAGAACCATCCTTTTTGCAGTATAGCTAAACCAGAAGTTAATCAGCTCAGTTGCCAAAGACAGATGAAGAGGAGGAGGAGCAGTGGAAAAGGATTGCATGGAAGTGCAATAGAAAAGGATAGTTGGAAAAAGCTTCATTTTAGAACTGTTACAAAAGTTACATCTTTATCTTCATGGCAGCCCTTCCCTGGAACAGATTACTGATGTATCCTAGAACAACCTTTCCACCCATTAATTATTGCAATTAGGGAATGTAATATTTAGTTAGCTTTTCCTAGCCTAAGAATTGTATGTTACATATTATTGAAAACAACCAGAATGGGTTATCTGAACATTTCAATGGGTCAACCTTTACCTTTCTTATTATACGTTATCCATGTAATTCTTGGAAATCATTGACTTCCTGGCCCTTGACTCTGTCACAGGAGGAAAAAAGTTTCTGGCCAAAAAAAATGCCAACTCACAATTTTCTGTTTTCTTGGTGGCAGTAGGAAATGGAATCATTTCTTTTGCTCCTCTCTTCTAAATCTAATGTGATATTTGTATTTGGTGCTAATATGCTACAAAGAAGATTTCTGAGATGGTACAAGGAAGCAAAGCGCAATAATTTATTCTGAAGCTTTCATTATGGTGGCTCAATTGAGTCAGTTGAAAGAACATCAACCCAACAATTATTCCCTTTGCTTGTCTTCAGCTTGCTGTTTAAGCAGACACTCAGCATAGTCAAAGATTATGACAACTCCAAAATTGTGTAAATCTTACTTGTTCTTACTAAGAGTTATGTTCTTATTAAGAGTTATGTCATTTTTTTGCTTAAAAAATGACATCCAAGTCATTTTAAGACTTCAAGAGTCTTGCACACTCCTTCTTACAGCATCCTATGTCTATATATCCTATATATGTGTTTTTTCTTTGATTGCATTTTGTCCACTGGAATCAACAGCCCAGGAAAGGGATGCATATTTTATTTTATTTTATTATTTTATTTTATTTTATTTTATTTATTATTTTTTCGCCTACAGCCCTGAATCTGATCTAGCATATTTGCAAAGTTTGATCCAATTTTGTTTCGTTTTTGAACAGTTATCCTCTGAAAGCCAAAGAGATGGACGGAGTCCTTAAACACCCTTTTTTCACTTTATTTAATTAAACAGAACAGACTTTAAAAAATGGAAAAGAAAGAAGAAAGCAAAGCAAAGCCACAACAGAATTACATGATAAGAACCTTTACGTAATTTATTTCCAACATTCTGTTGGGTTAGAAAGTACAAAAAGAAAACAGTTCTGTGTATGTGCAGCAGTTGTCCAAGCTGCCTAAACTGATTTAGAAGCACCCAATTTTATTTTATATATATATATATATATATATATATATATATATAATATAATATAATATAATATTTATATATTATAAAATTTATATATAATTTTTATATAATGTATCTTGATTTGCTAGTTCTGTTCAGAAAGGCAATTCCTAAGAAATCTCTTCTGCTTGTAGGCAATGCATTCATTTAAGAATGTATCTTTCACAAATAAATTTTTAGGGTGCGTGGTTAGATTAAAGAACTAACTATGCTAGGATGAAGTCTGCTTCGGTAGAGCTTACAAAATACAACCCTAGAAATCAGTGACAGATTTCTTTTAGAACCCTAACATCATTCACAAGTCAACAAACTTCTAAAAGGACCAGCAGTGTTTGCGCATGGGCTGGTAGGGGGGAGTTAAAAAAAAAATCAAGATGGCACTATGGCAGAATGATTGAATTCCCACCCCACTTGTACAAAGTGATAGGCTTCAACTGCATGCTCAAGATGCTATCTTGACTTTTGGGACTCCCCTGCAGAGGTTGCAGGAAAAGATCCTCATTTTATCTTCCTCCATCCACCAGTTGGCAGGAAGACTTTGGTGGAACCTTTCCCTAATGTTGAGAATGTGACTTCCTAAAGTGGTTTTAAAATTGCATGAGGCAGCGTAAAAGCCAATCAGGAAATAATCTTTACGAAGTCTGTAGAAAGCACATGGGCATCTGTACCCCTTAGACCCACGCTACCAAAGAATTAAGCAGTTTTAATATCTATGACATGGGAAACTTTTTAGTGAGAATAATTCCACGTTTATAAACTTTTGCATCTGATTAATGTACATCTGGCCATTTTAGAACCACCCACTGCCCAGTGTCCCTCCCCCAATTGTTTTTTTAATCACTTACTATAATTGTGTGAACACTTAAAAATGGGTCAAGCATATTTGTAGATGCTGCCAAAAATGGGGCAGTGGGAGAGGTGGCTGCACACAAGATGCACTGTTTGCATACTCATCTGTTTTCCGTACCATATTGCGACCCCGTTAGGTTTTTGCACTTTATTGGGAACCTGTTAATCTTTTGAACACTTTGTTTACAAGAAGACAAGGAGCAGGATTCAAGTCAAATTCCATGTCATATGATAGGTAATTAAAACAAAAATAAAACAGTTAGAAATTCTCTCAGCTTCAATAGCAAATAGCAGGATTTTGTCTTAACTGCTGAATGCCAGACCAATTTGCTCTGAGAAGATAGAAAAATCCCAATATTTCACACACACGCACATTTACATACTGTACATATACTGGGATATCTCTGAAGGGTTCTCAGGATACTTTAGAAAATGACCAAAATATCCATCTGAAACCATAATTTTGGCTGCAGTCCTTACAGAAGTGTCTTTTATAAATGTACGCTTGATTGTTTCATAAAATGCCCCTTCAGATCTTTCATACAATCCATAGATACTTTATGATTGGGCTGCACCGTTTCAAGATTCAGTTTCAGAAAGGTGCTTCAGAGTGCACAGGACTGTGAATGCAGCCATGAAATCCTGGGAGAAGATGCAGCTGCTTTAAAGAGTTATAGACAAGAGCTACATCCATGTCTCCAAACACTTTTGTATGGTAATCAGATCCAAGACGCTGCACAAATTATAATATCGTACTATGGCTTTTGCTTTGCTTAAAGACATATTTTCTGGAATAAAATACTGGTCCCTGCCCTAACATAAATTTTCAGATGTAAATATATTTTAAGCATAAATAGGATGAAATGTGGCAACCCCATATCAAATTCTACTATCTTGTAAATTGTATAGGAACTTTAAAAAAAAAAAAACCATGAAGGATATTGTTGCTGAAATTCAGGTTTCTGTTTTCTGAAAGAGAATTCTGCTTTGCAGCAAAGGTGAAATAGACCCACTTTTGTCTCTAGTTACTTCCTTTCTTCATCAGAAGTATTTAATGACAGAATTTGCTGTGCCATGTTAGGCTGGAAGAAGTGAGGTAATGAAAACCGGCAAGGTGTCTCCCAACTTGTCTTTCTTTCCCTCTTTTTTTTTCTGAGAACAATTTTAATTATCACATATTGAAAATAACACATAATCTAATTTAACATTATTTTAATAAAGGTTCATATATCACATTTTGATGCATATTTTGACCTTCTCCCCACAGACATATGGAAATGGATTAGACCAATGAAGTTGAACTCATAAATGTGATGCTTTCTAGGAGAATAATAATTTATGAGCCAATCTCTTTTTCCACTTATAGTATATTAGAAGATGTGTTGAAGAGTTCCATTTCTCATTCTGAAACCACTGAATTTTTGGTCTGTCTCACAACTGTATTCCAAAATTGTGCAGTTCTGTTTAGTTTCTTTAAAAAGTGTCAGTTACCATCTGTGAGAGCCAGTTTGGTGTAGTGGTTAAGGCATCAGGCTAGAAACCAGGAGACCATGAGTTCTAGTCCTTCCTTAGGCATGAAGCCAGCTGGGTGATCTTGGGCCAGTCATTCCTCTCAGCCCTAGGAAGAAGGCAATGGCAAACCACTTCTGAAATCTTGCCAAGAAAACTGCAGAGACTTGTCCAGGCAGTCCGCAGGAGTCAACAATGACTCAAAGGAGCAAAAAAAAAATGTTACTATCTAGATAGGTGTCCATGTTTTTGTACCTATGTTTAATATAGGAAATAAGAATGGCTTCAATGAACTGATTTTAAAGAGGCAACATCTTGGCTTGATTTATAAAATCAGAGTTAGAGGCCATTGAGTCCAAGTCTCCTGCTCCACCCAGGAATCCTGATTCAGGCATCCCTGACAGATGATTATCCAATCTCCACTTGAACACATCCAATGAAGGGGAGCGTGAATAACTGGCTCTACAGTTCAACTGCTCCTGTCATTAATAATATTTTTCCTAACATTCAACCAGAAACTGCCTTCCTATAAGACAGAAGGTTATTATTCCACGTCCTGCATTCTGGATCGTGACCTTTATCTGTAGGATACTTCTTCAGATACTTGAAGAAGATACTTCAGATACTTCAACAGAGCTATTACTTCTCCTCAATAATCTTTTAAGGCTAATTCTGCCCAGTTCCCCTGGTTGCAGTTCACAGAACTCAGCTTTCAGAGCATCCACCTCAACCTTCCCTGAACTACTTTGAGTTTGTTAGTTTTTTGTTTTTTAAGTGTAGTCACTGTAGTACCTAGAACTGGACTAAAGGTTCAAGCTTTGATTGGGCCATTACCAAACAGAAGGACTTCAAACATTATTGTGTGTGGATCCTAATGTGGTAATGCTGTTCTTACTCCCTAAAAATGGGGAAAGCACCATCAGATGCTGTCTGGAAATGATGGGAACTCTCTGAATCATCTCTTCTGGAGAGCAGGATGTTTTGGGAAGACTAATAAATGCTATCGTCTTTGTTTGCAAATATGTGAGTAAGATTAGTTCCACTGGGAAGGCCTGTCTCTGATGGCAGCTGTTTTAACTGATGACCACTTGAAACTTGACTTTGGGGAGGCTGCTTACATGGAACTCACACCCAGCAGGATATTTGAACTGCCGCTCTTTAAGAAGGCTTTCAATGCATTTTTCTTTTCAATCTTTTCAATCCAAGTTGTGCATTTTTTAAAAAAAGTAAATATGCAATACCTCAAGTAGCTAGTATCAATGTGATTTTATGGTGGGATTTGTTGTTTTTAATATGCATGATTTTGCACAACACCCAGGAGTTTCCTACAAGGCAGTAGATCCATTATGTCAAAGGTGCGCTACCTCTGCTGGTTTGTGGGCTGTGGCAGGCTTTGTGTGGCATGTTGAAGGCAGCATTCCAAAAGTGGAGGGTGGTAGATCCAACCGGGATGTTGGCTCAGAGGTTTTAAGGGATAAAATGAGTGCCTTAGCAACAGCAAGATTTACAAACCCACTTTGTTCTTAAATCACTTTAGTTCCATGCACAAAAGAGATAGTCAGCCACATGGGATACCCAGGCCACACTTTCTGCACCCCTGCCTTACCCTCATCTCATACTCCCTGAGATATTTCTCTACTTCAACATGCTTTCAGCCAGGTTTTAGCAATTTGTTTTTCTTCCTGCCTGTTTCTTCCAGATGTGTGGATCTTACAGCTGCTGGAAGTTCAATTCATTTAAAAATACACAGAAAGATGTCTAGCTGTCTTCTAAATCAGGTTGGGCACTCTATGATGGCTAAGCTGCTTTTGGGGGCTCACCGCAGATCCCCATGATTGCACCACCAGAATTCAGTAGCAAATGGCCAGGCATCAGAAGCACAATTTCCTATGAGAAACAAAGGACACAAAGAACTTTAGGCTTTCAGTTACGTTGACCAATTAAAATAAAAATGTTCTGCAGACCCATCCTCAGTCCAAAAGAGATACCATGATAAAACACAAAACATGATCTCTGGCCTGCACAGCAGAGCTTCCTTGCATGCATTGTCGTGTGCCATGTTCTCAGAAGTCTTCTGCTGGCCCACCTTTATATGTTACTCACATTTCCGCAGGGACTAGCCAACCTCATTGATGCAATCATGAAAACAATTCCAGAACTCTTCCACCTGGGAGGAAGTGCTATTGCCTGTAAAGCTGCCACTTCCCATCCAAAGCTCATGAAGATGATCTCCTGATTGTTCCATTGTTCCCCAAACAGGTGACCGGGAAGATAAAAGCCTGTGAATCATTCCAGTTGGATCTGGGGAAGAAAGAAAAATGAACACCATGGCCATTAAAACACTTGTACTTCTGACCCGAAGATCAGACTCAGGACAACTGCTGGATGTGAAGTTCACTTTGTCAAAGCGGCAGAAGGAAAACACACAAGGCTGTTTATTTCCATTATTAATGAAGGGACAGCAGTTTGGAGTGTCCTGCCAATACCAAAGGTATTGCTTTGCTGGAACTGGATGTTGACCCAAATGACTCTTCGCGCAGTGAGAAAATCCCCCTTTACCATAAAACCAAATTTACCACTATGCTGTCAATTCCTTATGCCTTTTTTCCCCATTTTCATTCAATTTCATGGAAAATAAAATTGCTATTGAATTTTCCCCCCTGCAAAGGAGAGGACATTTTTGTTAATTCTCAGGGCTGGGACCCAATGTTCTGCCATCTACCATAGTGACATTATGTTCAAGAAGTGTGGAACAGTGTTCTCACATGCAACACACAATCCTCTTTCCATGGTCAGTGGCCTCCTGGCTTCCCATGCTTCCAATAAATCCCAGGGAAAAATCCCAGGGAAGAATTCTTCCTAGCAGCAGTGACGGCCAGGTGGTGAGGGGCAATAGAGACCATTGAGGTGGTAAATATGGTGTCAAGACGCAAACCCTGTCCCTTTGGCACATGTGTGCACTATTGACATGTGTACCAAAGGAGCAATTTCACTGGATGCCAAATCTGTCATCTTGCCTTTTTTAGATCCTCCTCCCCCTTGCCCACTTCCTAGGGAACCTTTACACATCAGAAAATTCAGACAAACTGGGAAACTGCAGCGATGGATAAGTCTGTAACAGAAAAATAAAAATTGCCAGCCTATTTCACCAACTTGCCATAATAGAACATGCTTTTAAAACACACATATAGACACACACCAAATGAACATACAGGCAGTCCTCGATTTATGACTGTCCGTTTAATGATGGTCTGAAGTTACAACGGTTTTAGAATGGGTGCTTTATGGCCTGTGAAGCACTTCCAAGCATCGCAAAATGTCACACACAGACCCGCAGTCATATGACCATGTTTCGGGTGCTTGGCAACTGGCTTGCATTTTCCAGCAAACAATTCCTATTGGGGAAGCTGGATTTGCTTAACAACCATGGTAATTCTCTTAACAACCATCATAAAAATAGTTGTAAAATCAGGTCTGGTCATGTCATGACTAGATTTACAACCACAACAATGTATGATGGAAATTCCAGTCCCAGCTGTGGTTGTAAGTTGAGGACTACTGATAGATAGATAGATAGATAGATAGATAGATAGATAGATAGATAGATAGATAGATAGATAGATAGCAAACTGTGGTGGGGAGAATCTATGGTCATCTGAATACCATTCAACAGCTGCCCTCAAGCCAAGTCAGCATGGCTATTTGTGTAGAATTCTGGCTGGGGGCAAGTGATATCACATCATGATGTCACTGTGCAAATTACACAAATTATGTTCTGAACATCATTTGCAACCTATTTTCATGGTGCAACTGATGCAAATTGCATAATTCATGCCATTTGTACAATGATATACTGGTGCACATGACATCATTATGGCTTTTTAGCAGACACTTGTGGTTCTGGGAGTTGAAGTTTAGCAACCCCTGCAGGCTGTTGGTTCCATGGCTATGTTCTAAAGGACCAGGAGAAACAAAAACTTCTTGTGAAGGGAAGAAAATCTTCGAGAAGTTGGAAGACAGATTTCAGTACAGGGCTGATATTATTTTTTTTTAATCTTGCCTGTTCATCTTATGCTCCTTGTAATTAGCCCTAACAGGAAGTAAACAGGGTACTGAGATTGCATCTTTTGCTGATACGTCCTTGAGTTGATATGCATACAGTTGCGTGCTGAAATTTCAGGGCGCTAGCATGTGGAAACAGCTTATGAAATTTGGTCAATACAGACATACAGAAAGTGAACAGCATTGTCTAGAGAGGGATGAAATTGTGTTAAACAGGATAGGGTTAAAAGCATGACCTCTCAACCCCTAGGTTTAAATAGATTAATTCATTTCACTTACAGATCCCCATTTTCCAGTCTTACACTCACCCTGTTCTATTTCTGCATTGATGTAAAAGCTGTTTAAAATCAATGTATATGAAAACTGGTATTTTTCTATATCTTTCTTTTAAAGGTGCACAAAGTTTTTAAGCAACATTGCGAGTCTATCTTTTTTGGGGAGAATTTCCATCAACGCCCCATATTTCTGTAAGTTGTTTTTACAAAGACGTTCATTTTCAGACCACTGAAGCAAAACTGTAACTCATTCTCACAATCACACCATTCCCTCCCACCTGCTTTGGAATTTGTCAGTGAAATACATTTATCTGGGATTCAACTACACTCCCATTTGATTGCTTGACATAACTAGAAAATGCTGTTTGCAAAAGAGCATCAGGTCACAACCAGCAACATAGCTCTCCAACCATCAGTTTGATGGAAGGACACTGCATCCCTACGCACATACACCCACCAGCCACATTTTAGGGAATTAGCATTAATTAGCAACAGCCCAAAATATTCACTCTGGCCCATGATCAGATTTCATAGCGTTGTTCTAATGTAGCCTGAAGGATCTCCATCAGTTATCCACTGAAGCAGGGACTTTTAGGAACATGCTGTAATTGTCTATGAGAATGTCCTTGAGAGACAGGAGGAGGAGGAGGAGGAGGAGGAGGAGGAGGAGGAGGAAGAGTCTAGGCAATGGTCAGATAAGAGGCAACTGATCCCACAGAAGGAATGGAGGTGTGGCAAATGTCTCAGAAGGGACCCTCCCTAGTTTCTTGGAAAGTAAAGGCAAGGGGGGAGAGATGTACATTCAGACTTGCAAGTTTCTGTTACTGTGACCTTACAATAAAGGTAGCGTTAGTACTCATGGTTGGTGCTTCTTGTCTGGACTACCTCAAAGGGTTGACACATGCTCAGTAATATATATTCAAGTCTTGGAAAAAGTGATTTTTGTTTGCTTGTGGAAGTTGACCTTGGATTCCTCATCATTGTGTTACCTGGCCACAACTCAGAGAAGGGGGGTGTTTGTTTCAAAGCCGGTTTCCCAGCTGGTGGTGCTGGTACCACCATTTCTGCATGAAAACTGAAAAAAATGGGATCTGAGCAGGGCCAATTCCTACTCAGTTCCTATTCCCTGCAGAGATGTAGTTAGCCAGTCCTGCAAGTGTAAACATTATCCACACATTGGGTAGGTCTGCTCATCATTCTTAGCCATAACTTGTTTAATCAATAGACTGCTCAGAGTTGCTATGTGAAATGGGTGGCTATATAAGTTGAAGAAATAACAAAATAAATATGTATGGAATAATCCACCACTGGCTGAGTTTCACAGCAGAGTAAGTCATGGACCACAAAGCAGTGGCCAAGTATGCAATCAACATATTAAGGCAGAACCAAAGAAAGTATTTTATGACTTAGCACATTATGTGAACCAGCCACTGACTCTTTATGGTACTTTATCCTTCTAGGTAAAACTGCCGCATGCTAGCTTTAGTTATGTAAATTGGAGGGGTCTTCTGTCTCCTTGGCTGCCCACCTTACCAGTCTGGATGTAATGTCAGAGTGAGGTTGTAATCATGGCAGTCAAAATAGAGGACTCTTCTCTGCATATAGTGTAATCTTAACACGATTTATAATTGGTGCTACCAGATCTGTGCTGCATAGATCTGGACAGCCACTAAACAGTGGCAGAGATTTAGTGTTTCTGTCACCTTTCATCTCCAAACATCCAAACATGCATAGGACCCAATGATCCTGGAAAAAAAAAAGAGAAGAGTTTCTATGCACAGAGAAACAGTGTGCATTTGGACAGCTTGAATTGCTAAACCTGTGGATTATCAATTCCGTCCACCGTTATTCCTGGAGTGAGATATTTTGCATCAGACTGTTGCCTGCAGTTGGTGGGTATGTATGTTTGGGGTCTCTCAAACCTGGCCCCCAAACCAGAACGGCCATTTGTTCCCAAACTGTGCTGTTGATTTGAATTTAGTGCTGGATTTGGGTAGATGTTTTGTAGACTGATGTGCAATAAACACTAATATTTATTTATTTATTTATTTATTTAATTTGTCCCTGCCCATCTTCTCCCATTGGGGGACTCTGGGCAGTTTTCAATAATATACTATATTTTAATGTAACATTTACACAAAGGAGTCATTCAGACATTCAGATATGACTACAAAAAGGAAGTGATCCCTCAATGGTTTTCTCTTTATTTCAATTTTATTGATTGATCTGATTTTATTTGTTTGATAGGCTGCCCAACTCTATCACGCCTTTGGGCAATTCACGGAATAAAAACTGTTTTAAGAAATTCATACATAGAAAATGTTATGTAAGAATTAGCAATCAGAGGTTGTTTGTTACTTACCCCTTTCATTTGATCTGCAGATTTAGCAGATTTGCTGTTTTCCTTGCACAGAATATGGAACTGCTGCCGATTGCTGAATTTATACTCAAACAATAATTCAGGAATATGTCTAATATATTAGCAAGAATATGATTAGAATCCGGATTTCTAACCCGTGTTCCAAAGTCTAAATAGTCTTCTTGTTGATTTCTATCATCTTGTTCTTTCATAGTTCAGAAATACATGCAAACTGGTATATTTGAGGAATCCAAGCATGATTGAGAATAATCATTCTCTATCTGATAACATTGTGTTCTAGAGATATCTCTTTACTAATGATCATTTTTGTTCCATTTAAAAGAAAATAAATCCAAGAATATTAATTGAGAGATTAATATTAAAACAGATTCCAATTTATTCAGCCACTGAAATGGAATTTAGTGAACAATAAATATTCCATGGAATACATAAGCAAACTGTAAAAATTCAAGAGTGAAAACAAACCTATTTTAAAACAAAGTTGATCATAAAACTGGGACAGGATAAGTTTCTCTCACCAACAAAAGATTTAGTTAAGATTAGAGCTACCAGCTCTTGGGCATCAAAACCCCAAATGACCATTATACAGAAGCAAAGAGTTAGATTTTTTCAAAAAAATCTCTTTGCTGCTATCTAGTGATCATCCCAAGTTTTATAACCCAGACGTGGAAGCCCTAACAAAAGAGGTGATGGAAAAACTTATTTACAAAATTGGAAATGATGTAATGGACAGAAAGAGAGAGAGAAAGGGAAATGATGGTATCTACAATTTGATTTTTTTTAGGTAGACTTTTCTGAGCCTGTAAAGGAAATTATAAAAACATAGTTTTCTAACAGTTGGAGACTTATAGGCAGAAAAATGGATCAGACTCAGTAAATCCAAGAAATGGAAAAAAAAAATACCAGATATTTCTCTGGATACAATACTGATCATAATTGCTTTTTAATATTTACACTTTAATATTTACAAGGCAAATTAATTATCTCAGGGAGGATCTTCTATTGACTTTGAAGACAGTGGATTGAATACCACTAACAGGATCATTTCCCAGTATTGCTCAGACTATTTCCACTGAAAAAAGGAGATAATCTATTTCAATTCCTCCAATTCTCTGCTCTCACTAGCATCACTTTCCTAATCTTCTGGCAGAGAGGCCTTTGGTGGGAGTGATGGCAAACTGCAAAGGGAAGGGAAATTAATGATGGTCCACTCCCCTTCCAACGTGAAAAATACTCCATTAGACTGGAACTTTCAGCAAATTCAGCCTTCCTGTCCTCCTCCTTGGCCCTATTCCTTAATCCATATCTGAAACTGACTTCATTTAGGGTTTAGTTCTATGCTAAAAAGGTATTATAGGATAATTGGAGGAAGTCTAATCATAGCACAAAAAATTAGTGATTGGTTAGTCTGAATTTCCCTCCCTTAACACCCCTCTCATCTCTATTCCTTGCCCTAAGAGATCCTTGTTTAGGGAAACTTGTGTTGTCTTCAAGCAGCTGGAAGCATGCTTGAAGGTTCTGGGGTCTGCTTCTAGATAGACTCAAAGATTAAAGTTCTTGATTTAGTTTAATCTGCTAAACCTTAGAAAAGGGAGACAAGAAACTTCCAAATCGTATAGACTCTCCAAATCTAACATTGCTGCTTAAATCTGAGACACTGTGATCCAACATATAATTATGCATGTTTGATTTTTATTCATTTCAATGGGACTAAAGCATACCTAACTCTCTACAGAATGGAGGCCACATTGCTTCAGTAAAGAAGATACAATAGACATTAACCATGACTTCCATTCAGTTTGAGTCTAATCTGCTAAAATCAGACCAAAGTGCTAATTCACCCACATAGAGAACAAATTCTATCTCCAGATGATGCAATCCACAGATGAAATTAAGCAGGAGAAATGGCAAGTGCTGTCTCTTCTTGTATTGTGATTCTGGATACTGAAACAGACCTGGACATTCCTATTTATTAAATACGAACAGAAAGGTTGACAAGGCAAATTAAGTTCATACACACAGATTAACTCATCTTATTTTTTTTCCACTTACCCACAGTGAGATACAACTGCCTGGGTCTCTGTATATCCCTTCCTGCCACAAGCAAACTAGAATTTATTGGACATATGTTTGTGTTCCACTTAATAAAATAATGCGCCAATATTTTTCAAATCAACTTTGTTAGTAATTCATGAAGGGACTATTTATGCTAATCAGGCAGAAATATGTTTGCAGGCCTAATGCATTACATAAATCTGAATACAAAACATTTAGTTATGAACCAAAGTACAGGTAAAACAAATACTAAATTACATTCAGTAAAAGGCATGTGTATGTGGGTACATGTGTATGTATGTGTGTGCATGTGTGTTCATGTGCGTGCGTGTGTGTGTATAATATATATATATATATGTGTGTGTGTGTGTGTGTGTAATCTTCAAAGAGAGAGAGAGGGTTTTTTGGGGTCACCTGCAACCTATTTAAAGAAAAAGGCATGAATAAATACTGAATTACAAGGACGATTATTTCCATCATAATTCACCTATTTGTAATGACTTCTCGTTATCACAGTGCTGTTTCATAGCCATGGATGTGAAGTAGGACTCATTTCCTCAGCAATTTTACCCCTATCAGATTATCTCATCTGATTCTATTATTTCTTTCCCATAAATCTGCTAACAGTGATTTGTTATTGGTGGCCCTGCTAACGGATCGGAAGCACTGTTAAAAGGATTTATCTAGCTCTGTGCCTAAGAGCCGTTGATGTCTTCAGCTTTTGTCACTCAGCTTTGGGAAATCAATTTGGTGGCTTTTCATACTTAAATTCAGTGGACACCACTCAGTTCTGCACCATAAAATAAGGCGCTGGATAAACAAAAGGTGCAGTAACTGTACTTAATGTGTTGGCCTTGATGGATGAGTTTGTTTAAGTCATAGCAAATGACACTCAAAGTCAATATAACTCACAGGACTTCTACTGGCTTCTTTTCTAAGCCTTCCCCTGCTTGTTTACTCAACTAAGGATGTCATGAAAATACACACCTGCGAATTTTTTTAAAAAATTTCTCACTGACACAGTGTAAGATGAGGATGCTATATGTACAAAATCCACCGATTGTGCTTAATAAACAGAATTCTGTACATCTGCATGTGAGCATACACACACATCCACGTATTTTGGAGGCTATTCCTGACTGAAGCTCTCAAAAGCCCTGTTTCCTTCAAAAGGCCAAGTTCTTGAAAAGTAGAGAGAACGTTAAAGACAGTTGATTGAATCAATGCATTTCAAGTAAAAAGAAACAAAACGCAAAAGAGGTGGTGGGCGGTGGTGCTTTGGAGAAGTCAGTGGCCTGAATGCTTCTAACTGAAATGAAGATGGGCAACTTATGCAGAAGGAACCCAGTCTTACCTGGGAATGGTTCAGATGCTTGTTGTGAGCAGCTAAATACTATAGGAAAATCATGCCAAAATGAGAGGAATGGAGCACAGGAAAAAGGGAAAGAAAAGGCTTCTCATTTTAAACTTCTCATTGTCTAGCCTGTGGTGCTACCTAACAGCCAATATTTGACAGTTCCATCATCTTTAATTGGTTAATAAGACTAATTCAGCAGCTCCAGTAATTTGTCTTAATACTTTAGAGGCCTGAACTCAGTTGTGTTTATAGCTCTCCTTTGCACCGGTATAGCATATGTGGTTCTGCATTCCTTGTTTTATTCTCCAGAGCTAACTGGGATGAGAAATAGAGAGGGAGTCCTAATTTTGTGAATCTAGCATGTTCAAATGGGAATGCATCTAATTCCTTTGAGCATCCATCCCAAAAAGCAACTGCTACTCATTTAAAAGTAGTGACAGATCTATAATTTGTGGCAGCCCAAAAATGAAATGATCTATTGTGCTAGGCTCAGAAGAATGTAAGGAGAATGTACGACATTGCCTTGATGAGATGGGCATGAGCGACTCTTGAGGCTGACAACTCCTGTTGATCCACCCCCACACTGGAAATCAAACTGGAGACATATTAACCTTTGCATAAGCTCCATGTTTTTAACTTAAGCTGGAAAACCATCATTTTTAGGTTCTTCTGGTAAAGTGTTCTCATAATCCATTCCTGCCAGCATGTAGATGCTTCCCAAACCAATTTGTGATGTGCCCAGCTGCCCAGCTATCTCTTTCAAACTATTTTCATTATTACCAGTTAACACAGCTTGATCATCTAAGTCCTGACTGTGAAGGCTGAGTAATGTCAGGGTACACAAAGCCCATCTTTTATTTGCCAACTTCAGATTTTAATGCTATTGGAAATGACACTTCCTAAGAGAGACAAAGTCTCCACAATCAGATCCTTAGAATAAGGCAAAGATTTTTCAGCAGGAATTCTGGTGGTGGTGGGGATAGTTGAAGCCAATGTACCAGAGGACAATGTTCAGAAGGCTGGTTTAATATATGACTAATTGTCAAGAGTCAGATTTCTGAGAAGTACTTTTCAGATAAACAACTTTATAGCACTACACTTAATCTAACTTACTAGAGACATCTCATTTATCACCAAATTACTAGTAACTTTAATTCTTTCGATGTTGCCATAAAGTCAGTTGAAAATCAAGGCTGGAAGTTTTAAAGATTTTTGTCTTATCTCACAGAGGGAGAAAGAAACAAAACTTCACACAACTCCACAAAGTATCCAGGCTAACAAGAACAGTCTCCCCTTTCGTTGCTACTTTCTAGAAGTACACCACAGACCATGTCCTAAGTGGAGAAATTCTATAGATAGGAAGTGCCGTAAAACACACATCCTGTTATTACATGCAACCCCAAAACAGGCTATCTGGCAAAGCCATGAAAATTCCTCTGACTTGAAAGAGTTAAAGTCAAGACGGTCGTGCAGACGCTAGGAGCTCTTAACTTTTTTTTTTCCTGAAATACATTTCTAGCACGGATTTTTTTTTTCTATCCAGAAAATTGGAAGCGGTTCGGTATGAAACTGATCTGTGGCGAAAGGTGGCGCTGTCGAGGTTTAAACGGAACATGAGTGAACTGGATTTTGTTTTAACTCTGTTCTTATCTTCGGTATTAAAAGGGGGGGAAAAGCCCCCGCCCCCGCAGAGCGAGAAAGAGCGCACGTGACGGTTTTAAAACATGCGATTAATTGAACAGATCGCCAGTCTTCTGTAACCCAGACCCGAATGAATAATAATAATAATAAAAAAAGTTCGAAGAATTCATCTGCCTTCCTCCTTGGTTTGAACTCCAAGAAAAACCCACCTTAACTTATTTTCAAAATCTGGGAAGCAGCTTTAAACGAAGCGAAAAAGTAATGGATGGCGCCGGGAAGAAGTGCAAAATTGTGGCTAGCAATTAGCAACTTCTCTTAACTTTCAGACCTCCCCCGAAGCTATCGATCAGAGGTGGGCGGGGAGATCAGGGCTAAAAAAACCTAACTTTGACCCGGAGGCGCGGCGTCTCGGGCTTGGAAAATCAGAGGGTGCCGCCGAGTCGAGCTCGAAAGCTCGGCTGAAGCGTGCAAAGAGAGATGGCTGTGTCTGCCGCGGACGGAGAGAGAAAAGACTCCGAATTCACTCTCCGTAGATCTCAGAGGCTACGGTGCATTTGAACCGCCAGCCGGTTCGTGCCCGTCTTTCTAGAAGGGGAAGCTGAACGGTATGCAGGTCTATCTTTGGGATATATCCAGCCTTCTGGGTCACCGCAGCAAGAACGCTCTCAAGACTGGGTCCATCTTCACGATATTAGAACAGAGTCTCGGGTTATCTGTGTCACACGCCCGCCCGTGCTCGCTCGCTCTCTCTCACACACACACAAACACATATTTAGGAGGAAAGGCTAAGGGAGAACCGTAAGTTAGCAAAGCAAAGCAGAACACCCTGAATATATGCGCTCCACATTTGCAAACACGCTGCAGAACACAAATTCATTCCAGCCGCGTAACTCCCCCTCCGCAAACCCCGAAACGCACGTAGGAAAGTGAGAGAAAGGTGCTAAAACACCCTTACCTATTATTCACTGCATCCCCTGCCTCGAGGCAAACTATCCTTTTGGAGAGTTGAGACTCCTAGCAGAGTATTTTGCCGGTTTAATAAATGTTTCTCTCTCTCCCCCTCCCCCCCCCCCCAATATCTTTCTCTTCCTCCGAATGAATCCGAGACGGCGCTTTCGGTTAACAAGGAGTTAAAAAGTTTTAGTCCCAGCTGACAGTCAGCTGATTGGTTCCTGATTGACAGCTTTGAAAAGTTTCCTTGTTTCTATACTATTATGCTAATGAGGAGCCGGATTCGCGGCAGCGGATTGGAGTCAATTCTCCATTTGAAAGTGACGTCAAGCACGCTATAAAACTCAGCAATGCTTTTAAACTCTCCTCCCGGTTGATCTCTTTAAAATATTTTTTCATCTTGTCGCTGAAGCTGGGGAGTTGAGGTTTTTTTTTCCCCTTGTCTTTCTCCGCTTTTTAGAAATTGGGGAGGGGGGTCATCGCGTTGACCCTCTCGCTTTCCAAGCCTCCCCCTTTTAAAAATACGATTTAGCGACCTACCTGCTTTTATTTTATTTTATTTTCTAATTATTAGTCGCGTTATTTTTCCTCCCTTGATGGTGAACCCCTCTCTCTCTCTCTCTCTCTTCGTTTTGATTCTGGCCACGGAAGGGGGGCAAAAAAGAGGTGAAGAAACACCAAGAAGTGTTAAAAAAAAAAGACAGACAGCAAGAAAGCCAAACAATCATTTGCAAATCAGCGAGGAACTGCTAAGTAACCTTTCCCTATAAAACTGCAGTTGTGAAGCTGCAGAGAGGAAAGAGCGAGCGCGCAGAGGAGAAAGGGGGAGGGAAGAGAGAGAGGAGAGGAGAGGAGGGGAGGGGAAAAAAAGAGGAGAGAAAGAAAAACGAAAGAAATCGAGGCAGCCGGATGCAAAAGGCAAGCAAATAGCACGAGCGAGGGAGAGAGGCACGGCCGCTCGCGGGTCGCCGGCTGCAGCCGAGCGGCTCTTTGTCGAGGCAGCCTCCGGACGCGGGTGCGAGGGGCTGCGGGCAGATCGGAGCTCGCCCCGGCGCCGGCAGAGTAAGCGAGCGGGAGGCGACAGCGAGGGAGCGGCGCGCAGCTCCGGACAGCAGCTTCCCGAGCGTCCTCCGAGGCTACCAGCAAACTGGCTCACCCGTTGGCAAGTCAGGGCAGCCCCCTGGCTCCGGGAGCGCACCCTTTCTGGAGGACGGGCGGCGGCGGCGGCGGCAAGAGGATGGCATCGGACCTGGCCCTGCACAGCGCCGACCTGCCCACCAGTCCCTTGGCCATGGAATATGTTAATGACTTCGATCTGATGAAGTTCGAAGTGAAAAAAGAGCCGGGGGAGACGGACCGCATTATCAGCCAGTGCGGCCGCTTGATCGCTGGGGGATCGCTCTCTTCCACCCCGATGAGCACGCCTTGCAGCTCGGTGCCTCCCTCGCCCAGCTTCTCGGCCCCCAGCCCGGGCTCCGGCGGCAGCGACCAGAAGACCCACTTGGAAGACTACTACTGGATGACCGGCTACCCGCAGCAGCTCAACCCGGAGGCGTTGGGGTTCAGCCCGGAAGACGCCGTGGAAGCGCTGATCAACAACAGCCACCACCAGCTCCAGAGCGCGGCGGCCGCGGCCGGCTTCGAAGGCTATGCTAGAGGGCAGCAGCTGGCCGTGGGCGGCGGCGGAGGAGGCGGCGGCGGAGGAGGCGGCGGCGGGCCGGGGGGCTCCATGCCGCCGGACGAGATAGGCTCGGCGGCCGCCGTGGTGTCCGCGGTGATAGCGGCAGCCGCGGCGCAGCAGCAGCAGAACGGCGGCGCGCCCCACTACCACCACCACCACCACCACCCGGCCGGCCACCACCACCACCACCATCACCAGCAGCAGCAGCAGCAGCAGCAGCCGCCGGGCAGCGTGCAGTCTTCGGCTAGCAGCACCAGCAGCAGCAGCAGCAACAGCAGCGGCGGCGGCGGGGGCGGCGGCGGCGCCGGGGGTCTCCACCACCAGCACCACGGTGGCAGCGGCGGCGGCGGCTTGCATTTCGACGACCGCTTCTCGGACGAGCAGCTGGTGACCATGTCGGTGAGGGAACTCAACCGGCAGCTGCGGGGCGTCAGCAAGGAAGAGGTGATCCGGCTGAAACAGAAGCGACGGACCCTGAAAAACCGAGGCTACGCGCAGTCCTGCCGCTTCAAGCGCGTCCAGCAGCGGCACGTCTTGGAATCCGAGAAGAACCAGTTGCTCCAACAGGTGGAGCATCTGAAGCAGGAAATCTCCAGGCTGGTCCGGGAGAGGGACGCCTACAAGGAAAAATACGAGAAATTGGTCAGCAGCGGGTTCCGGGAAAACGGATCCAGCAGCGACAACCCCTCTTCTCCAGAATTTTTCATGTGAGTTGTGGTCTTCTCTCCCACCCCCCACCCCGCGATTCGACCCGCAACCCCCTTCGCCCTGACAGCCTCTTGCCACTCTTCAGAGCGCACGCATGCACGCACACACAAACACACACGGGCGGGCAAGCACGTGCGCAAAAGTTCTCGGGGCTGGAGGGGGGAGGTCAGCGAGTTGGTCTCCGTGTTAATAATTGTTAACTTGGGCCAACCAAATAATTAGTAGTTCCTATTACTCATCTTCATCACCATCATCAACATATTCTGTTTGAAAGAAAAACGCAAGTTTTGGTGGTACTTTTTAAGGTGGACTGACTCAGATGTTCAACCTTACAAGGTTGTCGACCGCCCGCCCGCCCGCCCCTTGCTTTGTGTGTGCATGTGTTTTTGCAATCCAAGTTCCATCAGCTCAGTCCTTCAACTGAAGTTTCCTCAGACTTTTTTTTTAAGTTTGCTGTATCCCAAACACCAAACACCTTTTTTGCCATCCTGAACTCTTCACCTGGGGTTTGGACTTTAGATATAGCTAGATACGTATTGATATGCATGTATTGATATGCATATGAATACATACATATTTGAAGAACATTTTGCTGAAATATTTAAAGTTTTAGACTTCAGGTTG
The DNA here is from genome assembly GCF_035149785.1 of Candoia aspera. NCBI lineage: Eukaryota > Metazoa > Chordata > Lepidosauria > Squamata > Candoiidae > Candoia > Candoia aspera. The sequence goes on from NC_086163.1 coordinate 8,446,699, forward strand.
CCGAATTTTCATCTGTTGTTGAACTGAACCTAGAGAATATCAACCTGCCCATATGGAATCTTAATCAACTTCTCATGTGTTCATGATGTGATCTTTGGCCTTAAGCTGCCAAACAGTGAAACTGAGTCTGCTTTTAGTATCCCATCCTCATCTCATGCATTATCATGCTTACTAGTTTGTCTTGCATCAATTAACTGTATAAATATTTCAAAAGACTATGGGGAGAAAAAAAAAGACATTATATTGATAAATGACCTGCATGCTGGACATGTACGGATTTTTTTTTCCTTTTGCTTGGATATGGACTTTGGAGATATATAATGGCATGTCTTTCATTCTTTTAGTTGTATTTCGTCACCACTTTTTTGAACTGAAAGCAAAAAAGTGCAACTTTTTGAGTCTTCCTTACCCATTCAAGTTTGCATCTGTTCTGGAAACTGCTTTGAGTGGCCCCCCCAAACTTCAGACTTCTTTTTAATGAATTGAAACATCTCTTCTCTTGCTCTCTCTTATATAAAACAAAAAACAGCAGAGTGGATTGTGATTACAGTATTACGGGAAAACAAGAACTTTGGAAAGAAGTTTTAAAACTTATGCTAAAAAAATTGCTCCAATTTGGTGGATTTTACATGATATCGTTGCTTAAAGCAGTCTAAAATTTATTTTGGAATGATCTGCCCCCCTTTTTTTCTTTTGTGTTCCTTTTGCATTTGGTCATTGTCAAACATGCAATGCTATGGGATCCTGGTATATAATTTAATTCAAGCTTTTATTGTCTGTTAGTTCAGTTCAAATGTACGCAACAGATAAAGGAATGTTATAGATAATTTCAAAAAGGTTAGGTCTGTTTAGAAGTAGGTCTCTCTTTTTTTAAATGGTGCACTAAATTGTTCACTGTTGTGATGTTAAAAGGGGTAGAATTTAAAGTGGGACTTTTTTTAAAAAAAGTAGCTTATGCAGCATGTGATTGCAACTTAACTATAAGTTGGGTATGTGTAGATCTTGCTATGCCACCAACTGTATTTGGAAACCAAAGTATTAAAAGGGGAGTATCCCTGTTTATATTAATAGGGTTATTTTGTGTTCAAAATGTAACATTGGGTTTTTTTTTGGGGGGGGGGTTAAATACTAGGGACTGAATTGCACTAAGATATAACCTAAAGCAAAATATAAACCATTGAAAACTTGTCTAGGATGTTAATACCATTTACAAAGATGGCATTACTGCTCAGTTTTTTTAAATAATGCAGATTTTTTTACAGTTGTATTGTGGTGCAGAACTGGATTTTCTGTAACTTCACAAATTCACAAAGTTTTAAAGGCATTAATCAGCAAATTTTATTGTCAGGGACTGATACTCCTGTCTTTTAAAAAAAATGGAAAGTAAATACCACAATAAATATAAAAAAATCTTGTCAGTTATTTTTCCCCTTGACATATTTTGCTGTGCAAAATTGTTTTATATCTTAAGTTACCAACTAATCATGTGTGATGTTCCTTATGTGTTTTCCTTTCATTTTTCAACTCTATGGTTATATCAAAAAGGAGGAATAATCTACTATAATAAACTGCATTTTTGATTCTGTACTGAGTTTCATTAGTTTATAGCTTTAAACTATCTATTTAATCTTAGTATAATGGAGGGGGGATGGATGTTCAGATAAATTAATCTGAGCATATAAATTAAATGGACGTGAGCTAAGATTTGACAAGGTAAAAATAACTGCTACCTGAAAAATTTCATTTTCTCACAGGCAGGTAAAAAGGAAAGACTTTTCAGGTTGTCAGTGTTAAATCTTCCAAGTTTTATAATTATTCTGAAGGAGCCCTATGAGTTTCCTGCCAATTATTATTTCAGGAATAATATTTGAAAATGGCTCATTGAAATAAAACAACCTCGTTCACTTCCCCAAATAGTTCAGCTGCTTTCTGAAGGAATGGAAGTAGAGAGTTTTGCAGCTTGTTACCAAGTCAAGGACAATGGGTTGAATATGCAGGCATATAGTAAGGGCTACTACTACAGCTGGTTTGTCTTAGATTGAAGCTACAGGGGAGGAGGATTAAAACGGTGGCTGGTATCCAAAGAACCATGAAACTAATTCTGCGAACCCTATATTTGTGAAGAGAGAAGGCTTAATCCCAATTTCCCTTGAATAACCCCCCCACCCCACCCCACCCCACCCATGGCAAGCATCCTTTGAAACAGGTTGTGTATTCTCCCCCTCCCTGAAATCCCTAACTTGCCCCAAGGTAAGGCCTAGGAGGGCTGGCTGTTTAAAAGTCAAAAATTCCATCTGGCTGGCATAAGGTCGACCTTTCTGGATCTTAGCCTGTGAGTTCTTTCACTTCAATTTTTTAAAAGAAAGTATTGATTTCATTCATAGATGGGACATTTTGCTAGCCAGATTTTGTCTACTGAATTTTGCTCAGAGGAAGGGAGATTTAAAAACAACAACAGTGCATTTATACAATATTTAAAAACACAAACAAAACCTTATTTTGGAAGCCTTATTTTCAAGCAGAAGATGACCAAACTGGGACTCTGTCTTTCCTTTGTTTTTCTTTTTTTTTTTAATCTATGAAATGATTAGAGCAGCAACATTTTTATAACCTGACTATAATCTCATTTTATACAGGGAGTGAAGTAAATTCACTTTCCAGACCCCCAGAGAAAGAAGGACTGGGGGAGAAGAGGAAAAGGAGAATGGGGCACCCCATTAGTGAAAGGTGGGCAGACAAGCCGATGGAGGGAGGGGAAAGAAGGAAAGACAAGGGCAGGACAAAAAAAGTAGACTGTGTTTTAAATTTACAGCTCAACTTCTAGAGGTTCCAAGATGCTGCTCTTAAGCCTGTGTTACGCAAGGTCAAAGGTCATTAGGCTCTGAAACAAAGCCACATCCCCAGTCTGGCACAAAGGTGGGCAACTGCATCTCCTTTCTCATTGCCTTTACTTTACATTACTTTACATTATTTTACTTTTGCTCTGCGTGTACACGAAACTAGGTTGCAGTCAATCCAGCTGAAAGAAAAAAAAATCCTGTTTTCCTAAAACAGGAGCTAGCCCCCTCTTGGGTCTAATCTGTGTTCATGGGATTGGTAAGCAAGAAAAGTGTTGTAGCAGTGCAGAAGACCATGCCTTTCTGAACCTCATCTTTGACAGTCTGGACCACACTCTTCCTGCTTGGTAACACACGGGTCCTTTAGTACTTGACCTTCCAATAGTTCAGGCATAGCTCCCTTTGCAGCATTCTCCAGACAGGTTAATATGTAATCAATGGGTAAACTGCCTGCCATTGGCCAATCAGAAAATGATTGTCTCCTATAAAGATAGTAGGGCTTTCTCCCTCCCCACATCTCCCCTCCTCCTTCTCTACTTCATAAGTTTGAACTTCTCCAAATTTGCACTGTTTTTGCTCTGGGTTTTTCTGGTTTTTTTCCCCAGGTCAGGCAAGCAGAGAAATAAACTTCTGCTCTGCATTAAGTCCAGCCTTTGCTAAGATTCACTTTGCATAAAGAAATGGTAAATATGCAAAAGTTTCCTCCCCGGTTCCAGAAGCGCTGGGTCTAGCATAAAGACAGAGTGGAGTGTCTCTGCGGAAAGCAATGACCAGCTTCATTTTGTTTAAAATACGAAGCTGCCTCTGAGTATTAAGCTTGCCTCCAGCACATATAGTCCAATTTCTAACTGCCAGGCTCCAAAAATGAAAAAAAGAAGCAAGCAAATAGAAGGTGTGCTTGTCACTTGGCCTTGAAGAACAACCCTGAGTGTGGAGCAGAGTTTCAAAGGAGGAAGAATCTCTCATGCCTCCTTCCTCTCACAAGGACAAGCCAGAGAAAGGAAGATCTTTCTCTTTCTCTGTAATCTTCCTCCGTACTTGGATTTGTAATGGGCAGCTTGGTTCTTACTTCTAAAACAGGCAAGTGGTGACACCAATTCTGTGGCATTAGGGTTAGATTTGGGCTGGCAGGAGAAGGCAAGTGGCTCAAGAGTGTGACCCAAAACTCGGCAGGCTTCTCAAGCACTGGGGGAAGGGGAGAGGGGGAAAAAAAATCTGATCTGGGAAGGTCGTGAAAATCTGTCCTAACCCTTCCCCAGTTGGTGCTGCTTTGCCAGGAATCCAGCAGCTCAAAAATCAACTCAGTTCTGTAGAAGTGGGGCAGGATGCTGTCCTTTGATGCTGTCTTGTTACTAGTACCGTCCTCTCCTTCTGTTGGGCTGCATGGAATGGTGACCCTGCCCACCCCATTTTCCTCTTCCAGTTCCTTGCAGTGCTCCTTGGCCAAAAGGCCTCAGTCCAGCCTGATCCTATGCAAGTTTGTTCAGAAGTCGTCTTAAGTTTTAGGGCCCTAGAAGCAAAATGCAGAAAGACAAATTTCACCTCACTGAATTAATGTCTCTGCTTTGCCCTTATCAAAGCTTCATTTCCACGTTTGCTAACCACATCCTGCACAATGCACGTTTTTATGACTTAGATGCATGCACATGCGGGCCCATGCACATTTTTTTCTCTTGGCCTTCCCCCACAGCTGAACTGAAGGATGATCCACCATTCCTTGAAGGGGCAGGAAAATGTGCTGGCATGAAATTGACTCTTTCCTGTCTCCATTGCTCCCCTTCCCAATCTCAGCAGCTCCTGACATCCCTCTAAGACAATAAGGAACAAAGCCCCACAGGTTCTACACACCTTGAGGCTGCTTTGGTCCTTTTGGAAAATGCTGCTAGAAAACTGGTAGAACTCAGGATGAGTTAAGCCTGTCTCCCCCATCTGTAGGGGATGAGATGAAGGCAATACAACCGTGCAGAGAAAAGATGTCACCGGGGCATGTGTGTGTCCGTCAGTGCAAGTGGGGGAAAGCCCAAGATCTAAATGTGTGTATCCTCCTGCATTATAATAAATGTGTATATTTAATACGTATTTATTATAATGCAGGAAATGACAGTGCAGTTCTTCTTGGCTGCAATCCGATGGTTTTCAATCATTCATGGAAATTATTTCTGAATAAATGGGTGCCCAATCTGGGGATGCAGGGAAGTTTCTTCCTCTTCCCCAACTGAATGAAGTGTTCTTAACCACTTTGGGTGCTCCTAGGCATTTTTACTCAGAAGTAAGACAGCCTGCACTATGCATTGAATGCTAGCTTTCATGGTGGGTTGGGGAGAGAGAGAGAGAGGAGGATGCTACTCCGACCTCTCCTATCAGATCCCCTCCAGAATGTTCCCCTTGCCTACAGTAGTAACTTTTTCTTTTTTACAACTGAACTGGTATGACAAAATAAGGGCTATGTCTGCACACAAGCTTAAGCATTCATCCTCTTTTCCCAGTGTTCTTTCCTTATCCCCACCTCTTTATGGCTTCATTTATAACTTTGGGACAGACTTCTAATTCCATGGTCTCCCAGTTCATCTTTTCTTCTCTGCTTCTATCATGCCCCTTCATCAGCTTCCTTTGGACTTCTTTCCGCAAGCCCCTTCTCCTTTGGCTCGCTTTTGCATAGCACAGCTAGCCCACTGGCCACATTTTCTGGTTCCAGCGAACAGGGCGACGTACAGATAGGTTTATGCATGGCAAAAGTATAGCATCAGCTCGGTGTAAGTTCTTACGGAAGAGAAAAGGAAAGAAGACCCTTCATAATTCTCAGTATGCCCCCCACCCCCAAGAATTAGAAAGTTGTGGACACTAGTTCAAATGGTTGACTTTAGTGAGAAAGAGCGTGCTCATTTTTACGCATTTCTCCCAGTCAGAGTGAAAAGTTTTCCAAGTCCACATTTCTTCTCAAAGGAGACTGAAGATGGCAAGGTCGGAGGAAACAGCTGAACCATCGGCCTCACTCCTTGCATGCAAGGCACACCCGTCTGTGTATCCTCTTCCCCCCAACACGGAGAGAATAGCTCAGAGTAGACCACGCCGCCGCCGCCGCCGCGGATGCAGGGGCTTTATGGACAGCCGAACTGGCCCGTCCTGTTGAAACGTCCAACCCTCCCGATTCGGGAAACGAGAACGTAGCTTCGGAAAGAGGCTTAGCTGTTCTGGTTGGACTTCCCAGGCTCGTGCGGTCAAGTCCGAAAGGCGATGTGAAGGCCTAAACACATCTCCTTCATAGCGTTACGTGTTGACCGTGGGACGGTTCACACCGTTTGGCGCAAGCGGTCGGGACGCTGCGGCCTTAAATTCCGAGGGAGGGTGAGACTTATTTTCCTACTCCTTTCTAGGGTCGGACCATCTCGCTTCCCTTTATTGCACGGACAGATTTTTCATCGCAAGGAGGCTGTAGCCGTGCATCCCCGACAAAGCGTTAAACGAAGCTCAGCGGTGATTAGGGAGCGTATGAATCGCGCGTGAGAAAATCCGGGCTCGGGTGTCCGATGGGATAGGAACCACCCGGCTTCAATGTCTTTCTGCATTAAGAACAAGAGCTGGAAAAGAAAAAAAATCGCCCTCTCTCATTTATTTATTTAGATTCCCATCCCACCTTTCTTCCAGAAATTCAAGACAGCCTACATAGAAAACCTTTCTCCAAGTTTTTCCCACAACAACCCTGTGGGGTAGGTTAAGCTGAGGGATAGGATTGGTCCACAGTCACCCAAGAAGCTTGGATGGCTGAGGGTGGACCTGAACCTAGGTTTTCCTGGGCTTTGTCCAACGTTTTAATCATTGAACCCCTGTCTTTGTTCCCAAACCAGCCACCCACATTTTAGTCCAACCCGTTGTGCAAAGCTAGAGCTCGCGGTCCGTTTATGCTTCTGTGTGGCTGATGAATCCGGACAACTGGGCTGAGTTTACCACGGAACTCCGTATCTGTTCCTTAACACACCTTCACCAAGCATGTTCCGAAGCCAACCATCAGCCCCTTCTCAATGCAGGGCTGAGCTCGCAGACATCAGCGTCTGTGAATGTGATCAAAACCCTAGTTAGGACCCTTATTAGTGACTCTTCAAGCATGATCCAGTGAACGGTTCACACGAGACGCTTAGCCTAAATAAACAATCCATATTAGAGCTTTGGCGCTGGTGGAACTTCGGAGCGTTGATTCAGGAAGAAGTTCCAGTCCCTAATTTATCGGAGCCTCCTTCCTAGTTTAGATCTGGCACTTTCCCGTCTTCCGTTCGCTTTGGGGAGGGGGAGGTATACATTTTTACATCTTGTGCCCTCTTCTGCCATGTCGAAGTTATGTGCGAGCATGCCAACTTTCGGCGCCGGGCACGTTCGGCCCGCAAATGTCTGTCACCGGCGATGCGCCTAGCAGCGCGCAAAGACGTCGGGAGCAGGGGGAGTTGCCGCTTTATTGCTAGTGTCAATTCCGACGCCACAAAGTCCGATTTACCGTAATAGGCTCAGCGGCGGGATAAGGAGGTGCAAGACGCGTGCAAATCCGCCCCCCAGCCTCTGCGGGCGACTTTTGCGACGAGAGATCTGGCTCCAACTCCGTTTCGCCCTCAGTTCAGGCTAAGAGGTGGGAGTCCATATATTTGCATGCATTTTCTCCGGCCGAATGGGGAAGAGAGGACAAGGTAGATCATTAGCCAAGCGCTAAGGCAGCCTTGGACTGGACTTGCGCGGTGGCCGGCAGTGCGGCGAAACCAGGCGCGCCCTACGAGGTTCCTCGGGAGCAAGCTCCTGCGAGTTCAGCGGGACTTTCTTCCCAGGCGCTACGTACAAAAAGGGGCGTTTTATTCGGGAATCGCAGCCTTGCTGCTTCTTACGCCGCCGCAACGATTTCACACGCGTTTCTCCGGCAGGAAGTTCAGCTGAACCAGCGGGATTTCAAGATCTGGTTTGCGTGGAAAGATGCATAGGATCGGGCATCTTCTTAGCCACGAGGAGTGCTGCATTGGATCGGATGGCGTACTACGTTCAATCCGTCCCATCCCCACTCCCTAGGGTTGGTAGAATTTTAAGTGGAGCAATAGCTGACTTCGCTCGGGGCTAACTATCCATTTGCCCCAAGTATGAAATTCAGCCAATGTAGAGCTCGCTCTGGAACTGAGGCTGTCCCAGGAATAAGCCCTCCCGGACGCAGCGAGGCTTGCTTCTAAAGTAAGCACCGTTGGCCTATTCTCACGGGCCGGTTCAGGAACCATGCCTTTCGAGAGAACGCCGAGAAAAGTTCGGCCTAAGCTTCTGGGCTTCAGAATCTTTTCATATCTATTTCACACATTTCCTGTTATCTCTAGAATTACACTTTAATTCCACTCAAGACAAACGAAGCGTAAGGGGCCTGATCCGAAGTCTGTTGGAAAGCCCAGTGGAAGCTTTCCAACAGGTGCGCGCAGGGTTGCGATTGCAAGCGGTGCGCCGCGAGAGAAAACACCAGAACCTTCCTAGCTCGATTCTTCTCCCTCTCTTTCTCTCGGGCAACCAGACTTTTCCCTCTCCAGATGTTTGGAAGTTATAGGCCGACCCGCCACATGTTGAGAACTACATGCTCCAGAATCGGAGCCAGCTGAGAATCCTGAAGGTAAAATCTTGGGTACGCACCGAGCAGCCACGGCCTGGGAAAAGCGGCCACGGAGCCTCGGTCCGTCGTCAGGCTTTGCTTTAGAGGACACAAAGTGCCTTTGTGTTGTCTCCATTTCTGAGCGTGTTTATACACACATATGTACGTAGCTAAGGCGTGCCTTTCCTTCAACTGACATTTTAAGCAGCGAGAAAGTGAGATTACATTAAACACTGGTGTCAGATTTTCCATCCAGATTTTTCATGACGTTTCACCTCCCCAGCAGAATATGAACGAGGCCAGATTTGACCCCCCTTAACCCCCAATGGCTACATAGAAGTGTCTGATTAGAGAAGACGGATTTTTCTTCTTGGGTGGGATCCCTTATCCCAGGTGAAAAGATAAAACAGATCTCGAACATACTTTCCCAGGTAATGTGCATTGGGTCAAGGACGATCTTCCTCGGAGACGGGAAAGTTGAGCGAAGAAAAATGTACGAAATATTCGCTAGCTTCCACCGACGCGCTCAGGACCAGCTTGAGCGCGGGCGATAAAGCTCTAATGGGGTTCGTCCTAAATTAGATCTCGCCAAACGGATCTTCTGCGGGTGTTCGTGATGGCCACTCCCGCGGTTCCCAGCTAGCATGGCCTTTGCTAGGCAAGGATTATGGCAGCTGTACTTCAGGGTTTTTGGAGAGCACCCGATTTTAGAAAGGCAGAATTAAACGTTGTTTTTTTTCGGGGCGCTCCCTTCCCAAAACCCTTCTACGCTGAAGGAGGTAAGAATCGCGTGCAGACCAGGGCCTTTCTGCAAAACCGAGAGTCGGAAGACCCCAATCCTCAACAAAACCAAGGCACGACTTCAGGATCGCGTTCTGCTTCTGCGGGGCTTTTGGCTGGAGGGGGGTCAAAAAGTACCCACAGCGGGACCCCGCCCTGCACCCAAGGGCCCCGTCCCCATCCGCTGCTTCACAGTCCGCGCTCAATGTAATGGATTGAGTCTGGCTGCGCGCAGAGGATCGCACTTTTCCCAAGCACCGGAGGCTGATTTCAGAGCCACATGCCACCAGCCCTCATTTCCGACTCTTTAGCCACGACATCCTTGTTAATCCTTCGGGAGAAGCCAATGATGCCTCGGGCAGGCAGACGCCAGAAAGGATGGTTGTCAAAGTTGATTGAAGTTGAGCTGCAAAGTTTTGCGCCGGGGCGAATCTTAGTGGCTCCCTCTTCGGAGACGGGCTGAGCGCAAACCAGACACCCGCACTGCAGCCCCGAGGTTATCTGGGATTGTTAGTTTATGGTTCCCCTGAAGTAGCGAACCGCGGCTAAGGCGACCGTAGGTGAGCGCGGAGTGGCAACGCAGCCCTTGAGTTCCGCGAGAAAGCGAGAGTTAACTTCGAGATCGACTCTCTTATCCGGAGCGTCGTTCTGGGGGAAAGGACGGGGGAGGGTGCAGGTTGCACCAGATTCAACGCTTTTTCACCCACCGTGGCGGGTTTGCCTAGAGATACCACCCCCCCCCCCCATACATTTCCTCTGCTTAAGATTGTTTTGAGGGTGCAGAGCAATGTTGTACTGGCATCGATAAATCAAATCCTTGGAGCAGAAAAGCAATTCCGGGAAACTTTAGTCAGACCCTTAAGAAGCTCCAAAGAGTTAGGATATTCTTAGGAACAAGACCCATACAGCCCTTGTGTGTGTCTTTATTTATTTGCCTGCATTTATGTATTCAGATAGGAGAGAAAGAGGCTGTTGGGACTACATTTCTGATATTTTTTTGTTTCCTCTGTTCTGATCTTTAACATAAATGTTTGTAAAAAGAGAGGATGTTGCTCCCCTTTCTGTTTTTCACACACACACACCCAAGTGAGTTTGGATGGATGTGAATTAATAAAAATAAACAGGTGGCAGGGAGAATAATCTCAGTCAATGGCAGGGCTCATCATTTGTGGTAAGCTGTGTTTCCTTTAATGTTCACAAAACCTCTTGGGCTATAAACCACGGTTTACCAAGACTGAAGCTTGATTGCTAAGTCAAATACAAACAAGCAAGGAACGTGATGGTTCATGTGATGTGAAAAACCAGATAGAGAGATATAGCTGTTAAAAGTGGGGAGCTAGTCTAACCCCCACTGAGTCCAGAAGCTGGCTGAATTGTTCCCAAGTTAGTTTCCACAATTCCAGGGCTAAGCCAATCAGCTTTCATCCCAGCTAATGGCTGTGGTGAAAATTTTAAAAAGAGGAAATAGATAATGGTGTATCCTTTTTGAAGCTCTTTGGTGGAAGGATAGATTAAGTCAAGTCAAGCTCAACTCCTGCTAACTATGCAATTTTTGTGGCAACAACATGAAGGGGTTTGTCCTTGCACCTTCTGGGAAGTTTTTCCAACTGCCCAACCTAGCCCACAGCCCTGAAGATTTCCTGGTAGTCTTCCATCTAAGTACTAACCAGGAAAAGCCTGCTTAGCACTGAGGTCAACTAAGGCTCTCTTCTTTACCCAACTAGTAATCAGCAAAAAGAAACCAGTGAAGAGAGGAATAGCATAGGAATTACTTCCTTTAATATGAGGCTGCCCTCTTTAATATACTTTCAAGGGAGGCCCTCACTGATTTCAGTGGAAATTGCTTTTGAGCAGGACAACAGCATTGGTGGTCTTTAAGAACATAGTGAATCAGTTGGTGCAAAATGCTCAGTTAGTTATTGAACTAACTCAGATTTTGGCTGGACAAATTAAACTTAATCATAAAGTAATCAACATGTTGAACCACAAAGCCAACAAACCAAGCTTACAATTAACCAAGCTTATCATATTGTCTGCAGCAACATAGGATGTGTAAGCCAGCCAATGTGGTCTCTAAACCATAGTTTATGGTACACATTGGGTTAACAAAGTTGCTCCATTTATTAGAGGAGCAGCCATCTTTGTGCTAATGAGTAGGCCATTGAATCTGGCAATAGGAATCTGCCTTTTCCCCCTTTCTTCCTCTGTTTTACCAAGAATGAAATAGTTCTCGCAAGGATGGTGGTAGTCATGGTTTGGTTAGAGGATGGTAGTAGTCATGGCTTGGTTAGAATAATCCACTAAGTGATTATTCTGTCTTTTAATGCTGTGCTAAAGGCTAGAAGGAGTGCTAACATTAGGTTAACTATCCTTCCAGGTGCTGATAACATGAGGAGCAACTAACATGAGGAGCAACTAACATGAGGAGCAACTAATCTTGAGTAGAAGTTATGGTTAAGTCTCTAACCCTGTACATCAAATGGCTGCCATGGTGGTTGTAATTAGGTACAAAACAGTCAGTTACCAGAAGACAAACTACTAAGGTAGATCCTTCCAGCCATCAACTGCTCCAGCTTACCTCTGGAGAATCTCAAAATCCACCAAGTGGATCTCAGTTTAAATTTAATAAATCCACTTGGGCTGAAATAATGTTGAGCCCAGAAACATGATTGGAAAGCCAAGGTGAAAAGAACTGAAGCTCTTTCAGTTTAAAACTCCTGGTTACATCCCATTCTGAGAAAGTTGTTTTTAATTTCATTCATATTTTAGGGTGGGTAATGAGTTGTTTCTGATTAAATCCCAGGATCTATCAGTAAGTCCTGACGTAAGTTTTTTCCTTCTGAGCTAGAGGTCTGTTTAATGTTTCTGTTAACCTAAAAAAGTAGACCAGACTAAGAAAACAATGCTATACAAGTCAGGACTACTTTTTATTGTAAGAAAGCCTCATGTGGCACAGAGTGGTAGGCAGCAGTATTGCAACCAAAACTCTCCCCACAACCCGAGTTCAATCCCAGCAGAAGCTGGATTCTCAGGTAGCCGGCTCAGGTCGACTTAGCCTTCCATCCTTCCGAGGTTGGTAAAATGAGTTCCCAGCTTGCTGGGGAAGGTGACGACTGGGGGAGGCAATGACAAACCACCCCGCTATAGTCTGCCAAGAAAACATCATGAAAGCAGTGTCCCTGCAAAGGGTCAGACATGACTCGGTGCTTGGACAGGGGACCTTTCACCTTTCACACTTTTTATTGTAACAGCTCTAGTAACAGCAACTTGCAAGTCTGAATTGCTTCCCCTCCCTCCCTTTATCTTCATGTGAACTAGGGAGGGGCCTGTCTGAGAACTTTTCACAAGTTACTTTCTTGGCCTGGGCTCAAAACCCACTTATCTGCCCATTGCCTTGATAGCCACTCTTCCTCCTGTCCTTCAAGGCCATTCCTTATTCCCTCTACAGTTTCTAAGGCTAAAGTTAACTCTTCCGGTAACAATTTTTTGCACCCTAGTTTTTCTACATGTTCAAAGGCCAAATATTAGCAAACTATTTTCTTGCAGCAGTTTTTCAAAAATTATAAGCCATTGTAAATGTACAGTAAGCCTTTGATTTAATGGACCTCAATTTAATGGACTTTGGATATATCAGACACAATTTGCATCTGGACTCCACCTCCAAATTCTAGACAAAATCCAATGTATCCAAAGTAGTCCAGACAATTTATGTCAATTTACATAATTATGCAAATAAGGTACATTGATACAAATGATAAAAATTTGGATTTAATAGATATCCCTTCCCCAAGTAGACTATTACATTAAGATTTATATCATAAAAATAGGACCCAATGAATAGGTAACTCATTAGCCAAATATTCATAATAGACAATTTAAGATGATTTTCAGTAACAACTGTGTTCTCTATTAGTGAACGAATTGTTCCAAATATCGTTTTTGTGTAAGTGACTTGGCCCTAAATTAAATCTTGGCAATGCTGAATACTAATACATTCATATTTCATCTGCAGAAGAAGATACAGTTTCACTTGGAACCATTTTATAACATACTGTAATTTTGAAATAAAGGGGGAGAACGAATGTTAAGATTCGTTGTGAAATCTTTTATTCAGAATATGAAAAATAAGAAATAACATGTGTTAAAATACAGTATTTGTGTCATGCTAGATGGAAGTTTCTAAACAGTTTTCTGGCTTTTATAATACATAAGCAGATGAGGAAGAAAAAAATGTTATTATACTATAAGCTTATATAACAATGCTGTGAAACTGATGAGAGATACTTGAGAGAAAGGGAAGAATCAGCCATGTTAAATTAATAAATCTGTATTGCTTTTTCTAAGGTTGAGTTAATGGAGCTCTTTTTGGGGTCTTGTCTGTCTATTAATGCCCAATCATTGAATAATTTTAATTGAATAGTTGGACTTTGCTGTGCTTGCAGGTATAGGCTTTAGAGTGGGTTGGTAGATGGTAGAGGTAGAGGCTTTGCTTTGAGTGAGTTGGTGATGGTAAAGCTGGAATAGGGATATCCTCTGGATAGTCTAAAGATAATAAAAGGATGCTGACCTCAACATATGGGATGCTCTTCATATAGCGGTGGTGAGAATTGAATACCTATCACTTCCAAATAAATGCATCCATAATAGAATGGATTCACCAGCTGGCATGAAAGCAAAGGTCATTCTTGAGGAAAATGACACCTAAGGTCTGAAGAAGTCATCTGCTTTAAGAGAACCTGGGCAAAATGCCAGCAATCACATTTAAGAAGACAGTATCTCGAAATTGTGTTCCTTTATTTTTTTAAACACTGAAAAATAAAGGAGGCAGGCAAAGAACAGTTCTGGAGATTCTCATCATTCATTCATTCTCCCATGTCTTCCTACAGTGTAATGTTGGCCTGCAACCTCAAAACAGTGTTAGATATTTCATACTAGCAGGTTTTGATGTTTTAAAGAGGTTTGTATGTAGAAATGCACTAATAATTTTATGTATGTATGTATGTATGTATGTATGTATGTATGTATAAAAAGAGAGAATCGGTCTTTCTGTACTGAATAGAAACTTGGTAATTAGATCTAACAGGACAGTTTGAGTTTTAATTTTTAAAAATTCAGAGGAGCTCTCCAGAAGTAGATTTTCTGATTCTGCTCTTATACGCTCCCCAAATTGGATTTATTTACAGCTAGGTCAGCTTACAGCAGTTTTGTGACAGAGTTAATTTGGAAACATCAAATAGATGCTGATTTCAGCTGCAATCCCTAGTTTGTTTGCGGAACAGCAGTTTTGGCTTGAAGGAAGTTATTTTGGAGCAAAACGGGTTATGCAGTGCAGGTTTTAAAGGAGTACATTAGATTTATTCCCATCTGTGGTTTGCTCCAGAAATTCTTGTAAACTCTATCAGGATGTCATTCCATACATTCCCCCACCCCAGCCTGGCTGTCTTACTGAATCAAGGGGCATGCATGAACTGCTCTGGCTTTCCTTGTTCTTTCATTCCTTTACATTAGCATAGCTAATCCTTTTGCAAAAGATAATAAACAAGTACCTTATTTTATTGCCTGGTGAGTAAAGTGTGCACCTCCTGCTTCCCTGTCCCCTTGCTCATTTTCAGTGGGGGTCTGCAAAGTGTGGTCGAAAAAATCAAGACAATGGCCGCTCCTCAAACCAAGAGGATCTCCAATCCCTCCACTGTGCCCCCCTTGACTTTTTTTGACCATACCCTGCAGACAACCCCTGCTTATTTCATTTTGCTTGTTCTTCTGTCTCAAACCTCGAACTCAAGATGGGGTTGTTCCAAGGCAATGCTCCCAATGATCTTTAATTTAGTGGGACACGATTTCAGATAGACAAATCTGTAGGATTTGACAGTTAAGATGTAGAATGTCCAAACCTTTGTTAAATAAAACATAATGAATTGGGGCAGTGTTGCTATTGCTTAAACTGGCCTTTCCCAGCCTGGTGTTTGGCAAAAATGAATGAGGGCAACATAATCCCTATCCAGATGGGCTGGTTAGCTGGGGATGATGGAAGTATCAGAGAGGGAGGGAGTCACTGTTTTAACCCAGGCATCCGCAACCTCCCATTGGAATAGGACTTCCATCATCCCCAGCTAACCAGCCCAACTGGATAGGGATTATGTTGCCCTCATTCATTTTTGCCAAACACCAGGCTGGGAAAGGGCAGTTTAAGCAATAGCAACACTGCCCCAATTCATTATGTTTTATTTAACAAAGGTTTGGACATTCTACATCCAAACATACTTGCAACTGAGGAAGTCCCGTTGGGAAGAATGAGGTTTATTCTTGAGTAAATGGTCGTGCTGTCATTGAGCTCTGCTGTGCGTAAAATAACAAAGTTTAGTGTTGACAGAGTCTTTTTTTAAAGAATCAGGAATTATTATTATTATTATTATTATTATTATTATTATTATTATTATTATCTGTTTTCACTAAATTAGGTACCCAAGAGAATCTTCTACATCGGTGATGTGAGACTTTCCTGTTGCCTGGAGCCTGATGAGGTACACTTTTATTTTTTTGTTACATAGCATGCTGCTTCTTATTAGTATTATTTCTCCAAAGCCTTTTTTGGGTGGGGGTGGGGGTGGCAAAGCTATTTATGTTTTTCCTGTACTTTAACGGTATTGATTTGCTGGTTCTCTTTGGCCACCAAAGATCCCCTAAAAAACATTCCTGGTATGTCTGTGATCTTTTACAGATGTTGTATGCAAGGCAGTCCCTATAAATAAATAAAAAGTAATGAGTACATACATACATACATACATACACAACTGCCTTTCAGAATTAACTGTGACTTTGGGGGTAATGTTTCTATTTTATTTATTTAACAGTATTGGTCAACCACCACAGTCCATATGATGTTGTAAACCACATCTGGGTGGTCTGCAGCAAACAGCAATATGAACTAAGACCCAGAGCAGTAGCAAAATGCAGAATGAATAACGATGAAGATTGCCCAGGATCGATCAAATCCAGAGGGATGGTGGAATTGTTAAAACCTTTTTCTAATTCTATTCAATGGCTGGGTTGCCAAGTTTACTACTGTCGCGTCACGCGACCAGTCCTTCGCCCTTCGGTCTATGGGATTCCCTGGGGGGGAATGAGCCAACGATTCCCTCGCAAGGGTGAGGTCGAAAAAACAACGGTAGGCACAGGATTCTTTTGTGGCGAGTGACGCTACATCTCAGGAGGTTGCTGGTACTGCCTCCTGGTGCCACGCCCCCACCTCCTTTTATTCAGCAGTTCTATCAGGGCGGGGGAGTGAGTACAAAGAGAATAGGGAAATACAAGTCATGCCCTGAGGCTACGTGAGAGACATGCAATCTAGCTGTGCAGTAATGGAGTCAGATACGTCACAATTCCACCTTTTTTATTTAATTTTGTTCCTCCCCCAGAGGGTCTGAGTCGGGGAGCCAGGGACTCTTCAGTCCAAGGAGACCCATCCCAGCGTCCTCTCTCGGGGGGTAGTGTGACCGGGGGTCCTTTTCCACTTCCGATTCACTATCAGAGGACCATCCCAAGAGTGGTGTTTTCTCCATACCTACAGCAGAGACCAGGTGTTGAACAGCAAGCTTTGTCTCGGATACCTCTGAGTCCAATGTATGAAGTCTCTGCTTTAAGAAGCGGAGAACGCGACCCAGCACACAGGGGCCTATGGTGCATACGAGAATCAATAACAGGAGGGGCCCCAACAGAGCGGACAACAGTGTGGTTAGCCATGGAGAAATGCTAAACATATTTTGATACCATGACATGGATTGTTGGCGCTCCAATTCCCTTGTTTTTAAACGGGAATTGAGCTCTTTCATAGAGTCCAATACTACTCCTGAGTTGTCGGCATAAAAACAGCAGTCTTCCTTTAGAGCAACACACAGTCCCCCTTGTTTGAGGAACAGAAGGTCGAGACCCCTACGATTTTGTAAAACCACTTCGGATAGAGAGGTAAGGGAATCTTGTAGCGCCACAATAGATTGTTCGATGGCGCGAAGGTCAGTGTCAATGATAACGCTAAGGTGACGCAGGTTCTGATCATTGACAACAAGGGCTGACACACCAGTGGCGGCTCCGGCCGCACCTAAGCCCAGTAGGACTGATAAAGTTACAGCAGTCACTACTTCGCGCTTAGCCTTGAGGGGATAATGAGGGGGCTCTAAAATGGAGAGAAGTTCGTCAGGGGAATAGATAGAAATCTTGGGGAGTAGGAGCACCTGAATACAAAAGGCGTTAGTTTGTAACAAGGTATCACCATATACACATGCGGTGAGGCCAGAAGAACATGCCCAAACAGAGTTGTTCCCAGGGATAAAGTATTGCCCTGTCAAGCGGGCAGAGATATTACCAGAGGTAGTGTAGAGTACACCGTAGCCACCATGGCCGGTGTGACCGTTGATGTTCAAGCGATTTTTTGGAAGATAGAGGGCACAGTGATCATGAGAAGAATTAAGGCAATATTGAATATAGTTAGCAGGAACACGGCCAAGGCAGCAGCCCTGCCCTATTATAGAGGTGATAGTCAACGTGGTGTTTTGCCAGCGGCAGGAGGCGGCTGAGGTAGAGTTTCGGATAGGGTCAGGAGAACCGACTGCTTCATAGAATGGTGGGGAGGAAGACAAGCAAAGCCAACATCGAGATGTGTTAGAAGCGGTGTGAACAAGGGAAAAGGAGGAGTTAAGAAGAGAGACAAGGGGGTTTTTTTGTTTGGTGAGGGGTTTAAGAAAGGTGGAGTGAATGTCGTCGGCATTGGGCCCAACAGGTGGGGACTGAGGGAGAGTGACCTGTCGTTGAATGTAGAATATGTTGCCGTAATGATACCCGGGCCATCCGGCATATATACGACCTCCCCATTTTACACCTGAGTCCCAGGCATTCCCCTGAGCTTTTCCTGCAGCAGTGAATTGTACAATAACCGGATTACATCTATTCCAACCCCCCTGTCCTGCCGCATTCTTTTTGGTTGCGGTGCACCTAATGTCCTTTCTCAACCGAGTGAGGGTGATGTAATCAGTCTTATATGGAGGGGTCCAGTAGATGTAGCCAGTGGAAACGCAGGACCAAGATTTGCAAAAGTAATCTGCTATGCCTCCGCAGTCGTGCACGTGATCAGGGCTGGTGTCATGTCCTGGGCACACATACAGGGGATACCTTTTAACGGTGGAGTGGCTGGGCTCTGGGAAGCCGTCCAGCCTCCTGTAGGCTGTCACTCCTAAAAGCATTTCTGAAAAGTCAAAATACAGGTTAGGGAAACAAGATATAATTGGGCTATAACAAAAGGAGGTATTCAGGATCTGTCCCAAGGCATCGCGGATTGTCCAGGTGATATTGTAAGGGCGATGCGATCCCTGGGCGTCAAATGCCAGTAGGCGTCGTCCCTGCCAACGGGCGGGCTCAGGAAGGGAGAGTAAAAATAAGGTGAGCGTAAGGCGAGATGAGGTGGCGAACCCCTTAATTAATTTTGTTATTTCACAGTGATATTGTCCTAGATCGGTCAACTGTACGTTGGTGATAGCAAGGGTAGTTTGGCGAAAGTGATAAGTGATGGAGTAGGAATCGCCATCTTGGAGAAGGGTGTTGTTGCGGAACCAGCGCCAGAAGGTGCCTTTTCTTTTGATGGGAGAGCGTTGAAGACATTCCATGGCGTTGGATGCTGAGCTGCGGCCAATGGTGGCAGGGTAGCGTAAACGATGGGTTCGAATGAGAGAGGTTGTTTTAGGGTTCGTTGTGAGGGGAGCAGAGATGGAAGAGAGATAACAGAGAAGGAGGGTCAAGAAGGTGCTTGTCAGGAGACTGCCCATGATATGGCCGGATGCAGCGAGCAGGAACCCAGAGCACTCGATCAGGAAGTTGCACAGCAGCGTAGCCTTTTCCCCAGGTGACGAGTTGCGCAGGGCCTTTCCACTCAGGGCTGGGCAGTTGCCTAAAATAAACAAGGGGACGGGAAGAGGGAACTACTGGCTTGGAAAAGTGTCGAGATGCAGCCGTAGCAGGGGGGGTACCGGTAAGATTAAGGAAATTCAAGGTAAACAAGGTGAGATTAAGGATATTTTGTAACATCGGGAGGCTTGGGGGGCCTAAGGCCTTTTTCCCCGTTTGCCGATCAAGGGCATTCTTTAGGGTCTGGTTAGCCCTTTCCACAATAGCCTGACCTTGGCTGTTGAATGGTATACCGAATCTGTGAGTAATGGACCACTTACGGCAAAACTCAGCAAAGGGAGTGCTGACGTAAGCGGGGCCATTGTCAGTTTTCAAAGTTTTGGGACATCCCGATGTGACGAAAGTGCGAATACAATGATTGATTACGTTTTTCGTGGCTTCTCCTCTTTGCAAAGTTGCCAGGATGAATCCCGAATAAGTATCCACAGATACATGGATATACTTCCAAGGTGCAAAAGAGGGATAATGAGTGACATCCATCTGCCATGTGTCACAAGCTTGGATACCCCTGGGATTAACTCCCTCAGGGATGCACTTTGCCTGCAAACTGCAGGTTGGACATTGTTGAAGAATGGCGGTAGCTTCTTGATATGTAATGCCAAATTGGCGCACCAAGGCTTTTTTATTTTGATGGAAATAAGCATGGCTGTCCCCTGCTGAAAGCGGCGGAGGAAGAGGGGAAGAGGCCATAATTTTGCAAGCCTCATCTGCCATGTGGTTGCCTTCGGACAGGAAACCGGGTAGCTGTTGGTGGCTTCTAATATGCGCTACAAACAAAGGGGATGTTCTGTCCTTCAGGAGAGTTTGAAGCTGCAAAAAAAGCGTCATGAGAGAGGGGGGGGTAACAGGGGAAATATATGCATCAAACATGGCCACAGCCATTTGAGTGACATACATACTATCTAATATAACATTCAAAGGCTGTTCTGGGAAAAGAGACAAGGCTAGCAAAAAGGCGGCTAACTCAGCCTGTTGGGCAGATGCTTGTGGGCCTGTTAGGCGTTTATGCCATTTGCAATTATTTTGCCATGTACAAGCCCCTATGGTTTTGGAGCCGTCTGTAAAAACAGTGAGGGCTTCCTTGAGTGGCTGCTGAACGAACGGCGAGGTTAGTGTAAAGGGTACTGTTCGCAACAGTTGCAATCGAGGATCAGGGGGAAGATGGCATGACACCTGGCCACACCAGTCCTCCAAGGCATCCTGCAGTGCAGTGGAGTTTTGTAGGAGGGGTTCCCATTGAGTAACCTTAAGGGGAATGTACAGGGTGGAAACATCCAGTCCCATTAGGGCTCTAATCCTCTTCCGGCCTTTCTCAACAAGAGAGGCCATTTGTGCTGCTCTGGTGATGATGGATGTCTTAGGTGTGTGTGGCAAGTGTAGCCATTCTAAAATATGTAGATGTTTGTTATCAGACGTTTGGACAATGATGGCAGTTAATAATTGATGAAAGAATGGCAAGAGAGGGTGGTTTGTCAGTGAGCGCACGGTCCACCCATTGGGTCGTAAGGACGGCATTGACCTGTTGTAGGGCATGCAATTGTTGTTCTGTAAGGTATACCTTGTCAGCTGGGTTTGTCAAACCCACTAGCGCTTGGAATAAAGGTGATAACATGGGTGTAGTTAAAGCAAGGTATGCGCGGGCCCAGTTAATGACCCCCAGACATTGTTGTAATTGGACCAAGGTGGTCGGCTGGGGAAGCGTGAGCATAGGTAGAAGTGGGGCAGCTGTGGAGGCTAAAACTTTGTGGCCTAGATATTGCATTGGATAACGAGACTGGACCTTTTCTGGTGCAACGTGCAACCCTGCCGTTGCTAGGGTGGCTAAAAGAATAGGAAAAGTTTTTTGAACTGTCCCTTTCGGGCCCTCAGCAGCGACTAAAATGTCATCCATATAATGATACACAAGAAAATGCGGAAATTGGGATCTATAGGGTTGCAATGCTTTATCGACAAAAAATTGGCACATTGTGGGTGAGTTCAACATGCCTTGTGGGAGGACCTTCCACTGGTACCGAGCAGTAGGCTTTGAATTGTTAAGTTCCGGTACCGTAAATGCGAAAATAATTCTGTCCTTTTGTGCCAAAGGTATGGAAAAAAAACAATCCTTGAGGTCTATTACAATAAGGTCGTGTCCTTCCGGAATCAAGTTGGGGTTGGGAAGTCCACACTGCAAAGGTCCCATGGGCTGAAGGATGGTGTTGATAGCCCTAAGATCCTGTAGGAGGCGCCATTTGCCAGACTTCTTTTTGATGACAAATACCGGAGTATTGTATGGGCTGGTGGAGGTTTCGATATGGCCTTCAATTAACTGCTGTTGGACCAAGATATGTAAGGCGTCCAGTTTCTCTTTGGTGAGTGGCCATTGATCAACCCATACCGGCACAGAGGTTTTGAGAGAGAGAGAGAGAGACCCTGAAGGGTCCTGTAAAGCCATTAGGGAAGTTGAATAAAAGCGTGGAACTGTGAAAGCAAGTCACGGCCCCATAGGTTACAGTGCAAAGGCAAGATATAAGGCTTTAGATAAGCTGTAATATGAGAATGAGCAGTCACAGCAGAAAGCCAATGAGAGCTGACCTTAGCGGCCTGTGCTCCGCCTACTCCTTGCACCGAGGAGGCTTCAGCGATAGGCCAGGAGGAGGGCCATTCAGCGGAACGAATGACAGAGACGTCGGCGCCGGTGTCAATCAAGCCTTCGAAAGAGCGACCATTTAGTGTGACAAGGAGGGTGGGTTTAGAGGTTTGGACTGGTTGCTGCAAGGCAAACAATGATGGCATATCAGGAGAAGGGAGAAGTATGAGCGTGGCGACAATTGTTCCTTTATTTAAGGAAAAGCACCTATCTCCCACTCCTGCCAGAGCAATTTGTGTCAAATCTGATGAATCATACAAATAGGGAGCAGCAACCATTCCCTCAAGCGTAAGCGAGGAGTTGGGAATAAGCAAAACAGGGGTAAGAGGAGGGAGGGGTTTATGCAGCGTGACAACAAGAGGAAGGGAAAGGACAGCCCCCGGATCGTCATACAAAAGATCCTCTGCCAACTCCACAGGGAAGCTGGTGATGGGTAATTCAGCCTTTGGGGCGGGGTTAGCTGACAACCCCCGATCTAGTTTTCCGAAGGCTGGTGAGGGGAGGAGTTATTGCGACATTGCGAGGCCCAATGATAGCCTTTGCGGCACCTGGGACAAGGAGTTTTAGGTTTGGAGGGGGGGGGCGGCCCCCTTTGAGTGGAAGGGGGCGCCCCACCTCCCCCGGGTGCACGGCATTGATTCTTAAAGTGGCCCGGCTTCCCACAATTGAAGCAATTTCCATGACGAGTGATTGCGAGGGCTTCCGGGGAATGGAGCTGAGGGGAGGGGTTAGTAGAAGGCAGCGAGGTGGTAATGGCGGCAGCGAGAGCGCTCACTTTGTGAGAGGTGGTACCAACGATTCTGCAGAGTTGCAGGAAGTCTGCAAGCTTTACACCCGGTTGATTGACTGCGGGTTGCAGAATGGTCTGGCAGTCATGATTAGCGTTAGAGAAAGCAAGTTTCATTAGCAGCTCATGTTTAGCCGTGGCATTATCAATTTGTCGGTCTAAAGCAATCTGAAGGCGACTTATGAAGGAAGCATATGGTTCATTTGGTTCTTGCATTATTTTCAAAAACGTTTGGGTGGATTGAGAGTCGGAATCATCCACTCTTTTGAGAGCATTCATGGCGCACATGTGAATAATAGCAAAACAACGACGGGGGGAGTTCTGTTGCTGGACTAAGGTTGCGAATTGTCCCTTTCCTAATAATTGATTTGCGGTCACCCCTGCGGGAAGACCTCTTCTAATTTCTACTTCCACCCCTTTGTCGTATTCAGATTGCCACACAACGTATTGCGCCGGGGTCATAAGCATAGAAAAAAGCATTTTCCAATCATACAATAACATAACAGTGTTAGCAGTAACTAAAGAGTCTAAAACTCCCCTAGTAAAAGGAGAGTGCAAGCCGTAGGTGGTTACAGCATCTTTGATTTGTTTCAAAACCTTAAGTTCAATATTGTTATACAAATTTCCTCCCGCCGCCCCTAGGCCGATGGTCATGGGAAAGGCAGAGGGACTCTCCATTTCCAATGAGAGGGGGGAGGAGAGGAGTTCAGTGATGGCGCCTCCTAGGGGGTGGTGTTGAGGGGATCCGGGGGTTGGAGCTGAAGGGGGAGGAGGAACGGCTGGGTATGGAGGGGGTGGTGGTGAGGCAGCATCGAGATGGGCGGCAAGAGGGGGTGGGGTTTTTGGGCCGGGAGGAGAAGGGCAAGTTTCCGGGGAAGACGGGGGAGGGTAAAGAGTGTTGATGGCCGCCATAACAGCCTTCCAGGCAGTCAGAATAGGCACGGGTGCTCGTGGGGTATCATGAAAATATTTTCCTATCCTTTCCCAAGTGGATGCTTTGAGCGACCCCTCTGAAGGATAGACAGGGCAGTGTCTGTCCATGTACAGTAGGAGTTGAGTCACCGATTTTTTTGAAATGGGAAAGATGGTCGTACCGTTAGCCTTTTGACAAGAGTTAGCCTTCTTCACTAAATCATAAAGTTCGTCCCTATGAACTGACGAAACTTTGGAGAGTGGGGAGCCCATTACTTACGATTGCAGAGCCTTTTCCAGGTGCGTAGTAACGAGAGTGAAGGCAGTGCACCTCTAGACAGAGATCACACCGTGAGACCGAAGGGATCCCGGACGAGCCCCCAGTTGTCGCGTCACGCGACCAGTCCTTCGCCCTTCGGTCTATGGGATTCCCTGGGGGGGAATGAGCCAACGATTCCCTCGCAAGGGTGAGGTCGAAAAAACAACGGTAGGCACAGGATTCTTTTGTGGCGAGTGACGCTACATCTCAGGAGGTTGCTGGTACTGCCTCCTGGTGCCACGCCCCCACCTCCTTTTATTCAGCAGTTCTATCAGGGCGGGGGAGTGAGTACAAAGAGAATAGGGAAATACAAGTCATGCCCTGAGGCTACGTGAGAGACATGCAATCTAGCTGTGCAGTAATGGAGTCAGATACGTCACATACTACTGTGTCTTAAGTTAGAATTAATACAGGTAGTGCTCAACTTACCACCAGAATTGGGACCGGAACTTCCATTGCTAAGTGAGGCAGTCATTAAATGAGTCACGCCCAATTTTATGACCTTTTTTGCTGCAATCATTAAGAAAATCTGGCTTCCCCCATTGGCTTTGCTTGTCGGAAGCCCCCTGGGAAGGTTGCAAATGGTGATCACATGCCCCCAGGATGCTGCAACTGTCATAAATACATGCCGGTTGCCAAGTGCCCAAATTTTGATCACGTGACTGCGGGGACATTGTGACGGTCGTAAGTGCGAGGACCAGTTGCAAATAACTTTTTTCAGCACCATCGTAATTTTGAACAGTTGTTAAACAAATGGTCATAAGTCGAAGACTACCTGTATTGGCATTTTCTCTCTCCTTCTGTCCTATTTTACAACGCAGGAAGTAGTCCTGCTAGAATGTAAACATGCAGTGCTTTGGTTGCACTGTCTTTCTGCCTCCCCAAATGGGCCAATTGTTTGTTTGCCTTCTCCTTCTTTGGCCTATTAGATAGGGAAGTCTAATGCAGCGCTCATCCCCCTGATTCATAGAGCTTGGACAAATGGCAGCATCCAGCCATTGGAACATTCCTGTGGTGGATCTAGGTGGTCAGAGCAGGAGAAAGCTACTTGCGCTCTAGGTTATGCCTAAGTATAACTAAGAAACTTATTACCTTTGTACTGCAATATCAAGGCAGGTCTTTGCCCTGAGATATTGACTGCCTTCCCACATCATCCCTCCACTCCTTTTCTCCCTTTCTGTCATTTGTATTTTGCTTTGCAATGACTATATAGGAAGCTGAATGGCAAAGAATTATATACATGTGAAGGAATATGCAAGGGAGATGATTTGGAAAGAATAATAGAGACAGGGTATCAACATGGAGAGGGATAGAGAGAGATACAGATAGACACCCACACACAAACATAATCTCCATATACTCTGTGTGTGTGTGTGTGTGTATTGCAGCCATAGTTGAGAGCTGCCTCCTCCCCCCATTTTACCCATGCGCATTCAGCAGTTGCAATTTCTACCAATACAGAAATGCAGTGATTGAGAAGGCTGCATGTACAGTATTGAATTTTTGTGGATTTATTAGCCAGAACTATGCTAGCAAAAGAGAAGTAGAGATGAGCTTTGCATGCAAGGAACATTTATTTCTTGAGGGTGTTTTTGATCCCTAGATCAATCTGCTCTCAGCCTTCAGAGCCTACAGTTTAGCCAGTCAGCCTGTGTGCCCTGCCCAAGACTGACCATCAGATGCAGTGTTGTTGTTGTTACCTCTTCCTCTTCTGGAAGGAAAGATTTGGCAGATGCTCTTAACTGCAATCCAGAGATGCCTGCTCGGGCACAGTGTAAATAACAGACAAGGAGAGAAGTAGAGAAATCTCTTTCCCCACGTCGTCTACCACACAATTTTCCTTGAGTTTCTGTTTTCTGTATTTCTTCACTTAAATAGTTATGTGGCTTGTAGGATTGGTGATTACCATATTGTTGGTACTCACACACACACACACAACAACAACTTTAACACTCTACTTTTTTATTATTCTTATCAGTATCTTATATGTGATATTCAGTATACCCTATATGTTAACAATGAAATCTTTTACAGTGTTTAAGACTCTAGCTGCCTCTCCCTTAGACCACCATTATCCTCCAGTTGATTGAACTCAGTGGAATTACAGTTATATGCATTACAAGGTTAAGGGGATAATCCAAATCTTGCTGGTGTTCATAAGGGGTTGTTTTGATGCATTAGGTTAAGGGACAAATGTTGGAAGACGGGGTGAGTCGCGTTACGTCTAGCTTCAATGTACGCTGCCTAGTTTTGATACCCCCCATGTATAACTAGTTACTCTAAGAAAGGAGGGTTGTTTCTAAAACAGGGCAGCTCTTAATGTGCTGAATTATAAAAAGTAGGAAAGAATTAGAAGGGACAGAAAGAATGTAAAGTATAAATTTCCAAGTGATTCCAAGTCACTGACATCTCCATCTTTGGTTGTCAGCACGAGATTTGTCCTGGCAACCCCAGTGCTGCCCGTGGATTGTATGGTGGCTGGTTTCTCATCCCCAACTTGTAGTCTAATATCAGAAGGAGTTTGGTAGCAGTTTTTTAGGAGAATATTTAAAGCAAAAAACAAAAAAACATGCATCCGATGAATTGAGCTGCAGCTCACACAAGCTTTAATAAAACCTGAAAAAGTGCTACAAGACACCGCCTGATTTTTGGCTAACATAGACTAACATGACCCTCCTCCTACAGGGTCTGTAGTTGTAACACTGTTCCTCCTATTCCAGAAAGTAACCAGGTTTTGCCACTTAATCCAACATTGACCCATGGTGTGTGCGCATAAGTTTTCTACCACCGCCCCCCTCCAATCTATTACCCCTGTAAAATTCTGCCATGAATCCTTGCACTATGGTTAAATTAGTAGAATATCTTCCTCCACCCTGGCAACTCCTACTTGTAGTACTACAACTTCTATCATCCTATCATCTCAGTATCCCCTGCCCACATGGCTGATGGTGAAGGATGCTTGGAGCTGAATGTTCTGAAATATTTGAAGGACCACAGATTCCCTCCCCTTGTTCTGTTGTAAGAGCAACATTGCCCACATTCCTAACCACTACCATGTTGACTGAGGCTTCATGAAACTGTGGTCCAGCAACAGCTGAAGGCCTATAGGTTGCTCGTCCCCAATGCTGCTTCATTTCCAACCTTGTTCAGTTGCACGTAACAGTTAAATTTAAGCCCAGTAGAGATGTGTTTGGCGTTAAGGCGCTTAGCTCAGTAGCTTAGTATTCCTGTTATTTTAAGACTAGAAAAGGTGTGGTGAAATGAAGGCAGGTGGGTAGGAACGAGAAAAAAACTAATTAATGTGGGGGGGAGGACTTGGATGGATATTTTTAAAATTATGGTTTATTTAAAATTATGGTCTGCAACTATTCCCAACACCACTGATCCCACCCACTCTTCTCTTCATCTTCCCACCCTTGCTTCCCTGTTCCGTTCAAAAAAATCCACATAAGCCCCTGAACCTATAAAAATATTGCATTCATTTTTTAATGCAAGTGGCCCAACTAATTCCTAGTACCCAGCTGCCCTCAGC
Organism: Candoia aspera; assembly: GCF_035149785.1. Taxonomy (NCBI): domain Eukaryota; kingdom Metazoa; phylum Chordata; class Lepidosauria; order Squamata; family Candoiidae; genus Candoia; species Candoia aspera. Next base: position 8,474,045 of record NC_086163.1, read on the forward strand.
TGATTTCAAAACCTGAAGCAGGGTCAGACTGATTAGTTCCTGGATGGGAGACCGCTAGGAAATTCCAGAACCATGACCAAGACTGAGAAGTCAGAGAAGACATTCCAGAAGAAGACAATAGTTGGCCTCTCATTCATCATGCTAGGCAAATTACATGTAAGTCCCCAGGAGGCAAGCTTGGATCAATGACAGCAACTCTTTTTCTCTGCAATCAAATATATGTGCATTGAAGCTGGGAATGCAGAATAATTTATTTGCACAGTCTTCTGCACTGATTATTTTTTTCCTCTTATTATTATTATTATTTTTCCTCATCCTAATGTTTTCGGAAGGGAGGAATCTTTAGCATTAAGGCACACCATCCTAATATTTCCCTTATGAAAGGAATCCTTTTGAAAACCTAAGACCAAGCCATTTTGCTTCCTCCTTGATAGCAGGTTGAGCAATTTGTGACCAGCCAGTGTTGCGAAAGAGGTTCCTGCTAAAATCCATGTAACTTTGAAACGAACAGATATTGGACCTGGGACGTGTTAATGAACGTGAATGAAAAGGTTCAGATTGTGCTGACCCCCATGGTAATGTTTCATATAAGGTTATTGTTGAGAGAGAAATCAAATTTCAGCCGTGAATGTGATTGACAGGTGGAAACAGGGGAGAGACACATCTGGTCAGGTGGGGAATTTGGGAAAAAGAAGGACAAGTGGGGGAAGTTTCAATGTAATATTAGGAATAATAAACCGAGATATGAAAACTCCAGCGCTTACACTCCTGGGACTTTCATACGTAAAATTCCCAGTCTTGAACTTCTCCAGCCCAAATGACTTTTAAAAAGTGTGGAATTTTTAGATCACGTAGCCGATGCACTTTGTTTTTTGTTGGAGAAAAGAAGGATCAATTTCAGCAGCTATTAGTGTGATGTGATGAAAAATGAAGAAAGTAATAAAAAAGAGCCAGTTTTTTTTTTTTTCTTAGTTGGAAGTGTTATTGGCACAAACCAGTCATTCATGTTTCAAGGAAAAGGGCTATCAAATACAATAATGAATTACTGAATAGGTTGCAAGATAGGGTAAAGGGTCGAGTTATGCAAGTATTCCGTTTGGAGATTTGATTTAAAGATGATACTGAATTTCCAAATCGAGGTTTAGAACTGAAGGGATGAGTTGGATTGTCTTATCGGATACCTGGAAATGAATTCAATTTGATCAGACCAATCTGCGCACCTTTTTTGCATTCATGCACATATGTTTTTTTAATCCATAGTGAATCAGTCTGGCCCAAAGGAAACAGTTACATGCCTTGGTGCGTTTGACTCAAATTGCTCCAGATCAACAGTTCAAATCAAACCTGGATTGGATTCTCATAAGCTAGTAAATATGTATTCTGTTTTGCCCATCTAATTCTTCCCTTTGACTTATACGTTGTGTTGCAAGAACACTTAGTACTGTAGTGCTCATTGTGATCATTAGTGGTTTTTATTTTGATCAAAGGGATACATAATTATATTGTTCAACATAATCACTATTCATGGTCTTTCTATTTAATCTTACCTTGGAAATGGGATATGAAGGGTAGGGAAAGGATACAGTGGGCAACTGAATTGTCACATAACAGTTGGGTTTCTTTTCTGAATAAACACCAGTGCATAGTTTATTTTATAAATCAAAATTAGTTAATCACAGAGAACCTGCACTGTACAAAATGGTAATATCTGTCCAGGTTTACTCTCTAATCCTCACACTTAAACAACCTTTAACTTTTAATATATGTAATTAGGGTAATTTTTAACCAATTCGATTAATGCTTAGATTCTTCTTAAAAAAACGCTTACAAGGAAGATTGCATAAAAGCTGTGATAGATGAAAAGCAAGGAAACTGTCAGTTATGGAGGGAACACATTATTTAATTGCACTTCCAAACATGGGAAAACAATTTTTAGAATGTGCTGTAATATATTTCCTTTTAAAGAGGTTCTGGTACGTAATTCTTTAAATGCATATGTCTCCATCCAACATAGAAATAATTGTGACAAAATACGTTCTTTTAAAATAAAGAAACAGATTGAGAGTTCTCTGCTTCATGCAGTTAAAGCTCTGAAAAAGGCATCAGTTACTTTCCAAGTGTATGGGTGCCACAAACAAGGCAGGTCTGCATAAAAATATTGTGTTTAGGTGTCTAGCTGTATAAATACAGTAGTTTTCTTCTTGATAGTTGTTGAAACACTTTAAAATGATGATCAGAAGATACAAGCCAATTTGTTCCTTTGCCTTCTGCAGTGGGCATAGAGTTGAACCCAGTGGAGGTAATGAAGAATTTAATTCTTGCTCATCACTTTATGAGGACGAATCACGAAAAATTAATCTAAGCCCCTGCAGTTCTCCTAGATCAGTGTTTCTCAACCTTGACAATTTGAAGATGTGTGGACTTCAACTCCCAGAATTGCCCAGCCAATCATGGGAGTTGAAGTCCACACATCTTCAAGTTGCCAAGGTTGAGAAACACTGTCCTAGATCCTGATCTTTGTATCCTGAAATTAAATTACAAAATATTCAAAAATGGAAATCACTAACATCTTATGAGATCCCCAAATCTTGCAAGATGCCAGTGCTCTCACATGAAATCTGGTGACAGTTAATGGGGACATTGATATCTAATGGAACTGTGACCATGTTTAATTAAAAAAAAAATGTTTGGGTGCCTCTGCCATTATGTGAGGTCAAGGAGTGGTGCTCAGGATTTGGAAAAGTTGCTGATGTGACATCCAAGACTGGGATTACAGCTAAGTGGGCCAAAGGAAGCCAGGGTTTGAAAGCCAATAACAAACAATGGATTAAAACTAGTTTCTGCTCCTGACATCTTTGGACACAGTTAACCTCCTTCCTGACTGTGCTTGGGGATACTTTGCCAAAGTTTTTTGGAACCCGACAGCTTTCTTTTGAAACCTTAGTAGAATATAAACCATTTAAGTGGCCTTGGACACACATTTTATAAAAGTTATGTGTTAAATCTTTCAGAATTAAACTCCTGTCCTTATCCAGAAACGAAATGACTCCCACTCCAGATAACTGATGCTCTTGTCAGTCATACTCCTGGCCAAACTTGGGCAAACAACAGCTCTGATTTCATCAGTAATAAACTGGGTTTTCTACGCAGAAGGTTTTAAATCAACATGACCTCTCTCTTTCTCTATGTAACATTTACTCTAACTTTAGGCAATAAGTTACTCTAACTGGCACAGATAGGAATGATGTACCACTGCAGATGAGCTGTGATTGGCTTTCATTGCCCAGTTTGCTCAGAGGAAACACCAATCTGGGAATGCCTCTCAGGGATACTCAGAGAATGAAGGTTTGTTTGTAAAACACGCTGACGTCTCACAGTCTCGTAGTGAAAGGTGTTGTGCAAGGGAGCCTCAGCTGTTTCTGTGACACCCTTTTGCTACTCTATGTGTGTGCTAGTAGGAGAAGGTTGCATGCCAGCTATGGGCTTGTCTATCACAGTGAGCCCATGTTAGTTCAGGATGTGTGTTTGGAACACACACGTTTGGGCATATAGTAATGTACATGTCAGGGTGGCACTTGCTTCCTTTGAGGCAGAGGATTTAAAATCCTCAGTAATGTGAAACCATCGTCTAAGGCAGCCTTTTGACCCTGGAGGAACCCTTGAAATATTTTCCAGGCCTCAGGGAATCCCTGCACGTTCAGGCTCAAATTTAGGCCAGCAATTACAAAATTATTATATTTGTTTCATGGGTGGGCCTGTAGCTATGCATTAACAGTGTTCTTAAACTAAAAATCAGGAATGAAACGTACCTCTTTAATGTGAAGTTGCTTGAATTTGAAATAATTTTAAAATAAATTGTGACCTTCAGGGAACCCTAGTGACCTCTCGTGGAACCCAAGGGTGCCACTGAACCCAGGTTGAGAAACCCTGGTTTCAGGTTTAGCATGAACTTGAATGAAAATTTGAAAACTCTTTCCTCTTGGTAATGTACCGAACTCATTGGCCAATGTTGACAGAGGTCAGGCTGCCTTTATCTCTTTCTTTCTTTCTTTTTTTTAAGTCAAACATAAAAATAAAGCATTTCTGTTGCAATATTCGTTCCTAAAGTTGAAGCTCTTTTCATAAAGTCATAGAAGCCTAGAACAGGAACGGGCTGCTGTGTTCATCTTTCGGCACACTCCAGGAATCCACATTAAAGCCTCTGCCTGGCTTCTCTATGAAGACATCCAGCAAAGTGTCGGATTGGTTTTAGGTATGATATTTTCCCCAATGTTCACCTGAGAATCTGCCTTCCTGTGACTTAAGGCCATTACCCAAAGCAATGGAGTACAAATTCTAGCCTTCTCCTGCGTGATGTCCCTTGTGATGACTTAAGGCCAGGTTCATACAACATGGTAAACTAGGTTAACAAAACACATTTGCTATGTTTACATAAAAGGTGTGCTCCAACTGAGGAACCATATTATGGGTTAGCTACATCGCTTGGTTCATGCAATGTGCTGAGGCAATGGCTGGGGTTCCCACCATGGGCTGAATCACAAACTTCCTACGTGAACCTAATGTAGTATGTTGGGTGAACCCAGCCAGAAAGCACTATCCTATCAGTCCCAACCCTCAGCCTTCTCTTCTCATGTCTAAATATGCTCAATCATCAGATTCGTCTCAGACCCCTCAAGAGCATCCTTGTTGAACTGGTTCCAGTTGCCCTCAGTCCAGCTTGCAGTTGTGGTGTGAGTTCATTTGCCAACAGTCTCATTCAATTAATTTGACGCAGGGATGCATACAGGTAGTCCTTAACTTATGACCACAATTGGGACCAGAATTTCCATCGTAAGTCGTTGCGGTCATAAGTCAAGTCACCACGTGACCAGGCCCAATTTTATGACCATTTTTATGGTGGTTGTTAAACAAATCCAGCTTCCCCAATGGGTGTTTTTTGCTGGAAAACAGCAAAATGCGAACACATGACCATGGGACGCTGCAACCAGTTGTAAATGTGAGCCAGTTGCGAAGCACCCAAAATGTGATTATGTGACTACAGGGAGATGGTGTGATGTTTTGCGATGCTCGGAAGTGCTTTACAGGCCATGAAGCACCCATTCTGAGGCCGCTGTAACTTCGGACCATCATTAAATCAACAGTCATAAGTCAAGGACTACCTGTATTTTCAACTGCACTGGTATTTGTCATGAGGTAAAAACCTAGGTCTGCAGCTTGATTTGCTGTTTGTCTTAAGGCCCCCAAAGTTTGTTAGCCAAAATGTTGATCTGTTTGGCAGGTGTGCCTATGTTATTCCCCCCACCCCCCACCCCAGCATATCTTGCTTATTCTGTTCACCTTCTGTATTGCTGTCCCTCCAAAAGGTAGCTTGGATTTTATGAAGGAAGGCAAAGAAGTTATAAGAGATCTTCCTGAACAACATATCCAATGCCCCTTCCCTGAAAAGCTACTAAAGACATTGAAACAGGCACAGAGGCACATGGGCAATACATGCAACTTTTTTGTTGCTTATTCGTTCAGTCGCTTCCGACTCTTCGTGACTTCATGGACCAGCCCACGCCAGAGCTCCCTGTCGGTCGTCAACACCCCCAGCTCCCCCAGGGACAAGTCCATCACCTCTAGAATATCACCCATCCACCTTGCCCTTGGTCGGCCCCTCTTCCTTTTGCCCTCCACTCTCCCTAGCATCAGCATCTTCTCCAGGGTGTCCTGTCTTCTCATTATGTGGCCAAAGTATTTCAGTTTTGCCTTTAATATCATTCCCTCAAGTGAGCAGTCTGGCTTAATTTCCTGGAGGATGGACTGGTTTGATCTTCTTGCAGTCCAAGGCACTCTCAGAATTTTCCTCCAACACCACAGTTCAAAAGCATCGATCTTTCTTCTCTCAGCCTTCCTTGTGGTCCAGCTCTCGCAGCCATATGTTACTACGGGAAACACCATTGCTTTAACTATGCGGACCTTTGTTGTCAGTGTGATGTCTCTGCTCTTAACTATTTTATCGAGATTTGTCATTGCTCTTCTCCCAAGGATTAAGCGTCTTCTGATTTCCTGACTGCAGTCAGCATCTGCAGTAATCTTTGCACCTAGAAATACAAAGTCTTTCACTGCCTCTACATTTTCTCCCTCTATTTGCCAGTTATCAATCAAGCTGGTTGCCTTAACTAGACCAGAGCAAAAAGCACCATCTGTAAAGCAGGACTGGAGTTTTCCTTGAGAAATTCAGCGGATTGTCACTGGAGACAGCTGCAACTTTTGAGAAATGACTTGAGGTGGAAGACATTCCATTGCTCCTTTGCAGATATTAGCAGCTAATTAAGAGTTGGCAAGAGCACCCTGCAGCTTAATAACCAGTCAGCTGGAAAAAAAAGAAGAAGCAGAGGGGGAGGTTTTTTCTCCTTCACCCTGGAGGTATCATCATTTTTCTAAAATACAGCAAAATACCACATTTCTTTCTTTGGTATGTCAGCTGATTGAAAAGCATGCCAGGCATGTTAAGTTATACTCCTGCTTTTAAGCCATTGCTCTTGCAAAGCAGAAAGGATAGTCTCTTCCCTCAAGGCTGCAATCTAAAATGAAACAATACAAAAGGAAGAAGAGATGGGGAGGGCAAAGGAAAACACGAGTCCTTGGGTATCGATGTTATATAGCTCTTACTATATGCATGCAAAATACCTGGGAATGATCAGTCATTTTGCTAACTGCAATAGCTACACTTTAATGAGAAAATTATCCCCGAGTAATTGGGCTCTCAATTAACATGGTGGGTATGCTTCCCTGCTCTTCTCCTGCTACAGCTCCTTGGAATGGTTGCTAGGTGACAGTCAGGGTTAGAGATGTGCATTTCTACCTCAGGCAAGCTTGGCAGTTTTAAGGTGGTAATTTTTTTCCCAGGTGATGCTTGTAAAACATAGAGAAGAAGGTTTCAAGGCCGTCCTCCTTCACATCAAGTCATGTAGCCCAAATACTTGTGCAGACTTCAAAATTGAGATGCATATTCCAATTGGAATCATACTTACTTGCACAGGAACATTTTCTATTTTTTTAAAAAAATCTATAACCAGGAGAGAAGCAAAAGTAGACAACTGTTGGGTCTGGGAGTGGAACATGGTTCTGTGTATATCGACTGTCCTTTCGGGAAATAGCTATAGCTCTGTGGTAGTTGTTTTTTAGTGCCTTCAAGTCAGTCTTGACTCCGGGCAACAGCCTGGACTGGTCCCTGCAGCTTTCTTGGCAAGATTTCAGAAGTGGTTTGCCCTTGCCTACTTCCTGTGACTGAGAGAGAGGAACTGGCCCAAAGTCATCCAGCTGGCTTCATGCCTAAGGCGGGACTAGAACTCACAGTCTCCCAGTTTCTAGCCTGATGCCTTTAACTACTACACCAAACTGGCTCTTGCTTTCTGTGGTAGTAGATATGCTTATTATGTAAACAATGCTAGGTTTGGGCATATTAAAGTGCCTCATTCATTCATTCATTCATTCATTCATTCATGCATTCATTCATTCATTCATTCAAATTTATTAGCTTCCCAACTCTAATGGACTCTTTCATATTTAGAAATAACCTTTCTAAAGTGCACCTTTTGGCCATGGCTGATCTGGAAAAAAAGCTAAGTAAGATCAGCCCTCCTTAATACTTGGATGGAAGACCATCAGAGAATCCAGGATCATAAGCTAGGCTGAGAAATCAAGAAAGCATCTGAAAGAACACAAAGATAAACCACTTCCAAATTATTCTCATGAAAAGAAATGGAGGTATCTATATTGTCACCAGAAATTGACTCTCTTGATTCAAGAACTTGAATTCAAGATTCAAGAGAAAAGGAAGGAGCCCCACTTAGTCCATGTGAGCCTTAGAGGAAAATAAAGGTGGGGAGGGGGGAATCAGAAAGTGTCTGCTAGCCTCTTTTCCTACTAACAAATTTTATTAAAAGGCATCGGCTGTCATGAGCTGCAGGTCACTTCATCAGATGCAAAGAAGTGGCTAGACTGTTGGAGGGTTTAAACTGGGATGAGGCACAGGGAGTGGGGCAAGAAGGGGAAGACAGGGTGGTTACACAGATGGAGATGACATGCAAATTGCAGCTCATGAAAGCTTTGCCTTTTAGTAAAATGTGTTAGTTGGAAAAGATGCTACTAGACTCTTCCTGATTTTTGCCACCCTAGATTAACAGGGTTCTTCTGCTACAGGGAGTAATTGTATAAACCAGCATTTTTCAAACTTGGCAACTTTAAGATCTGTGGACTTCAACTCCCAGAATTCCCCTTCAACCCCCCTGCTGTTGTTTGAGAAACACCAATGTAAAACATCTTTAATCACTTCGATGAAGTCAAAATGAGTCCGTCCTGCCCTTGTCTATTTTTCAGAGCAGGGCCCTGGAGCACCCCAAAAGCCAAGTGTGGCTCTTGGCCTTAAAAATGTCCTGCACTCCTATTTTGGATGGTTGTTGTTTATTCGTTTAGTCGCTTCTGACTCTTCGTGACTTCATGGACCAGCCCACGCCAGAGCTTCCTGTCGGTCGTCAACACCCCCAGCTCCCCCAGGGACGAGTCCGTCACCTCTAGAATGTCATCCATCCACCTTGCCCTTGGTCGGCCCCTCTTCTTTTTGCCCTCCACTCTCCCTAGCATCAGCATCTTCTCCAGGGTGTCCTGTCTTCTCATTATGTGGCCAAAGTATTTCAGTTTTGCCTTTAATATCATTCCCTCAAGTGAGCACTCTGGCTTTATTTCCTGGAGGATGGACTGGTTTGATCTTCTTGCAGTCCAAGGCACTCTCAGAAGTTTCCTCCAACACCACAGTTCAAAAGCATCTATCTTCCTTCTCTCAGCCTTCCTTATGGTCCAGCTCTCGCAGCCATATGTTACTACAGGGAACACCATTGCTTTAACTATGCGTACCTTTGTTATCAGTGTGATGTCTCTGCGCTTAACTATTTTATCGAGATTTGTCATTGCTCTTCTCCCAAGAATTAAGCGTCTTCTGATTTCCTGGCTGCAGTCAGCATCTGCAGTAATCTTTGCACCTAGAAATACAAAGTCTTTCACTGCCTCTATGTTTTCTCCCTCTATTTGCCAGTTATCAATCATGATTTTTTTCCTCAAAAACAGGCCTGAACATGTAGAAGCCCTGTGCCCTGTGAAGAACATCTCAACCTTGTCCAGTGTCCTCCTGCCTTTGAGGGCAAATTTGTATCTTCTCAGTGAAGGTATTTTTGAAGTGCAACCTATGGATTTATTAAATTTCAACTCAATTGCTTTCAAACAATAGCATTTCTTTCCTCAGGACTCTAACGCTGCACTCATTCCATCAGACTTTTTGCCTTTGTTTTTTCTTCTTGTGTTTTGGCCTCCAGCTAAAAAAAGCTAGCTTTTTCTTCCCTTCCCTACTTTTAGCTAAAAAGTGTCCCACTTGCTCCTGGGCACTATAATATCAGTTGCACCAGCTCAGAAACTGAGAACATAAGAGTCATGTGTGAATGCAGGTTAGACTTGTTCCTGGAATGAAAAATTATACACCCCCCACTTTACCTAATGATCTATATTTGCAGAGAGACAGAAAATGCTGCTGTCAGACTATCATAAATACTGTATATATATCTGGGGATCTGTGCTGTTTTGTTTTTTAAAAAAATCTGCATGATTAGCTACATTTGCATTTACTTCATGGGTACTACTGTTGACATAGCAAGCCTCTGCATTGGCAACAATAATTTGTTATTTTACTTTTTATTTACAAGCTTTTGCGTTGTTACAAGGGCTTGCTCACACTTGTGTGGAGCTTGTGAAGACCCAGGCAAATAGTTTATTTAGATTTACAAAGTTTACAATGCATTTGTTTCAGATTTCAGCTGTGTTTATTTGCCATTCTCTGTACCTACAGCTATAAATATAATGAATCAATTCTACTACTACTACTAATATTTCCAATCCTGATTGGTTTGTGTCTTGGTAGTACAAGGATTAGACTGTATTTATTTTGCACATGTGTGTGTGCATGTATGCTTTATATATCTATTTCTATATCTCTATATTTCTATTTCTCTGTTTCTCTCTATATCTTTCCCCGTATGAAAATAAATAAAACACACAAACAGATACATATACACTTTGGTTTTTTGTTTGAGGAAGGCTTAAAATGTTTCAGATATTCAGATTTTAAGAAGACTCCGTGCTGCACATACTTAATTTATGGGAATTGTGAGAGCCAATTCTAATATACAGATTTACTGTCAAGTGTCTCCCTATGGAGGTGAATTAGCAAAAAGAAATGTTTGCCTGTATGGTATTTCCTTGATAAAAACTTGAATTTCTGAATTAATAAACCCACTACAGTAATCTCTGTCATGCCTTAAAATTGATGTAATGTTTAAGTTAGAGTTATTTTAAAATCTAATGTCTGGTTAGCTTGAGTCCCACTTTTGCAGAATACTGCCAAACGTCAAATTATTGGCACTATACCCTTCTTGTACCTTTTGACATGAAGTGCATAATCTCTGACCTAGCCTTCTGTATTTTCCATATGCAGAAGGAGATAACATGCTGAATTTGGCAACTAAGGTGCTGTATCTTTGAGACATAAGAAAGGGGGCAGGCAGGAGAAGAGAGACGTAAAGTATTTTTTTTGTTTTGTTTTTAAAATAATTTTAAGCCTTCTTTGCCAACTCCCATCATTTATTCTAACCCAGGAAACTTTGGAAATTGCCCAAATTCCTCTTATACCAAGGGAAGTAATTTTATGTCATTGCTTGAGCACATCTATGTGAAATAAACATGTTACTTTAGTATTTCTTTTATAATTTAATTTGGATTAAAGAATAACTCCTTTTCTTTCCTTTGACACCCCCCCCCCTTTTAAATGCTCCATTAGGATTGTGAAGCAGGGTGTTTATGTCTATGCATACGCAAAGACACACTAACAGTAAATAATCATTGATCTTGTTAAGCAAACCATAACTTCACCGTTTGGATCATTTAAGAAAGAACAAAACAAAGGCAAAAATCTGATTCACGCTGCAGTGGAGATGCTAATAGCCATCTTGTGTGCTTTTAAACTTTGCAGGCAAAAAAACACACTAGCTCCAGTATTTCAAACTCCAGAATCAAAGGCTTTTTTTGCAGTCAAGCCCAGAATGGATTCGTAGGGTTTATAGATTATTTCCAACCCCAAATTAAGCATTGATTAAACCTCTTTATGGGCCCCATTATATTTGTGTGCTTATTTTCAGCTCCAGATCCTCTCCTGGAATGATTCTATGTGTTGACTCCAGTTTTCCTCTGCTTGGGATTTGCTTCCTCTCCCCAAGGCTGTCCATTTAGAAAGGAATGTTTATGCGAACTGCCTGTCAGATGGCATTTTTACAGGTGCTTCAACCCAAAGGTGAAATATAAAGGCATGCCTTTTCCACATAGGGCTGTTGCTACATGAAAAAGTTCTTCCCTTGTTAGCTTGATAAATAATTTTACTGGCTGGAACCTGCTGGATTTTTATGCCGGCTGTCTGTTTTTTACTTGCTACAATAAATTCCAGCACTTGGTGGGCTCAAAAATGCAGCTTCTCCTTTGGGTGATGGTTGCCTAAAATACTCTGTTTTTATTTTCATTTTTAGCTTGCTGGGGCTGTGTATGCAGGAGGTGGAAATGGTGTATTGGGGTGAGGTGCTTCAGGTTGCAGATGGCTGGAAGGACACTCTCCCCTTGGAGTCTTCTTGATTGTGAAAAGTGAGACCCCTTCAGAGAGAATTCTAGCAGATCAAGAGAGATATTTTAACTGTTTCTTTTAACCTATTCAGAAAATATGTGTAGGGTAGCACTGACAAAAATGATGCCTTTTTCATGAGCACACCAAGGATCTTAAATGATACAACTCCTATTAGCTTAGCAAAGGTTCTGATGCACACAACAGCCACCTCTCAATGATATATGCCCAACGTTTAAAGCATTAGGCTATACTTTTAAAAAGTTTGTTCTCCACGCCAGGAGGACGCAGTTAATTGTGCAAACTGTGTACGCATTAGAAGGCTTCATGAAACACATATTAATGTTTTAAAGCATTTTTCAGCAGCTGAATAATACCACCTTATAATGTTCTATTGAGAGCCAGTTTGGTGTAGTGATTAAGGCACCTGGCTAGAAACCAGGAGACTGTGAGTTCCAGTCCCGCCTTAGGCACAAAGCCAGCTGGGTGACCTTGGGCCAGTCTCTTTTCCTCAACGCTGGGAAGGAGGCAATGGCAAACCACTTCTGAAAAACCGTGCCAAGGAAACTGCAGGGACTTGTCCAAGCAGTCTCTGAGAATTGGACACAAATAGCTGCCCATCTTACGCAACATAAATGTGGGTGGCTCACAAATAATAATAAGAACCATAAAAACAGTAAAAACATAAAAATCCAACACAGAAACTCCTGGTGCTTCCAAACACACCACATCCCCATGCATCCACAAAGAACCTTACTGGGTTCTAGCCTCCTGCTACCCCCAACACTTGGGTGGTATTTCACATTGTGACCTAATCAAATGTCTCCCCATGACATTGTTGGAGGTTGATAGGCAGATCCTGGAGCTCAACAGTTGGCACCCACTGGAAGGCTAAGCTGGCATTGGTGGAGGTCCAATTATATACTCCAGGACTTAGAATTGGGACCTTGGTTTTCGCCAAATCAGAGAAGGAACCTTGAGTTTCACCTGTATGCTTCTAATGCCTCCCATTCTTCTCAGAATCACTGGATTGCCTTTTTTCTTCCTTGCTTGCTCTGTGTGTGTATGTGTGTGTGTTTCCTTCTCTTTGCTGTGTGCCAGATTCCTGTGCTTATCTTTTCAAAAATAACCCTTTTTTTCCCGAGCTAAGCTCCTTAATTTTTTTTCTGATTAGGGATAGGGGAAAACATACTACCATTAGCTAATTCTCTGTTGGTCACAACACTGTTAAAGGCACAGTGGCAGTGGGTGGCTGTAAATTAACAATCCTAGCTGTAGACATTAGTTTGTTTTCAAGACAGCCTATTGTATACCAGTTTATGAAGCACACATGTGTCATTTAACTGATCAAACACTTTCTTTTTTATCATTAGTTCACTTGCTCAAACCATGGAAAGAAAACCAGTAATTCCTGTATTTATAAAAAGACAGACTTTAACTATCAAATAAGGACAGTGAAAATTTAGAGTGAGATTCCACAAAGCAGGAGTTCTGGCTGGTAAATAAGTTGACTTGGAAGGCATAAACAGATTTGATATGCTCACCTAAACTGCAACCATCCTTGTTAAATAAATCATTTAGGGGCCTCAAAGCCAAGCTGCATTTCAATACTAAAGCTTTTTTTTTTTTTAAGCAATACAATAGCTTTTGGAAGTGTTAAATTAGGCCAAGGACACCAAGTAGCAAGATCTGGACAATATTCTAGCTGTTTCCTAAATAGCTTGGTATGCAGTGAAACTAGAATGATTGATAAAAGGACAAAGGATATGAGTATACACATACATGCACAAGTAAATATAATTTACATACTGATATACACAAATCAGGGACGTCTGCAGGACATGGTAAAAAAAACTCAAGATGTCAACACACACATACAAAAGAGGCAGAGCTTCTACCTCAGTGTCACTGCTGCCATCTTGGATTTTTTGACCACACCCTGACACAATGCATACTCATACATATTGCTTGCACGCACACACATGCACAGCACTACAAAGAATGAAAACCTTTTCTGATTGCACAATGCATGTTTATTTTCACAAGAAATTGCCTTCAAGGGCCATAGAGACTAAGAGAAAAACTAAGCAACTTCAGACTGCCACAGGCTCTATTAATGCTCATTTTTAACTTCAACAGTAGAAAAAATGCATCATAGTAATTCAGTAATTTACTGCCCAAGGTGAGAAGCATGCTCTTGGGGTGAACTTGGTCGTGGAGGAACACAAAGAGGCTGTATGCGACAACCCATGGTTTTTGCCAGTGCTTTGCACGTTTTGATACGTACACATGGAAATACACAGATAATGTGATAGAATGAAATTAATATACAAATGCATTTATGACTGGGAGGGAGAGATGCAGGATGCAAACATACTATTAGAGGAATGTCTTCACCCATTAAGTAGGCAGCCAGTTCCTTGTAATCTGATGTTCATTGAAAAGTTTGGGCAGCAGCAAATATCAGTAGAGGACATTGTAATCCTACTGCATACCAAGCCAAAACAAACACCATTGTGGCTTAATGCAGTGCCCTTGTTCACACAACATGCTAAGACTCAGTGGAGCTTGTTTGATTTTGACTTAACAATTGTAGTTTGTAAACCATGGTTTTTCTTATGAGTTGTACAAATGCATAGTCTTTGTTGCTACTGAGTTACTTCCTGGAGTTGGAGGAGCAGTGATCACTAGGTTCACGAAGGAAGCTAAACCTTCAACCCAACCAAATCCAGGGGCTGCTTTCACATAACATGCTGGGCTCAAACCCATTAGCTATATTACGGCTTAATGTGCTGGCTGGATCAATGTGCTATGGTAAGGTTGAATTCCCACAAAATCCACCACCACAGTCTTCTCAACCCACTTAATTCTGGCGTTATCTGTTATGCAAACACAGCATTCAGGTGTCCTCTTGGGAAAATCACACTTATCCAGGCATTTTTGCATTTGGAGATTAGACATTATAGGGCTGAATAATCCCTGCTGAAACTAGAACTCCTGGATGAAATTAGTGCTTCATTCACATCAGGGATGAAAATTTGTTTTTTGTTCCTCAAAGAAATAGAATAGACCAACCTGATTATAATGAAAGGGAAAAAATATTGTCCTTTTTTTGAAAGCAATTCATTTGCTTTCCAGGGTGATTAATGAATTAAAGATAGAGTATATTTATTTTATAGCCTGATTATCTTTGTGTAATAAATCTAAACACCACTATCTGCCAATACTGAAAAACTAGCCTATTTTTCCTCTTTTTAAAAAGCATTACAAGCTAAGCTGGACTTCTTATCTCTCCAGTTTTTAAGAAAATAAGATATATTTTTGGCATCATATTACCATGCTTCTTGAAATCCAAACCATAAAGGAAATAAATTAGTCAGAGGAGTAGCAGAAAACTGTTATATGGAAGTTTTTTACTTCTGCTCTGTTTGCAAAAGGAAGAGCTGACGATTGAAATCCTATGGAAATAAGCAATAAGAGAATGTGTGTGTGTTTACACACACGCATATACACACACCTGGAGGAAATCAGGTGGAGAGAATATATCTATTCTCCACCTGATTTCCTCCAATTTTTTAAAACATTTAAAATGAGATTGGATAAGGAACAATGCTATCTACCTGAATGTTTCCTACAGTTGTGCAGTGTACTGGAGTTGACATTGTGGTGGCACAAATTTCCAGTGTCTTTTTGCAAGTAGATTTCATGCCATTCAATGGAATCTGTTGAACGAAGTGTGAATAAATTGCAGTTACAGACAGAGGAGAAGTGGATTCAAGTGACCATTATTAAGAATTTTAATGCCAAGAGACTTTATTTCCTCACCATCCTACTAGTTCTGAATGCATCCCATTTCCCATTCACTTGTTATTGGCAGGAAACGAGGACTCAGACAGGAATCCCTGAGTATCTCAAGAACTTTCCCTTGAGAAATTGCTGCAGAGCAGTTCTAGAAAACACTAGGCATTAAATTAGAACATCTAGTGCTCTGCTGAAATTTCATTTCCTTCAATTATTTAGAAAAAAGGTGAAGTCTCACTCAAGTCAAGGTCAGCCCCTCATGACTGTGTAGATGCCCATGTTGTTTTCTTGGCAATGATATGCCAGTGGGCACCATTGCCTTTTTTGTGAAGTTTGTTCCCCTTCCTAGTCTAGCCTACACTACACTCTGGGATTTCTTGGTAATGTCCCATCTGACTATTAACCAAGGCTGAACCTGCTTTCTTGTTTGTTTTTTGAGATTGCCAAAGTTGGCTAGGTGCAATCCCCTGATGAAGACAGATAAAGTCTTTCTTGAGTCAAGCTGAATTCTGGATCTACCTGGATGCACTGATGTTGTTTTATTGGCACCAATAAAAAAGTGGCTTGCCATTGCCTTCTTCCAGGATCCCTGTGCTGCTGGTATCCCCTGTGCTACTAACTAGACCTCACCCTGCTTAGCTTTAAGATCCCCAAGGCTGATCTGGTGCTACCACCTGCTACAGAGCAAGAGAACAATCCCTGTCTGGTCACTGTAAAGCTGCTTTTCTGAAACACAATTCATGAGAAGGCTGCCTTTATAGTTTGGCTAATAATGCCTTCTGAGAGCCAATCTGGTGTAGTGGTTAAGGCACCAGACAAGAAACTGGGAGACCTAACCCTACCTTAGGCACAAAGCCAGCTGGGTGACCTTGGGCCAGTCCCTTTATTTCAGCCCTAGGAAGGAAGCAATGGCAAACCACTTCTCAAAAACCTTGCCAAGAAAACTGCAGGGACTTGTCCAGGCAGTCTCCAAGAATCAGACACGATTGAACGGATTAAAAAAAAAGCCTTCTAAGCTCTGGGGAATGGGAGAAGGTACATTCATAAAAACTCCATAAAAGCTTATATTCTGTAACATTAAGAACTGAAGACCATATGTCTGGAAGCCACCCAGTTTGGGGAAGGCTGCACTAAGCCATAATGTGGTTTGTTTGGTTTGGCTCGGTATGTTATGTGAACCCAGCCATGGTGATTTACTTAGCAAATCAGGGTTAAATCATGGCTCAGCAGGGTGCATGAATCTATTCAATATCTTCCACCTTAACCAACTCCACAAGTTTACACATGCTAGCATTCTCTGCCAGTTATAAAATTCTAGTATCATTAGTGAAGTAGGTTTTCCAGGAAACTTTGAAATGTAATTTTTGGGAGGAAGAAGCTGTGAAAATCAGGATAATTTGCATGTGTTAATTTTTTTTTAAAGACCATTTTCAAAGGGAGGCTTTCTGATCAATGTTGTGAATGAAATTTGGAAAGAATATTGATTGAAAACAAACTGCTACAGTTGTCTAAGGTAAGATATACCATTGGTACCACTTTCAGATGATGAATAGGAACTTTCCCCTGGAAAAATTAAGCACTGGGAAATCTTCCAGAAAAATCTTTGGGTTGAAAGACGTCTATTCCTGCACTGCTTCCCTCTTGGTGTGTGCGTTATAACTAGTTGAGACATACATATATTGGATTAACCTGACTGAGATCTCCAGATGTTCCATAGCTGTGTCATGTTGATGGCACTGGCCAGCCCTTTTTAATTGTACTTACTTTCCAGGCCTCATCATGAACTGGACATATGTCAAGACTTAAGACCTCCTGCTCAGTAGGACTTTTTTTTACAAATCCAAGCAGTGTAGCAGGAAAAGCTACATCCTTTAGCAGATGTCTGCTACAGCCATAACTAGCATTGCTTTTTGAACTTCACACACATTACATATTGGCAAGCATCCCCAAGTTTTGCTATTGTTGCATCTTTTATCAATCTGCATCATGCCTTCTACTGATTTAAAAACTAAGAGGGAGAGGTCTTTTTGGATAACACACTATGTTAGCTTTAAAATATATCTCAGCAATTTCAAAGTGTGTAATATTAGTCTGTATACCCCAGTATGAATGGTTTCTTTATACAGTGCAGAGTTGAGTTCTTGAATTCTCTGCCCCCAGCTATGTTAATAGCCAGTCATTTAGATCATTTTAAAAGAGTTAACAAATTCATGGAGGCTATCAGTGGCTATCAGCCTTGATGGTCATCTACAACTTCCTGAATTACAAACAATATACCTGAAATAGCATGTGCTGTGGAGTCCTTAGTGCTCTCTGAGACTTGCTGTTTTCTTGCAGATGTTTCATTGCCAGAGTAGGCAACATCTTCAGTGTGAATAGGGAGTGGGCCTTGCTCTCAGTTTATATACAGTGGCTTGCCCTGCTTGTGTTGGTGGGGGTGTTGTTCTCTCCTTGGGAGTTCTTTGATTGGGCTGTTGTTTGCTGCTTGGTTGATTGACTGAGTTAATAGCTCCTTGATTAGGGTGTATTGTGCTGTTTGATGGTTCATCTGGTGTTAATCCTGGTGTTGATTCTTGCATATCTGGGTGTTGGTTGCTGGCAGTGAGGTGTTCTGGTCTTTTGACCTTTCTCTTGTCTCTTTTGAATGGTATGTAAATGTTGTTTACCTCTATGTGTCTGTTGATGGCTGCTTTGTCTGAGTGCCAGGCTTCCAGGAATTCTCTGGCATTTTTGGATTTGGCTTGGTTTAGGATGCTCACAGTTTCCCAGTTGAAACTCTGGTTGAGTCTGTCCATGTGCTGTGAGATTAAGGAGTTCTCATCGTGTCTTCTGGTTGCTAGTTGGTGTTCGTGGATGTGCTCTGCTAGTCTTCTGCCTGTGTGTCCTAGCATGTGCTGGAGAGTACCAGTGGAAGAGGACAATTGCTCTGTTATCCATGCCTGTGAGTTTCTTGAATGCACCTAACTGGACACTGTGCAATAAAGAATAATGGATTATATGGGCCCTTGGAGTATATAATAGGTAGTCTTGGTATCACATACATGCATTTATTTGCATGTCCACTACAAACATGATGTGTCCATCAGCTAGTCAGTGACAGAATTTCTCAAGTACTTTGGGAAGGAAATTATGATTAAGGAAAAGACAGTGTTTGCAACTCAAACTAAGAAAAATCAAGTGTCTCTGTGTGTCTTTACTCAGTAAAGTTTTTCTCTCCTCCTCTCACCAGTACTACAGAGAAAATGCAGGCAATTCCTTATTTTTAAACATCTTACCCTGGATTCAAATTTCTGGACTGCTTGTCTCTTGGATATTTTTCTTCTTCAAGCTGTTTTAAGCCATCAAGATTCAAAGGATAAGTGTCCTTTTTTTTTCAAATATGAATTATTTCTTTCAAAAATGATACTATTTGGCACAATCAAGCACAGTAAAAAAAGAAAAGAAAGAAGTAAAAATCACTACAGATTCTTTAGACAGTTTTCAAGAGGCTGTGTACTCATTTCTTCAGACTTTTGAAATGCAATTGATTGGGATCTTTTTTTTCCAGCGGAGATCTATGTCTATATTCAGATAGACGTATTTGAAATTAATGCTCCTGGTTCTTAAATAGAATCCTGTTTAACATCCTGATTCAGTCCTCTCACCATTTTAATGAGGATTCAGCTACTGTCTTCCACCCGAAACAAAATTAAAGCTAATTTCTTTATGGTGTCAAGTCAATAAAACAACAGAGAGATTTTCACACACACACACTGCTTCTTCCCAGACAGCCAGCATCTGTTCCTTATTTGGGGTATAGTTTCTAATGCACAGTTCCTTTTGATAGCTAAATGGTAGAAACTGAGACGGGTGTCACTTTTCATTAATAGATCATCATCATCAACCCCCCAGGTCTGCAGCTCAGCAGAAGTAGCTATACATTGCTGTCACCTCCAATATCTGTTTCATAAGAACAGGTGTGGATGATTTACATGATATAAAAAGAGGGCTTAATTTCTCAGATTTGAAATGCTTTCACTATAAGCTGCTCAGAGGCTCCCTCCTATTCCAAAGGATGATGGAAAGGGAGTTGTAGCAAAGAACTATATCTGGTTCTTTCTTATCCTTGAAGAATCAGCTTTTACCAACTAGAGGTCTTGAGATACTGTATATTGGGACATGTCTCCTAGAATTTCTATTCAGGGGACAAATAGGTGCCATTGTTGCTACCTGTACACAGGTGCTGTTCCTGATTCCAGTCATGGGTGACAGATGATGATTATAGAATCATAGAGTTGAAAGGGGTCTTAGAGCAAACTTATTCCAACTCCCTGCTCAGATCCACTAGAGAATCTCTGACAGATTACCATCCAGCCTCTGTCTGAAGAAGACAGCAAAGAACTCAGTTCTTTATGTGCCAGTTTGTTCCATTGGCTGATAGCCCATACAGTCAAGAAGTGCCTTCCAATATATAGCCTGAATTTACTTCCTTGTAGATTCAACCCATTGTTTCTGGTTCTGCCATCTGGGGTAATAGAAAGTAAGTCCATACCTCCTTCTTTGTGATAACCTTTAGAAATTTAAAGACTGCTACCTTATCACCTGTCAGTCTTTGTTTCATACATCTCTCCTGTTTTCGTATTTTTCAAAAGAAAATTAAACACTCAGATTTAAATATATATTATTTAACATCTGTTTTCTCAAAAGATACAGCTTAAACCTATTTTGTCTTGAAAAACAGATTTCTAAAATTTGAGAGATTTGTGCGCTAAAGCCTGCTGCTTATATTAGTCCAGGAGATGTGGATAAAATTGGTTGATACTGGTTTATACAAATAGCTCTACCTCTGTTCAAATGGCACAAGGGCACACAGATTTTTTCCCCCCAAATGAGCTTTATATTGTCTATAAATATGCATAGACCTTTGTCTGGGCTGCCTATGGACGGCAGCATTTTTGACACAGGTGATGGTGGTGGGAAGGCTGGATTATAGCCCAATTTAGCTATACTTGTAAGCAACAGAGGATTTGCAATTGCAAACTGAAATGCAGAATTTCCTTCAAAGGGTCCATGTCTTCAAGGGATGAATAGCTAAGGGCCTCACTTCAAAAAGGGTGTGAGTATGGGTGCAGGACAAAAACTAAAATTGACTTAAACCTTAATATCCCGTTCAATCAAATGCTATTATTATGCATTTAATAGTTCTCCACTTCTGTCACATTCAGTGGCAACTTCTGAGGCCTCAAGTTATGCTTCTCAGATCTAGCCCACTGTCTGAATTCCAGGCAGCTGTTGTGCCCTAGATGGGAGTCGCTGATCCATACCCCATAATTGTCTTCTGGGGCTATTTCAGAGATCAGTATTGTTAGCCCCTTCTATTAGCATGTGCAAATAAAAATGTGATAAGCAGAGCAGCCTTTACTTTAAGGGTTTGTATGTTTTCATGAGTAACAAAACTGGGGGTAGTCTTGCAAATTCTTTGATTTAACAGAAAACGCAGACAGCTCCTTCTAGAATCTTTTTAATGGTGAACCAAACTGGTTATCCATTTTTCATTTGACTAATGTCTCACAGTATATCTTCTAACCTGTCAACTGTCCAACCAACCACATGCCACTGAAAATACCTAAAGAAAAGGAAAATGATAAACTCATCTCTGGTTTCAGTTTTCCATGCACCGGTAACTCTTAGTTACAGGAATGTACCTTATTTGGAGCTGATTTAAAAGATGATTTAAAAACTACTGTGAGTTCAGAATGCAGTTGTCAGACTGCTAACTATGATTAGGCATTACAACTAGGGCCATCATAAAAATGTACTTGCTTCACATTTTAACATGAAATTACCTAATTTACAGTTCCCAAATATATAGATAAACTGGAATGTACTTATATGCTGAACAACATTTTTTCTGAATCTCGTAATGCAGTCTGCAGCTTCAAAAGTTCATGCCAAAATGTATAAATTGCAATGTACAGATAACTGCACTGTACTGGGAAAAATTGCTTGAAAAAGTACTTGCATTTGGAAAAGGATATCAAAGTTGATAGGTTAAAAAAAGCACCTCAAAATGCATGCACATTTTATACAAACTTCAAAAAAAAAAAAGGGGGTGTGTGTTCAGTCTTTTTTGCTGCATAGACCCTAGTCATGAAAGTAATGGTCTCAGGTAGTTCATAATCTTCTTTCTTTTGATTAGCACCACATTTTCAACCATATCCCTGAATCTGCCCAACCTAGAATGCTATGATTTTGCATAGGAGTATCCAGGAAGATGCCAGTATCATCCCTGAAAGAGTGTTTGTCAGATCCCTAAGAAGTTCATTTGGTTCTCCAGAAAGTGTGGACTGTAGCCTGATTCAAAAATGTTATTGCAGTCCTTCTCTATCAAAAGATTAGCTCATCCTTTAGCCATTTCACGTACATCATTGTTTTTCTCTTGGTTTTATCAGTTTCTTTATTTATCTTACCCTGAAATCCCTTTTCTGAGCACTCTCGAAAAACTAAAAACTAAAAAAAAAAAGCCAGCAAGTCTTTTAAAATTATTTGAAATATATAGACTAAGTTATGAATGTGTGTTAATGCTAATTAACACTTCAGGAGAAATGCAAACTTTTTGCAATCATTTTTCATCCATGCTTTCAAGTAGAGAGAGAGAAAAAAAGTATACAACAAAATAATGTAATCCTGAATGGAAAGGATACTGTTGTGTATTAGTGTGAAAGAGGTTCACTCATAACACAACGTAACCTCTTCCACTGAATGTATGCATTTAACAGGCTTACTGTTAAACTCCATCATGTAGGTTTGTGGCATTGGAAGAAATGAAAGCTTACGTTTTCAAAATAAGCCACCATTCTCCCATCCAAAAAAACTCAATGTCGCCAGCTTAGATGGTGTTTTTGTTACTTTTTTTTTTTAATCCATTCAATTCTGTCCAATTCTTGGAGACTGCCTGGAAAAATCGTTGGCAATTTTCTTGGCAAGGTTTTTCAGAAGTGGTTTGCCATTGCCTCCTTCCTAGGTTTGAAAGAAAGTGACTGGCCCAAGGTCACCCAGCTGGCTTCATGATGAAGGTGGGACTAGAACTCAGTCTCCCAGTTTCTAGCCTGATGCCTTAACTGCTACACCAAACTGGCTCTCTGGTGTTTAAACTGATGCAAACAGCAGACATTTCTTTTTCTTTTCTTTTTTTTAAAGCCGTTTTGGGGAGTTGATGGAGTCTTCTTACAGCTCAAAAGCAAACTTGTCACAGAATTCTCTTTGCATGGATTTACTGAAAGGGAATGTGGTACTGGATATTTATTTATCTCTAAATTTGTCAGAGATTTCTTGACTCTCTTGCTAATTACCTGTTGATGCACAGGGTAGGTGGCTACCCATTTTCTTGGCCATGGAAGAATGCACAGATGTTCTGTGTTTGTAATCTTTTGCAAATCACCATTTTATTTCCCAATCTATGAGAAACCCATTATATCTGGGGTATAAGCATTTGTTTTCCTGCTGCATATGCTCCATGTACATCTGCCTTATGTGAGAAATGTTTAGATGGCAAAGGGAAGAGAAACAATGATCAGCTGCTGGAGCATGGCTTGCCAGGGCCAGCACCACAGGAAAATAAAAACAGAGTTAGGCTTACATTTTAGAATGTCTCAGACACATCATGCAGCAAACCAGTTCTTGTAGAACTATTGCAAAAACGTGCCTTCATACTAGTTCATATTTTAAAATATTTTATGATGGCAAATTGTGATGGTTGTATTTTGTTGCCCTGGGAAGTCAATATCTAGTGAACCTGCTCCTTAATAAAAATATGGTGTGAAATAGCCAATTATATTTTAACAAATACTAAGCTTGGAATAGTATGTGTGTGTGTGGGGGGGGGTATATTTAATTTGCAACTTGAGAAACAAAGGTACTTGGACTCCTTTCTGAGACATGGTATGCAAGTATTGCTACCTGAAAGATAAGGATTGAGGCAATTTGTGGATCTGGGAATCAGTCCAAAAATGGCTAGTGCCAAGAAGGGTTTTTTTTCTTTTTCCAATAACTTCAGTGGACTTTGGATTGGGCCCTGCGTTCTGAGTCATTGGCACTGTGAAGAAGGAGACTACACTGCAATCTAGTGGACTTAAATTGGAGGTGAGCCGCTGTTCCATCTTCCTTACACAACAATTTTGTGTGCAAAGCCTGCCTCCCAGCTGTCTGTCTTCAGTGTGAAGACAAACAAAAAAGCCACAACAGAGACTGTAGTAGTAGCATTGACAGAGCTGCAGCAGCCGATAGACCATCTCAAAAGATCTTACATCCCCTTAGCTGATTGACAGGACGATGCCAGCTAGAAAGAGTGTTGTATGAATAGAAGAAGGAATCATTGCATATGAAAGAAGCCAACCTGTTCTTCGAAGTCTTCTGTGTGTCTACAGTTGCATTATATGACTGGTGTAATCATGGCTTAGGGCATGGAATCCTGAGAATCTCCACTTATTAAAACCCACGTTTCTAGCTTATTGGAATATGGAGATTCCACTGAAAATGGTCAGTTTCTCCTGATTCCTCAGAAATCCAATACTGGATGGCTGGGTAGGTAGGACTTGTACTCTACATACCTTTGAGTTCTTCCTCATGTCAGTTGTAAACTGATTTGTTCCAGTGATGGTCCACTAGTCCAGCCTCAAGGGTTTCATAAATATGGAGAATTTGGACCATGAAACTGTTCTGCCCATACCATGGGAGTTTCCATCCCTTCATTGCTTTCCAGTTCTGTGCCCTTCCTAAAGTTGGGGTAAACATTCCAGAGCAATGTGCTAACAATAAATAACTATCCATTAGTATTTGCATTTAAGATCACCATTATGGTACAGTCTGGTGGTTCACATGTTAGAAGAGTGCATGTTTTGATTGTGATAGATAGATGATGAATAAATAGCTCCATTTATGTCCATTGATCAATGCAAAAGAGAGCCAGCACAAAATTCAATCAACATTATTCCTCAGTCAGAGATGGGTTCATTTTTGTACGATAGTTTTCCAAATTGAATAGGCTGTAGGACAAAATATTGCCACTTTCTCTGTTCTCTCCAGTCACTGATCTGGTAAAAAAAAATGTATTTCTTTCTTGGTATATTAATCAAAACATGGACAATAATAGGATGATCTGAATTAAATATGGGACACATTGTATTATTCCCTCCCAAAGAGCTGATGGGAAAACACTAAAAAATACTCAGGTAAATGCATTCTTGTGGTTTACAGCAGTAAGGTTAGTGAGCCAGCTTAAAGCTCTCCTTAGAATGAAAAGGTTTGTATTGATAAGGTGCCCTATTGCACTTTGCTTGAGCGTCAACATCCCTCATTCATTGACTAATAATCTCTTTGGCCTTGCAGAGATCTGATTCAATGGTGGAAAACTCCTTAAAATGGATGCCCTATAAATAGATCATGATATGTGATATATTCCAATCAGTTGCCCATCAGATCCTCAAGAAGGACCCCTCACCTCCCCCTTTTTAAAATGGCTGAGTTCTCACAAATCTTAAACCATTCAAGATTCAAGTAGTAGAAAAGGAAGCCTATTATGTGAGATCAAGTGATAACACCCAGGGGCCATAAAAACTGATGACTGCTATCTTAGTTCAACCTTTCCTTTATAATATGTTGCCAAGCCTGCACTAAGTTAGAGCTGAGCAGATTTCAAGCTTGTAGTGGGATCTGGATTTACTTTGCTTCCTATTAGAACACAAAGCAGAGTGAAGGCAGTTGCAAAAAGGTGGCTGGTGAAAATGTAGAAGGGCAGGTCATGGAGCAAAATCATTTATTTTAGGAGGATATCTAAGCCCAGAGTCCCTCCGTGTGGGGGGAGATGGGCAGTGATAAAATTTGATAAATAAATAAAATAAATAAATAAGCATATAGTACAAATAAACATGTAGTTCATGGTTTACTGTAGCACGATAAGGCACCATGAATGAATGAATGGGCTGATATGCTTCCGTAGGAAGAACTTTCTATTGTTATAAAATGGTCAGAATCTATCCTTATTAATAAGGACTATGGAGCTGCTGGGTTGGGGAAACCTTGTGATTCTTTCCCAGTTGGTTATACACTACATTGCAATGTAGAAATGTCACCATTGTTGTAATGGCAGGCGCATCAGTCAATGTCCTTAGTGGTTCTTAGTTTGTACTATGCTCACCTCTAGGGCAGAATGTCATCATTTTGTCAGGCTCTGGAAGGGCTTGGTCACCTTTTTTGACACTGCAATGCAGTAAAAGTGAAATGGATTTGGAAGGAGAGAGGGTGGATCAAGCACATCCTTGCTAGTGTCTGCTGCTTGGATTAATACACCCTCTGTTAAAAATAACTTAGGCTCAGTACCTTTCCCTATAATGGAAAAATAAGAAAATTGGTGTTAGATCAAGAGAACATAAGGTGAAGGTCCAGGGTTGCATTTTTCTGCCCTGAACTCCTGGAAAAGTTTCTGCTGTGTTGGAATATTTAACAGACATAACATTAATTGCAGTTCCCTATTGTGTTGAATGCAAACTAAAATTAGATCAGATTTGGTATTTGTCCTCACCTCGGATTCTTTGTCTTTTCCTCATCTGATACTTGGAGTTTGCTCTCCTCCACTTCAGCATTCCACTTTGTTGGGTTCTTGAAAATTCTGCCATATGAAGGCCATAGTGGAGAACCATTGGAAACAATAAGATCCATTGATTTCAGTGGACCTACTCTAAGTATGAGAATATTACACTTGGATACATGTTCACTAAGAAAATAATTCTACTTACGTTAGGGAGTGTAGAATTGCCATTTCTGTACTTGCTTTGTCTTTCAAGATAAAAGAGCAATACAGAGGATGGGATGGGATAGGATAGGATAGGATAGGATAGGATAGGATAGGATAGGATAGGATTTTTATTATGGTCACTGACCAGAATTGCAAACAGAAACATATTAAAAATAAAAACAAAACAAGATAAAATATTACAGTTGGTGGTGGGTTCATTGACATCAGTTGAC
Organism: Candoia aspera; assembly: GCF_035149785.1. Lineage (NCBI taxonomy): Eukaryota > Metazoa > Chordata > Lepidosauria > Squamata > Candoiidae > Candoia > Candoia aspera. The sequence continues at coordinate 8,500,545 of NC_086163.1, forward strand.
AATCAAAGTCTGCCTAATTTTGTATAACAAAATTTAGCTACATTCAAGGAGACTGAATCATACTGATCTGATAACAACAACTGCACATAAAAAAGATCAGAATTTCCCAGGTGTTTTACCAGGTAAGGAATTTTAAGGCAGGTCCTTGAGTCCTTGTAGAGGGTACAGTATAGCAGGACATGAGCTGCAATTTGAACAGCCCTTGCCCACAGAGGCACAGACTCAGCTCATAGGGGACTTTTTTGTATCAGCCCTCCCAAACTGCTGTGGGGAGAGCGTTGAAGCGTGCTGAAGTTAGTGCTCTTCGGAATTTGGAAACAGTTGTGTAAGTATCTGGCTGGTTTGTAAAAAGGGGCTTGACTGCACAGAAAAACATTCTTGGGTAGAGCAGACTGGTTCTGTTGGACTTCCAGGTCTTTAATATATTGTTTAAATGCACTCAGTGCACTCTCAGTACAGGGAATAAACAAATCTTTCATTAGTTGTTTTCTGATGCATGCCTCTGTCAATGTATGAAAATGTTGAAACCAGCACTGAAATTTGCCTAGTTTGTGCTAATGCCTTATAATAAATCTCCTGGTTCTGTTTAAGACACTGCAGTGTGCAATTTATTATAAAACTGCACTTACTGTATTTTATGTCTTTCTGTAATTGGTTGTTTCATCTGATTCTGATTATATTCACATATAATAGGGACAAGCTCCAGATAGGAATTAAGAATTATCGAACGAGAAAGTTTTTTTTGGAAATTAAGGCCTTAAGCATCCATAGTAGATATATGTTATGATATTTAGAGATACATCCAAACCGTGCTGTAATCAAATCTCGAACACAAATTGACTGATAAATCAAATCTTGAAAAGAAATTGACCAATAAATCAAATGTGAAAATCAAAGTAACAGATAAATCAAGTCTGTAAAGAGAAGCAGACGATAGCTCATAGTCATGATATGTTTATTAAAATAAGAATCTGCTTTGTACATGGCTCCGTTTCTGCTTTCCACAATCATGTTAATTAAGTACTAGGAATTCTTTTGCACATAATACAGGGAAACAATGATAAATGTGCCTTTAAAGCAGCAGATGAATATTTTTCAGAGGTTTGGGCTGCTCTTCTAAGTATTCTTGTTAAAACTCCCTTTTGAGTGAGCAGGGTTGTGTTTGCTCTGAAGTACAAAGGTTACTGATAACTTATACTGAAGATACCTCTTCAAATCTTGTTTCTCCTCCCAAGCAAGGGAGCTCTCAAGGTGACTCAAGGTCATTGGCTGAGTCCAATTTCATGTTAAGCAATTATACAATGTTTTCAGCATTGGTTTAGCATGTTGCGTGAATCTAGTTATTAGTAGATTAACACTCTATGGAGACATTGGGCTTGTATCCTATTTTTGGAGTTCCCTTCAACCTTCTTTGCAGCAGTACAAAAATGTGGTCTGGGCGCTGCAAATTGCTTGCCACCATCTCTTGGTGCTTCTTTGGGCCACTTAAACATTTTGGAGTGTTGGAGACATTTAAGGGGAAGACCAAGGGACCCGTTTCACTTCTTACATATCTCAGATTCCTCCCTCTCTAAAAACATGGGTGTTGGCCCCTTGCCACACAAATTCTGGGGTGACTATCAGCCAATTTAATTTGCAAATCTCTGTGCTATTACCAAACATTCACCAAGTTATTCCTGCCCTCCTGTGCCAGGCAGGAGTTGCATGAAAATAGTAATGTCCACCTCTTAAAATAGGCTTAATATTTTGAAAAATCATGAAGGAATCTCAAATTTACCTTCTCATCTTAGAAAAATACTTCAAAAGCCCTATCTGCTTTGAATTATTGCCAGTCATGCCCATTCCCAGTTTATGGTGTAGCATATGGTTCACATCCAGCCAATGTTAGGTTATTCAACTAGCCATGGTTAAACTATGGTTTAGCATGATTTGTCCATCAAACCATTATTTCTTACTTTAATTTTGAGTGTAATTGTAAAGGCATGAGAGATTGTGAAGAAACTAGGAAAGGAATGGAAGAGAGAAGAGACATAAACACTAAAGAGACAGTGGGTGAATCACTTGATAGCTTATCTCATAAACAGCAACATAGTCCAGGTGGGAAGAAATCTAGGAAGAAGCATTTCAAACAACCTGCCTTAATCAACTCACTAAAAATGTGGGTGGGAACTTCTTGCAGTTCACCAGATTCTGTCTTTACCCCCAGACTAGGATTAGAGATACCTTACTACAGTAGCATCTGTGAAGTTCTTGCTTCCTTGATTTTGCCCCATTAATTGCATGGGGCTTGTCAAAAGGAAACCATACATTTTCACCTTCTGGGATTAATGTGAAGTATTTGGAGATAGATGGATGGATATAATGTTTTTAACTTCTCAAGAAGAAGCAATTGCATTGTTCTTAAAATGTAATTTGGAAATTAGTCTAAGAAAGGCTGAATAAAATGTACATGTAAATACTGTACACAGAATCAATCTAGGTAACATTTATATTGATTAATATGCATCAAGGTGGATGACACCCAGGTCTGCTTCCCTTTCCTTCATCTTCAAGCAGGCAGCCTCTATGGTTGGCTCCTGCTTGGACCAGATTAAGGTTTAGATGAGCCAAACAGTCTAAAGTTGAAACTAGAGAAGTCTGAGGCCTGAAGACTGCTGGCAAACTGTTTCCAGTTGGAATGGGGCTGTACTTCCTCTCTAAAGCAAGTCTGCAGCCTGGGAAGTATTCTGTACCCCATGCCGCTGAGATGAATCCTTAGGGGAGTGGAAAGGACACCTTCTATGAATTGCATTTCCATTACCAACTTTGTGGGAATGTCTTACCTGGCCTCCAGGATCCCACACACTGATTGCTTCCCAAACAGATTATTGCAATCCACCTCATATGGAGATGCCTTGGAAGGAAATACAGAAAGTTCAGTAGGGCCAGAATAGGGCTAGACTATTCTGGGCTAGGCTATTCAGGCGTTCCCTTTCAAGTTCTTCCCCCACCTCCATTCGTTCTCACAACACCTCTATCCATTAGGTTAGTAACAGTGGCCTGAAGTCATCTAATGAACTTCATGGCTGACTGGAGATCTGGACTTACCTGTCCATTTAGAAAGCAACAATATACTGTAGTTTTAGGTAGGAATAAAACACACATGGACTGACAACAGACGACCAGTTCCATCCTTGGCCTTCTAAAAGGCCACATCTTGATGTCTCAGAAACCTCTCCACTAAAGACTCCTCTCTATACCTATATTTGAATATATATTTTTTAAAAGCATACTTTAAAAGTAGAATTTGGGAATATCAAACTTTGCTTATAACTCTGTGTTTATTGAAGAGAATGAGTGGTTATTGTAAGCTGTGTTGAATTAAGTAATAATGCTGTGTTGTCACTTTCTTATTGTGGGTTGCCCAAAACACACACTACTGGTCGGTACTGACTATCTTCATAAGGTACAGTTTGTCAATGGCTTGTTTTATTGAATCATAGTTACAACAAATTATAGTTTATACAGGTTCAGCCATACTTTTAAACTGTAATAAGGTAAAAATGGTAGCTAAAACTTTGGCTTTTCCTCCAGGGAGAACCCAAGAGCAGGGATGGCCTGGAGCCCATGATTTATTCACATGACAATAAATCATGGTTTATCATTGCATCTGAACCCAGGGAGGGAGAAGAGTCAAACTGAATTGTTTCCAACACAGTCCAGTGGAGTTTTCCATCTCCATTTTCCCTCTGTCCAAGTAACGTACAGAAAATGGGGTTGAGAATGAAAGGGATTAGCTTGAAATTGGTTTAAAAGAGTTAATAGAAATAGCAAATCATGGAAGATTCATACAATGAATTTTTTAAACAAAAAATAGTGCTGCTTTTTTTGAATACATGCTTCTTTTTTCTCTGCTGTTAATGGATCTCTTTTGCTAGTGCTGTGTTGCTGAACGGAATGGCAAAAATAATAAAAAAAATGTATAATGAAGGTGCTTCCTGCATAGCTGTTTATGTTCTTTCCATGTGAAGAGCAACGAGGGGGAAAAGCAATCAATGTTTGGGCCTTTGCAGCAAAACCAAGGCCTACTGGAGAGGAGACTGGCCATGTGGCACGTCTTTGCATCCCTCGTTTGTTTGGATTAGGCTAGACTAAACCAAGGTATTTACGCAACCTGCACTAGGCTGTGGTTGGGCCACACAAAGAATAACAGCAATCTTCATTTTGGGGTGTGTGGGGGTAATTATTCATCTGCTCTGAAATCTCGTGCAGCTCAGCTGCTGTGACTGCATCGTATCTGTAACCCCAGGTTTATGGCTGTTTAGACTGCCTGTCGCTCTTGTCTTTCAGCTCAGCCTCGCCAACTTGAGTTATGGACTGAAGCTGCCATTGAAACTCAAAAAGATGGCAATTGAATGACAGAGGGAAAGTTTAGCTAAAGTTAATTGCTGTTGACAGGCAAGTGGGGACGCCCCAGCTGTTTGACTCTGAATGATTATTCAAGCTGCCTCCACAGCTTAATATCCTGAGGAGCCACCAAGGCTGTTAACTACAACTCCCATGAGACCCAGCCAGCCTAGGCAGTGGTGGGGGATGATGGGAGTTGCAATCCATTGATATCTGTGTCTATCCTAGGTTAGGAAATGGCCTTAAAAACGACAGCTAATCCTCTCCCCAAGGTGGCAACACATCTGACCTTGTACAGTCTTTTTCCCCCAAACATTTGATACGAGAACACATTTTCTTCTCTGGATCAAAAACAGAGGCCCCCTTCTACAGATTTAGTGTCTGCTTTATTCTGTCTGGGAGTATCCGTGGAAGGCATTCACACTTTTGTCCTTGTTTTTTTTTTTTTTTTTTTTCACTTCCTGGAACCTTGGAAGCTTGGTTTGACCAGCAAATCTCCTTAGGTTCTCTTTGACTTTCAGAACAATGGACAAATATTTTTCCTGATGTGAGTCAAACAGGTAACAATTTCAGACTTCCAAGTATTCCCACCCTCATTTTAATAGCTTTCCAGTTGTGCTGAAAACAGACCATGGGTACCACTAAAGGTGTCAACATGTGATTCAGGGCAATCTCAGTGGGTATGGTCTCTCTCTGCCTGTATTTGGTTTGTGTGTGTGTATGTATAGCTGCCTGCATGTGTGAAGGCAGAGATAAGGGGTTGAATACCTTATTTGAGAGTAGGCCTCTCAACCATGTAGAAGATGAAATAGTACAGAACATTAAACAGGGCTTTGGAATCTTTAAACTGTATACATATTCTCAATAATTCCAGAGAGAGAGAGAGAGAGAGAGAGATTTTGCTGATTGATTACCACTGGTCTGATTTCAAGCCTCAGATATTTAGAAAACACTGCCTTCCACTTTCAAAATTTTGAGATGAGACTGCAAAACCCAACAAAAAAAGGTGCATTAATGATCACAGCATTCAAAATAATGCCTTTGAGTGCCATTATTAGATTGTTATTACTTGTAAAATAATCATATTCAGCAGCCCAGAGTTGTGGGCAAGGACCTCTATATTTCATTTCCTAAGCCTGTTATTGACCATGGGAGGAAAGCTGCATTTGATACCCATCAAGGTTTAGCCTCCATCTATGCCATGATTGTGCTATTAATTCTTCTTTTGCAATGTAATCCATTAGGCCATCTGCTGGAGAAAATTCCAGCTTGGGGTGGAATGGGGGCAAAACAAAGGTATTATTTTACTTCATTCCTGTTTATTTTCTTCATCAATCCATTAGATGAGCACCAGATCAGTCTAGATCATCATCTTCTGAAGTTGGCAAACAAATATCTTTTGGTGCTTCTGATGATGCAGTTGCCATGTTACTGATTGGCTTAAGGAGAACTCTGCCAGTGGTGGCAGAAAGGAAATCTTGCTGATTAATTACCATAAGATCAGGATTGTGTATTTGTGAAAAGGCTCTGGCAGAGAAATTGGAATACAGATGGGTTTAACTTAATTCCTTATAACTTTGCTGCCTAGAGGTAATTTTAACCACATTGCAGGTGACCCAGTTTGTGTCAAATGTGACTGAATGGAAGTGAGTTTACTTCTTGTGGAGAGCAAAGGTTGGAAAGACAGGTTTAATTTTGAGTTGAAGATATTTTGCACCATGATGCCTGCCCTCCCCGCACCCACCCCATTTAGTCAACCAATTTCAGTCCACTTGAAAAAAGATCATAGATGAAAGGCTATGTGTTTTGCCCAGCAAGGCATTATTTCTCCTGGGATATGAATGAGTGAAGTTATTCTTCAACTAAAGAGTATTAGGTATAGGATCCAGAATGAGTTAGAATGAGCTAAGTTGTGAAATGCCCTCCAGCAATTAAAAGAAATCAATTCATCAGCTCTAGACTGCTGAGCTACTTCTATCCTTTCTGTGTTCCTAAATACAGCAGAGGGTTTACATGATTATGATTTAAGATCATCCCCTCTGTGTTTTTAAAATGGCAGATTTAACAATTTTCCTTATGCTTGTTCCTTTTATATACCAGTCCAGGAATTCCTTGCTCATGTTGTTTTGTACTGTGCCTTTTATGAATACTCATCCAATTTTGTTATAATTGCTCTTATGAAATATTCTCCTGGTTATTCTAATGACTTCTCAGTAAGGGAATGCCCAAAGTCATTTTTCATTTGAAGGGATTGTGGAATTGCACATATGGGTTTAACACATTGCTGTAAGAATGACAGAGCTGTGTTGGATCAGACAAAAAATAAAAAAATAAAAGTACCAGCAGTAGCACATAAAATGCCTATCAGAAGCAAGACATGACCATAATCTCAATTTCCTTCAAACATCCTGCAACTAATAAAAGGCATACTATGTCCATTGCTAGAGGTTATATATTTCTATCTCTAGACATTGTGATTAGTAGGGATTGATAGCTTTCTCTTCCATCAACGTGTCAATTCCCCTCTAAAACCATTCAAATTGGTGAACTTCTTCATCTGATGATAGTGCATTCCAGAGATTAGATATGCTCTGTATATAAAAATAGCTATATAGATTGTCCATAACAATAGTATTCAGAGATTTCATCCACCTAGTGAAGGGAATCTTGAACATAACACACCATACTGCAGAGTTCCCCAGTTTCAAACTGATTGAAACAGGTTGAAAAAGAACATAAACTGATTTGATCATGCCATTCTAGATCCTAGAGGAATAAAAATACAGGACAGATGTAAGGAATCAAGCATGTTCCCATCTCATTGTCACTGTGGTGGGTTTGGTGGAAGCTGTAGAGCTAAGTTGCTGAGAATTGTAGGAGTTTTTGCCCAAACACATCTAGAAGAGATCTAGAAGATCTAGAAGACAGCCAGTTTGATCTAGTGGTTAAGGCAATGGGCTAGAACCCAGGAGATGGAGAATTCTAGTCCCACCTTAGGCATGAAAGCCGGCTGGGTGACTTTGGGCCAGTCCCTCTCTCTCAGGCCAAGAGCCAATCAGGCGTGGTAGGAGAGTTCTAGTCCCGCCTTAGGCATGAAAGCCAGCTGGGTGACCTTGGGCCAGTCACTCTCTCTCAGCCCAACTCACCTCACAGGGTTGTTGTTGTGGGGAAAACAGGAGGAGGAAGGAGTATTAGGTATGTTCGCCGCCTTGAGTCATTTATAAAAATAATAAAGGGATAGAAAATAAATAAATGTTGGGTAAGGCTGTCTTAGATAATCCAAAATGTGAGAGAGGATCAGAAAAATAAAGGTCTGCAGAATAGCAAGGAGAAATCTTGCTTTTCAGGAGGAAGTTGCTTATGGCTTAGGAATATGCACAGAGCTGAAGAAAATTAGCAGCCTTCCTTCAGGCCACATTTTGAATTGGCTCCATTTGACTCAGCTGTGTGTTGTGTACAATACATACTTCTTTCCCTTACTTCCCTAAATTAAGTTGTTTTCCTCTGTGGGTCACAAGGTTGCGTCAAAACTAAATTTTGCCATGTTAATCCCCTGTATTTTTCATTGACCTGTCCTGCAGGCAGGTTTCCAAGCTTTCCTCTGAGGATGCAGAGTTTAGAAAGTGAGTGAAAGCTTTGGAGATGTGTGTGCTGTTCCTTGATGGTGTAGGATTTTGAAGTAATTGCCACTTGAAACCTAACAGTGAGAGTCAGCTGCTGAACTTGAGAAAAGCATTTTTCACTGGTAGCAGCTGCAGTTTGGATTTTTGCAAGGTTCCATTTCAAATGGTGGAGTCTGAATTTGGTTAAACAGGCCCTCTGCATTTCATCTGGTGAGCCAGGAAGAAAGCTGCATGGAACTGGAGGTAGAAAGCAAAGCCATGATTTCATGAAATCCCCTCTAAAAGGCTATACCTGACATTTGCAGAAATGAGAACTCTCTTGTCTAGATTAACTAAATAGTGTTTTGCTTCTTCTTGATTTGGCCCTCAGCTCTCTCTCATCCATTTACAACCTTCTAAGTATGCTATTTGGTTATGAATGGGCCTTAAATTACTTAGCATCATCCCTAAAGTAGGATGTTACTTTCATTTTTATCATGGATTTTTTTTTAAAAAATGCACAAAAAGCTTGGAAATCATTTGTACTCGTAACACATTCATAACCCATGGGAGCTTTCTACCCTTTATTTATGTTATTTGAGTAATTTGCCCGAGAAACGTTATTTAAAAAATGCTTGTATATTTCCAAGAAGGTTTTTAAATAAGCAGATTGCCAGAATGGAAGTTCTCCTTTTCAAACATGGTTTGTACATCACTTCCAACAGCATATCCTTTTCAGCAAAAAATAAACAACGGTGGGCTGCAAAATCTAGTAGTGATAGAACTCCCAAATTCACTTTCAGTTGCATCTAATCTTGGACCTGCCAGCACAGAGGAAATAGCGTTGATCTGTGCTCTCCCAATAGGAAGACATGTAGAGATTGTATATGGAGCCACAGATTTGCATAACATTTGCCTATGCCAACAAACCCCCTTTCCATGTGTGTGCATGCCAATTCAGAAATTAATAATACATTTAAATAAAAATACTAAATACCATTAAATATACCTCTAATGAAACAGGCAGTGCCTTGGGTGAGTATATGCTTGTCTTAATGGCCAACTTCAGGGACTGTAAAACAGGATTGTAAACTAGGGCACGTGACCATCTTTCATTTCCATAGTAGAAAGACAGTCCTGAGCTAGTCTCAGCTAATATGAATTAGCACCTGGGGTGGACAGCCTTGGAATAGCTTGGGGCTGCATTGTTAAATTTCTGAAGGAACAAGGTGGCAGCAGGATTGGCCATGAAGCAATATGGGCAGAGCCATGTCACCAGTGTGAATGTGGTCGGCCTTTTCATTTTTTTCCTTGACAGACCTTGTGTTTCTTTGTTTCTTAACTACATGAAGGCTACTTGGGGGCTTATGCTAGTGTGTTTGGGAATTTCTTACCTGAGGTCCACTGACTTTTAGGAATAAGGGTTGAGGGGACTGCCCTGAATTAGGTTGGTGACAAATTGACCATTCTAAACTCTACTGGATGCCAAGATGTATGCTCACTGTGGTGTGACTGGGCTTCCTCCCTACCACCCATCCCCTTTTCTCTCTTTCTTTTTAAGCTATAAAAGGAGCTTAATTCCTTTACATTATAGGAAAGGAATATTTCTTTTGCATACGAAGCCAACAGGCCAAACCACTTGAGAAAGCTAATAATCTTTCTTCCTCTTTTTGTCCCTATGGTTTTATACTGTTTACAGAGGAGCCCATGAGGGTTGGTGTTTTGGAGTGGGGAAGAGACAGATAGGCAGTGGGGAGGCTGGCCAGAGGCATACTTGCTGCTCAGGTTCCCATCCTCTTGGCTAACTTAGCAATAAACAAACTAGCAATTTCAGGCACTGGCTGTGAAGGAGTAGCCTGCTGGAATGTCTTTAAAATGAGCTGAGCCTAATGTGCAAGAAATGATTTCTTTGGCTTTTTAATTAATAATTCTCTCCCATCCAGCTCAGAGCAACAAGGGGTGGGGGGAAGCATCTCCTTTCGGCATTGCACAAGAAGACAAAATTCAAAGAGGAGAAAGAGGAGAAGGAGGAGGAACAAGGTTTTGTAACCCTCAAAGTTACTTCAGGCCATTTTCGTTGCCAGGGATAACATCTTAGAAAAGGAACAAAGTATTTTGACCAGCGATTCACGTGCTGTTTTATTCTCTCCACCACTTGCTGTTTCTCTTGTTCTCTCTTGCTGTGTTTTCTGGATGTACACAATAACATAAAGGTCTTTGCAAGTGCAGGCTTTGAAAACGAACAGGAAGAAATGTTTTGGACCACATCCAAAGTCCATATCTCTCTGCTAAACAGGTCTACCTTTTTCAGTGCATCCAGGTCAGCCTGAAGAAAAGGCACGGCTACATTAAGGAACGCCCTCCTTAAAGTTAATGTGACTCTTAAAGCTGTGGCATCTTTTTTTTTTTCAGGATCGCAGGGAAACCTGAAAAAAGTTAGGCTACTTTAATGACTAACACAGAGGTGCACACTGGTATGGGGTCTACATACTTCCTCCAAATGATTTGTGAAGCAAGTGTAAGCTTACTTCCAAGGCTTTGGTGTCTGTGCTGGATTTGGCATTATATATACATGTTTGTGTGTGTGTGTGTGTAGATAGAGAAAGAGAGGGGGAGAGAGAGATTATATCAGGGTTTCTCAACCAGGGTTCCGTGGCACTGTACGGTTCCGCAAGAGGTCACTAGGGGTTCCCAGGGAGATCATGATTTATTTAAAAAAATATTTCAAATTTGGGCAACTTCACACGAAAGAAGTAAGTTTCGTTTTTTATTTTTAGTTTAAGACCACTGTTAATACATATATACAGGCCTACCCATGAAACAAATATAATAATTTTGTAACTTCTGGCCTATATTGGAGCCTGAATGTTCAAGGGTTCCCCAAGGTCTGAAAAATATTTCAAGGATTCCTCCAGGGTCAGAAGGTTGAGCAAGAGATGCCTTATATCATAACAGTCTTTTGGGTCTGCATATCATTTAGTACCTCTTATTTTATATGTTAATTTTACAATAGATACCATCCTTTTATAAATTTTATTAGGAAAAATACTAACTATAAGATTCCTCAGGACTATAGAACACCCTGGTCAAATGTTTAACTGGTTAGTTTCACATATTATTGCTATATTTGTTGACTATCTCTTTTCATGGTTGGTTTTCATAATTTTTTAAAAAATAAATAGGCTAGCGATCGTTTAGCTCAGGCTGATTCAGGGTTGATCTCCTTTTTCAGAATGTGTGAGCCAGCCCATCAGTTGGCCTTGGCATCTACTGGTAGTCAAATATTTTTGTCTGGATTTGGCAAGTTGGCTACCAAGAAAGTCCAACTTTGAGAGTGTCGGCGTAGCAGAATCAGGGGTCCCATTCTCCTTCATTGTAAAATTTGGTTTTCATTTGTTTTCATTTTGATAGTGAAGGAAATAATAAATAATAATCTTGTGCTTTTTATTATATTCTCTTGAGTGTCCCCTCCCTGCTCAAAAGTTCCTCCAGAGTGCAATAAGTGAGAGAGATGTAAAAAGTACCCCTCAACTGCTTTTAATCAGTGAAAAGGTTTATGAATATACTGAATTGAATTTAATTCTTTATTAGTAAATAGAGGTGGATTGATGAGGAATATGTGGCAAAGGGGGGGCGGGCTATCCTTTCAACCTTTTGGAGGGCCTTGAAGACCTGGCTTATCCCCTATGCATTGGTCTAAGGTGGGGATGAGTCGGGGTTAATAGTATGGGTGGTTTGGCTCCCTGGTGGGAAAGGCGCCATGTGTTTTTAGGTTGCTGTTTTTATTGGTTGCTGTGAGCCACCTAGTATTATTGTGTAAGATAGGAAGACATAGAAGTTCTTTAAATAAATTGATTGATTGATTGATTGATTATGTGCCATCAAGTCATTGTTGAGTTTTAGCAACTACATAGATAGATTTTCTCCATGATGATCTGTCCCTAACATGGCCTTTCAGGTCTTCCAACTGTGGACTCATCGCTGCTGTAACTGAGTCCATCCATCCTGTTACTGGTCTTCCTCTTCTTCTCTTTCCTTCCAACTTTCCCACCATTACAGAGTTCTTCAGAGAGCTAGATCTGTACATAATGTGTCCAAAATAGGATGATTTGAGACTGGTCATTTGTGCTTCAAGTGAGAACTCTCAGTTGATTTATTTGATAATCCATTGGTTTGTTTTCTTGGCTGTCCATGGTACTGTATTGTCAGGAATCTTCTCCAGCACCAAAGTTCAAAAGTGTCAATACTCTTCTTATCCTGGAAATAAATAAATAATCAATAAATAATAGATACCTGATAACAAGTGAATGATCAAAACATGTTTAGGGCTAGTATGGAAAGCCCTATACATGGGGTGTAAGCTTTAAAAAGGGGGTTGAAGAAATCCTCTAAGCTTGCTTTGAAAGAAAATTTGATAGAGTTGTGAAAAAAATGGAAACCAGCACCAGCTGGAGTAGAAGTGGGAAAATATGATGTTCCTAGAGTTATATTTCCTTCCACTGTTCAGCCTTTCCTTTTATAACTTTTTTTTCATGGCTGTCAGGACATTTGCTTTTATATTCAAGCAGTATAAAAAAAAGGAATGGTGTCAGGGAGCAGGAAAAAAAAATGAAAGATTTGATTAGACCTTGGTTTTTAAGCATATTTTCTCATCTTAGTCCAGAAATGTCTTAGTCTGCTTTGAATCCCCTCTTGGTTCTTTTCCAACTTTATTCCTCTTCCAGTTAATGATAATGGAATATTGAATCTCAGATTCACTGTAAAAATAATTAAGTTAAATCTGGCTGGGGATCAAAGTTAGTAGGCCAAGGCAATGTGTCAAAAAGGTGTGAAATTTGAACTTTGCAGTGTGCAGATTGTGAGTAAATCTGACTACTGGACTGATCAAGAGTATTGTTGGTGAAGGAGCTATTGGACCATGGCAATACCTTCAAGGCTATAAGAAAGAGATATTTAAAAGAAGGATGGTGAGATATCAAGAACAAGCTTGGAATGAAGGAGAGTAAGACATTATTATTTAAAACTAATACAAGCATTATAATTTAAATGTATAATAATAATAATATATTAACCTTTTATGACATCATACTTCAAACTGGTTAACAAAGTAGAGTAGGAACTTTAATATACCTAGTCCAATTCTTAGATAATAGAGGCATTATATAAGTTGTCATATCAGGCAGAATCTATTATCTTTCCCCCTTAGCCTTGCTGTCTTGACTGCAAAGATAACAACTCACTGTGTCACAAACTGGTTGGTACCTTGAAGGAGGAAATTCAATTTACTTTCAACATTCCAGTTCCTCATGTCATCAAGGAATGGGGACAAATAATGATCCCCATATTTAACATACAACCAGCATTCCAATATGTGATGTGCCAGTTAGTTAAACTGGCAAATTTAATGCCAGCAATTGTAACAATGCCAGCCAATTTGGATGATAAGGATGGGCAGGTAATGGAGAATCAGGCGATCAATAGCTATACATTTTGATTCTCTCCTAAATCGCAGGCAGCAAATCTTAAATACTGGTTACTGGGAAGTGATGGTGGAAGAGGTTCTTGATATTCAACCCAAGCTTGTGTGCTTCCCAAATGCATCTATTTGGCTGGTGTGTATCACAGAATGCAGGACTAGATGGGCTTATAGCTTGACTCAGTAGGACTCTTACATTCTTATCATGCTCTGCAATTTGTAGAAGGCCACTGAAAATATATTAAAAGTACAAGAGAATGATGAAGCGATATTAAAAAAAAAATGTAAAGCAAAATCAACTTCTGTGCTTGTAATTGGAGAGAAATCTCCCAATTAATACTGCAGATAAGATGTTCTGCAATATTATTAACCAGTTGGCAGTCCCAATATTTATTAATCCATGGCAGCTCTAATAATTTTTATAAGGGGCCATGCAGCTATGCCTCCTTCCAAGCAGTGGGATATGCTTGGCTGGGCTTTATGAATGGCTGTTGGGGATCCAGTCTAGTTGTCTCTAAGCTGTAAATTCCTTGACCTTGTCAAGTGAGATCAGCTGGGAGCGATGCTGGTTCCAGCCTCTTCTGTGGAATCTTGTTTCCAGAATCTGATGCAGAATATTGCTGCTTGCATTGCTTGTATGCCCTTCAGCTTAAGTCATATAGTGTGGGAAAATTCCTGAAGGACAGGTTAAAGTCAGATATAGTGAACAAAGCATCTCGGCTCCACATTTTTTCCTGTGCTGGTGACCATAACCATCGTAGAATCAGAAGGACATCACTTGGGGCTTGTGTGTTTTTATCTATAAACCTTATCTTGCAATTCGCTTCCTTCATGGAGAAGTTCTCCTCCAGTGGAACCAGCCTTCCCACAGAAATAAGATCAGCCTTTTTATTATGAATATTCATAAAGTTGGCAAGACTTGGATGTTCAGGCAGGTATTTGAGGACTGAGATGTGATGGTGTATGTATCTGGTATGTATGGGTCTTGTTGATGACTGCTTGTTATTATGATGATACTAAATTGTTGAAATAGATGAATAAATAGTGAGGTTCCCTGTGGTGTATTGCTTCTGTAAGCTATTTAAATTCATTTTGACTGAAGTAGTGTTGAAGTAGATAAACAAACAAGCTGAGGTGGTACAGAAGAATGGGAGAGTCTGAAGCTCTGTACTCTAAAGCATCTCTTTCTGGGCATGTTTTGAAAAACAGAGAAAGAAAGATGAAAAGAGAACAATGGTCATTTAACCTTGGCAATGTTTCTTTTATATCTGTCCCCTCTCCCCTACCCCGGTACATGGTGTGAACAGAAAGAACCAAACCATCCATCTTTGTCTCTGATCTGCAGTAGATACCAGTCACTTCCTCTAACAGTGTTTTCAGAATGGAACAGGAGGTTAAGGAAGAATTGTTTGGGCCTCTGTGCATGTTTAATTACCAGCAACACATGGATGAGAAACACTCAAGTAATACATCTTCCCTGTTCTCCCATCACATCAATACATGGAAAATACATACATCATCTCCCTTCCATGTCATTAAGGAAACTATAAGTAGGATTAGAAATAGAAGCTTCCAACAGCTTGATTTCTTCTGCAGCATACTTCCACAGCATGCAATAAACCTTTACGAATATGCAGACAAAGGGGAATCCCACACCAGGACAGTTGAGCCACTGTATAACCAAAAGCAGCGTTCCTTTTCTTGCAAAGCAAGCCTGCTTTCCAGCAGCTAAGCAAGATAAAATGTGAAGCCAGCAGCAGTTAATCTGGCTTACTTTCTTGGGACCTAATGCCAGGCAGAAAAATTCCCATGGTTTTTTTCTCTCCCCCTTCCAGTTCTGAATGAATGAGAATTTGCTTTTGAAATTCCTTTCAAGGGAAAAGAGAATTTCAGTGTTTTTGCACATGTTGGTTCAGGATGACCAAGAGTTGCATGACTGCCTTGTCCTTCAATGTAGAGTCTGCTTCCCAGTGATCTACAGCCTCCCTGGCTTCCCCTATTGTCTCTAAATCCCAAGGGAAGGCCTCAGGATCAGACTCTTCCCCTGTGAATGATTCTGATTGGAGCAGCCAGGGAGGATTGGTTGATTCTGGTTGTGGGCAGCCAGGGAAGTCTCAGGGTGATGGAAAGAAAACAACAACAGTAGTCCATCACCTCCAAGAAGAAGTAAACACCAAATGCCACCAAGGTTCTAAAGTGCCCTGAGAACAAAATAAAAAAGCAGAAGACTCTTCTGTAGGGAAGAAAGAAGTGTTTGGGGAACTTACAAAGTGGTTTTTGAGTATAACATTACCCAGAATGTCCCCCGAACATATTTCTGGAAGGCACTGGACAAGAAGAAGTCTTTAGCACTAGCCATTACGCAGGGGCTTTCTCATCCTTTTAGCTTCTCCATCTTAATGAGCATGCCTTTTGATGTAAAGAAACAAAAGTCATTGCACTCTGTTGTAGCCAGCCCAGACTCTAACACAATGCCAGGGGAAAGGCTGAGCTGTAAGAAGAAATGTTAAGAGCACAGCGAGGATGATGTCTTTTAAAGGGCATGGGAACCAACCCATACAGTAGCTCACTTTTATTCTGCCTTGAAGGGTCTGTGCATCTCTCCCTGTCTCTTTCCTGAAAGTAAGAAATGTCAAAAGGTCATGCCAAATAGACACAGACCGCTGTGCCAATTTCTGATGATTGTTTGCACAGTGGAGTGCAGAAGCAATATGCCCCAACTGTGTAAATGATGTTTCCTTCCAAAATATGGCACTACTGGAATATTGAAAGAGCTTATAGCAGAATCACCGGGGAGAAGGGAAAATATACCAGTGTCTTTGTCTCAGCCAGGTCCACAGACTCAGTACTTTACATCTGGGGAAAAGAGGGTTAACTTCTTCAAAATGAGAAGCCCCAGCTCATTTGGGAAACAGCCTTCTGCTTTCCTGTTCTCCCTCCTTGCGACTTCTCTTTTCCACCTCAATTTCTTTTCTCTGTCTTTTGCCCCAGCCTAATCGTTCATTTCTGTTCATATCATGACAGCCCTTCAGTTTTATAAGCTGCCATTGGAGGTTTGCCTTGCGATTAAACTGCCTCTCCCCCAAAGGTGTGTCTTTTAAATTGTTAGCAATTTATGCCTCTTGGTTAGAAAGGAGTTGTGTGCAGAAAGGGAAGTGTAAGCACTCCTATCTGTCCACCTTGCCACAGTTTCAGAATTTGTAGGAATCGGTATACACATCTTTGATTAAATCCTTAACCCCTTTAAAACGTGATTATCCAGAAAGCAAAGCTGCAAGAGAATATTACTGACTGCATGCCTTAATAAATTGGAACAGGGGTAGGGGGAACTACCTACCTACCTACCTAACAGATACTTCAGTTACAGGCCAGAGCCTTAGAAAACGCCCTTTCCTCTGCAGATCAGAACCCAGAACAATGCATCATAAAATTAAAATGACAACACTTTAAATGCAAACAGGTCACAAAATCAGGTTTAGTGCCAATCTGAGGTCATTGACTCTCATTTCAGATCACATAAACCTCATTAATAATAGAACTGTTGACCTTTTAAACTCCAGCTGTTTTCTTTTCTTTTCTTTTCTTTTCTTTACCTCTCCCTCTCCCTCTCCCTTTTTCTTTTTCTTTTTCTCTCTTTACTTTTTTGTTACATCAATATATAGTGTTCCCCTTTTACAGGCTTCTTGTTGTTATCTTCATGAGATACTAAATACTTGTTGCTCCTACAAATAGTTGGCATAAGGTTTTATTTTCTCATTGTTCCAATACTTGGTTAAAAGTTGCTTATTCGGTTTCAAAAGTACTAGCATCTATAGTGTGGCCATACTCACTGGAATTCCAGAACATAAGCACGGATGGGCAAAATGTTCTGTTACTTTGCATTTGAATCCAAACTGATTTCATTTTGCATTTTTAACCACCCCAGAAAAAGTTAGGTATTGTTTGAAATCGATAGTTTTCCAATTTTGCAATCAGTTTGCCAGTAACAACAACAACAACAACAACAACAACAACAACAACAACAACTGTTTTGGGGGGAAAAAAACCCCACACACTAAGAGATATCTGCTCAACCATGCAGATTTTTTGAAATTAATGTAATGAAATTGAATTTATTACCTTAGGAAAAGTTGATTGCAAAAATATACCCATAAAATAACATTGCAAACAAATGCATCTCTTTGGAGACATTTGCTGTAATCCATCCACTGAATGAAACCAATGTGTTGTATGGGGGAAACTTGACAAATAAGATGAGATCCTCTAGAGCTGCTGTATTCCAACTGTGTTCCCTGGAACTCCAAAGTTCCATGAGAATCATCCAGGCGTTCCATATGACAGTTTCTGTTTATATTGTATGAAATGTATTATTACAACAGCAATTCAAACAAAATGCATTACATGAAACATATTTATTAAATGGTTCTGCACTGATTTTTGACATTGAGAAGGGTATCTCAAGTTTGAGGACCACTGCACTAGAGGAAAGATAGAATGGCTAGTATTCCAGCTTATATCCCAGAACTATGGGCTATAGTTTGTACTCGAATGCCAGAAATGGAGCAATGAGTCAGTTCATCTTCTCTACCACCTGGGTGCCAAAATTGCTGTGTTCACCTTTTCATGAGCTCTTGGTTGGTACCTAATGTGACCAGAATATTAGTCCCATTATCACTGGATGATGGATTTTCTTCCAAGATAATGTAGACCTGGGCTAATAAATCAAATGCTTGCCAGCAGGTGGCATGTCTTGAGAAGGTTATTATAATATGTGCTATCTGCCAACAAATTTTCCAGAGTGTTGTAGGCTGGGAAGCAAGGTAGTCTGGTGAACCAGAAATTCCTGGATGATTCCTTGGATTGATTTCTCCTTGAACACCCAGCATAGATTGGGGGCTTTTTCAAATGCCAACCACCATTATGATAATACAAGTGCCTGACAGAAACAAGTATAGGATTTCTGAAATCCTGTGCAGGTTTGCCAAATTCTCACCTCACAATTTCCGATAACCTTTTGACCATTTAAAATTTGGCTATTTTAAATTCAACTTTATCTTTATTTAATTTGGGAGGTCTGTAGATGCTATCTAGGAACACTGGAATAGAGGATTTTGCCCATCACTGACCTACCAAACCAGAAGACCGTGTCTTCCAGTATAGGCTTTTGTTAAGAAGAGATTTAAGGCAGAATGGCTCCACTGCCTCTTTTGATTTCCTTTAGAGGGCAGGCTAGAGAGAGTTTTCCATCTAATTTCCTCTAATTTTATTTGGTGCAGGGCATGAGTTGAAGCTATTTCTTCTGTCATTTCAATGTTCATATTCTCCCTAACATTTTCCAATATTTTTAGGATTTTCAGACTGCCACTTCAACCAAAACACCCATCTTCACTCTTGTGAAGAAGGAAGGAATACCAATTAGCAATGTTGAGTTTGATACCTGGAGAAGCAAACACAGCGTTTGGGGGAAGACAAAGTCATACTGTAAGGAAAGAAAGTGCTTACAATTATGTTGAGGCTGTAAAAATTTATTTTCTTTCTGCCTGCGACTTTGGGAAGAAAAACTGTGAGTCATCAGGGCTGCATTGCTATGCCACTAAACTTGGAATAAACTCTGTCGAAATTTGTGGACCTTACTGCTACTGAGTAAACCTGTAAGATATGGCCATCCATTATTGTTGTGCAGAACTTTTATTAATTAAAGACAAAAAAAGAGTTAGCATGTGAGATGTTACCATGAAGTTTGGATCCTGTTAAGAAAATGATCAGCTTTTAAGAAAGGGTCAGGATTCCCCTTTTTGTGTGGGTAGCCACATTCATTTCAGTTGGCATTGCAAGTGAGAATAAGCTCTTTATTTTCCTTCATTTCATTTCATTTCATGATAGTGCCTTGTAAAAGAAATTGCCACCATATTATTGATTTTTTCACTGTAACTTGTAAATATCTTAATACTGAGTTCATTAGGCTGAAACATTTATTCACTCTTATTCCCATTTTATGGATGAGGAAGTGAGGTTGAAAGCAGTGGAAGAGGTGAATCTGGTCCTGTCAAATCTGGGTTTCTTGCCTTTGGGTTCAATTTAACTTTGACATGGAACATTTTCACTTTGACAGTTAATGGCTGTCTTTTATAGAACATCCCTTGCTGTGAAATGCAGATTTGATCCGTACCAAGCAGGTGGTAGTTGCATGGCATCCATTCAGAGGACTGGCCTGTAATTTCTTCTCTGCTGTGAGGTGACTTCAGAAGCTACCAAGCTGCAGGAAAAGCCATCTCCCTGCTTCAAAAAACTTCTACTTTCTTGCACTTATTATAGTGCTGGGGGTGTGGGTGGGGGGTGTTGTCATCATCCTGTAGTCTGAGCTTCCCTGGTTTCAATAAAATCCCAGTGGAAGAACATCAGGAGGAACTCATATGCGCTATTGGGGAAATTGGGAAGTATGGACCCTTAGGGAGGCTTCAGAGCAATGGAGAAACTGTCAAAATCAACCATAATATCTAAAGTAAGTTCTAAACTACCATTGAAAGATCTCTAAATCTCTCCTGAGGATGAGACAAGAAAACAGAAGCTGCTTTCACTGGGGGTAAAAGCTCTTGCAAAATTGGAAGGCAGATTCCAGCAAGTTTTATTCCAACCAGAACACAGCAGAAAATTGTCACTGGACCTTTTAATGTGGAACAATGGAACCCAAAGTATCAGGAACAAACTGGTGGCCCAGTTGCTTCAATATCTGACAGGTTTCTGGAAATCCTGTTAAATTACAGCTGCTCAGCCTTGTTGTGTGTTGTCCAGCTGATAAGGGTCTAGCCAGTTTTAAGCCAAACAATTCACACACTCTCTCACACACAACTTCAGTTATTGAAATGGATAAATAGAGCTCTCTATTTGCCCTTTAATCTCAATCTAGAGCCGCCTCCCCTGAGCAACCTTCACTTTTCTCCTGTTTCCCCCTTTTGCAAAGTGACTTCTTCAGTTGCTATGAGCCAATTCAGGATGTCGATAACCCCCAGCCAGCACTTTTCATCTTTTAGAAATACTCAGTAATGCATGCAAGTACATATACATACACACACAAGACAGGAGTGGGGATCTGGCTGTGGAGCCTATCTATCTCCTGTGCCTTATCAGGAAAGACCTTGTACAATTCTCAATCAGTAACCGTGCTTGGAAATGAACTCGGTTATCCTTGCGTCCCTCAGAGATTCCCTCTTCCCGCCTTCTTCGTTTCTGTTTTCTGTATTTGTTTCTGAAAAGAAAAAAAAAAAACCTTGGTTGCTTTCCAAGTGACTATAGATTTTTTTAAAAATCCTTACTTTTTTAAGGTTCTTTACAAAATGGAGATGTAGAGCTGAAAAAGAAGGTAAACTGCCAAATCAAATCAAATCAGCCTGAATTTATAAACAGTAGGGCTGTGTGAAGGTTAGAAGTTATGCTTCACTTCATCCCATGCTTCAAGCAAAACACCCCTTCAGAAAAGGCCTCCCTGCTTCTAAAATGTGAAGGAAGCTGAGGTGTTGCTTTGCTTTGAGTTCTTTCTAGGACTTCTTTGGACAAGTCCAAAAGAAGTCTTGGGATGAGCTGGAGCAAAGTGGCCCAAGAAGGTGAAATGTGTTACTCTGAGCAAATAGGTTATATCCATGTCACGGGGAACCTTGATGTGGCAAAGCATCTACCTCACTCAGGCCTAATAAACAGGACTGATCATTTAAGTGTCTCTGCAGGTGTAGGCATCTGGTGGACTTTATCTGGGCTTCCAAAGCTTCAAAGACTGGTTTGACCACTTCAATTAGCAACCATAATTCCGGTTCCAACTGTGGTCATTAAGCAAGGACTACCTGTAGTTGTTCTCTTGTTTCTTCCCCTCTTTTCAGGGGCACAGTAGAAGGCAAGCACTGTTTCTCCCCTCAGCAGAATCGGGGAGAAGCTGTGAAGCTGGAGCAGTGGAAATGATCATTGCATGTACATGTTCATTTTTAATCAAGTCCCGATTATATACACAACTGCTACGTCTAATACTGCACTATCCTTGGCTGTGGATTGGATACAATTCCATGCAATTAGTATTAGAATTTTTGTGATGCTCTCCCACTAAAGGGCTGCTGAATTAGTCTGCTCTGTTATAATTGAATCACTTATCCAATAAAAATAAAGTTGGTGGAAGGAAGAGACCTTTGGTGGTTTGGGCTGCTGCTGCTGTTCAAAAAAAAAAAAAAATGAACACAGAGTGTTTCAAATCCAGAAACGTGGGCTGAATTGTTTTGTGAGCTCATCAGCTACATTTCAGAGCAGTCATGCTGAGTGAGCAGTTTGATGCACCTTTCTCCAGTTCACTGAGTGAACAATGGGCAGGGGGTAGTGATGTTCTCCCTCCCTGGGTGGAAAAGCAAACTCAGTTGCCAGTGGGGCAACTGATGTTCAAAACAAGCAAGACAAAATGCCAAGAAACAGGTGGACGTTTTTCTCCCCACCCCTTACTCCCAATTTCAAGCCTTCTTTCTTTAGGCTTTTTATGATACAGTACCAAACCACATGCTCTAATGTGCATAAG
The DNA here is from genome assembly GCF_035149785.1 of Candoia aspera. NCBI lineage: Eukaryota > Metazoa > Chordata > Lepidosauria > Squamata > Candoiidae > Candoia > Candoia aspera. The sequence goes on from NC_086163.1 coordinate 8,522,557, forward strand.
GGCACAGCATGCACCACTGGACCACCGAAGTGTGATGACATCACACTAGCAAATACAAAGAATAATGCTAGGTTAGGAGGCCCCTGGAGATGGTAGGGAGCAAGCTCCCCAGCTTATCTTTGAATGGGAGTTTTGCCACCCGTTGTGGGTTCTTTATTTTTTTATTTTTTAAAACCAACAGGTTCCACAGCCTGAAGAAGTTTGAAAACTTCAGTAGGGTGTTTTGTCTTATGCTATGGGTTTGGAAGATCTGTCATTTTGTCCTTTAAACTGTGCTCTTTGGGAGATAGAAAAAAGCACTCACCAATCTTGGAGTGATCACTCTGTGATAGCGATGGAATGATTTGTTTGGGATAGAGTAGTTGCAGTATGTCAAATAACAACTCTTTCTCTCTTTCAGTTCCATTATAACTTTTTCTGTTATTTTTCCTCCTGCTAGTGAAGCAAAGACCTGACAATCAGAGTGTGACAAAGCACGTGCCGCTTTCCCAGCAATTTCCAGTGACTGTCTTTCTCTTTTCAGGCTGGAAACATCTGGTCTCTCCTTTCTGTAATATAACTGAGGGACATCTTTGGATGTAAATTTCAGGTGCTTAGAAACAGTTGAGAAATACCTCGGCCACAGAACAAGCACTTTCCTTCTCTTCAACCAATTTCTGCCCTTCTGGCCTCAATTGTGGCTGATTGCAAACGACTGGCTGTGGTGCCAATATCTGTCAGGGTTCACTGCAAGAAGGAAGAACTGGAGAAACAAGAACATGCTCATATTGCTCCCCTTGACCACAGATGTAATAGTGGTTGATTGATTATGTGCCATCAAATTGGTGTCAACTCTTAGCAACCACATACAGTAGGTAGATTTTCTCCATGTTGATCTGCCCCTTATCTGGTCTGTCTCATTTTCCAAGGGTGCCCCCATCACCACCATAACTGAGTCCATCCATCTTGCTGCTGGTCATCCTCTTCTTTTCTTTCCTTCCACCTTTCCCAGCAACAAAGCCTTCTCCAGAGAGATGGGTCTTCCCATAAAGTGTCCAAAGTAGGATAATTTGAGATTGGTCATTTGTGCATCAAGTGAGAACTCTGGGTTGATTTGTTCAATGATCCATTTGTTTGTTATCTTGGCTGTCCATGATATTCTCAGGAGTCTTCTTCATCACCAAAGTTCAAAGGCATCAATACTTGTCCTATCCTGCTTCTTCAAAGTCCAATTTTTGTTTTTATAGAGACTTGCCATGGCTTCCATGATTCTGATCCTTGTAGGTATAGACTCATCACAGCATTTGTATATCTTTTCCAAGGCCATTGTGGCCACTCTACCAAGTGTCTGTGGCATGTTTCTTGACTGCTTGTTTCTTTACTGTCGATTCTTGATCCTAAAATGCAGAAGCTATCCACCATTTTGATATCTTCATTGCAACAGCCTTGTGTCATTTGGGGGAAGTGACATTTTCGCATACCTTTTTCAATTTGTCACCCATCTCGTCTGTCACAACCACATTATTCCACCAACTCAGATTAGTGAAAGCTTTCCACTCCTATTAATTCAGACCTCAGCCAGCAAGGTACTTCTGTGCATGTGTGTCTGTGTCTATGTCTATGTCTGTCTGTCTGTCTGTGTATGTGTATGTATGTATGTATACATACATATATATATATATATATATATATATATACACATACATACACATACATACATACATACACACACACACACACACACACACACACACACATCTTATTGAAAAAAAAATCACAAATTTTACTTCTTTCCTCATTTATGAGAACCTAGTTATGGCAGAAGTGCTCAACCCGAAGCAATTAATAATAACAGGATGCTTTTTAATTACAAAATGCATAACTTCCACCCTTTCCCAACCTGGCGCTACAGACTGCATTTCCCCTCCTCCTTCTCCCTGTACTTCAGAATTGCAGGATTTCTAAAATCCAGGAGATGAATCTGGATGACTAGGTCCACTGTTCCTAATGGAACATTTGCATCTCTGTGTGTCTGTGTCTGTGTCTGTGTGTATGGAAAACAGAGACAGAAGTAATTTTGTCAAGACATATTGAATAGAGAAACTGAATAATGTTCAAAACAGAAAGAAGAGGGAAATCCTAAGGGCAGCGCAGCAAAGAACAACCTATCTGGTACTTGGCAGCATATTAAAATAATTTGTAAAAGTAGATTTTATGGGACAGAGTAAATAAGGCACATCATATATCATCCCAAAGGCATGCAGAAATGAGGTGGAGAAAAATTGCCATTGGGCATTTTACAGAAGCCTCTTTCCATGAGTCAGCTTCTTTTTGTGATTGCCGACTCTCCAGCTGCAAGCTCTGCTATGCTGGCTTATCTCCTTCTTAGGACACAATTAAGTTATAATTGGCTGAACTCTCCCTCTTTGGAACTGAGAATAATAAAACCTTGATCAGCCTTCCCCCTCCAAAAAAAGAGGTAAAAATTGAAATGTGTTCAGCTGCCTTCCAACATTGAGAGGCCAACTGTCTGTCTTTGAACTAGTGTTGTTCCTTCTGCTGAAGCCTGACGTGTTTCGTTAGATCAACCAGCATCTGAAAAATGCCTCTGTATGGCAAGAACATGCAAGAACTGGATTGTCCGAGGCAGAGCATGTAGCTAGTGTGGTATAGTACTAGAGCTGTTGGAACAGAATGACCACATTCTAGTCCACTCTCAACCATGGAAACTCACAGAGTGATCTCCTTCAGTGTAACCTACTGCACAGGGTGGTTGTTCTGGGGAAAAATGTACTACAGGTAATCCTCACTTAACCATTCATGTAGTGACAGCTTGGACTTATGACCGGTCCTCACACTTATGGCCATCACAGAAGTCTTGCTGTCTGGTGTATACCCCATATACCTCATGAAGAGGGGGTATCCTCAACAGGCCCACTGTAAGTGTCCAGAGTCTATTATGGCAAAATGTTGCCTGTTATATCTTGGGATGCTGTGCCATATAGAGTTTTAAATATGATAACCCCCAAAATTTGATTTTGGCCTGGAAGCCTACCATAACTCACCCAGTGATTTCAAGATTGGTGTTCTATGTTGATACACAGTGATACTTTCACTGTGAAGCTCCTAGAAGTCATTCACAACCATAAATTCTTATGCAGCCCTATTAACCAGATTTATTAAAGCAAACAACAAAAAAGGGGGTTAGGTTATAGAATCTTGGAAACTGGGTCTGAATACTTTAGCAGCCTATGATCAATAAGTTCATTTAGGAGTAGATTCTTTGATATTCTTCCAGGTCACCTCTTGTGCCCATTTTTCCTCAGATCCAGAAAGAGTGGGCAGATGTTCTAGTCCAGTAATGCTTTACAAATCATCACCCACTTTTCCAGGCTCTTGAGAAGTTCATTACACTCACCAGTAATGTAGCTGCCATATTCTCCACCAACTGTAGCTTCTGAGTCATCTCCAAAGGCTGCCCCATGTAGGGCATGTTACAGTTGTACAACCAGGCAGTAAATAAGGCATAAGAGAGTCCCTCCTTTGGGGGGAGATGGGCAGAGATACTAAATACATACATACATACATACATACATACATAAGCAAGCCAGCCAGCTAGCCAGCCAGCCAGCCAGTTTGATCTAGTGGTTAAGGTGCTGGTGAAACCAGGAGTCTGGGAGTTCTAGTCCTGCCTTAGGCATGAAAGCTGGCTGGGTGACCTTGGGCCAGTCACTCTCTCTCAGCCCAACTCACCTCACAGGGTTGTTGTTGTGTGGAAAATAGGAGGAGGAAAGAGTGTTAGGTATGTTTGCCGCCTTGAGTTATTTATAAAAAAAATAATAAAGGCAGGATAGAAAATAAAATAAAATAAAAAATAAAAAAATAAATAAGGTACTGTCACCAGAATATCCTGGTCTGGGTAAGATCATAACCAGATTGATTTCTGAAGGTTGGAAAATTTACCTGCAGGTTTAGCTTAAGATGCTTTCAAATCTTTTTTTAAATGCTGGGTCTAAATGTTGAACAGTTTCTAAAGCAAGCCAGACATGTGGGGAGTGCTTCAAAGCAATATTTTATATTGCTTCCTTGGTCTGGCCTACCTGCACTGCCAGCAGAAAGTTGTATTCACATACTTTTGCCCAAATCTAGATATAGGTGCAAAGTAGACAGTTTGATAAGTGTTCAGACGAGGGGAGATCCAATAGCAGGTCTGTGTTTTTATTATAAGTTAAAATATGAAGGGGAAAGGCAGACTGATGTAGAAATGAGACAGAATGTAAGTATGTATGTATGTACTGTATGTACGTATGAATGAATGTACATATGTGAAATAGACTGGAAATAGACTTATTTGCCTTTCCTTGATTTGCCACTTGCTCTGATAATGCTTGAAAAATGGATTAGACAAATTCATGGGGCATGTGATTCTCAACAGCTTTTTGTCATGCTTTGGTGTATAGAGACAGTTCAGTTCAGCGTTCAGTTAAGACATCAATACCTCCTTTTTCAGCTGGTTAGATTCCCATGGAAGTTGAATCTCAAAAATCACAAAAGGAATAAGAGATGAGGAGGGGAAAAAACCAAGCAGAATCAGATACTGCTTCTTAATGTTTTAAAGCTCCTCTCTTAAATATGCTTGTTTTAAAAGCATTCAGGATCTTGAAAGAAGTCATGCAATTGTAATGCTGTCATATAGCCAGTTGTTTTTGAATTTCTTACTATGATCAGTTGGAATAATAATAACTCAAAGAAGGGATTACTAATTTCTCAGCTGAATTGATGGCAAGACCTCTTTTTTCTCTCATTCTGCTGCTTCAGCACGGTGAAATGGCTACAGAATGACCATCAGGGTAGAGGGCAGATAAGAAGGCCATGTCTGCTCTCGTTGTCTTCTCAAGGTAGAAATGGCTTTCTGCTTTCCTTCCCTCCCCCTTCTGGAAGAATAATGGCAGGAAGATTCTTGGAGCCAAGAGTAAGCCTAATGTAACTAGTGATTTTCTGCTAGTCATTCTCTCTCAGCTCACCTACCTCAGTGGTATACAGGTAGTCCTTGACTTATGACCACAATAGGGACTGGAAAATGTGTTGTTTAGCGGTGCAATCGTTAAGCAAAGCATCACGAGACCACACCCAATTTTATGACTTTTTTTGCAATGGTCATTAAGTGAATCATGCAGTTCCCCATTGATTTTGCTTGCCGTAAGCCAACTGGGAAGGTCACAAATGGTGATCATGTGACCCTGGGATGCTGCGACCATTGTAAATACATGCCAGTTGCCAAGCATCTGAATTTTGATCATGTGACCATGGGGATGCTGCGACAGTTGTAAGTGCAAGGACCAGCCATAAGTCACTTTTTTCAGCACCGTGATAACTTTAAACAGTCGCTAAATGAATGGTCGTAAATCGAGGACTACCTGTAACTGTTGCAGGAAAACATAGGGGAACAGAGTGCAATATACACTGCCTTAATCCCCTGAATGAAAGATGGGATTTAAATCAAATAAATAAATTAATTAAGGGATGCCTGTTATGATAAAGTTTACATCTGAAAGACTTATACCCTGCTTGTATAAATAGGCATCTGCAACCAGGGTGGTCCACCCAATGGCTGACTTTCTAATATAGTCAACATACAACTCTGTCTATGTACTGAGAATGTTATTAAGACCAGTTCTACAGCTTCTGAGTCACCTTAAAAACGTGTACATTATATTAATCCTAAATCCCTCATTTTTCTGCAAATGTCAGTTAAATTGGGAAATAATGGCTTTTGAACTCACTTTTCATTGCATTTGTTTCCTTGCAATGTTGAGTTCCAAATGGTATCAGCACAGTTCTTAGATATTGGGTCATCGTAACTGCCCAGAGTCCCCTGTATGAAGGAGATGGGTGGTGATAAAAATATGATCAATCAATAAATAAAATCATAAGAGTATGGGTTTGAGGAAGATCATCTAATACAGTCTGATCAGCTACTCATTCCAGTAGCAGACCCTTGTGCTAAGAATGTTCTCAGTGAACAAACAGAGTTATATGTTGAATATAGTCAGCCATTGGCAATGTATAAACACAACAGCTGAAATACTGTTGTGTTTATACATTGTTGTACTAAAAATTTCTTGGTCCCGTGCAACGAGGAAGATCTGCAAATATTGGGCTGTTTTCTGTTTCAAATGCAGAGGGCAGGTAACTATAGAAAATGATAGGGTTGATTCTCTCTGGACTCACCATTATCAGAATGTAACCACTCTTTTTAAATGATGGCCTTCCAATAAACAATGTGGTCAATGCCTAAGACTCTGTGGTTCATTTTAAAAGTATTGAATAAATACAGGATCTGTTTGAATGCTATCTTCTTCTTTGTGCTGACATATTTTTGGTGATAAAGTTGCAGAGCATCCCAAACAAATGCTGTGGTTCTATAGAAATGCAGAATAAGCATAATATGAAATGTTAGATCCAAAAACCAGCTTCTTGAGCAACTCGGTTTTTGTTAAAATAATAAGTAAGGTGGAAAAACCCTAAGAGTATATTTCTGGCTCTAATGAATATTACAATGGTGCTTGAAAGCATGTGAGGAATTCTTGATAAAATCTCAGAATCTGGCCTAATGTGCTTGAATAAGATTTCTGCTGTTTTGGAGCCCTGCTTCTCTTACTCCTTCTTGCTAATGTTGTCTATGATGTAAATTGCAATAGTTTCTCAAGGACTACTGCTTAATGGCAGAACTGAGTTTTATCCAATCTTCTCACCAGATATGTTGCATTACATCTTCCAGAATTCCTGTGGTCTTCGGTGGCTAAGAATTGTGGGAGATGTAGTTCAACACACCAGGAAGACCTCAGATGAGGGAAATACTGTATATCTGAGGTGTTTTGCATATACAGTTTTCCCAATCTTGGTGTGTCCTGTTGAAAGAATCTCTGTCCTAGGGTAATGGAAAATCTCTCTGTGTAAAACCTGGAAAGCCAATTGTGGTGATTAGAGTGAAGACTTGCGGATTAATCATACTTGGTATATACAAGGATGGGATTCCCCCCCCACCCCAAATAAGGGAAGTCATGCAAAGTAAGGAAAGCCTTGCAGATGTTCCCACTTGACATAATTTGTTCCAGTTGCAGAAGCCCACAATTTAGAACTTCATGATCCGAAGTTATACCCAAGGCACAAACTACGTGCAACCCTGGTCACATTAGAGAATTCTCTTCTCTGCCTGGCAAGGGTCCCTTTTATAATTTTTACAGCTCTCAGGGAAAGAACCTTGGCCATCAGATTTATTCCCACCAGAGTAGAAACAGTTGGCTTGGCAAGGTGCAGCATTTGTACACACCATGTGAAATTGTTTCCCCTGAGTGTGGAGCACCATTAGAAATGAAAGCAAGGAGACAGGATGACTCCCCCATGCTAACTATAACCCTTCTCTATTCATCCAATGTATGTGATGTCATTTTACCCATAATGAACCACCTGATTTTTCAGGCACATTTTCCCCTCTGTTTTTCTGGCTGTTCTTGGAGCTCGGAGGTTGGCAAGAGAAGATCTGAGGCCCAGAAGTAATTTTCCATTTGGTGATTTATGAGGTAGCCCAGAACAGAAGCTTTCTACTTTCTCTGTCTGGGTTTTTAATTGTACGAAGGTATTTTAAAATGCTTTGGCTTGCTCATGGCAGGGATCCCCAACTTTTGGCAGCTAATAGGGAAATTTAGAACTTCAAAAGCGTGATGAGGTTTTCTTGCAATATACAGTAACTAACATGGAGGTTATAGTAAGCTGTTCTCTCTTCCTCTTTCTTACTAGAATTATTTGACCCAGAAGCTCAAAGCAGCACTGTATTTACAAGTTGGTGAGATTGCTGCCTAATATCTGTTTAGCTTCTTAGGATGTTTCCTATCACGCAAGTTTTTTCAGTTGTCTTTTGAACAGAGGGCCAGCTTCTAGGCAAACAGCTGAGGTGTACCTTTTCTTCTTTTTAATGAAACAAAAATCTTAAGAAGGTTCATAGGCACATGGAAATAAACATGATTTTTCAAGTGAGTGCATGGTTTGTAACATGTTGTGGACATGCAGATCACAAACTTGGTTAAAGGCTTATCTATCATTTCTATGGCTTGCCAGTTGTATCCTGGAAAGAACCTGGGGCAATGCCTTTGTCATCTCATCTTTGCCATTTGTTTCTCTTCCAAAGAACCCTGTAGGGTAAGGTAGACCAGAAAATACTCTTTGGCCCAAAGGGTTTCATGACTGAGCAGGAATCTGAAACTATCCAGCTTGTCCTGTTGAAAGTGCAATGATGTAAGCCAGCTTTCTCTACCCCGATAGTCCTCCAGCTGTACAGAATCTGATAAGACAGGGTGGGTATGTTCAATTCCCGTCATTTAAGCAATATCAGCTTAAGATCCTGGAGATGGGCCATTTCAATTGTTGTGCCTGCCCTATGGATAGCATTGCCCTTGAGATTCAGATAGCCCCAATCTTGAAGTCTCTTTGTTGTTTATTCGTTCAGTCGCTTCCGACTCTTCGTGACTCTATGGACCAGCCCACACCAGAGCTTCCTGTTGGTTGTCACCAACCCCAGCTCCCCCAGGGACGAATCCATCACCTCTAGAATATCATCCATCCACCTTGCCCTTGGTCGGCCCCTCTTCTTTTTGCCTTCCACTCTCCCTAGCATCAGCATCTTCTCCAGGGTGTCCTGTCTTCTCATTATGTGGCCAAAGTATTTCAGTTTTGCCTTTAATATCATTCCCTCAAGTGAGCAGTCTGGCTTGATTTCCTGGAGGATGGACTGGTTTGATCTTCTTGCAGTCCAAGGCACTCTCAGAATTTTCCTTGAACACCACAGTGCATTGAAGTCTCTTAACTTCTGGATTTCCCCCCAGGCCCTAGGTCAGAAAGTTTTGTGCCTGTTTTAATTGTTTCTTAATTGTTTGGGGCTGTCTGAAGTTGCCCCTGGTGCAAAATATTTTTACAAGATTTTAATGTCTCTTTTTATTGTGCATGACACCCTGTGCGGCACACTGAGTGGATGGATATATATATTGATTTAGTACATAAGTAAACAAATTTCCAGACTAGTTTAACCAATGTTTGAAGAGTTGGTTCCCACATGTGAATCGTGTTTAGTTTGGGAAGAGATGTTTTAACTAACACATTTTAAGTCTGCCTGAGTTCATCTTCATCTGAGGATGCTAGAAGAGTGTTAATGTGGTTTTGTGTATGTGTCCTACTCTTATTCAAGGCATAGTCCCTCTGTCTTGATGGCTGTGACAGACAATTACCAGGAATGCCCTAGATTGTTCTTTTTCAGAAAAGCTGTTCACTGATTTTTAATAATAAGTGGCCTTGAATTGGGCAAAAAAATGATAATTTTATGCTTGCTTAATTTCTTTCTTGTTAAGAAAGCTTTGATTCTTAAACATCCATGAATCCTACCCTCTAAACTCTTTTCTTAGTTGGATGGGAATGGGATTAGTTGTCTTGCATTTTATTGTTTCTTATGATGATGGAAAATTGGAATATATGATTATTTAAAATATTATTACTTTGACTACATGAGATTCCCATCCATGGCAGATTTGGGAAGGGGATATTACCTTTGTGACAGCCAGTTTGGCTGGTGGTTAAGCCAATATTTCCCAAACCTTTTCCTTCATTACCCAAAACCTCTTATCAGAAAGTCCTTTTAACCTAATGTAGCTAAAACACTTTAAGTCAATTCCAATGTCTCTGTTGTGATTGGGTAATGGGTTTGTGTGTCCTTACCCAGAGAAAAACCACTTTTACCCAATTTTGGGTAATTTACCCAGGTTTGGGAAGCACTGGGTTAAGGCATCAGGCTAGAAACCAGGAGACTGTGAGTTCTAGTCCTGCCTTGGGCATAAAGCCAGCTGGGTGACCTTGGGCCAGTCACTCCCACTCAGCCCTAGGAAGGAGGCAATGACAAGCTACTTCCAGAAAACCTTGCCAAGAAAACTGCAGGGACTCAGGCACAATGACTAAACAATAACTGACTTGAAGGCACAATAAGTAAATAAGTAACCTTTGTATTCTTGTGGAATAGGTTTAATCATTTTTTCTTATTCATTTTGATGAAAGAGAATTTGAATTTGAATTTTTTTTTTAAAAAGGGGTTGTCAAATTCTCATGTAGGTGACTATTGTGTTTTTGTTAGTCTAAGAGGTATGTATAAATGTCCTGTCTTCTGTTGTACAATTATGTTTCCAGTCATCTGTGGCTTCCTGCATTTCCACTGTGTCTGAAGAGAAAATATCACAAGGGAACTCTTTCTATTAGGCTCTTTTTTTTTGTGGGTAACCCCACAGAAAGATGCATAACAGAAAATGGTAACACCAGCAATACCATTTGCTACCATCTCCCATAAGAAATAGGCTCAAAAACACCACTAAGAGAAAATTGGGGGGGGGGGGAAACATTCTCAAACCATCTGAAAGCAAACTCCACAAGGAGAAGCCTTGTTTGCAGGGAAATCAAACCTCTGAGAAATTACAAGGCAGATTAATTATTCTCCCCACCCACAATATATACATGGACCATGACTGAAGAAAATGGACCATTGCATTTATAAATCAGCCAGCTCATTGTACAGTATTCTCAACTACTTGTTAAAGTGTCCCCATGTTTGTTTAGGATGAACTCATGGGGCTAAATATATTCCAATAGCTCAGTGACCTACATTTTTATTATTAGATATATCTGCATACAAAATCCAAACTATCTTGGCTGGCAATTGCTGACCTGTTTCTAATTTTGGTTGCAAAACGTTTGCAACTGTTCTTCTTATGGTTGGCTTTTACCATTGAAACTTCTTTCAAATGAAACAGCATGAATCCCACGATGGGACAACAAGATTGAGGATTGTAAACAAAAGCTGTATGATATATCTTTGCTTAATGCAACTAGAATTTCAGGGTCAGGGGTTAGATAGCTGTCCAACACATGCCACATTGTTACGAGAACATAAGCAGTGCCCTGCTGGATTGTATCCCTGGGCTGTCTAGTCCAGCCATCTGTTCTCACAGTGGCCAACCAACTGCACAAGGAAGCCTACTACAGGTAGTCCTACTTAACAACCACAATTGGGACCAGAATTTTGGTTGCTAAGCAAAGTGGTCATTAAGTAAATCCAACCCAATTTTACAACCTTTTTTGTGGCAGTTGTTAAGTGAATCATGTGGTTCCCTATTGATTTTGCTTGCCAGAAGCCAGCCCGGAAGGTCGAAAATGGTGATCATGTGACCATGGGATGCTGCAATGGTCATAAATGTGAACCAGTTGCCAAGCACCCAAATCATGACCATGTGACCGGGGGATTCTGTGATGGTCATAAGTGTGAGGACCGGTCATAAGTTGTTTTTTTCAGAGCCATCGTAAGTCCGAACCATCACTAAACAAATGGTTGTTAAGTGAGGACTACTTGTAGTTTCCCAGCAGATGGCCTTCAGAGGCAGTCACACTGCCATCAAAGCTAATGGCGAATAGCTATTGATCCCCCTGTTTTAACTACCTGTATCATAGCTCTTAAAAAAGAATGCAAGTTAATGATACAGTGGAATTCAGTGATGTGATAGGAAACAAACCATGTAAATTATTGAAGCATGATTTTTGTTTCTTCTTGAACTGATCGTAGTGGTTTGAAATTTTAGCTGCATTTCTCAACTATAGCTTTGCCACCAAGGTGCCAAGATTTCATGATGATGCCTTGGAGTAAATATACTGAAAAGCCTTTCCAGAGCGTACAGATTTCCAGATTGTACAAATCATGGTCCTTCCTGATATGAGAAAGCTACATATTGCATTATAAAAATAAAGGCTCTCTCAACTCATTTTTAGCTATTTTTCCTGATTAGACAATGCAGCACAATTGCAGCATTTTAGCCTTTCATTATAGATGGCTGGTTGAGGTATTATGATCTAGCTACTGAACCATTTAAAGAGGCAAGCAAAGTTTATATGTTACCGTTGACTTAACTTTCCTATGGTGGATAGGCATGATGGAAATACCTTGGAGAAAACATATCAAAACATTAAAATTCTTGATTGAAATGAGAACAGGTTGATGACCCCTCCCCCTTTCCCCACAAATTAATCTTAAATCATTCTTAAATTTGGAGCAGCTTCATGTATTTGCCAAAATCTAGGCCTCCACTGGGGGAAGCTTCCTTTAAATGTATTTCAAACTTGCTTTTTAAATCAAAATAAAACAGATATCACAACAAAATAAATGGTTATGGAACAACTTTGTACCACATCACATGTTGGCTGTGGGCATGGGAAACCAGTGGCTTTGCAGATGTTGCTGAACACCAGCTCTCTACATGACTGTCACATCTAAAGAGCTCGTCTGCTTTAAGTTCTGCACTATAGATGTACAGGATTCTTGGGAGAATCTGATTGTCCATTTTGGAAAAGGTAGTTGTTTAGGTAGATATTTGGTCTGATCCAGCATGATGTGTCTCACCTTCTTAATCATTCAAGGGAGGGCTTCATTGCAGCATTATGCATACCATGATAACTCCGTTTGTAAATATCTGGAAAAGCATAGCTTAGACACATCTGTGCCCGAGATAATGCCTAAAGCAACTGATATGCTCTGGGGTCATAACAATCTCCTTGCCAACGTAGATGGAGCAGAGGAGACTTGAAGTCCAAAACCTTGGCATCAGGTTGCCTCTCCCTGGACAGATTGCCTACTCCTGGTCTTACTTGAACAGCCATATGATCCTGATCTTCAAGAAATTCATCATCAGGGGAACTACAGTAAATGCTCTCCTCTATCTATCCAAGGAGGCTCAGTGTCTAACATCACCTCCTTCATTTCAGATCACAAAGAAATCCAGAGAAGATTTCTGGAACAGCCAAGATCATAGACAAAGTTGCAGTTCTTCAGTGATATATAAGCTAACCCATGGTATAATGTGTGTGACATTGCCTACTGCAGCAGTTCATAAATTCTACGTGAAGATATCGGTTACCAGATTGCCGTGATTCATTTTGCCTTGTTTCAGTTTTAAGTGAGCATTGTTTTCTGATACAGGTGTATAGGATTCATCTTTCCTGTTGGGATTATCCTATTTGTGATTTTCATAAATCATTATATCTTAATAAATCCTGAAATGGAATTGTGATGTTTTAACTGCTTGAGTATTTTGCAGCCTGCCTTCCCTCCCTCCCTCCGTCCCTCCCTCAACAATAGATTTAAATTTTGAACAAAACAAAACAAAAAACCTATTCCACCTAAAACTTAAGCAAGAATCTGTCAGTTCTTAGACCTTTGCTCTAGTTGATACATTAAGGGGCATATGTTGAGTCACCCACCACATTTCACATGCATAAGTTGACTATGCTTAAAATACACTGGTGATATTGTTGTGAAAAGTGAAGCAATTCATTGCTGCAATCAAGACATGCAATTGGTGTGATTCATATTTTTTTTCCCTCTCTCTTATTTTTATTGCTTTTGCTTTGCATCCTCCCCCCCCCCTTTCATTTTCTTTCCTCCCACCCCAGTGGCCCCTTCTCCTCATTTGATACCTATCCACCGACTGCCAAGATTTTCTGCAAAAACTACAAATGTGAAAAACTTGGGAAATAATGACTGTGTGGACATGACAGAAAGTAACTAAGCTTGTAGGCATCAAAAGGTGCTTCCCCACCAAACCTGACCTTGGTTCATCCTTTAGTGCCTGGATTGCATATTTTATTGACCAACTCATACCTCAGGCCTGCTGTTTTAGAGGAGCTTGTTGTATTGACCTGCGATAAGGTAAGCTAAGAGTACAAAGTCTTGGCCTTTGTATCCTGCCCTGTTGCTTCTTGGGTTTGGCATCAGAGCCCACTTGATTACAGCTACAGCCTTCTGATACACTGGGAATTCACTTAAGAGCTTTCAGAGGTCAATTTCATGGGTGAGACTGTATTTTAGGAAGCCTTGGGATTCCCCCCCCCCCCATTTCTGGGTGAAATTGACAGGCATCCAAGGGTTGGTGGCTGTTTTCCTACCAACTGCAAAATCCTTTTACACAAACACAGATCTTTGTTGTTGCTGTCTTTGAGATGGTTTCCATGATCCTTGGGACAAGGGCAGCTATGAAGAAAGGGAGCTTTCCTAAGTCTATCTTGCATATAGAGATGGGATCTGTGTCCTAGGAATTCCCAAGCTTTGATGAGGTAATGGTTGAAATGTGACTAGTAAGTATCTTCAATTGCAGTATCAGGTCTTATAAATGATGCCCAATTCCATATTCAGGTGGATGGCTGATTCACAAATATATTTTGAGATAAATACATTTCTTCTAGAGCAGGGGTACACAATTATCATTGGCTTGAGACCCATGCCAGGTTTTGCATGGCATACAGAAGACTGCAATTCACAAAATAGATAGGGCCCAGACCTTTTTTAGAAGAGAGCATCAGGAGTTTGAGAAGCCTTAAAATCCAGGAATTGCAAACATGTCCAAGTTTGGGCTCTACCTATTTTGGGAAGACTCTGGGGATTACAAGATGGGGCATATATCCAGGCCTTTTTCTTTTGTATCCATATTCTAGACCAAATGCATACATGTTGGTGTCTCTCAGTTCCTCATTTTTGCAAAAGCCACTTTAAGGATTTTTCAAGTTTCAAGGATTTTTCAAGTTCAGTTGAAAGAGACTTTCTACCTTTATTCCTTTAGATATTGTAATGTAGGCAGGCTCACCCATGAAGACATTTGCAAACTCCATGTTGCCTTCTATGGTGTGTTATTTCTCAGCAGTGGGAAAGCTAGGTTGTGAGACTATAGCATCATAAACTGATGGCCCCTTGCAGTGATGGCAAACTTTGTGAATTGTGTCTGATTGGAGAGGATGAAATGGAATACCTGACTGTTTTTAATGACAACATGGGTTAGACAATGAAACAAAGCCTTACTTTATTAGTAAGGAATAATCTGAAGTCATGGACGAAATTCTAGGTCAACTTTCAGTTAGGTCATTAACGTGAGCAAAAATTGTGGACAGTATTAAGATAAAGACTCTAGAGAAATAATAGAACTGTTTAATTTGTGGGTTGCAGATTATCTGATTCCTGTCCTGCACAGCTAAAGTATACCACGTGAATCACCACAATTTAAATGAGAGATTCTGTTCTCAGGTTTTTCCTACTACAACAGACATTCCTTATACTTGATTCTTAGACTTGATTTTTGCTTTCTATCTGCAGTATCCACTGTGTGCTTTGGGAACCTAGTCTAAAGTAACTTCTATGCATTGCCTGAGGTTACTAAAGACTTCCCAAGGAGAGTAACCATTAGCCCAGATGAACTTGGAGATAGGCAGTGTAAGACGAAGCATGCAAGTGATCCCAGAAGAGCGAATGTGGATACTGTCCAGTTTCGTAGTTTCTAAATTCCCAAGGTCCTCCCCTCTCTCTTTCAAATGGAGACTTAAAAGAAAGAGATGTGTAAAAGATCAGTCTGCTGTGACTTTAAGTGTAAAATCCATTTTAGTAGCAGGAAGCTATTATATGGTTAGAACAGTTATTTTTATTGTCTGTCTGGGCATAGTTTTTAACTGCAGGCACAGAATAAATCAATAACACCGTAAAGTGACTCTCGCCTTCTGCCCGTTCTAAAGGGACAATATTCAGCTCCCAGCTTCATACAGGCCGCTAACTTGGCATGCCAAATCACACCCCTGCAAAGAGAGAGAACTTGGGTTGTTTTTGTGGAAAACCCATGTAGTGGGATCTCACATGCTGCCTTGAGGCTGGTGCCAACAACATTTGTTATGGAAAAATAGAGAAACCATATTTTGAAAGGGTGGGTGATGTTTGTATTCTGTTGCCAGGAGACCTAAAAGGGTGGCATGTCAATATGTAATAAATAAATAAACAAATCGCACACAAATACTTTTTTCCCCACATCCACCAAATTGCACTGAGCCATTGAAGATGGAATCTCCTATTTGTCTTCTGTACAGTGCCTGTGATAAGGTTATTTTACCAGCATTGCTTCTCTCAAATCTTATGTTCTCATTTATTATTGCAGATCAAGTCATTCATCTGCTTCACATTTTAATGCAAACTTATTACACACACTTCTAACCCAGATCTGTTTCATTTAGTGTCTGATCCAGCACAACACCCCTATGGCTTTGATCTCCCAAGCTAAAACTGGACTGCACTTAATCAGATTCGAAGTAATCATGGTAGGTGCCAATACTGGAAACATAAATGGGGGCTGGTTGATAATCCTAACTGTGATTGTGGGAACATCCCACAAACTTTACATCACATCACGATGGAATGTCCCCTCAGAAGGTTCCCTGGTTCCCTGCAAGAATTACATCATCTCTAGGGTACTGCTGTCCAATGGCTAAACGATCTAGATATCCGGCCATTGGCTTAGTTACTTTAGTAACTGCTCATACATAACTTAATTTATTCATCATTTTATTCATCATTTGTATTGCGTGTTTTTAAAATAATTTAGTGTCCCAATGTCCTATATTTTACACACTTTTATATACAGTATTGTTTTTGTGATTTTTATGCAACAATGCTGCATTCTGCTATGCCATATGAAATAAATAAATAAATAAATAAATAACACCAATTACTGAACCAGTGTCAGGGAGGGGTTAAGACATTGGACAAGGACCAGGGAAACCCAGTCCACTTTCAAGCACGGAAACCAATGGGGTGACTTTGGGCTACTCACTTTCTCTCAAGCTTACCTCTCAGGGTTATTATGGGGAAAAATTGGAAGAAGGAATACCATTCATGCCACTTTTTTGCTCCTCAGGGAAACAGCCTTGCCAGAAATTTCACAAATGTCTAAATATTTATTTATTTATTTATCAAATTTATTCACCGCCCATCTCACTCAGAGAGCGACCCTGGATGGTTTACATAAAATAGGAATAAAACATTAATTAAAATACAATAAAACAATACAATAAAAACAATCTTAATAAATAATATGTTCTGAGTGGTAGATGGTAAAAAGTTCTTAATTTAATTGCCAGGAGCGTCTTTAGGGTGCTAACCTAACCACCCCCAGGGTTACTAAATTATCAGTTTAGGAGGTACTAGGTTAGGAAAAACTGACATACATTTATGTTTGTTCTTGTGTAGCAACCTTTGGCCATTTCTGAATATTGTAACAGAATTTGCACATTTAAAAAGTCCATTGAAAATCAGGAAAGTGTACAAAAAGGCAATATATTTGGACTACTAAGAAAAAGCGGGTACAAAAATGAAGATATGAGAAGACATTTATCCACATGTTTCTTTTCTGGGGGGATGCAAAGACTCTGGAATTCTGTACCCCCTGCAATCATGTTAATCAGCCTTTTCTTTACTAGCCTTGAACAGAAACCTTAATGCACCATTCATTTATTCAATTGGGGTGTGTGTGTATGTGTGTCTTAATTGCTTTTTTTAAATTGCTTTTTGATCCAGGATTAGAATGAAGTATTTTGTGATCCTTGTTTTTGGATTTTAGACAGGTTTATGATGGTTGCATTTTTATTGAGCATTAATTTTTTACTTTTTTGCTTCTGAAAGTTGATTAATTGGGTTGGCCTATCCAGCAGCAGCCATGTGATGCAAGCAAACATACAGTGTGGCCATGCAAGCTCCACCCCTTTTCTATGCACATCATAATGCCATTTGCCCCCAAAATGCTGTTTTCGTCATTCTGACAAAAACAATGAGAGCCCATGGATATTGTTACATTATCAGTTGGGAACCAAATGTGCAAATTATTGGGCACTAGGCTAATGTCTGCAGGCAAAGTGGTGCCTCTTAGAAGCCACAGTGCTTGAATAGTCTTTCCTTCTGCTCTCTGGACTCTTGTAAGCCCCCCAGGTGTTCTGGACACCCTGGAAAGAAGAATGCTGCATTGCATGAACTTTTCCCAGGATCCAGCAAAGTTTTTCTCCTGTCCACAGATTCACTGGCAAAGCTTTTTCTCCATTGATCAGAGAAGCATTGGACGTTAGACAAAATATAGAAATTGGGAAAGTGTGCCAAATCTTTGGACAGCTTGCTGCATTCTTGAGCCAGATTTGGGGCTTTTTTCCCCTACATATGCATATATCATTGGGATTAGTCATTAATGGACACCATAACAAAATATTTTATCTTTGGCATATAAAAGCTATACCCAGGATGGAGATAATGCCCAAGCCATGTCATGTGAACAGGAGAACATGACTGATTATGTGCTGTTAAGTCATTGTCAACTCTTAGCAACCACACAGATAGATTTTCTCCATGACAATCTGTCTCTAACCTGGTCTTTCAGGTCTTCCAATATTGCACCCATTGCCCCTGTAACTGAGTCCATCCACCCTGCTGCTGGTTGTCCTCTTCTTCTCTTTCCTTCCACCTTTCCCAGCAGTAGAACCTTCTCTAGAAAGCTGCTAGGTCTTCTTCTAATGTGTCTGAAGCAGAGGTAGAAGTTTAATCGCTCTGCTCCAGTGTGTCATACGTTTAGCTGTCCAAGATTGCTTCTTTTTTTTACACACACCCCTCCTCTCTCTGCTTGTGGCTACTCTAAGTTGTGCTGCATTATTTGGTGCAATTTGACTAGAAGTTGTTGTATTACTATAGATCCTCCCCTAGGGATGTATTGATTTGGTGAAAATGACTTACTTATTCTCTGTTTCAGTGCTGAGTTCCTTCAGAGAAAGATTGTGTAGTTGTGCTGAGTGTCCATGTTAAATGCTAAACCTCATGTTTGGAAGGTGCCCTTTGCAGGTCACATTAACAACATGTTGAATACTGGCATGGCCTTTGCAGTGCCTGCTTTCAACCAAAATCAGTTCTAAATAGTACATAGTGGAAACATTTTTCAAAAGCCGAAGTAGTTGGATGTTTTTGAAGTTAGATGCTCTTTAGCTCCAGGACAGACAGATTCCCACTCATTATCAAGCACTGAGATCTAAAGTAGCCAGGAACTAAATTAAATTTGAGAATGCAATATGAATTGTGTATGCCTACTGTCAACTTTCCCCCAAGATTTATACACAGTGAAGCCAGGGACTGCTTAGCGACATATTTTAATTTAATTAAATTTCCTGTTGGAGAGATGTCTGACCAATCAATAACATTAATGTTTTTGCAATTTAGAGATTAAAGCATGGATGAGCAGACAAAGGAAGTGCACACCTTAATTCAGGCCAGGCATTCCTGAAATAAGATTCTCCAGCATTTATCTTTCTTGGAACAAATCTTTCAGGGACATGGGCATGAACTCTTCCTAGTGGGCCTCCTGTGGACTACAGACATTTACCACCATGAGCACTGGAATTTTATCTGGTGCAATTCAAAAACACCCAAAGTACTGTCCCAAGAACCCTATAACTCTACAACCTGTAGAGTACAAACTGAACATGCCCCCACCCACAGTACCAACACATTTGGAAGGCACCATGCTAAGGAAGCCTGCTCCTGATGCCATCAGAGATGAACTAAAGTGAATGGGAGCGCCTAGAGATATTCTGGAAGAAGGTTGCCATTTTGTCCATGTGTGTGTGCCAGGGTTGTTTGGCTCTTTTTCATATGTGTGTTCTCTGCTGTTTATTGTTCTTCCTTTCCTCTTTCGGGATCAGAAAGATGCTTTGCTGAATTATCATTTTTCAATAGTTCCTGATAATATAAGGAAATAGCTTTTCTCTCACTTCCTCCTGTTTTGAACACTGCAGCACAGAGTATTTCACTCCTCAAGATCACTGTATGCTTCCAGCAAAAATTGGAACAAACTAGTCCAAAGTGAACAAACTTAATTGGGGATTGCAAACTGATACAGGATTTGAAAAGCAGATGAGGCAAGAGAAGGGGGAGGAAAGGGTGATTATGCGGATGCAAGTTACATGTGAGACAGATTGCAAGTATCTCATCAATTAGCTATTGTAATGTGTTAAAAACTCATTGTGTTTGTTAGAACCTTCCAAGAGACTTTTGATGTATGTTAGTTCAGCAGTCTCTTGCTCTGTGATGTTGGTGTGGTTTGTTCTTCTAAGATAGCAGCTATGAAATCTGTAATCAAGTGGTCTGGGAGATCAAACTTCCCTGGTTTTACTTTGTCCATGTTTTGAGTCCTGATGAGGACTGCAGTAATTCTCTTTAGTTGACTGCAGCTCATGACCTATAATGCTGAAGGCTAGAATTCGTTTGTTTAATATACTCACGTGAAGTAGAGACCTTTGTATTTTAGTATTGTCCTGGAGCAATACAAAAGGGATGTAGATCCTCACTCCTGAGTTCAGCACTCAGCAGAATGGATCTTGGAAGTTCTAAAAGACTGTGCAGTTCCAGCATCATGGTGACCTGTCACTAGCTCAGACTGATTCCCTAGATGTTGATACATGTAGAAGTATGACTTATCATTTGCTGAAGACACCATGCAGATTCAGAAACAGAACCAATCCTATATATATGGAAGGGACCTAACCTCAGTGGAAATTTGATATACTTTGCAACCAAAGGATAGATCTAAAGTAGCTCTAGAGATCTAGAGTAGAACTTGAAGGAATCTCCTTCTGAGTTCTTAAGAGATTGCTGTGCCAATAAAGTGACTGAGGACTCTATTAATTAAAGGGAATTTCATGCATTGGATTGCTGCATCCACTCAATTATCTTACACTATATCTAATGATGGTGATATAAAAGTGTGTACTTGTCTACCTAGTCTAATTTGGACTAACATTTTAATAATTCCTTGCCATTTTCCATGCTCATGGGTGTTGGTAGAAGCTAACATGCTCTGCCTCATTTTTGGTTTAATGCTTGGCTAATTGATCATATGCTGAATGCAAAAACGGTTGGTGATGGTGAATGAATTGAATCCAAACCCTTTTTACTTCCGTCCTTCTGTTATATTTAACCAAGCCAAAGTGATAAAGTTGCCAAAAGGTTATGCGCAACCCTACAGCAACACATTGCAGTGCAAAGTTTTGCTGTTCAGAATTCCAGCCATTTCATTTGATTCTATTTTTTGCCCCACCTTCCTTTTCCACTGTATCCCAATCCCTTTGGTTACTGAGCACACTTGTTTCAGCTGTTTTGATTTAAAAACAGGGCGAAATATACATGTATTTATAACCGCTGTCAAGAAGATTAGAAGCCGCTTCTTTAAAACCTTTCCTTTCCTTTCCTTTCCTTTCCTTTCCTTTCCTTTCCTTTTTCCTTTTTCCTTTTTTCATTATTTCCTATTTTTCTTAATTATCTATTTTCTTTTACGTTTTTTACGGTGTTAAAATTTTCTTCAATTAAAAAAAATCTTGTTCTTGGATGGTGAATTCTTTTGCTTACATAATCTAAGAAACTCTTGCTTGAACATCAGAATGGGAATACTTATTGTGGAGAACATGGGACAATCATAAATATTTCTGCTTTTCTCCCTTCTCCTAGACTGTCAAATGTGGAATTGCCAAAGGGTAACAATGAATTTAGAACAGCATCGAGGTATCATTTAACTATGAGGGTTCCGCTGTTTAAAAAGTAGGGGGTAGCTGAGATCTGTAGAGTAGACAGGACAGTTAAATAATATGTCTTTAAAGTACCTGGGATTGGGGCATTTTTTTTCCTTTTATGGGGGGGGGGTATGTAGGGTGCTTTCTTTCAGTAAGAACCCTAAATGAAGTTTTACACTGCTTTTTGTTTGCTTTTCTGCTAAAACTTGACATGAAATTACATAACCTTGTGGGGCCAGGAGGACTTGTATTTTGACAAAATTTCTGAGAGCTGCAAAAAATGGGATTCAAGACCAGTACACAGATGGTGGGTTGCCCACCTTTCATTTGTAGTAAACAAAAAGAAATGTCTTCATATGAAGTTTGGGTCATAGAAATCATTGTTTCGTGCACATATACTCGATGTAGTGATGGCTTTTGAAGGGGATTATATGCATTCATAAAAGAGGAATAATCTACCACTGGTTGTTTTTATGACAGAGGGAATTTCCAGGTTTATCAGCAAAATTATGTTGATTACCCCCTTCTGGGAACAAATAATTGTTGAGAGCTGTTGCCTTAACTTTCTGTCTGTGGGCTTCTTAGGAATATTGGCTAACCGTAGTTACTTAAAATGGCCATATGGTGAGAAGGATGATTCCCCTAGTAAGAATGTGTAAAAAGTGTCCATTTTCCACTTTTTACTATTTTTTTTGTGAAGAGCGAAATTTCATTTCTTTCATTTTTTTAGATTTGATTTGTTAAACTTGCCCTTGCATTAAAAGTGATACTTTAACAAATATTTTTATTTTAAGACTTTTTATAAGTAAATAAAGTATGTATTTAATTTGTATTATCCATAATCTGCATTATTACATATGCATTAAATATATATTTAATATATAAAGTATTTGTGTGGGTTCATGTTTTGCCCAAGATGCATTTCTGTTTGTAATTTTACAGAAAGGATATTTTTGGCAACTAATTTCTTCAAATACAATGCACCATTGCAGATTATTTTCATAAACATAAATCTAGCTCAGTGTTTTTCAAACTTGGCAACTTTAAGATGTGTGGACTTCAACTCCCAGAATTCCCCACCCTACTGAGGAATTCTGGGAGTTGAAGTCCACACATCTTAAAGTTGCCAAGTTTGAAAAACACTGAGCTAGTTGTTCTAAAAAGAGGGAGTGAACTGCACCACAAATTTCAGAGAAATTCTAATATTGAATGGTAATGAAGTTTCTTACATTGGTCCCTAAATGAGCAACTAAATAGGTTCTCATTCAAAAATAAAATTCTCTCCCATTGCTATCTACTTGCCCAATAATGCATTACATTCAGTCTTCCTAACCTAGTACCTTCAATTCCTCAGCCATCATGATCGAAGTGAATTCTTTAAAATTCATTCCTGAAACATCTGAGGGCCCTAGGTTGCAAAAAAAGTACATTATATATACTAGGGGGAGCTCTATTCTATGCTTCCACCTGGCTAACCTTAACTGATCTCAAAAAGCTAAGCAGGATTAGACCTGCTGAATATTTTGATGGAAGACCACCATGAAATCAAAGTGCTGTAGACTAGACTGCAAAGCTGGAAAAATATCCTGGAAGAAAGCAATGCCAAGGACTTCTTTCCTGTTGCCAAGAAACCAACATGGATATTGAATTGAGGAAGGAACTGAATTCTACTAGAAGAGAAGACAGTATGAGGTTTGGTTTGGTTTTTTGTTTTTTTTTACACTCAAATGAACAAATTAAGTGTAATACAATAATGCTGCCATTGGCTTGTTGTACACAGCCTTCCTCAGCACAGGCACGTTTCAGATTTGTGGATTTCAAAACTCAGATTCTCATTACTGGGCACCTGGACTGCGTGTTAATATGCTGCATATATCTTCTAGTTGGTGGGAATTGGGCAACTGTGTGTTGGTTTGCAAGGGACTCTTTATTTTATTTATTAAACAAATTTATAAGGCTGCCCAACTCACACATGGTGACTCCAGGCAGCTTACAAAATTCAAAACAATAAAAACACAATAGACACTTCCTCCCAGCAGTAGCAAACCCATTCATTTAGATTAGAGTCCCCAATTTCCATAGAATTGTTTGAGCATGCTTGAGTTACAACTAGACTTTGGTTGCACCTTGTAAATACTGATGAAAATTTATCCTGGCACTGTTTTTACTTTTAGAAAAAAATTCTGCATGTGGCACAGGTATAACAAATTGTTGTTGTTGTTATCATCATTATTATTCAGAGACCATTTAAAAAAAAACAGCCTAAACTACAACTTCTCTATATTTATAAAAAGCATTATGTGAAAGCCTTGATTGATCAAAGCCACGATGAGCAGCAGAAGTCAATATCTATAGACCCATCTGTTGATGACGCTGGTATATGGTAGATTGTGGGTAAATGGATTAATGAATGAAATGGGGAAAAAAGGAAAGTAGATACTTTGTTTGTGAGACAGACAAATGGGAAGGAGGTAGTGCAGATGAATGAAGATAGTCTGATCTTATAGAACGGAGTTGATGAATATGTCCAGAGAAATGAAAGTGTAGGGTTAATTATGAATGAAGGAGCTAAAACATACATCAGAAATTATGCATTGGGAAAATGCAGGTTTGTGTGTGCTTGTATGAAAATAGGAGTCCCAAGGTGATTGTTGCTTTTTACACTCCTGTGAATGGTGATAATCAAGGAAACAGAAATGAATTTGGGGAAAATTGTACAACATTCTAAATGAATTTGCTACAGGGTAAAACATATTCTGTTGAGTGCATGAATGGAGGAAAAGAAATGTAAAGAAAATGAGAGTGGAAGTAGAATATAGGGGAAAGAAAAAGTCCAAGACCTGTAGGAATAAGTAGTAGAAGACAGAATAAATTGATATACTGTAAGGAAGGAGGATGAGGAAACAGCTTGGAACAGAATGAAAAGAACGACAGTATATTACAGAGTTTCACAGAAATGTCTAGAGTTACACTAGTGGGAAATATGAAAAAAAAAGTGCTTGGTGGAATGATGAAGGGAAAGAGGTTGAGAAGAAGAAAAATGAATATAAAAGCAAAATTGCTGCAAAAAAAGAAAGATGAAAGAAAGATGTGTAATGTACGTATAGAGAAAAAGGCAGCCATAAGGAAGATAATCCAAGCAAGCAAGGCATGCTTAAGATTAAAAGAGTCAGAGAAAATGTGAAATAATTTTGACAGAAATGAAGGATGGTGTAGGAGGTGGGAAAGAGGACTAAACAAAGAGCCTTAGGTAGAGGGAATAGAATTAAAAATAAAAGTGATTAAATGATTTGGGATGAAAGTGAAATGAGGAAATGTGGAAAGTGCTTTTTAGAGGTATTATTATTATGGTTGGTCACACAGTCAGCCAGATGTCTAGACTGGATTTGGCATCTTTGTCCACCTATAGAGTCCTTCCCAAGGACCTGGGATAGGTAGATGTTGTGGTTTAATAATATTAAAGATTTGTTGTTAGATTTTTATCCCACCATTTTTGAATATGGTGACAGTGATAGTAAATGATAGTAAAGGGAATGAAAGTGATATGTTGAGGAGTGGAACAAATGCCGTAATGTTAGCATCCAAAAGTTGATGAAAAGGAACCCATAATTGCTGTGAAAATGTCAACAAGTTGCAAGGGTGCAGGTGTAAATGGTGTAACTGGAAAAATATTAAAATATGGATGTGGCTTGCTTATAGAGTGGTTGCACAGTGGGTCAGCATATGTGTGAACTCTGCATCTATGCCTGATGATTTGAAGAATGCCATTATTGCTACCCTATAGAAAGGGAAAGATAAGAAGAGTGAATACAAAAAATATGGGGAGATTAGTGTGTTAAGTGTGCTTGGGATGGTGTTTGGCAGAATTTTGGTTGAATGCTTATCCACATTTTTGCTCTGCAGCAGGTCACTGAGAAAGGTATGAAAGAGGAAGTTAGTTTACTGTACATATATTGCTTTAGAGAGAGCATGTGAAAAACTGGATAGGTTTAAATTATGGAATGTTGTGTCTGAATATGCAGCTCAAGTTTGGTTGCTGAATACAAGAGTGATATAGGATGAAAGTAAAGTATTTGTGAGAATAAATGGAATGCTTAGGACAAAGCTCAACACGAATTGAGGGTAAGACAAGAATGTTGCTTGTTTAAAGTGTTCATGGATAAATCTGTAAGGAATTGTACCATTAGAAGTATGTTTGAGGGGGCATGAATGCTGTTTTGGCTGAGAACCCAAATGATTTGCAGTGATTGCTAGATGTGTCATACGATGCAATGATAAATATGTCTCTGAAAATTAGTGTGTCGAAGGTTGACAGGGAAAAAGGAGTGAACAATTGCAAGTTATCTATAAATAGGGGAAAATCTACAACAGTGTTTCCCAACCACAGCAATTTCCGGAGGTGTGGGCTTGAAATCTCAGAACTCCACAGCCAGCATGGCCATTGAGTGGAATTCTGAAGGTTGAAGTCCACACACCTGGAAGTTGCCACGGTTGGGAAATACTCATCTAGAGCAAGAAAATGAAATTATGTACGTTAATAGAATGTTTACTAAAGATGGAAAAATGGATGGAGAAATTTTACAACATACAAATGCTGGTAGAAAATGAAGTGGTCAGTGTGGTCTCTTTGCAAGGAAGGAATGTCAAAAGAAACAAAACTGTCTGTATAGAAGACCATGCTTCTGCCCTTGTGGAAATGCTTGCTGATTATGTCAGGAGAAGCTTAAAAGTAAGCTGTGTGTAGCAGGGATGGAGTACTTAAAAGAGCCTGTGGCAAAACAGGAAGAAGAGATGTGGGTAAAAATGAATGGATGCTGAATGAATGAGAATTGAACACACAAGTGAGTAACCAGTAAAAAAGAGAAGTACATGGAGCGATTTTGTCATACAGAGTGAATGAATGAGGATCAAATTGCACAACACATATATGAAAGAAAAATAAATGGGTGGGTAGGAAGTTAAAAAAAAAATGAGAAGGCCATAGTTGGGTGGAGTTGATGAATGAGAAGTTTAAACAACACAAGGCAGTGTGTGAAGTGGAGTAAGGACTTGGTGAAAGCAACAATGGGTTGCAAGGAGAGAAATGTGTGAAGTATATTGAATGGTGTTGGGCTAAACTAGTTTTAGCATTTCTTCCTTTCGCTTAATTTCTTTGGCTTCCCATTTCTTACTCTGTTTCTGCACAGTGCTGCTTACCCCAAAAGGAAATGCAGTAGCCTGATGGGCATGGGTGTATGCATGCTCATCCATGGCCATATTTGTTGGGGAATTTTGAGTCCAAACATCTGGATAATGTCCCTGTTTAAAGATGACTGTTATTTTAGATTTTTTTTTATCCTGCCTTTATTATTTTTATAAATAACTCAAGACAGGGAACATACCTAACACTCCACACTCCTCCCATTTTCCCCACAACAGCAACCCTGTGAGGTGAGTTGGGCTGAGAGGGAGTGACTGGTCCAAGGTCACCCAGCCAGCTTTCATTCCTAAGGCTGGACTAGAACTCACAGCCTCCTGGATTCTAGCCTACTGCCTTAACCACTAGACCAAACTGGTCTAGTGAATTTTGAGTCCAAACATCTGGATGATGTCCCTGTTTAGAGATGCTGTAAATGTTATCTAGAATGCTTATGGTTATCACAAATGGGTCTTCTGTGTTTACTATTCTGCAGTTATGAACAACTGTCATTCACAGCAACACTGGAGAATGGCTCAGAAGGAAACTTCACTTGCTCTGCTGCTTGAAACCTATTGTCCCCCCCACCCCCCACCCCCCACCCATAGAAGGACAGTATGGAGGAGTGGGTAACACAGAGAGAGGCAGGACAACTTTTTGTATATGTCATCGGTCTGGGACAGTGCTGCTGACTTCAGATTCCCCTCCCTCCCTGTTTAATAGCTGAATTTAGTCTGATTAAGGCAGGGAGTGATGGCATGTAACAGGCAGATGCAAGGTCAGGCTGAATTTATCTGAACTGCTGAAGCTCCTTGCTACTTTAAACAAGATAATGCAGAGTCACCCTGCCAAACTTCCTTGTAGGGCAGTGGACAGGTCAGAGGAGATAATTTTCAAGGAATTGCAGATTGCAAGATGGCATTTTGTAACAAGGGGGCAGGGGTGGGGGAGGACTGTAATTTGGATTTATATCTTAGCAGTTACAAGTAGAGTCAACATTGCAAGCATTCCCCCCGCTTTACAAAAAGAAAAACAATGTTGAATGCTTTTGCCCCTCCAGTCAGAAACAGGTCAGACTGACCTATACTTCTGCTTCAGTGTGGTGTCAAACTGTTCACATGCATGCTCTACTCCTCCATCCCCAATTTCTATCAACTCCTGAAGTTCATTCTGCTCTTGATTGCAAGGAACCTTCTTCTGCCCTAGAGTTTTAGCCCTTATGAATTCATGCTGAATTTCAAATGTACACCAAATTCAACCAACACTCTTAAAACAGGCCCGTTAATTAAAATGAAATTGACGTTAATAGCAGCTTAAGTAGCAATTAGTATTACCCATAATACCTTGTATTCCGTGGCCAAGCGATCCAGAGCCAGCTCTGCCATTGGCTAAGTGATGCAATTGCCTCCTGGAGGACAAAGCTATAGACCTATAGTCCACTGGCCTACCCCTCCTGGTATTTTACAGACTTAATTCCTTCATATATTTCAGGAGCAGGCAACCTGATTCCTTTCCATATGCTTGTGGCTTCTACTCCCATCAGCCTTGCCCATCATGGCTGGTGGTACAGGACCATGGAGAACTTCCAGAGGACACCAACATGCCTATCTCATCTAAAAATACTGTATTAGTGATATCACAGTGTGCCCAATTAGAAAACCAATTTTCCAGTGATAAACAGCACCCATCAGATGCTTTGGACTACCACTCCCATCACTCCAACTGACACAAGTGATGCCTAAGAATTAGGAATGATGGAATCCAAAGCATCAGAAGGTCAACTGTTTGCTTAGTCTTGAAATAGCCATGACTAGTTCTGGAAGCACAGAATTCTAATGTTGGGCCAATTTCTGGTTTGTAGGCTTCTTCTTTGTCTGTGTGCATGTGTTTCTGTAATCAGAAACTATTTGTGTGCTTACTTCATTAATGAAAAGTAATTTCAGCTACCTAATTTAAGTTGTGCCATCTTGGAAGCTTCACCAGGCCAGTGAGTTACCTCTCCCCACTGCCTTGTCAACTAAATTAATCTGGCCATTCACAGCCTGTACATGACCAGCCTTGCTATTCCTTCATAACTACTGGTTCAGTGATAATGGTATCATTTAAATTCAGCGATCAGACAGAGTTCAAACATCCACATAGGGGCAAGCTCTGTTGGATTTGTGTGTGTGTGCGCACGCAAGTGCGCATGCCTTCAAGTCAGTTTTTGACTCCTGGGGAGTGCCTGGACTAGTCCCTGCAGTTTTCTTGGCAAGGTTTTTCAGAAGTGGTTTGCCATTGCCTCCTTTCTAGGGCTGAGAGAGAAGGACTGGCCCAAGGTCACCCAGCTGGCCTGGTGCCTAAGGCAGGAGTAGAGTTCATGGTCTCTACCCTGGTGCTTTAACCACTACATAAACTGGGTCTCCCGGTTGGAATTGGTCACCATATAACCTAAAGTGGCAGAATTGTTACTGGATGCAAAGGAGCACTTTCAAGCGTGGTGGTGGTGGTGGTGGTGATTGCCCCACTGGAGGATTTATCGAGCTGCTGTCATGCTGTCAGTCATGTTTGTATAATACTCATAACCTGTGTGTGTTTGAGGCTTGATGCCTTCTGCTTTTACATGCCACTTAGAATGCCCAAACTTGTTTGCCTCTGAAGCATTTCAAATGCAGAAAGCACGTAGAACACAAAGCTATATAAAGAGCTTTGGTTATAGTTGGAACAATCTTTTTGCCTGCTTTCCTTATTTCTTCTTTTCCACTGAACAGGCAACTGATTTGATGTGATGTGATTTGATTATTGCATTTCTATCCTGTTTATCTTCTGGGAGATCAAGGCAGTGCAGAAGATGTTCTACCCTAATGTCAGTTTTGCAACATTTCCTCTGTGGCTGGGTTCACACCACACGCTAAAGTTTATATCCAGATCAACAAGATACGGGGCTTATGTTCACATAGCATTCTGTGCCTAAAGATATACGCTGTATTATTTATTTATTTATCATATTTTCATTACTACCCATCTCCCCCACTTGGGGGACCCTGGGCGGTTCACAATAAAACAGTATAAAATACAATAAAATCAGAATTTTATTATAGCTTAATGTGATGGCCTGGTTCACACAACTTGCTAAGTCAGTGACAGGATTCCTGAAACAGGAAATTACAAATTACCCAGATCTTTTATGGTCTAGGTCACAGACTGGGGAAGCCATCTGTTGAGTAAATTTGGGCTGAGGGGAGTCTCAGCTCTCAAGGTCATCCAGTAAACATGGGTTCCATTGAGAACTAGAAGCTGGGTCTCCTTAGTCACCACCAGCCACAGTGGCTTTTCATCATGAAGAAAACATGAAGGCAAAGAAAGTAGGAAGTGAGGACAAGCACTTCAAGGCACATAAGGTCAACTTGAATCTCTCCAACTGAAATATGCACGTGCAGGTTGCATGCTCAAAATGGTACACATTGTGCAAAACACAAAAGGAAACAGGAGTTGTTAAAGCCAACAGCCAACTCATGTCTGGAGGACACCAGGTTTGAGAGGTTTTATAGAAAAACCCTGAACCTGGAGACCTTGTATGAAGTAAATTCACATTTAGGGACTGGCTATAGCACAGTTGGAGGTCAATCTTTAGCATTCCAAGGCTGGGGGGAAAAATCTGGCCTAAACCATAGAAAGTTGCAGCTGGTGAACTAAGAGTCTGGGTCAGTAAAAGACAGCATAGGCATCTGTCGGAAATGCAGGGAGCAAACGGTATGACATCACTGCACAAATAACACAATTTATATACTTGCATCAAGTACCATGACACAGCTGAGGTCATGTGTGTGGTGACATCAGGATGCACATATTGTCAGTTTGACATCACTATGGCTTGTTGCCAACACATTTGGAAGTCTGCTTGTGTGCCTGTGTATGACTGGTAGGGGGTTTTGTGGGCTCAACTTTCTAACCTCAACAAAGCCTCTTCTTTGTTATAAAACCCATCAGAAAAAAACAAAAACAAAACAAAAAATGGGACCTGCATTTTCTGTGTGCAGCTTGTTTTTCCAGAACAGAACTATTTGATTTCCCTTTCGAGCCAGAATCAATTTACCATTAGAATTCTGAAAGTAGAATTTCTTGTTCTGTACACCAGCATCCATCTCAGACAGAAGAGGGCAACCTTTGATCCCCTCTTCTTCCAGCATTCAAGAGCTTCTGTAGCTGTAATCCTAAAATTGCAAGGTCCCCAGGTGTCATGGTGTGTGAGAATGACCTTGGGAGGCAAGACAAGGAGCCATAGACTAGATAACAGTCAGATAAAAGGCAGCTGAGCCCACTGAAGGAATGGGGGCATGGCAAACATCTCAGAAGGGACCCTCCTTTGTTTCTTGGACTGTAAAGGTGAGGGGGGAGAGATGTACTTCAGACTTGCAAGATTCTGTTATTGTGACCTTACAACAAAGGTAGTGTTGATACTCATGGCTGAAGCTTCTTGTCTGGACTACCTTGCAGGGATGACATCAGGTGACAGGATGCCCCCATCCCCCACCCCCAAATCCTATTGCTCTGTGGAGAGTTTAGAATTGCTTTCAAAAGTACATTCGACAGATGAAGCCGCTTGGAAGCTTGACACTCTTATTTTGCTTGCTGAATGTTAAAAAAACAACATGGCACTGAATGTGGCTATTTTAGAGTTGTGCTTTAGAAGCATAATTTTGGTAAGCTTGTAGAGGAGCCTGTGAGTTACAATTCTTGACCCCAAACCAAAGGCATGAGTGCTGGAAATAGAAATTATTATCTGTTAATACAGATAATGTCAACAATCTGTGAAGGAAAACTTATTTTAGCAAGCATGTGTTCTGCACATGTAATCAGGAAACTTGGCATGCAGTGGTACCTTATATGTATTCTTAGCAGCAAACTTTGAAATATTAGGCCAGAATTGAAAAGGGATTTTTTTTTCTTTTTTGCTGATGAATATCTCTTCTTTCTGCATGTTATTCTCCCTCTGTGAAGAGAGAAGCATATCCAACTTCCTGCTCACCTGCCTACCTTCCTACCTTCTGTATATACCTCTACTGAAAGATGCATAGCATTTCTTCTCTGGAATGTGTTTAAAAGACATTGAATGAATTCTGTGACCAGCAGTGCTTATTATCCATATGTCATACATAACACACATTTTGCCACTTTCCAGTTTGACGACGGCTGCCCACCGAGGGCCCAATTTACTGAGTAAGTGCAAATTCTGGGGTCTGCAATTTTCCCCTGGCCATTGTTTTCTGGGTGGTGGTTGGGGGTTTTTTGGTTTTGTTTTTTGATTTCTTTGGTCTTCCTTTCTTTTCTTTTGTAAGACACAGATTGTGTAATGTTCTTTTGGATAGGGGAAGTTGCTTTAATTCATGCTTCTCAGCATAATACAGAGCCATGGACAACAGGAGGTGGGGGGGAGGCAGAGTAGTGAGGAAACAGTGACTAGAGTTCAACTGAAATGGGTTTTAGTTTTTGACTTCTGCCTCCCAAGGGGACAACATCATAGAAGAGGAACTTCCACTGAGATGCCCCAATGTCATCCTGACCAGTTTTTACCTCTGGTTCTTTTTCGGTTGTTTTTTTTTTTAAGAGCAAAAGCCACCATCAAAGAAAGGCAGGAACAAGCTGGGGTGGGGAGGATGGGTAGGTGAATTCGACTCCCATCTCCTTCTTGTGCTGATTATCTCAAGCAAGGTTCTGTTTTGGGGAGAAGGAAATGGCCTGTAAAGATGTGCAGATCTGAGGAAGGAAAGGAAATGCAGCTGTGCTTTGTCCATGGCTGGTAACATGGGAAGAAGAAAGTTTAGAACAAACAAGCAAATAACAACAGAGAAGAATAAGAGAGAAAGAAAATAGCAGGAACTTGGATGAGGTATATCCACCATAGAGGAAAAGCTGCTTTGATTTTTGTTGCAGGGAAAATAAGAAGGTGGCTTTAACAATTAATCAGCAACAGCATGCATGTTTGCAACTTCATCCATTGTACAGTGCAGGCTCACAGAGCAGCTTCGTGTGCATATATACCTGCTCTAAGACTGCGACAAAGCTCGTAAACTACAAATTGCATGTATACCTGATGGATTTATTACATTTAATAGGTAACTAAAATGGACATGTGCATGCAAAGAAATGGATTTGAAAATGGATGTAGTGCAAGAGCATTCACTGCCTATTCCAACTTTGATTAGTGGCAAAGTAAAGTTTTCTCAGAGGTTGAGACCCTGACAGAAGGCTTACTCTGGTCTGGATCTACCCACACCATCCAATAGTGCAGCCTTTCTCAACTTTTTGACCCTGGAGGAACCCTTGAAATATTTTTCAGGCCTCAGGAAACCCCTGCACATTCAGGCTCAAATATAGG
Source organism: Candoia aspera (assembly GCF_035149785.1). Taxonomy (NCBI): domain Eukaryota; kingdom Metazoa; phylum Chordata; class Lepidosauria; order Squamata; family Candoiidae; genus Candoia; species Candoia aspera. The sequence goes on from NC_086163.1 coordinate 8,555,550, forward strand.
CCAGAAGTTGCAAAATTATCTATTTGTTTCATGGGTAGGCCTGTATATATGCATTAACAGTGTTCTTAAACTAAAAATAAAGAATGAAACATGCCTCTTTAATGTGAATTTGCTTGAATTTGAAATGTTTTTTTAAATTAATCGTGATCTCCCAGGGAACCCCTAGTGACCTCTCGTGAAACCTGAGGGTGCCACGGAACCGTGGTTGAGAAACCCTGTCTTAAGGGGCTGGGTTTTGCAAATTTGTGTGGAAGCATATGCATATCCTGTAGTAATGGTGAAGCAAAGGAAGGTTCTGAGAATTGAAAATTACTCCACAAACAGTGAAAAGATAGATGTAGTCCTTGAACACAACTTTGCCAATTTATGTTGTTTTTTTGTTGCTTCATTTTGCTGACTGTATATATCAGAAAGCCACATAGGACATACATATTAGAAATACTGTGCCAGCTGCCATCAACCCTATATTGTGTGTGTGTCAGAATAGGCAGAATCAACAGGGCTTGCAGATTGTGTTGATTTGTCTCTACAAATAATGGATTTGCATATGTTTAATCAGTCTTGTGGTTACATTTCTGGAAAGAGTGACACTTGGCTAATCTTAACCTGGATTAGGTTTTTTTTTTTTGCATTTTGGTGTTTTGTGCAAATCCAGCCCTTTGGCCCTATTTATGAGTGAGCACATTCTACCAACCTTCAGAATGGACTACTTCAATCATCAGGTTAAAGGTGTTGTGTGAACACAGTGATTGTCATGTTTTTAATGATGGTAAGGGAATCTTTGTGTGCTGGTAGGATAGCCCTCTAATTCTGCATCTCCCCAGATTGGGTGGAGTGTCTTTTGCTTGCAAAAGACAGCAACAAGGCTGGTCCTTCTGTTAGACGCAATGAGGCAGTCATTTGGTTAGCAACAGCAGTGATGGAAAAGAGAGCTGTTTCTATCTGGTTAGTGCCTCTTAAGCTAACATGCTATCTTCATGGGTGGAAAGTACCTATGTTTCCGGTTTGTTTTTTTAATCCGTTCAATCATGTCCGATTCTCAGAGACTGCCAGGACAAGTCCCTGCAGTTTTCTTGGCAAGGTTTTTCAGAAGTAGTTGGCCATTGCCTCCTTCCTACAGCTGAGAGAGAGGGACTTGCCCAAGATCACCGAGCTGGTTTTGTGCCTAAGGCAGGACTAGAACTCACAGTCTCCCGGTTTCTAGCCTGGTGCCTTAATCACCACACCAAACTGGCTCCCAATTTTTCAGTATTAGCTTTGAAGAAAGGCTAACTGTGTGGTCCATCTTCTTACTACCTTTAAACATGTTCTGGCTTTTGTTTATTTTTATTTATTTATTATTCAAATTTAATTACCGCCCATCTCCCCCAAAAGAGGGGGGATTGCTGCAAGAATGGGCAGACCTGCAAAGGGAGAACTATAATTCAGAGGTTGAATGTACTGTATGCTTTCCATGCAAAAGATCATAGGTTCTGTCCCTGGCCTCTGGGCAAGACCTTTGCTTAGATCCTTGGCAAGCTTCTGCTAATCTTGCACTGATGTATTAATCTAGATGGAGCAATATTTGATTCATTTTAAGTATAAATCTACAAAGTGAGCTTTTCCCATGTTGTGATTTATTTCCATTATTAACATCATACATGAGATCCAAGCATGAGGTTCTGTCTGTGGAAACATTATGGAAAAAACCTGAGTAGCACCTCATGTTTTTTAATGGGTACTGTGATGCTTACAGACTGGTCCTCTTTCTCTAATGAGCATCTTTACAGCCTTGGGGAATACTCAGCAGAGCAATGTATCTACAATGGTCTGTTTATCCTGGGAGGGTGGGATGTATGTTCATTATCCAGAAAATGTATCTCTCTAGTTCTGCACCTGTGTTCTACATTTGGCATGAGAAGAGCCTTTTTCACCACAATACAAATTTTAGAAATATGCTGCCGTAGACAGATTCAGCTCAGGGCCATCTGTCTTGCACTGTGACTTATTGTTTCTGTTTAGTTCCACAATGTAGGTAGGAGATAAAGACATATTCAGCACTTTTTGCATTGGTCATATGCTATTTAATTTACAGGCATTAGGTATGCGTGTGTATCTAGTTTTTTACATGCACACAGATATATATGTGGTTTCAACTGAGGATGCTTTGGCCACCTTTAAATGTGTTCTGATTCTGATTTACAACCTGGAGGACATTAAGATCATGTGGGGGGGACAATGGTCATGACTTCTGGCAGGAAGCCAGGATGGATAGGATGGCAGTAAACCCATCTCTGCTCTCATGACACACCATTTGGGAGACTCAGGTCTAAGCTTAGAACTGCCAATACTGAGCTCAAAGCTGTGCTGGTACTGAAATGTAACTGCACCCAACCAGTCTCTTAGATTTTAGAAAGAGAAGTGAACCCAATAGAAACGATACCCTATTTTCCCACCAAAGATCCCTAGGTAAGTATCTACCCCAACAAGTTTTAATCTTACACCAATCCTGCAAGAATCCCCTCCAGTTCCAAATGGAAAGGTCTGAGTGAGAGGACAAAGGAGTTGAGTGACCTCCATTTTCAGAGCCATCACCAGCAACTGCCCGGGCCAGTTTCTTCTCTGAGGCTAGCTCTGCAAACTGTCTTTAGATCCTAGACACGCTGACAAACTTATATGAAACAGGGCTCAGAAAAGAAAGCTAGGGTTGGGAGAGGGGGTTGAATGCTTCCCCAGCAGTGATTTAAAATCCAAGATAAATTTCCAAACATCCTTCCTGTTACTTATTTGACAAGAAGTGACAGTCCTTGTGGGAGGGTGGAGATAGAAGAGAGAGATAAAATTTCTCCTTCCCTCAAATCCTTCCAGTATGTTGTCAAAGCAGCCATAGCAAAATGCCTGATGGACTTGTATTGTAACTCACACCAAACCAGAATCCATTGGAATGGTGGTTGGTAAACTATGGTTTGCGGCCACTAGCTTAGGTGGTATCATTTGCTTTGGATATGATTTATTTCAGTTCACAGGATTATGATTGGCATGTGGGAATGAGCAAATGAGAAAAAATTAAAGAGAATAATTGATTGGTGGGGGAAACGAACTCCCTGTGTCTCTATAGACCAAAATGTACCTGGGTGTCAGTTTACTCCCACGTTTGCAAATCACCTTTTTTAATGGGAACTCATTGTGTGCAGCTGGTGATATTCATGTGATATGCAAGTGCTTATGATATGCAGAATCTCTCTTCAGATGCCTGGTTGAGCAGCCCCCAAACTACAGGAAGATCTTCAGCATGACTGGTGGTTACAGAAATGAGTCTTGCTGGAGATGAAGTGAAGATAGTTATTTAAAGGTCAGCTTATGTGGAACTGATGAAAGGGGAACAAGGCTTTGTACTCTCTGGCCTTTGCCCTTTCTTCTCCCAAAAGTACATATGTAGAAGATCTCATAGAACTTAACACATCCTCTGATACCCTCAGTAATACTTGATTCAAATACGTCCCTTTCTTTTTCTTAAGAAAAGGGGGGAGGGGAGGGGGAGGGAGAGGAGGAGGAGGAGGAGGGGATGATACTGACAGACATTTTACCTCTCTCATGTACAACATGCACACTTTCCACCTGGCTAAGGCTAAGCCAAACGTCTTGGGCTTCTTCCAGCTGGAGAAAGGAGGAGAAGGCAATCTACCCCTCAGGCATCTTCACATAGAGAGATGAGTTACTCTCCCACAGAGCTGGTGGTCAAACAATGCGGCTGCTGCAGTCGTAGGGTGCGCCTGATTGAAATATGGGGTGTTTTGAACAGGGCTGGGTGCACTGATTTCTCTGTGGCTTATACAGAGGCTGGAGGTGGAGAAAGAAATGCATATGAAAGCCCCCCCCCTCCTTTATTTTAACTATCAGCTGGGCTAACTGGTGCATGTTCTCCTCCTCCTTCTTGATCAGTTTTGGGGGCAGTTCTTCCAAGCCTGGAGGGACTGGAGCAGCCCAGAGGCAAAGAGCAGGAAGAGAAAAATAACTGCCCCTAAGATGTTCCCGGTAGTCCAAACTATTTATTCTAATGATAGTAAATGGGGGAAGGGCTGTCAGCTTCTAAAGCACAGGGCTTAATTCACACCAATAACTGAGCTCCATCTTCTGGCACTAAATGATACACCCAGATCTCACTCACAGACATTGTGGGGTGGGGGCTAAAGAAAGAAAAACTGTACTCTGAACAAACTTGTCCAAACTTTAAGTTAGCCTGACTATTGTAAGAAGAGGATGGAGATTGATCAGGTAACAATTGGCTCCTTGATTTGTCTCCAGTCTCACAGGTCAGCTCACTTTGAAGGAACCAGATGCTCCCAGTGCTGAAATCAGAACGACTCTGGAAAACAGTGCCAAGGGTCCAGAGGTCAGGGTGTGTAAGTGGCGTAGAGGAGCTGGGTGGTTCTCAGCCCCTTAACCGCTTGGCTGATCATGTTGCCACTGAAGTGTGTTGGATCTTTTGAATGGCAAAACCCTCTTTATTATTGGATCTGTGTCTGCCACAACTGTTATTCTTGGCAGTAACATCAATACAATACAATTTTATAAAACATCCAGGATATAAATAAAAAGGTTACAGAATAGTAAAAACCACAATAGCAGAACCAGATGGCATCACTTTATCCTTTATAAGCTCTCCTGAGCAACTCAGGTTTTGGAAGTGTACAGAAAGCCATCAGAAAGCCAATCTAATTTCCAGGGAGGTGGTTTCATAACATACTGTACATACACTCACTGAGAAACAAGCTATCTTTAGAATGGTATACGGGATTCGCTTATGAAAAGGAAGGTGGACTCTATATACCATTCTAAAGATAGACTCTATATATTCTTTCCTACAATATTGTTGAGCCCCGGGAACTGCATAGCTCTAAAGCTGATGCCCTGTATATAGTCACACAAAATGCAAGGGTCCATAAATTCAGTTCCTGGTAAGATCTGTGGCTAAGTATACTTGATGAGTTCTAAATGGAATTAAACCGCTTCTAGTTGCCTCCTGGTGATCAATATAAGCAAAAGCACTGCTAAGATGCAGCATTTGTGAGCTTTTGCCCCCCATCTGGCAAAAGTGGGGAGTCACTAGCCATTTCTCCTGAGATAAATGAAATGGATGGGTTGAATCTGGCTGGAGCACTGGTAGAAATGCGTTCGTGCTAGTGTATGCCAGCCAATACATGGGTCACTGCATTCTGAAAACCAGGTAACCCCCCGTAGATTGCATTGCAGTAATCTAAGGAGGTGGGATGAAGCCCCAAGTCACCATTGGGAGGTCTTCCCAGTCCAGGTGCACCAGTTTGAGCTGAGCTTGTCTTGGGAGAAGATGTAAAACACAATTTTAATGCTGGAACTGCCAAAGAAGACCATGGGCTGGGAATGAGATGAAGGCAACATCATGAGGATATGTCCTTTAAAAGAGGTTAGGAAGGCATCTCTGTGCCACCATTAGCAGGACGTGAGGATGAGCCCACAGCTAGTCAATTAAACTAATGCACTTGGGTGGTATATTCAGCAACTCATAAGGTTTCTTGACTGATCTCTTTTCTGGGCTCACTAAATGTGGGTTTCTGCTCTATGGAATGGAAATCAGAACATTTTTTAATAAAAAAGACAAACAGTATGAAGAGAGAGAGAAGCAGCAGCTAAGGGACATTTCTGCTGGCAAGCTAAGGAAATCAATGCAAAGCATTTCCTTTATATAGGACCTCTGCATTCCAGGGAGGCAATCATCACATGCCCAGATCCTTGCTAGATAAAGGCTGCTCTCAAAGCCAAGTCCATCTCTCCAAAGTCGGCATCGTTTGCTGCAGTTGTCTGCTACAGTAAAAGAAGACAAAAATCAATGTAGTATTTAAAAGTGCTGATTTTACCATTTCCATTTACTACTTTGAGCTTCAGGGCATTTGCTAGATGCTGAAATGAAGCCTTTCTCAGTTCTCAGGATTCTGCTGTAGGACTAAACAGGGAGAAAATGGTGGCATGCCAGAGTGGGGAAGAGTGACCTTTACAAATCTGTTGAATTTAAACCTAAGACAATGGTACTCCAGGACTTGGCTTAGTGCAGATGTGTAATGGTCTGTGAGAATGTCCTTGAGAGAGGAGGAGGAAAAGGAGAAGGAGGAGGAGGAACCGCAGACTAGGCAATGGTCAGATAAGAGGCAGCTGAGTCCGCAGAAGCAATGGACATGTGGCAAACGTCTCAGAAGGGACCCTCCCCAGTTTCTTGGATTGCAAAGGCAAGGGGGGAGGGATGTACTTTCAGACTTGCTAGATTCTGTTAATCTAACCTTACAATAAAGGTAGTGTTAATACTCATGGTTGGTGCTTCTTGTCTGACATCAGCCCTACCTTGAAGGGCTGACAACAATCTTGGAAGTCTGAAAGTACAGCTCTCCCCCCTTGCCTTTACAGCCCAAGGGACTTGGGAGGGTCCCTTCTGAGACGTTTGCTATGCCCCCATTCCTTCTGCAGGCTAAGCTGCCTCTTATCTGACCATTGCCTAATCATCATCTTTCAAGGAATGTCTCTCAAGGACATTCTCACAGACCATTACAGGATGGATTGGGTGACTGTTTCTTTCTCAGCATGGTGATGCCTGCTTTCCTTTGAACCAATGGCTAATTTGGCCTTGAGTGAAGTACAAGGGCCGAACTCCCCAATGTGGTCAGGGCAGGATTTCATTTAAATTGTATGAACTTAAGGACAGATGACATGATTGCTCTCCAGTAATCATATCATCTCTACTCATATTACTGCAGATGGCAATAAGGTCTCAGTAGGTGGCAGCACCTGGCTGAACTTACTTGAGATCAGATGTTAAGCAGGGTTAGACCTGGTGAAAATCTGATGGGAAATGAACAGGGAGGTGGGACTGGGAAATTAAAGCTTGGAAGAAGCTTATGGCAACCCATTTTGTATATCAGTGGCAAGAAAATTACTTGCTTGCATACCTGTAGTTTCCAGGAACCTAGCACAATATGAGCAAAATGCTTTGTTAACACAGATGGCAATACTAGCCTTGGCTCGCTCGCTCGCTCACTTGCTTATTTATTTTCTATCCCACCTTTATTATTTTTATAAATAACTCAAAGGGGCAAACATACCTAATACTCTTTCCTCCTCCTATTTTCCTCACAACAACAACCCTGTGAGGTGAGTTGGGCTGAGAGGGAGGGACTGGCCCAAGGCGGGACTAGAACTCTCAGTCTCCTGGTTTCTAGCCCAGCACTTTAACCACTAGACCAAACTGGCTCTTCTTATATTGAGAAACTAATTGGAATCAGATCTAGTTATCATTGGGATGAGAGATAACCAGGAAATCCTATGACTGTAGGCTAGACCAGGAAGTTGACAAAAACATCTTGGAAAGAAGGCATGGAAAACTATTTCACAATGCCAAAAAAACTACATGGCCATGCATTATTCATGAGGCAACCAGAAGTTGAGTCTGACTAAAGGGAGATTTCACTGCTCTTGGCAGTAACACTTTGTGCTTTAATTTGTGAGGTCATTGGCTTTTTCGCATGGGGAAAATATAAGGCTTTTTATAGTAAAGGGTGCCATGAGAACCCTTTACCAGTTAAATGAGAACTAGTAGATCTGGTACTTCTTCAAAGCCTTACCATGTTGAAATTCAGATTCTGGGGAAAGGGATGGCTTTACTTTCTTAGCAATATTGTTCTCAGGAACTGAAATGAGTTCCAAACTGCGGTTTTCTATTGTGCATGAGATACCAACGTGGCTTTCTTGCAGAAAGCAGCTTTAGGGGAAAATGGTAGAAGTGGAGATGGCTTAACTCTAACTTTTCTAGCATAGCTTTGCCTCATAACTTGTAGCAGTCTTATCAAAGTTTAATTACCACTGCCCTGGACTCTTTGCTCCCTTTTAAATTTGCCCTTTCATAAAAGATTGAGGTGGATTCAAAGGAGGGTGAACCGAAAGGGTGATGGGTAAGAATTTTATTTAAAGTTATTGGTGTGAAGAACAAGTGGTCACCTTACCTTGTGAAAGGCATCTGAGGTGGTTCTGTCTCTCTTCTTTCTTTTTGTCCTTCTTTCTGCATCTTTAACTTTGAACAATAACTTCATGCACAGGGAGGCTCTCTTCCTTTCTGCGGTTTGATCAGATGACCAGGCAAATTAGCATGGCCACCTCTTCATTCCTGGAAGAAGTTGTGAGAACCTGGAGAATGGAGGAAAAACCCTCTTGCTACTGCAACTGCATGTGCAGTGCTTTTTTAAAAAGATCATCCTCATCCTCATCCTCCATCAAATTGATGTTGACTCTTAGCAATCACATAGATAGAATTTCTCTATGATGATCTGCCCCTAACATGGTCTTTCAGGTCTATCAATGGTGCACCCATTACCACTGTAACTGGGTCCATCCACCTTGCTGCTGGTCATCCTCTTTCTCTTTCCTTCCACCTTTCCCAGCATTATAAATTTCTCCAGAGAGATAGGTCTTTGTACAACTTGTCTGAAGTAGGATAATTTGAGCCTGGTTATTTGTGCCCTCAGTGAGAACTTTGGGGTGATTTGTTTGATGATCCACAAAGGAGGAAAAAGGCAAAGAAGAAAGAGAAAGAGAAGAAACAGGCAACACCCTGCAAGATAAGCTACGTGGATTACCCAGTAAGGCAAGCTAAAATGACTTCATCCACCCCACCAGCAAAAGAGGTGGTAAAAGAAAAGCATTTTCTACCAAGATTATAGAATTCTCTGAACTCCAAAGAAGCTAATTTTAATTTAAGGAAACAAGATTATTCTGAAATCAAGGTTTTTTCTGTGCATTTCATAGATAGGTAAACAATATCTGCCACGTCAAGTCCATCTATTTTTAATCCCTTAAAAACAACAGGCTTCCATGAGAGTTGCAGGCTGTATCACACCCATGGTTGTTACATCACTCTTGTGCATCGGAAAACAAAATGAGGTAGAAAAACAAGTCCACTTTCTTTTTTACATAGTTGAATACAGGGCTGCAGCTATTAGCCTTACCCAGTATGCTCTCTGACCCTCAACCCTTCATCTTCCTAACTTCCTTGCATCCAGCAAGGAAGTCTAGAGGCATTTATTGCGCCTTCACTGGAATAGGGGTGCAATGTCGTGTGATCCCCAAACCTGATAAATCCTAATCTGTGTTTGTGTGGATTATTTCTAGCTGGGTATACAGTATATTGATATAAATTAATGCCTGCACATTATCACATAAGCATTTCCCTTATATAGGACTTCTATATAACATCTGCACGCCCTTTTTGGTTTTGGGATCATCTCATGACATCCCCAGCATCTTGGTCCACCTGAGTACATTTGTATGTAACAGGCAGTGTCCAGGAATGATTACATTATACAGTATGTATGTATGATGCATGTATATATCGGAGAAGCTTTTTGCTTCTCTTCTGAAAATGTTTTCTAAATATTTCAACAGTTATTTTTATTACTCTCTTATTTGCATAAATAAAGGAGAGCACGGGTTACTGTGATGGAGTGCTTGGTAACAAATGATAAATAAATGTCTCTGTTTAGATGGCATGCCCCTGCAGTGGCGCCCGCCCTTTGGAACGTGCTGCACCCCCCCCCCGAAGTGAGGCAGGCTCCTTCACTCCCGACCTTCCGGAAGGGCTTGAAGACCTGGTTCTGCGGCCTCGCCTGGGATGGGAAGGGCAATAGCTCTTCCTGGGGGTGGCTGGTGATGTAGAGTCCTCCCTACCGAATGGAAATTTTCCCACTTGGATTGTCTATTTCTATTTATTATTTTAGTGTGGTAGATGCTGATTTGGTAATTTTAGGTGTTGAGGTTTTAACAGAGTATTTTATTGTAAACTGCCCAGAGTCCCCCTCTTTGTGGGGAGATGGGGGGTAATAGAAATTTGAATAATAAATAAAATAAAATAAATAAATAAATACCTGCTTGGAAGAAAACTTTAGAAACAGGACACATAGCTATTACTTTCATGGTTGGCTTCTGATGTGCTTTCCCCCCTTTCCAGAATATCGTTCATTAAACTTTTTTTTTTTTAATGCTCTGCAATGCTTTCTTCCCCTCCTTCCTGGTTTATCAGTAGGAAACTTAATCCTCTTAAGACCAGCATCAAATATTAATTTTGCCTATTTGTGAGATGTAATTAGCAGGTGTGATTAATCAATTAATCAATCTGCGATTGCTATCAGTGCCTGAAGCAGTTTGCTGGGATAAGCATGAATAACACAAGTTGTAATCCCAACAAATGGCTTTCACCGCTTATGTTGCGTTTGTTCCTTCTTGGCCTGCAGTCTTTTGCAGATGGGTAGAATTTGCTTCCCTCCTTCCAGACCTGAATGCAGAAATGCATCTCGTGCTGATGCAAGTTTCTATGAAACTACATTCCACCGCAGTTAGTCCTGAGGCTGTGAAAAAAAAAAATCGATCTCCTTATGGCTGAGTTTTTGCTTTTGGATCAGGGTCCACTTCCACTTCTCTTCCTTAGGAACTCTTCTGTTACTGCTGGCATCTGATGCAGTGATTTTTTTTTTAATCCCTCTGTGGTTCTTGTATTTAAGATGCAAGCTGCAGATGGGAGAACTGCACAGACAATCCAAAAACTTGATCAAATGAGATAAGTATGTCTGTTTTATGTCCAGGTAGTCAGTTCAGTATCAATGTCATCTGTATTGAAATGTTCCCGTTTTTTAACTAGATGTGTATTTGGTCTACGTTTATCATTGTATATATATATAAACTTTATATATATATAAACAAACAATTTGCATGTGGTGATTTCACAACTTTCTGTAATACACCGACCACTGGCATTTTGTTATATACATTTCTCCAGTATACTTTTCTTTAATGTATGTTTTCCAGCTTCATGCTTTTTAAAACCAATCTCTGCTATGTATGTTTCTTTAAATAACATTTCAATAACCGTTTTTTAAAGAAATACTTCTCATAGACACTTTATGCATGCACACGCAATATTTCCAAATATACTTTTTGTTTTGTTTTCTTTTAAAATGCATCTTTTGCAAACAAAGGGGCATCTGTGTCTTTGTTTTTAACCAAAGTGTGATGGCATTTGGAAGGCTTTGCATTGCTATAATTTGTGCAGCTTATTAGGGTAAAACTTACCAATGTGCTCCCTTAGAAATCAGCACTGTATTTCTTTTACAGTGTTAGGGGTATATGAGAGAACAATATGCCATGCAGAACAAATCTCCTGTTTTGTTTATCCTGAGCAGCAGGAAAAGCTGGCATGCAGAACTGCTGTGACAGATTTCAGCTTTGCAGTAGCAACTTTGACTTTTTACTAGACCTCTGAGATCTAACACCCGTAGCCAGATGAAAAATAGTGGCTTGGAGGAAGACCCACTTACATATTATACCCAGTGGGTGTGACCTTCATGTAAAAGTAGAGGTTTCCATTTAAGTTATTGCAGATCAGGGCTTTTAATAGCCTGGTATGCGGATATGAGTTTATTTTGTTTAGGCTGCTATTGAAAGAACTAGAAGTATGAAACACAGGCTGATCTACTGCTTATTGTTCCACTGTCTCTCAGTGGACTCCAGTCTATCTTTCGTCTACACCAGTGTTTCTCAACCTTGGCCACTTTAAGATGTGTGGACTTCAACTCCCAGAATTCCCCAGCCAGCTTAAAGCTGCCAAGTTTGAAAAACACCAGCCTATCCCCAGTGTCAAAAGATGTGATTAACCTTTGCAAAAAATATTTTACAGAGCATAGCACTTCAAGAAGAGACAGTGAGATAAGAGAAGGGGAGTGATATGTTTCTTCTCTCTCCTGAAAGTAGCACATACAGTATAGTTTGGAGAAGGGAACATTAGATTCCATATCTGTGATTGTTTTTTTCCCTTCACCCTTATTGCAATCTCCAGGACTCTGTTTTTGGAGTTTATTTATATTAAACCAATACTGGTTTAGATAAATGCCATTGTTAGCTGTTCCTCTTCCTTTGTATCTACTTGCCTAGCAGAGTTGTGCTTTTTCCTGCCTCTTGGATAAGGAATGTCCACATTGGTTTTGCAGGGACTGGATCTTATTTATTCATAGTTTTATTTTAGTTGGGTTTTTTTTTTCTTTTTTGGTCAAAGGAGATTCTAAAAACAAATCAACGAAACGCCTCCTCATTAGTTTATCGGATGAGACATCTGCCTTAAGTTTGTCAAACATCTATCTATCTGTGATCTCTGATTGGCAGCCAGTCTCCAGATAAGGATCTTTCCCAGGCGTATTCTCTTAAGATCCTTTTTAACTGAAGAGCTCCTTAGGGTAGAACTCAGAACTTTCTGGTCTGCATCCTAAGCAATGGACTCTTCCCATAAAAACTAAGAATGTTATCAAGGCATGAACTGGGAAATTCTCCAATTATCCAGTATGCTTCTCTGCAGCAAGGGAAAAAAAAACAGATCCTCAAGTACAACCAAGATTTTTCTAGTTGTACATGCAGCCAGCTCAGAGTAAACGGGAAAAAGCCAGAAAGGAGTTGCTTGTCGCCAACTTTTCACAGCCATGGCGCAGTAATACGGCTAGGTAATTTTAGACTATCCTTAATAGTCTCACTAGTAGAAGGGGAGCTTTAGATGGCCATGACTATTATTTGAAAAGCACCATTTGGCTAATGCCCGATTAGTTTCTTCAGGGACCTGCTACCAGGAAATCATTGTCTGCCTGTTTTACCTGGGGTTCACTTTACAGCTCTTTCAAAAAGAAATTATTCATTACCAGCATACCACCCCAGCTCTTCAGTCGGTATTATTAGCTCTCTTGTATATATTCTAGAATGGTGGGGGAGGCTCCCCCTGTTAATCTTGTCTCTTTTGCCCAGATAGAACAAATCTTTTATTGTTTTATTCATCCCAAGGGCAATGTCATTTTCTCTCTCCCACCTCCCTTCTGTCATCTTTGCCTTCCTAATCAGCACTTTACTTTTTTTGCTTTTAACTCCATGTTCATCTCCTTCATACTTCCTTTTTCCTTGCAATAAAGGAGAACATTTCCTTCCACAGCTGTGGAATCAGATACCACCCATCTACCTGCCTATGCATCTGATCTCTCCTTTCTTCCTAGTGCATGGAGCATTATGTAGGCTGGAAATAAATAAGAGACTTTTCCAGGTCAAGTGTATTGTTTTCCGATGCCATTCCCATTTTCAAATTAAGCAACTTAAAAAAAATAATTCTCTATCATTTATGGGAGCCGAGGGCTAGTGATGAAATGAGTGACCCCACTTCTCCATCTCAATTCAGGAACGTGGCTCTCTCTGTGTTGCGAAAGCACAACTCCCAAAATTCCTCACTCAAGCTTCCTAAGGATGCTGGGAATTATAATTTTGCAGTGCCTGGAGGGCGACAAGTTGCCTATCCTTAGTCTAGATTCAAGGTGAATCACGGCCTTGTGGTCAAGCCACATGTTTAACAAAGATTGGGCTCAATAAACAGAACCATTTTCAAAATTTAAAAAAGGTGATGGAAAAGGGGGGACTTTTTCTTTTTAATAAAATTACTGTTTTTAATAAAATTACTATTGAAGAGGAGAGGAGAGGGGAGGACTTTTTCTCTGAGTTCAGTTCCCAAAATATCATGCCCTACCTAGGCAGTAGATCATCTATTAACACTATACTCCCAGTTCCTGTACTCTGAGATTTCTTCAACATATACTGTCTCTCTTGTTTTCTGTTCCAGACTATTTGTCAGCCCTTTGAGGTAGTCCAGACAAGAAGCACCAACCATGGGTACTAACTCTACCTTTATTGTATGGTTACGGTAACAGAATCTTGCAAGTCTGAGAGTACATCTCTCCCCCCTCGCCTTTGCAGTCCAAGAAACTAGGGAGGGTCCCTTCTGAGACATTTGCCACACCTCCATTCCTTCTGTGGGATCAGTTGCCTCTTATCTGACCATTGCCTAGACTCCTCTTCCTCCTCCTCCTCTTCATCTCTCAAGGACATTCTCATAGACAATTACAGCATGTTCCTAAAAGTCCCTGCTTCAGTGGATAACTGCTGGAGATCCTTCAAGTTATATCAGAACAACACTACCAAATCTGATCATGGACCAGAATGAATATTTTGGGCTGGTTGCTAATTAATGCTAATTCCCTAAAATGTGGCTGGTGGGTGTATGTGCATAGGGATATAGTGTCCTTCCATCAAATTGATGGTTGGGGTGCTATGTTCCTGGTTGTGATCTGATGCTAGATAAATGTATTTTATCCTAGATAAATGTATTGGAACTAACAAATTGCAAAGCAGGTGGGAGGGAATGGTGTGATTGTGAGAATGAGTTACTCCTCTCCCCTCCCTTACTTTTACTTTCCACCAAAATAGGGAGGGTCCTTTCTGAGACCCTTTTTTGACCCCCTCCCCTCCTTTGGACTCAGATTTCATTTATCAGATTATTGTCTAGGCTGCGGCTCTTCCTCCTGTCTCCCAAGGTCATTCCCACATACCATTACACTACTGCTTTCCTAACACACTTCTCTCTGATCTCATAGCCCTTTCAACCCTTCTTCTTTTTCCTTTTTAATGGAATGAGAAAGTGACATCTTGTGAGACCCTCCTTTTCTTCCTGCCAAGATCTCAGGTGCCAGAGACCCTGGACCGCATTTATTTATTATTCAAATTTTGCTACCGCCCATCTCCCCCAAAAGGGAGGAGATGGTTTCTTGCTTTTGAGAGCAAGATATATTCCTAATATACAATAGACTCTCCTAAAAAAGAAAGGTGTTCATTCCCCAACTTGGTGCTCCATTTTATTCCTCCTCCATCTGTTGATGTGAGGAAATAAAAGATGCTCACCTACCTGTAACTTTCCTTTGACGAGACAAAAGATGTGTATGTTTTAATTGGGAAAATAATGCAGGTTAACCTTCTCCCCTTTACTTTGTCTAAGAACTGAATCTGATTGTGAAGGGAATGTTAATTGCAATTAATTAAAACAGCTAACCCCATTTGCATAAAGTGGATTCTAAACATGACATAGGTAGCTCACTTTTTGGAAGTTTGCCCATTTTAATAAAATTTCGTGCTTTGCTCCACTGTGACATTAACATCTGGCCAGAAGAGAAGATGTGCACGAGAGGGGAACAGATAGACTTTTTCTAGCAGTCCTCTCAACTTCTTTCTAATTACAGCTCTTTTTTCCTCTGGTCATGGAGGGTGAAGATGGAGTAATAATGAGGAATTGGTGGAGGAGCAAACTTGAAGTAATGCTAATGAGATGGTAAACTCACTGGCTGGGTTCCCACAACTAGCTAGTTCTTGAATTAGCAATGAATAAATAAATAAATGAATTACCCAGCATTTTACCTTTTGTTACATGGATGGTCTGGTCTACATCACATGCTAGGATGAAGTTTCCCATCTTTGAGGGGTGGTGGTCACATTACGGTTTTCCAGAGGGTGTTGTGATTGCCCACAGAATAATTATTCTGTCCATGGGATACAGAATCAGTAACAGATTCTACTTTACCATCCTACATACCATCCTGGTAACCAATGTCCCCCACCAACATTCCTTTTTACCCCTTCGTTTCTCTTCCCTTCTCTGGACTGATTGGGATCCCTCCAGAAGCACATTGTGCTGTGTCTATTAATCGCATGGCACCTAGAGGCATTTTTGGAAATGAAGCAGATGCTGAAGTGGATGCTTTGCTTGCAGCATGCCAAATATACATTAAAAAAAACTTTGTGTTTTTTTTTCCCAAATGTAAAATGCCATAAGGGGCAGGAAGCCTGGAGGACACCAAAATAAGTATCTAGATGTACATTAGCATCCCTGGGCACCATGGTGGAAAGCCCAGTGCTTACAGAAGAGCTGCATACCTTCAAAACAACCACCAAAATAATGCACCCCATTCTAGTCTAGCCTTGCACATTTGTGTTTAGCCACAGAGAGAGGTCAGTCTTTGAGAGGGTCTTCCTGTGAATCTTCCAAATATTTCTACAGTATGTATGTTGCCTCCTCTTCTGTTCCTGTTCTTTTCCCTGTTCCTTTCTTCTTCCTTTCTAAGCAGTTGATTAGAGCGAATGTAGAATGCTGAAGTAAAGATGTAAAGGAGAGCTGGATAAACAGGATTTCATTTGGCTGCTTTGGTGTCTGAGCCATCATCAAGTCATCCATGAACAAGTTACCCACCAGGGTTTCTTTCTCTTCCTCCCATCCTAAGTTGTCTCTTGCACTGTTTCCCCTGTAGTTTTCTATTTAATCAGCTTGCTGCTCATATGTCTGCTGCTGTGCGACTTACCTTAGTGACACCCATCCCTGTTTAAGTAAGTAGAGAGGTATGCATTTAGAAACTTTCTGTTGTGGTAGAAAGGGTCCAACCTGCTGCTGGTGGCAAGTGTCCTGCCCCTACAAGAAGGATGCTGAGGAACTGGAAAGAGTGCAGAGAAGAGCAACAAAGATGGCGAGGGCCTTGGAGGCTAAATCTGATGAAGAATTGGGTATGCTTAGTTAAAGAAAAGAAGGCTGAAGGGAGATGTAATAGCACTCTTCCAACACTTGAATGGCTGCCACAGGGAAGAGAATGTGGATTTATTTTCCATAGTGCCCAAGGGTAGGACAGGAGCCAGTGATTGGAAGCTTAGCAGAGAAAGATCTAAACTTGAAACAAGGAGGAAGTTCCTTACCATGAAAAGTATTAGTTTGTGGAACTGCCTATCTCCTGGAGTTGTGGGTATTCCATCTCTGGAGGTCTTCAAACAACGGATGGACAGCCATTTGTCTGAAATGGTCTGAGGATTCCTGCCTGGGCAGGGAGTTGGACTAGAAGATCTCCAAGGTCCCTTCCAACCCCACGGTTCTATGATTCTATTCTTTTTTCTTAGGCTTCTTTATTTTTAAAATAATACTGTATCAAATGTGTCTTTCAGGCTCCTGGAAGTTTTTTTCCCCCCCCCCGTTGCAAAAGAGGCTTCTGTTTTTCTACCTTATTCTCAGGCTGCTTGAAAATTCCTTTCGAATTTCTCTTAGGAGTGTTCTGGAGCATACCTGCTCCTTGTAAAGTGACCAAGTATGCTATTGCTGTTTGTTTCTATTACACATTATTCTCCCTCTCTGCAGGGTCCTGGTTGTCTGTAGTCCCTGTTCCAAAAAAGCCCAAAGGAAGGAAATCTCTTCTTCTGTGATTAAATGGAAGCAGGTTGCAAACCACTGGAGAGAGGATTGGGCTCATTAAGTGTTCATGAGTTTGTTGTTGTTTATTCGTTTAGTCGCTTCCGACTCTTCGTGACTTCATGGACCAGCCCACGCCAGAGCTTCCTGTCGGTCGTCAACACCCCCAGCTCCCCCAGGGACGAGTCCGTCCCCTCTAGAATATCATCCATCCATCCTGCCCTTGGTCGGCCCCTCTTCCTTTTGCCTTCCACTCTCCCTAGCATCAGCATCTTCTCCAGGGTGTCCTGTCTTCTCATTATGTGGCCAAAGTATTTCAGTTTTGCCTTTAATATCATTCCCTCAAGTGAGCAGTCTGGCTTTGTTTCCTGGAGGATGGACTGGTTTGATCTTCTTGCAGTCCAAGGCACTCTCAGAATTTTCCTCCAACACCACAGTTCCAAAGCATCGATCTTCCTTCTCTCAGCCTTCCTTATGGTTCATGAGTACACTGCAGCAAGTTTGCATTTACCCTTCGTTGTGTTGTGACTAGTGGGACTGTGTGAATGTCCTGTCCTTCATCGTACAGTGTTGATGCCTGTTATGCTTACAATTCTTTATTTAGTCTATGAATCTGTTTTTGTGTCAGCTACCCACTGCTTAGTGCCCAATTTCTAGAATTCAGGTGCCATCTAGGAATTCTGAAAACAGTGATCCTAACAAATGATGAGGACACCAGGTTAGAGAATGAAGGTCCGAACGATCAGAATACGGTTTTATCAATGAAAGAGATAAAACTCTGTGTTGTTTTTATTGTCCATCAAGTCAACCTGACTCCTGGTGAATACAGGGTCAATATGTGGCAATATTTTTGGAAGTCGCATTACCTTCTTCCTAGGACTCAGAGGAAGTGTGTGCAACTGGCCAAAGCCACCCAGCTGGCTTCTGTGTCTTAGACAGGACTGGCCAGCTTTTAAACCAGTGCCTTTAACTACCAAACTGGCTCTCATGTGCAGGATAGAATAGTGCTAAAAACAGGATGTACAAATCTCTTCAAATGGACAGTTCTTCAGCAGAGAAGCCAAAATCACCTGAGATAAGCCAGAACAAGTTCAGTGTTGCATAGCAAGGTACATATGAAGTAAATTTGTCATGGGATGTATGGCTGTGTAGCAAAATTCTAACTTTCTGCATACATATTACATTAAAATTAGTCCAGTGCATAGAGGTGGAGCAGAAATTAGCTTGGTTTGAATTTTTATAGAAACTTTGCTGAACCGGAAATCGCTTGCATTCTGAAATCTGAACTTTTCATAATCTTTTACTGTCACACACCACTAGATGTGCACTATTTCAATGCACACTGAAACAAAAATGTACACATGTCAATTGTGTGTTCTTTTCAAAGAACTTCTGTTCGTGGGTAGATTAAAAATAGAGTGAGTGAGTGAGTGAGTGAATGAATGATTAAATAACAGAAAGGTGGGCTAAGAGTTGTATTAAATTAGGGACAACTGACTTGTAAAAAGTGTTATGCAAACTAAAGGTTATAGTAAAAATGGACACAAAATATATTTGAATTTTCTGGTGAAATTTTCTCCTTCCCTGAATTTGTGAATTGATGGATAATTGGGCAGAAACAAATAGAACCAAGAAACTGAGTGAAGCTGAAATTCATATATTCAGTGATTCCCTAAATGCTATGCAGTGTTTCAAATTTGATTTCCAAAAGGTTCTTCAAAGGATGCAGGAACATGATCCTCTCTGCAGTACAGAATCCATCCAAAGCTCTATTAAGTGGAGCACAGAGAAAAGGACACATGTATTGAATGTGGTAACCCCCCTCCAAAAAAAAAGACATGACATGACATGACATGACATGACATGACATGAGCTATCTATGTAAAGGGCATTTGTAAATACTCCACCTCAATGAAGTTAAGTTCGTCAATAATAGAAAAAAGAACCACTTCCTCCATGTATGTCCCTCCCAACATTGCATGCTCAGTGGAAGAGGACAGCCATCCCAGATAAAAGGAGTGTACTGGTCTTCAAAGGTACATGATAGCTGTGCTCCCCAGCAAGAATGTCCAAACAAGCTCAAATAGTATCTTAGATCTCTCATTATACCCCTCCCCCCCTTTTTTTTTCTTAATCTGTCAATTGTGTCCGATTCTTGGAGACTGCCTGGACTAGTCCCTGCAGTTTTCTTGGCAAGGTTTTTCAGAAGTGATTTGTCCTTGCCTTCTTCTTAGGACTGAGAGAAAGGGACTGGCCCAAGGTCACCCAGCTGACATGGTGCCTAAGGTGGGACTAGAACTTACGGTCTCCTGGTTTCTAACCTGATGCCTTAATCACTACACCACACTGGCTCTCTATTTTTTCCCCCATTGTTTTCTGCCAAATGTGACTATAAGCCTCAAGTTTACCACAGCTTTACCATAAGTAAAGCTAGGGAAAGGGAAAGAGTGTGCCTAGGAAAAGATCTACATTAGAAAAAAGACCATCATAGGTTAAGATACATTCAAGTGGGTCAAGCTGAAGCCTTAGCTGAAAAGCTTTGCCAGATCTCTCTCTCTCCACTCATTCACTGATCTTCCCCATCAGACAAGCAGCAGGGACCTTGGCCCCCTGATGTTCTTTCTGAAGACTTGACTTATTAAAAATGCATTGCCTAAGGAGAAGCAATTCTATTCCTGCTCAAGTGTTAGTTGACCAAGTACAGATTTTCTCAAGTTCTGACAATTAAACAATGACCTTATTTCATTATCGTCTATATATAATCTGTGTCCATGAGAGACTAATTCATAAATCGCAAATAACATCAGCTCTTCCAAGTCATCCTTTACTGAAACTTGTATAAAAGAAAAGAGAGAGAGATGTATAAGAAACTCTTATAGATATAATTTTTGTGGGTTATTCTGATGGTTCTTATTGATTGCTTTCCTTCCCGCCCCTTCTTCTCTCTTTATTCTGTTTTTATTAAATAAAGAAAAGGCAGGAAAAATGTTAAACCTGAGAGTTAAACAAGTACAGGACTAACGCTTTGGGTGCAAGATGAAAACTGGGTGTAGCTGTAGCAAGAGGTGATGAAAGGTCAGTATTTCTCAGTGGAAGCTGGTTTTTCCTCCATTGCTTCAGTAAAGGTGGTAAAAAAACGAAAATGGAAGTTCACAAATTTGCCTTCTTTGATGGGATTAACCTTTTGTGTAGCAGTGTTTATTGATGGATGGATGCGTTCATTCTTTGATCAATTTGCAAAGGGAAAAGAGCATTGTCAATCATCATCAGGAAACTGTTCCCAACAAGTCATGGAGAATCTTTTGGGACAAAATGACTATATTGGTGGACTCAAAGAGTGAAGGAAGAGAGGGGAATGCTACAGATCCTTCAAAACCCCTCTACAAGTAGTCCTTACTTAACAACCATTTATTTAGTGATGGGTTGGACTTACAATGGTGCTGAAAAAGCCAACTTAACGACTGGTCCTCACACTTATGCCCATCACAGCATCTCCATGGTCACATGATCACAAATTGGGCACTTGGCAACCAGTTCGCATTTATGACCATTGCAGCATCCCGTGGTCACGTGATTGCCATTCCCACCCAGCTTCTGGCAAGCAAAATCAATGGGGAACCACGTGATTTGCTTAATGACCACAGTGCTTTGTTTAATGGCTGCCACAAAAAAGGCCATAAAATTGAGTCAGATTTGCTTAATGATTGCTTCACTTAGCAACTGAAATCCTGGTCTCGCTGAGGTTGTTAAGCAAGGACTACCTGTAATTTTAAAAACATGAATATAGAAACATTGCCATTATATTACCTTTTAATTCCTTATTTATTTATTTGATTTCTATAGCCACCCACCTCAACAAGTGACTCTGAGCGGCTTACCCCCTCCTTTTGTTTTTTTCTGGGTAGTTCAAGGAATCTCCCGTTTTTTTTACCTCGTAACAACTCTGTCAGTTCGGATGGATTGAGAAACAGTGATGGGCCCAGTGAGTTCTATAGTTGATGGGGACTTTCATAAATGTTGCTATTTGGATTCATGCATGTTGATATTTACAGGAAAGGTCACTGTGGGCATGCTTGTATGCCCCAAGCCTTTGGTTGTTTGAAAAGAATCATATCAAGAAAACACCACTATTCCCTCTATAGAGATTGGTTTGTTTGTTTGTTTTTGCTTGTTTGGTTTGTTTCACAGCATCTGGCCTCTTAATACCTAATTTCTCCAAGAAATTGAAGCTTATTCTTCTTGAGTGGAATGAGAAAAGAGTGAAAGCTTTACTAAGGAGGTGCTGACCAATCAAGCTTTCTTGCAAATGTGAAATGGCTGGTGTGCCTTGTTTGATTCCTGAAGCAGTGGTACAATTACTGTACAAATGTGCAGGAGCAGCTCATAGTTGAAACAAGCCATGCGAATCTGCCTACGCAAAGCAGACCAGAGGAAGAGACCTTCTGAGGGTCCCCATCTTGCAAGAGAGGACTTGAGAGAAGTATTCTCTATAGAATCTCCTCTTCTATGGAATTCCATCCATTCAGGTATAATATGTGGTCCCTTATTCTAAGATTTAGAAAATTTATGAAAATCTGTCTGTTTCCAAGAACATTTGGTGACTGAAGTATGAGAGATGCATGATGAAGCTTTGATAGTATGTCATGCTATGCAATTAAAGATAAGCGCAGCATTATGGATTGTCATGCTTCATGATCATGGTTAAGGGGGTTGGGGGATTATTATGTCCATATAATATTTTATACGGCTGCTTGTGAGCCACTTAGAGTCATAATGTTGGAAGCAGCACAGAAGCATCTGAAATAATAACAAAGCACCCATTTGGGAGATCAGTCTAGTCTGACATTCCCTGCCTCTGTGAGGAGACAGTTTGGGTTGGTGTCCATGTCATCCAGGTGGCTCTTACAAATGGGAGATTTCACCCTCTGCAAGAGTGAGAGACAGTGGGGAGAAAGGGTGGGTCAAGGTGCTTGTCCTATGCAAGAAAAGGCAACACAAACCAGATAGGAGAGGTGTGGGATGGAAGCAATTTAGAGAGACTCTGCCTTCATTAACTCACTATAACTGAGGCTTTACTCAGTTTATTCTTATAGTTTTCAAGATTCTGTTTTTACCTCCCCAGTAACATTAAATATCCTTTTCTGAAATCCTTGTTGTTCTTCCTTCATTTTCCTAGCTACATCGAGCTTGGCAGCAGTGTTTCCTCCTTCCTTCCTTCCTTCCTTCCTTCCTTCCTTCCTTCCTTCCTTCCTTCCTTCCTTCCTTCCTTCCTTCCTTCCTTCCTTCCTTCCTTCCTTCCTTCCTTCCTTCCTCACAGCCCTTCTCCTCCACCATAGTCAGAGCTTTGCATAGAAGCCTTATGCCTTCCAGGCATGATTTATTTCTCCTTTGAAAGGCAAACACAGTATGGAAGGAGGAGGAGGAGGAGGAGGAAGGGGAGGAGGAGGGGGAGGAGGAGGAGGATTTGGAGGAGGTGGTTCATGCTCTGGAACTATCACACTGTTCTGCATTCAGCCTACTTTTGCATCAAACTTGAAAAAAAATGAAAAAAAAAAGCTTGCTTGAAAAAAAAATGAAAGGACAACACTCTCTTGTGATATCCCATCCCTCCCCACCAAAAACACTGGTTTAAGGATTGGCATTGAAAACAAATAACATGTATTGGTCACAAAATAGATCTACTCTTTAACAGAGAAATCATTTTTATATGTCGGCGAGTTCTAGGAAGTTAAACTTGAAGGGAAGATTTCTAATAGTTATTGTTATTTAAAAATACAAGATTTGGTCTATGTCTTGTGCAATTTGGGGTCCTTAAGGATAATCTTACAACATTTTGATATTTTCACCTGAGCTCTTAGGAGATCTGAAGGTGAGGTTGCTGAAATTTTGCAACATGTGGTGATCCTGAGAGATTTCCAGCCATTTTATTTGGAAAAGTCTAATTAAACTCTTGTCTGATGTTTATGATGCCTGATGGTAAAAATTGGGTTTCCTGAAGTTTTAATTGAAAGAGGGGGTGGCTTCTGCATGAAGATCTGGGACATGCTGGGGAGGCACATGCCTGACTGCCATTTTAGCCCACTTAAACCAAGAGTGGCCAACTTTTGGAAAACTGGATAATTTCCTTAGCATTTTCAGAATGATCAAAAGGCAGAGCAGGTATAATGATGATGCAGAATGGCAACATCAACATCATACAGATGGGAAGGACCAAAATGTCCCCTATTTTTAAAATTTATGTTAAGCCTAATTTATGGTGAGAGCCAGTTTGGTGTAGTGGTTAAGGCATCAGGCTAGAAATCGGGAGACGGTGAGTTCTAGTCCTGCCTTAGGCACAAAGCCAACTGGAAGACTTTGGGCCAGTCACTCCCTCTCAGCCCTAGGAAGGAGGCAAGGGCAAATCCCCTCTGAAAAACCTTGCCAAGAAAACTGCAGAGACTTGTCCAGGCAGTATTCGAGAATCAGACATGATTGAACGGATTAAAACAAAAATCACGGCAGAAAATTTTGCTATGAATTTTCAGCACTCATGGCTGGAAAGGGCCCTGAGGGTTCAAAAAAACAAAAGGCTAAAAATATGGGCTAAAAGTCTGTGTCACTTCCCCCCTGGACAAGATGCCTAACCTCTTCATAAAAGAAAGCCACAAACAGTGATTGGCAAGCCCATTATCCACTCCTCAATGTGGGCATTTTCTTTTCTAACAGCAGGTTGCAAGTTCTCTGTGTGAGAGCTTTAAACTTCTGAAGAGGCCAGTTGCTTTCCAGGTTTGGCCACTGTTCTGCTTAGGAAAAACTGTAGGGCTAATTCAATGCAAATTGCTTCATCTTGTTGCATAAGGCAAGGGAGCCTGACATTGCCTCCTGTGGAAAGGATGGAGAATGGAGAACCCCTGTGGATCCAGCAGAAAACAGAGGAAGAGGTGGGATGTTGAGAGCAGGAGTGGCTGCATTTGTTGCTTCATCAATTACACAGCACGCTTGTTTTCAGGCCAGCCTTCATAGCCCAGGCTTGTCATTGTCAGCAGGTACTGGAGCAGCAATAATGATATTTGTGTTGACTCATTATATATTAATAACCCATTTCCTTTGTGATGAATCTGTCCGACACTATGTTCACATCAGAGAGGTGTCCTGCATGTTAATCTTTCTAAGAAGCAGCCCAGGATGTGCATGTTTGCTTTGCAACCGAGCAAATGTGCCAGAAGAAGAGTTGTGCAAAAAGTGTGTGAGCCCCACTGAGAGCAGAGGGACTTGTCTTCCACTATACAAGGGAGGGTGCTTTGGGATGTCCCATTTGAAGACCGCTATTGTAACCACCACAGTTACTCTTTAAGCTTTACTTATCCTTCCATCATTCTCGATGCTGGGGGATGGTAAAGTCAAGTGCCTATTAAGAACTTTTGTATTCTAATATTATTGGGTTGTGTTGGTAATGTTAGCTTTTAGGTATCTTTTGTATCTCATAGGGTTTTTTTTTTAACCGAAATGGTTGTAATTCTTACCAATGTTAGTTTATACTGGTCTCTGACCAAAAGCAAGGTTTGGAAAGAACCTCTTTTCAGTCAAGCAGTGTCTTGGTGTCTTTGTGGAAATGACCATGTGGTTTTCTTAGCAATTATACAGAAGTAGCTTGCTTTCTTTTGGGACTTCTCTTTTTTTTAACTTCTCAGTCTGGCCTGTAGACCTGAGATTTCCCAGTCATCTTCAAGTCTGAATCAGAATTGATCTGACCCTGATTAGCATTTTGAGATCAGCTAAGGGTGGCTGAATGCTGCCAACTGCTGAGGACAGGTCACATCTCCCTCAAGTCGGATTCTTGGTGACTATCTGAACATGTCCATGTAGACTTGACACTAGTATGGAATGGGCATGTCATTTCCATATTCTAGAAGGTTGTTTTGATTTTGATTTCCCTGTCTTATTCTGTAGCTCTAGGATTTCCTGATGATCCCATTTCCAAGCACTAACCAAGTCCAACCTTGCTTTGCTTACCTTGCTTTGCTTTTCAAGATAAGACATGTTTGATTAAGAAGCTAGCTGGGATTCATGAGATTGAGAGGATACAATTAATATGTGTATGGTAGGGATGTGCTGTGAGAGTCAGTTTGGTGTAGTGGTTAAGGCACCAAGCTAGAAACTAGACCATGAGTTCTAGTCCCACCTTAACCAGCTGGGTGACCTAGGGCCAGTCACTCACTCTCAGCCCTAGGAAGCAAGCAATGGCAAACCACTTCTGAAAATCTTGCCAAACTGAACGGACTTGTCCAGGCAGTCACCAGGAGTCAACACAGATTCTCACACACACACTCACACTCACACAAAAAATGGATGTGCTGACCTTTGGATCTGAAAGTCATGAGCATATACCCCATACCTGTCAATGCCACCTTAAAGAATCTCAGTCGATTGCTCGTGCAATCCTAGGAAAACACACGCCTGAGTTAAGAGGCAGGAGCAGCACAAGATGCTTCAGAGGAGGCCCACATCCCCCTTTAAATAACTTTCTGGCTTTGGATCTGGAGTGCAAATGATGTGTTCTCTCCATATTTCTACACCAGAAGATGTTTGGTTGGTCTTAAAAAGTATGCTTTCTCACACTGGAAAACCCAAAGCTGTCCGGCTCCTAATATTAGACCTTGATGTTGTTTTCCTTGCCAAAGACTCTCTTTTGCCAGCTTTCTCTCACTCAGGATTAAAGAGCACCCTTTGGTTTTCAGTGTACTTTGAACAGAACAAAAATTCAAAATTATTTTAATTATGATCAAGGACCAGCATGGTAAAAACACAGAATCGATTATCAAAGGCAGCAAAACCAGTGTAGTAGCTTTGCTCGGTGGCAGCACTGTAGCCAATAAGGTTTAATGTGAGGCGCGATTATTGCTATTGAGATAGGCTCATAAACTACATAAAGAGAATCGGGCAGGTCTGACTGTTTTTTTCCTTCCTTCCCTCTTATACCCCATTGAGTCAGGGAGGAGCTAGCCTGAATCTCCTCCTAACGCTATCTCCATTCCCAGGGATCAAGGAATGCTCTGCCCTTTTTGTTTTTATAATGGCTTCTGAGTATTTTCCTCAAAGCCATTTCCATGGCTGTCTACCCTTATTCATCTCTCTGTCTATCTCCTAATGATGTTGAAGATAATCAACAGGAAGAAAAGCTGCTGCACTCAGTGTGCTGGTGTCTTGGCACACTTTAGCAAGCCAGGGCTAGCTCAGGACATGTCGTATGGACAGTCCATTGCGGCCCACGTCTTTAGACACTCTCTGGAGGGCCCTCTGTGGACTGTGGGGCCCCAGATTTCCCCTGTGAAGTCCAGCCTTAGCTGCACCTTTGGGACAAAGCACTCATTCTTATACCTCAGTCCCAGAAGCCCAAGGAACTTTAGAAGTCCCCAGTATCATTTTGGATCAGCAAGTGGGACCCAGCTTTGTCCATCATGACCCATTCCCTTGTGCTCACCCTACCAGGAGATATTTATTATTTGGCATTTTTCTCTTATGGGTTTCATTGGGCTGCAATGGGTTTAATTCTCTAGTGGGACAGAGTAGATCTCTTGACCGTGCCTTTTTTCAGAGTTGTCTGGCTCCCCCGCCGCCTTTTCTGCTCACTCTTGAAAAATGGCTGAATGTAGATCAGCTCCATAAATCTTACAAAGAAGCAGTCATAAAAATCTCATGTCCTTACATATGGTGATAGCCCAGGGACAGCTCTGCCATATGTGAACAACAGCCCCTCGAAAGGACTTTGTAGGAATGTAGGAAAAGGGGAAATGTTTTCTGATTGAAAAATTGTCTCTCATTGTTTACAGTGCCTGGAGTTGAAGCAGTCTGTTTCCCATCCCCAAGTCCATCCTAATCAACACTATATTGAGAAGTTGGACTGCTTTTCTTTTCAGATGAGAAATACGTTGTCATTTTTACTGGATCTTCCTGTTTCATGTCAGTCATAAGGGAATATATGACTAAAAAGAGACTTAAATTCCTCCCTCCCTCCCTCCTTCCTTCCTTCCTTCCTTCCTTCCTTCCTTCCTTCCTTTTTTTTTCTTTCTTCTTTCCTTCTCCTTCCTTCCTTCCTTCCTTCCTTCCTTCCTTCTTTCTTTCTTTCTTTCTTTCTTTCCTTCCTTCTTTCTTTCTTTCTTTCTTTCTCAATGGATTGGCATAGATGTTAAGTAATAAAAGATACTGTGTGATGGAAGAGTTTTGCAGAACCTGAAAGCCTGAATACTTCTGAGGTAACCTAATAAAAGGTACTTCACTAATAGAAGTTTTGAAATCCCTTTTTTTAAATCTAATTTTTCACATAATGGAATTGGATAAAATTTGGATTTCATCTACACTGGATAAAAATTTCTCCCATTACTTTTCCCAGCATATCTCTTGGACTAGCATCCTAAATACAAATGCAAATATTTTGGTAATCATAACCAAAGCTACTGTATAACTAAGTGTGTTTCTGAGCATGATGAGACATGTTGTCTTTTCTTTGTTTCATGCTCACATCTAAGCAACAGTCATCAGTTATTTCTTTCTAGGGAAGAGAAAAAAGACTCCAATGTTAATGTTAATTAAGCACTTATATTTCCACCTCCTTGCATTTAATTTGTGTAATCCAAAAGCATATTTGGCATATTTGCTTTTTCTCTTCCTCCCTCTGTCACTGTTGCATTGTAGAAAATGAATATAAATAGTTGATGCTTTAACTTTTATTCTCCATGGGCCAACAATTTAAATGAGAAGCTGTGATTTACCATTTCGAAGTGTTAACGTTGCTAGCTTGAAATATTGATTCTTTATCACAGATAAAATGTTCTCCTTGTGTCTGTAAAACATTTTAACTGTGCTTCATCTAGAGTTCGTAGGGCAGGAGGGAGGGAAGAGGTGGGGAGGAAATGCTGTGCTGTTGTTAGATCATTATAAAGATGTCCAACCACCTTTGGCCCAGATGAGAGCATGTGGTTGCCCAAGGTCTGAATAGGAAGAAGGGAGAAGTTAGTCCCATTCCATGAAGAGAGTGCAGAAAGAAGCTCTATGTGTAGAGGTGGTCCCGAATATACATTTATTAAATTATTAATAGAAGTTCACATTTATTTTCTTACCTTTATTTTCATAATTTTGCTTCTGTACCTCCATTGTTGTAATTGCCAACTGGAAGCGAGATTTTGGTGGTTATTGCTAGGTAGTCATGTTCTGCCCTAAAAGATAAAGACTCAGAAAAATATTTGCAACCCCACATAAGTAGAAATTTACACAAGATATAAATAAAATAAGTATAAATATACACAAGAGGTTGGGGTTGTTACGTTGTCTACCTTTGGCAAACTTCTTAATGCTGAAGATTCCTTCTGCATTTTTACAGACTCATCTCCTTGTGTTGGGTGAAAGAGAATCTGCTTTCAAAAGAGCTTTGGGGAAAATGTATGGGGTAGACTGTGGTGTCCATGCACTTAATTAGTCATGAGGCGTGCGTCATTAGTCATGAGGTGTCTTTCAATGTACAAGCCTCTTTACAGTGCAGCGATTTTCAATCCCTCTGGCTTTTGAAATGTCCATTAAATCTCAGCATAGTACACTGAAAGGGAATTCCACCTGTGGGGAGATTTTTCAGATGTGTAAGTACAGGCAGCCAGGGAGGTTTCAGGGTGATGAAAAAATGTGGAACAGAAGTGAAGAGTAACATCAACATCATCCACTTCACAACTGTAAAAGAAGCTCAAAAGCACATTGAGAGAAATCCAAAAAAATTTTTTAATCATACTGAGAACAAAGTAGAAAAACAGAAGCTTCTTTTTTAGGGAAGAAAATCTTTGGAGACAGCATAAGGCAGACTTCAACGCAGCATTAGTTCTTTTTCTCTGCAAACCTGTCTTCCCAACACACACACACAATATGTGTGTTCTAATAATAAATCAGTCAGTAATCTTGTCTCATGCGATTCCCCCACTAATTATGAATGAAGAAGGGAGCAACAGGCTCTGATTAAAAATGCATCAGCTAATCTCAAAATGACACCAAGACATTTACCAAAGCAAACAATTATTACTCAAATATTCCTTGTCACTAGGCTAGATGGGAGTTCAGTTTTATATTAATGTTACACTGTGGCATACAAGCAACAACACTCAGCCAGTCTATGTTTAGTCATGATAATGAAGTTGTAAGTCTGATTAAAACAAATGCTTTTGACACACCAAGCGTGGGGAGGAATAGGGAGCATGGTATGATTAGCTCTGAAGTTTGCTAGTGGGAGATCTTAACACTCGTTGAACTGTTGTTAATAGAATGTATTGCAGTTGCAACATAAAGAAGAATAAAGGTGAAATTCCAACTGTGCATTTGCATTGGGAAAACAGGTTGGCAGCAAAAGAGAACTATGGAGGAAATAGCTTGTTTGGGTTCTCATGTGTGCAAGCATACAGATGCATTTTGTTACATTCAAGGGGGGATTATTTTCTTATTTACTGTAACTGTCTTTAATTCCTCATACAACATTTTCTAGATATTTTTCCATCACCCACCAGGGCTTTAGGAAACAATGGCACTTGTCATTCTACGCCTGTGATGGTCAACATATTGAAAATGGCTCTCAGACTATTTCAAAAACTATGGGGGGTGGGTATCATAAATTGCACTGGGCATCAGTTCTGGAGGTGGCTACTGATTAATTGTTCCAGTGAACTGTGTCTTGGACACAAAGGTTAATAAAATCCACAACTCTTCTTGATAGAAATCTTACAAGATTTCATGTGTGGGAGGGAGGTCAATGTTCTTCAGTTAATGTTCCTTCTAAAGAAGATTGCTGTTAGGAGCACATCACCAGTGGCATAACGTCTGTGTTAATTGACCGTAGGAACATGGTAGAAACCAAGGAATTTTCTTTAATAACTAATTAGTCACATACTCCACAAGTATTTTCCCCAGTTCTGGACACTGCACTTTCAGGTTTCAGACCAATTGAAGAAGATTCAGAGAAGACCAATAAGGATGGTTATTGGAATAAAAACTAATCCCTATGAATAGAGACTGAAGGAACCTTGAGGGGACTGGGCAAGGATATGATACACTTTTTAAAATCCTTGAAACATTTGTTTATTTGTTTTACTTGGATCCTGCCTCAATCTAATGATTCTCAGTGGTTTCCATGGTATATAATGCAAAAGAAGCCAAGGGAACTTGATGCCTCCCAACATCTGTAATAAGGAAAGCTTATTATTTGGGTGAATCCCCAAGCAGAACAAAACAGAACACGAGGGGGAAAAAAATTCTGCTTCTGAAAAATTGTGCTATTGCAAGAGCTTCAGGAGAGAGATACTTTGAACTTGACTTGTCTGGAAAACAGGGATGCCATTTACAAAATGTCAGTTTGTTACAAAGAATACCCAGAAGTTACAGCCAATCCCATCTCCCTGATGAAAGTATTAAAAGGTTCACTTCATTCCCATGTTAAAAGTATAATTGGACAATTAATGCATCATATGTGTACACCTAAAATAAACTGGTGGCTGATATATGAAATGACAGTACGAAAGCTCTCTGAAGGGTTGGCAACTAGAGCAGAGAAGGTATTTCCATCTGTATTTCCAAACTCTGTCTCAGACACTGAGCTCTTTCTACAGTGGATGAAAGTGACATTGCAGTAATTATCAGATGTCACTTTATGATGAGAGATACACACACACCACTCCAGTTTGGGCTGCATTTGGAGAACAAGCCTGGTGATCTTTTACACAAAACAAGGGCAATTAATTTCTGCATCCTTTATCTTACCTTGTAGATCTTAGAGGCAATTTTCCAAACATGGGTTCTCCTTTCCATTTCCTCAGAGCAGTGAGTGCTGCTTGATGGCTATACTTCAAAAATCTATAATTCAAAACTTCCCAACAGTGCTTTCCACACAGGTCTTTTCATAATTGGTTTTTCCAACCACTCTGTTCTGTGATGTGTAATTGTTAGCAGTTGTGAAAAAGATAACTCAGTTTTTAAAAGCCTAACGTTTGCTCTGAGCAGATAAAAACTGTGACAAATTATGTTCCAAAAAAATCATAAAAGTGGAAAGACATGTTAATAACCAAAGGTGAAGTTTCATTTGGAGGTCAGCAAGAGCTATTAAAGTGGTCAATAATTCCAGGGTTTGCTAGTAGTGGCTTTGACCAATATCACTTATCTACTCTGGTCCATGCTTAAAAATCTCCCTTGGTGGAAAAAAAAAAATAATCCACTGAAAGTAATGCAGGAGGTCACGAATGACCGTGGAGAAAAGCAATCTAGTCAAAATAAACCACACTTTCATGTGTAGACATTCAAATTCCAACTCCATTATAACGTTCCAACTCTTGGCTATTTTGCCATCATGTTCAGACACCTCTTCTTTAAAAAAAAATTGCTTCATGTATCTAGAAAGAACACATATTTGTAATGTAATGTGGAATAAAAATGTAGAATAACAGACAGTCCTAGGAACACGTTTTAAATTTAGAATGCAATTTGGAGAAGGGGGAAGGATAGAGAGGAAGAAGAGCTAAAGTGGTGAAGAAATGAAGTAACATTGAAAAATACAGTGCACAAAATGCTCCTTCAGGAGGCCCACTGTGATTCCAAAGGAACCTTTCAAACTATTTCATATCAGCAAAGGAGAAGGCTTCCTTGTTTAGAAATGACTCAGCAGCCCGCTTCTCAAATGAAGTAGCCCACTCCATGCATCTCTTTAAAAAAAGACTTCTTAAAAATTGATTTTTTCAAAATAATGCAAATTTTGAAACAATGTGTGTAATTTACATAGAAATGCAACATGACATTTACTATAGAGGAACGGATGTGTAATGGTATGTGAGAAAGACCTTGAGAGATGGGGAAAGAGATGCTGTGGAGGAAATGGTCAGATAAGAGAGGGCATAGCCCGCAGCTGCGTAATGGACAGAGCAAGAAGCTCAGAAGGGACCCTCCCTAAGTTCTCGAGCTGTAAAAGAGATAGCGGGAGATTTATACTTTCAGACTTACAAGATTCTGTCCATGTAGCTTTACAATAATGTAGAATAAGCTCATCTGGTCGTGTTTCCTCTCTGGTCTACCTGGGAAGGCTGACAGGTTGATCATAAGATAGCCAGCAGTGCCTGCCAGAGATTAATAAAAAGTTAGCCTTCAAGTAATTTCTCATTTTTTTAAGCTGTAATACCATTCTATACCTTCCACAAGAGTCTGTGAAAACTTAAAATAAGATTCTGCACAAAACTTTGTACATCATGTCTGTTTTTCCAAATATGTGCATTTTTTTAAAGTAATCTGTAATATGCAGTATATGTTTCCCTAATATATACATACATACGCATACATGCTTGGGGTCATGCATTGCATTACAAAATTTGATGAAGTACAGATGTTGTAAAACTGCATTCTTCGCAAATGGAATACATTTGTATTAAAATCCAACCTGAGCCATTTTTTCTTTGTGCAGCTATTTTGCTGTCTGCATAGTCTATCCTCTTAGTGCAATCAGTTGATAGAGATATATGAATCAATCTTTATCTTGTCTTTGTCAGATGAGCCGTTACTCCACTCTGTCAACATTTCATATCGTTCAGTGAAGTAAATAAGGTGGAGAAAACCTGCAGAGCAAAGCTTCTGGAATTCTTTCCAGACCCTTATTAGCAACTTTGCTGTGGGTCACATGACCAGGAAAGAGCACAATGGGCACTTAGAATGACAGTATCAGCACATTATGAGCCACTACCCAACTGCCTCTTTCTTAGAGATGCACTAGTTCCCCCCCCCCCCCCCGCCTTCGTAGCTGCTGGTCAGATTCATCCTATTGTTGAACCCAATCTTTCTTTGCATAGCTTTTCCCCCATAAGAAAACTGAGGGCTCTGCCAAACCTGCCATTATGCCCATCATGCTTCTGACCAGTGCTTCATTTATTTATTCGTCTTCTGCTTTTACATCCCACCTACTTCTCTGAGAGTTTAAGGAAGCCTACACGGTGCATCAACTCTCCCTTTATTCCCATAACATCTGTGATTCCAGATGGACTGAGAGACAATGGTTGGCCCAAAGTCATCCAATGAGTTCTGCAGCAAAGCTCAAGGTAGGTCTCTTTACTCTAAGTCCAACACCTTGACCATTGCTATAATGGGCTACATAAACATTGATCATCTCAAAAAAAAAATCAAAAATAGAGGGCATGATTTGTCTGAGGCTGAGATGTTTGATAAATAAGGCAAGTTGTAAAGAAACAGTCTGTTGCTTTGGGGAGGAATCTTTTGTTGATGAGGCTTGGAAGCTAAACAGGTAGGGGCTGGGTAGTATTTGGATGGGAGATTTGGAATATGAGGTCTGGGAAGTTAAAAAAAAATCCCCGAAGAACACAATAACAAACTGCTTACTGATGTCTAGGAAGCTGGTGTATCTATGATGTCACCAAGACTTTACTTGTTGTAACAATCATTAGAAAAATCACTGGGTATATATTTCAGGACTAGGTATGTATTCCAAGCCAAACCTGACAGGATTGCCTTTATGCTATAGAGCTATGCATTAGTTCACGGAGTGGAAGGCACCGTTGCTTTAACACCCCTCTGTTCTCTTTCCTCCCGGGGGGCTGAGCACTTGCCGAGAAACCTCTACATTACTGACCATAATCGCTGTAATTTGTTAGTCTAATGGGGAAAAGTAGACGGCCTTTTGAAACTGGAAGTATAAAATAATATTGTGTGATATTTTATGTAAGTGGTGCTTGCACTCCAAAGGCCTTGGGTTGAGTGAGCGCTTTGTTTGGAGAGCCTCAGTAGGCAAGATTAACTCTCCCTTGTAAAAGGGGCACTTTATTAATAAATTATATGTCTGCAGTTGCAAGCATAGAGAATAAGGAGGAGACTGAATGCCGAACCTTGAAAGATGCCTGTACATATAACAGAGTTCTTGCTAGCGGAGAAGCAATTAAGAAGTTAAACACAAGCCGCCATCATCATCATCATCATCATCATCATCATCATCATCCACTTGAACACCATCGGCATTGACAAAATCACCATCAGTCAATTGCAAAAGGCGGCTTTACTTGGAACAGCTTATATCCTCTGACGATACCGTTAATATTATTAAACACCTTCTGCCTGTCCCAGGTCCTTGGGAAGGACTCAATAGGTGGACAAAAATGCCAAATCCAGTCTAAACATCTGGCTGACTGTGCGATTAACCATAATAATCTCATATAGTCATAAAATTCTTGGGCTCATAAATGCTTGGCGAAAACTGTGTTTGTGTTGCAATTTATTCCCTTACAGATTCAATCTTTATTTTATGTGTATAATCTATACTGGTTGACTGGAGATGAGAAGAGTAAATCAAAGGGAAGGGGGAATAGAAGGGACTGTCCAGAGAAGGGGAATTTCTGACTGGAAGGGACCACCCGCCAGCTTTATGTGCAAAAGGCTAGAGCTAAATCTCACTTTGATTTCCCTCAATTGAAAAATAATTGAATTTGAATCAGATTAAATTTAAATTATCTTTGTCTTTTTGTACTGATTCTTGATGGAATAAACTGTCTCTCAAAATCAGATTAAATTCAGTTTAATGAATTCAATTTAATTCATTTAAATACAGCTTAAGACTACGGTCTAGAGTCTCGGCAGTAGAAAAGCTATTTTGTCTTTCCAGCACATTAATTTTTTTTATTTAAAAAACAACAACAGCCACTGTTGAAAAAATTTGGACCCCTGAGATCACAGTGCCCCCATTCTGCACTAGGTTTTTTGTTTTTAAGCAAATTAAAACCAAATTATAGCCTAGTGTGCCATGGCAAAACCTTTCGCCATTCAGAAGATTTTAAAAGAATTTGGGGCTGCTGAGATGCACGGCAGGGGAAGCCAAGGAGAAAATAAATGGAATTAAAAGAAATCAATCTTTGCTCACAGTTGATCAATATTAATAACAAATGTGAGTGTTTGAAGAGAGTCCCTCTGTTTTATTATAATAGGGAACCTGAGATCTATATGAAACTAATTTCTTTTTTCAAACCAGGTAAGTCGACAGATATAAAGTTTAATGGTTATGGTGTGATCACACTGTTATTAGAAGAGCCACAGTCATTTGAATAACATTCACAAAAGGAGCCTTTTAATGTGTGTGTGTGTTTGTGTGTGTGTGTGTGTACATGGGGTGCTACCAATGCCAGAGATGATTGTCCAATTCCCAAGAAGTTTGATGCCAAGTGTTTTAATATCCTGAAATCCTAAAATGAGTGGGAAAAAAAAGCATGGGGAGAAGGAAGAGAGGAAAAAGTCCCTTTATGACAGATTTTATATTACCATACTATATTTGATGTCTCAACTGTGAAAACGTATAGGTGAGCCAAGTATGTGTGAATTAAGCCGCTAAATTCCCAATCTGGGCAAGTTGCTAAGCTTAGTTCAAGTTCAGGAGCTTTCAGAGTTCAGCTGCAGCTTATCCACTTTGGGTTTGAGACGCGAGCTTTCGTCTGCAGCAGTTGGCTGGCGGCCTCTTAATCTCTCCCCAGCTGCAGATTTGCTACGAGGCTAGGCAAGGAATAATGCAAAGAATGAACTGGGCAATCGCTGTTGGGGGGCTGATATTAATAACCTGCAGCCAGACTATTTAAATGGGGAAAGTCTTTGACTAAAATGCAGGACTGTGCATGTGTGATTGATTCAGAGTTTTGCTTTGGAAAAGGACTGGGTTGCATCTCTGAATCAAATGGCTGTGGATTCCAATTGGGGAATTGAATTGGATGCCTTAGAATCATTTCAGTGTGTTTGAAGGCTTCTGTGCATATGCAGACACATTTTCTAAAATTATTTCTGAAATCTAAATCAATTCAACCTGATTCCATTGGATCCTCAGTTTCAATATGTGCCCCGGCTGCATATTTATACCAGTTTTGTTTTCTGAGTTGCAAACTACCTCTTTGATTTAGAAAGGCACATCACTTCATGTGAATGGATAGGGTTGCACTCAGATTCAAACTGAATTGCTTTTGCTCCAATCCCCATTCTCCAGGTCCTGTGAACATACAGGAAATCACTGTGGTCCGATGGTTTCCCTGTTGTGCTGAGCTTGTCATAGGAAATGTCCAAGGCTGAATCTGTACTATCCTCTGTAAGAAATTAGAAAATCTCTGAAGAGTCCCTACAAGTGAGGTAGAGCAAAAATTCTGTGGATGCATCTGCTCAGTTTTCTTGGCAGCAGTAGGGGAAGTGGTGCTTCTTGGTGCCTTTTTAGCTTTCGAATTTGGTCTCCCATCCAAATAATAACCAGGCCTGATTCTGCTTAGCTTCGGTTAGGAGCTGCCCACCATTCTGCTACATGGACCATGGCAGACTTTTTACTGCTGCAGGCAAACACATACCCAAAAAGAGGCAAGGTCAGGACAAATGCTAAATTTGATTGAATTTGAATTTCCATTTAAATCAGACTGAATGCATTTAATAGGATTGTTTCCCATGTATTTCATACCTTTCTCTTTCTGCTGATATTAAAAGTTACAATCTGCGGCACTTTCTGAGCAGCTCTGGGGTGTGTGTGTGTGTGTGTGTCATATTTGGCCCTGGTGCTCCAGTTTCTCCACTTCCAGTATATGCAGGGTTGAATTAGAGGAACAATTTGGTATAATGCAGATTCCAGCATAAACACACAACATATCCACATGCATATAATCTCCAAATCTTCCTGTTTCAATCTGTGCAAACATGGGTGCAGATGAGGAAAGTTAGATGTCTTCTTTCCTAAACAAACCGGCAGCCAACAAGCAAACTTGAAGAAATCTGTTAGCATTCCTTTTTGGCCAGACTAACTCTCAGAAGGATTTGTTTTCTCTCGGCTGGTATTTACTTGGCATAACCTCCTGCTTGCAAACACCGTTATCTCTTTGCTCTATCAGCCTTAAAGATTAGGAATATGGATTTGTTTTCCAGACTGACCGTCTGACTTTGTGACCTTAGGCTGTTCGCTAACACAGAAACACTTGACATGACTCTTTGTCAAAAAACACCATTAGGCCAGTCCCGTTACAGGAAATAGAAGCTCTACAAGGAGGGATTAATGGCTAATGGGAAATCACATGGCTCATAATTTTAGCCTGGATGTGCTGCAGATGGGCATCCAAGCATCCTGTTCATTGCCTGTCACCAGTGACCAGGTGACAAAGCAGCAGCTCATGGTGCTATAACGTCTGATCCTGTAAGGACCTGTTTATACAATTAGTTATTTCTCTACTAATTCCCTTAAGACTGTGATTTTTGTTCACAAGTTCAAACGGTTAGTCAGGCTCTAGGATGAGAGAAGAATCATCTCTGGAATTTGTAGCTGCTTCCTTCACGGGAATAAAACACTTACATGTAGCTACATGTAAATGGCACATACTTTTGACCATTGAGCCAATATGTGTTGAGTTCATATGTCATGTTAAACCAAGGATGCAAAATGTACAGCCTTCTGCAGCCTCTCAGAGCACACACATGCACACACCCCAGTGAAAGGGGAGGTCTTTATGTTTTGTATTCCTATGTGGCTTATTAAAGAAGGGAAATCAGTGCATGAAATATGTTTGAGGCTTACGTTTTATCCTCTTTAAACTCCTGATATTCCTCCACAAATGGGTCTGGTCTCTGTCTACCTTAATGAGGAACTCCTCAGCAAGCTGTTTGAAACTTGGAATTGTCCTCAAGCTGACAGAAGTTGCATATCTCTGTGCTTAACCCTGGTTTAGTGAATGAATGACAAACTAAAAGTTTTAGTTAGGAATTACTGCCATTTCACTTTTTAAGGTACTAAAACATACAAGATATCAGGAAAACACCTGGATGATAGAAAAACGTGGAGCAGAAAATAGCACCAACAGTAACACCTTCTTCCCCCTCTAACTATCAAGGAAACTGAAAAAGACCATCAAGTGGTGTAAGGTGCAGAATTTAACCCTAGCTGAATGTTTAACCAGTCAGGGGAAACTGAGCAGAAATACTAATCATAGAGATTGTTTTCCTTAAGTTTTTGGCCTATATGAAAATTGAAGCTGAGGCCTATGGGTCAATACATCCAGAGAAATTGCAAAGAAATTCTTGAACACCTTGAGAAGAAGGTAGAAAAACAGGAATAGAAATTACAAGTTTTTATCATTGTGCTAGTTCATCCTTTGAGGAGAGTATGGTGTGGGGAAGAACAAGAGAGAAAAAAGGAAATTAAATGGTGTCCTCTTGCTAAGCTTAATTTTGCCCACCATTGGCTTAAGTGCATATGGTCCCAAAAGACTTTTCTCCTTCCAAAAAGACAACCCCAAGAGAAAAATATGGGGGGAAATGCTTTGGAGAAAAAGAAAGCTCATCACCTGATTGTCAGGAGTTCCATCTTGACTAGGACAGATCTTCTGCACTTATGCCATCAGCCTAAGTTGACTCCAATGATTTTGTTTCTTTGAAGTTATAGCTGAACTCCCTGTGAAAGTGGATGGAAAGAGGATGTGCCCTGGAAATTGCATTATCCTTTTCCATCAGAGCTGCAGTAGTTAATGAGTTGCATTTCCTTTCAGTCTGCCTCCCATCTGCTCCCCTACATCCAGTAAGCAGAAATGTGGATGCCTTTTGGTCGAACTGAAAGATTAATGCTAGGCAGAGGAGAGCACTCATGAGTGACCGCACAAGCAAACAAAGAAAAAAGTGGCATGTCTTCAGGGGAAAGTGAGTGATGGGAATAATAAGGTGATGTGTATCTTGAGCATCTTGTTGACTTGTGGGTCTTCCCTGTTTTTCTAAATCACAGGGAACTTCTCTTTTAATTATTGCAGGGAGGTGACTCTGGGGTGTGACCTTTTGGTGGGGGTAAGATATGCAATTCATGCAATGGTGTTCTGGTTCTGGATTACAGTAGCTTTCAAAATGCTAGGGCATCATTCCCCAAATTGGAGAAATGCCAGTGAGGAATTTTAGAAGTTACAATTGCAAAACATTAAAAGGGGAGAAAGTTTCTGGAAGGCTGAGCTAGTATCATGTACCATCTAGAATGCTGTGTTAGAATGTGGAAACCTTGGTCCAAGTTCCTGTTCAAAACTCATATATCTTCAGACTAACTTTTATCTCTAAATCTAACCCATCTCACAAGGTAGGTCTTAGGGGTTCCTCACCATTAGCTGGTTGCCCTCACATTCCTGAAGCAATGGGCTTATCTGGTGAAAGCCCCTGGGTCTGAAAAGCCATCCAGCTTTTTAATTTTACTTCAGACCTGTGTTGGATGTTCTGAGGCACTGTGGAAACATCAGAACTGCAACTGTTCTTTCAAGCTCTTGTTTCTATCATCAGCCTGTAGTTTAGGGGTAAAGTGGACAGGCATTAATTATTAATTGTAATGGTGATTTTAACTGTAATTGCATTGTTGTTTCTTTTTGATGTACACCATCCAGAGTCATGTTTGTCTGAGTTGGGTGTCCATATAAATCTCTTAAACAAACAAGTCTTAGTTCCTCCACCTGCTGCTTGAAGATTGCCATGTTGTATCCAGTCCTATTATAGAGGACTTGGCAAGATAAGTAGGTGAAGCTTAGAGGCAGTGATCTATGAATGGGGGAAGGAGAAAAATGATGTTGTGGAATGTGGATTAGAAGAGCTTCTCGGTTGTGGATCCCAGCTGTGGAATGTTCTTTCTAGCATGAGGCAAGATGTGTTTCCCTATATTTTTGAACAGGCTTATTTCAGCTAAAACTGGTTTTTCTGATGCTTTCCTAAGCTGTTTTTTGGTCACTGTTTTAATACTGTAAGTATATATGTATTTTGTCCACTGCTTCCCTAGGAAAGCTTCTCTTGAAGTGTGGATCCTAACTTGTTGTTGTTGTTGTTCTTATTATATTATATAACAGAATTATTTACTGATTTAGTTCACTGAATCATTAAAGTGTTCTTCACAAAAGAGGAATGAAGACTTGTTTGCAGAACTTAAGCTAAAATTCGAAACAATGAAAAATTAAACAGCAGTATAAAATCCTGCACTTCATTCATCAGGAAACCCAACTGGTGTGTTTGCACAGTACATTTCACCAGGTTAAGGACCCAGTGGCCTCATTCCCACAACAAACTAAACTTGGTTAGTTAAACCTTAGTTAATTGCTGAAGGGGTTGTAACCTACCATGTCATGAAAACTCAGCCAATACAGATCAGTGTATTGTGTGCATCCAGAAAATGGATGAGTTCAGTAGCTAAATTAAGCCTGTTGTGTGTACACATCTGTTGACAAAAATCTAGTAACTTGATTTAAGAATCGAACCTCCAGTAATTGATGAAATCAAGATACTTGAACAATAATGAAAAAGATAATACATTTCAAGTGAAATGTACAAAATTCTTCCTTCTCATTTGATTGCTGGATTCTGTGGTTTCAGACAGGGACCCTGAATGCGACCTCCTTTGTTACCCCAGTGAGCAAATACAACGCCAGCCTAATTCCTCTAAAAATATTGTGTTTCATGTCTTATATGATTTTGAAGGGGGAGACCTCTTATTTTTACGTTTTGAATTTTAAATTAATGCAGGGATATTAGCATAATCAGGAGGTATAACCTGTTAATTTGATGTCAAGAAAGATCTTGAAACTTGTAAGGTACTTAATTTCTAAAGAACCAGTTGAAAATACCTGTAGGTTTTCTTCTCCCTTCTGTTGACTGCCTTACTTACTTTTAGTTGGATTCATTCAGTTGCTCCCATTAATATTCTCCTGCCATGTTTACCAACTCTGGTACCTTTTAATCCTATCCTTTGTTGCTCAGACACAAGTCCTATAGGTCTCAGTAGGGTTTATTTTCTGAAATGATAGGAGATTGTACTTGTACTATGTCCTTCAGTTTTACAACCATAGTAGCATTTGCAACCCAGATTTATATTTTCCCCTTTTCTCTCCTATCTGTTCATCCATTCATCCATCCCATCAAGACATTCATCAAAACATGTGTGTATATGCATACATACATATACTGTACCTATAATAGAGCCAGTCTGGTATAGGCACTGAGCTAGAAGCCAGGAGACCATGAGTTCTAGTCCCACCTTCAGCACAAAGCCAACTGGGTGACCTTGGGCCAGTCACTCTCTCTCAGCCCTACAAAACAGGCAATGGCAAACCACTTCTGAAATCTTGCCAAGAAAACTGCAGGGACTATTCCAGGCAGTCGCCAAGAGTCAATAATGACTTGAAGACATATGTATATATACACACACAGAGACACACACCAAATCCTTTTTGGCCCTTCATCCTAGGAAACCTGGTTGTGTGTTTTTGTTTTGTCTTGTTCTTCACTTGACATTTCCACTGTGATGTAATCTTTCACTAGACAGGCAGCCCTTGATAAGCAACTGTTTGCAATATCTATTAATATTTCAACATGCTTTTAAGAAAATTTGGCCTTTCGTAGCTCAGGTCTCTGGCAGACTTACATAATGGTTATTAAGAGATTGTGTAAATAGAGGTGTTCTGTAGGTGTGGTTTACTATTCAGAATTACTTTCTTAACATCCAGTTACTCCTTCCAGGCTGTACAATGAACCAATCTGAAAACTTTTCTCCTTTTTTGAATAAAAGGGTACATTTAGAACAAACAAACAAATAAAAAAACCCCAAATGCTTGAATAGACAATACCTCTGGAATTATCCCCCTTTAGAATCTTCCTCTTGCTTTTTGAACTTTGCAGAAAGCTTCTATAGGACAAAGACCATCCAAAAGTCTTTTCCTTTGTTCTGCTAGCTCTTAAAAGGACAGCTATCATTAAAAGGGTAGCTATTTA
Organism: Candoia aspera; assembly: GCF_035149785.1. NCBI lineage: Eukaryota > Metazoa > Chordata > Lepidosauria > Squamata > Candoiidae > Candoia > Candoia aspera. Next base: position 8,597,434 of record NC_086163.1, read on the forward strand.
ACCTTTGAAAATTAATTTAGAGGAGTGGAAGGAAGCTTCTCTTTTACCTGCATGCTATGAGAAAGGCGGGTGGTGGCGCTGCGGGTTAAACCGCTGAGCTGCCGATCGGAAGGTCAGCGGTTCGAAACCGCGCGGCGGGGTGAGCTCCCGTTGCTCGTCCCAGCTCCTGCTCACCTAGCAGTTCGAAAACATGCAAATGTGAGTAGATCAATAGGTACCGCTTCGGCGGGAAGGTAACGGCGTTCCGTGAGTCATGCTGGCCACATGACCAGGAAGTGTCTATGACAACGCCGGCTCCAAGGCTTAGAAACAGAGATGAGCACCGCCCCCTAGAGTCGGATTCGACTGGACTTTACGTCAAGGGAAACCTTATGAGAAAGGCTTCACTTCCGGTTTTGCTTAGACTACATTTCTAGCATAGCCTTTTCACTGAGAAACCATTTGGTATTCATAAACATAAAGAGCTGTCTTTCTGTGCATGCCAGTGAGTGACCATATACCATGAGTGTTATCTTTCTTGGCTGAGAAGAAAGATTTTTATAGTCCTACAAAAGAGAGCTTGCAGTATATTAATGGGAATCTATAAATTAATCTCTGTACAACATCTTGCTAACACTTTGATTTTTATAGAGTCCCTGAGCTCAAGGCTTTGCTGACTATTCTTCCGTTATTGTGTTCATTAAGGGAATATGGCAGGTCAGGACCAAATATTGGCACACCTAATAAACCACCAGAGTGAATTAAGTGGGCAGTTGGTGTGGTATTGTTTTCTCTAATCAGAAATATAGCTGTATGGTGTTTGATTAATCTTCTTGATAAACCAATGAACTGGCTGTTAATAGCACTCAGAGCAATGCATTTTAAGCCACTTACGAGGTTAATTGAATTAATGTTTTAATTATTTGAAGGAGATAGCTAGATAGACAGACAGACAGATAGATAGATATGCCATTGCTACACACTTTGCAAGCATCCAGCCACTGCAATCATTTACAGCATTTGTTGGAAAGTAGATAAGTTGTAGAGTTATGGGGAACTTGAATCCACTTAGAATTGTTTCATGGATCATTGACAAATAGTGTAAGTTAAGAAACAAGAAATCTTAGACAATGACAATTAAACTCTGTTGTGGGCCAGATTTTTTTAAAATCATTTATGTGTTAGTCTCTGAATTACTATCACTTTACTTATTTGGGTTGGGATCTATGAATCTTCTGTGGAAGTCCTTTAGATCAGCTTTTCCTAAGCTGTCATCTTACTGGGAAAAGTAGGAGGTGCAACTGAACGTTTCTGAAGAAACCTTGCTGGAGATGACTACGGAGTCTGAATGCATAGTAGGAAAGGAAGTAGGAAAGGAAGGAAAGCTGTCTGAATAATTTTCACTCCCTGAGGAGAGATAGTGGAAGGAAAATGGCATCTCTCTCCCTAATTCAACACATTGTAGCCTCTTGGCCTGGCCATTGATGTTACTCCTGCATTGTCGATAGGAGAGCAACTTCTATCATGCCTGAATGGATAGCCTAATACAAAGTTGCCAAGTCAGGCTGTTTGCTAGCAGATAGAAATGGAGAAGGGAGAGATTCCACCTGGCAGGGTCCAGGAGGCAGGCCTTCTCTGCAGTGGCACCCGCCCTGTGGAATATTCTGCCCCCGGAGGTAAGGCAGGCCCCTGCTCTCCCGGCCTTCCGGAAGAACTTGAAGACCTGATTCTGCCGCCTCGCTTGGGGTGGGAGAGGTAATAGCTCGTCTTGGGGGTGGCTAGCACCATAGATCTTTCCCACCGAATAAGAACATTGCCCCTTGGGTTTGGTATTTATTTTATTTTTATTTATTGGTGCATTTATTGTAACTGATATTTTATGATTTTAATCTTGGTTTTATTGTAAGCCACCCAGAGTCCCCCTTTCTTGCGGGAGATGGATGGTAATAGAAGTTTGAAAAATAAATACATTAATTAAGGAGAAATGGCTTGCTGGGGGGGGGGGGCAGGCTACAGTTGCTACTTCCCCCTCCTAGTAACTGATATCCAAGGACTGCCATCCCACTTTGCCTAATGGCTTGGCTGGGGGCAGAAGTGCCTAATCTCATGCATTTGTTCTGGGACCATAAAACAAAAGCAAGGGGAACAGTTTGCACAGAACCATCACACTTTTTGATTGGTCTGTAGCAAACCTGATTCATGTCTTCTGGTAGTGAGAATTGGGTGGTCTGGCCCCACCTCCTTATCTGAAAAGATCTGCAGTATAAACTATTACTTGTGAACCTTATGAAAAGAAGAAGGAAAACTGCTGTAATCCCAGTGTTGGTGGGGGTGTGGTTTTCTCCTTGGTAGATCCTTGATTGGGACAACGTTTTCTGCTTGACTGTTTGTCTGGTGTTAATCTCTGCCACAGGGATTAACAGCAGGCAAACAACCAAACAGAAAATAATACCCTAGTGAAGGATTTACCAAGGAGAACATAACACCCCCATCAACACTGACAGAGCAAGCTATGGTATAGAAACAAGCAGCAAACTCCACACTCACCAGCACTGATGATGTTGCCTAGTTGGGTCATGAAATGTCTGCAAGCAAACCACCAAGCTCAGAGAGCACCAAGGACTCCACAGTTCAACCCTGGGTTGCAGAGATTAGCTTCTATTGCAACTTCTTTGTGGGCTTGGGGAGTTGTAGTCCCAGCACACTTGGACAGGGGTCGGTCCTCCCCTGGGCAGAGGCTTGGAATAGGAGTCCTTCAATGTCCCTTCCAGTGCTATGATTCTATGTCACCCTGTTGGGGGAGGCTGATGCAGGTAATAATTAATTAATTGTGCTTTTCTCCTGTGAATTTTGACATAGCTCTAGTGTTCATCCCCAGATCTCTGGAGGCCAGGACCCTCAGTTTACTGCAGCAAGTTATACGGGTGAACTGAAAAGTTGTACAAGTCATTGCCCTAGAGACATGAATTGGGCCATCTGGGTTCTCTGCCTTGGGAAGAGCGATCAAAGTCGTTTCTGGCTCTGCGATACTCTGCATTCTTTATGCAACCATTGTTTTTTTAACTACACTGGGTTGCTGCTGCTTCTTTCTGTTTGTGCAGTGTGCTACACCATACTATTTTGGGAACAGCAAAGACAGACTGGAGAATTGCGAGGACGAGCTCACCCTCGTAGTCACTTGGATTCACAGCTTTAATGAAAATCAGGACTGTTATGAGTCACCATTTCCTTTGTCTCCTTTTGCAGCTTCTCGTACTCATATGATTTCGCTCTCGTTTGGGGGCATTGATTAGAAGGTCCTCATATCCTGTTTTTGTACTGCTTAATTGCTGTGCGGAAGCGTTGGTTCTTAAGCGAGACTATTATAATTAATTGCTGGGCTTTCTAAACCAATCAGAGAACCTAGATAGTGTTTCAATGCAGGTTTGGGACTGCAGAGACCCCAGTCCAAATCTCCATTGAACCACCGGGAAGGGAAAAGACATTTGCTCAGCTGGCAAGTAAAGTGAGACAAACTTGATTCAAACTTCCAGAACCAATGTATGTAGAAAAATGTACTCATGCAACATTTTTTTTATTTTTCTTAATGTGCATTTGCAGGGCTTTTTTTGAAAAGAATGCAATTTAAAAATGCCTTGGGATAACTTAAAGAAAAGGGGGCTTCAAAGGTTTTAATAAAGAAATAACAAATACAGAAGAAATGTGTATGGAAAGCGCACACAGAATCCATATCCCAGTGAAAGACAGTATGCAAAAGCACATCTCATTAATACAATTTGCTTGCCAAGAATGCCCATATTAAGCAAAGTTGAGATTGTTAAAGCAAGGGAGAGATGCGTAATATACATACACATTTTTGTGCAGATTTGTTTTAACATAAATCCAGATTAAATATATTGAAATGTAGGAAGATGAGACAACAAGTTGAAATTAATTTGTTCATTCACTCAGTGATCGCAGTGTTCTAAATGGGGCCTAATGTGGGATAAAATAGGAAGCAATGTTGGGGTTTTTTTTGTTTTTGATTTTTGTTTTGTTTTGTTTTTAAATGGGATGGTTCCACAGTGGGAGGAAAGGGGAATTGGGATGGTCTGGCCAGGCTAAACTGTATCACTGGGGAAAAAAATCCCACCTTTGAACAAGAATAGTGAGCGCAACATTCCAAGGAGAAATACTGTATATATCAGTAAAATTTAGAAAACAATTCTTACCTCAATCTAATCTCTATCCCTCCTCCACCCCCCCAAAAAGGGGAGGCAGAGAGAAAAAAAATGCCTCTATTTTTTCTTCTTCAAAATAGTCTGATTATTTTTCTGCCAGAATTTTACACTCTTAATTGCCACATAAAATTATTTTAAAGAAGGGGAAAACAAACCAAAAATAATTTCCACTTCATGTGTCCAAGCAAATGTAAAGTTTATTGTGTGTTATGTTTTCTTTGGAACTTCAGAAAGATTCCCATACTGAAAGGTTGGATAAATACATAATTTTAGCTGATGCATTGTTTGTTTGCTTTTAATCAATTAACCAAACCATTTAGCAGACTCTATTTCCATTTTTTTTTTAAGTTCTGAGGACTGAGAAGGCAAATGAGCATTTTCTCTGAAGCATGAGATTTCAGTTTAACATACATACCCCCCACCCCAAAACAATTTTATTTCTCACTGCCATAACCACATTTAATCCATATTGGTTCAACAGGGCTAACCCAGACAGTTGTTAGCCTGGATAAAATATTCCTGTCCACTCTCAATGCCCAGTCTGGAAGGCTGGAAGGCTATCATTTTCTGCTTTTTTGTTAAAAAAAAAAGTTGTTGTAAAAAATATTAAAAATTGCAGTGGCTGGCTGGAAGTTGATGTCACCACAGATGGCGTTCCTAGAGCCTCCCCATTTTGCAGAGCCACTCTAGGACTTTGTATCCGGCAGCAGAGAACAAATGCAACCCTCCATTCCCCATTAGCCCTGTTCTCTGATGTGCCTGGCCAGTGAACTGGCTTAACCCCAAACAAAACATGGGCTCTTATGCACCCCTGTAACTCCACATCCCCATCTGGGTTCTGCTGTTCCAGAGGTATGTTACCCTGCCCATGATGCAGTTTATCATGTTACACAAGCAGAGCCATATCCTGAGAAGATAAATCTGCCTGAATAAGATGTATAGGACCAATTTAAGAAATGTGAGTGTGTATGTGTATGTGTGTATTGTGTTTCTGGAAAGTAGCTCCTTCTCGTTCTGTGCCACTGCAGCAGAGATGCAAAATCTGAGCCCTGTGGTCATTATGTGATTCCTATTTGCCATGGGTGAAGCCATCCATAGAAATATCTAAACTTTATTACCTTGGTAATTTTAAAACATTTTTTTAACATGCTTTAAAAAAAAAGTATAAAGCACATGACTCTCCTCTTTTGAGGGAGATGGGCAGTGATGAAATTTGATAAATAAATAAATAATCATCTTAATGGTTTAATTTTGATTACGTTGAAATGTGAAGGAAACCAAATGAATTTTAATTTCTGCCTGGTTCCATCTACTCACTCAAGGGCCAAGTGGAGATAAATCCAAGTTGTAGATTCTGTTCTTCAGCTTGCATTTATCTTAATTACTATCTTAATTTTTATTTCGAGAGCCAGTGTGGTGTAGTGGTTAAGGCCTCAGGCTAGGAGACCCTGAGTTCTAGTCACGGCTTAGGCACAAAGCCACCTGGGTGACGTTCTTTGGGCCAGTCACTCTCTCTTAGCCCTAGGAAGGAGGCAAGGGCAAACCACTTCTGAAAAACCCTGCCAAGAAAACTGCAGGGGTTTGTCTAGGCAGTCTCTGAGAATCGGACACAATCGAACGGATTAAAAAATATATATTTACATTTAAAAAAACCCTACCTCTTAGCAAGTATGCCATCAGGATGGCCAACGCTTATTCCCAAACTAACATTTAAATTGTTTTAATCTCGCATTCTTGTATGCAAGTGAGAATGTATCATCTCTGGATGGTCATCTGTCAGAGCAGCTCTCCTAGATCCTGCACTGAGCAGGAGGTTGGGCTAGGTGACTTCTAGGATCACTTCCAGCTTTATGATTCTGTGATCCCCTCCACTTTCTGAAAGCAGCCTGTGCTTCTCAAGGCATTCACTCCCCCAGTATGTTTGCTGACATGTTCCGTGCTAAAGCCTTGATTCAACAGAACTTTTCAATTGAGTCACCATGGAGTTGTCAGCTGTGGGTGAGGAGGAGATTGTTGGGTTGAGCAGGAGGTGCATGCTATGCTGGGAAGCTTTTATCAAGGTCTCTGCTTCTGCTGATTTTCACTTCCTGTGCAGAAATAGTTCCCCCAGTTATCTGTTAGGTGGGCAGTCATGTGCTATAATAATCAACTTTTTTTTTAATTAAAAACCACAGACCAACATTGGCTCAGCCTGCATTGTAAGCAGTTAACACCAGAAAAGGAAAATGGGTAAGCATCAGTAGCCTGGCTGGGTAAGTAGGTATTGAATTGATCCCGACTGCCATCAATTTTATTCCTTGACAGACGAGACAAGCCACCCCCAATGTTTTAGTTACTTAAATGTATTTACTGTCTCCCACCATTGCTTTTCCTGGGGAGTGAAGAATAGTTAAGAGCAGCTAAGGCCCTTCCAGAGGGAATAACAATGAGAGAATACTCTCTAATACTTCTGTTGTCCTAATGGGATGAGTTATTGTGCAGTATTGGCTGTTGTGCTGACCTCCTCAAAAATTCATATTTAGTATTCTACCTGGGGGTCGTCCTGGCAGCTGGAGCTATGATATCACTCCGCATCCTTCATCTTTCAAGGGAACCACAAAAACAGACCCAACTTTGTTCCTTTCTCCATTGATGTATAGAGGCTTCATTGAGGCTAAACTGGTAAATCAAAAAGACATTTATACTCCAGGTTATCACACAGTGGGTTGCCAATCAAATGGTGGGTTGAGATCAAAGACATCAAGGGGACAGGAAGCTGGGGAGGGAGAGAAATATAGGAAGTCCAATCCAGACAAGTGGTACAGGAGTTCTGTCAGCCTTGCAGGGTAGTCCGAACAAGAAGCACAACCAGAAGGACTAGTTCTAATTTTATCATAAGGTTGCATGAACAGAATCTTGCAAGTCTGAAAGTAAATCTCTTCCCCTTCCCCTTTACAGTCCAAGAAATTAGGGAGGGTCCCTTCTGAGATGTTTTAACCTTGCCAAAAATATTTGGGAGCCTTGTACAATTGCTATGGTTCTGCATACTCTAATTTATGGGTGCTGGGGCGGGGGGTGGGGGATGATGAATGGATAGTTTCATCAAATCCTCCCATTTTAAAAAATGACCCACACAAATGTCTCAGTGCCCCAACTACTGTACCTGTGTGCAAAATGTGCCATGATCTATTTGTTCCTTCCTTACACAATTGTTCCCATTTTCTTTGCCTCTTCCTTTTTATTTGGAGACACCTGTAGCTTTTCTACTTTTCTAGCGCATAAGCAATAACCCATTCAGCTTTAAAGATTTTTTGTCAGCAAATCAGGCTGTCGCCTCCTTACGGTTTTGTCCTCGCTGTTAATCTGCTAAATATTCAGGCCAAAGGTAAAGGGGAATGTCATTCCAAAGGCTTCAGAGTCCTTCATTTTCACCGTGGGTTCTTCAAACGTTTTTCCCCCTGGAATTTCCCTAATCCTGGCAAGGTGAGATAACTGAAGTTTCAGAGAAATTTGCCTTTCATATTCCAGCCAGGCAGCCAGATGGCCGGCATTGATGCTCTGCGTTCTAATCAAAACAGAGTAAAACATTTCAATCTGGGTAGCTTTTCCTCCGTGCTGTTTATTTATCCAAGGGTCCACCTCCCTGGCTTTGTTTTTGCACCCTTCTATAGGAAAAGAAGAGGGATAAAGCAGAATTAATTTAACATGGGGTATGGTGCGTTTCTCCCCAAATGCTGCCCAAAAGCATGGTCATCACCCCACTTCCCAAGATCTGGATGGCCCCCACTCTGCTGTGGTTCAGAAGAACCATAAAGACCTGGATCTTCAGCCAGGCCTTTGGTGAGGGAATGTGAGACCCCTTGCTTCGTTCCATCAGATCTGCCATGCTGGCCGTTTTTTATCTTTTCTATTCTATGGATTTTATTATAATTTCTTTGTTTGATTGTTGTGAGCCACCCAGAGTCACTGGAAGTCAGGAGGCATTATTATCATCTCGTGCAGTATTGATAATTAATATGGTACCCTCAGTGGTCAGGTGACCTTTGCGTGGAGGCCACAACCATGTGATCAGAGTGCTACTCCCTTTTATGCACATTGATGAAAAGGCTTTGATCACATGGGTGTGGCTGTCATCTTGACTTTTTTGACACCCCTCCCCCCACCCCTGTAGATATCCCTCTAGATGGCTGTTTTAACAGTTATCTTCTTCAAGCTGCTGCTTTCCCATTTTGTACAGGTAGTCCTTGACTTACGACCACAATTGGGACTGGAATATCTGTTCTTAAGCAAGGTGGTTAAATGCCCAATTTTACTACCTTTTTTGCCACGATCGTTAAGCAAATCCAGAGAGCCAGTTTGGTCTAGTGGTTAATGTGCTGGGCTAGAAACCAGGAGGCTGTGATTTCTAGTCCTGCCTTAGTCATGAAAGCCAGCTGGGCGACCTTGGGCCAGTCCCTCTCTCTCAGCCCAACCCACCTCACAGGGCTGTTGTTGTGGGGAAAATAGGAGGAGGAAGGAGTATTAGGTATGTTCGCCACCTTGAGTTATTTATAAAAAATAATTAAGGCGGGATAAAAATTTAAAAAAAAAATCCGGCTTCCCCTATTGACTTGTAATAAGCCAGCTGGAAAGGTCAGAAATTGTGATCACGTGACCCCAGGATGCTGCAACTGTCATAAATACTTGCCCATTGCTGGGCACCTGAATTTTGATCACATGACCACAGGGACACTGTGATGGTCATAAGTGTGAGGACTGCTTGCAAGTCTCTTTTTTCAGCACCGTCGTAACTTTGAATAGTCATTAAATGAATGGTCGTAAGTTGAGGACTACCTATAGTTTAAGTTGTGAGCCCCAAAATTTATCTTGAATTCTCTTCAAGTTGCTGAATACCTTGATGATGTAGGATTATAGTAACCTGTGCATTAGAGCAGATGGGGACAACCTGTTGTTGTTGGGGTGTTGAAGCCTGCAAAATGAGTGAAGTCACATCATAAATCTGGCTTTTTTAAAATAAGCCTTTCAATTTTTATATATTCTCTACCTCAAAATAATTGGGATCAAGCTATTTGTGGAAAGGGGTGGGGGTTGGAAACTTGATGGGCTGTAAAAATTATGGCCATTTGTAAAGATGACATGAGTTTCTGTAGTTTGCATTCTGATCCTTCAAATAGCAACAGGGGATAGAAAATTATAGTTTCTAAGTCAGTTGTCAGCATAGCTCAGTTTAAAAAAAACAGAAATTAAGTGGAAGTTAGATTGCTAAACTTTAGTAGTTAATTGCTATGTGCTAATTACTAATGAAATGTCCAATACTTCCTTCTAGAATGAAAGAATAAACAGTTTATATTTTTTAATAAAGTCACTTGTAACTAGTCCAAATATCATGAGTTACCTTGATGCTTTTTCAAGGGACTGTCATAGACTTTTAATTTGCCAACTGTAATCTTCTTAATGGATGTGGATTAATTGCCAATCCTGCCCCCATCACAAGATTCTGATATATTACATTTTTATTTTGTGTTATTTGTATAGTGGTAATTTGAGTGTAAGCTGTGCTTGAGATTACAATTTTGCTGAGGACTTACTGAAATGGAGCATGGATCCTTCTTTTAGCTCATAGGTCTCATAGGCCTAATGAGAGTGTCCCAGACATTCTCAGCATTTCGAATGTCTCCATCCAGCCAAAATGTTTGCATGCCCTGCTGTTTAGGGAGGCTTGCAAAACACATCTTGCATGCTCCAAAGCCTTTATTATAAAACAAAACAGCCATTTTTCTTTCCAAGGAATATAAGTATATACTTGTGGATAAGCTGAGAATTTTAGATGCCAAAATGCACCTAAAAAATTGGGTTCGGCTTATCTGTGGATGGCCTTATCTGCAAGTATATACCGTAATACTTTTTAAAAATACCTGATTTCCTGTATCCCATATACATTTGTGTATAAGGCCATCCATGGGTAAGCAGACCCTTGAATTTTTAACCAAAGTACCATCAAAAATGTGGGTCAGTTTATCCACAGGTGGCATATTTTTCATGGAATTTTGCTTAAAATTTGAGGGTTGGCTTACCCTCAGATGGGCTTACATGCAAGTATATAGGGTAATCCTGTATTACCTTTTTTCATCATTAATCTATTAATATTTCTCATTGTATTTCAATGGCAATGAGAATAACAGAATCTTAAAGAGACAGCCAAAGATATCAGAGGTTTACGTATAAAATGTGCATTGTGAAAAATATAAGTGTTTGCTTTTGGTTTGGTTTCATTTTTGTCTTGTATGTTTGAGCTTTCTAGTCCAGTCCAACTGCAGTTAAATTGAAGATAGGAACAATTTCTAAAATAGAACTAAGAACAATTTCTGACCTATATCCAGCATTTACTGTTCCATGGCCATCACTGAAACTTCACTTCAGTTTTGTGGTCCCCTGTCAAAAATAGCTCTGTGCTATTTATTATTGGTGGGAAATGGATGGAAGTTTGGAATATTTAAAGTTTAGCTATCGCTGGTGCTAGTCCTCAGGATAAGAATTTTCCCTTTGATATCAGATGTCATGTTTCATCACGGGAAGTATTTTGGGGAGGGGAAGAAGAATTGAACCTTGCCTTCCAAAGTTATGGACCAGAAGTCAACAACTGTCATCTTCAACAGGAGAGATGATTTGCTATCCTTGACCATGGACATGCAAATTTTCTCAAGTGAAAGATTATACTTTTCCTCTGAGTGGCAAATAGGACAAAAGAAATGCAAGAAGGAAACAAAACCTCAATTTGGTTTAAGTAAATGCAAATCAATTATGTTTCAATACAATGAATATAATTGCTCCCCAGATAGATAAGAACCTTGTTCACATTAAAAAATAGAATTTAGCTGCAACTTTTAAAGGGATCCTAAGGCTTTGAAAGCAAAGAACCATGGGGCTTAGTTTCCATAGCCCTTATGCTAACTGGCATTGCTATTTTGCTGGCAATCGCTAATATCAAGATTTCCACCTGATCTTTTTTTTTTTTTTAATGGTACAGGCTGGAAGCTTGAACCTCAGATCTTTTGCATGTAAAGGATGGGCTCCACCTTTAATTTATTGGGAGCACTTTTTCTGATTGCTACCTCTGTTCCAGCAGGCAGCTTCTCTGTTGCTAAATGTGCGGATTGCTGTGGGGTTTTTCCAGACAGCATGCACAAAAAAGTCAAAAGAGAAGAGAAACAGAGGGACAATGGAATAATACCTATTTGACACCACAGGAGGGATGTGTGTTCAGTTTGTTGGTAGTCCTGGGGTAGCTGCTCCTTGTGGGAAATTTGGAAGGATCTCAGATCAGTCTGTTCTCCAAACCAAATTTTGGAGTGGCTTCTTGGGCCCTAGAAAGTCCGACAAAATCGGTGAATGTTTTGTTTTTTAGAAGAGGTGAAAGCTGCTTGGTTCTTGTTGTTTTTAATATATTGTATTACTCTTAATCAAATCTTCACTATCAGGCTTGGAACATTTGTTGGGGGAGAGGAAAGGAAAAGGAGGAAGCCTGCACTCCTCCCTTCCAAGTTCTCATTCAGTTTGGTGAAAGGGAATTTGCTTTTGAAATTTATTTCCATGAAGAAGTGAAAATTGGTGAAGTTCCCATGGGGAAGTTTGATGTTCTTAGTTATAAGGTGGATGAGAGATGCAGTTGCTTGTAATATTATTCCCATAATCTCAGGTCATCACTGTTCCCTTTGGTCACGTTAGAAATTACTATTTTTACAGCAACTTTAGACCTTGGTTGGGTACCCCTAGTAAGAGACTTAAGAAAGGTTAAGAAATCAGGGACATCTGAAAACCATCTCTCTCTCCCCCTCTCTCCCTCTCTCTCTGCATTGTGGCTTTTTGTTGGAAAGGGAAACAACACCTCCGTCTCTCTCTTCTCCAATCTCCAGCAACTTCCCTGCTGCTGAAGTTTATTGCACATTGTATATTTTCAGTATAATCCATTTGTCCCAGACTGTTCTTGTCACATCAGCTGCATTTCACCTAAACACCACTGTCCAAGAATGTGTTCTCTATTTCAAAACAAACACAACACCGATTTCATCCATCTCTTCAATGCATTATGTCATGTTCTTCAACATTTGCCTGGTGAAGTTATTTGCTTTTGTTATACGAAAGGGCAAATCCTTCTCAGCCAGCATACAGAAGTTGCTTTCTAAAGCTAGTTGTTAGTGTGGGGTCATTTTGTTGGTGTGGCTAATAATCCAGCAATTCCAGACTTTGGAACTGTATGCTGTCGAGAACCTATATGTGAAAGGAAAATGTCCACAGACTCAAAGAACATAAGCTTTGAAACAGTATTGAAGGGGTAACAACTCAGAACTCAGTACAGTTGGTCTCTGTACCTCTTTTTTGAGACCCACATGGACCCTTCTGTCCACAATAGCTTAAAATCATCCTCAATCATTTTGGAGAATTGTAGTGTAAACCCTAAAGTAGTTGAACTTTCAGTTTTAATGAAAGAAAAAGTCAGGACAAGAATCCTGTTTCTGCTCACTTGCATGGCATAGCTCCACCCACTTGCAACTTTTTGGCCCAGCCCGTTCTGCCTCTCGACTGCTGAAAACTTGCCCCCTTCTGCAGTAAAGAACAACAAAAGTATTTAAGGATTCTTAAGTTGGCCTCCATTACCCCAAAATAAATCCCATTCTGCTCAGTAGAACTTATTCTCAAGTTTGTGAGAACACCCTTCTTAAAATACAAATGTATGTGGTAGATATCTTCAAATGAACCCATGTGTGTGATGAATCTCTGACGAATGCTTGGCAGAAAATTCAAAGAATAGCAAATTATGTGCTTAGAAATCTAATTAGTATATAATACTTCCCTCGTAAATTTGGACACATTTTTTTTGCACTAATTCCTTGTGGGAGTTAATTTGTTCTTTTTTGTCCCCTCTTCCACCTTCCAGTATCTTACTTATATTAGCTTTTTCCTTGTATTATTTAATATTTCCAAATAACCAGCTTTAAAAGACCAGTCCATGAGCAGGAAGCTCTAATGATACGTTCTTGCAAAATGCAACAAAACTCATGAATCAAGCGTGGTGAATTTTCTTGAAATCTGCCCTTTCAGCTACTAATGTGTGCTCAAACCCACACAAGGGTGATTTGAGAGGACAAGACTAGTTCACAGCACTCTTGAAATAATCTTCTGAGAAAATAATCTTATCAAGGAAAGGGGAGAGAGCTTGTTTTGGAAAGCCAAAATTAGCAGTAAGTTCTTCTTTTCCTTTTTCCTTTTTTCTTTTAAATAAAGTAATAAGATCTGGCACAGAAGTTGTTTTGAAGACATTCTTTATGTTGAACAATTGTAAAACCTATTGGGTGAATACTAGAGCTTAAGAATTCTAGAGCTTAAAAACCAGTGACCCAGTTTATATATTGTGCTAAACTGTGATTTGTTTTCCTATGGTTTCTTGAGTAAGCCACAATTGGCTGGGTTCATACCATATGCTTAGCCAGAACCAAATGATATTGTGACTTAGTGCAATGTATGAACCCAGTCAAACCTTTGCTGTATACACAGATGGCTTTCAATTTTTTTCAAGTTCCTGCTCAGATGATAGAGCCCTGTCTGTGCTGTTCTACTTCAGGCTAAAGCTACAGTGAAGATTCTGCTGGCTTATTCCCCCCCCCCCGAACTCTCACCTAAATGCCTAACCTGGTTACTGAGTTAACCAACTGTCTAGTTCACACAATACATTGACCCGTAAACTATCCAAACACAACACATTAAAATGCAAAATCAGAAAAGAAAAACCCTAACAAAGATAAAACTCAACCAGGATGAGCACCAAGCACACTTAGCATGTTGTCTGAGTGGAGCTGCTGGATGTTCAACTTACCTGATTAAGTATGTTGTTTGAACACATCTGGTGTGTACAATGTCTCAGAGTTTCATTGGGAAAAGTTAAAGAATTGTAGACAGTGTAATGTATCCACTTTTCCTCCAACGATTAGTAGAACAGAACTGAGTAATCCTTTGACCACATGCAGCCCCTAGCCTAATTTTTAATACTCCTAGATTCACCCGCCACAGATCACACAATGGGCATTCAAAGGCACAAGGCTGATTTTTAGCATGCTTTTGTGTCTCTTTAGGGACGCGGTGGCGCTGCGGGTTAAACCGCTGAGCTGTCGATTGGAGGGTCGGCAGTTCGAGACCACGCGGCGGGGTGAGCTCCCGTTGTTAATCCCAGCTCCTGCTCACCTAGCAGTTCGAAAACATGCAAATGTGAGTAGATCAATAGGTACCGTTTCGGCAGGAAGGTAACAGCGTTCCGTGTCGTCATGCTGGCCACATGACCCGGAAGTGTCTACGGACAACGCCGGCTCCAAGGCTTAGAAACGGAGATGAGCACCGCCCCCTAGAGTCGGATTCGACTGGACTTTACGTCAAGGGAAACCTTTACCTTTACCTTGTGTCTCTTTATTTTACAAATCGAGATCTAAAGCAGCCTGGTTGAGCCTATTAACCCCTTCCAATCTGTGACTCTCACCCCCCACCACCACCAAAAAACCCCACAATTAGGTAAAAACCTTCCATCCTGCACAATATCACCTCATCACCTTCAAGGGCTCATGGAGATAAATCAAAGAAACAAATAAATAATTGCCTGCTGTAAACATACATGCAAATTAAGAGAATTCATAATTGGAGTTTGCAAGCAGCCTCAGGCTGTTCAGCCAATGTCCGCAGAAGAGAACTTCTATCACTCTGTAGAACTCATTTTCAAGTTGCTGTACTTTTAAAACATGCCAGAACTCTGCAAACACATTTGTTAAAGGCTGTCATTTATCACCCACTGAAGATTTGATTTTCAAAGACACCTTTACTCTTCAACTGGCGTTGCATCAGGGCTCGCTTGAGAACGTAGCCATCAATCATTTTGATGGATCCCAAACACGTGGGGGCTCTTGCCCTGGATTGTTTTTAAAATAACAATTAGCGCTTCTGGAAAGGGACATGTTTTTGCTGATGTCACCCTTCTGACTGGCAAACGAAGAGAAGCCAGTGGATAACTGCTTCATTAACTCTTGTAGCATCAGAAAGAAGAAGCAAGGGGGTATTTATAGGGCAATAAATGGGAAACAGAAATCCGGATGAAAAACAAGCAAATGACACATATTACCAGGTCAAGATTTCTCACCTTAATGCAGAATGGATCCTTTATTACAGGAGATGCTTCTTTTGTTCAGAAATATAGCTTGGTTCTTAGATGGGTAAAAACAAGCAAGCAAGCAAACTTTAATAAGAAGGGGCAACACAATCTTCTATACAACAGGGCTTTTGCACAACGACAAAGTAAAATTTAAAATGGCCCAAATCTTTGACAGATTTTGTTGACCTCATTTTCAAGATCTTGAATGATCTTGTGCAAGAATAAAGGGGTCCGCAGGGGAGGGGGGTTGTCAAAACCTGCAAGATGGCATGTACAGTAAGGACAGGGCTTGGATCTTGAATCACAGCACTGCACCTGCTGTTTTGCAGATTTTGACACACACCTTGTGGGTGCTGTTACTCAAGAACACTAAAGTCTCTCAGTCTTTTCCAAAAATATTAAAGTCTCACACAATTTTGGGACTGTTGCCTGAAATCTTGTGGAACTGACATTTCTAGACACTTGACAATTTCATTTAGATTTTAGATATTTTATCCCATCTTGAGGTTCTGCAGATATTTTTGAGGCACATTACGACTCCTGTAGCAGATAGCATTTGAACCAGCCTTGGCATGGCCTAAAAGATATATATTGTATTGGGGAAGGGGGAAGAGAGCTGTTCCCATAAACATATTTTAATAGTTTTATATTTCAACAAATCTTGATAATCACTCAACGTAGTACTCGTATCTTATTTGTCAGCATGTCCTTTTTTTCTCCAGACCTATCAGCACTCAACTGAGTTTTTTTATGAAAAGAGTGAAGCTGATAGCCCAGTTTCATAAATATTGGCATTTGGAGGAAATTCAAACAAAGGATTAGGGAGAAGAAAAAGACAAAGCCTTCTTTGAGTCAAACTCAACTGTCAGCTTTGTAGATACATCTGTGTAATTTTCTCTGTAGCATTATGAAAGTAGTTTGCCATTGCTTTTGAGGGGATATTTTTTTCAACTTTTCCATCTAGCCTACAGACCATGTATATTTTGGTTGTCCCATCAGAATACTAATCAAGTCTGACCCTGCTTTGTTTTTCTAGATTAGCTAAGACCAACTAGGTGCTGCCCCCTAGCTTGTGCAGTTTACCAAACAGCATGATTGCAGCATAGATGTGGGATAGATATAGGCTGACCATCTCTGGACTGCAGAGCTAAGAGGACCACTAGATGGCAGGAAAGAGATACAAAACCATCTAATTCTTTGCTGCCATCTCAGGGTCATGTGGAGTTTTACAGCCCTGATATAGTCAGCTAGGTATATACCACACTGCACTAAAGTGACATAGAACATATTTGGTATACGTAATAATGAGAACAATACATCAGTGTGAAATTTAGTAGAAATACGTTGAATATTATTGCTGGCATTTAATCACAATGGTTGAAACTATGCTGCTTCCCCTGTACTGTGCAAAGTTATCTTGCTAAATAATGTCTTTCTATCCAGATGTTCCTGTTCTGAGTTGTAATTGAACTGGCTGACCAGGCTTATGCTGAGCTACTTACTTAACTTTTAATATTCTGTCCCAGAATCAGACTGGAAGCATTTCCTTTGAATCTGTGTCCAACTGAAAACTGAATCAAAGCTATATAGTGTTTGGACTCCTTGCAAGTTCTCTGGAGTTCCAATTGATATCTCACATTACCAGTCTGAGAAAGAAGGCAGGGGCTTGGTAAATCATCAGGGCTAAACTTCTTCCGATGCTTTCCCCCTTTGGACTTTCAGTTTCTCTCTTATGCAAACGTATGCAGATTTAATTGTTTAACCCACTAACCCTCATAGAATGAATGGACTACATTTTTTTAAAAAAATTCAGGCGACAGCCTTGGTTATTACACAGCAATAAAGCCATCTGTTGTTTTGAATTATTTATGGGTCAGGTTTAACTGTGAATCACTGAATTTCATCAAGGTAGTCAGGGAAGGGCCAGGTTGGAGATGTGGGGTGGAAACAGACATTGCCACAGAGACTTAGAGTAAGCTTCTGATGGTAACAACAGCAAATTGTTGGGGATGGGCACATGGAGGCAAAGATTAAAGTGGAGATACAAGCACATAGTTTAGCATGTATGTGTTTGCACAGAACTATATCAATTCACCCAACAGAGACTTACAGATCAGTCTTATTCTTATATAGTCAGATGTAAGCCCCATCTGGGTATTTGCATAAAACAGAGGTGGGCAAACAGTGGCTATATTTTGCTGTCCCCTGCAAAGGATCCATGGTCGGGTATAGAGAAGGACATAATTTCTGGTATTCTGATCCCTTGCATCTCAAACTGGACATGAGTTTACCTGTCTGTCAAGGGAAAAAAAATGTGCCTGAGATTCTGAAGAACTGCTGCAATCAGTATTGCTAATAGAGAGGGTGACGTACTCAGAGACAAGGGATGATCCTTCCCATTGTTGACTGATTCTGGCTCTTCCCACTGCTGGGTTGGCTCTGCCTACTGTCAGCATATGGCCTATCACAATGAGGTTGTTCTGGCTTTTGTAGATATCTGGCAGCTTCCAAACTTCCATCCAATTCCCACCATTAATAAATAGGCAGGCTTATTTGTGCCACAATATTAGGGTGTGGTATGTTCCCTCAGTCTATGTCACATTATGGCTGTTGTATCTGGGCTGCAAACAACCAGTAGATTGCAGCAGAGAGATACATAAAATTCCAACTCTTTGCTGCCATCTAGTGGTTATTTAGATTCTTGCATATCAGATATGATAAGACTGCCATCAATTGGCCATGATGGGATAGAATGGCAAACTGATGTTTCTTTGGGTTTTTTTTTAATATAATTCCCACAACTTTTGCTATTTGCCATAAGTAGGTTCTTCACAAAATCTAGAGGACACCAGGTTGATTATCCTTAATTGTACTAGTTGATCTTTAACTTAAGGAAGGTAATTCACATTATTTGTCCCTGAAACTATTTAACAGGAGCAGGTTAGCATTGGATGTGGACCTTGTCCATCTTTTTTGTTTATTCGTTTAGTCACTTCCGACTCTTCATGACTTCATGGACCAGCCCACACCAGAGCTTCCTGTCGGTCCATCTTGGGTTGATTAATATATCCACCTGATTTTGCATCCACATCATAGATCCCATCCTTGCAATGTTTTGGAATTTGACCATCTTTTGTTCCAGCCTGGTGTCCTCCAGATATCTTAATATATAGAAAGCTGTAGAATTCCCAATAAACATGGCCAGAAGGTAGATAGGCAGTGAAGGCTGAAAGAGACTAGTTTAGGCATCAACTGGATAGTAGGCCCCCAAGTTTGTGCATTAGCAATGCTTTGTGTGTAAATTTAAGGTAATTTGAAAGATTGCCGTGCTGTAACAAAGGTCTCTCTTTGCAATGTTTCAAGAATAGTCCTGCTCTTCTACCTCCCATTCTTTTCCCCTTCAGGTTCAACCCTCTTTATCACACTAAAGTGCCAATCAATACTGTGAGATAGATGTTACATCTTGGCTTTTTATAACATTACCTGTCCCAGAAGGGATACTGTATCTTTAAGGAAATGGATCCGATATCCTGTTTCTGAAGGATTAAAACACTTTAAAGAGACAGAAGAGGCTGTAAACTCCTATCATTTTCTTATTCACTCTTCATTATCTTGTCCAGTATCTATCCCTGCTGAGTAAATCTGGTTGTGTGTTTCTCCAAAGTGGTCATAAGAAGAAATTTATTTACTTCTTGGTGCACTGGAGGGGCATTACTAACTTTCAAGGCTCTCCGAAGTCATAAAGATTTTGCAGTGTGAGCAGAAGAAGCAGGAATTTTCTGAACTTCTTTTCCCCGCTGAGGTCGTTTGCCCAGCCTAAAGGGGAGACACTTCTCATTTTTTTGACAGGCTTTATTTCTGGAAGATTTTCCAATTAGCAGGAAAAGGTCACACTAATGTTAGCAGTGAGAAAGGGAAGGGTTAGTGCTATGCAAATAGAGAATCTTGAAAGCACAATATTCTCTGTGTGTGCAATGTCTCCCTCAAGTCAAACCCAGTGCTTGGTGGCTTACATGGATGTATCGATACAGTGTTCTTGACTGCAGTACTGAAGCAATTCACCACTGTCTTCTTCTGGGATGTATATTTTCTGACTTCATAGTTTCTCTCTTTCTTGATGTCTACATATATGTTCATTTTCCTCACTTGCTTGCATGGAACAACATGAATTGAGGGGAAGATGAAAGAGGAAGAATGTAGAGGAGGGTTGTTTAATTCTACAGATTTAGCCTCTCTATTTGTCTTTTACATCCTGGTGGATACAAGTTTCATTTGATGAAAAAGGTTTGGGCATTCCCAGAGCAGTTGGTTAAGGAAATGTATAAAGGTGTGTGGAACTTTTCCAAGATAAGAAATGCACTTGGCCATGGAGCGATATGCTGGGGGATAAAATAGTGGGTTTGGCCAAGACAAAATGTCAATTTTACTTCATTTAATTACAGTTGCATTTAGTTAATGATCACTCCCCAGTTATTTTTGAATAATTTCCTGTATATTTCCCACAATAAAAAATAGTTTGATAACAGCTTTTGTACCAATTGTAAAGACAATCTGGTAAGAACAAGGTTGCACCAGGAATCTCAAGTGGTACCTTTTTGGTGTAGAGCAGTGTTTCTCAACCTTGGTAACTTTAAGATGGCTGGATTCAACTCCCAGAATTCTCCAGGCTGGCTGGAGAATTCTCCAGGCTGGCTGGAGAATTCTGGGAGTTGAAGCCCCCCCATCTTAAAGATTGAGAAATGCTGGTGTAGAGGATCAATCCCTCAGTAGCTATGTTCACAGAACATGCTCAATGTAACTATTCTTGTAATTGTTGTTACTGTAGAAATTACACCCTGCCTTTTTGTTTATAAAACACTCGCACCAGTTTACAACAAACAGAACATAAAACAAAACAATGAAATCAGTGCAATTAAAATCAAAATCAAGAACAGAAACAGAAATTAAAATCGGTATCATTAAAATAGGTCTTTAATTAGGTCTTTAATGGTTAAGCACATTGTGTGCATACAGCTGGGAAGGAGGAATGCCAGCTGTAACTTGCATGCTTTCTGTTCCATTCTGGTTATACCCTATTCTTTTCCTCTTTGTCTTCCGGTCCCTCCCATGCTTTTCCTGATCCTCCTAGCCAAGATACTGTCTTGGACTACTCTTACAGAATTCTCATCAGTGGCCATGCCAACGAGGGAATTCTGGGACATGAGAAAGCAGCCAGCTTGAGAAAGCTGCCTTAAAACTTCCACTTTCCTCTGCATTTCCTCCCCTGCCCCCACAAGCTGCCATTTACATTTCTTGCTTTGTTACTTTGTTGGCAAATCAGCTTTCTTTCCCAACTATTTTCATGTCATCATCACCCTGAAGATACTATAGAGTTAAACTATATACAAGCCCTTCGCTTGTAATTTATTGATTTGGCAGGTTTTTAGGGTGGTAGAATTATGCTTACTGGTATGAAATGAGAGATGTGGTTGGGATGTTTTTAGACAATGTCTCAAAAACAACCAAACCTGGTTGCATTGTTGCTCCCTGTTTTCCTATTCCTAAAGGGAACAGGAATGGATGAAAGGATATCAAAGCTAGCCTTAGCAATATTCTGCAGTTTCTTAGATATCCACTCAAGAGGTTGGCAGAGTGGTTCAGAAATGAACGGAAGCAAGAAGTCATGCTGGCTTTATTGCCATCACAGCATTAGATGTATATTATATAATGTACTGTATATCCAGGGTAGATTTATATATGTTTTATGTGTAAGTGTAAGTCCGTAAGTTCTTAATGTAATTGAATCAGTTTGTGGAGGGAATCTCCCAAGAGGAGATTCCGATCTTCCTAGAGCAATGCTGTCTTCATTTCTTTTCTTGACTGCAAATCTGATATCTAGAAAATGAAGTTTTGAGAAAGCTGGATGCTTAAAACACACACACACACACACACAAACACACACACTTTGTAACTTCTTATCGAAACAAAGTAAGTCTGTGTATGTTATGGCTAGTCAGTCTTAATGAATTTTAGAAACCTAACTTTTATTATCACCTACACCCAGACAAAAACAAACCAAACTGATTTGCACATAGTCTCTTTGGTTCGTCATCTTAGCTTCTGAAGCGTTTTTTCTCCAGTCCTTGAGAAAATTCCCCCACAGGCTTTGTATTGCCTCACTGCTGAGCCTTCTTCTAGTTTAGTAACAAGTCTAAACCACAGTGTCCTTACAGTTTTAATTTGGGATAAATTAAAAGGAAAGTGATTAGTGGATTTCCCTGTCTTCGTTAGCCCACCAACCAAACGTCACCAGCCAGTAGGGGAAACAGCTGCCAATTGTGTTCCTTAATGTAAGATGTCCCTGGTCTGGAGAAGAAACGGATTTTGACTAGAGCCATCTATCAATCATTGCTCTGGTTTTGCACAAGTGTTTTGTTCAGGTACAGAGCTCAGTCCTAGCTGAATCCCTGACTCTCTTTGGACATGGCTTTAGTGTGATTCTGGACTGCTGTGATTCTGAAATAGGGCTAAAGGTGTGTTGAAAGGTTTCTGCAATACATGGGGAATAGTAGTTGCAAGGTAAAGTGGGAAGGATCTTTGGGTGTCCCCTCCCCCCCATGGTGAAAAACTGCTGGATACTTTAAAAAAGAGATTAAAAATGAAACAAATGAACAAAATAGGGACAAATTGTATGTATGTGGTATGCTCTTCCACTGCTCTGCATTTAAACATATCTTTGGAACTTTGGTATTGGAGGAAAGGAAAGTTAAAAACAACTGGTTTTTAACAAAACTGGTCTGGAGCCCTCTATGTCTAATTCAGTAGAACAAGCAACCAAGGGAGCAAAATTGGCTGAGAACATCATTCCCTCATCCGTCAACTTACTCGCTGAAACTCTTATCAACTTCACTGGCCATTTTCTTTGCTTTGCTAATACACAAGCACACATATCTAAGAGTGCAATAGACTGTGATGACTGGAACACTCAACTTCCCATTAAATCCGACTCATAAGCAATTATTTAGAATTCTCTTTAATGGTGTGCAGTATTCAGTACAAAGGAAAAAGTTGCGAATGGAAAAACCCACGCTTTCCCCCCATTAAACATCTTCAGTGGATTCAAATTCCCCCCCACTCCCCATCTCAGGGATGCACCCCTCCCTCTCATGCCTGTTAGTGTAAGCATCTGCAGCTGTCTTCAACAGCTCCTCACAAACAACCTTGGCATTACCTGTTTTTTAAAGGCAGGCCTTCTGCTCTTTCAGAATAGTAGAAGTCTGTACCTGTGTAACATCTGACAAGTGCTTCAGAAAGCATCACTCAGGCATTAAAAATGTCTCTGCTGAAATCAAGTATCTGGCTGATCCTGCAGCTGAAACCAAAATGCCAATGGTGGACAGTGCTAAGTGACCACAGGGGTGGAATGATAACTGCACCAGCCTAAAGCATCCCATTGGAGCTGGGCCAATGCCAGACCTGGAACCCATTGTTAGAAGATCATCAATGAAGCATTGTAGTTCATATCTACAGTAAGTCAGGAGACAGGGAAAACCATAACTTTAAAACTGGAACAACTAGACGGATTTGAATCATCTTAACAATGGGCTGGGAATGAAACAAAAGCAGTGTCATGTGGACTAGTCCCTTAAAAATACTTCATACTGCAGCTAGTGGGACAAGAGGATGAGATCTCTGATGCCTATCAAGGGAAGATGCTTCAGAATAGGGAGTGAGCATTATAAATCTGCTCCTTTGACTATCTGCATTAGTCAGGCAATATTGTGATCCATGGTATTTTTAAATAGTTAAAAAAAGAGATGTAAACATTCAAAGTAAAAAAACAACAACCCCTGCATCTATTTCTATTCACAGCTTCTTGTAATGTGAACAGCTTTCATAGACAACTAATGTACACAGTTGCAAATGTAAATTCCCTGCAAAATTATTTTTAATGCAAATTCCCCTGATTGCAGTCTTTGTTATGTAAAACTCTGTGATGTCAACTCCTTTTTTTTATGTAAATACCCGGATTTTTTGTACACAACTTTCAGAAACATCCATTCTCCCATAGATTTTTTTTTTGGGGGGGGGGGGAGAGAACACATGTGTGTGGAAGTGTGCAAATGTTCAGCGTAATAAAAGCAAGATCTATCCAGATTCTATTCTGTGCTACAGCCTTTGCTGGCAGAGACTATTCCAGAAATTTGGGATGGATTTCTTTTACTCAGCAATGCGGCATCCCTGTCCTCTAGAAACCCATTAGCGCTTTCTCATCTTGCTTAAGCCTCTGTCTAAATCAGAGACTAGAAACTTGGAGAAAGCTAGGATAGTCCAGTGCTACAATCTTCCCTCTTGAGTTGCCACCATCTGTGGCCTTTTAAGCCTATTTGAAATGGAGTGGTGTTGACCTGCAGCCTTTCCCTTTTGCTAGACCATTCTCTACTGCTCTGCATGGAGCTTTAATCCACAATGTCATTGTTCAGTGCGTTCTGTAAGAAGAAAACTGCAGAGGCCATATATGTATTCTCTACTGAGCTGTTCTGGAAAAAGCGAGAAAGAGAGGGGTGTATGGATTCTAAACTCTCCCAGCTTGTACAGTAATACATTTTTAAGATATATTATCATCTTAATCATGCAGGCTGGACAGAGCAACTGTGTTGTAGAAGGCTCTCACGTTATTTATCTATACATGTTATTTTGCTGTCCAGCTCACCAAGTGACTCTAGGCAGCTCCCAACAGAAACACAAAAGCACAGCATTACTTGAAAAACAACAACAATTCTGCATTAGCCACCTCATTTTTGTTAAGCCATGGCAACCTATTCATACACCACTCTGAGCCATAAACCAAAGCTTACAATGTGCAGGGGATAGGATGAAAGAGTGCACTGAAACATGAATTGCTTCAAGCATGCTTTCTTGAAGAAGACATCTAATGTGGATTGTGCATTGTGCTGAAGCAGGTAACCTTCTTGGGATCAAGATCCCACACCTTTAACACATTCAGCAAAGTAGCCACATCACATGTTGATGTGAGTATATTTTTTCAGGGGATCTGAGTGGCTTTTTAAAACACTGAGATATGATACTATAATTTTCATCTGCTCCCCACTTCAAAACATCAACAGTTTTCAGCAGTTTTGGGGCTGCAAAGGTTGGAGAGTCAAAAGCCACATGGATGTTGAGGGCTACTAGTTGTCCACCTCTGCCATAAGCCATAGTTTGCAAATCATAGTGACTGAGATTGTGTTTGCGGCAGTTAGAGGAACCCTGGTAAACCCCATTATAGTTCAGTATGGTATCTATACCCAACCTCAGTCATTGCTCTCAGGTTGAACATAACCATGGTTCAGTGTGAGAAAAATAAGCCATAGCTGATGCATTCCCCCTCCCTCTCCACTTAAGATGCATTTATGGTTCTTTTCATTTTCAGAGACTGGACTTCATTTGAAAGATGTCAGCTTGAAATCATGCTTTAGGAACATGGCTTGTTTCAACAAACCATAGGAAAGATTAGCAATCCGTCCAAATTTATCCTTAACTGAAACTAGAAGCAAACACTTCTGATTTCCTCAGCACTGTACTGGAGAAGGAGAGGAGAAAGGACTAACACACCACCGCAGATACTGTACGATAGCTTTGTGTGACATCAGTCCTGTCCTTTAGTGTGATGACTGAATGAAGCCAAGTTTGTGAAAAGGCTACTTATTGGTTCGGAGGGGAGTTTGAGATTACTGAATGGAACATCAGGGACACATAAAGATTTTTCATCCAAATGCCACCCTCCAGCAAGGTGTAGGTGGACAGCTGGACAAATATGTGTAAGATGTTTTTAATTCTAACAGTTTTGAATTCAAAATGCCTTGTCCTACACCTGAAAATAGCTCTCCTGAATATTTTGGAAGCGTTTTGGGCTTAAACCACTGCATCATTCAATAAACTCAAAATGTTTCCAGAATGATTGGAAACAGTTATTTTTCCTTGGAAATGGCAGTTTTGCATTCAGAATAGGCAGTCTGAAACCTGAAATAGTTCAAATCTAAAATGTTTTCATTAAAGTCAGTTTAGAATACTTTTCCCCATGTATTTAATCATTGCATTTATTTATTTGTGTTTTGCTTACATAAAGGAAAGTCGCAAAGGTTTGGTGCCTCATCTAGGACCATTTTTCCCTTCTGATAGAGTAAAAGTTGCAATTTTGGTAAGGAATTACATGGCCCTGAGACCTCTGGCTATGCATCTGTGATACACATTCATTACTATATTTTGTAGCCCCCCTCGCTTTTTTAAACTCCTGTACACAAATACACACTACAGATAGTCCTTGCTTAATTACCATAATTGGCACCAGCTACTCTGTCACTAAACAACCCAGTTGCTAAGCAAGACATCACATGACTGCAATGGATTTATGACCTCACATGCCACAGTCATTAAGCAAGACATCACGTGACTGTACCTTGTGACTTCATTGCCCACTTCTCCATTGACTCTGCTTGTCGGAAGCCGGCTGTGAAGCATGCAAATGGCAATCATGTGTCCACAGGGCGTTGTGATGGTGGTAAATACCCACTGTTTTCAAAGCGCCCAAATCTTGATCATGTGACCACGGGGATGCTGTGACAGTTGTAAGTGCGAGGACTGTTCATAAAGTTACTTTTTCTGCACCATTGTAACTTCAAACAGTCACTAAACAGGGCAGTCATTAAGCACGGACTACCTGTATACTGAAATGAATAGCTCTATGGATGTATTGCAACAGTTGTAGATACTGAACTACAGATAACATATTCTTGGACATCTTTCTGTCAAGAGGAAAAACCCACTTGGCTGCAGATGAGCAGAAAATAGATTGTTGCAGAATAGCTGGAGTGTGGCATGAGAAGAGATGAACAAAGGAGAATCTTCAGCAATTAGTAAAAATGAGGGTGATGAGAATTGGCAGGCCAGCTCTCTTATCTTTGTGAATTACCCCCCTTAGCTATTGTTTTTGGGGAAAGTGGTGGAGGCATGACTTGGCTTCAGACAAGGAAACGGTCAGAAAAGAATGGCTGTCAATTTTACAAGGATCCTTTTTTCTTTCCTTCCTCCCTATTGTCTGTGACATGTCAGAGGTTATGAAATTTTGAGGCCTTAGTGATCACTGGAAAGGAAAAAAGAAAGACCTTGCTAATGGCCAGGGTGAAACTCTGAAATTCAACCTCAGCTTTGAAGGACTGCAATTCCCATCCTCCGAGCCAGCATGGCTGATTAGCAGGGATGATGGGCTTTTAATCCAGCAGCACGTGGGGACTCAAAATTGCAAAAGGATGCTGTATGTGATCTTAAGATAAATCATGCATTTGAAACATTAGCCTTTCCATTAAATAGCTTGAATCTTGGCTAGCAGTGCTGGACCCAGGGATAAAAATCTTTTTTTGCCCATGGCAGGAAATTTGCTAGAATGTGTTTTATGTGTTCAGGATTAAATATAAAGCCTTCATCACGTAAATATTTCGCACCCTGCCAAAGCATTGCTTCATGTTTCTTCCATCTCACCCCTAGAACTTAATTACTTGCATTTTTCCAGTCTTCAGAAATAACTCTGTTTTCAAGAACTTTCTGAGCACCTCTTCCCCTCTCTTATCTTCAAGCAAGCTTTTCACTGTTGGAGGAGGACTTAATAGCCCACTGTTAAAAACAATTGACGTGCTTTTACATTCTGCCTTTGTAAAACAGGTCCTTCCCCATTGGTCTTTCTTCCACCGAAGGCTTTCCTCATTTTCCAGGATTTTACATGCAGTTTTAATTGTGCTGTTTCTTTTACCCTGCTCCTTTAATTTCATGGCTTTTAGTAGATAATTATTTTTAGACTGACTTTTCTTCTTTGTGAACTACTCTGGGCATATTGTTGAAAGGCAACACCAAAAGAGTTGCTGATGATGAGCACTATTCATGCTAACAACATTTTATTAAGAATCCCAAAGGTGGGGAGGAAGCAAATTCTGGGTTAGCAACTTGTTAAGGACAAGAGATACCAGAAATTCAGAATTGTGCCTATTAAATTGGGAAAATTAGAATATGTATGATTTGTCTAGCGTGGAAGAATCCATGTTTGGTTAATTTACCCAAGTACATTGATATAGAAAAAGAGAATCCTTTCCCATGCTAATTTATTGCTTTCCATTACAGTTGTCAGCGTAATGATTAAGGAGTTAGACTAGGAGAGAAGGGACCCATTGTGAACCTACTGGGTCACTTTGGACCCGGTTTTTGGGGAGAAATTATGAAGGGAGATCCCTACATATGCTGCCATGACCTCCTGGAGAAAAAGTGGGATATAAATCTAACAAATAATAAATGTCAGGAGCTTATTAGTTTCAGAACTGGTTTATGTGTTGTGTACTATAAAGCAATTACATTTGAAAGAGGTTTCTGCTCTTTTTAATCAGGCAAAGCTTTTGGCAGCCTTGAAAGTGCCAGGAAATAACAGGCAATGTCAGGAATTCTCTGTATGAAGATGGGTTTGTTTTCCCTAAATTGTCAGTTATGGACCGGCTATAAAGCTCCTTCGTTAAGTCAAAGAGGACAGGATCACTAAATGGAAATGCAGTTGGATGGGTCTACTTAAAGGAAAAGGGAAGGTGTCATGGTGCAAATTCTGGAGAGAGAGAGAGAGAGACTTCCATCCACCACAGACACCAGTCTGTGAGGATTTTTTCATTAATCTGGTCCCTGAATTCATTTTAACACACTTTGAACACTGCACTAAATATCACACATCAGTTTGTTCTATCAAGAGTGGGCAACCTTCTTATGCCTTGGCAGCAAACTCACTTTTAGGGAGTGGCGAGGCCAAAGTAGGAAGGGCCAAGATGCCAAGCGGGTCCTTGGACAGAATTCGGCTTCACCATGATTAATTGAAATAACGTTTTGTTAGTTCTAATCTCTTAGAAGTCTAGATTTGCCTGACTGCATTCATGTTCTCAGCTCAGAATGGGAGGGGAGATGGTTTAGAATTTAGTTCCACCTTTGCTTCCCCCACCTCTTGCACTGTTGTTACAGTGTTACAGGGGAGAAGAAGAAAGAAACATGCAGTCACATTTGTGGGGCCTCCAGATTATAAACGCAAACTTTTTTTTTAATGGAAGTAGTTATAGAAGGTAGAAATAGCATGTAGAAGAGAATATCTGTAGCTCAAGGTTGAACTATGTAGTCCTTGGTACTCTCTGAGCTTGGTTATTTGCTTGCAGACATTTCAGGACCCGACTAGGTAACATCACCAGTACTAGTGAGTGTGTGGTTTGCTCCCTGTTTACATACAGTATAGGTAGTCCTCAACTTATGACACAATTGGGACTGGAACTATGGTCGCTAAGTGAGGCAGCTGTTAAGTGAGGCACCATGTGACCACACCTGATTTTATTACCTTTTTTGCTGCAGTCGTTAAGCAAATGTGGTCGTTAAGCAACTCCAGCTTCCCTGATTGATTTTGCTTGTCAGAAGCTGGCCAGGAAAGTTGCAAATGGTGATCATGTGACCCCAGGATGCTGCAACCATCAGAAATGCATGCCGGTTGCCAAGCACCCACATTTTGATCATAGGACCATGCAATGGTTGTAGGTGCGAGGACCAGCCTCAAGTCACTTTTTTCAGCACCGTTGTAACTTCGAATGGTCGTTAAATGAATGGATGTAATTTGAGGAATATATATATATATATATATATATATACATACATACATACATACATACACACACAAACACACACAAACACACACACACACAATTTATAAACAGGGAGCAAACCCCACACTCACTAGCACTGATGATGTTACCTAGTCAGATAATGAAACCTCGGCAAGCAAACAACCAAGCTCAGTAAACAGCATATAATTGGTCAATAATCAGCAGCTGCTCATGACGAACTACAACGCCTGGTCTGACGGAACCTTGAGAGACACGGAGCATTTTAGTTCAGCACCTTCTGAAGGGCCATAAGCTCCCTTACACTATTCTGCAAGGTAGTCCCTGGTGTTCTACAAGAGCTTAGAGAAAAATCTGCCTTAATAAAAGCTCCCACATGCATACTGCCTATCCCATTCACCACCCTCTTCCCTCCCGGGGACAGCCTCCTAGCTGCAACCCACCCAGAACTGCCGTTGGCTGGAGATCCTCCTTGGTAATTTGTTTAATTGGACAAGGAGGCATTTCAGCAGCTGAGAGTAGATCTCTGCACAGCAGTCCATCAAACCTGATCTGTTGGCTGCTTCCCCATTTGACAACGATTACCAGTTTCCTGAGGAAGCTTAACCTTTTTTTTTAATGGAAAAATGTAATGGCAGCTACTAAGGAACACAGACAGCCCCCCCCCCCTTTTTTTTTTTAACACAAAGGGAAGGCAGGCAGCCTGCTAGGATATTGAACTGGGCTTCTAAAGCAAAAAGCTTGCTGATCTACATATATAGTATGGCACAGGATAGTATAGAACAACACAGGATAGAATTGTCTTCCTCACCTTCCTTCTGCCTTGTTAAATGCAGCAAAGATAAGGTACACAAAGAAAAAAAAAGTCATCCCCTAAATGCTGCTTAATCTGCCCTGGATGTTTGAATTTCAAGTTGTTTTTAGGAAGACCAAGAATCTCCAAGTGAATTGAAACATGCTGCTTGTGGAAATAGGACCTCAGCTTCATGCCCAGTCGTGTCCAGTCACGGGTCTCCTGGTGCAACTGGCCTGGGTCATTGTCATGGGGGTAGATGGCCCACAAGTAGAACTTTCTGCCACAGATCACTAGGGGGAACCACTCCCAGCAGAATACAACGGCATAAATGTTGGCCACAAGGATATTCTAACTAGTATAACACCCCTAGTCCCTTTTAAAATCCGCAGGCAAGGGGAATGAAATCGGAGCCAGTGGGAACATGGTGACAACATGTTCCTTTTTCCAAATCCTCTGCCACTCATGGTTGTAGGTGATCATGTGATCATGCATTATCAATAAATAGGAGGTGCTAATCCAATATAGCAGAAGTTTAGATGGATTTACCATCTGCAGAAATATTCCTCTTTTTTAAGGTCAGGGCAACTTTCATGCTTCTCATAATGCCTTCCCAAACCTGACCCTTTACAGATGCACTGGTGCTGCAGTTTGAGAACATTTATGCAGACCTGTGCCCCCTCCTCTTCCTCCTCCTTCTTTACAGTGTATAAAGGTCACTCCAATTATCAATTAAAATATGTGCTTGTTCTGTGTAAGATAGGATGTTCCATCAAAGTACTGTATGTTCATATGAGAACTGGGCTGCAGGCATTCACCCAGTGTCATAAATTGTAAGTGGTTGAATTATACATGTCCGTAGAGTTATTATTAGCTAGGGAGTCCCTGTTCAAGGTCACTGTTTCTTTCCCGTTTTCTGAACACTTTCTTAATACTTATCAATTCTGTGAGCCTAACTTGAACCCTAACCTTTTCCCGTTTTGCACACTCTGCACCCAGGCCTTTTCCATTCAGTGAACTACTTCCCCAACCTACTTTGCCCATTTGCTTAATCCTGTGAATCCACACTCAACTCTTTCCCATCCACTGATAACAAATCTAAATCCTTACCTATTCTGTGAACTCTTACCTAAACCTTATTTATTTATTTATTTGGTGCCTTCCTGGTGACTGCCTGGAAAAGCCCCTGCAGTTTTCTTGACAAGGTCTTTCAGGAGTGGTTTGCCATTGCTTGCTTCCTAGGGCTGACAGAGAGGGACTGGCCAAGGTCACCCAGCTGGCTTTGTGCCTAAGACAGGTCTAGAACTCCCGGTCTCCTGGTTTCCAACCTGATACCTTTGCCACTACACCAAGCTGGCTCTCCAGCCTCCGTCCCTCCCTCCCTCCCTTTCCAAATGACCTGCTGTTTACCTAAACTTTAAGAAACTGAAAATCAGCTTTTGCATGATAAGGAGGCATTTTGTTTGTTTGTTTGAAAGATTTGAGTGGCTGCCCATCTTAAAGCAACTCTGGGCAGCTCACAACAACAAACAACTATTAAAAAAAATATAACCAAAACTAAAAACCTGGCCCCTCACTCAACCGCCCAGGGTGCCCCAACCACACCCTGTGGGCTCCACCACTCTACCCCAGTGCCTGGATAAAGACCAAGGTTTTAATGGCCTTCCGGAAGGCTAAGAAGGTGGATGACTGTGGAGGGAGGGTGTTCCTTCAGGTAGGGGCAGCCACGGAAAAGTTGTTTTTAAGAAGGCCAAGAATTTCCAAGTGAATTGAAGCATGCTGCTTGTGTGTGGGCACGCTTCTGAGGTGCCACTAGATGGCAGTGTTTCAGGGAAGGGACCTTGAGCATGCCCACCCTATCTGATCTCGTGGATGGGCAGATGCCCTCAGGGAGAGGCAGTCCCACAAGTAACCTGGCCCTGTGCCATGTAGGTGATGACCAGTGCCTTGAATTGCACCCAGAAAGCAACTGGGAGCCAGGCAGCTTGTGCAACAGGGGGTGTAACATGGAATAAATGTTCATTTTTACTTAGGAAACCAATGTATTTTTGTCCTGTCTTTAATCTGATAATAGCCATGCCATTCCTTAGATGGCTTTATCTTGATTTTTCTGGGGCTTCCTAAGGAACCTTTCCCCAGCTCATGGTTTCTCTTTTCTTATATATAAATTGTATTAAAAGTTCTAAAGAGAAGATAAAAACTAACAACAACTAATAGAGAGAAAAGAAAGAAAAAAATAGAGAGAAAAGAAAAAAAGATAAAGACAAAGGTGCTGGGAAAAAAGATAAAAAGAAACAGAAAGACAAAGCTTCTGATTTTCTTTGCGGCAAATACAAGTATAATCACCAAATTAGCTCTTATTCTAAGGTTACAAAAAGAAAATCTCACTTTTTTCTACCATCTAGTTTTTTTCTGATCATCAAAAACACAGATCATAAGTGCATTTTTTTCTGTTTCATGCGAAAAGTCTATAACCCAGCTCGCAGTTTCTCCGTGTCCATTTCTCCCTTCCTCCTCCCCCATTTTGTCAGATGTTTGTCTCCCTAGTGTAGCTGATGTGCTCAATTTTGAAACAATTTTTACAAGTTTTCTTTTCTATAGTTAACTGAAAGGAGGCTGTGCATCACTTTTTTTTAAAAAAATATCTGTTCTAAAGCTTAATTGAATTGAATGTAAGCATGAACTTATAACAGACATTTCAGTCATTCTGTTCAGCTTTTTTTTAGGAAGCCAATTTAATGATTTTTCTGAGGACTGACTCAAGCATCTGAAACCCGATTTACATTGTTCTTGAATACTGTAGTGCATAAAGGAATTATTTATCAAGATGGGTTGTTGGTTAATAGGCCCAAATCAGGAATTCTTTTTATCAAATACTGCTTTCATTTACAGCCTTTGAATGAATTTCATTCAAACAATGCTAACATCTGATGATAAAACCCACTAATGAGGGGGAAAATCATTCACATTTTTTATCTAGAGATCTCATTAACTCCAAACTTTTAGCTTGTTTTTGCTGATCAAACTAGTAGGATTTTTCTTTTCTTTTCTTCACTGCTGCCTTTCACATTTCCTCAGAGATTATGCGAGGGGCTCTGCTGCTTTTTTCCATATTGTTCCCAATGAAATGACGTCACGATGCAGGCATGGATTTAATCATTCAAAAGTTACTGAATTGTTGGTCTCACAACACAGGCCGTTGATTTGCTTGTTTAAGAATTTCTGTGCACGATCCACTCAAATGAGCCACGTAATGTGGGGTCCTACTTTGACTCCTCACCCAGTGGTACATGGGATCAGAAAGCCCTCATAACTGCCATACTTCATTTTAGGATCTTAAAATCTACACGGCAAATTAAATTAAAGTGAGGGGCAATAACCATGCAGATATCAAGAGTTTGTTCAGTTTAGCCTAGTGGTTAAGAAAAACAGGCTAGAAACCAGGAGACTGAGAGTTCTAGTCCCGCCTTAGGCATGAAAGCCGGCTGGGTGACCATGCCTATCACCCTCTCTCAGCCCAGCTGACCAACAGGTTGTTGTGGGGTAAATAGGAGGAGGATGGAGTATTAGGTATGTTCTCCGCCTTGAGTTATTTATAAAAATAATACAGGTAGTCCTTGACTTATGATCACAATTGGGACCAGAATTTCCATCGTAAGTCATTGTGATCATAAGTCGAGTCACCATGTGAGCAGATCCAATTTTATAATCATTTTTACAGTGGTCGTTAAGCAAATCCAGCTTTCCCAATGGGCAGTTTTTGTTGGAAAATGGCAAAAAAATCACAAAATGCAATTATGTGACCGCAGGATGCTGTAACCAGTTGTAATTGTGAGCCAGTTGCCAAGCTCCTGAAATGTGATCATGTGACTGGGGGGCAACATTTTGCGATGCTTGGAATTGCTTTACAGGCTGTAAAGCACCATTTCCAAGGCTGTTGTAACTTTGGACTGTCTTTAAATGAATGGTCATAAGTTGAGAACTATTTGTACAGGTGGGACAAAAAATCTAAAAAACCCCCCAAAAACCTCAGGAATGTATTTCTTTTTCTTAGATCAGTGTTTCTTAACCTGGGGCCCCTTATTGTAGATTTCAGTTCTTAGAACTCTACTCATGCTGGTTGGGACATTCTGGAGTAAAAGGGTGTCCAGTTGGGAAAGGCTGTGTTAAAGGTAGGATTTCTTGTCTCCTTCCTGTCCCCTCCCATTCTTTTATGAAAGGAAAGCTGATTTTTCATAATACAGGAGTTGTTAAGTTGGAACCAAAGTTTCCATGCACAGAAGGAGTTTTTATCCAAAAGACCACCTCTGACCACCCAAGGGGGGGACTTTCTGAGTCCAACGTTCATTCTTTTTGCATTTTCTATGGCACTGCAAACAGTGGCAGTAAATGGCAGGCTCCCTTTGCTTGGTTCGCCTGCCATTAGAAGTTTCTACATGCGTTAGCTGGCTTCACACATTCACCGCATTCCCAGAGAACCAGCCCATGTTAGCTTCACATTCCTTTGCCTCGGCAATTCAGCCAAGGGCGCTTTGCTGCTGATAAGGCACCTGCGTTGTTAATCACTTTAACGAACTGCCGAGATGGGAGGGGGGAACTCAGGAGTGAGAAACAGCTTGTTTGTGAGACAGGGAGGAGGGCTGAGATCAGAGGAGGGAAAGAATCACTTTGAATGTCTTGGCGCCAAATCCTCACTTGGAGCTTTGATTACTATCCTGTGTTAATCAGATCCTTAATGAAGAATTCTTTAAGCTTTCTAATGGACTGTCTGGAGAATTTCTAAGTTAGGATCTTGGTCCTGGGATTGTCACAGTCAAATAGCAGTAAACATATGCAATAATTAATCTGCCAATCATTTAAATCAGTGTTTTTCAAACTTGGCAACTTAAGATGTGTGGACTTCAACTCCCAGAATTCCCCAGCCAGCATCCTGACTGGGGGATTCTGGGAGTTGAAGTCCACACATCTTAAAGTTACCAAGGTTGAGAAACCCTGATTTAAATTCTCGGGAGAATTTATCACATTGTTTACTGAATGGGCAACATAGACCAATTCTCATCCAGAAGCTAAAAATGAAATCATTCTGCACCAAAATTATTATAAGGTAAAGGTAAAGGTTTCCCTTGACGTTAAGTCCAGTTGCGTCTGACTCTAGGGGGCGGTGCTCATCTCCGTTTCAAAGCCAAAGAGCCGGCGTTTGTCCGAAGACACTTCCGTGGTCATGTGGCTGGCATGACTACACGGAACACCGTTACCTGCCCGCCAAAGTG
The DNA here is from genome assembly GCF_035149785.1 of Candoia aspera. NCBI lineage: Eukaryota > Metazoa > Chordata > Lepidosauria > Squamata > Candoiidae > Candoia > Candoia aspera. The sequence continues at coordinate 8,632,527 of NC_086163.1, forward strand.
GTACCTATTAATCTACTCACATTTGCATGCTTTCGAACTGCTAGGTTGGCAGGAGCTGGGACTAGCAATGGGAGCTCACCTGTCACGTGGATTCAAACTGCCAACCTTCCGATTGGCGAGCTCAGCAGCTCAGCGGTTTAATCCACAGCGCCACCGCGTCCCTATTAAAATTATTATACTTGAGCATAAATGCTAATGAATGGTTCACTTTTAACAGTCATGTGTAAGTAGTCTTCTCATATGGCCTAGCTAAAGGATTGTTTGACTTAAACAGCTCAGCTAAATAAATAAATCGTGCTTTTTCAAGAGCATTCCAGTATTTTTAAAAGGACGCTTGATGCTTTGTACACAAAAGAGCCATACAAGACCTAAGATTGACTCAGTAGCATCTGCGCTAAATTGTCACATTTTTCTATGATTCCCTAGCCCCATCTTGAACTGAACCCATGAACTTCAAATGAAAAAGTCACTTCTGTAATATAGAGGGACAGGTGTGGTGGCTTGAGCAGAGTCACCAGTAAGCAGCATACCTTACTAAGTTTTATGAACGTCAAACATAATTCTTAGTTCTAAAATTTATTTCTCACTAAGTTCAGCAGAGCATCCACGGTGAAGCCAGAGATATTCTACTGTAACAAGCAGAAAAGATTGAAGAGCTGTGCTTTGCTTGGTGAATTTTAATTTCCAACCTTACACATTCCGTAGTAAGATTAGGTCCTACTCATTTGTCATGTCCGTGAGGAGTTGCACTGTTTCCATCTGCTGGGCCCACAGATTCTATCTGCCTTACACTGGATCTGCCCAACCCATATGCAATGCCTGTATTTGATACCCATGCAATCTGGACCTGCACTGAATCAAAAGACCCCAAATTTTTTGGATGTAGATGCTATATAAAGTTGTGTCTTATGCATTGACCCCGTTTTCACAGCACATGCATCTGTCCATGATTTGTTTTCTCGCATGAAATCCCATTTATATGTTCAGAAGTGCTTGTTCTTCAGCAATACTCAAAAGGGTTAGAAAGGAAATGGGAGCATGTAATCTAGGGGTGGATAGCATTTGGTGTTGTGGACCACCGTCACATTTGCAGGAGGACAACAGTTGAGCAGCGATGATGCAAAGTGGACAGGTGGATTTTTCATATTTTTCTAGGTTTTAATGAGCAAATTAGGTTCTTTGCCTCTGGTTTAATCCTTTTAAAACTAAGAGACAGATTATTTTACTATTTTGGCGTGTCTCCCTTGTCTCCAAATGCAAGAGACCAAGTTGCTGCTTTTCCCTAGTCCTAATGAGAGATGTGTAGGGTTTGCAAACAGATAGACCAGAAAATGTGCAGCTCTGTAGCCGCAGGTTGCCTGCCCTGCTGCAACATATTTCCTTCTTTCTATCTGCTTTAGATCTTCCCTTGTTATAAGCTCATTATTAAGGAGGACAAGTGTAACACTTAAAGCTAAGTAGGAAGGAAAGTTCACACCACTTGGACGCCACTCGCTTGATCCATCTTTTCACTTCTTCCATCTGGCTATCCTGTCTGACCAAGATTAATGAGCTGTTTTGCTTGTTCGATAACCACTGCAATCCTGTCTGAAGCTTTGGACTTCTTTGCTCTCTCACTATTCTCAACGCCCACCCAGTGTCTGATGAATATAACCTCTGTGTAGCTGAAGCTAAATTTTGGTTCCATCCTGTGCAGTCCTTTTCTCTTAGCCCATCCATTTGCCATAATGGGAATTATACGATAGGAGCAAATGGAATGATGGGGAGATTCCTGGCACGATGCAATATTCATATCACCTGAGTGAATAAAAAACAGTTGGAGACGGGAGGGAGGGGAGGAAGAAGGTGATGGTTGAGAGTATTATAGAGCATGACTTGATTTATTATCTTTGCGCTGTGAACTAGCATGTTTAATTCATGGGCTACATTAAAAGCCTGCTCCTGCTGGCTCACAAAAATGCACCTCCGACTTTGCAACCATTCCATAAGTTTTGTGGAAACCAGGAAAAGATTTCCTTGGCAACCTAGAGTGTAAAGCTAAAGGAGCTGATGCCAAAATGAGTTTCCCATTTTACCCCAATGAATCAAAGGATTGGCGCCAGGGTGTAAGAGCAAATCTAAGAGCAGTAGAAATAACTGTCCCAGGATCTGGGCAGTGTTGGGCTTCAGGGTTTAGTGACTGTGATCTAGAGAACAGATTTCCTGATGTTTTGCCAGCAGCTGTGGCTGGCATCTTCAGAGGCAAGGTGGTCTGCTATGCAACTGAGGCAGGGACTGACTGGGCTCCTGTCTTTATAGCCAGGTGTCCTGACTTCTGATTGGTCTTTAGCCAAGCCAGTTTCTGATTGGTGCAGGTTGGTGAGGGCTGGTCCCTGATTGTTTGTGCCCAATCCTGATTGATCGTTTTGGGGATGTTGGTTCCTGATTGGTCCTTTGTTCATGCCAGCTTCTGAGTGGTCCTTTTTGGAGTGCTGATTCCCAATTGGTTCTGTTTGTGCTGGATTCTGGATGGTTAGTCTGAGCAGCTGTGTCCTGATTGGGTCCTTGTCCAGGCAAGTTTCTGATTTGCCCATTTTTGGGACCTGATTCCTGGATGGTCCTGCTTTTGGGCAGGATCAGTCCAAGGAACATTCAAAATACTCTATGCTCATTGTCATCCTCAGAACAACACTTTAAGGCAGCGGCTCCCAACCTTTTTGGCACCAGGGACTGGTTTCATGGAAGACAATTTTCCCATGGACCAAGGGGCGGGGATGGTTTTGTGATGATTCAACCGCTTTTCCCTGACCTTTTATTTTTTTTTCTTCACACCGTTTGGAGATAGCAGCCAATGGCCTTGCTTTCTTTGACAGGAGGTGGAGCTCAGGAAGTAATGCGAGCTATGGGGAGTGGCTTTAAATACGAAGGCTGTAAATTCGCTCACTCGCCCACCACTCCTAACAGGCCACAGACTGGTACCAGTCCACAGCCTGGGGGGTTGGGGACCCCTGATCTAAGGGAGGCCTTGTAATAGCATGTAGAATGACCTCGAGAGACAGGGAAAAGAGCCACAGCCAGGGGAATGGTCGGATAAGAGGGAGCTGAGCCCACAGAAGCAATGAGGGCATGGCAAACCTCAGAAGGGACCCTGCCTAGAGCTGTAAAGGCAACAGGGGAGAAATCTACTTTCAGACTTGCAAGATTCTGTTAATGTAACATTGCAATAAAGTAGAACTAGTTCATCTGGGTGTGCTTCCTGTCTGCACTAACTTGCAAGGCTGATAGACCTATAAGTTATCTCCATCTTTCAGGTAAGAAGGATCTACAAGGAGGGGATATGCTTTGTAAATCAGGTTGCTTTCAGCACTTATCTCACTATCCTAGTCACTGTGACAACTGATGTTTAACTATATGATGCCCCACCCCATTTCCCATGCAGGTTACAAAATTGCCCCACTCCTGGTTTTATTTCAAAATAAATATTAAATATGACTCTGGATATTAACAGCTCCATTACACTGCTGTCCTGGTTTGACTAGTACTTGATAAAGTGGCTCCCCACCCCCAAATTAAAAATTTCAAGTTTTTTTTTACAAGGCTGAAATATTATGAGAATGCCATGTCAACATTCTTGCAAGAATTTGGAACTCCATTATGAGATTATTGCATGAGATCTTGAATTCATGAAATTTCAGCAGATTTGCCAGTTAAGTGAGTATTTGACCACTGTTAAGCATTTTGGAAGAACACCTCAGGACCTGAAAAAGTTGCTGGCCCTTTTTGTACATTCCTTTATTTCTGTCTTCCAAATAACACAAACTATCTGGGCTGTTCAAAGAAGAAAAACAAAAAAAGGCAAAAACTATAAAATATATCATAAATAACATGAAAGGAAGAAGGAAACAAGTTTATGAAACCTTCTGTGAATGTTACCATTCATGAGAAAATTAATGTTGATGTGTGTGAGCTCCTTGAAAAAAGTAATTTGCCTATCCCAACAAAACATCCATTAAAATGTGCAACTTCCAGTCCACGGTCACATTTCCAAGGAATGAATGGGCAATTTTGCAGCCTTCTTAACTTATGAAGAGCTTGCTTTGTAAAGCAGTTATGAGTCCAGGAAACTTGTCCCAGAATCTTCTAAAAGACGTTAGCTTTTCTCAGCTGGGCACTTCCAGATTCATGAACTCTCAGAATTCACAGCAGTGGTAATGCAGAACTGAAGTTTTTGGAATTATCATCTGTTTGTTTAGGAGGCACCCAAATTGATCAGGCCTCCCTTGAGATTTTCAGGAGGTGAACACAGAAATTTGTTAGCTAATCACTACGATAATAGATTCCCAGAACTTCAACATCATGGAGTTCAAGGTCATCTCACAGCTGAGATGGTAGGCTAGTTTTCCAAAGCAGTGAAGGCTCAGAGGTTAAGTAAGGTTGGGAGAAATCCAGGAAATACTAGGTCTATAGGCTAGGATGGGAAATTAAAAAAAGAAAAGAAAAAACCATACTGGAGGTAGGCAGTGGCAAATCACTTATATACAGTATTACTGCCAAGAAAACTACATGGAAATGTCACCAGGAGTTGAGCTCCATTTGAAAGAGATTTTACCTTTTCTTTCCCCTTAGCAAATAGTGGCACCAATGAGCAATTTGGGCTCTTATTAAATTGCTCATAACTCCAAAATTTAATGGAGTTCCACTCCATAAATGATTGGCTGCAGCTTGTACTGGACTGACAGTGTGTCTCCAAAGCTCCATTACTGCTTTTGTCTTTTCACCAGTGCCAGGGCTAAAGATGAATGCAACTAGTTGCTTTTAGTTGTTGAATAACATTAAGTTCTTACCTGCCATCTTATTTCATTAAGAACTTGGCCATGAATCAAAAAGAAAAAAGGCAATATTATTTTCTTTCTGGGCTTCTGTGACTTCCCCCAGCCTTGTAAAACAATGTCATTTAAAAAACCTTGTCTGTGTCCGCACATTTCATCTCCCCCCACTTTCTGGGGTGTGGGGTGAGGAAAGAAATTGGAAAAAAAGATGAACAGCAGTATGCTAGGAGATCTCTCAGGCTGTGAAATCCAGTTTATAAAAAATAGAATATAGTATTAACACGTAATTTGTATAATTTAAACTGCAGGTGGAAAACCTAGATCTGTTTTATATTTTTTATTTATTTTTATTAGATATTTTTGAATACAATAAAAGTATAAAAATTAAATGAAAAAGAAGAAAAAGAAAAAAGAAAGAAAAAAAGAAAAGGAAGAAGAAAGAAAAGGAAAAGGAAAATATATATATATAGAATTATGACTTCTGCCCTTCTTTCTATCAAGGAGTTGCCATCCTACTCTTTCCCCTCCCTCTTTAATGCTTTTTAGTCCCCAAATCCTTAGATCATCAATTCAGTCTTTTCTTCTTTCGACAAAAAGTCCATATGAGGTTTCCAGTCTTTCAAAAAAGTCCTTATTGTTTTTTCTCCTAACCAAAGGGGTCAACTTTGCCATATCCGCAAGCTTCGTCAATTTTATAATCCAATCTTCTACTGTGGGTATTCCATTATTCTTCCATCTTTGTGCATACAGTGATCTTGACACAGTTACCATATACAATATTAATTCCCCATATTATTTTCTAGTTCAGTTTCCGTAAAACCCAATAGAAACAATTCTGTTTTCATCGTAATGTTAATCCACAATATCTTTTGCATCATTGTATGGATTTGCACCCAAGATTTCTTTGCTTTTTCACAGGTTCACCATGCATGATAGAAGGTCCCCTCTTCCTTTTCACACTGGTTTAATATTCCCATATACATTTTTGACAGCGCTAGGATCCCGGGATCAAACCCTGTGATGGTAAAAGCTACCCTTCCACATACATGTGAGCTGCATTCACTACCACTCTGGTTCTGTTGCCACACATTTGGACAATAAATTTCAGACTGGAATTATCCTGAGGTAAAGGATAACTTACTACTTTTCCCCTGAATATTTTTTTCCTTTTGTATGCCAAAGCCTGCATGTTCAAATTCTGATCTACTAAATTAAGCTGAGTTTAATGGGGTAGCTGAGAACACTTTCTGTTATCAGGTTCATGCTGTAGATCTGTAGTGTTTTTTATGGGCCAGTGTCATTTTATAAAGAATTCTCATAGCTGGACTCTTAAAGTACAAGCAGTGCAATTTCAGACTTTCATCTTAATGATACCTTGATGGCTTCTAACATTGTTCAAAATATGATGTATGAGGACAAGGATTTGCAAATCTATCTATCTATCTATCTATCTATCTATCTATCTATCTATCTATCTATCTATCTATCTAATTTTCTCACCACCCATCTCCCCCCACAAAGGAGGGACTCTTTGGGTTCTGGGTCCCTATGGTGACTTTGGGTTAATGTTAATCACCCTTAGTTTAATTTCAAAAACTATATGCAAGAGTTCAGTTCAGGACTGTGGGAAGAATCTTCTGCTCCTGTGTGGCATTAGGAGGAGAGAGATACCCATCTTTTGGAGGATCAGACCCACCCAGTAAGCAGCATCCACCAGATCCCCTGAGAGACTTCAAATCTCTACATTAGGGTTTCTCAACCAGGGTTCTGTGGCACCCCAGGGTTGCACAAGAGGTCACTGGGGGTTCCCTGGAAGATCACAGTTTATTTAAAAAAAAATATTTCAAATTCAAGCAACTTCACATGAAAGAGGTAAGTTTCACTCTTTATTTTTAGTTTAAGAACACTGTTAAGGCATCTATACAGACCTACCCATGAAATGAATATAATAATTTTGTAACTCCTGGCCTGTATTTGAACCTGAATGCGCAGGGGTTCCCCCAGGCCTGAAAAATATTTCAAGGGTTCCTCCAGGATCAAAAAGTTGAGAAAGGCTGCTCTACAACATCAGAAAGGTTGCATACATTTGATTTAATTTGTTTTCCTTTCTTCAGTTGTCCCCATCCCCAGTCTTGAACTATTGGTTTTACCATTTGGGGGTTGAATCAAAACTTAGTCAAACTTAGAGTAGGTCCATCAACGAGACTGACATTAGTCATGATTTGAGTAAAGGTCAAAAGTATATATTTTACTCAATATTTACATGCTACTGGTGCTTTTCTAAAACTATGAGCCCTGATATGAATTAGGACCATTCTGTGTCGGGAGGGAGAGATAAAATCCATCCTCAGCTATTTTCCATATCCCTCAACTTGGAACTGATTTTTTTTTTTTTTAGTCTTCTTTGGCATCAGTCAAAACTACCTCTTCAACTCTATGCAGAAGACAATGGAATGCATTTTGGGAAGCAAAGAACTGTAGAAATGTTTAACCCTTCTGTCTGTGTCTTTTAGAATAAAACACCAATCAATGATCAACCCTAGTCAATTCTATTGATCTAAATGGTTCTGCTCTAAGTATGATTAAATTTGTCCAACTGATCATCAGCCAGAAAGATCCCACCAGAGTTCAATTCTATGCATACTTACTTGAATGAAAATCCACTGAAATCAATAGAATTTGCTTTGCATAAATACCAGGCTGCACTTAGCAATTTGTTTTTCTTTTATTCTCATTCTAAATAGGTCTCACCTGGCCACATTCAGTCCAAATTCACTCCTAACCTCTGTTGTACCCAGAAAAATTTAAAGCTCATATTTGTTAATTTACTAACAGTATTCTTTTTAAGTTTTAAAATTCAACTTTGCTAGGAAACCACTCCCGGAAAGATCATATTCATTGGTGGACTTAACGTTCATCTTAACTATCTAATCTTTAGGTCCTACTGGATCTTAATTTGTACTTAGAACTGCATGGTTGAGCACAGACTGGTATATGGTGACAAAAACAGCTGAATTATGTTGCTGGTAGTTGTTACAACAATTATAGGAAGAATTTCTAGAAAATGTAGGTTCTGGGAAGCAACTTAAATTATAGATCAGAAACAGCACTCTCTGTGGGCAGGGGTCAAAATCCACAAGATGGCAGACAAAATGTCGTGATGCAAACCGCACCCTTTTTGTATGTGCATTGGTTTACACATAATGCTCTGCCTGCCATCTTGACAATTTTTGCCCTAACACCAGAGACATAGAATCTGTATTCCCCAAGTTGCATGGAGACCATGAAAGTGTTGAGTATCTCAATCCCAGTGGAAGCTCGATTCTTGGGTAGCTGGCTCAGGTCAACTCAGCCTTCCATCCTTCCAAGGTTGGTAAAATGAGCACCCAGCTTGCTGGGGAAGGTGACGACTGGGGAAGACAATGGCAAACCACCCCGCTATAGTCTGCCAAGAAAACGTTGCGAAGCAGTGTCGTCCCAAAGGGTCAGACATGCAACTAGGGTCTGTGTCACCCAGGGCAAACATGGATTCCGTGCCCATTTTGGTGGCCCCCCCAGCACTCATTTTGGTGCCCCCTCCAGTGCTCATTTTGGTGCCCTACCAGCGCGGCACCCTGGGAACCTGCCCTGGTTGCCCCCCCCCCAGTTGTGGCCCTGCAGACATGACCCAGTGCTTGCACAGGGGACCTTTCACCTTCACATGCCTGCACCCCAGATCTGCTCTCAAGATGAATTAACCCTTTTACTATGCCAGAAGGAAAAAAAATATTATATACATCAAGATTCACCATGTACTTATAGTTAATTAAATTAAATCTTAGTTTAAAGTTAACATAAGCATTTATGTTCTTAGGTTGACCTTACCTATTTCTTTAGTTTATCCCTCCTACTCTGGGGAGTGCAGACTCCAGTGTGATACTCAACAGGCAAGCTGATACCCAAATATGACCCCTCCTGAGATAGGCAGCATCTATCTAAGGAGAGATCCTCCAGAAGCAACTGCTTCTCCAAATTCAGCATTTTGAGTGATCTCATTGGCATTACCCTTCTTTAAAAGAAGCTGCATTGATCCTCACATGCAAAGGAAACCAAAGATTTGCACTGTATTTGCTTCTGCTAATTAATATTTATGATGCAATCATAGAGATTTCTGCTATAATTTTAATGGAAACCAAATTCTTGACCACCATTCTGGACCAACTACTGATGGACAATTTGTAACCCCTGTTTTCCTTTCTAGATTGGGGCTGGACCCACCAAAGATACAGTGCATAATCTGGAACCTCAAACTCTGTTAGAACCTTGGTTGCATCTCCCAGACTCCTTTCAGAAATTGCTACCTGTTTGTAAATTTTTAACATGGCCCCAAGGGAAAGTTGCAAAAGACATAAAGACTCATATTCTACTATATTGGGTCTGATTTAATTTATTTATTTATTTTTAGGAGAAATTAAGAAATTGAGGGTTTTCTGCTCCCATCTCAAAGCTTCACTGAGTAGATCTCAAAAGCTTCATTGAGAGGGTTGGCACCCCTCAAAAATGCAATGTAGTTATTAATTATTATGTTTTTCCCTGTTTTTCTAGCAAATGACACTCAAGGTAGATAAGAGTCTGAAATTAAATTCCAACAATTCAAACTGATGCAGCAAAAGTATAAAAACCTTTCCAATAAATCTTTATTGGAAAGGTTTTTTTAAAAAAAAAAAAATACTTGCACAGTTGGCTTCTTCATTCTAATATTGGCCCCTGAGTAGGTGTTTCTCTAAGCATGAGATCAAGAAACCCTGCTCTCCTTTTAATAGTAGGGTCCAACATTTGTGCAACATTTTCTGGATTCCTTATTTCATTAATTTCTCAGATTATGGCAATGGCCAGGAGTGGCTTTTATCATTTTAAGATGTTATACCAAATGTGTCTCTTACATGGTGAAAAGATCCTTGAAACTGTATTGCAGGTACTGACTTTTTCAGCAATTATGGCAAGGCCTTCTCAAAGAGAAGCACATTATACCTGTCTGGGAGAATTACCTTAGCTGCCATTTTGTTTCCAGGCAAAAGAAAAAGTGCTTGCTAACTATTAGGGCTGTGCAAATCTTCATCTCCTCCATTCAGTTTGACGAGCTTCAATAATTTCCTGTGTTCAGTTGAGACAGCAAATCTATTTGATCATCCCATTGGATCAAACAATCTCATTTGATCTGGCAGAGAGAAGGGTCTTTCTGTGCACATGCAGAACACTGTGTTGTCCAACTCAAATGGGGATTTCAGATTGATTCAACCCAGTTGGACCATTTGAGTAAACTAATTGAATTGAATCAAACCTGACATTTGAATTGCTCCAATCATTTGAATAAGGTCTGATCTAATTTTTCAACTCAAGTCAACCTGGTGAATCAGATCAACTCACTCATGCAAGCTGGTCATGTGGGGAAGTTCACCTGCAGTGAAAGTTCACCCCAGAGTTGTGTAGCCTGCCAGCATCCCTTCTGTGACCCTTTAGAGTGGGTGGGGCCAAAAATTCAGCAATTTTTGCAGTTTGGAAGGAGGAGATTAAATGCCTGTGTTTTGTGCCTTCAAATCAGTGTTGACTCCTGGCAACTACTTGGACAAGCCCCTGCAGTTTTCTTGGCAAGGTTTTTTGGAAGTGGTTTGCCATTGCCTCCTCCCTTTCTATTCTTATTCTTATTATTCTTATTATTGTTATTTGTGGAGGGAGGAATTACTTAAAATAATTCTTTCTTGAAATCCATCATGCAGATTCTGATTTTCTAAGTTATTCTCATACAACTTGACAATTTCTTGGTTGTTTGGGGGAAGGGTTGACCTTCTCATTAGAGTGGCATACAGGGGCTATTGTCTAAATTTGAGAACCCAGTGAATTTTGAAGCCCAAGTGGTACCATTCATCTCTGTACACATAAGCATCATTTTTATTTTTTTTTTGTAACAGCCTCTGGCAAGTCCAGCATGAAATGTTTCAGTTTATTCAAATACCTTGTATTCAGCAAGTACATAGATGCCAGGCTGACATTTTCTGTGAGTATCTCCAGACAAAATTACTCTCCATTAGCTAAATGCACCATGCCTGATGACCTATTAATTTATGGCAGGCAGTTAGGAACAATTTCAAAAATAAACTTTTAATTCTCCCTTGCCTGGTGGGGAAAGGCTAGATGTGTTTTCCTTTCTTTGCAATGGTTGCTGAGAGTGGCCAATATTTGGTCTGAGTGGTACAAAATATGCAGTTTGGTAGGAAAGATGCAGATGAAATCCAAGTGAGGAGTGATTATCCATTTGCAATTGGTGTGTCAAGTAGAGTTTTGGAGGAGCTGATTTTGCATCAGTTGGAAAAACAATTTAGATGTTGGGGTTGGTGTAATAGATCAGTTTGGGGACCCTTGGGATAACATTCAGATTGTTTTGCTATGGATCTCTTCTCTCCTTTCCTATTTTGCTGACATGGCAATGTTCTGAATAAGTTAGTATGAGAATCCATATGAGTTTCATCACTGACTATAGATTTGAACCTAACCCTCCGTTTACATGAGGCTAATCTGACCTTATAACCATTGAAATACTGCCTTTCTAGAGAGCATGTTAGGATGGTGATTTTTAACCAATTGCCCAGTAATTTACCACCTGGAGAGGACATCCTTTATTATCTTCTGTGCAGTCTGTTCTAATCTGCAAAGGAAAAGAGGGACCTTAGGGTGTGTCTGGTTCTGTCTGTTCATATGTATCTGAAGAAATTGGCTCATATCTTGTAAATGGTTTTGCTCTCTGGCCAAAATACTTACCTAATTATTCCTTTCTGCATTCTGATGCTATTTTATTTTTAAAAGACAGTAACCACATGATTGTGCCTAAATATTTTCAATCATTTGATTGTAAACTAGTTGTAAACACTGTTTTCTTTTTATTTTCCACCACCCTGCACTGTTGTGTTCACCATCAGGACTCCATGTGTGCATTTTAAACCACTCAGGCAGAAACTGATGAATCAGTAAATGGCTGATAATGAGCTGTTACAATAGTCCCTTCTTTTCTTTTTCTTAAACAAAAGATCTCAACAGTTGGTACAGCTTTTGTTTCAAAACAAAAAAAAAAGTTTTTAATTAAAGACATATATTGAATGAATAAAAAAGCACCTCACAAACCAAAGAAAATAAAATTTAGGATCTTTTACTAAGCTGATATATTGTTTAAACATAGGAATGCCTAAATGGTTCTTTTTTTTTTGCAGAAAAAAAAGTAATGATTTGTGTAGTGATTTTTGAAAAGTTAGGTGAAGTAAAATATTTTCTGTTGCTTCAGGTGACTTTTTCCTCTTAATGTTTTTTTTTAAATACCAAGGTTGTAAAATTAATAGTGTTGCTTTAGTATTCTGCAAGAAGCATTTTAAAAGCATTTCTATTGGAGATGATGATGATGATGATGATAATGATGATTTCTTACAAGATACCATACTTTTTAAAAAAAATCTCATGTGTGAATGTTGAAATTTCATAAAATGTTGCATGAAAACACAAGATCTCTATGAAATTTTGTAGAATAGTGGTGGTCATCCCACACCATTTATTGTCCTACAAAATAAGTCAGTGGCTATTACTGCATTCCATAAATAAGGATTGTGTTGTGGTATAATGTGTGCATACAAAGTGATCTCTCTTCATTCTCAACTTTCTGCAAAGACTAGCAACAAAGTGCTGGTAGATACCAGGATGCTTATAGTTGATCAAGTATCCTTGGCTCTACAAAATCAATTTTTAGTCAATTGTAGAAATTTCAGAAAGGTCAAATAAATAAATGAATGGTGATGCTTGCAGGATCCCATGCATGAGATAGGCATGGGCTGGCTTTGCCAAGAACATGTGCATACTCTAGGCATTTAAAAAGTAGACAAATAAATAACAAGATTTCCAATGACATTTTGGAAACTTGTGGTGGTCTAAGAAGCTTCCAGCTTCTGAGCATTAGATGCAAAGGCCTGGGGCAGGGGCAAAAAATGGCTGACATAATGTAAAGCATAAAAATAAAAGGAAACCTTGATTTAACAGACTGCTGTTTAGTGCACTTTGGATGCAGTGGGCAAAATTTCTGCACAGATGTGTTCCCCAAATAGTGGAGGTGTTCACTGTATATCCAGACAAGGCATCTAAGAAATACCAAAGTTAAGATACCCTTTTTACAGCAATTTATGTTGTTTGTGTAATTCAGGCAAATTATGCAAATTATGTTATTGTGTCAATTTACATCACTGTATACCAATTACATGAATAGATTAGTGACATCATAACCATTATTATGGTTTGCATAATGACAAAATTAAACAAATGATGTAAATCAGAATATATGATGTATTTTTGTATTTAATGGATGTTCAGAAAGAATGGGTAAGGCCAGCCCCAAATTGCCCATTAAATTCCCAATTGTCCATGAGATTTCAGTGTAGAAGATAATGATTGCCTAAAGTCCACCCACTGAGATCATAGCTGAATAGAAATTTCAGCATAAGTCTAAGTTTGATGCTTGGTCTATTACACTAGCTTGCTTATTTCCTGGTTTAAACATCAATGTTTAAACAATGCTATCATGTAATGTTGGTATTGCAATTTTGTGACATTATCTTAATTCAGTATTCTCTATCCTTGGGCCCAAGCAGGCTGAGAATTCTGTAAGTTGTTAGAGGGCACTGGGTTGGGAAATGCTGGTATATTGTAGGAATATGCAGTTAATTTGAACAAATATGGAAAATAGAATCAAATAGAATCAAATATTTGAATATTCAAATCAATCTGATACGTTTCAGACTTTCAGATGGAATTGAATGAAATCTCCAAGTTGGTCCCAATTTAATGTGGACTGGTCCACCCCATTAAAGCATATACAGTATATGTGCCTTCATGAAACTGCATATTTTGTTCCAAATGTACTGAGATGTATTCAGTTTGATTTAACACTCCAAGTTCCTCTGAAATTATTTAGAGTGCTATAAGGTAGAGTTTGCTTAAGTTCACTGGTCGGGTACTGGTGTCCCAGTATGGACATATTCCTCAGTTCCAGTAATGAACTGTATAATAATCAGATGCAGATGTCCAAAGCTATGTTTAGAGGAGCAAGTAATATAAAGGTGTAGGATCTCTCCACTGCTTATATTAAAAGCTAAGCAGCTGACTTGTAACTTCAATGATCTTTGGTTTGCTTTTGCTGGAGAGTCGCTGCAAGTCAAATCTATTGTTCCTAATACAATACTGCATGCAAAAAAATGGGGAACTTTGCAATTGTTGGTACGGTACTAGGACACCAACATTCCCTGCATAGGGAATAAATTTGTTCAGTTGAGCAGTTTGGTCAACCCCAAAATTTTCCATTCTTTTTATTTCCAAGCTAGGGAAGAGTTTTTCCAAGAATCACTATTAACACCTACATTTAATCTACTAGGCAAAGTCTCTTTCTGAACTTGGTCAACAATATGTCTGTTACCAGCAGTCAAATACAAAAACTGGTTTAGAAAAATTATTCAAATGAAAGCCAGTTCAATCCCATTACTGTTTAAAAATACAGGATCTAACTGGATATTATCAACCCAATCACAACATGAGCTGTATAAAGAAACAAGGAGAATTTATCTACAGCTGCAGCTCCCTGGACTGAGCCCCCAGATTGGCAAACATAACTTTCATGCTTTTGCACCTTAGATTTTGGAAAATTGACCACACATACAGTTGATGTAACAGACATCTGAACCATTGTGAATCCCCAGCACCTTCTCTTGGGAGATGTTCACATCCTTATTCATTCTGGTGCACCACTAATAGACACACTTCAGCTGCTCCACAGTAACTTTCTTACATACAGAACTGCAATTTTGGCAGGAATACAAACCTCATTTTATTCAGTGTTCTAATAGAAGCTGAGATGGATATGAATGGCAATTATTCATTCTGTGCAATTTGATAAGTTACTCTTCTAATCCAGAGTTGAGAACTTCCATGGTTTACACAGTTTCAATTTCTGGCCATCACATGGTCCTTCCTGAACTGGTACTCTTTAATGAGTTTAGGATTCAAATTGTTCCCAATTTCTATGTGGCCAGGAATCATTCAGGCATTGGCAGTGAACATTTCCTATGTCACTTTTTAGAAAGAAAATTGGCACTCTTATCCTCTCTCTGCAAGAGGAAGGCATAACAAATAAAAAGGGGAACATAATCATTTTTCTCCCTCTGTTCTCTCAGTGCTATGGTCCCCCTGAAGATCCAGTGTAGTTGCATGCAACCATACTCATATGCATTTTCATAGACTGAATTATGTTTGTAAAATAATCTTGGGGTTTTAAAATTAAGACTCAACCCTACCCTGTGAAGCTACAGTTATCTTCAGGATTTTATTGTAATTTTTACAACATACTTGACTGAGTTAAACAAATAGCCTTCACCTCTCCCTCCACCAAATTTTAGAAATGCACTCCCTTCGTTATTGCTGCTTGAAGATGCTTAACACAGGTTGACTTAAGTCATCCATTGAGTTCAAGCTGATTACTGACTTGTGTGAAAGACAGACTGGTCAAGAGTTTTATACAGTTTCCTCCTGAGTATACTGCCAAGAAAAAAGCCAATTTGGTGTAGTGGTTAGGGCATCAGGCTAGAAACCAGGAGGATGTGAGTTCTAGACCCACCTTAGGCATGAAGCCAGCTGGGCGACCTTGGACCAGTCACTCTCTCTCAGACCTAGGATGCAAAGGCAAACCCCTTCTGAAATCTTGCCAAGAAAACTGCAGAGACTTGTCCAAGTGGTCACCAGGAGTCAAAAACTGACTCAAAGGAAATAATAATAATAATAATAATAATGCCAAGGAAGAGGCTCCTACATGCATACAGTATGTTACCCATTCTTACTTTCAAAAGAATCAAATAAGTAAATGCCTCAAATCATATATTTCTCAACACTTGTATACCTGAATTCTGGAAAAAAAAAAAACAAATTTGCATAAGTCCTGACTTAAGTAAATCTGACATTATGGGCAGAAATGGTAGCCTCTGTGAAATGCATTTACAAAATAGTGACCACCATGTCTATGCATATAAGTAATATGTGACCTGTTATGTGGAAAAATTGGCTTGGTTGAGTGTTCCTGGTCTAGTGGTGAAGGCACCCGGCTAGAAATCAGGAGCCTGTGAGTTCTAGTCCCACCTTAGGCATGAAAGCCGGCTGGGTGACTTTGGGCCAGTCCCTCTCTCTCAGCCCAACCCACCTCACAGGGTTGTTGTTGTGGGGAAAATAGGAGAAGGAAGGAGTATTAGGTATGTTCCCCGCCTTGAGTTATTTATAAAAATAACAAAGGCTGGATAGGAAAGAAAGAAAGAAAGAAAGAAAGGAAAGAAAGAAAGAAAGAAAGAAAGACAGACAGACAGACAGACAGACAGACAGACAGAAGCAAGCCCGGGACTGCCTGCACCTTAAAATAAGCAGAAATAGCTCCTCCGAGGATATGAATTAGGTATTTCTCAGAGAAAACAAACACTTAATGTTTGTTTAATTATTTGAAAAACTCAATGTATAGTTTGGGTTGCATCATGAAAAAAAGGCCACATGATTTTTTAAAAAACCAGAACTAGAGGATGCAATTTGCTGGCCTGAAGAAAAGTAAATGCTGAGTCTAAAATCCTAGAGATGGAAGGGAAGCAACTTATTTTCACCTCTCGCCTGCCAGTATCCCGAGGACCAAAATGTGGGGCAAAGTCAGCAAGAGAGGAGTGTGACAGGGAAATAAGCCTGACAGACACTTTCAGAAATGTGAAATTGATTTCTTTAGCATACATGACATTTTCTGCAACTCGAGTTATATGGCTGAGTATTTCTGATGTAAATATTTTACAGTAATACCCATGTCATAATAGCAGGTTTGTGCAGGACAGAGATAAAGCTGGGTCTAAAATTAAATCCAGCGGAAAAGGACGCACTTTGAAAGTAGAGCTTGTTTCAGCAAGAACTGCACAAATTCTAAAGCAACGATAAACAAATAGGACTAAGTTATTTCACAGCTGTGTAATGCAGTGTGGCGCTTTAGTTAACATAATGTCAGGATTAGAATTGGTTAGGGAACATACTTTATTTATTTATTTATTTATTTACTGGGTAGGGGAGCCCTAGATTGTGGAGATGTGATGACCTGGTTCCCCTTTTCAATCCCATGAAATCTCACATGATATCCAAATCTTATAAAATTTCAGAAATCTACTTCTATCTTCCTAACCCTCTCAAACTACAGAAGCACATGCCGTATTTGCTTCTCTGAGCTGTTTGGAAAAAGAGGGAGGTAGAAATGTAATGCTTAAGGAAATACCAGGGGAAAAGATTCAAGCTTTTAGAAGTTGAACTGAAGACATCTCCCAAAGATATTTCTGTAAATTCTGGTTTATAGGAGTATTATATATAGTACTAACTGTCCTTTCCTCTTGGTGAGGTCAATCATCTCTGCAAAGGGCTGCACATTCCATGCTTTCACTCCATCCTAATGGGAGACTTCACGAAGGAACAGCTCTTCAGCATGCTCTTGTCACCACTAAAAGGGAATCCTGCCCTGGAGAAATCATCCGTGGACTTTTCGTCTCCCTTTCTGAACTTTGGAGAAGTTGCCCACTCAGCTTCTCTGCCAACAAATGTTGCAGGCAACTGTTGGCCACCACTAGGGCTCCAGCCTCAAGTCTTTTCTTAAAAATGAAAATAGCAGTATAATCCATGTTCAGTCAGCAGGAGCCTGACTTCCACTGCTTGGGGTGGTGGGCCAAAATCTAATTGATTAATACTTGAGCAACTAAGGGAGCCAGGAAGTGGTATGAGTTGTCATAATCTTTGTAGAGTGTCTATAAACTCTAGCTTCATCTCTCTAATTGTATGCTAGAGCTGGGGAGCTGTCTTAAGACTTACAATTTATCTGCCTGGTGAGGCAAAACACTTTCTTATTAAAAACATATCTATCACTGTTAATGACTTGATCCCCCCCCCCACACACACCTTTTAATACAGTAAAATGACAGGTGTAAAACAAAGTGGAGTGTCGTATGGTTGAGCAGTATGCCTGCCGTTTCAAGACGCTTTGAACATCAGCATTCCTTCATGGTGCCAGCGTAAAAAGGCATCCGAGGCAGAGGGGAGGAGGGATGGGTGTGTGTGGAAAACAGGCGCTGCAGAGATTACACGCTTCTGTTAGAGAGAAAATAGTACCATTTGCAATTTCGGTTAAAAGCATGTTGAAGTGCATATGGAAAATACCATTAGGAGGAACTCCAGAGCGTCGAGTAAAATGGGCCATTAGGCTTTCATTTGTTAGCGACTGCTCCCCATCTGACAGTGCCGAATGCTCTCGTTTTTAGCAGCTTATGTTCCCAGTTACATTAAACAGACAAACAGATTGACTGTTTTGCATTTCTCATTTGACAACAGCTTGTCTTCATTTGCAGCACACTGGTGGCTGAGCTGAAAGCAAGGCGGATGAATGTAGCCGAGGTCCCTGCTTTTCAATAACAGCAGATGCCAATGTTTAACTTTAAAATCAATCAATTCTTTTTCCTGAGTGAGGAGAAAAGGTCTAGCAAAGTGCCTGAAGGGGTTTTTCTGCTGTTTACAGCTGAAAAATATAGGAAAACCAAATTCATTAAAAAGAAAACGGGGGGAGGGATCCTTGCAATTTTAGGAAACAAAGTGTGTTAGAAAATATTTATAATTGAGATATAGTAGAAATTCAAGTGGGAACAATATTGCCACTGGAATATCTTACCTTGAAGGATTGTTTGCTAAGGGCAGGATGGCAAAGGCCAGAATTTATATATATATATTTATATTTATATACATTACATAATGTAATTTATTATTTTTTTAAAAAAACCCTAAAGTAATCATACATTGAAAATATAATGAAAAATGGAGTATGGGACAGGAAAGAAAACCCAGAGCAATTGTGTATTTTGGGAGACTACTGTATAAAAATGCATGTACAATTTTAAACATTCACATTCAATATCTGGGTCCCAAGAGATATTTGTACAGACAGTGGTAATCTGTTAGCAATTACTTTGTTGATGTAACTATGAAATACAAACTAGATGTAAATTAAACCACATTTATTTAAATAATTCTTCATGACGCTGTGCTCCTGTGCTAATTTTTCAGCCAGAACTATTTTCTATATTTTTGAATACCTCTGATGGTGGGTTTGTGTGTGTTTTTCAATATTTTGCAATAGTTAATCTGTCAGCCAACAAAACAACCTTGAATTAATTTCTTACATTGCACCTTTTTATATGATAGTAAAGCCACACTAACATTAAACATTAAGACCTTTATGTAATTTTCCAGGTTTCCTTAAAATGTTAAATCAACATGGGAAAGAAAATGGCCATTGCTACCAAAGGTGGTTTGAATGTACAGTACTTGATTATAACCCCACTAATACAATCTAGAACATTTCTGATAGGTATCCCGTCATTTTTGAAGGGTTCATATAATTTTAAAAGACTGTGCTATCATCTATATTTTTTTTTTTATAGTCAGTTCTTGATCATTTGCCAAAACAGATTGAAAAGGATTCTTATGCTATAAAGATTTCCAAAGTGACCTCCCAAGTTCAAATCCTTTTCCAGAGTTTTAAAAGACTTTTGGGTGAGTCGGTCGTACTTCATACAATAAGTCTGTATAAATTTGAAAAGGTTCTTTTCATTTCAAATGACGTGAATGCACACCATTCTTCAAATTTAGTAAACGTTCATATGTGATTAGAAGTTCAGTTATAACATGTGACTAGTTCTTCTGCAGAATATATTAATCAGAAACAGTGATTATAAGGAAAATAATAGGGAAATCAGAATACTTGTATCAAATCCAGCTTGCATCTAATACTTGTATCTAATTCTGCTAAGGTCTCTGTCTCTGTCTCTCTCTTTTTTTTTTAGTTGAGCTTGCTTGCTTGCTTCTTGCTTGCTTGCTTGCTTATTTATTTAGTTATGTACCACCCATCTCACTGCATATATTTATTTCAATATTTCATACCTTGGTGGCCAATGGTGGGAAAAGTAGAAGTTGAGGTCCAGAACTTGTTCCAAACTTCTAGTGTAATTTTTATATATAGGTTTAATTTCTTAATGGTATTGGCCTATCATTGGACGTTTTCAAGCGAAGGTTGAAGGCCTCTTTATATGGGATAGTATGGATGGACAAGGCTAGTCCTCTCAGGCCCCTTCTGTCCCTAAGAGTCTATTATTCTATCAGACTGTCTACTGCTACCTCAACTTTATTATTATTAAGTTGAATTACATGTGATAATAATTACTTGTTTAGCCTGAAAAACATCAAAATATTTCAGATTTAGTATACCTAAATCTCCATTGTACTTTTGCTTATATTGTACAGTTTGCCTGGTTACAGTTTTTGTTTTTAATGCTTATATGCAAAGAAAGAATTCCTCGGGATGTCCAGAATTGATAAGAGAATTGACAGCATCTGAAACAGCAACAATAAGAAGAATCATTTCAATTGTAGCTATTCTGCCAAGCAAAGATAAAGAAAGAAGTTGCCTTGATTTAAATTCTGTTTTGGTATTATGCAAGAGAGGTTCATAATTATATTTCTTTAATTGGAATCAATCTTTTGTAATAATTACTCCTAAATATACAGATGGATTTGGTTCAGTAGATTCTTGAAGGTTTTTCATCTCTTTATTAATGACCTTGTAGAAACTTTGTGGTGACAGTTATAAAAGCATGTTTTCTCAGTCTGTATCCTGACTAGGTCTACCTCGAAGGGCTGACATCAACCCAGCAGATGGTTTAGCAAAACAGATTTCTAGTCCTGTTATTGTATAAAATGCATTAAATTCAAATTATAATTTTGCATAAAACAGAGGTGATAATTTTGCGGCCTAGCAGCTGATATATCTTGATTCAGAAGACAGTAAACCACCATCAGGAAAAGCACCCATACAGAAAGTAACTCAATCCTTTGTGTGTGCTACAGGCTTTATTTAATGTTTTTCTTGGTTACAGTCTTGTCTTCATCCTTCCTGAAAATAAAGTAATCAATATTATTGTGTTCATTTTCTTACAAGTGGTTTGGTCTCCTCAAGAATTGTTGGAGTGCTCAAGAGTGTTGACACCATCCAATTTCTTTCTGCCTAGATTAAGTTTGCTCTTGGGAGATTACAGCCTACTGTTAGGCTGAGAGACTCCAGGTAGCAAAGGGAAGAGAACTGATTAGAAATAAAGGGAAGGAGTTCAAAAGATTTAGAGAGTCCTCAGGGGCAAACAAGCCAGATGGAAAGAGAAAATGCCAAGGGACTTTTTAAGACCAACAGTTGGAAAGGCCCCAGCATGTGATCAAACAGAACTGGCAAAGGGAAAGGGAAAGAAAAAGAGGGAAAAAAAGGAAAGGGGAAGGGAAGGGAAGGGAAAGAGAAAGAGAAAAAGAAAAAGAAAAAGAGAGGGAAGGGAAAATGAAAGGGAAAGGCAAATAGGAAGAAGAAAGGAAAGGAGAAGGAAAGAGAAAGGGGGAAAGGGGAAGGGACACTCAATGGATATTTTTATTTGGTCTGGTTCTGTGAAAGCTTTTCATAATGCAGCATAATACGGGGTCCTATTATTTTACGCAAAGTACGTGAAAAAGTCCATCTGTGTCAAGTACTGGAGAAAAGCAATGGAACTTAAATGATTTCCAGCCCCTCCAGCAATCTACCATATTTGCCATTCCTAGGGGTTGTCTTAATGGATAATAAAGCACGGATAGAAGCTTTAGAGAGTTTTTCTTCCTTTTTAATTTATTGGCTGAATAGAAAGCCATGCAGACAATGCATCTATAATTGAAGGGTTGAGCACAGAGCCCTCCTTGAAGCCAAACAAAAACGCTCGTTATAAACGGGTGGGGCCTCTGAGTTATAGCTTCCAACCAAAGGCCAAAGGTTAGCCATTAAGGACAACACAGTCCAAACAGGAGTCAGTCAAAGTTGCCCGAGTGGGAAGAAACTCAAATGTTTGCCCTATAATTCTCAAGTCAGTTTATCCGGTGTGGCAAGGCAGTGGGAGTGAGGCGTGTTGGAAATGATTAAAAGGCTACGTGGAGGCTACAAATTGCTGCTGCTTGCTTTTGTAGCCAGACTTGTTGCCATTGAGTGATGTCGCCTATCATTGCGTTGCATGCCCAGTAAAACATTCGAGCAGTGACGGATAGACTGCAAGTCAAGGCTACTCCATCACGGCTGAAAGAGCCGACTTGCTGGGAATTTGTAATGAGCACCAGAGCTCAGCTCTTTGGACCTTACTTCTTCTGGGTGCCTGTGTAGATACTGTAGAGGCAGCAGTAGTTGGTGGAAATGCTTAACATACAGTGCCATGAGCAGCAAAAGAGCTGGCAGAAAACAAATGAGAAAAAGCAGAGGATTTCAAAGAAAACCCTTTAAAGCTTCTAGAGCTCACAACGCACTTGAAGATAGCTTTTCCCACAGTGGAGACAAGCATTTTTTGCAAAAGCAGAGAAGCAGATGTTTGTAGAAACAGCCCAAGTAGCCGGTCTTGGATCTATACTGTCTTTTCTCTGGCAGACAGATTGCATTTACAGAAAATGCTTAACTCGGTCAGTTTGAAACCTAGGAGCTGTATTCACACTGTATGCTGATTTTGGTTAGTTTTCCTGCTTGTCATTTATTTGGGAGCTTGGCATATGGTGTGAATTCAGACCTTTTGGTACCTGTATGGTTCAGTGTAGCCAGAGATTTGGTTCGCTCAGTGGCCAGGTTGCATCGCACAAACTCACCCTCTGTTAAGACTTTCTAGAAAGACTTCAACTGATCTTTCCACCATTAAAAGTCGGTGAAGAAACGGTGATTGGGGTATGCTGTTATTTACTGTGGATATCCACACACAAAACACAATATTACAGCATCTGATGTGAGTGTATATGTATCTATGCATATTCTATATACGCATGCATACATGCATGCATGCATATATACTGTATATATACTGTCTCTCTCCCTCTCTTTCTACACACACACACCAGACCTATTCAGATGTTCAAAAGAATAAACATAAATAAAGAATGCATCAGAACATCAGATGGAGTTTATTTATGTGATTGGTTTAGATCAGGATCTGAGAGTGGCATACATCAGATCCCCTTCTCTAATTTATTCCACAATAACCATCCTAAAGGGTACACTAGGCTGAGAGTAAGTGACAGGCCTGAAGTCACTCAGTGAGTTCCCACAGCTGAAGGTGGCCTTGAATGTGGGTGTCCCTGGTCCTGGCTCAACACCTTTCAGCCTTTCCTTTCTGCTACTGAGGACCTGCCATGTGGAACATGAACTTTTAAATGAGCAACAAGCCCATTCAGCTGTCGCTCCAAGGAGCTTCCTATGATGAGAAGATATGCAGAGTTTCTCTTTGTGGATAACATTCAAGCCATGTGCCACTGATCCACTGATCAGACTAACTGATCAGGTGGGGAATCTTGCCTCACCTTTTGGCCTAATAGGACTAGAAAAGCTGCAGGATGGAGCTGGCACACCAGGTATTTGGAGCAAAGCTGATGTAGAACCTTTTTTTGGCCTGGGGCCAAGTTTAATCTTTGAGTAGAAGAAACTCCATGTAGTTTTCTTGGCATGATATAGATTTCTGCCATACAGTATGTGTGTCTGTGGGACACAATGAGAGACTGACAAGACATTTATATCATGTAGAGCAGTGTTTCTCAACGTTGGGAACTTTAAGATGTGTGAACCTCAACTCTCAGAATGAATTGTCAGTCTCTCATTGTGTCCCACAGACACACATACTGTATGGCAGAAATGTTTAAGCCTGCGTGTATTTTGATTCTCAGCTCTGAATTTTCTTGGTAAGATACGATCTGGCAATTTAAAAAGGCAGAAAAGTAAAACTTAAAATGAATGGATTTATTACACCACAGGATCTCCAAGAACCCTTCCAAGCTTTACATTCTATGGTTTATAAAAATTTTCAACCTCATTGGTTCATTAGGAAATAATGATTACAGTGAAGATGATGATGATAATTATGATGGTAATAATAATTGGTATTGACTGGATTATATCTTGACTAAAACTAACCTCCAGCAGTCTAATCAGCGGGATTTGTAGTTTACTGTTGTATATGATGTAAGCAACAAAAATGAAATGAAAAATCAATCAAAAGATGAAGGGAGGAGGTGATAAAATGGCTTAAAGCCCATTTTTTGTTGGCTAACTAAACATTTCAAAATGTCTATAAATATAAATTCCATTTGTTTTGTTTTGTTTTGATTTGATTTGATTTGTTTCCTTTTGTTACTCTTAGGTATTATATGAATGGGATGGAAATGCAGTATATGTGCCTGGGAGAGACCCATGTTGCAAATGAGTGGTAGATATTTGGAAAACATGATGCCTGGGTGCTTCTTGGACCAGTTTTCTTTTTCAGAAAAGACAAAAAACACCCACTTTTTTTTGAAAGAGAGAGAGAGACAGAGAATGTCGCTATTATGTCATTCTTTTCCTCTGTGCTGTCATTTTTCCCTTCCTGTGACACCTAATATGTTCCAGCTGTCTTTATTTACAAGGGACAGTTCCCATGTGTCTGTTCCTTGAGAAATCTTAACCCTCTACTTTACCCCATTTTCTTTTCCATGTGTGGAATGTTTAAATCCTGCTGATAGCTACTTTAATACCTTTTAAAAATAGTATCTGGCTGAATTCTACCTCCGCTTGGGGGAAATTATTTATTCCCTACAAAAAAGAACTTTGTTTTGAAATCTCAAGGTGGGGGTGGGGTGGAAAAACCATCTTACCTTGCATGAGATGATGAAAGACTTCCTTTTCTTTTCTTTTCTTTTCTTTTCTTTCTTTCTTTCTTTTTTCCTTTTTTTTTTTGGTGCATCCTTCTTTAACCCACCAACTGACTTTTTTTTAATTTATGTATTTGATTTATATGCTGCCTGTCGATTCAAATCAACCCCCAAACGGAGCTATAGAAAAAGCCTTTTAAGGGTGATTGCAACAGTATAGTGTTGTTATCTTGCAGTTGCAGTCCTGAGATTCATTTAGGTGAGCATACAACAATTGTCAGATGTCCACATAATTTTGCACACCATCTGATTATTCCCAGCATCTGAATAGAAAGAAGTTACAGTGGGAAAAAGTTGTTGGAACAACTCTATCAAAAATCTGTTCCCTAGGTGATTATCCACCAGAAGAACATTAGGAAAAGGTCCTGTGAAAAGGATTTCAGAATTTAAGCACAGACAGAAGGAAGAAAATATTATCTAGGTAACCTGGTTAAATGTGATATAGAACAGACTGGTACAGAAATGCTATACAGCACATTGTCTGCCTTTTTGTAGATGGTTTTTCTACTTCAGGATTGTCAAATTCCTCCATGCTGTGATGCCCTAAAAGAACAAATTTGTATGGCTCCTCTCCCATCATGAATAAGACTAACGATTTCATTGGGATGCAGGTTGAGCAAGAAATAAATATATCATGTGTATTTTTTAATAATTCAGTTTTAATCTATCATATAAAATAATGATAGAATCTTGCAACTTTATAAAATAAAACTCCTCCGAACCACAAGGACATGTATTTCTTTGGTTAAGGAGATGTTGGTGTCTGGGTATCTTCCCAGTAGGAACACTGAGGGTAACACATGATGCCATGCCAAAAAGAAGTCCTTTCTCAGCTTGGAGAAAGTGAGAGGTATTTAATATTTGGCTGGCACCCATCTTCAGCAAAGGATCGTTACCTTGTCGTGGTGCTGGAGCTTGAGCACCTCAATGATGCCATGAGCTAAACTGTAAAGGGCCACCCAAGACGGGAAGGTCATGACAGAGAGGTCAGACTAAATGCGATCCCTGGGGAAGGTAATGGCAACCCACCCCAGTATTCTTGCCGTGAAAACTAAATGGATCAGTACAACCAGAGATATGTCAGTATACCATCGGAAGATGAGACCCCCAGGTTGGAAGATTGTCAAAATGCTACTGGGGAGGAACAGAGGATGAGCTCAACTAGCCCCAGACATGATGACGCAGCTAGCTCAAAGCCGAAAGGACGGCTAGCGGCCGACGGTGCTGGTGGTGAACGGCGAATCCAATGTTCTAAGAATCAACACACCATTGGAACCTGGAATGTAAGATCTATGAACCAGGGCAAATTGGATGTGGTTATTGGTGAGATGTCAAGATTAAAGATAGACATTTTGGGCATCAGTGAACTGAAATGGACTGGAATGGGCCACTTCACATCAAATGACCACCAGATCTGCTACTGTGGACAAGAGGACCACAGAAGAAATGGAGTAGCCTTCATAATTAATAGTCAAGTGGCTAAAGCAGTGCTTGGATACAATCCAAAAAACAATAGAATGATCTCAATTCGAATTCAGGGCAAGCCATCTAACATCACAGTGATCCAAATATACGCCCCAACCACTGATGCTGAAGAAGCTGAAGTAGAGCAGTTCTATGAGGATCTGCAGCACCTACTGGACGACACACCTAAAAGAGATGTTATTTTCATCACGGGAGACTGGAATGCTAAGGTGGGCAGTCAAATGACACCTGGAATTACAGGTAAGCATGGCCTGGGAGAACAAAATGAAGCAGGACACAGGCTGATAGAATTTTGCCAAGACAACTCAATGTGCATAACAAACACTCTCTTCCAGCAACCTAAGAGACGGCTTTATACATGGACTTCCCCAGATGGACAACACCGAAATCAGATTGACTACATCCTTTGCAGCCAAAGGTGGCGGACATCTATACAGTTGGTAAAAACAAGACCTGGAGCTGACCGTAGTTCCGATCATGAACTTCTTATTGCACAATTTAGGATCAGACTAAAGAGATTAGGGAAGACCCACAGATCAGCTAGATATGAGCTCACTAATATTCCTAAGGAATATGCAGTGGAGGTGAAGAATAGATTTAAGGGACTGGACTTAGTAGATAGGGTCCCGGAAGAACTCTGGACAGAAGTCCGCAACATTGTTCAGGAGGTGGCAACAAAATACATCCCAAAGAAAGAGAAAACCAAGAAGGCAAAATGGCTGTCTGCTGAGACACTAGAAGTAGCCCAAGAAAGAAGGAAAGCAAAAGGCAACAGTGATAGGGGGAGATATGCCCAATTAAATGCAAAATTCCAGAGGTTAGCCAGAAGAGATAAGGAATTATTTTTAAACAAGCAATGCGCGGAAGTGGAAGAAGACAATAGAATAGGAAGGACAAGAGACCTCTTCCAGAAAATTAGAAACATCAAAGGTAAATTCCAGGCAAAAATGGGTATGATCAAAAACAAAGATGGGAAGGACCTAACAGAAGAAGAAGAGATCAAGAAAAGGTGGCAAGAATATACAGAACACCTGTATAGGAAAGATAACAATATCGGGGATAGCTTTGCCGGTGTGGTCAGTGAGCTAGAGCCAGACATCCTGAAGAGTGAGGTTGAATGGGCCTTAAGAAGTATTGCTAATAACAAGGCAGCAGGAGACGACGGCATCCCAGCTGAACTGTTCAAAATCTTACAAGATGATGCTGTCAAGGTAATGCATGCTGTATGCCAGCAAATTTGGAAAACACAAGAATGGCCATCAGACTGGAAAAAATCAACTTATATCCCCATACCAAAAAAGGAAAACACTGAAGAATGTTCAAACTATCGAACAGTGGCACTCATTTCACATGCCAGTAAGGTAATGCTCAAGATCCTGCAAGGTAGACTTCAGCAATTCATGGAGCGAGAATTGCCAGATGTACAAGCTGGGTTTAGAAAAGGCAGAGGAACTAGAGACCAAATTGCCAATATCCGATGGATAATGGAAAAGACCAGGGAGTTTCAGAAAAACATCTATTTCTGTTTTATTGACTATTCTAAAGCCTTTGACTGTGTGGACCATAACAAATTGTGGCACGTTCTTAGTGGTATGGGGATACCAAGTCATCTTGTCTGCCTCCTGAGGAATCTGTATAATGACCAAGTAGCAACAGTAAGAACAGACCATGGAACAACGGACTGGTTTAAGATTGGGAAAGGAGTACGGCAGGGCTGTATCCTCTCACCCTACCTATTCAACTTGTACTCAGAACACATCATGTGACATGCTGGGCTTGAGGAATCCAAGGCTGGAGTTAAAATCGCTGGAGGAAACATTAACAATCTCAGATATGCAGATGATACCACTTTGATGGCTGAAAACGAAGAGGAACTGAGGAGGCTTATGATGAAGGTGAAAGAAGAAAGTGCAAAAGCTGGCTTGCAGCTAAACCTCAAAAAAACCAAGATTATGGCAACCAGCTTGATTGATAACTGGCAAATAGAGGGAGAAAATGTAGAAGCAGTGAAAGACTTTGTATTTCTAGGTGCGAAGATTACTGCAGATGCTGACTGCAGTCAGGAAATCAGAAGACGCTTAATCCTTGGGAGAAGAGCAATGACAAATCTCGATAAAATAGTTAAGAGCAGAGACATCACACTGACAACAAAGGTCTGCATAGTTAAAGCAATGGTGTTCCCTGTAGTAACATATGGCTGCGAGAGCTGGACCATAAGGAAGGCTGAGAGAAGGAAGATCGATGTTTTTGAACTGTGGTGTTGGAGGAAACTTCTGAGAGTGCCTTGGACTGCAAGAAGATCAAACCGGTCCATCCTCCAGGAAATAAAGCCAGACTGCTCACTTGAGGGAATGATATTAAAGGCAAAACTGAAATACTTTGGCCACATCATGAGAAGACAGGACACCCTGGAGAAGATGCTTATGCTAGGGAGAGTGGAGGGCAAGAGGAAGAGGGGCCGACCAAGGGCAAGGTGGATGGATGATATTCTAGAGGTGACAGACTCATCCCTGGGGGAGCTGGGGGTGTTGACAACTGACAGGAAGCTGTGGCGTGGGCTCGTCCATGAAGTCATGAAGAGTCGGAAGCGACTAAATGAATAAACAACAACAACTGGCACCCAAGGTTCCCTTGAAATCCAGGTTCTGCTATTATATGGTACTCCATTATCATCTATCCTTTGAATGAGTATGTCCCTGGCCTTTTTGTAAAATTGTTGCTTAGACAAACTAGATTCTGACTTGTCCAGGCAGAGCAGGAGTGATTTTTAACAATGGACCTGCTTTACACGCACAGACACAATGACCAGTTGTTAATATATAACACACCAGCATCCTGTTGGTGTGTTATATAGTATATTAACCATTTTCTCTTGGCTTTTAAATTATTGAAGGACATAGGACCACCTTCCTTAACTTGCAAGATATGAGTTCATACCTTCTGGCAAAGAGTGGCAGCCAGTGCTTTTGAAGGCATGAGAAAGAGAGAATGATGCCAGAGAATCAGGGAAGGAAGGAAGTCAAGAAGGAAGAGGTATTTGACCCACTTTATGCCACCTCCAACTGATTATTCCAAAGGAAATGCAGCTCTTGGGTGTGTGGGTGGGGGAGTTTGCAGTGTCCCATGGAGTCAGATATTTTATGGAGGGACTATTTCTCCTTATCTTTATTGTCTTGGATTTGAACTTTGAAATCAGCCATGGTTTGATTTGTAGACTAGCTCCCTGCTTTATATAAATAATAATTACCTTAATGGTTATCTCAGGACTTAAAGCCTGAGATTACCACTTCCCCAATTTAGTTTTGAGTGCTTCACCCCCTCCCTCCAGTAGATCATGACTCTTGCTGGGAAACACTTGCTGTTGTCTACTCCATTGATTAAGGACTGGTTTCCCCGACTGGCTGACACGTTTCCTCGCAAAAGGGACTCATATTCAGTAAGGTTGGCCATGTAAGTTTCTAACCACAAGAGTGTATTTTTAGACACATGCAGAGAAGCTTCCTTTACGCTGAGCCACATCACAGAACCGAGGAAGATAACTTAGAAAAAAGGTTGATTTCTGCTTCCTTTGGCACCTACTGTTTCTCTTAAGAATTGTATTGGCAGATAGATCTGTGGAATAGGAATCAGTAGCTAGAGATCCAAAGGGCCAAAATGCCTCTCCTGAAGAGCATATAATCCTCCCTCTTGCCAAGATGAACAAAATAAATTTCTTCATCACATAATGTAAAGTTTGCTGCTGTCATATGTCATGATGGGTACCATTTTAGATGATTACATGGGATTAATATCCTACTTCAGACACATTATGCTGAAGATCTAGCTCTCTGGAGAAGGCTCTAATGCTGGAAAAGGTGGAAGGAAAGAGAAGAAGAGGATGCCCAGCAGCAAAATGGATGGGCTGTTACAGTGGTGATGGGAGCACTTTGGAAGATCCAAAGGACCAGGTTAGGGACAGACTGTCATGGAAGAATCTATGTTCTCACTAAGCATTGAAAGCAATTTGATGGCACATGATCAATCAATAGAGGAACTGGAAAATGTATGGATCATGTCTGTCAATACCTGTAGACTGCTTCTGAATCACAGAAAACATCCCTTAAATACCAGCTGCTGGGAAGAAACAGAAAAACAGCACTGCTGGACCTCTCTGTGTTTGTGAGTTTCTGGAATGCTCCTGGTGGGACACTGTGCTCCACAGAATGCTGGATTAGATGGGGCTTTGGCCTGATCCAACAAGATTCTTCCATTGTATGGGCACAAGTACTGATAACTATATTCAGGGCTTCAGACAGGTCACCAGGGTCCCAGTTATGCTTCCCTTGGCTCCCACCCATCCATGTCCTACTTCATTATATTCTTATTTAGATTCTTTTAATTTAAAAATGAACTAAAACAATGAAAAGGGGAAGTAATATACTGCATAGCAAAAAGATAGACTCCAGCAACACTTTTATTTAAAAAGGGGATCACATGAGTCTTGTATCACCTGAAATGCTACAAAACTCAAAATGGCAAAAACTGCAGCCTAGTGCTTTGATTGGCTGTATGTCTACCTCCCTAGGGGGCAGGGAGGGGAAGGATAATGGAGAGTTGTGTAGTGATTGAAAGAACGTGGGGGGGGGGGAGGTGCGAGGAGACGGTATAGCAAGAAGTAACCTTACAATTGCCCTTCTAGGAAATGGGTGTTTTCTATGGAAACTATTTTGTGTGCATGACCATGACATGTTCTTATGATTCTAAAGAACTCCATGGCTATGACGCTTTGGATAAAATTTGCCTGCCCACTCATTTTCTTCTCAAATTGATACCAACATTCCTACCATAACACTGGATGTGGAACAGATGAATCTGCAGGTTCAGATTCGGACACTGCAAGCCACCTATTATTTCTCCTATCAACATAGAAACTAGACTTTGGAGAAAGTACACAGTGACCATTAGTAAAACATGAGCTAGAAACAAGAAACTGTGTGAAATGAATTTAAGATTGCTGTGCCTTAACTCTCTTTGGTATAAGATGAAGGGAAGGGGAATCGCTGTCAGGCCTTCAAGGCACTGTTAATATAGCTTCTATCAATAAAGTAGAGTTTCAGAATTTCTTGTGGTGTCTGTTTCCTGACCTTGCTTACCTCAAAAGGCTGACATCTCCTTTAAATGTTCCAAATATACTCCTTGGCCGGAAAGATTGAGGGCATTTTCCATGTTTTGTTGGCTCCCCAAACTCTTACTTTTATCTCTACACCATGGGAATGTTGTATACTCTACTGAGGGAAAGGGTCTTGTATTGTATATTGTATTATATTTTGTATTATATTGTATATTGTGTTATATTTTATTTGGTGGTGGTGGTGGTGTTATCATTTGCTTTTTAAAAAGTTTGTGTATACTGCCCTGAGTTGCACTTGGAGTGGGCAACTATATAATTTGTATCAAACAAACAAACATTGCCGGACAACAAATCTTCCTTGACCATTGACCACCTGGTTAATTCATCTGGCCGGTTGTGGGTTGGAGTCAGTCACAACTCAAAAGCCACATCTCTGCTTGAGGCTGACCTTTAATAGCTCAGGAGGGGAATATGATCCACCTGCCCACCCACCCACCTTTTATTACCTTGTATCCATCTGAAAAGCAAAACAAAAAAGAAAAGCCACCATGGTTTTGTTTTAGAAATTCCTGTCACTTCGATGATGGTGAGCCTGAGAGAAGATTGCCTTGCAATCATCAAAAGCACAGTCTGCTTCCACATTCTAATGAACAGAATGTCCTATTCTCTATATAAGCTCCTAGCTTTCCTACCCAATAAATGTTTAAGATATAGCATGTTGTGTGAAGGCAGCAATGGGTGCTACAGGTATGAGCAGATGGCCCATTCACCTCCAATGGGTTAAAACAGGCTGGGGATGTGGGGAACTGGGCAAGACCTAGACTCATTCTCAGGGTCTGCAATGTTTAGTAAGCATTTTCATTAGAAAATCTTGTGCACATGCATGCATGCCCACACATTTTCAGATCGTGTGCTAACTGTGCAAAGTTTTCCACTAGCAGCTGAGTAGATTGAGAGCTATGTCCACATGACCATTTGCAGAAAGTTTGATGATACGGTGCAGGCACAGTGAAGTAATATCTTGGAAGTTGAGGAAGGCAGTTCTATGTCCTTCATTAATTTAAAAGCCAGGAGAAAATTCAGGTGGTTAATATATTATGTAACACCAACGGGAGTTCTCAAACTGCTGATCATCGTGTGTGTGGGTGGGGATGTTGTCCATATAAAACAGGTCCATTCTCAAAAATCACTCCTGCTCTGCCTGGACAAGCTGGCAGCTAGTTTGTCCAAGCAAAGCTCTTCCCATAAGTTATGAAAAGACCAGGGACATACTCGTTCAAAGGATAATCACAGTAATTAAATATTTGGAAGTAAGCAATTCCCAGTGATTTTACTACAGATTTTCAGCAAAAGCCACAGTGATATCACAGACATAATGATATCATCCTGTCAGTGTTGCCAATGACATATTTTGGATAGTGACATAAACTGCATGGGCTGATCCCAAGTCAACTGAGATGCAGTTGCTGTTCATATATGGCATATAGATTTGGTTATATTCCTATCATACCAATCATTTTGGAGTTTTCCTAAGAGAAAGTACAGAGTTGGGATGCTGTTAAGGGTTTGCAACTGTGGAATATGGAAGTTTTTGTCTTGTCTTTTCCCACTTTCTCAGGGACAGGGTGAGGAAGGTCTGTATGCAGGACTCTCTCAAAAGGTAATAAACTCAAGAGAAAGTTTCGAATGGGTTAGAAAGGGCAACAGTAAAGAATAAAGCAAGGGTTGTTTGTGAGCTGAAACAATGTTGCAAACGTTTTGATTGAGTTTGGTTGCATATAGGAAGTGGGATCTTAAGGAATTGCAAACGTTGCTATTACTGCTACAATTACAGTAACTTTAATGCAGTGTTTCCCAAACCTGGTTAAAGTGCCCAGAATTGGGTAAAAGTGGTTTTTCTTTGGGTTACGACACACGAACCCGTTAAATTGACTTTAAGTCTTTTACCTACAGTACATTGGCTAAAAAGGACTTTCTGATAAGTGGTTTTGGGTAATGAAGGAAAAAAATTGGGAAGCACTGCTTTAAAGTATAGAAAGTATTTCTTATTTATTTATTGCAAGTATTCAGGAAAGTGGATCTGTAAGTCAGAGCAGAACTGTAAATGGGGGGTAAAGGAACACTAGCTTCAGTTGAGCCAAAACTAAGTGGCTTTAACATTAAAAAAAAAAACAGGTTATCATATTCTCAAGTGCAGCCTTTCTCAACTTTTTGACCCTGGAGGAACCCTTGAAATATTTTTAAGACCTTGGGGAACCCCTGCACATTCAGGCTCAAATATAGACCAGAAGTTTCAAAATTATTATATTCATTCCATGGGTAGCCCTGTATAGATGCCTTAACAGTGTTCTTAAACTAAAAATAAAGAATGAAACTTACCTCTTTCATGTGAAGTTGCCCAAATTTGAAATATTTTTTTAAATAAATCATGATCTCCCAAGGAATCCCTAGTGACCTCTTGCAGAACCCTAGGCTGCCACAGAACCCTGGCTGAGAACCCTGCTCAAGTGTATGTGTTTTGCTATCTCAAATATTGAAGAGAACACACCGATGCAACTTGGACAAGAGAAATGGTGAAGAACTTTGGGGAGAAATGTCAGAAAAATAGGCTTATATTTTAAGAAGAACCCCAAATCTCTTTAAAAATGAACTTGGTGCCATGTTGTTTCTGTGAATGATGAAAGCTTTTACTCATACTTACATGAGAGGAAGTGGATTTGGCTGGGGCAGCCCCTGCACAAAGCACTTAGCCATGTTTAAGGATGCTGAGCAAAAACTAGAGAGAAAAAGAGTCATCCTACCTTATTTCAGAGAACTTTAATCTTTTTGTTTTCTTTTCTTTTCTTTCTCACTAAAGTCACAAAAAACTTTTCATCTTCATTGCCAGTCTCTTTCCCAGGAGCTATCAAAAAGAGACAGTGTTTTTTTTTGTTTTTGGTTAATTCTTTAAACATTTCAGACTGTTCAAATATGGGGCAGTTCGATGAAGACACTGGGATTTCTTAGGACCTCTTCAGTCTCCTTGTGATCTCCTATTTGTTCAAGTAACTTACAAAGCTAACTCCCACAACAACTGTGATCTGGAACATTGGTGTTTCTTGGCATATGGTCCCTGAAGTTCAGGACTTAATAAAGGATGAGGGCATTGATCATAGAGAATTGATACACTGGCAAGTCTCAGACTTGACAGGTGACAGAATAGTTGAGGAATATGATAGCACCCATGGAAATGTGTATCTGTGACTCTATTTCATACACCTGTTCCTCTCTGTCCCTAATGGCAGAGAAGAAAGTTATGGATTTATCTAATTCCTGATCATCCAAAATGTAGATTTTCTTTGTGTTTTAAATTAGTTATCTTTCTCAGATGTAGTATGTGGTTTTATACATTGTGTATTATTTTACTCCTAAGGATTCAACTGAGATGACTTGAATGCAGAATGCAGAAACAGTATGTAGTGTCAGGAGATTAAAAATAGTATAATATTTTGCTGCCTGTACTGCAAAAGTTCTAGAATCATTAGTAGTTCAATGCTAAGAAAGAACTAATAATAACAGCAAATAGCTTCTCTATAGGGCTCTGGATGTTCAAAGCACTGTATGGACATTAACTAATAAATTCATTGATGGGTTCAGTTGCATAATGATTTCTAACAGTTGGTCACGAAGAACATACAAAGTAAGGCCACAATGACTGGGTGCAAAATTTAATGTTCAGCTGTAGTGCAGGCAAATTTCTGTTTAAATTGCAGACAGGAGCAGTTGCATTTTTAATTGCTTCCCAAGACAAGCTACTACCTCCCTCTGATAAACACAGTTGTGTCATGAGTTATGTATCCCTTTTGTTATTATTTAATAGTATCTTTACTTTGGCATCTCGGTCCATGCCAACCCCACATGTTGCTCCTAGAGCTCCATAATAGCTGGTTAGGCTATTATTAACTCCTGCCTGGAATATCCCTTCCCCATAAAGCAGCATTGGTCACTGAATCTAGCTGCCTTTTAAATTATCCCCAACTGCAATACATTGAGGCATTGAAAGGAATTTAAATGGAGGCTAGATCTAGGTTTCTATCATATTGATGCCATCCCAACTTGATAGGCTCAATGGGACTTATTAGAAGACTCTTTAACTTGGCCCAATACTTACACTTAATGTTACAGTGCACCTCTCCTGCTTCAGATTTTTCTTAAATCATAAAAGAAGAATTGCATATTCATGGACCACAGCTTTGTTGTTGTGGTGGTTGCTTTAAGATGGAAAATAAAATGGTTGATATTATGCAGGGAGTGGTAGCCTTCAGGTTAATGAAGTACAAACCTTTAGCTCCATAGCTTTGATTAATATCTTTCTATCAGTGTGATATCTAAACGAATATGACCTTCATCTCAGCTACAGTCATCCTGTTTCTCTAATGCAGTAAACTTTTTTTTCTGTCTTAGATGTATTGGTCTTGGACATATTGTAGAATTCTTTAGGGGTTCCTTCAACAGGGAGGGAGGGAGGGAGGGAGGGAGGGAAGAAGGAAGGAAGGAAGGAAGGAAGGAAGGAAGGAAGGAAGGAAGGAAGGAGGGAGGGAGGGAGGGAGGGAGGGAGGAAAAAATATTTCTTGGCAAAGAAAACCACAAAATTCGACAGCATAAATCACTGATACTTGATGGTTCCATCTCTTTTTTAAAAAAATGCAAGTAAGGTAGCAATCTGGAACAAAAGATTTGTACAGGCTTCTCCCTGCACTGTTTGCTACATAATGGATTTGGGAAGCAAGGGGGAAAATGGCTCATTGAACAAATTGTTTATATTTCAGTGACAAAATAATTAAAATGTGAGATTTGATGAATAAATGAATGCAAATCTAATGATGGCAACTTGTTGGATACAAGGGTATCTTGCCCAGAACTTCACTGCAGAGCCTGGAGCTACCCAAAACCACACTGCTGAATTCGATTTCCTGCTCTTTCTTGTTTCAAAAATAAGAAGTAAAATCTCTATGTTAATTTTGTTTTTAACCAAACTCTCTCAAGCTCCCCCAGATCAAATCGTTCAAATTCCAGTGCTTCCATTTATACCACCAGCTGTTTCCAGACGCAGAAGAAAACAGGTTACAATGTATTTGTCTACAATGGAATATTAATTTCCCTTGTGGTGGTCACAAGGTAGAAAATGGGTTTTAAAGTTCATTCAGACTAAAACTTAGCCTTTCTTGCTCACCTATAATTTGTTTATGCAGTTTGCAATTGTTGATGGTCATTGACTTCTCTGGATTTAAGAAATGATTAAGAAAATACAACAAAGATTTTTTTTTCCCCAATCACACTTTACAATGAGAGTTAAACCCAACCATGAAGGATCAGAGTTACATTACATCCCAGTTGCTGGGTGTTTTTAGCAGACAAAGTCAACTGTTATTTGGTGGAATTTGTAGAAGCATCTGTCTGGCTATTATGGGGGGGGGGGGGAAATCATGTTCTGCCACTTGAGGTGATGGTAATTCAACAGGTTTCTGCATGAAGGACTGCAGCAGATAGATTTTCATTTGCAACCTCATTTTTGTTTGTTTGCTTTAAATATTGTGCCCAAATCGCTGTTCAAGTTCTCAAAAGTGACTTTTTTTTTCCTGCTGTATTCTCAGAATACTCAGAATTTCTCTTATTTGGTTGGAGGTGGTAGAGAGAGGGATGCTACTGCAGCTAAGAATGCCATATTGTCATCACCCCATCCTGAGCTGCTTGGAGGAAGAGTGAATGACACCCCACCTCCGAACACATTACATCCATTCCACAGAAAGCAGGGGGAGAGAAATTTAAAAACTGAGCCACCTAGTGCTTTGGAGCCACTTTTCCCCTCCATCAGCAGGAACTTTTCATAGTCTGGTGAAAGGAAATCCTAGCTTTGCTGTCACCACATGGATGCTGAGCTGGAGATAAATCACTTCTTTAGGGCTTCCAAAACCGTGGGATCAGAGCTGCTTTCAAACTGGCACTGAATGCTCACGTGGACATATGCTCTGTCTTTTGCACAAAGATACTCTTGGTGAGTTTTATCCTTTTCGTGAAAAAGCAAAAGGCCTGTTTACCTCTACTATAGACAGAAGTGCCTCTGACTGGGAGCATTGCCCAGGAATAGATTTGAAAAGAGTCAAACTCTGCATTTGCCTGGGGCACTAAACTTAGAGAGGGTGGCTGTTATGGACTATTTAGCAATTAGCTCATCTGCTGAAACAAAGAGTGCAAACAGTTCATTGCTACCTGTACTGTGGCAAACAATGGCTTATGTGTTCAGGGCCAGGTTAACATTCTTTGTTGTTTGCTCAGAATTTTCCTACATTGTGTCTTTTCAACCAAGAAACTATGAGTGCATGTGGTCAGAACCATCCAGATGAAAGGTCTGACAGGTAGAGATGGAAAAGAAATCCATCACAAGTTGCATTTTCATTCAAAATTTCCTGATCTCCTCAATCGGAATCCAACACAGCTGGGATGAAAACAATTCATAAACGCCTTTAGCATCTGTTGTACAGTATTTCTCAGCTCAGAACCGTGTGTGAATAAGGGAGGTACTTACCAAAATATAGGCAGTACAGAAAGCTGGATAGGAAAAAAAATAGTTCGGTAAGATGGATACGGAAATGTATTTATTAGTGATAGTCAGGTATAGAAATAGAGAAATAGAAATAGTTGGATATAGAAACAAAGAAAGTTGGGTTTAACAAGTGTATACTTAGGATTGAAATATAGGAAAACATACTTGGAAAATGCATATGAAATGTATATATTAGGGATAGTGTGTGTGTACGCATATGTATATGTATATGTACAGTATATATATATGTATATGTATATGTATATGTAAAATGCAAAACAAATGTATAAATTAAGGAACATTCCATAAAACTGCAGAAGGAGTTATATTACCGGGTCCAAATTTAGACTGAAATGCACATCCTTACTTACACAACAGGAATAAATCATTAACACCATGAATCATA
Source organism: Candoia aspera (assembly GCF_035149785.1). NCBI lineage: Eukaryota > Metazoa > Chordata > Lepidosauria > Squamata > Candoiidae > Candoia > Candoia aspera. The sequence continues at coordinate 8,670,800 of NC_086163.1, forward strand.
GTCATGAAGAGTGCTGCAAAAACATTTTAAAAAAAAGTTATTCAAAATTGAACAAAAACATGGAAGATTTCTTTCCTTCAACTCCACTTGGCCCTACCAATCCTTCCCAACAGGGAAGTCCTACCCCATTTTTAATTGCTAACAGTCAGACAATGCTTTCCAAGTATCTGATTGGATGCTACAGACATACAAATTATGCAGGGAAAAGATTAGGAAAGCTTCAAAATATTTCAGCCAGTGTTATTTATTTCTTGCTTATTTCTTGCCTTTTACATTCACACACCTAAATGAAGGAAAGAAAGAGGTGGGAGCAGGAAGGAGAAACACCATTCTTATCCCTGGAAAGAGACAGAAACCCTGATGCAATCTGTCAGACTTCAAGGTTGAAACCAGCTCTCCACACACAAATCTATGAACTGTAGTATCCTGCTTTTGCTGTTACTTTTTTTTTTTTTTTAAAAATGCAATTCTAATATGCTGCAGCAGCCTACAATCTTCCTTTCAAAGAGCGAGGGATCAGTGATCGATGGATCAGGGAATGCAAATTCAGGTGATTTTTTGCTGTATTTGGTTATGCACCACTCAAATCCCTCTTTGCTTTCCTAATCACCTATATAATCTGTTCTATCAGGATTGAGTCAGAAGACCCTCTGAATATTGCTTTAGCTTGCAGACCACCCTAAATGCAACATTCAAGTCCATGAACTTCCTTTTGAAGAGTGCTTGGAAATCCCAGGCTGTATGGCCACTCATCTGCTGTACTTGTTGCAAGCGGCCATTTAAGTCATCAGTTGATGGGAAAGAAAATACTATCAGTGACAAATGCTGCCTGGTTTGGTTCAAGATTAAGCAAGTATGTTTCATGTAGGAGAGGACAGTTCAGGCTGAAGGTTGTTCTTTTAAGATCAGTGCACATGGGTGTTGTGCAGATGATTGTAGAAAAGCCAGAATGGGAAGAATTAATGAGAGGCGTTGGCTTCTGTCACTGTCAGATATGCAACCTTCCAAATAACCTATAGGGAATCAATGTCATTACTCTGACATCCCAGAAGGAATCTATTTTATTTCAGGACTGAATGTTGCTGAGCATTGCTACTTTTGTATTTGGTATGTATTTGTTGTATTCTTTCTTCCTCAATCAGGTCATTTTTAGAATCTGGAAGGAATGGACTTATGGAAGATGGAAGGGTTGGATGATAATGTGTCTCCCATTCATTTGGCCAGTGGTCCCCATTCCTTTCCATTTGTTGGGATTCTTACTCTGTTCAGGTTAGCAAAAAATAGACACACAATGGGGTAAAAAAAAAAAAAAAGAAAGCCTATGTAAATGTTTTTAATGGTTAGTGGAAAACAGATTGGGCATAATCATGCAGTTTTCTTGGCAGCCTTAGGCAAGCAGCTTGCCATTGCCTTCTCCATAATAGGCTGTTAATGCTTATTGCAGTGGCAATTCCTGGTGATTCCCCCATCCAAATTCTAACCAAATCTGAACCTGCTTAGGTTCTGAGATAAGACAAGGTGAGGCACCGTAAGACATACTTCTGGTGAGGCACCATAAGACATAAGAAACAAATAATTAACCATTAATCCCTAATTTCATGAAATCACAAAGTCTTAGTATGCAATCCAAACCACATCAATAATGATTTAGTACTGCTGATGTGCTATCTAGGGCAATGCCATCTGTGGCTATATCAGTAGCATTTGTAGTTAATAATACTATTTGCAGGCTGAGACTGGTAGTCTCATGGCAGCTCTATCTTTGAAACATGCTTTTTCAGAACGAATGTTAGGGAGATTATCTCTGCAGACAGTCTGGAAACCTTAAATTGTATAAAACATGGCTGTTAGGAGAAAAAGAAGCCAAAATATACAACATTATTAGTTGTGTACAGTATGTCTCTCAAGGACTAAATCAGAGACTGAACTGATGTTTAAAAAGCAATGTTTACCTAAGCTTCAGTCCCGAATATGGTTGGAACCCAACTCTTGTCATCCCTGAACATTAGCTAGGAGTGGCTAAAGAACTGCCTTCATCCATACCAGCATGTTTTACAAGCTCATCTCTAAGACCAGGCAGATAGGTTGCAAAAGAGACAGAACCTTTTTGGTGTGGGCCCAGGTTTGTGGGATTATCTCCCCAGGATAGGTTGATGTGGTCTTATTAGTAGACCTAAAAACTCAAGGCAAGTGAATTGAAATGTGCTCCATGTAAGCCTTCTCCAATCAGTTTTCTCCCAATGTGATGAGCAGGTTGGCTGGGGATTATGGGAGTTGAAATCCAGATCTGGAGGTTGGAAAAGATTGTTCTTAATAATTGACCCCACTTTAACTATTTTATCAGCTAAAATGCTATTCCTACCAATGTACTCGCTGTCTTGGAAAGAAAGCCTTCTTTTCCAATTAAAATCAGAAGACTATCAAGATGGCATCACACAGGTATCTTTAGTAGCCCTTGACCTGACATTTTCTGGGCTCAGAAGTTAAGCAGAATTACACCTGGTTAGAATTTGGATAGGATAACAATAGAAAAACCCTAAATTTCAGGCTAGACTGGGAAGTCACAAAAATATTCTAGAAGCAAATGGTGGCAAACAACTTCTGTACTAATGGGGGGGGGGGGGACTCTACATGAATGTATCCATGAAGCCAATAGGAGTCAAGCTCAACTCAGAGATGTTACCTTTATCACAAAGAATGTGATAAACAGATCACCAGATGTGAAACAGTGCCATCTTTGCATGGACAATAAAATCATTTCACATTTCTTACAGAAATTATGACAGCTGTGTGCAGGAGGGTGGAAAAAAAAATACTTTGAAATTGGGAACAACATGTAATCAGGTGGAATACTATAAATGGTCTGACGCTTCAGAAGCCAGAGGGAGTTGATGTATAAATTGGAAAATTAAGAACAGACCTGGAGTCCAGGAAATGCTATTGTATTTCATTCAAAGTGCAATAAAACACTGATTAACTCACCAATAATACCTTGACTACAAATGCTGTGTTTTTCTGTATTTTAAGACCAAGATTTATCTGTATGCTAGTGTACATCCATGTATGGGTGTGTTTTACAGGCTAAATATTTGGGCCAATTCTAAAGTTTTGCCTATGTGAGATGTTGGAGAGTAGCATTTAGGTCTTGCAACTATCATGACAGTTCTCAGCCAATTCTTAAAATCATTTTCAGAAAAGAACCAAGGAATGCAATTGCGCTATTTATTCACCACTAGAACCCAAAGCCATTTTGTTTAATTTCAGTAATCAAACAGCAATCACTGCTTTCTTTTAAAAGAAATTGTTCAAGTAACACATAACAGTAGTGATTTCCTGTCTCCACTCCCCATCATTTTGGTTTTTGATACAAAGCAGTATAGACAACTGAACAAGCAATAATGATGTTACCCACCCACCCACCCCCAAAATCTTGTATGGGGAGAGATTTGGGACCAAATAGGACATATCAAAAATTTTACTGAGCCGTTTTCAATCACCTAGGGATTCTGATTTCTATTTGCTTGACTGCACACGTAAGTGTTCCTTAGGTTGCAGGAATGAAAAATGCTTGAGAGAAACCAAAAATAGATTTTTGCATTATACAGAATAATACAAATAGGACAAGTATTACTGTATATAATTATATTAACTCTGGTACTGAGAAGAAAATGTCTTGGGCTGTGTTATGCTCAGAAGCAATCTGTTTCTCAGATGTTCCTGAGCTGCTTCACCAGGTTCTGGATGGTGGTTTTTGGTGTTGGGTAAAATAAGATGAGATACACTAGAGTTTAGTGTAGTGGTTATGGCACCAGGCTAGAAACTGGGAGACTGTGAGTTCTAGTCCTGCCTTAGGCACAAGGACAGTCACTCTCTCTCAGCCTAGGAAGAAGAAAGCCATAGCAAATCATTTCTGAAAGTCTTGCCAAGAAAACTGCAGGGACTTGTCCAGGGAGTTGCCAGGAGTCAAGGACGGATGGACGGATGGAAGGACACTAGATGCCACTAGCCTGAACGTAAAGCTACAGAACTAGAAAGGCCATTTCAGCTATTGAATCTGATGTAGAAAGCAAATTAAATGATCTCTGGCAAATGTCCATCAGATCTCTTCTTTGAGCATATTCAGGGATGGCAAATTTGTTCTGCTGACAAACTGCTTATTATCTGGAAGCTTTTCCTACAATTTAAACAGGATCTGCCTTTGGGTAAAATTAGACTATTATTCCATGCCTTTCCCTCTGGAACAGTGAAACAAGAGGCTTTGGATTTTCTCCATGGGACACCCCTCCAGGATTGTGAAGTTTATTCATTCCTTGGTCATCTTTTTGTAAGGTGAAACATATCAAGTTTCCTCAATTTCTCTTAATAGGAATTTTCAGCCCTATTCCCTAATGTGGCTTTTTTTAATTAAAAAAATAGGTGTCTTCAGCTTATTTTAGCAGTGTAATTTCAGTGTCTTTTGAAAACTGACTGAGAGAGATTGGGAGCCAAATATGTCCCATCCTGATCAAAGCAATAATCATAACTTTTAGGAGAATTTCTATGTTAATCTAGAAACTGGAGCATTCCCATGTTTGGTCCTTTGGTTCATTTTCATCATCTATCCAACAACCCCTTCCATTTTTTAAAAAAAATAAAACACTGCCAACGGACACATTTGATGTCATTGTATATATAATGGTATCAAGATTCCTCCTGTGCAGCATTTTGCTGGGATAGTTATGTGCTTCTGCTTATCAAAAGCTACAGATTGGTTTTTCTTCTAAATCATAAATTACCGCCCCCTTCTCCAGAGAAGGGGGAGAGCTATTGATTTGGAGGGAGGTGATATGCAGACTATTTAAATGTAATCAATCAGATGATCTGTTAAAAAGATAGATTATTAGAATCACAGAATTAACCAAGTGCAAACATTGTAATTGTTTACCATAATACTATCACATGGTGTAATTGTTTAGTACAAGATTATAATACTATCACAGCTATGTTTTAACATACGCCCTGCATTCAACAAACCTGTTTGGTGCTTTTCAAAATCCAGTGAAGAGATGGAGTGCCTGGTCTTCAGCAGCTGATAGAAGCTGTTTAATAGAAGTTGCATTCCAAGTGCTACTCTGGAACCCGGTGTGAAATGTGATTTTACAGATGTGTTGCTAGAATTTATAAAAGCACCCTGTGTTCCTGGTGCTGACTGGGTGATGTCAAGCAACATATGGAAAAGGATGATTGCTCCACAGTTTTATGGTGGAGTGCTGTAAAACTGTCAAGGCAGACAAGGAATTCTTTATGGACATATCCATTACTGAAACCAAGAGCTAGATGTTCAGGAAGCTCTTTAGCTGGGTGATGACAGGGGTTGCGCATCAACATTAGAAACACTGGCCAGTACTGACATACAGTATTTGTAACACATTTATGAACTGCCCTTCCACTTAAAAAGTGTTCACAATGCCCCATGCAAAACAATGAATGGAAATGGTGAAATTTCTGAGTCAAAGAGGCTATAAAGAAAAAAGAGGGGAGGAAAAACAGCAAAAGATAATGCCATTCCCAGATCTGTCTTACAGTTTACCCAAAGCTTTCCTCCTCTGCAAACGAGGAGTCTGTTTTTCCAACCCTGCTGAACCTTTCTTTTGAATTTCTCTGGATAGTGGTTTTGTGGTTGAGGATGGCTACTGCTCTTTTGTTTGTCTCATCTCTTCATCATCCTGAAGCTTCCCTTGGCTGCTCACAGTTCACCCTTTGAAAAAGTCAAATGGGAGAAGCCCACTCATGATAGCTCTCCTTGGGATATTATTGAAGTACTGAAAGCTTACGAAGAATTACTGTCCAATAAAAATCATTCATTCACACCATCTGGCCACCTTGTAATGAAGGAAAAACTCCATGTCCCATCCTTGAGAATTTCACTGAAGTTCTCTTTTTCTTTGAGGGAGAATTAGAAAACCTTTTCTTTTTCATTAAGTGAACTGGTTGGAAAATATGCAGGAGAACCTTTCTTCATGTTTTTTTTTTAAGTCAGTCTTCCCCGACTTATTACATTCCAGATGTATTGGAGTTAGAAGCAAATGCTTAAATATTAATAGTCCAAAGTTATTTTGAGTTATTTGGAATCCAGAAATAATCACTTCTTGTCCCCAACTTCTGTATATTTGTGTGTATGTATGTATGTGTGTGTGTATATGTAATTACTATTTACCTATATATAGCATATGTCTATTTGTGTGTGTGTCTTACAGTTTACCCAAAGCTTTCCTCCTCTGCAAACGAGGAGTCTGTTTTTCCAACCCTGCATGTATGTATGCATGCAACATAGATTTTTTAACTCCATATGCAGCTTGAAGGTGTGAAGGCCCTCTACACCCACAAGAGGTAAAGGTGGCAGATGACATAATGAGTGTCTGTGGGGAGGGCAATGGGACAAGTGTTGTCACATGTGACACGATCTCATTGGCATGCCACATCACTGTGGCTTATACTGGAGGGTTGTACTGTGGCATTACAACTGAATGAGTTTCAGGAAGGGATTAAGACACATAGCAACGTCTGCAACCTAGATATATTTAATTGCCAAAAAGATGCCTAGGTATTAAATACTTTTACTGTAGTTATTACTACTAAATAACTTAGTCTTATATGCTATCATAACCACACTAAGATTGTTTATATGGGACAGAATTGTTTTATAGGAAGGATTTGATACTTGTAGCAGTTTTCCCAGTCCAATGCTGTCCAAGACCTTTTTTTTTTAATCCATTCAAACGTGTCTGATTCTCAGAGACTGCCTGGACAAGTCCCTGCAGCTTTCTTGACAGGTTTTTCCAAAGTGATTTGCCATTGCCACTTGCCCTAGGGCTGCCCTTTCCCTGCTGTAGGGCTGAGGGAAAGTGACTGGCCCAAGGTCACCCAGCTGGCTTTGTGCCTAAGGGGAACTAGAACTCACGGTCTCCCAGTTTCTAGCCTAATGTTTTAACCACTACACCAAACTGGAGCTCTAGGCCCTATTACTGTCTATTAAAAATTAAGTAGATTCAGCTAGGTTCAACTGGTGTACTGAGCCCTACAGGAAAACTCTACTGAATTGTTAATGCAGTGACCCAGTTCATGCAAGATATTATGGGAATGGCTGGGTTCCTACAACAGGCTCAACTCAGAAATCGACCCATTTTAAACTGGTCTAGCATATTGTATGAATTTAGCCTTCACTTTTGATGAATAAATTTGAAGGGGGATCCCCTCCTAGATAAGTGGGGACAAACCTGCAGTCTCAGAATACCGCAAGTGAGATGACATCTACTTTGGGATATGAAAACTAGCTTAATGGCAGGAAGGAATCATCTTAAACCACATCTGGTAGTTTAATTCTACCCCTGATTTTCCTTTCTATGTTAGATATGTTTGCTTGAGTGTGTGATGCTTTTAGGAATCAGTTCAGGCAGGGATGAAAAAAAAATACTATGTTGTTGTGCTTCCCCTTCATTGTTTCTTTTCTTCCTTGGGAACATATTAGATTGCACTTTTATTTGTTTGTTTATCGCTTGCCTGCTCAAGGAGCTTGTTGCAAGCTTCTGGGTACCAAGCTGTAGAAAGACTCTGATTCATTAAGTGTTCACAGGTCTTGTTGGCAATTTGAAGCTACCACTCTAATTCTACTTGCTTTTGTTGTAAACCACCCAGAGTCACCCTTGGGGGGAGATGGGCAGTGACAGAAATTTGAAATATGAATGAATGAATGAATGAATGAATGAATGAATGAATAAATAAATAAATAGAAGGCACATTCTGGTTGGAGTTGAACTGCTGCTCAACCACCTGCACTAAATGAAGCATTACCGTAGGCTGAAGTAAAAAAAAAAAATCTGTTCCCACTTAGCAAAAAGGACCATTCGGGGCTGATCCATCTGGGGAGAGATTTCCTCTTGAAACCACAAAGAGGTCTTCTGGAATATGAGATGTTAATTGCACCTGGAATTTAGGCTCCCTAAGGATTAAACAGCCATGGCTCCCAGCAATAAGTGGGATTAAGAAGGAAAATGGCCCATGGCTTCATGATGCTATTACCCCAATTCCTGAAACTAAAACCTTAAAAACTCTTCCTTGGTGGCCAATAAAAGATAGCTATGCATGTGTGATTTTGGTCAAAAGAAGCTGCACTCTATATTGCACATGGCTCAAAATGTTTGGGGGCATCTTTGAAAACAAATATATGCAGGACCAGAAAGGCAGAGTCATATTTATTAGGCATGCTCACCTATGCACAAATGTTTGCACAAATGTTCATTGCTTTAACTTAGCCCAGATTTTAATGTGGGTTAAAAAATAATGAAGAAGTTGTGCTAATCCATTATAGCACTTACCTATTTCTACTTATGTATTTCATGGGTGGATACGTATGCAGAAGTCTGTAGAGTGAATGCTTCAAGAACAGACGTTTTCATTTGTTCAAAGAGATGAGTTTGAAAGAGGGTATTATGTTCCTGAGATCTCCCTCTTTGGGGTAATCACATTGAGATCTTTGCAGAGAATATTAATGCCTCCTTCAAAAGAATACAAGTGATAAGAGCTGAGTGGCAGAAATTGGGTGCTGTCTGCAGACCCAATTATCTCCAGATCAACAGCAATCAGTAATTGGGTGACCTTGGAGAGCAGTTACTGATCAGAGGAGATGGATCCTTCCATAAATCTCAGAGTGTCCACTTCAGGGATAGAGAATCGTTTTAGACTGAGGGTAGATTTGAGATTTTGTGAGCATAGAGCACATTCACAAAATAGCTGAGATAGAAGATTTACCTGTTAATGCAGTGGATGCTATTGGCTTGTAGTTATTCAAAAAAACTGCTTTATCAGAATACGAACTTACTTCCTGGATACTCTTTATCATACCAGTGGGATCTTTGTGGAGTCTAGAAGAACTCCTGCAAATAAATATGATGCTATGCTTGGTAGCAGAACAGCTTTATCTTTGCTTTTTAAAATATGTTTTTCAAGGCAGGTGAGACAAGAAACTCCCCATGATGGGCATCAAGGGGGTTGTGGGGCAAAAACCAAGCTTTGATCTTCTCCATCAGCCTCTGTAAGAGGTTTGCTGTGAAGATCAAATGGATTGGAGGGATGAATTTTGTCACACCTCCATCACACACAGAAGAGTTGTATATGTGTGTGTAAAATGTTCTGGCAGCACCCAGCCAAGCTTGTCTGATCAATAAGCTATGCAGGGTCAGACCTGTTTAGCACTTGGATGAGATACCACCAGAAAATCCAAAACAGCCTGGAAGGCACCAGTCAATAAAACAAGGTTCTCACAAACCCTTTCTTAATCAGATCAATGGGGATTAAGTTACAGAAAGTTTGACAACTGGATAGTTTCACTATAGTACCCAATTTATCTCTAAGCTTGTAAGGGTGGGAGATTCTCAATTCATTTACTAACAACTGTTTGATGGACAGGAGAGGTGGCTAACCTTTTTTTTTTATGGTAGAGGAATGTGCAGATGTTTCAAGGTAGTAAAAGACAGATATTTTACTGTTTAAGACTCTGAGAAGCCTATAACATTGGCTCTGGCCACCCCTTCTGTATTATTGTCAAGAAAACCACATGGACTTGTCCATGAATCACCAGAAGCAAAGCTGGGAGACAAAAGGAACTTATCTATCTGCCCATTCATTTGCTAATTTACTAAATATTTGTCTTGGGGAGGAAACAGAGCCAAAGTATCTGCATGTCGTGATTTTTGGCTGTAGAATTAAGAAAGATGTGTATGAACTTGGGAGATGGATGCCAGATAAATAGATCAATGGGCTTTTTAATTAAAAAAATGTTTTGTGCATTATGAAAGTCAATGGGACCCTTCCAAATAAAAGTATTAATAGAGCTTTAAATAATGTTGAATTGATTATTTAATTGGTTAGAAGAGTTGAAAGAATCCTCTGATTAGCTGATTTATAAGAGCATTTTCAGTGTGAAGAAAAATGGGCAGATTGATCTGTTAAACGATGAAGGAAAGTTCTGGGCTGATAGGACATGTAGATGAGAATCCAATGGACAACCATGGATTTAAATATTCAGACCATCGGATTGTAAATACTTTGGAATATGCTAACTTTAAGGCAAAGCTGAGTTACCTATTGGAATTGGGAACTGCATTTAACATTTGTGGGGGAGGCAAGGGCCCCAGTGGGTGGGGCTGCACTGTAAAGTAGGTACAATCATACCATGTAGGCAGTATTTCTTGGGTTGATTCCTATAATCCGTATATTTAGATGTTTTCTTTGGATGGGGATGAAGTGTAATGGAAGACTTACATATTCTCCACTTGTTTTCCATTTCAGAACATCTGGGAACTGCCCCACTGATTTTTAGGAGCTGTCAGAAGGCTGTAGGAAACTTCAAAAAAGCCTTTGAGGTTCTGAGGTTGCAAGTTGCCCCCCTCTGCATTAAAATATGATTCCCAGGACATTATTATTATTATTATTATTATTATTATTATTATTATTTTAAAAAAACCTTCTGTAGGGGTTGGACTAACATATCTTTTTGGAAAATGATAATGATAATATTTTGCAGACCATCCTTAGAATGGATGTTCTCAAATGTCTTTAGAAAGAAATTCCAAATTAGTGTCCCAGGGCGAGGCAGTGGGGGTAATGCCACTGCTTTAAGTAAACCACCCCTTAAAGTTAATCCAACCCTTAAAAGCAGAGACAACTTTTGTTCCAGGCTTCCTCAGAAGTCTAAAAATGTTGGGATAATTTAGTTACCAGTTGGCTTCTGGATAGAATTCAAAGGCCTGGTTATTTGAGGGACCACCTATTTCCAATAGCTTCAGCTCATCCAGTGATATCAGGCAAAGTGGGTGGGCTTCAATTCAACAGTGTCATCTATCAGAATATAAGTAGTGTGGCTTCTCTGTTAGAGCACCTGTCTTCTGGAACAGCATTCCCCCAGAGATCCATATAGTTCCCATCCTGTTGATGTTCAGAAAGTCATTGAAAACTTACATGTTCTCCTCTGGTTGGCAGTTGAGTCCCTGTAGGATTTGTGCTTGTTATAGAGTTTGCCTTCTGGATGCCTCTGATCTCTTTAGGTTTTGTTGTTTTTTAATTGTCCCTGCTTTTTCAAGGGTACGCCACCTAGAGTCATTTGGAGTTGGGCCATCTCTAAATTGGGGACACAGTGGTGCTGCGGGTTAAACCGCTGAGCTGCTGAGCTTGCCGATCGGAAGGTCAGCGGTTCAAATCCGCATGACGGGGTGAGCTCCCGTTGCTAGTCCCAGCTCCTGCCAACCTAGCAGTTTGAAAACATGCCAATGTGAGTCGATTAATAGGTACCGCTTCGGCGGGCAGGTAACGGAATTCTGTTTAGTCATGCCAGCCACATGACCATGGAAGTGTCTTCGGACAAACGTCGGCTCTTCGGCTTTGAAACGGAGAAGAGCACCACCCCCTAGAGTCGGACACGACTGGACTTAATGTCAAGGGAAACCTTTACCTTTACCTTACCTCTCTAAATTGCATTAAATAAATTAAAAAATAGCAGAGAGGTGGTGCAGTTGTGTGAGAGCCAAAGGGCTTCTCCCAGACTGCTTTCGGAGGAGCTCTATTCTGCCTATACAGTACACAAGAGCAAAATTGCTACAGTATCTCTCCAGCATCTTGTATTAAGAGGCAATTTATGGCTTCTGATGGAGGGTGGAAGTCAAATGGACAGAGAGGCTAAAGAAAGAGGAAGAGGGGGAAAAATGACATGGTTACGTGTGCTTAATAATCAACATGCACAAGATGTAGATCAGGCTAAAGCGAAACCAAACATTAAAAGTCCTGGCACAGCCTCCGAGCATTTAATATTGCGATAGATAAAATAATCTAATGGACCTTAAATGTTAATGGGTGCTGAGATTTACACTTTAATTGTATTTAATTTAAACCATTCTGGGTTTTATGGGACACTTTTATCTTTCTGTCCAGAAAGAAACAGCCAGCTATATCTTTGCCTTGAGCAGCCGGAGGGCAGATGTCTTTTAGGCAACCTGTAATTACGGGCTATATTGGCATCTTTTGTATAACTCCTTAGAAATAATTTAATTGAAGCAATTGGTGGATGTTAACTGACTTTGTCTGAATGGGGGACCTTCCTAGCAAATTAAGGTAAAGTAAAGCATTAAACAGAGAAGCTTCCACAAAAGGCAGTATCTTATAATAAAAGTCAACCAAGGCCCCTACTTCTTGCTATTATATACTCTGTGTGTGTGTGTATGTATACTATGTGTGTGTGTATATATATATACTGTGTGTGTGTATATATATATATATGTAATATTTATAGACTGTGTTCACACAACACGCTTTGCCAATATAGTTAGAAACTTAATGGCTGCATTCACACAACAGGATACATTTCATTAGTTTTAATCTTGTTTTTTAATCTTGTGCATGTGTGTGTGTGTGTGAGAGAGGGAGGCTTAATGCAGCGCATAAAATCAGAGCCTATATAGTTAGTTTATTGAACAGACTCAGAAAATAGATTAACCTGTTAACCATGTTAAGTATATTAAACACAGGAACTCACATGAGCATCTTTCATGCAGATCCAAATTACTCCTTCCCCACCATCCACCCCTTAGCATCCCATAGCTGGCAGCTGGATTTGCAAGTGTTTTTTTCCCCCTCAACATCACGTTCCTCAGGAGAATTTCAAACCACACGTTGTCACTGCCAGCCATTGCTGCGGAATGAATTAATAGTCATGGGCCAATTAATGTAGGAAATGGTGCATCAGAGGGCACTGTCTCTTAAAATGGGTGCACAACCATTTCTGAATCAAAGTCCACAGGAAACTTCTGGAATGTCTTGAGGAATTCATGTGGATAAGGCAAGGAGAAACATGAACCTTTTTAGAGTCAAAAGAGGACTTGTCAAGAGCAAAAGGTCAATGGGTCCAGATCCTTCTTCCCTCCCTCCCTCAGATTTATAAGGCTGCCCATTCAGTCTATGGGTCTGGGTGTCTAACAGCACCTAAAACATAAAATAGAAAAAATAAACACTATGCAATGCAATGGACCCAAGACGCCAAACGAAATGAACCATACACATAGTAAAGCATACAGGCTGGGCTCAACTGACATCCTGGCACCAATCACTGGGGGAAAAGTCAAGTTTACAAGGCCTTCTGGAAGGCTAACAGGGTCAGGACCATCTGAATCTCATGGGAGATTTTTCTGTATGGCAGGTACCATGATGAGAAGGCATGCCTCCTGGGTCCAATCAGATGATAATGTTTAACAGAGGGGAGCCAGAATGTGCCCACCCTATCAGTTCTGGTGGAGTGGGTGGAAATCGCTGGAGATAGATGGTCCTGCAAGTAAACTGGCCTCATGCCTGCAAGGTTTCGGAGTGAAAACCAGCACCTGGAATTACATCTGGAAGCCTCTTAGAAGCCAGTGCAGCCCACAGGGCAGTGGTGTTACATGAAGTGTTTTATAAGTTATAGGATTTCATGTCAAGATTAAAGATAGACATTTTGGGCATCAGTGTACTGAATAAAATAGTTAAGAGCAGAGACATCACACTGACAACAAAGGTCCGCATAGTTAAAGCAATGGTGTTCCCCGTAGTAACATATGGCTGCGAGAGCTGGACCATAAGGAAGGCTGAGAGAAGGAAGATAGATGCTTTTGAACTGTGGTGTTGGAGGGAAATTCTGAGAGTGCCTTGGACTGCAAGAAGATCAAACCAGTCCATACTCCAGGAAATTAAGCCAGACTGCTTACTTGAGGGAACGATATTAAAGGCAAAACTGAAATACTTTGGCCACATAATGAGAAGACAGGACACCCTGGAGAAGATGGTGATGCTAGGGAGAGTGGAAGGCAAAAGGAAGAGGGGCCGACCAAGGGCAAGGTGGATGGATGACATTCTAGAGGTGACGGACCCGTCCCTGGGGGAGCTGGGGGTGTTGACGACCGACAGGAAGCTCTGGCATGGGCTGGTCCATGAAGTCACGAAGAGTCGGAAGCGACTAAACGTATAAACAACAACAGGATTTCATTTATTTTTATGAAGTGCATTATCATACTGTTGCTTTCTGATAAATTAATTTCCTTTATGCCTTGGGAGTCTTTGTTTGAAATGTGGTTAAATCGTGTGTGTGTGTGTGTGTGTGTGTGTGTGTGTGGTTTGGATTGGTTTGGTTTAATTGAGGATCTGCTCATACTGTACTGTAATTAACAGTCCCTAGACTTGAATAGACAGTCTGGGCTAGTCTCATGTGGTATAAAGGTGAGGATGAGCCTTCCTTCCTTCCTTCCTTCCTTCCTTCCTCCCTCCCTCCCCCCCCCTTTTCTAGGTTGACAGCTATGGTTTCCTTTGGATAATGTGCCAATTTTTGAATTTATTGTTCAAAATTAGTAAAAAAAACAAACACCTTTGATTTAGTTCTAGATTAATACAAATTACATTTATTTATTAGTTATCTATACACATTTCACCCGCATATTCAGTTTGTTAAAAACAAAAGAGATTTATGATTAATCTCAAATACAGTACTTTAAATTCTGTATTGGTGTTTTATTGGTTTGAGATTGTAAATAAATAAACTCTATTCTGTGATTAATCTCTGTATTCAAAAATATAATAGCCTGCCCTGATGGAGGACCCACAGCTCCAGGAGGCAGGCTGTCCCACTGCTTAATAGCTCTCATAGTCAAGAAATTCTTCCTTTGGAATCAGATCCCTCTCTGCAAAGTTCCCACCCGCTGGTTCTTGTCCTACCCTTGGGCACTACAGAGAATAAATCCAGACCCTCTTCTCCATGATAGCTTTTCAACCATTGGAAAACTATTATCATTCATTTATGCTCATGAAAATCCTTTCCTATGTTAGATCTACTGCACTGCAAAGTGGATGCTTTCATGGCTGGCTGTAAACACTGTGAATTTGTCTGGGCTTAGCAGGCTATGTGAAGCTAATTTCTGAGAACTATAAGCCTGGATGTGTTTCAGAAAGCCAACCAAGTCTGGCTTATTCAGCAAACCAGTATTATTGAAAGGTTACAAATTCCATCAGCTCAAGGTCCACATGCAGAAGTGGGGGGCTTGGTGACTTCCGGGAGGAGTTTTTTCTGGGAGGGGTTAAAATAGTGGACTTCAAGCAACTGTTAGACTTCATGTACCTGCCTCTTAAAACCCCTGAAATATCCCTAAATGCAAAGAAAGTACCCCTAAATTTTGGGTCACCCAATCTGGGTGGTCTCTGAGGGCTAAAAAAAGTGATCCTGGAAGATCCTACATGGTCTCTGGGCTGCACTTTCCACATCTGTGGCTCACTGTTATGAACAGCAACAACAAAATCATTGTCTAGAAACATAAATTCAGCAATGCTGCTCACATAGCAGTTAAGCAGCAGGCTTTAATCCCCATCCCTGCCTATCCCAGTTTAGGCAATGGTGTCATTAGGAAAGTAAATGTGATTGTGATGTGAAATCTCCTGGGCTCGGTGATGTAGTTGAAAAGAGGCTTATCCCCAGCTTTCAGTTAAGCAGCAGACTGATGCTGTCTGAATTGTTTCTGCAAGATGGCAAACAACTTCTAATTGCCGGTGTTGATATGGATTAGGCTGTTCTGACTTATCTTGCCCCAGTGGGATTATTAACCGGGGGATTTTTTTCTGTCTTTCACAGAGAACTGATAATTCAAGTTCCAGTGCAACATTTCTGTCCCCACTCCAACTTTTTCTCTTTTTTTCATCTCTCTGCTCTGTCCCACACACATATATATTTCCTTCTCATGCTCCCAAAGATGAAAGAAACAGCTTCCCTGGAAATCAGAATGGCAGATAGGTTTGCTTTTGAGTGTCAAGTTGACAGTTTTCTTGTGCCTCAACTGAGAAGTGTGAAAGAGGGGGTCAGGATGTGTGCATGTGAATGTGGGTCTATTACAGACCTGCTAGTCCGGATCCTTGAAGAATTTGAACTGTATAAATTTCTTGTTTGGATCAGCCTGAATGCCCCTGCTGACCAATGTGTGGTTTGGAAGGTAGCTTTGGCTCAGATGGTGAAAAAGATGGTTGAAATTCCCATTATTACTGTGGGGTCCCTTAAATATAGTTTGCAAAAATGGTAAGCACCCTTAATTCATCTTGAGAGGGCCTAATAAAAGCTCCTCTTCCACCAGGAGAAGTGAATGGTCCCTCTGCAGAAGGATGTCCAAAATAGCTTCGTATTTCAAAATCTGACACAGAATTCAACACAACTTGGAAACCACATTTAGATTACAATTCTATATATGAGCTTGTACCACATCCAACATTTGGATTTCTCTTAACAAAACCTTATTATTCTAGGTCTAAAAGATCTGTTACATCAGAATGAATAATCAATAGAATGGATAGAATTTAGCTTTAGTCATATTTTATGATTTATGCTATGTTGACTACTGCGGTTGGTATTTATACATTCTTTGGATTTTAAAAACAATCTACCATTCAGTTATCCAGAGCTGATTAATAAATACTAACAAAAATTGATGTAATTCTATGATGCCCTATTTCCTATTTTTTTTCTCTTTATTTTTTTCCTCCTCTTTTCTTATGTTTGTCTTTCTCTCCCTTTTTTTTCAACTGGGGGTGGGGTGAACTACCTGTTTGCAAAACACATAAATGATTTTGAATCCTGGCGATAGACGAATTTGGTAACAATGCCATTTCTTGGCCATGCAGGCCAAATGCTGCCCTTTGTACTCATTAATAAACATTGTCTCTGCACTCCTGGTCTCTGTGCTCCAGTCCAAGAGCTTCTGATTTCTAGCATGGGGGGAGAATTTGGCTTGGTCCATATATTTAATCAGCCTCCTTAAATTAGAACCCATTTATTGATCAGATTGTAGACTTTTTTTATTTATAACCCAATCATGGTGGACTCCGGGCAGAGTACAAGAATTGCAAGCAAAAACAAGAAGGACGCACATCACAATAAAAGCATCGTGAAAAAGCAAAAACAAACTCAAATAGCATTTCCCCAAGTTCACAGTGCAGTTCAGGGCTCAAAAGCTGACCAAAGGGTGTATATTATGGAAAGAGACATATGCAAATGTGTTGATTTTGGTGTGGGGAGAGTTAGGAGTATGTCCCACATAAATGCGAAATATTCACAGGAAATAGAATGGAAAGGGTTTGTGAGACATGCAAAATTGACAGATTAGGAACTGCTGAAAACCTATTTTGATTGTGGCAACACATAAATGCAAATAATAATAAGGATAATAATAATAATGCATTTTGATCCTCTTATTTCTAGGCTTGGTTGCATCATTTTCAGATTTGAAATGAAGCATTAAGTGCATCGCAGAATGTTGTTCACTTCAGGATGAGATGAAGCCAGTGGCTCATTTAGAAGTTTACACTGGATTTAACTCAAACTGCTGAAAAATGACTCTTCAATCATTGCTAACAGTTTGCTTGGTGGGAAATTCTTGGCATAATCCACACTTGTCTAATCCAATTTCCCACCATAGCAGACTTTTTTTCTTCTCCTGGACATGTAGCAGGTGACACAGAGGGCTTCAAGATGCCATTTGGGTGCAGCAGATAAGCTAGTTTCCTAGTGCTAGCAATACATTGGCTCCTTTGGGGAGGGGTATACCAGATAAATGTTGTGGTATATGCTGATACAGTGATATTAGGAACCATTTGTGCATAAGCAGACCCCACTACTTCTCCATGCCCGGGAAGATGATGTCCATGTGAAGTGCCTCAGTATAACGATCTAGGAGATGCATATTTCCTTGTCCTGTTTGTGCAACTTGTTCAAAGCTCAATAAATTTGTACTTGTATTTGGACCCCACAGCCTTTTTTGCAGCCCTAACATAATAATAGTGGCACATGGCCAAAATGAAATTTGTGACTGATTTCTAGAAGGAAAAAGAAAGGAATGGGGTATATTGTGCCTTTGGAGAACCCAAGAATAGTTTACATGATTAACATGCTCAGACCCATGCCCAGAATTCTTCCAAAAGTGGAAGGAAAGCAGAACTTGTGCATGTTATCCAGTGATTGCTTTCTCTTTGGCACCCAGCTGCTAAAAGCTATAGGGTGAAAAAAAAGGTCCTTGACCACAGAAAGGTGGACTTTCTATCCACCTTATAAAAAGACTATTTTGATGCTGATGAAGCCTTTTAGAGGAGCCTCACTCAAGGGTGATTGACTGTTACCCAGTCCAGTGGCTTTAGGAGGCTTCCAAGAATGCATGTAGAATATAGACCATAGTAAAATCATTTAAAAATACTAAACCCAACATTAAAACTAAACACTAAAATGCCTAAAATTCTAAAAGGGTAAAAAGACAGGATTTAAGCTTTCTCATAACTGTAAAAAAAAAAAAAAGAGTGGTAGTGGACTTGTCTGCTTCAATCCAGCAGCAATATTTTTCTACTGTCAAGGCTTTGTTATAGGGAAAAAACCCTTATTTGCATACTGAAATCCAAAACACTATCTTAATGATTTTTTTTTTCTAGAAAATTTCAACCTAAAAAAAAAGAAAGTTCAATCTGAACCATTTTTTTTTCAACCATTCGTTGGCTGGAGTGCAACAAACAGAAGTTGTGCTCCCACCCCAGGGAAAAGCATGTTTATTCAACTTGCATCAAACACGTGGGATGAGTATGAAGGTTTGTGCTATCAAGAGGTGCAACATGACACATGTTTTTCTGTGGGAACTTTGAGTGTGGCCACTCAAAAAGTGCTGTATTAGGCATCATAAAGATTTATCAGAGAAAGCCAGTTTGGTGTAGTGGTTAAAGTATCAAGCTAGAAACTGGGAGACCGTGACTTCTAGTCCCGCCTTAGGTACAAAGCCAGCTGGGTGACCTTTGGCCGGTCCCTCTCTCTCAGCCCTAGGATGTAGGCAATGGCAAACCACTTCTGAAAAACCTTGCCAAGAAAACTGCAGGGACCTGTCCAGGCAGCCTCCGAGAATCGGATTCGATTGAATGGATTAAAAAAAAAAAACAATTTGTCAAGGAGACATTTTTATAGGAAGAGCAAGGGTTTATAGTGGAAGAGCAAATACCATAAATATGAGATTAACCCATTTTTGCCCTGTAGAAGGAAACATGGAAATGGGTAAGGGTTCATTTCTCCAGTTTGTGGGCAGGAAGGAAGAAAGATGCTTAAGAAATCAGGTGCTGTAACAGTATTTACTTATTTTAGAAAACTTTATTCATTTATTTTTATTGTGTTTGGAGTGTTTTTTTCCCCTCTTACAAATGGTTTCTGTATTACCGAACACATAGATTTGGCTTGTAAAAATCCCTTTAAAAAGTCCCTCTAATTCGGGAGGGAGCTCACCCAGAACACAGGCTGATCAGAAGAGGGAAAGTAAAGTTATGGGAGGGTAAGACCATAAAGAATTACAGCAGGAGAGGGAGAGAGAAAGTGTTTATCAAACAGCTGAAGCCATTCTCTTTTCTAGCCAGATATAATTATCAATTCTTAAGCAACAAAGGACAAAAGAGGAACTGTCTAGACTATCTCACTTACAAGATATTGATTGTCCCAGTGGTAAACTGGTTAGTATAAGTGTATTTGGTTGGAAAGGTCATGAGTTTTAACAGCTGGCAGAAAGCTATTCAACCTTGACATAAGTCAAAGTATTGCCATGTTGCTGAAAAAGACTTTTTAACACTCAGCATTTCACCCCAAGGATGTTTGTCTTTTATTCTATGGAAGGATCTCTGTTTAGGGCAAAACTACACAAATTGTGCTCCCTCTGAAGAGTTGGATGAGGCCCTTCTGGTCTCCCACTGAAATAAGGGATTATTATTATTATTATTATTATTTAAGGTAACTGATGGGGGAATATTAAATACATAAGGGGCAATCATATTAACTATTGTACTGACTAGTAATATATTTTTAATGAAGCTTTTATTTAAAATAAACTACATTTGGATTGCCTTACCTACCTCCTTGACTAGGCCTCAGGGTGTGGCCATTTGCATTGTACTCAAAATTCAGAAGGTTTTTCTGCAACTGGCTTACTCCAAGAATACCTATGAAAAGATCAGAGTTGGCTCTTGTGACCCACTTCATGTTGTTGGCATTAACTCCCATCATCTCTAACTAGTGCGAGCTGGTCTAGGAATTGTGTTCCAACACTATGGCAAGCTACATATTCCCCTTTGCCTTCAAGAAGCTGGGTTTTTGATTGGCTGAGGAGAACCATAAGAAAATTTTTGCAGAGATGGGTATTTCCAGACAGAAGCCTGTTTACGCTGTATGTTACACACACATTGAAATGCAATTGTTTTTTTTTTTTATTCTTTTCCATCACAGGATAATAGGGAAATAAGGCCAAAAGTATTAGGGATGAATGCAGGCAGAAGTAACATGGAACTCAAATGGAATGACTGGGCCCTATGTAGAAGTAGGAATCATGAGGATCTCTAAATTTGAACTGTAAATTTTCCATGATGACCTCGCTTTGTTCCCTGTCTCCCCACTTGGCCAATCTCCTTAGGGTTCTTTTGTGGACAAATGCACCCCATTTTTATCCTGAGGAGCAAAAGGATTTTTTTTTTAAAAAAAATAGTGCATCAATGAAGTATTGAGATAGTATATGACTCTATGCTATGGGGATCTTGTTTGTCAAAAGTTAATCCATTCCATATGGATGTAATCGTATAGTCAGGGAATCATACTGCCAGGGAGGAGATAATTTGCAATACTTGTGTGGATGTGTTCATACAAACAATGAGAACTGGCTAAACTGGGGGTTTGGGTAGTTTGTAATTCAGCCATTGTCTTTGCCACTTATGTGAACCACGCTCTCATGTGGACATGTGGAGCCATAATATGTGCCTTGTTAACCTCGGTTTTGCACATTGTATGAATCTAGCCTGTGTGTAATCCTGAAATCTTGGAGGAGTTGGGGAGAGAAATTCTCCGCAAAAACAGAAATCCCACCACTTTCCAAGGTATTGGAAGACGTCAGCTAATCATAGTTCTGTGAATCAAGATAAGAAAACTTCAGAATAACAATGACTGGTATTTAATACGATGGACAACGTTTTCCTCTGAGTCCTGTGGTGGTGTTCTCCAACAAACCAAAGTCCCACCAGATAATTTGCACATAGATGCATATACTAACATTAATGAATCTGAGAATGGAAGCTGTTAGTGAAGAAAGAAAAACTTTCAGGCACCAATTTAGATAAATTATCCAAAGCTTCATCTATCAACAGATCAATAAATAAATTTGACTAAAGGGAAATGCACTGAATTATGTACCAAAGTACAATGCAGCATTTAAAGCTAATGGCTTTGAATTATCGAGTACTTGAACCATTTATCAAAGTGCAAAGAAGCAATTATTTTGGAAATATTGTTCCTTTTTATTTATCACAAAGCCATTTCATTCCTTTTAAATATTGCTACTTTGGTTGCTTAAAGACGGGTTTCTAAAATGATGGAAGGCAAGGAGCACAGCAGTAAGGAGCTGATCAGACAACTGAGGGTGGATTTTAGCTGTGCAGCAAAGCCCAGTTTAGTAAAACAATTCCGCTTGGAAATCTAATGTACTCCTGTCTTTAGTGGCTTGCTAAATATAGATGATGGATGCAGCAGTGAATAAGGCACTCTATATATGTTTTAGGAACACAGATTTTTTCCAGCTTTGGATAAGCTGTCAGTTCATTTCTCAACAGAGGTACACCCATCACCTGCTGGCACCTTTTAAAAGAAGGTGCAGATTCCCCTGGGTTTACATAGTCCCTGGAAAATGGGTGTTTGAGTTGCCAACAATACCTCCATGTTGCATGCTATGAGGCCTCTTTTAATTCAAATGAGAGTAAACTGGGCAGAAGTTGGCAGGATTTTGCCTATTGCCTTTCATGTATATTGGGAGAGTGATCAAATTAAGGCACTCTTTGGGGAGCAATAAAGAGTTATCAATGGAAACAAATGGGGGGACACTAACAAGAGAGGCCCACCAGTTAAGATTTGTTTTCAATAGTTCTGGAAAAATATCTTTACCTGGAGATTTATTATCTTTCAGCTCAGAAATTTATTTGTTTGATTGATGGATTGATTGATTATGTGCCATCAAATTGTTGTTGACTCTTAGTGATCACATGATGCTCTGTCTCTAACTTGGTCCTTTGAGTCTTCCAATGGTTCCCCCATTGCCACTGTAACTGAGTCTATCCACCTTGCTCTGGTTGTCCTCTTCTTGTCCTTCCTTCTACCTTTCCGAGCATTAGAGCCTTCTCCAGAGAACTACTGTAGGTCTTCACATAATTTTTATTTGTAAGCCACCCAGAATCACCTGCATAGTGAGATGGGCGGTGTATACATTTTATAAAATAAATAAATAATAAGTCTGAAGAAGGATAATTTGAGCCTGGTCATTTGTGCCTCAAGTGAGGACTGTGTGTTGATTGGTTCAATGATCCATTTGTTTGTTTTCCTGGCTGTCCATTGTATTGCTGAGAATTTAGGTTTTGGATTTTTATTGTGAGGAGGGGCAAGAATCACTACCAAGAAGACCATCAAAATAATTCATCAAAATATCTGGTCCAGGATTCTAAAGAGATTACATTATTGGCACTGGACAATTTTAATTATCTGTCTGATAAAGAGCTTACAATCTTCCTTCAGGATCTAACCTGGGCAACCACTAACACAGTTGCTAAGTTTCTAGCAATAGCTAAGACTTGCAGAAGTTGGTTGGTAACCGTTATTAAATGTTTCAGGTCTGGTTTTTTGCTATTTTAAATTTGTACCTGTATTTTATAGGGACGCGGTGGCGCTGCGGGTTAAACCGCTGAGCTGCTGAGCTTGCCGATCGGAAGGTTGGCGGTTCGAATCCGCGTGACGGGGTGAGCTCCCATTGCTAGTCCCAGCTCCTGCCAACCTAGCAGTTCAAAAACATGCCAATGTGAGTAGATTAATAGGTACCGCTTTGGCGGGCAGGTAATGGTGTTCCGTGTAGTCATGCCGGCCACATGACCATGGAGGAAGTGTCTTCGGACAAATGCCGGCTCTTCGGCTTTGAAACGGAGATGAGCACCACCCCCTAGAGTCGGACACGACTGGACTTAATGTCAAGGGAAACCTTTACCTTTACCCTTACCTGTATTTTAGTGATCTGGGACCAAAGAAATGAGTATTTTCTTAGAATTGCATCGCTGCCCAGGAAAAGATGCAGCTTCTTGAAGGAACTGCTGGCAAGTGCAGTCTGCACACCTTCACCAGCTTAGAAGCACCTGTTCAGTTTAGGATCCAAAGCACTGCACAGGCATAGCAGAATCATTCTTGCACATGGTAGAATACATAAATGGAACTGTGTAGGAAGTGCATGTTATTCAGAGAGGTGGCATGCAAAATAGATGTCAGACTGGCTTGGATGTAGATAGAGGAAGAAGTGATGCTTCTGCAGATTTCATTTCCCCAGAACAACAGAAGAAAGCAGTTTTGAGTTTTGGTTTGCTTGGTACTGAATGTACCAGAGCAGGGAAGAGTGAGATATGGTTGAACCATTTGTATACTTGAACAATCTGTCTTAGCCATCACAATTAGTAGTGAGGGATGATGGAAATGTAGTGTAGCAACATCTGTACAGCTGTAGAGTGCCCACCTGTTCCTTGCTGGGTGCATTTTGCGTGTGGCCAAAGAGGCTTATTGGGGACGCGGTGGCGCTGCGGGTTAAACCGCTGAGCTGTCGATCGGAAGGTCGGCGGTTCGAAACCGCGCGGCGGGGTGAGCTCCCGTTGCTCGTCCCAGCTTCTGCACACCAAGCAGTTCGAAAACATGCAAATGTGAGTAGATTAATTGGTACCGCTTCGGCGGGAAGGTAACGGCGTTCCGTGAGTCATACTGGCCACATGACCCGGAAGTGTCTATGACAACGCCGGCTCCAAGGCTTTGAAACGGAGATGAGCACCGCCCCCTAGAGTCGGACACGACTGGACTTTACGTCAAGGGAAACCTTTACCTTTACTAAAGAGGCTTATTAGGCACCATATAGATTAGTCAGGGAGGCATTTTTATAGGAAGAGCAAGTGTTTATATTGGAAGAGCAAATACCATAAACATAAGATTAGTATAAGATTAAGAACAGAAGGTAATCAGTCTGCACTGTGAATGAGTTATTTAAAAGGAGACCTACTCTCTAATCCAAGGCTTTTTATAGAAGCTTCATATCAGCCGATTACTAGTTACTGAATACCTTCTCTGGTCTACCAAGCAGCAAGAGTATGTTGCAAAAGTTGTATGTTAGCATTTATGGAGCATTTTTATTAGACACCAGATACCTCTCCTTGCATTCCATACAACTGCCTTATAATGTGGGTTAATATTATTATCCCCAGTGATGTAAAGAAAGAGGTTTGCCTAATGCAGTGCTGGAATGAGCATTGAGCTATTTGCCATAGCAGTTCACAGAGGGAGAAATTATTTGACTACAACTATGGAGGGAAATTTTTTAAGGTTTCCATAATCCAACCTTCGTGAGATCTCAGATGAGATTCTCCTGAAGTCAGAGCTCCAATTGCCAATAATTCAGGGGAAATATGAAGAGTGGTCAGAGAGTGTTTTCTCCATGTGGAGAACAGCAAAGGCTGTCCACCTTTTTTCTGCAAGGAGGAGACAGCTTTTCTCTGGTCTGTCCAAGAGAGCATTCTCCACATATGTCTAATGCACTGTGGATGCCATCAGGAAGGTGTGCTTATCTCCGTAAAGCTTCTGATAACATTTAGCCCATAAGGGTGACAGTTAAATCTAAAGGGAGACCAAACTCAGCCCTTGGACTAGATTCATCCCTTTCCCTAGAGCAATCAAAGAACGCTAAATATATCTGTTCAAATTCCTATTTAACTATTATGCTCATTAAGCACATTATTGCTACTCACCCTTCTTTATCCCAGCCTTACGAGGGCAAATGAGAACACAGCCTTGGAAGAATTAAAATGTCAAATAAACCAACTCAAATGCAGAAGTGTCAGTGACACACCCCCTTAAATGGAAGCATTACAACACAGAAGTAACCATTCTTTTATCTGTTTCTTTATTGCAGAAAATGCGATGCTGGTTTGCAGATGGCTTAC
Organism: Candoia aspera; assembly: GCF_035149785.1. Classification (NCBI taxonomy): domain Eukaryota; kingdom Metazoa; phylum Chordata; class Lepidosauria; order Squamata; family Candoiidae; genus Candoia; species Candoia aspera. The sequence goes on from NC_086163.1 coordinate 8,695,889, forward strand.
AACAATTTCCTGGCATGAAGAGTAAAGCTACAAAGCACAAAATAATGGGGGAAAAATAAAAACCTACAGACAAATGGACTTGGGATAGAACAAGGAAAAAAAAAAGTGGATTTTCATGGCGTTGAAGAATTCTTTATTTTTCCTCAAGTTTTCTTTTCTTAAAAAACAAACAAAAATAAACAAAAGGAGCTAAGACATTCACAGGAACCAGACTTTCTCTTCAGGTGACAGTACTCAAGCATGTTCTTTTATTACCTTTAAATTGAAACAAACAACTGAATGAACATAATGCTGAGTGAACTGGGCCACTGGTGGTATTTGCTGTACATCAACCTTCCTTAAAATTCCCAACTTTTAATCCCTCTGATTACTTACACCCTACGTGTTTGTAAAGAGACAAGTTCACCCTGCAGTATTTAGAGAATGGTTTGCAAATGTATCTTTTAATATCATATTTTATGGATATTGTACTATGTATTTAACTAGAATGGGAGTAACCTGGACTTTGAGATTCTTCTCCTTTTAGGCAAAGTGGTTTCCATTTGTTATCAAGAAGACTTTTTGATTATTTAATACTTGGGGTTGTTTTACTGAACATTAAGTGCAGGAAGCAAAACGAGCCATGGGCTACTCTCCTCAGAGAGGAGAATCCAAATAACAAACTGAAATTCCCAGGAGGTTATTTTAGGTCTTATGTGACTTTTTTTTTTTAAATTTTCCAAGCAGGGCAGAGAAACCAAACATCTCCAAGGGCCAATTCAACCCATTGCATAAAAGCCATTTCTGAGCCCTGCCACCAAATATCCATTGTAGCAGGGAGCAGGGATGTCCCTGGTGTGCATACCTGCTTTAAAACATCCTGTTAGGCACTTCACACATTATTTTCCTGGGTGTACACTGAAAACAAGAAAAGTGTGGGGGAGTAGCATTACGATTACAAAATTGTAATGTGCAACTCAGCTTTTTTTTTAAAAAAAAGGCATATGGAATTACTCTCTGACTTTTTCCAGGGTCTCTGTTGGATATTTCCTTCTCTAATCTTTTTTTTAAAATCAGTTTAGAGTGTAATCATAAGAAACAAAGCTAAGACAATTAAGCCTGGCAAAATTATGCTATCCATTAGCCCCGTGCCATTCTATTTCCCTCCTGTCTTTAATGTTTTTCTCCTTGTCATGATTGCTATCATTTCATTTAACGCTAACTAATCTGTAGTGCTAACCTTCTAGATGATAGGATTGGAAAGGTTCCAAAGTTGGCAGGTTTCTTTCTCCTCCACCACCCCCACCTCCACCACCCCCATCTGAGAGTAGATATCCCTACACTCTGTGTGTTTTGATCTTTCCAGACGCTCTCCTTGTTACTTGCCCTGCCTGCCAATTCTTTCTTGGATCAGCTTCTCGCTTAGGTCCCACAAGGCAGCTGCAGCCATTCCATTCTGCGCCTGTTCGGACGGCAAACAGCGACAGCAGTTGTTGAAATACATCCCTCCTAGGCCTTCCAGTTCCGCAGCAACAGCACAGTAGACAGTGGTGGCTGCTCCTTGTTGCTGTAATTAAACAAAACAACAACAAAAGAAAGAGGGGGGACACGTTGTGAATGCAAAGGTTAAAATCAGACAGGCTTGACAAAGCATGTGTGCTCATCAAGGGCAGATTAGCAACTTGGCCTGGATTCAGAGTGAGTCCAGAAGGGCCCTGCCCTGTGCCATCCATCTTATAATTAGTGATGTCTAGTTAAGTGTGAGTGAATCCATCTTTTCACAGATGAGTAAAGATGCTCCTTTAAGTAGCAGCTCAATAAAAGTGGCCTGATAATCACATGAATTCTATCTTTTTCTCCAATCAGTTTGATGAAGTATTTTCCAGAAGGGAGCATGATTTAGAAGGGAAAGGGGGATGGCTGAATCCTGCCCAGGGCCACCAAAGTTGACAATCTGTCCCTGCAAATGACACACGGGTTTTGTTAGCATTTGAGGTTCAAACTGAACTTAACTTGAACAAGATATGTACAAATTATTTTGGGAACACTCTTTTCTCCCTGGTCACTGGTTGTTTTCATTCAAACTGTGGAGAAAAGCTTGAAGATGTGAGTCTCCAAGTCGTTTTGGGTGGCTAAACTTGCCAAGTCATCTCTGGCAAAAAGAGAGAAAAAAAAAATCTGTAAGTCCTCTAGGGCTGTCATTTGTAGTGGTTCACAGTAGGAATGTACATCTAGGTTCAGATTAGAAAGCATACAGATTGCAAAAGACATGAAGTGACCAGAGGAGGCACAGCATGTGTTTGTTGCAGATTGACCAGCAAAGATGTTTCTTGCCTTGTTCCTACAAACAAGCATTGTTGAAATGAAAGCTCACTAAAATCTTGAGAGATATGGACATGCTTCTGCAAGATCTCCCAACAATTTTGGTGGAGGAGGGGAGAGAAGAGGGGGATACACCAGCAATTCCATGACAGCAACAGGGGCTAGAAGAAGTCTCCAACTCCTGTCCTAGTATGAAGGGAAATATGCTCTCTTGCCACAGTTTTATGGTTAGCTGCTACTTCTAGATGGGTTGAACCACTTGGATTGCTATGACTTGCCTGTGGCAGAATAACAATTTCAGTTGGGTGAAGGACCATCCAAAGTGTAAAACATTGCCCCAAATGCTGTTATGCTGAAAGGGATTAGTCCACCTGCAAGTCTGCTGCAAACTTTAATTTGGAGAATGAATTTGAAGTTATTTCTTCTTTCCATTGGGATTTCAGACTCTGTGTGCCTAGCTAGGTAATTGGTCACTCTCTGATTCTTTATGCCAAATAAACTTGGAGATGTCCATTATGTCAGTTGCACAGAAGGCAAATGGAAATGTTCCCAAAATTGTCTGTGCAAGTACACGTGCATATGTCTGTGTGTTAAGATAGGAGATGGGGTATCTACTACCTTCTTGAAGAGCTGTTTCTAGATTATGATGATCAGCCCAAATCAACTCACTGCAGAATTAAGGCATTTTATGACTATGGACTATCATCCACCACATTGGTTTGGTTGGTAGATAGATTTCTTTTTCTTCCCTGCCTAAGGCTGAGAGAGAATGACTGGCCCAAAGTCACCCAGCCAACTTCTATGCCTAAAAGAGGACTAACACTTGGGTCTCTCTGCTCATAGGCCACCACCTTAACCATTACATCACAGTTGCATTCTCTTTTTCTCTTTCTATTATACATAGGCACACATATATGAATCTTTAAATAAGATAGCACCGACACTTGTATTACAATAGTAATATAATTGCTCTAAGTTAAGAGACTACTCATATTATATTAATCTCTGTCCCTTCACTGGTTAACCAAACATAAATGTCTGAATGTAAAAGGTTGGACTCAGATTTACCCTTCCCCATGTGGGGAATCTTTCAAGCATAGAACTATTTCGGTTTTGCAATAGGTTATTATGCAAAAAGAACAACTGAAAAGTGTTAATACATTGTTCAATTATTTTCTACTCATACTGCCTTTTGCCCAAGTTGTAACACAAGAATCTACTATAGAAAATAATCTACATGTGTTTCTACACAAGCTATCTTACAAGCATCTGTGGGATGAGGCTATTGACAATATTTGATGTTGCTATGCTCGGGGTTTTATGTACAGTATGCCACAATTTTGCAGCACCACAGAAGGGAACATTTGGTGTCCAACTCAATTTCCAACAAACATTAACAATGGCTTTTGGTTTAAATCAGTTGCTAACCATTATGATTCCTCTAAGAAATGTCTTTATGGGCAGAGCCTGGTGAAATCAGAGGCACTCAGAATTAGTAGATTGAGTTTCAGTCCCATATACCGTACTGTCATTCTGACAAAAGCAGCAAGCCCCTATGGATAATGCTGCTTCATTGTAGGTGTGCCTACAGACATATATAGAAACCTAACTATGCTTCCAGTGGATTTTTTAGAATGTCCAAGTTGAGAAGCTGTAAGAAGAGCAGAAGGTACACTTGGTTTTGAAGGCATAATGAAAAAGAATAGGCGTGATTGTTTAGGAAGACAACATGTCTAATATGAAAAAAAAATTATCTAGAATTTTATTATTACTGATGTGCATTTCATTTGTTATGTTTATTAATTATAATTTTAGAAGAATCTAAAAAAAGGATGAATCCAAAATTAATAACCATTATTGCTAGAACTTATCTCTGATGAATGCCAATATTTCTCTCATCACTGAGGCCTGCTCTCTAGATCCTCTTCTCTGCAGTATTTACTGTATTCAGTGATTGTCACTGAATCACTAAAAAGCAGTGACATTTAACAAGAATGGTTGGAAAACTCACACTGTTCAGTGATATTCCCTGCCCCATGTGGATCAGGAAAAGAAAAATCTTCAAATTGGACACTTGGTTGGACCATCTGTTCCCAATCTGGTGCTCTCTTCATAGGCTGGGAATTCTGGGAATTATCATTAAAATAATCTGGGGGGCATCAGAACATTGAAACTTGACATGGGCTAGGCTAGTCCAAATTGAGAAGCTGATATTTAGTATATATAAAACAAGGCTGTTGTTCAACTACTGGGTTTTAGAAGCCATTGAATAATTTTTGTGTTCCAATGTATTAGCAAAATCCTATACCAGAAGATCACCATAACTAGGAAATGACTTCTCAGCTTGGAAAAAAATGCTGCTAGATGTTGTAGACATCTACAATGTTGTAGATCTACAGATGTTGTAGTTGTTGTAGATTAGGACCACCATACCTGGGTTGCAAAACTTCAGATGAGCTCTAGATGGCAGTAAAAAAACAAACAAACACCAGACACCTCTTAACTCTTCCTTCTATCTAATGGTCATCCAGATTTATGCAATCTAAGTTTGTCTGACTCTAGATGGCTATTGATAAGATTCTGGGGCATCACAAACCTGTCTCCAAATTCTTCCTGTTGCCCACATTCTAATTCATTTGGCTTGTATCCCAATAGAATAATTAGTAAAGTGGCTGTACAAACAAGGAAATCTTATGGCTTCTCCCCCCTTTTTTTTCTTCTTCTTTTTTTGCAATATATCAAGATGAAAAGCCTGGTGGTTACTGAGAAATAATAGCTTCCAAATGGTTGCATAGATAAGGTGGGAAAAAGTCTTCCAGATTTGGACTTTTGGTCTGTACATCTGAATTGAACCATGTCTTATTTATTTCACACTAATCTATTTTCTTAGCCAATTTGACAGCAGTCTGAATGGAATTAGGAAGGGAGAAAGGCAGCCCCTGAGACTTACTATTGTATCTCTAACTTGTGGCCTTCTCCCATTCCCAGAGAAAGGAATGTGAAAAGGTGATGTCCTGGAGTATTTTGAGTCAAACTATGCTTTCTAAAGGCAAATGACCATCGTTCCTGTATTGTGCATAAAGATTATTACAGTCAGTTGAATGAAGACTAGAGGAATGGTGATTTCTTGTACATAAACACCTGATTGGGTGAAATCAGTGCAAGCACCTCCCATTACACCCAAAATATCTTTGGACTTGAAATTATTCTGATTGGGTCCTTTTCAACTATATCCTATACTTGTTGTGTCCAATACTTATTTTCTATATGATGCCTTTGACCAAGCCTCTCAAGACTTTTATGAAATTGCCAATGAAGTCTTAGCTGATGGAAAATAATTTCTCCCATTGAATGTCCATTCATTGGGAAATAATGTGATTGTTCACTAGACTAAAGATCTAACTTGTTAGCCAATAGCTAAAATGGACTTTTTGAGTTCTGAGGTCTGGACCAGTAACTAGTTCTGGAGGTATCTGTTATGACATGGTGGGGAAAAAAAATATATTAGAGTGGAGTTTCAGTTGTTTGAAATTGGGGAAAAGGAGGGAGATTTGTCTCTGGAATCATTTAAAGACATTGTGGCTTCTTATATTCCAGTAAGACACTGACTCTTTCAAATCTGGAATCTGAAAGCTTATGATTTTCAGTGGAACAGATGTATATATTTTTTTCTTGTTTCCATGTTTGGAAATATGTTACATTTGTTTTTGTTTTTCTGGGGAGGAGAAGCAGGAGACATTGGTTAAACTACTTACTGCTACTTTTGTGAAAACATATGACATAAGTTAACTATAATCCAATATAGAGGTTCTCTCCATCTTCTAGTTACTCTTTCAGAAAGTTTGAAAAACTTTATAGCATAAATGCATTACATTAGAGATTGATATGAAGAACAATTGTCATTTCCATTGTCATTTCTAAAGAATTTTTCCTTAAGGGTACAAGAAGGTTAATATTATCTATGCAAAATATTAATTTTCCCTCTCCTGGCAAACTTCATATTTTCTGAATTCCTGCAAAGACTGACTCCAGTTATGAAATTATGATTACGTATTGTCTGCTAGTTATCCTATTGTCAATATAGTTCTTTAATATATATTTTGGGCAAAAAGCAAGGATACAAAATAGAAAAATATTATTATTTCTAACAACATTATTCATAACAATGACAACAAAAGAAGAAGAAGAAGAAGAAGAAGAAGAAGAAGAAGAAGAAGAAGAAGAAGAAGGAGGAGGAGGAGGAGGAGGAGGAGGAGCAGGAGGAGGAGGAGGAAGAGCAGGAGGAGGAGGAGGAGGAGGAGAGGAGAAGCCTATTTTGAATTAATTGTACGCCTTAAACACCCTACTTCATTACATACATCTCTTATTGCTCAGGCTATGACCTAACTAAATTGAATGTTTGTCAAATAATCACAGGCATTTTAATTAGAGCTGTCACTGAATTAAAGGAATTTGAGTTGTATAATTGGATGAGGCTTAGTCAATTGGCTGCCTTTGTGCAAATTTGCATAACCTAATTTGTGCATGTGTCTATATGCATAAGACCAACAGATTTGAAGGAGGTCCTGCTTCTTTCATCAGAGCTTCTTCCAAGAACATGCCCTACCCAATCTTGCCTTTTTTGATGGAATAGGCTGATCGTACTCCGACCTCCTACAAGCTGAATGGATTCCTCCAAGAGGACATAATGGGGTGTGGGGAGGAACAGCTTTTGAATTCTATAGCAGGATATAAGTCTGTTGCCTGAGGGGAGGTAGCTGGGGAATGGCAAAGTCCAGTTTAGAGAAAAAAGGGAAATTTCTCTTCTTAAATGAACCTAATTAATCAGTGGCATTTAATTTTTTTAAAAAAACTTGCTTGGAAGTTCTCAGTGCTTGATCTGAATAACACTAGTTTTGATCTATTCAGTTCCTTGGTTACATTCATGTATAGCATATGGCGAACAAGAAGAAGAAAAAAGGTGTATATTTGTTTTGACTGTGCAGGTTTACCTAAAATCAAAGTTGGAAGGGTCTATTAGATGATAACGTTTATCCCCCCACTCCCCCACTCATTCTCTCAATAAAGCTTAGTCTAGTAGGTATGGGTCAGCTGTTAATGTTCTGGAATGATGCTATTTTAGGAGCATCACAGGAGATTTAAAATAGTGATTTATAGGCCCAGATACCAGTTTGATCAGCCAAGAACAGGCACTGATTAGAACAACAAGACCCAGTAGCTGCTCAGGATAAGATGCAACCTCAGAAAGGGCCGTATTCCATACTCCATGTGTAAGGTCCCCCGCCAAATGGATAAGATACAGGTTGGTTAACATATAAAAATTGGGAAGAGACAGAGAGGGAGGGAGAAACCGACTTTCTTCTTCCTCACCATCTTTCTAGTTCATCAGCAGGAAACGAATTAATAGCCAACTCCATACTGCTGATACAAGATAAAGTGTCTTCTAAGTTCATTTTTGTCCTCCTTTAAAGCATGCTTTAATCACTACTGCATGCCTGTACCAGGAACTTTGCACCACATCAGGACATTATGTACTCCCCATTTAAACAGCTTAATTAAAAACCTCTCAGGCAATGGCTGTGTCACTTGTTACCAATGGCCCATGATCTATTGTGATTTTTTTTTTTAAGTGGGGGAAATAAAAAAATGCTGTAAGTATTTGGGCAATCTAAACAACTTTTGCTTTGATTCTTTTCAAACAATCAAAAGATTGCCTCTTCCATATGGCATTAATGATTCAGGAGGAGGCCTACTTGTATTAACTTCTAACAAAAGCTGGTGTGTGTCTGTGTGTGTGTGTGTGTGTGTGTTTGGAATGACAAATGCATAAGATAAAATGTTTTCAAAGTCCTACTGAACATTTCACCAAGTTGAAATAGGGTTTCCAATCCAGTTAAGGCTGTAATTGCTGTTAGACTGGCACACTCAATTGCTGTCTTAATTGGGTTAGGGAAGATATTCAAGAATTAATGTTGTTGTGAATTAAGTTTCAGAGATGTTGCTGCTATTTTGCTATCTAGATTACAGTGGATTAAGGGAAGGAGATTGGTCAGTCCAAAACATGTACACCATTCATGAGCAACCAAGATTTTTAAGCGTTCTTCCACTTTCAAAGCACATCTGAACTTCCTTAGATTTTCTCTGATTTTGTGTGGTTTCATAGTGGAATGTACATCAGTTGGCTTGGGGCCCATACCAGGCATTAAGCAATATACCAAAAGTAGCACTCTGAAAGAGGGTAGGATTTTTGGGATTTTCAGAGTTCTTAACCCTAACCCCAACACAAGGTGAGAGATGGGGAAAAAAATAGACCGAATTGTTCTGATCCATCCTTGCATATCCTGATGACCCACATTTTTTGCTTTATAACAATCTGCTGTACATCCATAAATAACTGTTCATAGAAAAATCTTCCAATTCTTCTCCCATTAAGCATTTTTTCTTTAATGTAAGAATACAAAGTGCCAATTCCCAAATAATGATTACAAATATTTGTATATATATGATTGAGGATTAGACCCGTAATGCCATCACTTAATCCATTTGTTCAACATTTCCTAAACAAGATAATTAACATTACTTCAATGTTTCATATTCAACATACATGATATTTGTGCCATTCTCTCACATACTTCTTTCCTTAATTTTTATTTTGAATTTTTTTGTTCTGTTCTTCCTGAAAAAGCTACAGTCTTCTATGGTATGTTAAATACACTGAAATACATGGGATTGCCTATTGATCAATATTTCCCATTAAATGTATAAAGTAACTGTAGAAATATTGTCAAATATTTTTAAATTAAAGTTTTGAGATCCCCAAAGAGTTGGAAATCTTTGGCCCTTGGAGCATCCCAGGTAGCCTTAGGATCAAATGTTTTCTCCCTTCCAAGATTAGTGACAGGGCTCTGACATTGGATTCCCATCTCTCCATCAACTTCAGGGGTGATTATTTTCTAGGCTAAGAGGGATTGTCCATGTCCTATCTTCAGGGATAAATTTAGAGTAGCTATTTAGCTAAATAATGTCCTTCTTCTTGTTTGCAATTGGTGGGGGATGATAAAAATTAATTGAGTTCAGTTCCTGGTGATAAAGAGATAGCATTTGTCCACATAACTCTAGTCCCCAAGCCTGACTCTTGAGCCCAGACAGGATCTGCCACTTTAACATCCCTAGAAATGGAGAGAGGGGTGTTCATCTCTACACTGTCACCTCACGGGGTTTAACTGTTGACTGATGGGAATGATTATTACTTGTTGCTGTTGGCTGTTTTTCCCAGGTGTTATTTATGTTATTTATAATTTTGTTATATTGGTTTGATTCTGTTTTTAAGTATTGTTAGCCACCCAGGGTCATGTACTTGAGGTGGGTGGCCATATTAACTCAATAAATAAATTAATAAATTCTGAAATGTGAGAGTTCTCAACTTAGAATATAGGTAAATGTCCCTTTGATTTCCCTCCTTCCCCACATGTCATGTGATAGTTTTTTCAAAGACAGTTTAGGTCCTCAACTTATCTGGGGTGCTCCTGGAATAATTACACCACCTGCCTGCTTATTCCACTTTCTGTCCTTTGTAAATGATTTTGAAACACCCATGGATACTTTCTGGATGAATATGTAGCTAATTTCTTTTTACTATAGATAGTAAGCGTTTATAGCATCCTTACATTGGGCATAGGTCAAGAACCTCCCATCTAAGAAGAAGGGAGAAGGATGAGGATGGGGTTGAATTGCAAGATTACTCAATGGGGAAGAAGATATGGGGAGAATTGACAAGAGAGCTCGAGAGCTCAGACACCTAGGGAATTTTGTTAAGATGGGAGATCTTTCAACATAGCAGAGTTTTTGAAAGTATTAGAGCTTGATTCAGTATAAAATATTAGTAGCTGGTTACTACTTCACAGGCATTTGGGGGGAGGTGGATAATTGCAATCAATTAGGCAATGAATACAAATTAATATTGAACTGTCTTAATGCTACAGGGGAAGAGGGTATTTTCATAGGCATGTATGGTTTTTAAAATCTCATTATTATAAGTAATGCATCCATTAGTATTCTAATATAGTCTAGTGCTCCTGGTGGAAAGACATTATAGGCCTAATGTTTAGTTTTCAGACCTTGCTATTTTCAAAGCATTTATGTTTGCTAAAATTAGCATCCAGTCCTAAAACACACCAGCCCCATACTTAGGGGAAAGGGAAAGGGGAAGGGGAAGGGGAAGGGGAAGGGGAAGGGGAAGGGGAAGGGAAGGGAAGGGAAGGAAGCTATAAATAACAAAATGAAGCTAATCAGTTCTAAATAATGGTGTGGACAAGTACTAATGAACTTTTAGAGCTAGTATATGAATGAACAGGTATTGATAAGAACAGCCTTTCGCAACCTTTTGACCCTGGAGGGACACTTGAAATATTTTTCAGGTCTCGGGGAATCCCCAGCACATTCAGCTCAAATATACGCCAGAAGTTATGAAATTATTCTATTTGTTTCATGTGTAGGTCTGTATATATGCTTTAACAGTGTTCTTAAATTGAAAATAAAGAATGAAACGTACTTCTTTAATGTGAAGTTGCACGAATTTGAAATAATTTTTTAAATAAATCGTGATCTCCCAGGGAACCCTCAGGGACCTCTCTCGGAACCCGAGGGTCCCACGGAACCCTGGTTGAGAAACTCTGGATAAGAGCAATGTGGTGATGATGATGATGATGATGATGATGATGATGATCATGATGATGATGATATTGTAACATGAAGAAAATCAGTTGGAAGAGCACAGTGTAGAAGGAGTTCATTATGATATGCCTGTAAGTTCAAAGCAGGTAATTCCCAAGTAGAAGTATGATTTTAGATATTCCCATTAAAATGGCCACATTTTGTGATTGGGAAATGCTTTCCAGAGAGAGAGAGAGAGAGAGAGAGAGAGATACAGTAACTGGCAGAATCATTGATGCCTGGAAGAAACAATCTATGATGCATTACTGAAGATAGGAGACAGAAAAGGAAACAATAAATTATTCCCAAACAGTCATTAGATAATGAGATTACAAGGTGTATTTCCTCCTGCCAGTATGAGCATGGATGGGAAGGTACATCTCTCTGAAGCCTTTCTACAAAGCTTGGAGCCACGGGTCCAAGGTACATTTCTAATTTGCCAGCACCGTATCCTTTGCGTATGAAAAGCTGACATAAAAAGAAACAAGCATTCTAATTTTCTTGGCACTTAAAGGGGCATTTTCTGAAGCCAGTTCCCACAGAGTTTTGTATAATTAAACCTAGCCCTAGAGGATAAGACTAAAAAGAGCAGATGATTATTCTTTTTTGATATACTGTTCTTGGAAAGAAAGTAGAAACAGAAAACTCCCTTACCTTTCTAAGTTTCTAGGAAAAAGAGGGGTCACAAACTTTGATGACTTGATTTCGGTTAACTTTTTTTCTTTTACTACCCCAAAATAGTATTGGATACTTTGAATATCCAGCAGGCAGTCTCCAAATTTGGGGACATGGGTGTGCTGAATTTTTATCCTCAAAAGGCTATTTAGGCCAATGCTACATATGAAAAGGGACGTGGTGGCGCTGCGGGTTAAACCGCTGAGCTGCCAATCGGAAGGTCGGCGGTTCAAATCCGCGTGGCGGGGTGAGCTCCCGTTGCTAGTCCCAGCTCCTGCTCACCTAGCAGTTCGAAAACATGCAAATGTGAGTAGATGAATAGGTACCGCTTCGGCGGGAAGGTAACAGCTTTCCGTGTCGTCATGCTGGCCACATGACCCGGAAGTGTCTACGGACAGACGCCGGCTCTTCGGCTTTGAAACGGAGACGAGCACCGCCCCCTAGAGTCGGACACGACTGGACTTAATGTTGAGGGAAACCTTTTTTACATATGAAAAGAAATCTGCCTATTTTTTTTGATGCATTTCTTGGCTGTTAATTCCCAACAACCATTAGTTGAAAGAGAGCAAGCAACTGAAAACATGCAAGGCATTTTATGCTTGTAACTTTTTGAGGGGGCTGGCATACATGCAAAGCCTTTCTCCCATATACAGTATTATGGGAGACAAATTCTCTGTACCAGGGCATCTGAACTTACTTTAGTGATTTATTTAGTCACCTTCAACATCTGCAATTTTACTGCAACTGTATAGCTGGTATTAACAGTTCAAAATACTTTCTACCCATTGTAATAAATATATTTTGAGAAATCATCACAGCATTTGCATTAGCCCCTCTTCCCATCAGATGTATGATAAGCTGGGCCCAAAAATATAACATTAGCCAGTCTGGTCTAGTGGTTAAGGCACCGGGCTAGAAACAAGGAGACTGTGAGTTCTAGTCCTGCCTTAGGCATGAAAGCCGGCTGGGTGATTTTGGGCCAGTCCCTCTCTCTCAGCCCAACTCACCACAGGGTTGTTTTTGTGGGGAAAATAGGAGGAGGAAAGAGTATTTGGTATCTTCACCGCCCTGAGTTGTTTATAAAAATAATAAAGGCAAGATAGAAAATTAAATAGATAAAATAAATAAATAAAATAAATTAGCATCACACCTTACTTGAGTTAAGGGAATGGGACTGTTTTCCAGAGAATAATTAGACTAGCTTTAGAACTAGTATGTACTTATACACGTAGAACAGAGGTCAACAGCTGCATGAATTTGAGCCCCATATCAATAAGCAGGGCTAAGAGAATGAAATGGGTGCAGGAGAAATAAATACTACATTTGATTTAATTTAATATAAATAGAAGCAAAATTGAAATTAACAGAATGCCATTAACAGAATGATTCCCCTTCCCATATTAAAATTAAATATAATTTGATGATACTTTATAGAAGGACCATTAATGTTCTGGGGATCAGATGAGTTTCAGGAGCTTAGCTTGTGTACCTGTAGTGCAGAAATGTATAGATGTTTTGGAGGGCTGGTTTTTATTTATAAACAGTGCAAAGCTTCTCAAGTAGAAAGCAATTTGATTTCATTTTAGTTAACTATGTCTCATTAAAATGCATTAGGGAGCTGACCGATACAGCTTGATCTTGAATTTCATTATAATATATTTGACAAAGCAGAGACTGTATATTTTTCTGGCTGATGTTTAAGAAACCAAGGTACTGAATTCCATACATGTATTTCTTTTGATTCTGCATTTTGTGTTTGGTTAGACAGCAGCTTCTGTTTACCAAAGATATTCGTTGGTTAATTGTGCTGCAACATGGAATCAAAAATAGAGAGTAATGGTTATTTTTACCTATCCTTCCCTTGGCTTCCATATCACAGAGAGTTAAATATGATGCAAGATAAGATAAAGTTGATTTCCTTAATTTTGAACATGAGGCAGGGGCTACAAGAGATTTTAGGATAGCAACCCAGTGTGTGTTGTGGTTACTTTTGATGGATGTGTAAGAAAGTAAAACAAAAAACTGGAGTCCAACGACTATTGGACAACCATCATCTCTCACCAGATGGAGGATATTGGTTTATGTGCAAACGTCTTGATCCCAGTCCAAGTCTTATTATGAATATTAGATGCTCACAAAACAGAGAAACTGCATTAAGATTATGCTAATGTGTATTTGCAGGTGCAAATACAGAAATAATTACAATAATTTAAATAACGTACATCTATTTCATCATAGGTAAAATATATCTTCTTGTGAGCTTGATGAATTTGTTTTCTGCATACTAATTATTGATGGACAGCTCCAAAGTTCTTGTTCTCACTTCTTAAGAGTACTATTTTGCATAGGAGAGTCCTTCAAGTAGAGAATGTCTTTGTTCACCTTTCAACTAGGGATGATTTCATAAAGATGAGTGTTCTTTATAAATTAGAACACATGGCCTACATGGGCAAGAATTGATGGATCTGGGCTAGGAATGTACATGCTCATCAGTAATGTAAGATGCATCTAGTCCACTCAAATCACCACAATGAAAAATAATCTGATAGGATCAGTCATGCATATTTCCTTGTCCACATTTCCTTCACTGAGAAGGTAGAAATGGATAAGTGGAGGCTACAGCTTTAACAATGTCTAGTTTTGGAGTCCTACCATACATTTCATCATGAAGAACAGCAAGTAATTAATCGTACTGTGAACCTTTAATTTCTATTTTCCAAGCATCTGGAACCTGCCTGTGTGTGCTGTCAAGATTACAAAGCAGTTTCCAAAAGTAAAATAAAATAAAATAAAACAAAAATGATTTTATAGTGTCTACTTGGAATCACCACCTAGGCTGCATTTTTACATCATTACCATGTATTAAAATATGTAGGGAGATGGTTAAAATCAGTGCGGAGATTGGTCATTTATAAAAAGAAAAAAGTAAGTCAGAGAGGTAGACTTCAATCTTAGGCTTATGAGTAAGCATTGGTTTCTCACAAGGGCAGAGTGGTGACTTCCCATATGAGCTGAACCACACTGCCTGTGTATCTCTCTCTCTCTCTCTCTCTCTTTCTCACACGCACACACACAAAACACACATGGCCCAGAGCTTGTTGTTGCATTCTGCCGTTATCTCACTTTGATTGAAGTATTTTGAAGATTTATCTGTAATTAACTTTAATAATATATAAATATATTATTTCTATACATCATGTATATCTAATGGCATTGTATATATTTCTACAAATCTTTAATACTCTTGATGTTATTAGTCAAAATTAAGTATTTCTTCATGCATAATATTTCAAAAAAAATGGCATCTCGTTGTAGAACTTAACTGGCTTCATTTTGTACTGACTTGTCTGATTCCGATTCGATAGGAAGCTTAACAGTAATACTGATGATTTTAAAAACTGTGAGATAGAATGAGAAATCAATCCAAATGGCCACCACAGAGCTACTGAACTTTCCAGGATTTTTATTTTAAAAAAATGAAATAACAGGAACATCTATTCAAATGAGGGTTTGGGGTAAAATCTACCAAAAAGATGTTCTGTATAAGCCTAAGTTCCTATGAATAAAATGGATACATTACTGATAGAATATTGCCTTTAGGCTCAAAAGACCACAATTCTAAACCCACAGAAACCTTGAGATTTCTACGGGATTAAGGTTTCAGACCATTTTGCACATATCGTACATAAACGTCAGTGTTATGAAGCACTTGGAAAAGCAACAGCATGGAATGATGAGGCCATGGTAGGGTATTAAGTGTTAATTCTGTCTTCCAGAAGCTAATTAAGGGAATGTATTTTGCAATAATACAGATCTAGTAAACAGCCTCTAATGTCTGGACTTTGGCTATAAACCAGGCTTCTTCTTTATAATGTATGTGTCATAGATAGTCTGCTGTAAAGTGAATTCGAGTTTAGTGCATCTCTCAGGCTAAAGACACTGGTCTTGTTAATATTTCATTTAGTACATACTGTAGAGTCTCATTTATATCATGTCTATAATTAATGGTGATAGCTTAGGCACTGCCTTTACAAGGAGAGATCCCTGTATGTTGGTTGATGGATAATGAGAAAAAAAAATTAGATAATTTCATTCACCAGCAGCTTCTTGATCGTTAGTTAATCGCATTCATTGCCAGGGTAAATAATGCTGCCATTGTGTTTGTGACCATTTTAGAAGCACTTGATGGAAATAGACTAGATTCAAAGCTAAACTATGTTTTTTAAGTCAATAAATAAAGGGACTTTTGTATTGTGCTACACTTAGCAGAATTCAGAGGGTCCATCTCCAAACCTTTGCCTTCTTTTGTCCAAAAATATATCTCAATATGCATGTGCTAACTATTCAAACACCTGTATTTTAAGAAAAATACAATTAAGCTGCCTTTCTCTTCTCCTATGTAGATTGTAAATAAATGTAGATGTTCCTTTCCCCCTTCTTCCCCCAATGTGTAAATATTTGTAAATATTAACAAGCTATGCATGCTAATATTCTAGGCAATTTCAGGTACTTTTATAATCCAAAGGCATGTACTTGAACTGGTTTGTAAAAAAAAAAAAAAAGAAATCTACTCCAACTCTTTAAAGCTTACTAGAAATTAAAAATTTGTTACTAGACTTGTTTTTTTCCCCAGCCTTTTGTGTGCATTACTTTTTAATTAATGTCCTTCTTTCTTGGTTTCTCTAGTAGGAGGTCTTTTTGAAGTCATGCTGAAGGCCCACAACACTTATTTGGCACCCACAAATTAGAGTGTCAAAATATACTGTAAAGGCCAGAATTCTGAGCTGTCTTCCCAAATCTCAAATGAATCTTTCTGTAGAAGTCGGCTCACAGAATCTAGAAATCCATACACAGCTGTGTATTCCACCATCAAGTAGCTACCAAAACGAGTGACACGGGTATTTGCTTAAATTTATGCCCATGATCCCCTACAGGTTGTCTTCTCACAATTCTCTTTTGTGGAAGTTGGCATAATGTTGGTACTGATTTTACCCTTACCACAAGTGGGAGTTTTCATGAACGTTTATACATTATTTTGGGATAGCAATAAAGCCACTTAAAAACAATACTTGGTCAAAATAATGAAGGCTAATCCAAAATCCTGAAAAGAATAACCACAGCAATTTTTTCATAATTCGTTCTTAAATCACTGTGGATGATTTTGATACAGCAACTCTGGCTAATAAATTTAAGGTCTCAGGGATATTACAATAAACAAACAAACAAACAAACTGCACTTATTTCTCATTCATTAGTTCTCAGACTAATATCTAAGAGGTTCACAGAGGTTTTGGGGAGGAGGGGAGAAATCATATGATCCTATCTGGGGATATAGTTTTATAGGAGAGCCCATAACAGAGCTTTAAATGTAGATTCAGTATTAGAAAATGATAAAACTTCTTGATCCACAGAAAAGTTCAGGAGAGGAAAAAGGTTCCACGTGAAGAAAATTTCAGTTCATGCTGTGCTAAAATCTACCTTGAAATGACTTCTTTGCTGATGATGATGAAGAAGGAGGAGAAGGAGAAGAAGGAGGAGGAGGAGTTTTAAAATTATTCTCAGGATGCTTGAGAATTTCTTTCAATTTTCTCTTAACAGTGTTTTTGAGGTTATGTTTTTGCTGACATGGCAGAGCAAGTTATTAGTGGGAGTGGTGGTGGTAATGCTTCCTGTTTTACTTTGTTCTATCACCCATAAGCCTCTCTGGCCACTCACTTCCCATACTGAGAAAGCCCCATGGGAAGATTTCTCCTATTTTATCATAGGTATGAATTGAAGCATGGGAAGTCAGAGAGGTTGCAGACCAGTGGAGAAACAATTGTAAAAGGAACATTGGGTCAACCAAGCACATCAAATGTTATCCAAATTCTCTTCTGTCCAAATATCATTTTTTTCAAATGAAAGTGGATGAGAATTAATCTGGAAAAAAATACAAGATGATGATGATGATGATGATGATGATGATGAGCCACAGCATTAGTTCCAAGAGACCATAATAATTGAATATAATCAGGATGGCTTGGACCCCTGTTGCAACGTGTCTCCTTCCAGTATCCCTTTGGTACACTGAAAGTCACCGGTCATCACAGAAGAAACCATGGTTCTTTCACCAGTATTGACACACACAAAAAAAACAGAATTGGCTCTGGAAAGAATAGCATGGGAGGGAGAGGGAAGGCAGAGGCATTTTCAGGATGGAGTCAAGAGCATCAAAATTCCAGGTGTGACATGTGATCGAAGTTCCACCCCTTTATAATGGGCTTTACATACACCACACACAGGTAAAAGGGGTGCCACAGTTTTGACAGTGTTTACTCCCCAGTGTATGCATCTGAGGAAAGGCTTTTGGAAGATCACACCCCTCACACATGACCCTTCACACTTGACCTTGAGCCTCCAATTTCAAATGAGGATCATGTGCCAAAAGAGATACTCTATGCTGACTTTTATAGTACTGAAATAAAATGAAATGTTTTTCTTTCAAGACATCACTTATACAGAACCAAGATTTGCTACTGAATGCGTTTACACTGCAAAATAGCCCAAAGGACCCTTATACCATTTCCTCAAGACGCATAAAGAAAGTTTTCTTTTTGCTATCCACTCAACTCCAACAAAATGGTCAGTGTGAGACTGCAGTGCATGCATTTCATATTCAAGTAATAGCTGCAGAGCAGGACCGAAGTTGTGGGGAGGGTAAATCTTTTTCTCCCAACCCAAAATGCTGTTTACACCACAAAAGAAATTCTCTCTAGCTAACAAGAATCTTTCCAAAACTGTTGTCTTTCTCCAAGACAAGAGTTCAAGGGACACTTCCAGGCTTTACTTGAAATATACATAGCAACTTGCATTTTTGCTTGGCTTGTGAGTGGAAACAAAAGTGTGATTGTTCTTCCCAATTTCCTGCATTTGTTCAACCTATCTTAAGACTACTTCCATAACAAATGCATGCATGTTAATTGCATGCACACCATTAATATTAATCCAATTTCTTCTATTTTTCATATTCATTTGCTAGTTCTCTGTTTCAGGACCAGTAAAATGCTGGACTAGCACTAGGAAAGCCAAGGTCCAAATCCAGCTTAAGCTCTAGAAACTCAGTGACTTTCTGCCAAAGTATCTCACAGTATGGTTGCTGTGGCAGGGAAAAGAGAATGCTTTGGGCACTGCTCTGATTTCCTGGATGAAAGGTGGACTAGAAATCTAACAAAACAACATCAACAGCAGCAGCAGCAGCAAACAATGATTTGAGTTTCAGTTTCCACAATGGCCAGAACCAATCATAGCAAAGCTAATTAAACTTGATGAAAATAGAAAACTGAGCATTTAGTACCTAGTTCATGCTGTTGTAGATTTCTCTTTTTTTCAAAAAAGACAGAACATAGCTAGGAGGGGAGAGAAGCCAAATGCTTTTAATCCTCCAAATTCTGGGCAAAGCTGCTTCTGCTTTAGTATCTATGGAAACCAAATGCAATGCAAAACTTTTTCAGGGAAAGCAAAACAGCTTTCATGCTAAAAGATGCTTCTCTTGGGTGAGGTGTATCTGGCTAAACAAATTAATTGACAGTATTTGCTTGACTTCTTAGGTTCCTCAAACTTAACTTGATGTCTCTAGAAGATCTTCCCAGTCCTTGAAGTCTTGTAAGAAGGCTTTTTATGAAGCTGATTTGACACGGAGGTTATGTGCACATGAAACTGTGCTATCCTTCTAATAGAGGGTGCAGAAATGGTTCAGAGGATTATTATCTTTTGACAGACAAAACCTATTACCTTCTCCCTAGGAGGGCACAGTTAGTTTTTTTTTTTTTTTTCAATTCATATAAAAATGGAATCAATTATCAATATCTGCATGGCTTCTCTAACTTGGTAGATGACAGCTCATGCAACACTTCTATTTTATGTTTTTGTTTTAGTCAATTCTGGAAAACTCATGGGGATTTGACAATAGGCCTTCTTCAGTTAGGATGCTTCCACATTTTCTTTAAATTAACTCCCCCCCTCTTGACATGCAATCTTCTCCTACAGAAAATTAGAGGATTATTCATCTCTCTCCCCACCTCTGTTTGCTTGTTTGGTTGTTGTTTTTTTGTTTTTTTTTTTGCACAAACCAACCACTGGGATATTCTTCAGACCAAGTTGACACAAGCATCGTTCCTTGAACAACGTAATGGGATAAAGCACATATAAATGTTTCATTATTACTTCTGTCATAATGCTATTTTATTACAGTGTATTATATGGTGGCTGAGTTGCAAACTACATAAAAACGTTGTTGATGGAAATAACATTTCTTGGAATGCTGCCTGTTGGTCAAATCTGTCCTGTCCTGTCAAAAAGTTCATAAGATGTTTGAGTGCAAGCACTTCCACCATCTCTTTAAAAGGGCCCTCTGGATGTTTCTTCTGGCTCCTTTTCCATCATCTGAAAACCATTACATCTCATCGATCTCTTCCCCTTATTAAGCTATATATACATACATACATACAGGGACGCGGTGGCGCTGCGGGTTAAACCGCTGAGCTGTCGATCGGAAGGTCGGCGGTTCGAAACCGCGCGGCGGGGTGAGCTCCCGTTGCTCGTCCCAGCTCCTGCACACCAAGCAGTTCGAAAACATGCAAATGTGAGTAGATTAATTGGTACCGCTTCGGCGGGAAGGTAACGGCGTTCCGTGAGTCATGCTGGCCACATGACCCGGAAGTGTCTATGACAACGCCGGCTCCAAGGCTTAGAAACGGAGATGAGCACTGCCCCCTAGAGTCGGATTCGACTGGACTTTACGTCAAGGGAAACCTTTACCTTTACCTATAGTATTTTATAGTTTTATGTTTCTTTTATTTATGTTTTACTGTAAATCGCCCAGAGTCCCTTGTGGGAGATGGGCAGTGATAAATTTGATTAATAAATAAATAAATAATAAAAACATTTATAACATGTATTTAACAGAATATTAGTAACACTATGTCTATGCCTATACATGAGGGCCAGCAAGTTTCTTTTTCAGCTTGGCCAGCACTTAAAAAGAATAATTTTTGTCAGCAGTGCTGACGTGAAGTGGGCTACAATTGCATGAAACATCATATTGGAAATCCCAAGGTGACTTAAAAGGGAGCATGCTATATTTCAAAAAGAGTTATAGCTCAGTGGTAGACCACAACTGTCATGTGCAGATGGTCTTCGGTTCAATTCTCAGCATTTCTTGGAGCTAAACATGTTCTGTGAAATCGTGGCAAGCCACTGCAAGTCAGAGCAAGTGATCCAGCTAGGCTCACTAAAAGGTGTACTTTTCTAAGATAGATTACCACTTTTGGGGTGGGGGTGGGGGTGTTGAGCAAAGTCTTTCATATTTCAGATGTTACAGAAGTACAATTTCCAATATCCTTCATTGGCCATGCTTGCTAGAACCACTGGAAGTTGAGGCTCCTCAACAACTGGAGTGTCACAGGAGGTCCCACCCTGCTTAACATCTCTTAACTTACACCAATTTAACCACACAATACCATTGTATCAACTGTTTTGTACACATAGCCTATGCACTTTGGGGGATCCAAGGAACTGGATGGTCATCTCTCTTCCAAGCTGACGAATCCTTGTGCTCTGGGGAACCTTTTTGTGTGTTTTTGTTTTATTTTAAAGTTGATCATCAACCGACTCTGCTTTGTGTAAGCAGACAAGCCATCTGAATGTGCACCCACCGTTATAATGGTCTGAGTGACAGCACAGCTAGATAAACACAAGCATGTAACAGAGCTAGGAACAATCTGGGCATTCCTTTTGTTCATTCAACTAGCCTGAAATAATTTGGCAGTCAAGGACACAACACTTTGGACTAATCTGTTTGAGAAGAAAACCTTGCTAGCATGGTGGGATTGCAAAGGGATGAGGGTAAGAAAATGGGACAGTCATTCTCTCATCTGCAGTGGGCTTATTATTCACATTTTCTTCCAAGCCCCCTGAGAACTCATTGCTACAGAACACCAGTTTCCAGAGCACCTGTGGCTGTTGTATGGAATAGTTAATTTTATGCAAAATAATATAATAAAATAATAAAATAAAAATAAAAAAGCAATACCTTGAGTATCAAGTTTGTCTCCTCATCATACCAAAAGAAGTTAAGAGGAAGTCCAAGACCATTTTTAGATGCTTGAAATGTATTCCCCTGCCTTTCCGTGAAAATGATCTCCAAAACAATATGGAAGACAATCAAGTATGTGCCATACATATCAAAAGTTTTATTATATTCATTGATTGTTTATATATGTGTATGCTGTTTGTGTGTGTGTGTTTATACACATATATACCCCAAAACTGGAAAAAATATGCATATATGTCTGGAAAGACATGGAAAGACATGCATATATGTCTACTGATGGAGCAGTTTTTATCAGCAGTCTTCCTGTAGGTCCTCTCTCCCCACCCACCCTGCCACCTTCATAAAACTGCTCCCGAATTTTTGGGAAGCCCCTGGACCTGATCTTGGATGGGAGAGGAAGGAGGTGCTAAGGCTTGTTGGTGTGGGAAAAACACCATCATGTGGATTTTCTTTGCATGTTCAAATTTCTCCAGAAAGAAGAGAGAACAAATTCAATGAGAGAAATGAGCCGCTGGTGGTATTTAAAATAAAACTGAGCATCCCTATTGATATTCTGATATTCATCATTCTGCTCATCTTTGTGATTTTGTTTTTTAAAGCCAAACCTTGCCATTCCCATTGAAAGTGCAGAGTTGTTTCCAAAAACAAAAATAACAATGTATGTTTTAACAAGTAACCTTATTTCTTAATAATAATAATTAATAATTTCTTAATAATTTCTAAGAAAGTTGAGAGGTTAAAGCAACAGGAGCAGAATTGTGTGAGGGTGATCACATAAAAAAAAGATCTGTTGAGCAGTCCTATGGCCTGTTAATAATAGTCAAGCACACTCATAGTTTTCATTAAGTTTTATTCTGCCCCATATTCCATTTTTAAAGTTGTGTCTTATATCATAGGTTTTGTCCCACCATAACTGATATAAACAGTAATTTTTGTACACTGAAGGACATACTGTAGGTAAAATTCTCTTGTTAGTTATAGAAACAAAACTATATCAGGTCCACTGGCGTAGATGATTGGGAGATAGAGACAAGGGAAGTCAAGATGGTGGCCACATGCCCTTTATACATATGTTGAAGCACCCACACAAAAAGGGTGGGGCTTTGATCATATGGTTGTGGTCACCATCTCGACTTTCTCCTGGACACAGATGTTGACTCTACTTTAATATATAGGCAACAACCTGGGAACCTGAGTTTATTATAATTTTCTTTCAAAAAATATTTAATTGCTTCAGTTTAAATTGCTTTCAAATGGGTGTTAGGAAAAAAGAACATTAGATATGGTCAGTTTTAGAACTGATTGGCTCACTGAATTCATTGAACTCATTGAATTCTCTGAAAACCATCTATTCTTCTTCTTCTTCTTCCTATTATTATTACTGCTCCGCCTATTAGACTGCTCTTCCTCCCACAGGAGCTCAGAGCAGTTTATAATAACTGCAGTTTATAATAATTTATAACAGTTCAATAATTTAAGAAGTGTTGAATAAACCCGTCACAAACTAACAAAGCTGATGAGCAATAAATATTTTTAAAAATAATAAATAAAGCAGAATTAATCTCTAAGGAAAGCAAATAATAGGCACTCTTAAAGGCATGCTAGTTCTGGGATAATTGTTATCCCATAAATACTGGAAGTGGGGAGGCCAACTGAATTTCCCTCAAAATGGAGTTGTATAACTAGGAGACTGTGACTGAGAAGGCCTTATTCCTAACCAACTTGAGGGGCCACAAGAAGGACTTCCCAGATGATCTTAATATATGAGATGGATGATATGGGAGGAGAAAACCTTTAAGTATTAACATCATATGTTCTTTAGGGCTTCACAGACTGATGCCAATGTCTTAAATGCTTCATAAGGAACCAAGTTGGTGCCTTCAGGACTGTTGTTATGTGATTGCATCTGGCTTTCCAAATGCAATCACATAAATTGGAAAACTGCCTTCTGCACCAATGCAGCTACCAAACCATCTTATCCTTCTGATAAGAAATCTCTAGAATAACCAGAAAGCCACAACAGGAACAGCATTTGGTAACACCACATTGTTTACCATTAGAAAAAGTCGGAGCTGCATTCTATTGTCATGCCTATTTACTCTATACATTGAATAGGTAATATGTACTGCAAGCCTGGGCGAACTGAAGGCTGGTGTCAAAATCTGTCAAAAGAATAACAAGAGATATGCAGATGACACTACCTTGGTTGCAGAAACTGAAAAAGAACAGACATTCTAAAAGTAACACAGGAGATGAATAGGTTGGGCTTTCTTTGAACATCAAGAAAATAAAGATCATGTCTACTGAAAAAGTAGAGGAATTTAAGATAAACAATAAAGCAATAGAAATGGTTGAGAGTTTCAATTTTCTAGGCTCCAGAAAGATGGTGAGTGTACAAAAGAGATTAAGAAATAGATAACAATGTGCAAAAGGTGTTAAGAAGACATTTCAATCAAGACAAAAGTTAGAATTGTCCACTTAACAATATTCCCTGCTATGACGTACAGATGCAAGGGAAGGACTCTGTGCAGTGAAAGGAAGAAGACTGATTCCTTTGAGCAGTGGTGCTGGGGATAGCTGCTTCACATTCCTTGGATAACCATCAACTGTTCAAATCTAGAGGGAATCAAGCCTGAATGCTTACTGGAAACAAGGATCATGAAACAAATACTGCCATACTTTGGACATATCTGGAGGGCTGATATATCTATAGAAAAGTTAATAATGCTGGGCAAGGTGGATAGAAGGAGAATAGAAGGCCAGCAGTACACGAGGTGGATAGATGGAGTACTAGAAGCCACAGAAATGGAGGAGGAGGAGGAGGAGGAGGAGAAGGAGGAGGAGGAGGCGGTGGCTGTAGCTGGCACAGCAGGCAAACCTGGGCCTAAGCCCTCCTTGCCACTGAAGCCACCTGTACTTTTAGTGACAGGAATCAACAAACCTGCAGTTATGTAAGGGCTAGTTCAGAGAGAGTGCTACTTCATCCATTTAGGCAATCTGCTAATTCCTGGGCCTAATTCCAATAGATCTTCTGCCTATGTTGGAGAAGGGAATCCTGTCCTTCCTTATTAAAAGCCATTGACACTGATGTCCCAGGAAAGAACTATCCATGGGACATAGGTCCTGCCAAGGTTCCAGTATCCAAAGTTACCAGGTGTTGATATCAGCCTTGGTTATATATTATTTCCTGCTCCAAATCTGTATCTTATGAATCAACCTGAGAAATCACAATGCAAATGGCTCAAGGCAAAAAAAAAAAAACATGGGCTCAAGTATGGCCCTATTTTATTTTTACTGGAGAAATATTAAAGACAGGAATATTTATTTATTTATATTTAATATGGAAGTAGCTCCAAAGTAATTAATTTGCTCCACAATTTCCCCAGGCCCAAACTCTCCATCATTCACTATGAATACTTTGCTGGTTACCTGGCAAAATATTATCAAAAACACTCCCTCCTGCTTTATGTTAAAGCCTAAGTTTGTTACTGAATTTCTGACATCTTGTTCATGATTCCCAATGAAGCCTGGGTCCACCAAGCTACAAAGAAAGGAGAAATGATTGTCCTTCTTTTCCAGGCACAACTGCTTCTTAGCCATGCATGGCTACTGAAAATGCTATCTTCTAATGTCTTCCCTTGGGGTTGAATAGAAACTGAGAAGCCAGGGAGGCTGCAGATGGGACACAATTTGCTTGTGCAGTCAGCTTAAAATTTAGATAGATCATGGCCACAGCATTACCAAGTAACACCATTCATGAGCATTTCTCGAATGTTCTCACCTCCTTCAAAAGAATTTCTAAATTCCATTTTTATTCAATTGAAAAAAAACAGGGATAGGAAAAAGAAACATGGTTTCTTGGTCTACCAGCACTATCGCCACCCGTTTTTCAAAAGCTGTTGAATATTTTCATTAAAACATAGCACATAATACAGTGCCAGGTTTTTGCACTGGTTGAGAACTGAGTAAGAAATGGAAAACAAAGGAGACCACAGGTAGCAAAATGAATTGGTTGATTAAGTGGAAAGTACAGAAAGCAGTGACATCTGATGACTCACAACTGTTCAATCCCCAAACCCTGCATTCTGTGATATTGTCTTTATTGAGGTAGATCTCTGTCTAGATATCAAGCTATTGATGATTCTTTGACATGTCAGTGTAATTACTCTGCTTAAGAAGGAAAATGATACTCCGAGAGACATTGATATTTATTTCATTACTTCTATTTAAGGAAGCAAGATGTGAGATTGTGTAACAAGGGGGAAAAATAAGTAGCATGTCAATCCAGTGGGAAAGGGGACTCAAAAAAGCACAATAGGTTAGTATTATCTTTGGATGGATGGAATAACTTTCCTGGTGGAGATGTTTGGTGAGCTCAAAACCCTCCAAAATGCTCACTTTTTTCTGACTTGCAAAAAAACCAGCAGAAAAGAGAATGAGACCAACACATCGTTGTTAGCATAGCACTAAAATACAGGAAAGAACCAAGTTGAGCCAATGGACCCCGCATAGAGCTCCAAGTTCCCTTTTGCAACCCAGGGACCCTCCACTTACTATTACTCCTGTAAAGCATGTGCATTTTCCTGCCATTTTGAAGGATAAATTGTACAAACCCAGTAATAAAAATAGGCTTGATACAGAAAAATAAATGAACAACCATAATAACTAAGCAAAACAACAACAAAGACCCCAGGAACCTCCCCTTATACTAAAGTGGGTGGGTGGGTGGGTACAATGGGGAAGGCACAGAACCTCCAGAAGAATGAACAAAACTGCATTAGAGTTCCTTGTTCTCTCCACTAGATCCTTCAGCTGTTCCAAGAATGTTTAAGATGTTTCGTATGGAATTGGTTGCTAGTCTGATGAATTGGGCCTTTGATGCTCCTGTTTGACAGCCAAGATGTAAGGATGGGATGTAGAGCTTGCCCAATATGTTCTAGGATAAGAGGCAAGCTCATGCCAAGAGAGCCTAGAGGTTGGAATGCTGAGCAAGGACACAGTTATACTTGGTAGAGTGGTCTTTTTATCCTTCAAGAATCTTGAAGGGGAGATGTCAGAAGCCAGCACAATTTCCCTCATCCATACCAAGCATCCTTTGACTCCCATAAAAAAAGGAGAGAGAGAAAAAAGGCGGGGGTGGGAGGTTAATAATTAGCTATGGCAGTGGAAGGCAGTTGGTGTCTTTCTCTAATCAATCCAAATGCAATGTGACTCTTGATCCTATTCATCTTGAGGTCTTGAGAACCATTGATGGGCATTACCTTTACATCACAGCCCAATAGTATTGGCAATGTGTCTATCACACGCACACACACATCTGCAACATGTTAGACTTTCTGAAGGAAGACTGGCATGGCTTTGTTCTGCTGCAAGAGAACATCACATTTCTCTCCTTCTGCCTCCCCGCACCCTCAGTGTTATGCTTTGATGCATGCAAAGCAGTCTCAGCAAAAGCCAGTTAAAGATGACACAACTTTATTTTAATGGGCTGAAGAAAATAACCTCAGTTTCTGAAGTCCTGGGAACACACACATAACTGTATACTCCAAATTCCTAATTGCACAGACTGTCTTCTTCTGTACTTTCATGCCACCTAACTCCATTTGTTCCAGTTCCACACCACCAGCATGCAATCACCACCTGATGACTATGAATACTTCTTGCATTTGTGGAGTAAAGTCTGATTCACCAAAGCGTATGTCAGAATAATCACAAGAGTATGTAAGACTCTTAAGTTTTTCTTGAAAGGTTGGAATCTAATACATACCAAAAGACTTGCTTTGCACCAAGGTATCTCTCTCCTTGTTTTTTAGTGATTTCAACCCTGGTGAAGGGCTGAGGTTCACTATTAAAAAGAACGACTAGGCTCCAGTGACCAGAGGTATACCACATTGAGAAAACACAGGAAATGGGAACTTCCAATCTGAATTTGAGATGGTCATCACTTCCTTTCCCTGCTTTTCACTCCAGGGAATAGATAGATCCTGCAGAAAAGTTAATTATTGTGTTTTCCCACTATAATTTTGCACTGTATCTGAAGTAATACCTATATTGCAATTTGACATCCACTGCACCTCAAACATCAGACCATTCTCATAATTATGCTTCAAAGTACCTTTCATATCTTTCATTGCTGAGGACCAAGCTCCCTATTATACAAGAGATGTGGAAGAATGGAAACATCTGCTACTTTAATACTATGTTTGCAACCCCTCCCCCCCCATCCCATAATTAAACTTGTGTGTGCAGGGGAGGCACAGTAATATACCTCCCACAACAGATAGCAGCAGCTTTGTGGGAAGGATTGGTTAATGGCACAGGAAACAGAACCTGGATTCCGTTGTGCAATATGGAGTTGAATTCTAAGTGTAATTTGTAGGTATTAATCTTTGCTAGGAACATATGGAGAGTAAGCCTAGCTAGAAGGGTAGTAGGGGTTAAGAAGGAGTGGAAGCAGCACACTGGCATTAAAAAAGGTGCTGGCAAAAAAGGTGCTGGTTCTTAAAATTTGTGGCCACGCTCCCATAATCTTTCTGCTAATAAGAAAAAAGAATAAGTCTTCTTTCTGAATGATAGGGCAGCAATAGCTCTGGAGCTGAATGATCAGTTAACAACTGTTTCCAATGGGCAAATAATAACAACAAGTAGAAGTTGGCAGCATCTGCTAGGCTAATCAGTATGGAAAAAAATAAAGGATTTTTTTTTGGGGGGGGATAGAAAATAGAGTCAGGAGGCTAGGTTGGATCATGTGTTTCAAGAGTGAGGTGGTCAAAACACTAATTAGACATTACTCTAATGAAGAAATAGTTGTGAAGCACATTCTAACACACATGTCACACAGAACCTCACAGAATTCGAGTTATGATTTCCACATACATGTGACTTTTGCATCTAGTGAAAGAAGTAGGAGATTGGCTCAGCCCTACCTTAATTAGACAAATTACTTGTATTTTTTTGCAGAAACATCCATTCTCCTTGTTATGCTAGAAGACCCGTTTGTTAGGTCAATGTTATTTTGCAAGAATATTTACATTTTCAGTAACAGAAAACCTGATACCTAAGAAATATTTTCCACCTGCAACTATCTGTCAGCCATCCCACACACGCTCTGAAAGCTTTCCACTATCTGTCAAAACATGGGTTTTGATGCAATAAAGACTATAATTATTGAGCATTTACGGGAAATAATATTTTCCCTATGGTACGTGTTATAACGATTGTTAACATGTAAGTACGAATGTTAATGAAAAAAAAAATACACACTCTACCTTTGTGCATCTAAAAATGGAAGAGGATTTTATTTTAATACTCATGCAAATGACAAAATAATAAAAGTGTAGATTGGATTGAGAACCTAAACTGAAAAGCAAGTGTCAATCAGACAAAGGTTTTGTGTTATTTTAAACAACAAAAGCAACACTGTTTTGAAAGTAAGGCTTGGAAACAAAGACGTAAATTAAGTTTCGGGATATAAACAATGTCTCTTTTGTCTGCATATATTTGTACATTTTGAGTGGGTGGGTGGGTAAGTAATGATCCTTTTGTGAGCAAAATATAAGCCTACTAGGAACGTGAACATGAAATAAACAATATAGAGCATGCATCCTAGCAGCTTGGCCAACTGACAGATCGCTGGGACCCACTGAATGGTTCTTTTTCATTGAACGTTAGATTTGATGTGCCTAGAATTCCAGGTGAAAGATGAAGGATTGCATTCACAAACTTCTACCACAGAGTATCTCTAATAGAAACTAAAAAAAAACACAGAGCATTTTTTTTTAAATAGTGTGTTGTAGTTAACAGCATACATCTTCATGAGCAGCTGGGCAGAATTTTGCTTTCCATCTCCAGAAGACGGAAACACAGCTCTTTCTTTCAGGATTCTGGACTGTCTTACAATGAGGAGCAAGCCCTGGTATGCTACAGGGCAGATGACCTGGATAGATCAGCCTCCCTCAGCTCCACACCTTCCTTTTGGACTACAACCTCCAACCCCACAGTCAACATGATTCCTGTCTGGGAACGATGGGAAGTATAGTCCAGCCCATTTGGAAGTAAGAATGTTGGAGGAGGTGGGGGTCAAGGCAGTCCAGGCAGTCCAGGCAGAAGGATGCAGCATTAATTCTTCAGTTTTGGGATTTTTCCAGGAGTGGCAATAAATGGATTTTTTCCAGTTTGGAATATATTGTACCTCTCCAGTAATCATGTTAAACTAACCCAAGTTCATCAGACTTTTACAAGTCCTAGTCCCAGTATTCCACTATAGCACATGTTTGTAGAGCCAGAATAGACAATTACTGTACATGGTAGAAAATCCCACCAAGCTGAAGAACTTTAATTGAATAGGTGGTTTTAACAACTTCCCCCTTAGGAAGAGGATCCCCTTCAAGTCAGACGAAGGGATACATCAATTCTTCTTCTTACAGCGCAATCTCTGCTAGCTTCTTCCTAGAATCACAGGTGTTCTGGCTCAGTGAAACATACGAACAGTAAGGAATGGGGTGTGTAAGGTTGGCAGATAAAAGTCCAACTGAGAGAAGTTGAAATATTTTACAGCCACTACCGTGATAGCTAAGTGGTGTGGATTCTGAGTTATAGTCCCTAAATATTATTGGATCTGGTTAATATAGAAAGGCAAAGACTCCCTTTAGTCAAGATCAACTCCTAATAACTTCATGGACATATCTAGTTTTCTTAGGCAACACTACAAAAATGCTTCTCATTGTAGACATTGATGGAAGAGACCTGTGTTAGCCTGTAGCAGCCAAAAATCAGAAGGAGTCTGGTAGTACATTTACTAACAAATTTTATTAAAAGGCATAAGCTTTTGTGAGTGACAGCTCATTTCATCAAAAGCATTGTTTGCACTACTTTCCATCTTGTGCATCCTTAAGCAAATAATGTCTAAATCAAGAAGCACAAAGCAACCACAGGAAGGATGGGGCAATTGAATTAATGAATTAGATTAAAGTAGGGAAATGAAGAAATAAAGGGTAGACTGTTGGACAAGGGACATCAGGATACGGTTCGGTTATGACACTCTCTGGATGGCCCTGGCTTCCTTCACTAGCTCTCAACTTAATTCAGTGTTTCTCAACCTTGGCAACCTTGCTGGCTTGGGAATTCTGGGAATTGGAGTCCACCTATTTTAAACGTGCCAAGGTTGAGAAACACTGCCCAAATTTGCATGAAGGGTTTGCCATTACAATAAAATAGCCAGAAAGAAGACATATCTAGACTTTTTACAGGAAGGATAGATTATGATAGTGACAAATTGGAACCTCCTTTTCCAGGTGAAGGTGAAGAATCTCTTGAGATATAAAAGTTATAAGGGAAACAATTCATTCAAAATGAAATATCTGCAGACCTGTTGATTTGAGGTGAGATTTTAATTGGGGTGCTACAGGATTATTCAACTTCTTTCCCCATCTCATTGCAATATCCTGACAGTAACGAATATAAGTATGAGATTCAATTGAGATCTGTGAGGTGAAAGGTCCCTTGTGCAAGCACCGAGTCATGTCTGACCCTTTGGGGGGATGCCGCTTTTGTGACGTTTTCTTGGCAGACTATAGCGGGGTGGTTTGCCATTGCCTTCCCCAGTCGTCACCTTCCCCAGCAAGCTGGGAACTCATTTTACCAACCTCGGAAGGATGGAAGGCTGAGTTGACCTGAGCCGGCTACCCGAGAATCCAGCTTCTGCTGGGATCAAACTCAGGTCATGGGGAGAGTAACCACTAAATTAAATCCTAACACTTAGAACTGGGTTACTCTAAGCATGGGTAAATCTAGATATAACCCATAGTCTTAATGTCCATTACAGAATTGCTATTTTTATATTGATAGATAGATATACATTTATATATAAATATAAATACCCATTTTTTTTGTTTTGTTTTCAGACATTATTTCACATTTCTGAAAAAAACTCAAACCAGAATATCAAACTGCTCAGTTCCTAAGGGCTGGCAAACATCAAACCGCTTCACAGTCACAGAGCCAACAATAATAATTATAAGTCTCCAAGATACATCTCAACTGTAAAGTCCATGTCAGTTCCTTAAAGTCCATGTCAGCCCTTCAGGATTAATATCTGATGAAGAAATAAACCAGTTAATGGGATAGATTTACTGTATTCAAATTACTATTGATCTCTTTGGCAGCACAACTAATAAAATCTTTCCTTGCACACTTTCCACCTTGTGCATGCTTAAGCAAATTATCTCTAAATCAACAAAGGGCCAAGCAACCATAGAAAGGAGGGGGAAATTTAAGCAATTGATTACTCAGTGCTCCCTTCCCCCACATTTCAGATAGTGAAACTGGAAAAGCGGGTAATATAGGACGTCCAAGTTTTAAGAAGAAAAAGTATCAGTGGCTTCTGAAAAGTCAAAGCAAAGTCTAACATAAGGTATCTCAGAAGTGATTCCTAAATCTTGCTTTTGAACATGATGATGAGTTTTGGTCTCCCAGCTTCATATAGAGAAAAAAGGCAACAGGGTTTACACCCAGATTTTACTTACTGTTGCTATGAATAGAATGCCACATCTGTTGGAAGCTCAAAGTTCT
Organism: Candoia aspera; assembly: GCF_035149785.1. Classification (NCBI taxonomy): domain Eukaryota; kingdom Metazoa; phylum Chordata; class Lepidosauria; order Squamata; family Candoiidae; genus Candoia; species Candoia aspera. The sequence goes on from NC_086163.1 coordinate 8,728,236, forward strand.
CTTTCCTGATCATCCTTTCCAGCAATGGCTATCAAAATGCTTACTGCCTCTAGTCTGAAAGCAATGGTGCCATCATGGAGAACTTTCAGGCAGAGGACTGCCAAGTGGCCCAAGGGGCAGCACAGGGGGAATCACCACATTTTGAAGTAAATTATATTGCCATCTAAAGACAATCTAGGACACACTGTACTAGACACTTATGCATTTGCCTGCCAAATTATGGTGGAGGTGCCCTTCCTATGCACTCTTTTAAAGAGAAATGTTGGGGCCAATTAATTGGCACTGTTATTTGATTGCTGGGGGAGTGACAGGAGAGGGGGGTCTCTAAGTCAGGAGGAATGACATTGAAAAGCTTTCTCCAGTTTACTTTGTGTTAGGCTGACTGAATTTCAAAAGAGAAGTGTCCTAAAAAATAGAAGGAAATTGGGTGTAGGCTCCTCTGTTGTGGGATCAAGTGCATCTATATTAGAGAAATCCTTCACTTTTGAAGCATGGGGGAAGGAGGGGGGAAGGGGAGGGAGCAGAGCAAGGGGAGGAATATGCACAGAGCGCCTTCTTTTTGCCAAGAAAAATTCCTCTGAAAAGGAAGCAATGAGGCTAAGAGAGGAATAAATGCTGAAGAAATGACAATCGTTCTCCTGTCAGGGCCCGTGACTGCTCTCAGTGCTGATAAGATCGAGCATGTGTCAGTTGTCAAGTGTCTCTTGTCACACTTCAATGTGAACTTTACAGCAAAAGGGGGACAAGAGGCAGTGAAGGGGAAAATGGCATGGCTCCAAAGGACTTGCGCACTCAGTGTGACACCATTTCCATTTTACATTCCAGAGGACTTTCTAGGTGGTCCCCTGAATGCAATTATTCTCACCTAATAAAAGCAACATATGCTAAGACAATTAAAAGATTTTATTATGTACCCGTTCATTGTATTTTATTTTAGACAGCAGTGCATGCAGGAGAGGATGGCAGAGGGGGTGACAGGAAGCTCTTGAGGAAGAAGAGCCAGGAAAAAAATGGAGGAGAAATGCTGGGCCACCATTCCCAAACTGGGGCTTCCCAGAGGGGTTGGATCCTGATGGGATTTGGATATCATTTGATATCCAAGTATCATGGGATATTTGGATATAATTGGATCATATCTAATATAGATGTATTTGATCCCAACACATCCAGAAGGCACCAGGTTAGGGAAGGCTGTGTTGGATTACAGTATAATGTGATGGGTTATTATATTGCGGTCTCTGCCACCTCACCAAGGGGAATATTTCCAGCCCTTCAGATGCTTGCTTGCGTCTTTCTTCCCTTCTCACCTTTTTCTTCTCATGCACCAAGCCCCTTAGGAGGTAAACTGCAGACAGCTGGGTATCTCTACCCTTTACAATTGAGAAAATCCAGATTTAAAGGTCTAGATTTAAATCTTCTCAGTTGCTACCTCATCAGATAATCCTAACCCAATCAGTTTGGCAGAGGTGAAAAGAAGAGATTGTGTGTTAGTGCAGGGTTCATAAAAAAGACAGCTCCAAAGATCTCCATAAAATTGAGTACAGCCTCTCTGACAAGACTGATCAATCGATTGATTGATTTTACGGTATTTCTACCCCCAAGGGTCTCTGGGGCAGCATCCAACATCATGCAAATACTAATAAAGCTAAATCAGAACAGTATAAAAATTAACAACTTGTTTATAAGCAAGGTGAAGATTTCACTTCTGTCTTCTACACTCTAACCATTGGCATATTCTATATAAACAATATACAATCTGGAAAAAAAATCTTGCATCACTACTTTGCCAATGTAATCAGGCTTGCTTATACATTTCATTACTCAAAGGGTTCTCTCTCCCTTTTGAAAAAGCCATGCTGGGTTGTTTCAGGAACGTCATTGCTGCTGCTTCCTGGAACGCCCAGGTAGCCCTGCAATGGTGTGTCATCACATGGTCATTCTAGGAAGTGGTAGAAAAGAGAGGCAGCCTTCCTGCAAAGAATCCAGCAGGGTTACAAAGTTGTAAGCATTATAGTTTCACTTTTCTTTTGTTAAAAGAGTCATCAATACAGGTAGCCATTGCTTAACAACCATTCGTTTAGTGATGATTCTGACTTACGATTGTGCTGGAAAAACTGACTTACAACTGGTCCTCACACTTATGACCATCGCAGCATCCCTGTGGTTACATGATCATGATTTGGGCACTTGGCAACCAGTTCTCATTTATGACCATCACGTGATCACCATTTTTGACCTTCCTGGCCAGCTTCTGGCAAGCAAAATAATGGGGAACCGTGTGATTCGCTTAATTGGTCACTTCACACCCACGGTGATTCACTTAATGACCACCGCAAAAAGGTTGTAAAATCGAGTTGGATTTGCTTAATGACTGCTTCACTTAGCAACTGAAATTCTGGTCCCAGTTGTGGTCCTTAAGCAAGTAGCCACCTCAGATATTTTATGAAGCAAGTACCACCATTCTCCTATTCTGGTATTTATTTCAATACAGTTTTATTACGGCTATCAAATGGCATTTATTCCTTTCTACCTGCTATGGAATTTTAGTAAAACTACCATTATAGAGTTCTCTCCAATCAAGAATCTGGTCCCCAAAGCAGTCTTTGAACCCATCCCTAGAATAAGCTTATGGTTTATAGCCGCTACTTCTGGAGAGAATCCAGAATTGCACCCAAGTTGATAACCGTTTCTAAGATTTGTTGCCTTCTGAAATTGCCTGTCATTGCTCCAGATGACACAGTCTCTGTCATGTGCTCTCCTTTCTTTACAGTAGCAATGGGTTTTATAGGAATTTGAGAGATTGTGCTAACCTTCCCTCCATAATAATACCCATTGTGTCTTACCAGCTTTGCTGTTATGGTATCTACAAGATCTCAAATACAAACTAAAAGAGAAGAACCCAGTTGACAGAGTTATTGCATTGCTCATTTCATCTTGACTCCCAAATCATCTTCATCTCTACACCTTTCCAAAGTAGCCAGATCCCACTCTCTGTTCCTTTCAGACTGAATTTGCTTTCCCAATCAAAAGATCACTAACAATTAAACCCAGCAAGTCTCATTGTGGCTTTCAGGGGGCATTTAAAGGCAGTGTTTTGCACTGTTGCCATTAAACAGCTTTTCACACATGGCCCGTACCTGTGCATAAAGAAGGTGAAAGTAACACTATCTACCTGAAATGCAGATAGTCATGAAAGCAACATTAATTTGCTTAGACTGAAAGATTTTCACAGGAGAGCAAGTAGCAGAAAACATTATGAAAATGTCCAAGAGGACTGGTAATTGAGTTGATTAGTGTGACCTTGGCTATGAAGGTAATAGAAGAGCGAATGGTGCTTAGACTGAGTTATAAACCTGCTCCTTTCTTCAGAGAAGGAGTGAGGGATGTAATTTGCTTGAGTTAAAGCTAAGTAGCCTCCTTCTGAAAAGGCATTCAGGACTGCCATGGCTTGCCTGCTGGTTCTTTTCAAGCTAGCCAAGTAAACAAAGCAGAGACAAAGGAGAAAATGATGAACTGTACTCTTCCCTGGTGGTTCAGTGTGCTGATTTTCTTCCGGTAAACCTTTCTGCTGTCAGTGAGAATTATACAAAATGAACAGGAAGGATCTCTTTTCCCTGAAGTAAATGGGAGGCCTTTTCCCAGGCCTTTTGTGTTTTGAGTGTGTTGAGGTGGAAATTTTCACTTACCAACTTGGAAAGTATTTTTTAAGGTTTAATAATTGAAGATTGTTTATATTATTCTGCTATTCTGCACCATTAATGCTTCTTTTTGCTGTGGTCCTTTACTGCAGACTCCTTTAATTTTATTTTGCATACTCAAATGGTAATCCATTGCCATTTTCTTTTGATGAAACTTTGGAAAAGTGGACACTTGGAATGAAAGATCAGAAGATTAAATATTTTGATATCATGTAAAATTATTTGGACAGCTTACAGTCTATCTGTTTGTCTATCTATCTATCTATCAGTCATATTTATATGGCTGCCCTTCTCACGAAAAAATGACTTTGGGCGGCATACAATAAAAACTATAAAACAGTAATATAAAAAACAGTTAACAAATCCAGAAAATTTAAAAAATTGTGATTAAAAGGCAAAGAGAGGGCAGCAGATATTAACTGCAATGGAGCTACCTCAGCAACTCACCAGTCCCTTTGGGCCCCTAGGCCTGATGGGATAACCAAGGGGTTTGAGGGACATCTGGAAAATTAACAGAGGTGGAGCCAACAGGGGATGATGTTCCATAAGGTGGGTACCATGGCAGACAATAAGGTGTTGCTGATAATCATACCTGACTATAAAAGGTTTGGATCTATATACACACACCAACACACACACACTGAAATAACAAACTTACATCTCAAATTTACAGCAAGTTTTCAGTGCTAAAATTGGCAGCCTTCACAATAGTGTTTCCTCAAGCTTTCAGGACCAGCAGTTTGAGGAATGTATACTTGCAGATGTTGAGTGAAGTCCAAGCCAGAAGCAATATTTGAGGCTAGTAGATCAAGCCTTGGGTGGACTTTTTGTAGGAGGGGGGCAAAGAAAAGGGCTACTCTAAATGCAGGGCTTCGGCATCAGCTACAGAGGGGATGACTCTGCTTCTGTTCAGATCTCCACCAGCACAGCATTTGCTGAGGTGATCCCATGGAAGAGTAGAACGGGAAGCCGAAATCTGGGCCCAGAAGACATTGCTCTGGACTCCAGGAAGTTCTGGGGGGCAAATTGAGATGCTGATTGCAGGGCTTGCCTGCTGAAGTTTGGCTGTGGGTACTGGTACTGCCAGCCCTGCTGACTTTTCCATGCTCTTCACCTGAGTTTGCAAATACTTGACCCACAGGGGCTATGCAGATCTTAGGAGAGGCATTTTGAAAGCATCATGGTGGTCAGGTTCTGATCACACTCCAGGTCCTTAAATATCCTCAAATATTGCCATCTTGTGGGTCCTTGCAAGTATGCCTTTTCCACTGCAGTTCCCCTACCCTACGGAACACCCTCCCCCCCCCCAAGATCCAACAGCCCCCTACCCTTCTATCCTTCTGGAGAGTGCTTAAAACCAGGCTCTTCCCCCAGACACTGAAGGTGTCAGGTTGGGGTGAGAATGTGGGTGCACTAAAGAAGAGCGGCTGTGGTACCAGCCTTTTTTTCTTTATTATTTCTAGTACTGCTGTGATTTTATACTGTTTTATATTGTTTTAAACTGTTTTATGGGTTGTAAGCTGCCCAAAGTTCTTTTCAAGATGGGTGGTTATATGAATGTTTTCAATAAATAAATTTTAAATAAACCATTTATTCACTTTCTGGCACTTTGGGGGGGGGGAATTCTATGTAGCACCAGAGATGCATCCATCATGGCTGAGTTGCAAGACAGGAGTCACTTCTTTCCTGGGCCAAGGCATCACAATGTCTCCATTCGAAGTGGCACAACCCTGGTCAAAGTAATGCCTAAAAGGTTTGTGCAGCCCGGTGTGTGCGTCACAGCAGCTTGGCCATAGAATGGGATCAAGAAGGACTCCACAGTTCAACCCTGAGCTACATATACTCTTCTATTAGACTTAGATATTGTAATGTGCGCTCTTGGCACACCTGATAGTTGTTTGAGGAACACTGGTGTTCTGCAGGATGTACTTTCGTCAATACTGCTTCACAGCAATAAGGACACAATATACCAGGATAGTCTCATGAGAAATTGGTTTGAAAAAACATCAGTGATCCAGGAATATCATTTCCATTTGTTTCCATAAGGCAACTACAGAAAATCCTATCAGACTGTTTTTAAGGCTTATAGGCAATGTGTAAATCCAGTATTCTATTTCTCCTTATACTCAAAATCAAAACCGATCACCTAAGTAATTCAATATCCTAATCTCAAGAAGAAACCTCAAAATATTGAGCAGAGCCCAAATATTTAGGATGTGATTTTAAAAATAATGTCTGGAAGCAAATTCTCAACCGCTGACAGACCTTACAAGAAAGAAGTTTATTAAGTAGCTGTTGACATCTCCATCCTCAGTGGGTGACACTAGAGTACTGTTAAGAGACTGATTTCCAATGGCATTTCAACAAGAGAGTGAATTTGGTATACAGAAATACTCCTAGATATTTGAGTTCATGTTTAGAGTTCAGGAATGAAGAAGGGATAGGTGGGGTTTGATGACAAATGCATGATAAAAACTACAGTGCAAACATGGAATCAGACAGCCAATTAATTTTGACACCAGGAGAAATGGGCAGCAGAGAGAGTAGAACTTTATTTCCTAATTCAAATTCAGAATTCTCAGTCTATCTATAGTATTATGCAGATGACTCTAAAAACAGAATCCCCAGTCCCCAAATGTGCTATGAAATGCAAATTTTTTTCTCTGGGACAATTTCTTTCCTTACTTTTACTTTTTTTTGGTAGCACAGATTTCCCCAAGTAGACATATGTAAACCTATGTAAGTCAGAAGAAGTTTGATAGCCTGTTTTCTGACTAACAAAATTTATTAAAAGGCACAAGAGGATGGAATGCTAGCAGACTCCTCCTGATTTTTTGCCACATAGCTCTCCTCCCACAATCTCTATGTAAGTCCAGTCCATTTTGGTAGCCACATTAGTGTGGAGAAAACAAACCCCCAGCAAAATAAGCCGCATCTATTTTTGTTCCCAGCCTTCCTTATCATATGTAACTTTTCCTCACAATTCCTTCCAAGTTATGCAGCTTTGAATGCAAATTCCAGGAGAAACATGGTGTTTTAAAATTCTCCGGGATAGTGTTATTTTTCATTACATTTCTCAACAGCTGTTCCTTAAGCTTACAATTCCTCTCTTAAAATCTTTATAATGTACATACTACTTTCCCTATGCAACTTCCAGAAACACGAATTCTGTTTCAGACACATCCTTTTCAAGCCAAAGACTTTAGAGTGGTAGATTTTTGACTGAAGGCAGATGGGAACAGGCTTCAGTCAATGCTGTCATCCATGCTGTGGTGAAAACTGTTTTGTAGGTCTTGAAAATCCACACTCTAGGAACCCACAGTGAATTTATTTTACATCCTTACTCCTAACCGCCACATGCAGCCCCACTGTGCTGCAGGGAACTCTTAAGAAAGAGTCCTTTCCAATTTGATTAATTTCTCCCTCTCTTTATTTCCTCAAACACATTAGGATAAATTTCTATAATATCCATTTAATAACTACTTTCCAGGGGTCTCCTCAGGGGATAGTAAAGTCAAGATGGCAGCTGTGACAATACAGCTGTTACTTATGGGTGTCATGGCTGCAACACAGATAAAAACAGGAGAAGCTTTGATCACACCACTGTGGCCACCATCTTGACTTTTTTGAATACACCCTGCAGACACCCTTGCTACATTCCAATATATTATGCACTGCTGGTGTAACTTGAATCTGATAGCCTGTTATTTAGTTGTTAGCTCAATCACCTGCCTGTTCTCTAGGAGCTTAATGTGACACTAGACAACTCTGTGACCCATTGAGAGAAAGGTAGTGCACTCTGATATGACCAGAATGAACATTAAATTTTAGGATGACCATATTTTATTTTACCCCAATGCTGGACGGTCCCGTGATCATCTAAGAAGAGTATATATAATAAATAGAAAAATAATTGTAGTGGCAAATGAACTTCAATAATAAGTCACTATTCCCTTACCTAGACAGATCAACAGAATGACCACGGGCAGGCAAAAAATCAGTTGGAGCGGGAGTGACTTCGGACTTCCTGCTGGCTTCCCCGTTGACTTTGCTTGTGGGAAGCTGGCAGGGAGCGTCGAAAATCACAATTGCATGACCACGGGGACACTGCAATGGCCACAACTTTGCAAATAAAACTGGTCTGGACATCGTGGAAATTTCAACTCCACATGAGTAATGAGTCCTGGATTTTTTACACGTTCTTTAAGTTAGCAGATTTTAGGTACCTTGATTATGCACTGTTTGGGCTAACTTGAGGGGACAAACAGACAAACAAACACATGGAGAGTTTCAGTAGTATATACTGTAGATGCACAATTTTGTGAAGAAGGCTGGATTAAAGAAGATTGGAGGGAAACAAAGGGACTGGCCCAAACTGAGTTTCTAGAGCTGAGAGTGGATTTGAACTTAGATGACCCTGCCCATGATTAACCAGGACACCATGCTGGAAAAAAACACTACCTACTTATGTGCCGTTCCATAACTTTATTGTTGTAGCCCTTGCTCTCTTAGGTTAGGTAGATAAGGAAGGGGAGAAAGGGTTGAGGGACTCTTGTTTTCCAACTGTGCTCTAAAGTATTGTTGTTCTAAAATTGCAATAGGTAACCTATGGTCCTCCCCCACTTCCCAAGACATTGCTGAACTAATCCTCCCAGCAACCCTCATCCTTGGTCCTGCTCCCCCATTCTAAACCATCACAAGAACTTAAAATGCCCATTCAAATGGCAATGCAGCTCCACACGCTACGGCTATCCAGAAGAGGGCAGTCCCTATATGTTTCCAAGCTGCCCAAGAAATGGGTTATAAATCTGGACTCCCCCTTGTGAAATGTCAATCTGTAGCGAAAACAAAACCCTCTCTTTTGTGTAATGGACAACAGATGGGATTTCATCCAACAACCATCCGAGGGGTGTGAGTTGCTACAGGCAACCTCCTCCTTTATTGCCAAACATAAAGAGCTTAGAACTGCTGAGTTTAACTTACTCACCCAATAATTAAGTCAGCGGCAGTGACAGCCAGCCAAACACAAAGCAAAAATGAAAGAAAGGGCCTCCAAAGTTATTAAATGGTTGCTATTATTCCAGTGATGATCCTGATTATTATTATTATTATTATTAGTCAATATTTTATGCCAGCTCTGGCCAAAGCTGCAAAGATACTGTTGGTAAGAGCAGCTGCCGCGCTTGTGGATGTTAATCGGCGGCTGGTATCCCAGGGATGGGAGAACTTCTGTCAGGAATGACTTTGTATAATAGGCCTAAGTAGGGAGGGACCGAAGGCGGTGAAGGCCTCTATGGTTTGCCCTGCTTAATAAGCCATTTGGGTCCATCAGCGCTTTATCAAGCAGCTAAAGAGCAGGCTCTCATCTCCGGGCTCGGATTCAAAGGGCACATACATGTGCGTCTCTCCGAGCATTAAAAGAAGACCAGAGAAGAATGTGAGCCCCTTGTTTTGCTCCAGGGGTCCAGGAGAGCCCAGATTGCCACATCTCCCCGGCTTCATCGTCCTGCTTGCTGACCCTATCGCAGGCAGGCTCTGACCACCAAATGCGAGCAGAATAAATTATCCCTGACACTCCAATATTTAATTATGCAGCTGTCAGAGCAGTCCTTTCGAAATTCATTTTAATAAAGTGGGAACTTTTTTTTTTTTTTTGCCTTTCAAGGTGAGAGTGGAGAGAGTCACCTTCTGTGTCAGCCTGAGGTCTCCACCAGTTTTTTTTTTTCCCTTCTTTCTCTCTCCTCAAAGTCTGTCACTTGGACTGATAGAAAGACCAGATAACCGTCCAGTTGCCTCTTTTTCCCCCAGCCCACCCCCTCCAACACCCACACCCCCCTCTCTCCCTTTGCCTGAATGAATATTCTTCATTTAAAGCCACAATAATGAGAACCTCAAAGTCAAGCATGTAGCCACAAGGGCAGCATGTCACATCTGGGGAAGTAGGGTGGGTGGCTAGAAAAAGCATCCAATGATAAAATTCACTCTGTGTTACTAGAGCTGCAATTTAGAAGCAATCATCTGCAATTTATCTCTAGCTAGCCAACCCAGAACTTTTTACCCATTAGAATGACAGTAGGAATATTAGCAGTAGTACTAGTGGGGGTGGTGATGAGGATGATAATGATAATATTATTGATAATGATGTTGATAACATCTCAGCAGGTGAAAACACCTGGTCAAAGTTGTCTAGCTTTGGAAACTAAGAAGACAGCAGTGGATTTAGTTATTATTTTGATGGGAAACTACCAGGAAATTCCAGAGGTATAGGTTAAACTGGAAAGTTGAAAGACATCGCCCAAGAAGGAGTGGCAAGCCAATTTTCTAACACTGCTAAGGAACCAACATGCATTCACCTGGAGTCAAGCTTAGCTGAAAGGCATCCGTACATGCTTATGTATAGCCTAAATGGAAGGAGAAAAAGAGCTACTTATGCATTCCCTTTTAATAAATAAATAAATAACAGGAAAGTGTCAAGGAACATTCTTTGATGATTAGAGGGAATACCCCCCAGTTCTGAAACTTTCTTGGCAATTTATCGTCTTAACTTGCTGCATATTGTTCGATTATTATTATAAGGCCACATATGGGTTGCGGTTTATTCTCATCCACCCACCCACTCAAAGTGGTGAGATAATTTATCCGTCTCCATCCTTGGACTGGCCCTTACATAATCAGCATAAGGTTTGTAAAGGAGAAGCCACAGCTATAAGCTTGAATCTCTCCACATAACCAAAGATTTTGCAGAAGTTCTGCCAGACACACCAATGTTGCAGTTAGAACCCTGCAGCAGAGCCAGTCAACTGGATTACACTGGAACTAAAGCAAGGGGGCATGATGGAGAACTTTATTTATTTAGAATATTTATATCGCCACCCCACTTAAGTAACTAACTCCTAGCAGTGAACAATGCACACAAAGACAGTATATAAAACCCATCACCCATTACAATAATGCAGTCCAAGGGAAAAAACAAGGAATGTACTGTAGTGGGTATGAAACTCATTTCTAACCTTGAAGGCAAAGAAGGTTAATCACTTTGACTGAGAAGCAGCTCAAGGAGGCTTGGGAAATCATTGGGTGGTGGTTGGATCAGTAGAGAAGTGAAGGGGGTTTGGGTAGGGAGAAAAAGGTTTTAAAAGAGGAATATGAAAATTCTGTGTGAGGAGAGTAAGCCACAGAGTTTTGACCTTAAAGATGTAAAAGTGACCAGTCTTCCCAAAAAGAAGACAGAAAAAAGAATAGATTTCCCCAGAGTTCTAACAAGGATGAGCTCATCTTAGAAGGAAAAGACTGGAGGGGAAGCTTGAGTAACTTTAGAGTAAGGGAATTTTGATGACTGCAATATTGTAAAATAAACTATGTGCTGGAAAAACCATAAGCAGCATAGAGTTCTGACTGATAAAGAAAAACAAGCAAAATTTTGTAAACTAATGTTTAAATATCTCTTTCTGAAAAAATAAAGTTACTATTACCATGTCTATCATCCCTTCTGTTATGTTTTATAGAGCCTGTCTGTTCTGGAAATTCTTGCTGATTGCTAAGTTCACACCTGTTTCCCTCCCTATCAGAGAAAGCAGGGGGCTAAAGGACTATTCAAGTCTCTGCAGTGAAGGAGCAGTAAAGGAACAATTTTGAGGGAAATGATGAACACCAAAGAACAGGAGAAAGTCTGATCAGAGATCACCACAGGAACCATCCAATTTCCTCTTCCAGATGTTAAGGCCACATGGGAAAAATAGATGAACCAGCTCTGGACTGCAAAAACCCAGTGACAGCAAAAGGCATGGGGTTTTTATACCCTCTAGGTGTTATCCAGATGGTTGGATCTGAGATCTGGTAGCCCTAGTGAAAGGGACTGTTCAAAGAAGGTGAGACATATGACATTACAGGTGGTCCTTGCTTAACAACCATTCATTTAGTGACAGTTCTAAATGGTGCTGAAAAAACCAACTTGCCACTAGTTCTCACACTTATGGCCGTCACAGCATCCTATGGTCACGTGATCTCCATTTTTGATCTTCCCAGCCAGCTTCTGGCAAGCAAACTCAATGGGGAACCACGATTCATTTAAAAACTGCCGCAAAAAAGGTAGTAAAATCAGGCCGGATTCGCTTAATGACTGCTTCACTTAGCAACCAAAATTCCAGTCCCAATTGTGGTTGTTAAGCAAGGACTATGTGTATAAGGGGCAAAGCCACCAGGCATTGTCCTATTAGGCCAGAATCCAGATCTAGAGGGTAATACAACTCTTTATTCTTTTGCTTTTCAGTATCCACACCTTCTAAACAGCAGACTCAATGGAAACATGAACTGCCACAGTTACAAGGTACAGAACCTGGAAAAGTCACCGGTTGGAATCCATTTTATACTGCTAAATGTAAACAATCCAGGGCGTTCTTTCATTTATTATTGTAGACAGCCATGTACACCTGGTGCTCTGGTATTTATAGTTCACAATGGGAGCTGCATCATGAGGATGGAGTAACATGAAAGAAATGTGAAACGCCAGTGAAATGCTCCTGTGATGTTTTGTTCTCTCAAAATAGGCCACTGTATTGTGCAATATGGGTACTTGCCTTCAAAGTCATAACTGCTGCAGGAGGAAGGTGACGGTCTAAAGGAAACCAGTAATGTCTGCATCACTTTGAAGAAAATAGTAGGGACATCAGTTAAAAAGGAGAGGATATTTTACATTACTTGCTAGGGTACTAGCACTTATTAAGCCATAGTACGTTCTGCCTAGTTTTGGCTTAGCCTGCCATTGTACAATGAACATCATGGTTCATGGCTTAGTGCACTGTGTGTATTCAGCCAATGATGATTTTTTCCAATAAACCATGGTTAAGGAACTAATGCTTTCCTTAGGAGATTATTACTGTTGTTAGTTCTGATAAATGGCTAGAAAAGAATGCTTTATCCTGAGGCCTTCCATAAAAATGAAGAACCAACTATGGAAATCCTACCCACCAGCAATGATATTACAGTAGCAATGAAAAACACAACTCATCATAAATTCTCACATGGACTTAAAACTCCAGTTGTTCAAATGTGCATGACTTTCTCTCCTTCTAGGTAGTCGTTCCCCACCCTCCTGTCCTCCAGATGTGTTGGGATGAAAACTCTGGGTTCAAAATTTTGGTCCCAACGCATCTCTAGAAGCTGCCAGGTTGGAAAAGGTTCTCTGGAGAAACTGAAGTAACCTCTTTGGATGGGTCATATAAGCTCAGCCAATCTTGGTCCATTCGCCCATACAAATCACAGCTTAGGGGAAAACGTTAAGACAGCCACTATCAAAACAGCTGTGCAGTGTTATTTGAACAACTCCTATATGCTGTGAGAAACTTCTGCATTTCATTACTCTAGGGCAGTGTTCCTCAAACTTGGCAATTTTAAGAGGTGTGGGCTTCAACTCCCAGAATTCCCAGTTGGCTGGGGAATTCTGGGAGTTGAAGTCCACATATCTTAAAGTTGACAAGTTTGAGGAATACTGTTCTAAGGTATTTTCTTTGAAGCTGCCTGTTCAAAACACAGTTTTGCTTGTTCAAAACACATCTCCCCACTTGCTGGCTGATGTACTTACTGTACATTGGTCAACTACTGTGTTGTTAAGTTTCCAGTCAAGACTCTTTTTATCATTAGACCTAGATCTTTTTTTTTCCTGGCCTTGCTTTTCACTTGCTAAAACCTTCTATACTTTCCTTGAATATTGTTATTTATCTCTCTAGGCTGAGAACCAAACATTGCAGAGCCTTTCCCACAGTAGCACCTTGAGGAATTCCTTTCTCAGTCAGAGAAAGCCCTGGGCAGGGACAATTTTTACTAGCACATCACGTTCTGCCAGGCTTGTAGTCCTATTTTACAAATCTGCTATTCAAAGGTATCCATAACAAACTGTGGCGATGTCAAAAGGACAACAGGTGTGCCATAGTATCATTGTGGAAACATGGCAAGATCTGTACATAGTGATACAGCTTACCTGTGGACGTTGTGGGTTTTCCATCTCTGGTGGCTTTTAAGAAGAGGCCCAACAGCCACCCCTTATGGACTGTCTTGTACATATTGCAGAGGGTTGGACTACATGATCCTTGTGGTCCCTTCCACTCTAGAATTCTATGATAGTTACTGAACAGTAGTGGTGTGGTATGGCATGTTATATTGATGTAAGTTAGTTATCAAAATATTGTTTTAGGGACTTTCTTCAGTCAAAACATTTGTTCTCCCAGGGAGTTGACCCTATCTCTATGATCACTGGAGGCAAAGTGTTAACTCTTACACCTTTACTCTTTTTCTAGGTTAGAGTGAATCAAACTTTTAAAAAGAAAATGCCATTTTCCCTTAGCTAGTCAATATCTCCTTGTTTATATGTATTAATTATTTAACCCTTCTGGGAAAGATTAAAAAACTGACACCTATACATTGTATACAATTCATATATTTACTTATAGATCTATTTCGGGGACCTCGATTATGAGATTCTGGGAGATAATGAAGACGCCTGTCTGATTCTGAAAGGAAAACCAACAACCCAGAAGCAAACAATAAACAATAGGAGAACAAAAAACAGAAGATAGAAGTAATTTCTACTGAAAACAATTGTTGCTTTGGTTTGAATACCGGAAAAAAAACATGCCTTGACATAACACACTGATCTGAATGTATGTGGGTTTTTTTTAATTCTTTTTTTCCCCCCAGCCTCACAGTTTCAACCTCATGCAAATCTAGATGCAATATTCCGGAAACTTTCTGATGAATGGTGCACTTGAAGCCGCATAGGTCACTGCTTTGTGCATTAAGAAATGTTGTTATGACAGTCCTTCTTTCTGTAGATCCCAACAGATTTACGATGTGCTTGATGGAATCGCATTTGTCAATGATTTGGCAGGGAACAATAATTACAGAACAAAACATTAACAAAAAAAAATCACAGCCCTGCAGCAAATCAAATTGCCATCCCTTATATGTAATCACCGAGATAAATTCACTTAAATTATCCATTTTGAAATGTGCAGAATGACAATCTGGAGGCCAAAGAATGGGGATAAGAAAGCTCCAATGCATTCTTTCAACTAAAAATCTCAGACAAAGCTGTCAACAAGAAACTGGTTTTGGTCCAGAAATTACTTTGCAACAGAATACACTTTAAGAAATAAAAACCAATCTGAATGCTATCCAAATGCATTTTTTCAGAAGTTCGCAAAATACGGAATTAATTGCTCACTCCTGCCCTGGCACAGCATTGTCTTTCACTGATGACGTCTTGAGCACAAAAAGCAACCTTATCAAACATACGCCAAACGTTCCTAGAGGGAAAAAAAATGTATTAAAAGAAATCAGGGGGAGGGGAAGAAAGATCATTTAATATGCAGATAGTTACTCCTTCTGACCCAGCCTGGCTGAGAGGCAAATTACATTAGAAAATGACATGCTATTCATCTCACAAGTAGTTGCAGGAACATTTAGCTAATTAAATGATTAATAAATTTAACACTGCTTTATAATTTCATTTAGCCATGTTGGAAATCACACGGTGCGCTGCGTGTGCACTGAATGAGATTAGGTGGGAGTTGAAGATTTCACCAGCTGCCCTGATAATTGAGATTAGTCTATTACTATGGTGACCTTTTTAACTTTTATATTCTCTTGTTAAAGTGGAATAAAATTTTATTCACTTTTAAGGAATATTTGCTTAGTGAAAATTTGCATGAACTTAAAGAAATGACATGCTAAGAGGCTTACTGGTGGGGAGATGACCCTTCCTCTTCAAATTAAGGCTTTGCATTCCATCTCTCAGGCATGTTGTGTTATACTGTGGAACATTTATGTATGGAGTTTATCTTTAACATGGGCAATGAAACAACATCCTTCATCTTCCTGAAGACGGCAAGCCAGTTTATGGGGTACAACGAAGGCCATGTGGCACACAATTCTCTCCTTCAACAACTGGCTACCAACCATTGGCATCTTGCATAGGTCATAACTTCACTCTTCTTAATGATATGGCCAGCCCTGAGTCTGCAGTTAAGACACCACATCACTGAATTTTCCTTTATTTAAAAATGAATGAATGAATGAGACAAAAAAAGCTGATATAGAACTAAACCAGGAATGGGGAACCTTTGACATTCTATTTGTTGCTCAACTTCCACTTCCACCATATTCAGATAACAAGGCCAAGGAGAAGATGCTGGGAGCTATAGTTGTGCAATGTCTGGAAGGGCACAGTCACCCCATTCCTGAAAAAGAAGCTTCTACAGGGGGAAAAAAAAATCAAAAGCAACCATCCTCTCTTTCAGTAATTATGATAGGCCAGGAAGCTATTCTGGTGAATAAAGTCTCCAAGCATTACATTCCAAATGTCCATGCATTCAATTCAGTAGGTGAGTTCACAGGACACCCTTAACTTAGACTGCACCATATAACCAAAGGGGCGAGTTTGGAATAGGGACATCAGCAAACTCTCAGCAAACAGGGATGAGGTCCATAGGCATTTATGGATCTGGGGGAAGGGGAGAGAAACTGATGAAGAAACTTTCTCACATAATCCACAACTTAGGTTGCTGAATAAGATGTCAAGGGCTTAGGGATGAAGCCAGGTTAGGGCATCACTGTGTGGATTGTCATCCTGATGTAATTCTGGTTTTGTGATGGACTTCAGTAATGCAGCTGGTTCTCAGGAAGGAGGTAGCACATTCCAAGGAGGGGAGTGAGATAAGAGAAAACACAGTCCAGAGCTGGAACATGGGAAGACTTAGAGGTTCAGAGTAGCCCTGTCCTAGAGCCTCCCAGGTTATTTCCCCTTTAGTTAGGTAGAGCAGCTTGAGTCTGGCAAGGTTCTGTCTGTATGGTGTGAGCAAATAAAGAACCGAAGTTTGGCTGGATAGATTGATTCCTTGTCATTTATGGGCTAGGCCTGACAGATTTGCTATGGATGCCTATGATGAGGTTCCAAAGAGGTGGGAGAAGGTAGCTATTAAAATGCTGAATGAGGATGCAGGAGACCAAGGTCGAAGTCCTCTCTTAGTCAGGCAGCTGACTAGATGACTTTGTCTTTAGGCTACATATTTCAGTCTAACCTATTTCACAGGGCTTTTGTGGGGATAAAATAAAAGGAACGCAATGACCAAATCTTTAGCTTCTTGTAGGAATGGTGAGATTAGATGATGATAGATAGATAGATAGATAGATAGATAGATAGATAGATAGATAGATAGATAGATAGGTGTGTGTGTGTGTGAGAGAGAGAGAGAGAGAGAGAGAAACAAAATACACACATTTACACAGCACTCTCTCTGGATCATAATACACTTTTCTGTTGGGCTATAGGATTTCTTCAGTGCTATGATCAAACCTCACTTCTTGAAGATCATAGAAGTGACAATGTTACCGAGGCGGGTAATGAAACGTCTGCAAATGAAAAACCTAGCTAATAGAGCTCCTCCACCCTCAGCTACATATATTCTCCACCATGACAACACCATTTTGTGCCTACAGCTGCAGTTATTAGTTCACTCAACCATATAAGTGAATGGGAAATTCCTACATAAGTTTCTTTCTCTTCTCTTTTGCTATATATTTTGGATTTCAAGGTCTATGGTCAGGCTATTTTTACACCCAGTCATCTGCCCAGTGCTCCTGGCAGTAAAATAATCAGGGACTGAGACATAAACCAGAATATCTGGTTGTGTGAAGGCACAGAGCAATTAATAAAATAAAATCAATTGGATCTACTGGTAGCTGTAGCTTAATGCTTCAAATGGCCTCTTAGAGAAGTTCAGGATAGGATACCTTTTTATACCCCAACCAGGGATACTGGAGCTTGCAGAAAAGTTCCTACAGCTATTGTATATGAATTGTTCTTTGTCTGAATTTGATACAAGCTAGTTTGGGCATGGAAAAAAATGAAAAGCCAGAAACAATTGTTTAATATAAAAAACACAAAGAAGAAACATTCCTTGTGCTAAGAGGAAAGTGTGGGAAGATTTCAGTGCCAAGGATCAAGGATCTCATTCCATATTCCTGGGCAGATGTAAGTCTGTTTGTCTCACTAGACTTGAGTACAAGCAAGTGGCATCCCGCATTTCTTTCATCCATCATTGGCTCTGTCAACACAGGACAACTAATCCTGTTTTCAGTGACCTCTGACAAGCTGGCTGAAGGAAGGCAGGCAGCAAATGTTCAACTGCAGTGCAAAGGCAGGCAAAAATTGTCCATGCTGAACACCTTTCTCTTCCAGCACAAAACAATTTCCAAGCACAGCTAAGCAGGAAGCTAAGGTCTCTGGGAAGCCAAGTCTCTCCCTAAAGCAGACATTTGCTGTATCTTAGTGGTTCAGAACAGGTCTTTTCATCTTAATATTGGATGGTTAAAAAACACCCAATTCAGGTAGTCCTGACTTAACAATGGTAACCGGGACCAGAAGTTCTGTCGCTAAGTGATGCGGTTGTAAAGCGTGACATCACGTGCCTTTAGCAATAGCAGTCCCAGCAGTCCCTCCTGATCGTTGCTAAGTGAATCCCCCACTGTTGTTAAGCGTGATGTCATGTGGTTGCCTTTTGCAACCTCCTGCCAGCTTCCCCATTGACTTTGCTTGTGAGAAATCAGCAGGGAAGGTCACAAATGGCGATCATGTGACTGTGGGACACTGCAACAGTCAGAAATCCAGGCCAGTTGCTGAATGCCTGGATCATGATCATGTGACCATGGGTTAAACAGCTTAACAGGGGAGGTACAACAGCAATCAGATTAGATTAGGGTTATAATTTTGTAACAGCAATGCCTGCTTTATAGGAGGAGGTAGGTAAGCCACACGGTCTCTTAGAGAAGTGCATTCATAAACTTCACAGTCTTTTTTTTTGCCCATTCAGACTGAAAAAAAATCCCTTTGCTTAGAAAGGAGAACATTTGTGTCGTATTTTGAAGTGTTCAAGACTCAACATAAGATTGATTAGAATCCTGTAAGATAAATCCACATTACAAGCTGAGAGACAATAGATTGCCTGAAGCCAGTTAATTAATTTAAGGAGGGATTCAAACCAGGAACTTCATTTATTTATTCATTAATTTTAGGGCCGGGGGCTTGAGACAGTGTATGGAGCAGCCTCTCCTCCATGGTTTTCTTACTCAACAGCGCTATGAGGTAGGTTGGGCTGAAGAAACCCTAGCCAAGCTTTAAACTAATCAAGCATCGATGTGTGGCCACTAGAACCTAAACCAATGTGTGCATTCTGTAGGAATTCAGCCAGTATGTGGAAAGTTTCTGTACACATGCATGTATCTTTCTAGTCAGTTCCTGAGTAGATGCACACAGCTCTGCCTCTCTTGCTGTTTTCCTTTCATTGGTACAATTTATATCCTGCCTGTTCCCCAGAAGAAAAAGGTAGCTTACATGGAGGTTGCTTTCCTTTTTGTGACATAGATTGTGCTGAATGACAGAATGAAAGAAAAAGGCCACAGCTTCCATGACTAAGGATGGTCCTGAAACTGAGTTTCCCTAGTACCAGTCCAACACTTAAATCACTGTACCAGATACCTTCTCTCCTAATTTGAACTTCATTCTCCTAGTTTAGGGTTTCTCAACCAGGGTTCTGTAGAACCCTAAGGTTCCGCGAGAGGTCACCAGGGGTTCCCTGAGAGATCATGATTTATTTAAAAAGTTATTTCAAATTCAGGCAACTTCACATGAAAGAGGTAAGTTTTATTCTTTATTTTCAGCTTAAGAACACTGATAACGCATACTGTATAGGCAGGCCTACCTATGAAACAAATACAATAATTTTGTAACTGCTAGCCTCTATTTGAGCCTAAATGAGCAGGGGTTCCCCGAGACCTGAAAAATATTTCAAAGGTCCCTCCAGGGTCAAAAAGTTGAGAAAGACTGTCCTAGACACTAGGCTACAGCACCTCTTAACCACTATTTAGACAACAAACCAGGCTGGCTGTGAGGTTGGGGTTCACACAACATGGAGAATCTCTTCCCTGCCACCACCATCTGTAGCTTTCTTGTCTGAATCTTTCCACCTAACTTCGTCTGGATTCTAAGTATAATTCAAAGCTGTGGTCTGCTCTTTTTTGTTTGGGGACAGGGGGAGAATAAGGCAGAGTTGGTTGAATCTGGATTTTTCCTTTCTATTCTTTTTTTCTTTTTGATTGTTATAATTTGCCAATTTAAATCTATTAGAATAATCTCCCAGTATGAACAAGGTCAAAGTATAGATAGCAGCAATGCATGCAATCTGCATACATCTTGCTTTAGAAAATAGGCACAAAACAGAATATAATCGGGAAAGATGTATGTAAAGTAAGTGTGAATATGCTGTAGGGCTTTGCAAAGCCCATTTGGGAGAAACCCAATGATTCTATGAACCTCTTGGCTTCAAGAGGTCATGGAGACGTCATGAAACTTGAAGAAAACTAAATAGCTGGAAAAGAATAATTTAAATAACTAAGCAAAGACTGTTGGACACTGAATTTTTGCCCAACATCTGATTTTACTTGTTTCCAGTCAGTGTACAGAATACTGTATGCACCTTAAGCTTTAGGGTGTATGACAAATAACAATCATGGTGGGAAAAGGACAACATATAGCTAATGTGTTCTTAAGGCACACACACACTTGTGGAGTGACCACAAATCACTTGTGGCAACAGCTGCTCTAATATAAATGGCTGGCAACTTCCAAGCAGTCCAACAAACTGGACAAATGGGAACAGGTAGATAATTACAGTAAGGTTGGAGCTGCCACACACAGAATACTTAGGACAACAGTCCATCTGTCTTTGTTTCCTTTATTACCTTTAGTATCTGTTCCATTACTTCAAATAACTTATTTCCATAATCATCACACCCCCTCCTTGTTTTCTTTACTATAATTTTTAACCAGGAAAGTAGTGTTTCTCAGGATTTTAAAAGGAAGAGATTAAACAGTAAATTCTTTGGTTATCCATCATTGAAATCAAAGCATTTGGCAATGGCCCACGAGCCTTCTCCAAACTGGACCCATAATTCCCAGCAACTCTGGCTGGGAATACTGGAACTTGTAGTCTGAATTCATCTGAAGGACTCTGCAGTCTGAGTCCTTCTAGTTGGGAAGAAGGTTGATAGAACTGAGATAAGGTTTTCTTGGGGTTAGGAAGGAAGCTTTGCACCCATACGGCCTTCAGTGCTATATAAACTACAACTAGTTCAGATGATAAGTGGGTTATTGATAGTGAGAGAACTGTGTATACCTGGACAAAATACCTGGGGTCTCTGTAATCAAGCTGTTTTTCCAAAGACCTCAGATGAACCTTGGAGATCAGAAATCCAGACAGACTGATATAAACAAGATGACACAGTCAACACCCCAACAACATGGGATTAAGTCTATGTGAGTAATTTCTTGGAAAGGTTTTCTTAATAACCACAGCAAGTTGAAAAAAAAGAGAGAGAGAGAGAAGGGGGGAAGGGAGGGGAGAAGCACACAAAACTATAGAAGAACATGCAGCTGGAAATTATTTGTCAGATAACTAGAAAGCTCAAAGATCAGGACAGGTAGGTAAAGATGGAAAATAGACAGATTGCCTGCTAAGACAGCTTAGCAGAGCAAACACAGACCTCCCTGGTGTTTTATCTTGCCTTGTTCCCATGGGCACAGGGCAGGATTAAAGAATCCTCAGCCAGAGGTGAGCTTCGTTCCTGTGTGGTCTGCTTTTATGTTTATTCACAACCCAGTGGCCCACTGACATGCTGAAGTTCTGCAAAACAAACTCTTAGCTATTTAGGCATAATTGCACCTAAGCAGTTCTGCAACATGCTTTTGGATTAGCATGCTTGGCATGGCTTGCAGCAACTGGAACATGATAAGTTAGCCATCAAAATTAGCCCATGAACCATTGGTGGCCCAAGACTGACTTACTATTGATCCATATAATAAATTCACCCATAGTTTTACGATCCATGAGGATACATGGCAACATGTCCTCAGGTAAAGTCTACCTTCCTCTACTTAGGGCTGAATAGCATTAATATTTTCAGTGTTGAATGACTTCCAGATGATCCCAGAGAAGCATGAAGATGGAATGGGTTCAGAGAACAGCAACTAGGACGAGTCAGGGGTCAGAAAACCTAATCCTAAGAGGAGAGATTGAAGGAACTGGGTTAGATAGCCTTGAAAAGAGAACACAGAAGGAGATTGCTACCATTCTTCAGATACCTAAAAGGATTCCAACTGATTGAAGGCCATGACTTAAAGTACAAAACATAAGAGTGATAGTATTTAGTTATGGAAGGCAGATTCCAGATGAATCTTAGGGGTGGAGGGATATCTTCTTAATAGTAGGAGTGGTTGGAAAGTGCAACAATGACTCAGAGAGAAGGTTCCCCCCCCCATATGATCAAGCAAGCCATCCATCTGTTGTAGATAGTTTAATGGGTGGTTTAATTGGGATTTCAACATTGAACAGGGAGTTGGACTTGATGACCACCTGGTTCCTTCCAAGCTTGTGATTCTATCATTTACATGACGCATGCATGGACAGAGAAACTAAGTTCTTGGGGCAGTTGGAGCTCATCAGCAATGTTGTGAGTCTACCTTCATGTGGATTTTAATGAAGGGAACTCTTAGAGATATTGAAGAACTTGGGCTTCTGCTTATATATGTACATTTCTTACCTGAAGCCATTATGATGAAAAAAAAGCTTGGAAATTTCAATACACTTTGGACAATCAGCTAAGGCTTTTAAAACCTATTCTTGCCAGTAAAAAACACAAACAAAAGACACAGATTTCAAACACATTTAAAGATTCTTTGGGGGGAGCATGTAATGCTACCGAGAGAAAAGTTGGGGGAGGGGGAGGGATTCCTTAAAAAAGCAATGCATATTTTTAACGTTCAAGAGTTGCATCAATTATTTTTCCCCATCAGGAGGGAAGATACTACATTTTTAGTTACATTTCGAGACAATGGAGTACCAAGAAGAGTTGTACCTCCTTTCACTTTTGGTAACTAAAATGCAAATCAGTATATCAGGGAGCATTCTCACTGATCTGCTACCTTTTTCCATGCAAGGAGGTCATTTCTAAAATAGGAAAAATGGAAAGTGTTATTACATTTAATCTATGAAATATCCTTTGTTCCTTTTTGCTTGAGTTTGCTTGCTGTATTGTTTTGTGATTTGGAATGGCAGAAAACCAGGTCCAGTAAAATATTAACAACTTTAGGATAGGTCTTTAAGTAATTAAGGTTTCTGTTTCAAATATTTGTGCGTACAAATCATTTTACAAGTGTTAACCCTGGAAGCTAATGCTTTTCCTACCCTCAGCCTATTAACTTAACTTTGAACTAGTTTTTCTTTTTAATGAGGTTACTTGCAAACAAATATATTTAAAACTACTGTTGCGCTGCTCCCTGTTGTCTAAGAGATAGAATTCTGACGATGTTCAGAAAGTTTACAAAGAACAGCTTTCAATGTGACATAAATGTATGAATTGGTAAAGTTTGCATATCTTCAAGAAAGTGTCATTTCCTTTATCCACATTGCAAAGAAAAGATTAGACTCTCTAATTGGAATGGAAACATAGAGCAGATCTGGTTGTCCTTCTAATTCTTCAGAAATGCAAGATCCAATTCAATTCATCCTGATTCAGAGTTTTTTCTAATATGATATACAGTATATTGATATGTGTGCCTACATGTGTGCATGCACACACCAACGCACAAACCCATATTTTGTTATAATGTGCATAGAACAATGCACTGAAAATATACAACACAGAGGAAAGATTTGGTATAAGATCCCTTCATTATCCCAGAGCTTCTGCCAGTCAAAGAAAATGCATTAATTCAAAGTAACTAAAGCACTAAATTGGTGGCCATTAGCAGAACATGTTTGTGTGTGTGGGTGTGTATGTTTATGTATGTGTGAGAGAGAAAGAATGAAAAAGAGAAAGAGTGTTGGTGTATCATGCAGATCTCTAACCTAGTTAGTTAACCCTTATATCTAATCTGGATGAGGCTAACTTTACCCAGAAACTGTCCTAGATGCTAAACAACTATTTCTGGCCAACAATGTCATACAGATGACCTACCAAAGAGTTCATAGTCCCTTCCTGGTTTAAAAGGGGAGGTGGAAAGGGGGCAGAAAGGAGTAGGAGCAGCCCCAACCACAATCCTGCCATGTTTTTCATTAATTGTTTCTGTTTCATTTAATTAAAAATTGGGGAGGGGAGGAAATGACTGTCTCACCTGTTCCCTTTGTAGTTGTGGAAGGACTGGAAACAAAGCTGTATGCCACTGGCAGATGGAGGATGACTATGAATACACAGCCAGCACATACTCATCCATACATACCCACCACACTAGGCCTTTTCAGGTAAGGAACATGATGCAAAGCACAGAAACAGTAGGAAGCCAAAGACATTAAAGGCAGGAATTCGAGAGAAGAGAAGGGAATCTTACTAAATCTGGTTTATCAAAACATCATTTAGGATGCTTCTCCATGCCTTTCTATTCTCATAAACCATCCTTTGTCCCACCATATCCATACACTGCCATAGGTAAGGCAATTCCATGTCTTAAATATCCTTTGCCACCCCTCTCTTGCTTTGTTCTATGTAATGACCCACTGCTTTTTATGAAAATGCATTACGCTGCAAGCTCTGTTCCTATTGTATGGTGCACACTACAAAAGAGGTGTAGCTTTCATCACATTGGCATCACACTCTATTTGCCATTTGTCCCCTGGTCCCAGTGAAATGCCAGTGAGAACCACTGTGTTCGACCTGTACATGGGTCTGTACACTGTGCACTGTGTTCGACTACCATGGTAGTATGATATCTTCTGAACAGCTGTAGGAGGAAAGAGGAAATGATAAATATTAGGTGGGAAACTGCCTATATTATTCAAGACTGCTGAATAGGTTTGTGTCTTGAGACTATCTTAAAGAAAGCAAACTCTTCACATCTCATGGTATACAGAGGAGCACAAAGATGGCCTTGAAGAAAATATGACTCAACAGCTGAGACAACATAAACTTAGCATGAAAAATCAGGAAAGCATGTGAAAGAAATTCAAGATTGTCCCACTTGAGTCTGTTTGGTATAAGAGGGAGGGAAAGAGAAATGCTGTCAGGCATCAGATTCTATTATTATAGCCTATATCAATAGAGTTCTAGTATTTCCTGTGGTATCTGTTTCCTGACCTGGTCTACCTTGAAGGGCTGACACTGTGGGATTCCCAGTCACAAGCAAAGTTGCACAGCAGCCTGAAACAGGCATATAATTTTAACATCCTCCTGTGCACACAAAACTCCAGTGGCCACCAATATTTTTTTTTAATTTTTATTTGTTTGTTTGTTTGTTTGTTAAATTTATGTCACCACCCATCTCCCCCAATAGGTCCCGCAAATGCATATTCTTAGAGCATCCTTCTCCAGTCTCCTACACTCTGGTTGCATTAGGATGCCAATACTGGCTGGAATTCTGAGAAAGGTATCCTCTTAAGCTAATTGAAGGTTGATAGGCTGGAGAAGGCTAAAGCAATGAAACGGCCTCCTTGGATAATGCTGCTTTCTCCTGGAAGGCAGAATGAAGAAGGCCTTGAACCTTGGTGTGCTTCAAGGTTTCCCTTGTCCAAGAGGGGGAATAAACTGGAAATCTCCACTCTACAGACTTGATGGATTAGAGCCAAGAAGATTGGACTTCTGTTTTATGTCAAAAGAGAAAGGCAATATAATACTCATGCCCTTAGTAAGAACAGGGGTAGCTTTGTAAAGAGAAGCTTGAGGTACACAAAGACCTTTTCTGGACTACAGCCATGGCCTGTGAGGCACAGAAGGCTTTAATTGCCCCTCGCTGGACACTTATTGTCAAGAGCTGGCAACCCATCGTCTCTTCAAAGTTGCCAGGTCCCCAGAAATAATAGGTTAAGTGTTGCCTGCCAGTAGGGGTAGAGCTAAAAGAAGCCCCAAATGGAGGCAAAGTAAGATGTTGTGCTTTCTAATAGTTCATAAAATTTTGACCCTCTGTTCACTCTCCACTCACTTGCTTCTCCTGCCCCCCAATGTAGGGAAGTGACAGGAGGTTTTGCTAGAGGCCTGAAGCGAAGCCCAAGCCATAGCTGTCTCTTGGGTTACACAAAGGTCTCTTCTCTTACCTTAAAGTCTCCTATGTGCACTGGACACTGTTGGAAGATCTTAAGGACCAGGTTAGAGACAAATCATCCCCCAAAAGCCTATCTAAGAATCAACACTGACTTGATGGCATATAATCAATCATTCAATCAATCAGTCTGCACGGGAAGAAAAGCTCCTGTTTCTTGCCTTCCAGTGCAAGCATCTGGCCCAGGGGAGCCCGACTGGATAAAACTTCCCCAGCCTGTTACTTACCTTAAAAAGTAATCCCTGACATTAATAATTGCTTATAGGACATTTCTACTAGTTATCCCTGGGATTGTATTATGTTGTATGTGTGCATAGGTGCATGTATCTATGTGTATAAGTATCAGAAGAAATGTGCAAGGTGTCAGCAAATTTATTCCATTCCCCTCCCCACCTCCCCAACACCAAGCTTTATTCAAACAGCTTGGAGTCAAAGAAGTTGGAAACACCTGCACAATATGCTTGCTTGCCTCTTAGTGCTATATTTATATGCCCGTGAATATTTATAAGCACTTATGCGACTAATGTTGTTGGCATTGTTAAATCTTGATTGTGGAGTTTGTAAATATTCAAAAGAAGCAGATGTTTACTAATCCCTCTTTACCTTAAAGGGAGGAAATGCAAAATGGGATTGAAAAGGCAGGCTGTCAAAACCTGTATTCCCAACAGAAACAACTGCAAAACACACGGCTGCAACTTGGAGCTTACAAATGGGAGGCTTCCTAGGTCAAAATCTTAAACCCGGAATGCATTTATGTGTAAATTGCCATTAATTATTAGCATCCTTATATAACTTAATTGCAAGAGTTTTTGCCAGCCTGAATCAACAGAACAGGAGATGGCACCAATAATTCCAACTAATTTTCTGTTTCCGAATGCATAATCTGGCCCATAATTTCTCCAAAGTATCCTTCCCCTATGAAATGGGCTTCTGTTTTTCTCCTTTAGTTTTAGGGCGCTTGATGATTTCTTTCTAATTTCTCTTGAGCATGTTCATTTATCCTGGGAGGTGGCAGGATTCCAATTTTTTCCTAATTTGAAAAAATCCCAGTAGGAGGAATCTCCTTATATTGTCTTCCTTTGAAGGTTAATAGAAGCCTAACTAGCTAGAAAGGCTGCAAGCCGCTGCCTGATTCATGACAGACAGGCCATTGGTGCACACCTGGTAACTGCATGAGTGCAAGAGGACCATGCTCCATCCTTGAGAAGTTCACTGAAATTCCTTTCTCAGCTGAAATAAACTTTGGGAAAAACTTTTTTTCTTCCATCACATCGACTGAGAGTGCATAGGAGGGAAACATGCAGAGGAATTCTCCTGCATGATTTGCAGTAGTAGAACTGCCAAGTGAAACCTGTCTCTGTGCCAAGGCAAAGTTCAAAAGAAGGGCTTCCCCATTCCACGCCTAAAGCTTTATATGTCACTGCACAGGTGCCAAACAGCCTCACGTTTGGCTTGCTGGAATGACCGATTATGGGCTTCAGAGTATTCGTGTGATAAAAGCATAGAAGCTGTTTCTTTTGGCCTCATACATCATTGGGAGCCTGTCCGCAAAACTGACGTGGGAAGTCACTTCTTTATATTTATATTTTTTTCTTTACTATATTCTTCCTTTTCTTCCTTTTCTACTTCTTTTCGCTTTCGCTTTCCTCCTTTCTTCCTTCCCTTTCTGCCCCTTCTGCTCTTTCTTTTTATTCTTCCATCTTTTTTTTAGTTTGTGTTAGTTTTGTTTTATTTATTTATTTATTTATTGAGTTTATATTACTGCCCCTCTCCCCCAATGGGGGACTCTGTTTTTTTACTGTTGTAATTACAATCTTTAATATATAAAAATATATGAAGTGTATACAAATATATATATATATATATAAAATAGACTGACGTTTTGGATTGAAAGACGTTCACTTCCCCTACCCCTATCCAGCCTCTCTGCTGCAGCCTTGGAGAAGTTATCAGTGGAACTCTTCAAAATTGTCTACATTTGGAGGTGGAATCCCTCTCTGCCCTGATCTGAAAAATATTCTCCCCCCACAACAAAAAGGGGCTTAATTTCTTTTTAGCACTCTGCTCTAAAGGCAACAAGCCATGCAAGCACCATCCTCCTCCTCCTCCTCATATAAACAAACAAATAGTACATAGATAAATCAGACTACAGGAAGGTTTTCCTGTTACCAACCTTGGCGGCTGGGGAAGGAAATATTTGATCCTAAAGTTACCTGGGATACTCCTAAGCATCAAAGGATCCCAACTCTGATCTGAAGCAAGAAAGTTTAGAAAGAATCCACAAGGCAGCAAACAGCGAGTAAATGTATAAACTTCAATAACAGTAAAAATCAAAGTCAAAACACTATTAGCAGAAAAAGCACCGGAACAGCTGATTTATTAGGCAGTGATGACGCTCACCAGGGCTGTGCAGGGCTTTGGGTCTGAAAAGAGAAAAGGCATGCACGTAGGCAGCCTGTCAGCAGCTCCATAAGCCAAATTCATCTTTTCCTGGGATCATCCTGCAGGTGTAGAGTGCAGCTGAGCGATCTTAGAAAAAGACACCATTTCTTTAAGGAGCAGCAGACAGGTGCTGCATGACTCCACCAAAACACCTTTTTCCCTTTGAATCCGAAGTGCTGCATGGCCAAAATAGTCTGTCTGTCTGTCTGTCTGTCTATTGAAAGAAGGCAATTTTAACTCTGCTTGTCTTGGGACAATCCTCTCTCTCAGCCCTGGGAAGATGCAGGAAAGGGCAAACCACTTCTGAAATCTTGCCAAGACAATGGCAGGGACCAGTCCAGGCTGTTGCCAGGAGTCAATCCTGACTTGAAGAAGCCCTTACTAACGACAGAAGCAGGAATGTTATTTACTGACAAGTAATGAAATTGAAGCAAGGATGTTGTTTGCTCAGTAGCCTTCCCCAACTTGATGTTTCCTGAATGCACCTCCCATCCTTGCAAAGCCACCACCAGCAGCCAGACTGAGTAAAGCTGTTGAGAAACCCCACTGGAATGTAAGCTGGCAGAAGACAAAGAGTGTGTGATTTTTATGGTGTAATGCTTAGTTAGTTTACTCCCTACAGCTTCAGCAGCCTGCAAGTTCCAATTCACTCAGTTAATTCACCTGCGCGGATACTGTGGAAAGAACAATGCCTCAATAGATTCTTCTGGTGTGACATTAAATATGACAAGGTTATCATTTAATATACTATCACTCAAGCATTGATTTATGGCCTCGCAGAGGCATCTCATTCTGAATCCCTCCTATTTCCCTGGATTGCTACTTGGAAACTACCTTTACAACAGCTTATGCACTCATGGTTCCCAAGAAAAAGAACTTTGTGGAACTAATGGCAAATAAATGTTTAAATTCTTCCATTGCTGTCAGATGCTGATCAGGGAAGGGAGGAAGGAAGGAAAGGAAGGAAGGAAGGAAGGAAGGAAGGAAGGAAGGAAGGAAGGAAGGAAGGAAGGAAGGAAGGAAGGAGTTCTAAAGACAGGGTGTGCAAACCTGAGACTCTCTCTTCCCCATCTTCTACTCCGTCCTCCAAGCCAGGCAGATTCAATAAATCAATCTTGCATACATTAAAAGGCATTAAATATCCAGAGTTAGGATGGGGAATATCTCACTTGGCAATAGTACATGTGAAAAGGGTTTTGGAATTGTGCTCAACCATAGACAAGACATGATCCAGCAGTGTGATATGAATTGATGTGATATGAGTTGATGTGATATGAGTTACTAAAACAAATTTTAAAAAACTGAATTGATAGAGATACAATAATATTCTACCTTCTATCTTAAACACTGGACATTCTATCCAAGAATCATGCTTTAGAAGGATTCAGACAAGAGAATGTGTCCAGAAAAGGCTACCAAACATAACCAGGACAGCGAAACTCAAAGTCCTCTAAGGATAGATTGAGGGGGAACTCAGTCTGTTTTGCCTTGAGAAAGACTATAGATAGGTATGATAGCTATCTTCAGATATCCAAGGAAGATAAAAAGAAAGTCAAGATCCAGGGCACACAAAATGGATTTAAGTTTCAGCAAGGCTGATTCTGGTTGAATGTTAGGAAAGCTTCCTAGGAGTAAGAGAAATTCCAACACTGAAATCAGTTCTCCAAGAGATTAGTCTCTCATTCCCTGAATGTGTTCATTGATCAGGCACTTTCTGTTGGGAATGCTTCGACATGCAAAAGAGAGGGCTGGACCTGATGGTCTAAGTGCCCCATCAAACTCTATGATCTCTCAGTTGTGCAAATTAATCTATGAATGTACAAATTTACCACAAATAGCAGCTCTAGGAGAACCTTGGCTGATCTCTAAAAGTTATGCAAGGACTACGTGTGGTTTGTACTTGGATGGGACATCATCTCATTGGATCTGTATTCTAGACTGGAAAGTTTAAAAAAAAATCTTAGAAGAAGATTTGGGCAAACCACATCAGTATTGTGGCCAGGAAGACTATATGTCCATGCCCATGAAATCACCAAGAATGAAGCCTGACTCATAGGAGACTTATTTTTACCAGGAGGATATCTGCTCCCACTGCTGGAGTTCCATGCATTTAAGATCTTTGTGTTCAGGAATTCTGATGTGTAGCCATTCTCTGGGGTTCACAGAACTGTTTTACACAGCACAACTAAGGAATGCATACCTCCAATATCCCAGCAAATGGGGTTTTGAATGAGTGAGGCAAGAGAAGGGGTCACTGAGTACAATCTGGATTGCCCTCTCCAGTCATTCAACTCAAAATTCTATTGCTTTTCTCTGGTGCTAGGCAGAAAATGAATTCTGTGTTTTTTTCCTCCAATTTCCACCATTCTCACTGACTTTAATGGGGAAAAAATGCTTTTGATTTTTTTTTCAACCTTTAGAAGAAAACACACTATTGGCCTCTGATGACCTGGCTGTTCCCATGGGCATAGGGCCAAAATGGTTGTAGTAATTGAGGATTAGTGTCCTCAGTTGCCAATCTGTGTTGTTTGTTTTGATATGCATTGTTTTTAGGATTGTTTTCAATTTGAATGCTGCCCAGATTAGTTGAGAGTTGTATGACCATACAAGCTGAATATCAACAAACAGACACATAAATAAATACTAGCACCATTCACTGACTTGTAAGCATTAAGAGAGACAGAAAGAGTGATCCCTACTGAAGGAAAATGTAAAGAAATTCTAAAGCACTTTGACAATGGGATAAAAAAAAACAAAAAAAAAAACCTGTGGGAAACTGTGGGAAGACAGTTTTTCTACAGTATTAAACGAGGCTTTTAAAATACTATCTGTGTAATAAGATACAAAATCAAATGCACGAAGAAGGATGCATTTACAGTAACTGTCCCAATACTGTCTTACTTTGGACTGACTCACCAAAGCATCAATATGTTTTGGAAACCAAGTTCACTTCCACCCACTTAAAGGGCTTTAATGAATAAGTTAAATTAGTAAGGAGGGAAGATGTGGGCAGATTTCAATGATCAAAGTCACTCTCAGAATCTTGGAGAACTTTAAACTTCATGATGTATTACTAAACAACTACTTCCAGCATTCTTTGGGGTTACAGAGTTACACAAATTTCATCCCAAGCCAAGGAGAGTTACGAAGTGGTCTCCTGACAATCATTGCCCTAATTGCCTTTAATTTGCCTCAAAACTCCTTGGTTTTGCTCCTCAAAGTAGCCTTCAGAAACCATCAGATCTCCTCCCCCCTGAAAAAGAAGGGAACCCTGAAATTTGATTTCCATACAAGACATGTGCCTTTCCAGCAACAAAAAAGATGAATAAGCCCCAAATCCAGCTTTCCCCCATCATCCATCAGAACTTGAGTTAGGGGGAATGGAGAGTCCTTTACTAGTATTTGCCAAATGTGGAATGAGAAAAGCGGAACAGTTTCCCCAACACCTGGCTGGTTTTACTGGCCATCTTTCTGAGGTTCTTGAAGGTTAACGGTTAGGCAAGTGAACTCCGATAACTCCCTGTTTCTAAGTGTAATTAATTCCTCCCATAAGATCCTTGAAAGTGAGAGCTGCAAATCACTGCTGTGTAGCAAAGAGAGAGAGAAAGGGGGGAAAACGTGATAGTCTCTTTGTCAAAGCTGTGAGAGCCTAACCTTGTTTATCAAAGAATGCAAAACAACACTCGGCTATACAGCGGTGTCACTCTGACCTTTGAATGCAACCTCGGATCTCTTCACGCAGCATAACAATGTCTCTTTTGTGCAGTGGGTGTTAAGGCCAACGGGAGTCAGGATTTACTGCTCTGGCAATTTAATCAGACTGCATACTTTGTGGCTTATTCAGTTAACATTCTAAAACAGCACGTGTAAGATGCCAGAATTTGCCTCTTCGCTCTAGCACGGAGCTGATTTTCATTATCACTTATTTATCCCAGTTTATTGCAAGCATCCAGGCAGGGGGAGAACGTCAGCAACAGCAGAGGAAAAAGAGAAACAGGCAGCAAACGGGTGCCCCTTTGTGAGAGCATTCACAGACGAGCATACAGCAGAACAGAATGCATTTTTGGATGCCTTCACCAAAGTGCAGAGGGATGTATAAAATAGAACTTCAAAGCAGGAAAGAAAAGGAGGAGAAACAGTGAGGCAAGGATGAGAATCCACCATCAAATTCTTTAAAAGATAAGGAGATAGGATGGAACTCCTTCTCATGTCAATTCAGATTTTGGTTTGTTTAGTTTTGTTTTTAAGGAGCTCAAACCGGGAGCAAAATAGCAGATGTACTGAGCTATACGATGCACAGATTCTCAGAGGTATTTCTCACTGTATCTAGTAGAACATTTTATTTTTCCCATATGGTAGCTGAGGGACTCTCATGACCCCTTGAAGTCCACCACTGAATTCTTCAGCAGCTAACAGAGCCACAGCAATTTTCCCTGTTCTTTTCCCCCTTCCAAACTGAACCAGTAATTCAATGGCGGAGGTCTCTGCTTCTTTTTGAATAGGTAACAAGCAAGAGAGATGTGTTAGGCCTCCGTGAAGCTGGAGAAATATAGTCTGCTTTCAACAAAGAAAAAGATGGGTGGGTGGCTGGAACTTCTGGGCTCCTTCTGCTGACATCATCAGGAACATCATTCAGCTTTCACAACATTCCAAAGATGCTTTTGAGAGCCTTGAGCTACCAGAACCCAACAGAAATGAAGTACCTGCCCCATACTAAAGCATGTAGCATCCACAGCATATCAAATTATTTCACTTTCTAGGCAGAAAAACCCACTATCACCTATCCTTTCTGACAGTAGAAAACACCTACACAAATGAACCAACCCCCCCCCCAATAGTTCAAACAAAAATACATTAATAAAAATTTGAACAACTCTTTGTTGCTCAACAGTTTGAGATGTCAAATTGATCTAAACCTTTGCAACGAAAAGCTTGGTTCCCCAAGCAAAGCTGGCTGCTGCGTGACTCTGATACTAAGGAAAAATG
The DNA here is from genome assembly GCF_035149785.1 of Candoia aspera. Lineage (NCBI taxonomy): Eukaryota > Metazoa > Chordata > Lepidosauria > Squamata > Candoiidae > Candoia > Candoia aspera. Next base: position 8,761,497 of record NC_086163.1, read on the forward strand.
GCAGGTGGGAATAGTGGTGATTTTACAAACTATGTTTCACAAACAGGGAACATGTACAACTGTCGGATTCATTCAAATCAACCAGCAACAAGTGCAGCTCAGACTGCATTCTGCATTACAGCCAGCTTCTACCAGATTTGCAGGTTTTAATGGTAAGGAGGAAATGAAGAAACAAGAGAAGTTTAACCAATTGTTAAATTCAACTAAATTAACAATTGGTTAAAGAGAGAGAGATATTTTCTGATTATCACCTAGGAAAGTGGTTGAAAATATTTACATGGTAACTGGATTTTTAAAGCCACCTGACCTGAAGGTCTATTCTTTATAATACTGCAACTGATTATATTCTAAATGGGGGAACCCTTCTATGCCCAAAGAAGAAATAAGGTCATCCCTTCATAGACTTTTAAATGTGCAGCTGCATATAATCTAACCATTTTTAAAACAGCAAATAGCCTGTTAGAAAAATGTTAGGAATAGAACAGGCAAAGATGGGATCTTGCTCTAACTAAAAGTAGAGGGTTTTTTTTAGGATGCCTTTTGGAGAATAAATACCCCAATAGCACCAAAGAAAGAAGTTAAGAACATAACAAGATTCTTGCAGGATGAAACCAATGATCCATTTCACCAGAGTGGTTAACTAGATGTCTTTAGGATGTTGGCAAATACAACATAGTAGCCATAGGTCTATCATCTTGAAGTGTGTGACTCTGGTGGCAGCATCTAGCCATTATAGCTAATAACCATTAACATTGTTGTGATTCTCCAATATTTATACAGTATGTTTGCAAGGATGTATTAGCCCTACGATAGGAGAAGATGCATCTATGGAATTCTAATTTTTTCCTAGGCTTTGCAAACCATTTTGTGGGTGAAGATGATTCTTCTATCTGAAGATGCTCCATTTTCCACCTTTCTCATCCACTAGAGCAGTGTTTTTACCTCTCTTGCATGTGAAACTTGCCTGCTTCACCCTGAGTCACATGAAATAATGTTATATAATTTCAGTTACCTTTGTGGTTTTACACTGAAATTTCAAGTTTCACTTTGAGCTCTATGTAGAAGCGAAGGCAAATCAGTGTGGTCAAGGAAGCTGAAATGGCTGAATACTTCCTGAGTGATTATCATCTAAATCAGACAAATATGTTTCACATGGGTTTATATGGAAAATTAGAAATAGAAACAGAATTTAATTGGTCTAAACCAATCCAGGGAAAAGTTTGAGGTTCCCCCCCCCCAGATTTCCTGTATATTTCAACTCTTATGAAAATAGACCCATAAACCTTTGTAGATAAAATGAGTAGTCATGTGTGGCTTTCATTATTATGAAAAATCTGTATCTTGTAAATAACTTGAGTTGTTGGTTGGATTGATGTCTTTGGCACATAACTTTGTTGATTCTAAATAGCAATGGACAAACAGACCTCCTATTGATAACTGATATCAGGATTATCAATAGAAGTGATTTCAAAATACTTGTGCATCTTTTCAAAGTATTCACGGGTGTTAGAAATTTAAATGAATGCATTCCTTCTAGTATTATGAAATTCTGAAGTATGTTTCAGGGTGGGGTTGTGTTGTTGCTGCTTTTATTTTTAGGGTGGTACATGCGATCTTGATAATGTGTCTTGGGCATGTGACATGTATAATACTTTGTTCCTTTCCACTGTCCACATCACACTGTAGTTTGTCATAATTATTCTTGCTTAATTTTAAACACATTATAATGTGTTTTGTTTACACTGTTTGACTGGTATGGAGTTGTAGGTACAGAGAGCAACTGTGGATGTAGGGCAAACACTGTAATATTTTCAAGAAAGACATCCATTTGTTGTCAGTAGTTGTGGATGGTTTCAGATCTGAACTTTAGAACTGACTGGTTCCTTGGTCAAAGGCAAGTAAAGCAGAGGTAAAAGCAGAGATTGAAAATCTTCATGTGACTTCCATGTGCCCTAAGTGCCCTCTGAAAGTTGTGACCAAATTGTAATGTTTAGTGATACAGAAGTAAAAAAAAAAAGGGTATGCAAAATATTCCATCATGTAATGTTTTGGCTCTGAATGGGTCATTCTGACTTCAAACTGGGCCATTCCTAATGCTCTGGAAGTGTTCCAAGTTCAAAATGGGCCTGTTTGAGCATTCCCTCTCATTTCAAAGTTGGACCACTTCCAGAACACTTAGATTAGCCATTCCAAGATTGGAACAGCCTGTTTTGTGGTCAAGATGTTCTGTGATGGAATGTTTTTCTGGGGTGGGGTGGGGTGGGGTGGGGGGAAGGATGAAATTGAAAGGTAACTGAAATGAATTCAATGTTAACTTTTCTCCTGATTCCACCTACTACTTTTTGGAGAGGACCTCCAAAATCCATCAAAAGACCAAGTGTGACATTTGCAGTTCCTGTATTAAGGTAGCAAAATCCCACAGATGTGCATTGCCAATGAGATTTTTTCCATTTCCTCCAAAACCTTAAGAGTTAAAACTGCCAACAACTAAGCATGCATGAAGGTGTCAGAGTTTGCTTCCTCAACCATAGGAACCATGCAGACGTTGTAAACTAATCAAATGAATTAGGATTATAAAGAAATATTAAACTTTGTTGGATGGCTCTTGATCTATTTTGGAAATGTAACTCAACTCCATTCATCTTATGGACTGACCAATTCTGAGTTTCAGCAATACCACTAGTTCTTTAGAAAGACCTATCTGATAAAGATATGACTCTTATCTGATGGATCAGTATGCAAATGAAGGTTAAAATGAACTTTCAAGAGATTGTTTTGGGTAGCAACCAAGCAGTGAACAGTCATACCCTATTTTTAAACCAGCCCATTCTATTTTCTTTCACCACGACCCCACCCCAAGCAATTGGTGGTTTCTGCTAATCGCAGAGCTTTCCTAAGCCATATAATACCTACTTCTTTCCCCCCCACTCGGGTCAATTTCTTAATGGCTTCATTTCAACAATGTCCTGTGAATTAGTATCTCTATACTTTTTTATTCAACTTAAAAAAGTAGCTGAACATATTGTCGCATTTTCATTAACATGTAGAAACATGAAAGCGGATGTGAGAATAACTGACGTTAACTCACTGGTTTCAGTTTCAGAACAGAGTGAAGGGAACAAGTGATTTCTAAGTGTGGGAAAAGAGGCTAACCCTCTCTTCAGGATGTTCTAAAATTGTCTATCTGGATGAGCATAATAAGTAATCCTAATCACTCCCTATGAGTAGAAGTCTCCCTGCTGATTTTCCATTAGAATTCTGTTGTATCCTTATGTACATGTCCATGGAATTTCATTCAGTGAATTTCTTGCTAGCTGATGTTTAGTTGTTGTTATATAAAATATTTTTTAAATGTCCTCTTCTGACTTTTACATGACCTGCAAAATTCAACTTATAAACATACACCTCCTTAGGCATATCCAGCACTGCTTTCTCCCCATGTTTGACTAATCCCCAACAGGATCTTCCTCCATGTTATGACTCCACATTAGAAAGGAGAACATGAAGCATGATATATTTTTGAGCATATGTTTCTCACTGTACCCACTAGATATTTGTGTTAAAAAAAAAAAAATCAAGCAAAGCAAACCATATTTAGTTCTGCAGAAATATTTGCCTGGCATTGTGGATGCAAAACCATCTTAACGGCACGTGCAGAAAGCCTAAGTACACCTAAACACACACACACGTACCAGTCCTGGCTCTCATTATTTATGTGCAGGGTTGTCTGTACCAAGCTTTTGAAAACCAACCTCTAAATGTTGTCCCACATTCTCTTTCCACCAGGGAGTTCCTGGGAGCCTTCTGCCTATGCATCAGCGTACACTTGCCTTCCGTATCGATCTGTCTCCCTTCAAAGTAAATCTTTTGACTTTGTTGTTGCAAAAAGGAAACCTTGTCAGGCTGATTATGAGGAAGCTGGATAACTGCTCCCCCATTTGATGTGCCAGATGTAATGTTGTACACATTTTAATGTCCTAAACACCGGATCAGGTATAAACACCAAAACAAAAACAAAAAACCATCGAACAGCTGCTGTTATTCCTACAATGTTTGGGCTTTAGTGAACAGGTAGACTGGTTTACCTTTTTAAAAAGAAGAGCTGGGGTGGGGTGGGGTGGGGACATGTTCTGTTGGGTGGCTGAGTCTGACTGTCTCTCACTCCCTGATTCTCCATCTGCAAGACTGTGGAATGCCTGGAAACACTTTAAAGTTTTATTGTGGCATTTGAAATCAACAAAGCAATTAGTGGGGGTTTTAAGCTGTATACTAGGCAATCAAATTTGCAGTCAATAGCACTCTGTAAATGTCAATACTGCTTCTCCCTGGATAGCCCACATCTGCATACTTATATTTACAGTTTCTTTGTGAGAACATAGCATTTTTACAGGAATGCCTACAACCTCTGCTTCAATCAATATATCGCACAGAAATTCGGAGGCAGAAACTAGGTAAAAAAAAGCTAATTGGTAACTAAGCCGTTGGGCCACATATTCTGTGTAAGATAAGAGGCAAATTGAATGGTGGTAATACTAATGCTTGAAAGAGGCTTTAAAGTCTCAACTTCTTCTTTGCCATCAAGATCAATTCAGCCCAAAGAGTTTTATCGCTTATGGTACAGTATACATTTTGGAGGGAGGTTTTTGGCAGTTTCAAGGCTCTTGTAACATACATCCCTGCATGAATCAACAGAGGGGGAGAAACAGATTTCAGATTCCTAGTTCTCATCAAAAATAGATAAAATTTTGAAAGGAAGCCACTGTTTAGAGCTGATGAAGAAATTTGCCAATCCTTGTCAAGATTTCCTTGGGAGAACTGGCTGGATGTGGTGCTTCAGAGGAAAAATAAAATAAAATAAAATCCTGTAAAACTATGCCATATTGGAACTTTCCCCTTCCCTGAATGAAGAAAAAAATGCCAAATTCCATCGCAGTAGAACAGTGGTAAAACTGGTTTTGTAATTTGAAATCTACATTCCTCCCAACTAAGAATAGAAAAATGGCTCTCCATCTCAAGACTGCCTGTGTCCTCCCTCCCTCCTTCCCTCTATAATTTGGCAAATACTGTTTAACAAAGAGGAATCCTTGCTTTGGATTTGAGGCTGTTGCAAATTTTAAAAAGAAGTGTTCAAAACTTTGCTCTCTATTTAGAGAGATTTTGTAAACATTCCGATTTCTTTAGGTAAGAGAAATTCACCCAGAAAACCAGAAATGAATGGGAAATTTTGGATTGCACCATATAATGTTGCATCTTGGCCTTTTGGCTATCATCAAGGGAATATATACCATATAATAATAAGAAAAAGTTTATTAGCAAAAAAATGCCAGAGTAATAAAATTTGATGGTTTTCTTAGTGCAGATTTTTGTTGAAAATCAAAATTATAACTCCAGGGTGCAAAGATCCCAACTGCTGCATTTAGTTCACATTATTCAGATATTCTGCTAGAATGGATTTGTCTTTCCATTGTGTCTTTGTTGTAAATGTGTATATAGGAAATCTATAAATACGACCTGCATTTTTCTGATGGGATAACCGAGGCTAAGCAAGATGAAAGTTGCTAGAGATAAAAGTATAAGAAATAAAATAGCACACTCAGAAGCAGTTCTCCAATCTATTTTGCCCTCCCTTCGTGTGTTATACACCCAACTCTCATCATCTCCAGCCAGAGATTTGAAGGGGTTATTGGTCCAGATTTCCATCCAGGTTGTACAATCATTGTAATATATGGGAGCAAACAGAGTAACAGAACTGTAAATAAACATCTGTGATGATCAGTTCCATCTGCACAGGAGATTGATTGTAATCAATGCTACTGATAGCAAACTAGCTGACTATTGATTTTTGCCCACACTTTACTAATTCTTCTTCTCTAACAGAAATAGCATATTTACTGCTCCATATGTATGTATGTATGTATGTATGTATGTATGTATGTATACTGCTCTATCTGCATGTAAACATAAGCAAAACTGTTTGCTATATTCCTTAAAAAAGCTCTGGTTAATTCTACCGCAATAGGCCACAAATTCAATGGGAAGACCAAAGAAGTGAAAGAAAGACACTTCATTCTGATGTGAATCTGAATTTGGTACAAGATGTAATAGTATTTGACATTATGTACGTGGATATATCTACATAGAGTTTCATCCATCTGACTCTTTTTTCCAATCTTAACTTGCTTTGTGTCATTTCCACATTAGGATGATTTTAGTGCACAAAAATATTGATATTCATCCTTCTGCATATTTCTCCTAGCATCTGCATTTTAATGTCATGTCGCCTACTACAGATTCTTTTCAGCCTGCAATTTCCCTTAATACAAAGTGTGTTTGAACATTATTTTCACTAACATAATGCAATATTTGGTGTGCACTATTCCCTAACACATATCTTTTAGTATACCTGGAGAACCGCATCATAAAAGAGCAAATTTCAAGGTATAACTTAATTCGCCGCCCACAGAAGTTCACATTAAAATGGGAATCAAATGAATTTGTCCTCATTTCTTTAATACACACAGACATGTCAGAATAAAACCTCTGCACAGAAGAAGGGTGTATTACTGAAAGTGAACTACTTGGGAATACCAAGAACAAGCTGGGGTGGTGATGGATGGTTTTAAAAACAGAGTGCTGGACTGCTGTTCTATACTGATCAGATGATTTATCTAGCACAACCAGGAGTATCCATAACAAAGCACCAGATGACAACATGCATGTGATGATGCAACCACACAAATGCCATGATTACATACTTGTGACATATTTGGCATAAAAATGTAAGTCATGGCATTTGTGTGATCATGTCATCACACATGTCATCATTCCCCCATCCCCACGGATGCCTATGAGTGCAATATTGTCTATTCTGACTAGCAATGATTATCCATGATTTGAGGCACTTCCTCTCACTTGCTACTCAATCATTGTTACTGGGGATTCCTGGATTGAACCCATGCAGGCAAAACCTGTTTTCTGTCTCTAATCTATTGTCCCTCTCAATATGGACCCTCGCCTGCTTTTGCTAGTTTTTAGCTTCAGCTCTCCACAGCCTGGAGCAGTGAGCTGAAAAAGAAAAGAAAACTTTCTGAATGTAAATCTATGTTATTGTGGTCACTGACCAACACTAAAACCATAAATTGAAATAAAATATGGCAATTAAATCTTTTGGTATATACATGGGACAGATAACAATTAAGATGAGCAGCCAGCTGCAATATACTATTGTTACCCTGGGTTAGGTCACCTGAGTAAGGTGTTCTATAGTTCAGTCAGCTGTTAATTATGGTTGAATCATATAGGCCATTAAGGTAAATTTGGCTACAATAACTGTTGCTCTAGAGCCCTTGCCAATTAGAAAGTGACCCATGCAGAACCACCCAGGGAAGAGCCCAAGAAGAGGGCTGGAAATGGATTACAAAATTCAATAGAAGACAAATTACAGCTGGAGAAAAACTTTCTGCCATTTCAGAGTTTTGTTGCACTATGTACTTACCTTCCCAACTATCAGCATCTGATGTGTAGGGAATCATCAGTGGATATGAGAAAGCCCTGCTACTTATTTGTCATAATCATACTTTCTTCTCTGTTACTCTGGATTGGTTTGAATCTACCCAAAGGCCTCTCAGGACATCCATCTCTCCACAGTCACACTAGAAGCAGAGAAGTTATTGAGGGGAGACCACCTCAATCACCCATTGATCTCTGAAAAGCATCTTGTTGATCATTTGTGATTATCTTCAAATTTGCCACTATCAAAACTCTGAAGACAAGGAGAAAAACATACCTGTAAGTGGGTGCAGGATGTTTTAAGAGTTCACTTGCAAGGATAATACTTGAAAGGGCACCCCAACTCACACGGCCAAGCTACTTTTCCTGCAGAACCAGAATGAGGCAGCTGCCCTTGCTCAGATCCTTCATGCAGTTCATAATCCTTTTTTGTACATTTGCAAATCTTCAAAAGGCAGGTTATTGTAGTGGGCAGAGGGAATGGCCTTGAAGGACAGGAGGAAGCATGCTGACTTGCAAGATTTTGTTATTATAGCTGTTACAATAACAGTAGTACCAACCTACATGGCATTGGTTTCTTAATCTGGTCTTCCTGATAGGGCTGACAGTTATTTACAGAAGCTTGGCAATGACCCATAAAACAGAAGGAAACAGGGAGGAAGTGGTGGTGGTGGTGAATATTATTTGCTGGCAAAGAAAAACAGGTCTTTTGAAATTCCTCCTTCCGACTAATCTTAACCTTCTTCAGGAAGGTGGAGTTCTCTGCCCACCTCCTGATAATGAAAACATTTATTTATTATTTATTTACTTAGTTACTATGCTTGTATGCTGTCCATTCCCAGAGGTTCTAGGTGGCTACAGGCCTGCAACAAGGGTCTGTGTCATCCGGGGCAAACATGGATTCCACGCCCATTTTGGTGCCCCCCCAGTGCAGCACCCAGGGCACATGCCCTGCTTGCCCCCCACCCCCCAGTTGCAGCCCTGGGTGGCTAACAATAAATTATGCTGGCATCCGCATTTGGCTTGTTTTTGTGTTGGAACCTCCGTACGATGTCCCAACCTTGCATTATTTTCCTTGAGGAGGTGGCAAGGCTAATGCCAGTTTGGCAAGGGCCTCCTTCCTGTCCACTTATTCCACCTTCTTCTCCTGCTTTGAATTGCCTTGTTTTTATTCAGCTTCAATTCCTAATGCTGCCCTGATGAAATGCAGCATGCAGCTTTTAATTGTGCCCAGAGGCAGGAGAACCTTGCAGAGAGGGTGAAGCAACCAGCAGACGGGTTCAGAAACAGCTGTGTTCTGGGAACACGTGCAGAGCTCTGGAATTACTCTGTCAGCACCTGCACACGCTTAACACTGAGTTACATGCACAGCTCACATCTGGGATTAATCAATGCTCTTACAGGAATTAATACTCTTTAAGTTATTTTTTATTTTTATGATACCTGCAGGAACATGATGCTATATTAAAAAATCCACGGTGGAGAAGACGTACGCAGCTAAAGGCAGAGGTACTGAGGGGAATAGAAGCCTCTGTTTCTTTTGCCAAGAACGAATTGTTTTAATATCCCCAACATTTGACATTATTTATTATTACAGTCTAATAGAGTTTTAGTGAGTAACTGATTCTCCTGTCCTTTTAACCTAGTTTTTCCCCAACTATATCCTTCACTGCACAATTCCAGCATTTGTGGAAAGTGACCTGGCTCTGGCCCTCAGCAGTTTATTCATGTTGGAAGGTTCTAGGAAGTCCACCAAAAATATCACGTTAATAAATGTCATATTGTTTCAGCAGAAGTATTTGTTTACATCTCTACCCATGGCAGGGGAGTCTGCTCGTGGAGGAGTTCTGCCACATTAACCATTTAGGCTAGATTTTCATGCTAATTGTCTAGGAGAAGGAAATCTAATTATATTTGCATGCTCATTTTTCATAGCTTATGCCACAGGAGATCTAGCAGCATGTTTCAATTTAGTGTGCGATGGGTGTGTTCAAACCTAGAAGGTGTTGCCCATAGCCTGGGGATCCTTTGATTCAAAAGATTTCTATCACTCCTCCTGAAAGCTTCCCAGGCAGTTTGCAAAAATCATATGAAATCCAGTAAGTCATAAAATGTACTGTAAGATCTTAATGCTATATATAGTACCTGGGTAGGGAAGGAGGGGAGAGCTAGAATTTGGAGTCAGAAGAATGATGAGCACAAGTTGCATATAACTAATTTGGTGTAGCTTTTGATGTTTGATTTTGTGATAGATTAATAGTCTCACAAAAAACAAGGAGGGGAGGCCTTTCTGATTGAGTGAGGAAATGCTGGGAAGAAATCAAACTACCAAAAGAAGAGAATATCTGTAGCCCTGAGTTGAACTGTGGAGTCCTTGGTGTTCTCTGAGCTTGGTTGTTGGCTTTCGTTGCCCAACTAGGCAACATCTTCAGTGCTAGAAGGAAGTGGGGTTTGCTCTCTGTTTATATACAATAGCTTGCCCTGACAGTGCTGGTGGGGTGTTACAGTCGTACAGTCAGACTGTAACAGCCACCATGTAGAACAGACAGGCAGAAGACTAGCAGAGCACATCCATGAACACCAACTAGCCGTCAGAAGACACAATGAAAACTCCTTAATCTCACCATACATGGACAGACTCAACCATACTTTCAACTCGGAAACTGTGAGCATCCTAGACCAAGCCAAATCCAAAAACACGAGGGAATTCCTGGAAGCCTGGCACTCAGACAAACCAGCCATCAATAGACACATAGAGATACACCACATTTACACACCATTCAAAAGAGACAATAAAGCCAAGAAGGAAACAAAAAGACCAGAACACATCCTCTCCATCAGCCAACACCCAGATAAACAGGGATTAGCACCAGGATTAACACCAGACAAACAATCAAGCAGTAAACAACAGCCTAATCAAGGAATTACCAAAGCAAGAACAACATCCGGCACTGTCAGGGCAAGCTACTGTATATAAACATAGAGCAAAGCCCACTCTCTTTGCTCTCTGTTTATATATACCACAACTGAAGGTGTTGTCTAGTTGGGCAATGAAATGTCTGCAAGGAAACAACCAAGCTCAGAGAGCACCATGGACTCCACAGAAACCAAGCTATTCCATCTTCGTTACATTGTGGGGCTGATTAGTGAGGCTTAAACACTACAGTTCAAAAATATTTTATAACCTTTCTTAAAACGTTTACTTTTCACAGGTTTGCCACTTACACATCACCCCCCCAAAAAAAAATCAGAAAAAAAGTTTTAAACATAATGTTGAGATGTTTTATATGTACTATATGATTTCTATGTATGGATGTGAGGTAATAACTGTAAACAGGCATATGGTTTCATCATGGTGGGGAAGATTATAATGAGGTGGTCTGCTGTCCAGTTAATGGAGAACTTCATGGCCTCTGCTCTCTCAACTTCTGGTTCTTTATCTTTAAACTAGGCTCAAACTGACAGCCCTTCAAATAGAGGACTGTCTCTGGACAGACCTTCAAATGGAGGACACATAGTCATTCAAGACATTTTTTTGACCATGTGCTTATCTTAGACGACTACCATGCATCTCATGGACAGTGAAGATTACCAACAAGGAAGTCCTAGACAGAGTCAAACCAAAAATATCCCTGGAAGCCAAATCACCAAACAAAAACTGTCATACTTTGGTCATGTTAAGTGAGCCAACTCACTCGAAAAGACAGTTATGCTGGGATTGGTCAGTGGTAAAAGAAGGGGCCACCCTAGGACTTGACACCATCAGAAGGGACACTGGAATGACTCTGATGGAACTAAAGGAAGCTGTAAGAGATAGAAAGGCATGGAGAGTGTTGATCCACAAAGTGACCAAGAGTCAGACATGACTGAATGGAAAGACAGATAGTGTTATCTTAGACAGAGAAACAGGATTAAGCCTTTAGTTCCAGCTTTGTCCCAGCCTTGTTAACCGCACATCTTTGAGCCTAGTTGTCCAAGAGTTTGACAAAAGCTGGGAAGAAAAGCCTAGAGAATCCTATTCAGGGTTACTGACTATTACCATGCATGGGAAGACCATGGGGACCATGAACTAACTTTACTTACTTCATCCCCATGCTCATCTCCCTCTCCCTCTCCCTACTGAAGGTTGGTACCCGCTACAAGAATCTTATCTATATACCTAGGCTTTTTCTACTGAAATCCCAATCATCTAAGGCTTAGTATCATTCTCTAGAACAGTGTCTGCAACCCAGGCAATTCCTAGATCTGTGCACTTCGACTCCCAGAATTCCTGAACCAGTATGGCTATTGCTAAGAATACTAGAGATTGAAGCCTACACATTTGCAAGGCACCCAGTTTGTGAATCAGTGCTCAGGAGGTTATTATACTTAAAAACAGAGGGCTGAATAAAAAGCTTGTGTGTATAGCTATATGTCTGTATGTCTCTCTCCTTTACAATATTTCACTGGTTGCAGATATAACCACCAGTGCAATAAATGTTCATCTCTCCATGGATCCCAGAGAGGTGATTCAGGATACTGGACAGAACCTCCCTTGTCCCTTCACATATATGAGATAAGCGATACTAGTTCTTTATGGTTTTAGGTCTTAAGGGCTCCTTTTAACATATAAAGGCCTATATGGCCTGACTCCTAGGTGCTGTCAAGGATGTCTTCTCCACCAGAATTGATCCACCCAGTGTGTGCATCTTAGGAGACGCTGCTTGTGGCTTATCCCATTTATGAGGTATGGCGTGCTAGGGAAACACTTTGGTTTCAGTGGTGGCCCCTATTATGTAGAATAGCCTTCCCCTGGAACTTAAATTAATTCCCACTCTATTAGATTTCTGGAAATTAATTTAAACGGTTTGGGAAGTAATTGGAGTGGCATTGTCTGTTGATTTATTGCCCCAAAAGTTTAACTGTGTTTGTGTCTTTTGTAATAATTTACCATGGATGTTCTAAGTTTTTTTTGGTTATGATTTTTAACCATACAGTATGACTATCAATAAATCATATAAGGAATGCTTGCAACCTTTATTTTTAATTTGGCAACTAGTTGGGCTTGCTGAGAATGAAGAAAGGTAAAAAAAAAAAAGTCACTGCACATTCAAGCAATGCTCATTTTCTTTAAAGGACTTGGCAATTCAAAGGAACAGCCATTTCAGAATGATGCAGGGATGATATTCCACGGGGAGACAAACAAAAATACCATTTTTTCCACCAAAATGCAAAACAAAAAACAAAAAAACCCTTCCGTTTCTCTCCGTACTGCTAGAATATTTCCCTGCACCAATTTTCTCTTCTCATCTATTGGAAGCATTCATAATATGGCCCTCGCGTCCTGTAATTTGTCATTTCATTGACTTTGCTAGCCTGTGCCAAATTTCCTTCAGGGCATGACAAAATGATGCTTACATTAAACTCCTTGATTGGCCCTGATTACTGTTCTATTACACTAAGCCAAAAACTCTACGGTCCCTTTCCTGGATTTTCTCTTTCTCAGCTCAGCCCTATCTTTCCTTGAGCACCTCCAGGCAGATTCGGTGTAAAACTAATGGAAATATCGTCCCATGCAAAACCAAAGTGATTCCTTCTACCTGAAGTGAAATCTCCATGCTTTTTCTTCAAGTTTATTTATTAATTAAAGGTATAGGCTGCCCGACTCAGTCCATTGCACAATGAATCATTTAAAAATAGAACAACACCAGGATCATACAAACAAATGCGAGGGGCAGGGAGGGGAATACCAACACCACTGAATCAAGCATCCCACAAGGTGTCTACCAGCTACTCTAGCCCAAGGCCTGGGGGAAAGTTGAACGGAAAAAATCCATGCCAAATCAGCCAAAAAAAGGCATACAGCAACAAATAAAACAGTTTGTAATGTTGAATTTATAGGGACGCGGTGGCGCTGCGGGTTAAACCACTGAGCTGTCGATCGGAAGGTCGGCGGTTCGAAACCGTGCAGCGGGGTGAGCTCCCGTTGCTAGTCCCAGCTCCTGCACACCAAGCAGTTCGAAAACATGCAAATGTGAGTAGATTAATTGGTACCGCTTCGGCGGGAAGGTAACGGCGTTCCGTGAGTCATGCTGGCCACATGACCCGGAAGTGTCTGCGGACAACGCTGGCTCTAAAGGCTTAGAAACGGATATGAGCACCGCCCCCTAGAGTCGGACACGACTGGACTTTACGTCAAGGGAAACCTTTACCTTTACCTAATGTTGAATTTGGAAAGCAAGTCAATGTATATGTCACAACCAATAGTATACGTGTAGAATTATCAACAAATGACAAATAAGGATGATTAAACCTGTGTATTTCAGTTTTCCTCGGTGTCTCATAAATTTGGCTTCAACTTCTCATTTAAAAAGACCAATGTGAAAAATGGTAAGGATTTCCATTTGCCTTCTGTAATATAAGCATTTTTTGTGCGTATAATCTTGTGTAATATTTGTGCAAACAATTCTCCCATCATGTCTATCTCCTTTCACTGATACACACATTTTTATGTACACTTTTCTCTAATATACACATGTGTTATAAGAATATACAGTATACAATTTTTAAACTTACAAATACTGAAATTTATGGTGGATTGTTTTGGGAAGTGTGGATTTGATAATTTTACATTAAAATACCAATTAAATGGATGGGTGTCCTAGGTTTGCTTCCTCTCTTGTTCCCTTTGACCGAAAAGAAGAAAAAGCAGAGATCAAGATGTTCAGAGGATGTTAGTTTTCATCCCACTGCAGATTTGTCCTACATGAAATTCCCAAATTCATTCCCAGGTAGATTTAGATCTGTGGCAGAATTCTTTTGAACCCCTAGCCTCTGGCAACAAAGTTATGTCAATGCACATTCTCAAAAAGCCAATCTGATCCATTATCAAGAGTCTGATCCTTACTTGCTAGATGAAGGAGGTCCATCCAGCTAGTCTTACATATACTGCCTGTTTTCTAAGTTCTGTTCTATCAACAGAAGAAAAATAACGTTGTTTAGAATCTTAAATTCTATACTGGTTATTAGATCCCCCTGTTTTACGATATATCATAAACAGCGAATCATCTCACTACATGGTGTGAGGGGGCTTTAAGCCAGCAAATGCTTTTGGAAGTATTTGAAAGGATTTAACAATATTCTAAAACTTCTGTGATTACAGTCACAAACAAATCAGCACCAGAATCTGAAGGCTGCTTTGTCTGAAAAGTAGAAAAATCCCACACCATGTGTAAAATCAAATTGCTTTAAATCTTCAAAACTCTCCTAAAGCTGTGAGCTGAGCTTCATCTTGCAATGCACAGCTGGGAGATTTTTCTTTCAAAAGAACAGTCAAGCAGATTATTTCCAAATATAATATTTGCTACCCTGCTATCTCTTTTAGAGGATATAAAACTGCAGGGATATTAGTAACTTAAAATTCCTGCACCACTAGTAAGGATTCTTGTGGGAGAACATTTTAAGAAACAGGCACAACCCTAAATAAACCAAATCTGCATTTTCTTGCAAAAGGGAGGGGGAAAAAAAAATAAATCCTTGGTTGTTCCCACCATTTTCACACCAAATTTCAGGGCATACTTTAAAAAACAGCCACATGTGGGCAAATAATTGGGCCAAATGATTTCTCCAAGGAAAAGGAATCTACTTTAAACAAACAAACAAACAAACAAACTGTCACATCCAGTCAGAACTACATCTGCTAGGTGCAAATGATCTGTTAAGTGTCAGGTGGAAATTAGAATTTCAAAAGGGATGGGTGTCTGAAGGGAACTGTCATACTAAACAAGAAGGTACAGCATCTCCATTTTTCTACTACCGGGGTGGATGTGATTGTAATGTTCCGAGAAGGCATCCTCAAGACTCCAAATTCCATTTTCTCCATAAAATATTGCAAAACATGAAAACGTGAAAAACTCTTGAAAGATTTAGCAACGTTCTAAAATGGAAATGTCTGAAATCTCAGAAGACACCAAATTTCAGATGATGATGGTGTCATCTCCATAAACTTCCAAAGATGCAGTTGTTTCCCTTGAGTCTGGAGATGAATATTGGAAAGGAAGAGAGGATGTGAGTTCTTCCTTCTCCTTTTAGGCAGCCTCTGCAGCGCTCTGCTGTTGCCTATGCTTGAAATGTCCAGCATGTTCCCTTAATGGACCTCTTAGGAAGATTTAAATAAATCCACCACACAAACACACACCCCTGCAAATTATGGGAGAGACTTTTAAAATTTGTTTTGTAAACAAACATGAAGGCAGACTGTGCTGCTCCTTACTACTTTCTCCCTGCAGGAATAATTTGGTTAGGATTGCTTTGCTGGTAGATTAAAAAATAATTTAAAAATTATCAGATTTGTTCTTTTCCTATAAGCACACACTCAAAGTTTTCCTCTATCTGCACACTCCCTCCAAATTTGATTCTGCTTCTGTTCTTTTACTTGGATAGAACTGCAACAATTTGAGTTGGGAATGATCGCCAACATGCTAAATTGGCAGGTTATTTGCTGCAGGAAGGAAAGAAAACTTTGCAAAATCATGATAGGAAACCTACAGACCTGCCCATAAAGCAGTAGAATGCTCCTTCCCCTGAAAATACCCCAGTGTTCATTTAATTTAATATTCTCCATTGGTAGAAATAAATTAAAAATGAACAAGGCTTGTTTAGGCCTGCCTCCTCTGCTTTTGAATAGCAACTGCATATTAATTTATCAGGATTCCCATAAATTATAATTAGCCAGGAGGATTAACAACATAAATCCTTGAATTTAAAACCAACCTGCCCCACTCTCTCTTCCCTTTGCCCTAAAGTGAAAAGGAGACCATAAAAACCATCACGGCCGTTTGATCCATTAAACTCATGAGACATTCTTATTTCAGCTTAGCTACTGGAGGTACGTTCGTTAAATCTTTTTAAAGTCACAGTAGCCTGCCTGGAATTGAAACGCTCACACTGCAGAAAAGAGCATGTCGAAATGGCTGTGTTTCTCTCTAGAGCAATAGTGACTGAGGACATAAATAGTGCTTTAGAAATCTGGGGAGAGGAGACTTTGAAAAGAAAGTTGGTGTTTTTATTTAAAAGCATTTTCTTTTAAAACACATCTCAGGGATCTAACTCGGAGTTTCCTCTTTCCAGAAAAAGAGAAGTCATCCAAGGCTAAGAGCAGGATAAAAGCACACCTTTATTCATTCTGATCAAAGGATGCTTTGCATTATTTTATAATCCCATACAAATCTGATATTAGCTGGGGGGCAAGATAAGAAATACTGATGTTTATCTAGGACGGAGAAGCCATTGGAGAAATGCAGTTCTTGTTGCCACTTTGATGGGCAATTTTAATGAAGTGGGGAGGATCAAAACAACACATTTAAAAGAGAGAGTTGCAATTGCCATGTGTGTAACTGAATGCTTCCCTACAAGAAATAAGAAAAGCACACCCAGCCATGCCATGGATCTCTAGGCGGAGTACCACTGAAGTAGCTAGAACTGTAGTAGTTCTACAGTTTAAAATGCAACAACACATATGAAGTAATATGATAAAAAATATTCTAAACTATATAAACCATAAAAACCACTGGCCATGAGAAATGCTGGATGGATAAAGTTGTTTTCAGCAGCTCCCTGCATTGTAATAAGGTTGGTACATGCTTTAATTCTTGGGGGAATGTTGTTAATTACAAACACCAATATTTAACCAGGTCAGCTACAAACTAGGTAGGTGAATTCATTTTTAATAATAATAATAATAATAATAATAATAATAATAATCTGCTTCTTTTCCTCCTCCTCCTCCTCTGCTGCCATAACTCCTGGCAACTGCCTGGAAAAGTCCCTGCAGTTTTCTTGGCAAGATTTCAGAATTGGTTTGCCCTTGCCGCCTTCTTCCCATGGCTACGAAAGAGGGACTGATTCAAGGTCACCCAGCTGGCTTTGTGCCTAAGGTGGGACTAGAACTCACGGTCTCCCAGTTTCTAGCCTGATGCCTGGCTAAACTTGGTTAGTTTTTCCATGGCTCAGTGGACAATGTGAACCCAGCTTGTTGGATTAGTTCATGATTCAAACCCACATAATGGGTTAATTCTGTAACTAGGTTAAACATATCATGTGAACACAATCACTAAGTAGAAAATATCCCAAATAATGACAATTCTAAAAATTAAAACATCTTTGCACGTATTATGATGCATTATTTAACAGTATTAAAACTATCAGTAAACACTGTATTGACTACAGTACTACTATTACTACTGTATTGAGTACACTGTATTGACTACAGTACTACTATTACTAACAATTATTATAAAAATAAGCAGAAATGAAAACAGTATCTTGTGGAAACAGGCATACACTTGGTTCAGTTTATTAAAGTCTAGTCCTTTCCCATAAATATCCACTCTTGATTTTCCCCCAAATGCTATTAATTTCAATATTTTAATTTAATGGGAGGAGCTTAGCTGGTGTTGTAATGATTAAACAGTTAGGAGGACAAACAGTTCTGGTGGATCTGCTGAAGACTACCTTCTGATCAGTAGGATCTGATGAATCCTGTTTGCAATTCTGTTTTAAGAGGATTCAGTCAGTATTCTGGTGCTGCTGGTTGCTTATGTCTTGAGAGAATGAAACAAGAAATCTTAATTCTGATCCCTGTAGCTTAATCATAAAACCCTAATTTTAAAAAGGTCTCCCGGCTTGAGCAGACCCCCAAATTAAACCTTCTGTGGCCAGATCCTCAGAAATGAGGAGTCTGGGGTCTTGCAGATTTTGCAGCACTACAATGCTGAGCATCCTTCCCCATTGGGCATGCTGGCTGGCTGTTGGGAGTGGCCACTCAGCACCATCTGGAAAGGTCCAGGCATGCCAGCCCAAGGCTAAAGAGATCCATTTTGTTTGACAAGACCAGGTGGGAAAGCAGCGATCAGCGATGCCAGAAGGAGAAATAATAGGCAACACAAAGGAAGGGAACAGCAGTGTGAATCAAGTGGAGATGCAAGTCCATTTGATACCTGGAAGGAAATATAGTGGCAATAATAAATTCTACTGCCCTCATTTCCAAGGGGAGAGCTAGCAGTCATTTCACGTGGGGACTGAAAAGTGCTCTCTCGTTCTCCTTCTCTGCCAGCCCATCCCTGCTCCGTTAATTATTTTAATTGCAGCAGCACAATGCCAGTGCACTGAATTACCCCCTCAGGCTGAGCCTGCTTAGCCAGGAGGTATTGAATTGAACTGTCAGAACATGCAGAAAAATTGCAGCGGTGCCTGTCAACTGTATTTGTTAAGAGAGGCGGGCAAAGCAAGCAACTTCTAGAGCAAAAGAGCTGCTGATGCAGAGTCGTCAAAGCACAGCACCAGAACTAATGGGTTATTCAGAGGTCTTGTTCTACTCCATTGGTCAGGGCCAACAATAAGAACCACAAAAATCGAAAAATAATATTTTGGGGCGGTTTGCTATTTCTGGCCATGCTCATAAAAAGGGCTGTTTAAAGCTACAAAACTATCTGTGCTCAAGTGGTCCTGACCAATAATCTCCCTGGAAGGCTCAGAGGCTTCAGTGTTCCTTGCTGGCTAATCTATAACAGGTTGATTAAAGCTTTTATATAGATCCAAGACTTATCCTAAACTTTGGGAAGGATACTCTTTCAGGCAAAAGAAGCCTGAGGTGGTTTAGAACTGAATCAACAAAAGATCCTGTAAATTGTCAGAAAAAAGGGCCACCATGAAGACTGTCCCTGCATATTTGTACTCCAATCCATGGCAAGCCTACCCCCAAATCTATTAATATTTTTGAATAGATACAAGAACATTTCTTCAGAATTTGCACTGACTGAGAATATGCATGTGTTAGATAAGGTATATATCTATTTCATAAACTTTGTCATGAACAACAATGGAGACAGACAAGGGTATATCTGGGTGCATTTCAGATCACTTTATATTTCAGAAATATTCTTGAATCTCAGAAGGAAGAATCTAGCCCATGTAAAATTATACATTTCATGTACAACTGAACCATTATGTACTCCTATATCCTTAAGTTGCATGAGCTAAAGGTCTTAATTTTTTTTGATACCAGATTCAGATTGGACATAGGATCCCCTGAAACCACAACACAACAAAATTAATGTAGCTTCAAAAACAAAAGAAAAAGAGACAGACTGCCTGCTGATGGATGTGTGCAAGCAGTCTTAGAAATCAAGATTTTAGCAATAGTTCAATGTATTCAGCCACTCTAAAGCAACACACTTAATTTTTTAAGTGTTGGTCAACAGGTATGAATAACTTGCTTGCAATTGATAAAAGAGACCTAAGTGTATGTAATTGCATTTAATTAATTCTCCAAGTAATCCTTATCTTCCAAGGACAAACCATGTTTTAAGCCTAGTGTCTTAGGGTGAGGCCTTTATCTCCACTATCTGACCCATTCATTCAATTAATATTCTCTGATTAAATGCAGTTGCTGAAATTCTTTTAACTATTTTCACATCATCATTTGAGCACTCATTTAAGTGGGTTTCCACTAATAAGAATATAAGTTCAGTAGAGGTTAATGAACCATTAATTCACTCTTTTAACTAGCTCATTTATGTAACATATAGTCTGTGCTTACTTTCTCACAAAAGAGGCACTCAACAATTAATAGGACAAACAATCAAAGATGTAAAATAAACTTGGTTTATGCAATCAGTTCTTAATCTTCATGCATGACTGAAGAGGGCTCAGCTGCCATTTGCCCAACTGTTGCCTAGTTTGTGGCTCTTTCTCCAGAATAGAAGAAGTGGGAGAGGGTAGACTGCAGAACATTAACTTATTTAGTTGAATTTTACAATTTAGAGCCTACTGGATTACACAAGACTCTGGATGGTTTACAATTGAAAGTTAAAATTTAAGAAATATATTTAATTTTTACTCTGGTTTCATCTGCCTCCTGTTTTGACCAAATGTTCTCTGTTTTGACCAAACATTCCCTAGTTTCTCAGACTGTAAAGGTGGGGTGGGGGGATGTACGTTCAGACTTCCAAGATTCTCTTACTCTAACTTTACAATAAAGATAGAGCTAATACTCCTGGGTGTGTTTCTTGTCTGGACTATCTCACAAGGTTGACATCAATCTTGCAAGTCTGAACTGTACATCTCTTCGCTCTCGCCTTTACACTCTTATTTTTAATTTACTGAAAGCTAACAACAGCTAAGAATCAAGCACTACACAATTCTTTGTGTGTCTATTCAAAGCTGTTTTCTACATACACCTAAAGCAGGTCATATTTAACTGAGACAAATCTTTCAAGACAGTTATATTTGAAGACATGTATACAAGCACAATTGGGCAGAAGGACTAAACAGTGTAAGCACTGGGTGGAACATCCAGGGTTTTTTTATCTATAAGGTGTTAAATTACTCTTGAAAAGTTTGGTTGACATCAGTGAGATTCCTTGCAGAATGTACTGGATGTGGTGTGGGGCCACCGGTAATGCTAACTTTGACCCTATCAAAGTAAATTATAGATAATGCTTAAAATTGCCTGCCTATTTCTAGGAATACAGCTTTCTCTAATCTTTAGCACAGACTGACATACAGTATGTAGGTACTTCTTGAAGGAGAAAGGGTTTCCAAAATTCCAACTCTTAAAAAAAAAAGTGGGGAGGAAGGAGGAAATTTTAAAGGGATGCCAATCAATCTCTTCTGTCAGCAATCAGAAACATGAATATGCACGCAGATGAATGGATCAATTTGGAAGCAGCTGTTTACAGTAAATACTCAAGTTCAGCCATATGTTTAGCCTGTGCTTATTAAAGTGGCTTGGAATGTAGTCTGACCTCTAATATAGGCAAGTTAAAAATAATTCAAATGAGCTTGTAAGAACCAAAGACTAATGCCTGCATTTCGTTGGAGTTCTCCCAACCACTTCCATTTTGGCAAACAAGACCACCACTGCTAACCTTACCTCCCTCCACGAAAGAAGCAAAACCTGTGTTTTAATAGGCTGCTTCTTTGATTTACTGAAAAGGATACAGTACAAAATGTCTACCACTCAACAATGCAATACAACTCCATCATTGCTTGCTCCAAGTTTCCTTTCTCCACACCACAGGGCAGTGTTTCTCAACCTTGGCAACTTTAAGATACGTGGACTTCAACTCCCACAATTCCCCAGCCTGCATGGCTGGCTGGGGAATTCTGGGAGTTGAAGTCCACGTATCTTAAAGCTGCCAAGGTTGAAAAACACTGCCATACGGTAATAGCCCAGGGTCATTTTGATCAAAGATCTTGATGTCCTGAATATTGGAACCCCACTGACAAATATTCTTGAATGAGGTCATGCATCTTCTTAATTCTGTTAGCTTTCAGCTAAATTGGAGGAGGCAAAACAGACAAGTGGAACACACTCTGTGGGGATGCATTTCACCAGATCTGGAATGCTACTGAATTATTGACCAGAACTGGTTATAAGGTATGCATGAGTCACTTACTACAAAAACTGCATTTATTTCTAGTCTGTTTCCAGGCTCAATTCAAAGTAATGAAAAGTGTCCAGAAATTGCAATTGGTATAAGATGATGCAGCTAAGCTGCTAACTGGTGCAAGGTACAAGGATCTTATAATGCTTGTCTGGGGCGATCTGAGCTAGTTGCCAGCTGCCACCAGGAAAAAGTTAAGAAGCTGGTACTGACCTTTAATGATTTGAAGTCCTAAAATGACTGAAGTCCTGACTAAGGGAACACACCGCCCCCCCTGTTATGAACCAGCCTGGTCCCTTAGATCAGCAGAAGACATCATTTTGAAGATTCTCCTGCTGCCAGAAGCTTAGCTGTCTGGTTCAAGGGGCAGGCCTTTTTTCTCTGTGGCTCCCAGTTCATAGAATATTGTCCTTAAGCGTGGATTCTGTATCTCCAGCTTCCAACGAAGAGTGAAGACAGATCTTTCTTCACTAAGCTTTTCAATGGTACATGATTTTTCAACCGACCAAATGTAATGCTAAACTTTGCGTTCTTGTTTTGAGCACTGTAAATTAACTGGAGCATTTCTGTAAGTAAAATGATGGGGAAAATGATTCAGCTATGGCCATGTCTATCTAAAGAAGTCAACGTTGGTTGTGAGGAAGGAAGAGAGGGAGGGAGGAAGGTCTAGATGATTTCCTAGATGATTTCCTAGGAAAATGATTTCCAGTAATAAGGATACTGGTCATGTTTCACTGAAACATAGATATTTATAGTTTTGCTTCACTGTCTTCCTCCCATACTCTATATTTCCAGTCTGATTCCCATGAATAGATGGAAACCAGTCTGTAACCCACTTCTTGTTGTGGTGTAATCCTTAACCACTTCAGTTTTGACTCTGTCTGAACTCTTGCTCTTTTCCCTAGCCTTCTATTATTACTGAAGCATTTTTCTAGGTATGAGTTACTATTTCCCCTTTTGCAGTAGTTTACCTTTGATTACAGGTCTATGTGAAGTTCTACCTCCCTCCATAGCAATTAAGCACCCAGCCAGTATAAGTAGTGCTTAAGGTGTTGGACGAAGACCAGGAAAGGCCAGCTTCAGTTTGACCTAAGCCACTGAAATTCAACGGGCAGCATTTTAGCTAGTCACTTTCTTTTTACTCAGTCTATCTCACCAGATTATTATAGGGATAACTTGAAGGGACATCACAACATGAGATGCCTTAACTCCTAGAGGAAGGGTGAGCTATAAATCAAACAAGCAAGCCAGCAAACACAGTGGGGAAATGACCGAGAAGGGAAATA
Source organism: Candoia aspera (assembly GCF_035149785.1). NCBI lineage: Eukaryota > Metazoa > Chordata > Lepidosauria > Squamata > Candoiidae > Candoia > Candoia aspera. The sequence continues at coordinate 8,784,718 of NC_086163.1, forward strand.
AAATATGATCTGCCATAAAACGTCCCTTGAAATCTTTTGGTCAAAAACAGAACTATTCAGGAAATTCAGAAAACAAAGAGAGATACAAATTGTCTTCCTTAAAAATTTGCATTAATTTTTATCTACCTGACAGTGTGCATGATTGAAACTCCTAAAGTTAAGCCAGTTGATTGTATTTGTTACTTTTTAAAAATTCCAGTGCTTATCCAAGAAGTCTGCAGTGCATGGTTCTCTTGCCCCATCTCTTCCCCTGTTATTTTACCCAAATCTTGTGATGACAACTACTGTAGGCTAAAGGTAAAAAACCCCTTCAGTAGAATGTGGTTCCAGATGGTGACATGTCTGTGCAAGTTTCTTGGCAGCAAGATGGAGGTGGTTTGCCACAGCTTCCTGTTTTGACTTCCCATTTAGCCAACAAGCCCCAGATATCCAGATGGTCTCCCATCCCTGTGGGGGTGTCCAGAGGGGGGAACCAAAAGGCCAAGATGGCAGCTGTAACCACATGACTGAAGCCCTGCTCCTTTTTTACTTGTGTGGCACACACTGCGCATATGAATAAGGGGCAAGGATTTGTTCATGGGGCTATAGCTGCTACTTTGCCTTTGTGACAACCCTCCTCCCTCCTAGATATAGGTTTGACCATATACCATTGATGGAAAACTGGTACACTCCTTCCATCTGGTGTTAGATAGATGTGTCTGTGCCTAGGCTTCTAAACATTTTAAGTAGTGTAATCTGAAACAACAATTCCTATCCCTCAACCTTGTAATCCTAATTTTTAACCTCTAAATCTCAACCTCTATTTCAAATTAGATTGATTTGGTCTAATTTCAAGTCAAATCAAATGCAAATAATAAGCCCTTAGTGCTTATTAGATAATCAATGGCAAACCACCCCGATATAGTCTGCCAAGAAAACATTGCAAAAGCAGTGTCCCCCCAGAGGGTCAGACATGACTTGGTGCTTGTACAGGGGACCTTTCACCTTTCCCTAGATTTAGGGTTATTTTGCCTTTTTTATGGCTCAGAATTGGCATCTAAGAGCCTCTGAAGTACAGCTCCACTACATTCTCTACTACCTTCCCCCCAAAGAGGTTAAAACCGGTTTGAAGTTGTCCAAATAACAATGGCTTTTTGATCAGGAGGTGCACTACAACCTCTTTCAGAAGAGATGGAAACATCTCCTCACCCAAAGAAGCATTGACCATTATTCTGTTCCAACCTCTTGTCACCTCAGAGGCCTTGAGCAGCCATGAGAGGTAGGGATCCAGCTGAAAAGGGACAAGAATGACCCTAGAGAGAGTCATACCCACTTATAGATATGGTCCCAGGTGAAGTGGTCACCAGATGAAGCTCCAGTCGTCTCCATTAGCAGTGACCAATTTCTCCTTCCCTAGGAGGAAATGGGTTACCTTAAACAAGGTTGCTGGGTAGCTTTGGGCAGACACAGTAAGAGGCCCCAAAATGTTTAGTTTCGCTGCCTATATCGCCACTCTGTAGGCTCTAATAAGAGCTCTTTCCAGTGAATGGCAGGTTTGAGAAGTGTCTTCCTCCAGAGCACCATAGATTTCCTCTGCCTCTCCATTGTCTTAGAGAGCCTTGGAAAACCAAGAAGCCATAATGAATCTGCCAGAAGGGAGAAGCCACTCTGATGCAGTGCTGTCAAGTACCATAGTCATACTCCAATTCCAGCAGGTGATCAGGCTTTCACCCAAACCGCTCACTAGATCTTCAGAAACTCCCCAAGTGCCCTCTGAAGTCCATCAGGATCAATTAGACACCTTGAATGGACTGATCTAACAAGTTCCTCCCAGCTGCTGAGTGGAGGAGATCACCCTTATTCTGATCTTTGGTTCTGTGAATCTGACATAGTGATCTTCACTGCAATCACTGTAAGGATTTCAGGACTGCAAGAAGATGAAGCACCACCAGCTTTCAACAGTCTGATCTCTTCCTCCAAACTTCTGTCTCACATCTTCATTTGGGGAAGTATTTTCCACCAAACCTACCCGTATTAAGTTAATGGCAGAATATTCTACAGCTCCAAATTATATCCAGAAAAGAGAAAGCCATCAAGCACATTTCAGAACAAGGAGGAAGGAAGGGAGGGAGAAGGAGGAGAAGGAGAAGGAGAAGGATTTGGAAAAAAATATTTGCCTTGATCGTTTTTCTCCATAAGTTCCTCTGGCAACCAGTTCTAAACATAGGTGCCAAATTATGGCAGCTCTAAGCATTCTATTACTTTTTGGCACACGAAAGAGCCAGTGATTTAAGACAGTTTGAGATGTCCATTAGCTGTAGCAATGAATTCAAATACTAAGAAGCTCAGCCATAAATCTGCCTTCACACAAAGATTAACCAGCACTAATACTTCTGTTTGTCTACTATTAGCAGCTCCTTCTTAACTAGGAATAGAACTCTCAGCCTGCATGCATGTTTCTGTGTATTAAAAAAAAAGATCTAGTTTATTTGTACTCTACTATATCATGCTAGAAGAAAACCCAATAGGCAGAGTAAAGAGGAAAAAAAGTTCTTGAAGAATGTGAAGGTAGGAAATAAATATTTGAAATTATCTATGAAGAAAAATAAACAAAAGGAATACAGGGAGTCCTCGCTTAACATCCACAATTGGGACCAGAAGTTTGGTTGCTAAGCAAAGTGGTCATTAAATGAATCTGACCCGATTTCACGATCTTTTTGTGGCAGTCATTAAGTGAATCACCACAGGTGTTAAGTAAACCACATGGTTGTTAAGCGAATCACATGGTTCCCCCATTGACTTTGCTTGCCAGAAGCTGCCAGAAGGTCAGAAATGGCAATCATGCGACCACAGGATGGAGTGATGGTCATAAATGTGAACTGGTTGCCAAGCACCCAAATTATGATCATGTGATCATGGGGATGCTGCAATGGTCATAAGTGTGAGGACTGGTCATAAGTTGGTTTTTCAGCAGTGTTGTAAGTCCAAACCATCACTAAACAAATGGTTGTTAAGCGAGGACTACCTATACTCTGGAAACATAATGCTTGCCTTCTTCAGATTTCACTCACTATTCTCTTTCAGTTTTTGGACTCTCCTCTTACAAAATTTGATTGTTCTGCATTATGCATTTTGACCTCTACCAGGCTAACATGTAGCCAGTTTCACTAGATGTTCACAGGGGAAAGCTGCAGATTGCAAAAAAATTGCCTACTGCATTATAGGTTAACTTCTCCAAACAACATAACTACCTTGTTTCCTGTACAGGCATATATATGTGTATGGGGGACTCATTAGATGTTCAGCTAGTTGTTGAATCCTTAACTCCAGACGTTGGGGGCTGTTTGAAACAAAACAATCAGTCTTAAGGTTGCCAGGCATACACAGGAGCAAGGGTGATAACACATCTTCCTTGAACACCAGCTGTTCTCCCAATTCAGAGGGGGGAAAAAAGGAAGAGGCTGCAGCACAGTCATAAGTCATTGCATTGAGGACCTCATAATTTCATCACTTTCTCTTTTACACATTCGCCCACCATAACATAGATCAAGAGCTGTGTTGATAACAAGGCTCCACATGTGGTATTTTCTAACAGAAACAAGCGGTTAACCAACATAAATCCCCAGAAGGTGAAAAGGTGGGCTTCCAAGGCAGGCACGCTGCTTTCAATGAAAACACAAACCGAAAGTAACAGCAAATAAACCCACCTAAGAAAAAGCAAAGAGCCGGATAGAAATGAGGATGACAGTTCCTGAAAAGGGGGTAAAAAAAAACAATCTGTGCTATATCAGTTCACATGCAACCCTTTCCTTCCCTTGGGAATGTGCCCACCTCTCTCTGATTGACTCATGTTCAAAAATATATCCACTAGCATTTTTCAGGTCAAAATGAGAAGATGCGGATGTGTCCCTGGTTGCATTTTTTTTTGTAATTCTGTCCATAGTTATGTCACGTCACTGTCTTCCATCTCCTAAATCTCATTGTGGATTCAGTTCCCAGATCAATATGGATAGCTTATAATTCAGTCTGAGTTAGATTGGGACATTTTCTGAAGCCCCAAAACAGATCTGAAACCAAGTCTTGTGGTAGGTGCACACTCTTCAAATACTAGTTAAAATGACAGGGCAGTTAGTCTCCCACAGTTATACAGTGACAAGGCCAGACATTTAGTCTTCTATGTTACAATCAAGAGTGGGTACATTGGTAAATTTACCTGGATTATATACTAAAAAAACTATAAAATGCCTCTTATTTGGAAATGATGGGAAATTAAGACAAAGGATTTAGAAAATCACTAAGTTTTGTTTCAAATGGTTCTAAATGGAAAGTGTAATGATTTATTAAATCTGAATCTCCATTTATAACAATTAACACAGATTGTTAATATTCATAGCTTCCTGTTACTAGAGGGAAATCATACTTTTATCTATTATAGAGATAAAATATAACTTAGTTTCTTTTTACTTTTTACAAAAAAGGTAGCAAACTTGCAGCCCTAATTTCTTAATATTAACTTATTATAAAAGTTTCATTAATATTGTCTTCTCAATGCACATTAGTTGGACTCCTTGTTAAATGAGCTATCATTAGGGGTACTAGCAATTATCCTTTTTCTTATCAGCTGCTTTTGCTGGTATTTCAAACCTTCATTGACTTATTCCAGGCAAGCTCATGAAGATAAGGCAAAAGACACTATAAAACTACTCATAATTGATATAGTTCAAGTCTCCTAAAAATAGGATCAGTCTCCAGGGATTTTATCCTGCTAAAGACCAGCCCACAAGACAACATGTTTCAAAATGTCATTTTGAAATTCATTAAATTAACATCTCCAGCTCTTGTAAGCAACTGAGACCACAGGGCTGATCCACTGGCAACTGTCAGGGGTGAGCTGGAAATGAAGAAACAAGAAACTGAGCTGGAGGAATGAAAGCTGATGGACAAGGTAGAACAACAGTTCATGACAAAGTATTTGGAACATGCATGATGCCCAAAGGTGCTGTTGAAATCAGTGAGATGAAAAGCCAAAGAAAGAATGAAATCATCAGAGGCTTCTTTGGAGCAACCTGGAGTAATAAACCCAAACTCTCTCAGCTTAACTTTTCAGCACCATACAGAAGTGATTACATTTATGCAATTCAGACTTAGTCCTACTTAGAAAAGACCCAGTCTGGGAGCTCTGAGATGTTATTCCAATATAAATTCAAAACTTACCCTTCTGTTCTCTTTGATTTCCCATTTTATCCTTTCACCAACTGCCCTAACAATTTCCTGTTTATTACTGGTTGTTTAATGGTTTTTATTTTTTAAATTGCATTTCTTGGATAGCTTTTAATGTACAGTAAACAACTTTGGAATTTCCTTTAACCAAGTATGACACATCAAAACTATGAATTAATAACATCAAGTCCCACTGATATTAGTGAGCCAACAATAAGGAGGACAACACTTGGGTGTGACCCATAGCCCATTAAGAGCTTCAAAAATAATCTGATTGTACTAGGAATTAAAGTCTGCTAGAGGCAGACTTCGGTGTTGAAAAGAAGAGCCAGCCAAGAGAAAATGCAATACAGGAATGGAATTTGGAATGGAAGACATTCCATTGAAATGTCTCTTAATTCATCATGCAACCAGTTCAGTAGGAGAGGTCAAACCCATTCTAATCTATCCTATATAACAGCAGTGCTCATTCTCAAGGTTTAGGTCCAATTATAGCCAAAAAAGCATGATATACATAAAGGAAAGCAAGCACAGCAGGCTTGGGGAAGTACTCGAAAACCAAAATAGAAAATTATAAACAAGTAAAAACTAAAAGCAGGAAACTCGAAGAGAAGAGAATGTTCCAATGGCCACAAACAAGACTGACTGACTTAGGAAGGTGGAGAAACTGACTGACTGAAGAAGCTAGAAAAAGGATGACTTGCTGGAACTCTGAACAGGAACACCTCCCACTGTTGCAGTGGAAGTGTTGCAGGCTCTATTTCTGGTCAGTAACTGTAATGGGATTTCAGCTGTCAGACCATTCTGAAGGACAGCCAACACTACCCTATTTTCCTGAATGATACCACCAGATATCCAGAAAAAAATGAAACACTGATTAGATAGCTTAAGTGTCAACAGGCATCCAGTGGGTACATTTGCACTAATACTGCTGCCATCTTGGGATGACACCCAATGAGTTGGAGGCAGATGGCCTCAAAAAGGAGTCACCTTCTTTGACTGACTGTAGCCACTGTAAACGTAAATTTCATTCATTCATTCATTCATTCATTCATTCATTCATTTATATTTCAAATTTATTCACCACTCATTTCACTCAAAGAGTGACTTTGATGTTTACTGGAAATGTTTCTGGGAGGCTAACACCTGCCACTTTTTATGTTTAGCTATACACTTGGAAAATGTAATGTAAAACTTGGAAAAGTGCATTAAAAATGTCCCCTGTGGACAGATGGAGACATGGTTATGTACTCCATGTCTGCCTGTTTTTCACCAACTCCCCACTGGCGGGGTTAAAAAGCAAAATGGACTGAGAGGAAGTACATATTCCTAGAGAAGCCCCAGTTTTGTAGGTCTGGTCTAGGAAATCTCTTTAGCTAGCTGTAAGAAGAGAAGGTAGATCTTCCAGTAGCTTTCACTTCTGTGCTGAAATAATACAGTTGACTGAGGTTAGTTTAACCCCAAGTGTAGGATAAATCCTACAACTTGTAGGTCCTTTCTGAGCCAATTTCATGTACTTTGTAAGACTTGAAAATGACTGTTAAAAAACAGACAAGGTTGGATCCATGCTAATTCATGCCAACAGTGGACTTAGTGAGATCAATGTTGCAATTAAGTCAACATGGTTAGCTGAAGTCTCCTTGCAGGATTTACTCCAAGTACATGACTAAAAAATGAGAAAATGGGATATTTTAAGGAAAGAATTAGGAGTCTTCTTTCCATAAATGCTGAACACTAGTTGGAAGTACATTGTTGATCTACTGGAAAAACAGAGAGTTCTATCCTTTGTGGAATCTTGGAGCCTTAAACAACTCTGACAAATGCACTCAGATTCAGTTCTAAGTGTCACATCATCTTCTAAGCAGCTGCAAATTTTAAAGGAGGCGGCCAAAGTTAGTTTTCTGTTATTGCTGACTAAGATATTTCCTTTCCTGAGGGAATTTTGGAATCAAATTCTCTAAGAGAGATCTTCAAAGCTCAGCATTCAGGTGACCTCTTCTTATTATTTTCATTAACACCTCTTCTTTTGCCAATAAATCTTGTATTCAGAGCTGGATGCAACCACAGGAGGGTGGTCAACTGGTCCAGACTACCAGGAGTCCCAAAAGTCTCTATACTATGGCTGATTGCAGAGGTGTTTGTTACTGCTTTTATGAATGCTATGCACTCCCTAATAAAGTACAAAAGGATGGGCTATATCACTATGCAGTGCATGGAAGTCGGATGGTGTAAAATTGAATTAAAAAATAAATTCACAACCTAGTGTGAAAAGATTCCAAGTTCTACTCAGTACAGAAAGGTATGAGGCACCTGGCTAGAATCCAGGAGACCGTGAGTTCTAGTCCCACCTTAGGCACGAAGCCAGCTGGGTGACTTTGGGCCAGTCACTCTCTCTCAATGGCAAACCACTTCTGAAAAACCTTGCCAAGAAAACTGCAGGGACTTGTCCAGGCAGTCTCCAAGAATCAGACACGATTGAACAGATAAAAAAAGGAAGAGATAGAGATAGAGACAGGCAGTTTGGTATAGTGGTTAAGGCATCAGGCTAGAAACCGGGAGACTGTGAGTTCTAATCCCACCTTAGGCACAAAGCCAGCTGGGTGACCTTGGACCAGTCACTTGCTCTCAGCCCTAGGAAGGAGGTAATGGCAAACCACTTCCAAAAAACCTTGCCAAGAAAAATGCAGGGACCAGTCCAGGCAGTTGCCAGGAGTCAAAAACTGACTTGGCCCAAGCCCCACAACCAACCAACCAAAAAAAAAAAAAAAGATAGGAAAAGTGCATATAGTTTGATTTGTTCCTCCATGAATTTTCTGGAAACATCAGAAAAAGTCTTGTGCCACAGGGCCGCTTGGTCTTTTTTTGTTGTTTAAGTCAGAGGTTGGCACCACAGTATCTTTTATTTATTTATTTGTCAAATTTTTATCACCACTCATCTCCCCCCACGAGGATTAGAAGCCCAAGAAGTTCTGCTGCTTCTTCCCCTGCCAAAAATTCAAAATACAAATACTTACAAAAGAGAGTGGGACATTATAAAATTATTGGGAGGAAGAAGAGGGCAAACATACTTTTCCAATATCTCCCTACAGGGTCCTGATTAAATTTCCTTATGTTTTCCTTGCAGTTCAGCAGAAGAGATTATACATAACCAGGTGGTGAGAGCTGGCAGGGAAACCGAAAAATGAATTTCACCTACACTTATCAGTGTTGCATGGATCTTTGAATTCTTCTATGGAGACAGGAAGACCATGAGCACACAACACTTACTCTTAGTTACCCCAACCATAATGTATATACTTGGCCACCCAAATATTCTGGATTTGATCAACACATCAAACCACCAAAGACACAAGTTGGTTTTGTACAACAGTCAGCTAAAAAGTTGTTGCCTAGTTTGTAGCTTAATGTGGGTCACACACATGTAGCCATGATATTATTATCTTTCTCTTTTTTTCCCCAAGGATGAGATCCCCAATGTTAAAAATATATTCTGGAGATCAGGTGTAAAGATAAGAGGATGATCTTAATGGAGAGAGGAGAGATCAGCTACCAAAGCAAGGTTCTAAGCATGACTTGAATCCAAAACAAGAAGAAGGTACATGTAAATATCTCAGATGTCCCTCTAATTCACATAAGTATGAGAAAGAGAAGAGGTAAAGCATAATCAGAACTTACAGGAGTCTGTAATAAAAGTAGTTTTAGACTTCTGTGGAGTTTATTTCTTGATCTGGTCTACATTGTGGAGCTGACATCAGAGCTCAATTTTTAAAAAGTTTAATGTAGTCTGATTTCTCCACCCTCTCTCTCTGTTTTTAAAATGGGTTTACTCACAAACAAGAATTCCACTCACAGTTGACAATAGCCTACTTCTCATTAGCCGAGAATAATCACATTCTTAAATGATCATATTCTGCCGATAGGATGTTATAAATAATCCAATGCTGTGTTGTTCAGGTTTACATAATTATGAATCATTAGGGCTGTGAATGACTAATGGAGACAGATGCAAAGTATTTCTAAATTGGTTTAAAAGGGGAAAATCAAAACCCGTCTGCTCATAAATGAAGCTGTCTTGAATACGTTCTGAATCATTTGGCACAATTTCTGGCCTTAACTGGTTATACCAAACATTGCCCATAATTAATGCAAAGCATACAGGCTCTTCAAAGTGATCAGTATGACATCCATCAAATTGGACAGGAAGTAGGTATAAGAGGCTGAGTATGAATGCAAACATTTCTTTTGGTCTTGACATATCTCAGTCTTCTAATAGGAAATTTCAGGACCCAGGTTGAAAAAAGGACCATTTGGAAACAAGAGGGAAGTTCAGAAACCAGAAGATATTGCAGGTCTGCAAAAAGATCTGCTTGCACATTACACTGAAGGTCAATGAAGGTATCTGCCTGCATGTTAACAGTGGCAAAAGAGAAGCAGATGCCAACAAGCCCCACCACCACCATTGGCTTACAGCTTACAAAATAATAAATAATAACCTTCCTAATGGTTGAAAATTATGTAATGATATCACTGGGGTGGGTAGCTAAAATTATGGCCCCATTTTCAGGTTTTTGAAGTGCTGGCAGGTAGTGCAAGTGAAACAAGTGTGACAAGCCTAGTGCAGCTTAGCACATTTATTTTAGCCCTTATTTCTGGGTTTAAAAAAAAAGGATGGAAAATTGTCCTGCTAGAAATCAGTGATTTGCTATCAAATTCATTGGCCCAATCTTGGTGGGGGAGGGAGAGTTCACAAAAATAGGACAGGGGAGATGCATGTAGATATTTGCATCTCTTCACTAGTGTTTGAACTGGCCAGTGAACACCAGAATTTCATTTCATGAGCTAGTGGGGCTTGCAATTTTATGGGCAATTAAAATCTTGGGTTACTAAGCATGAGTGTTCATGCCCAAAATGATATGAGTAAGGTTGCAGGTGTGTTCATCCTCAAAATGCCTTCTGTTTCCTCTTTTGGAACTTTCTGGTAACACGTGAAGATTTTGGGGAATGCTCAGTATGGGGATTACATGACCACCATACACCCTTTCTCTATTTTTACTTTATGCAGGGAGATACCTGTGTGGAATTGGGATGGCTTACACATATACACGTAGGAATTTGAGGCTGGCTTGCTACAGGTCAGGGATTTTGAAAGGTGGGAAACTTTTGAGGTTGCAGGAGTAAACAAAGTAGAAGTCCATAACCTGTGCTAAACAAACCCAGATTGCCCACAAGTCTTTGCATCAGTCCCAATCTACTATCTGCCTCCTGTTCTAAAATATTTCAGGAATCCCCACATGAAAAAGTCCCTCTCTTCAATTAGCAGCAGGTAGCACTGACACTTCCACATGCTATTCTTCCCACCACTGTGTACTTGACAAGCTGAAAAGTTACTTGAGAGCTACTGGACTTTTAACTTGACCTATGCTATTGGCACATTCTATTTCTGGAAGAACCATGGAGGTTCTGTTTCCTGCTATCCCCATGGGCTAACAAAGTCCCTGCTTTTTCCGGAGCTCAAGGACATCTTGAATATTCAAGAACAAGTCAGACCATATCCACACAATATAGAGAGAGCAAGCATTGTGTCTAATTTCAAGCTAAGGATCCTATACAGCACAGAATTAACATAAACCTGGTCTTTATTACAGAACAAGTAATACATCCCCATCCACACACAACTATTCCAGAGCAACCAAATTAATGGTTTCTTGCATGCTTACTGATCATGAAACCCTTATGGCTTTGATCTCCCAAGGAAAAACTGGACTGTGCTTAATCAGATTCGAACTAATCATGGCAGGTGCTGATATTGGAAACATAAATGGGGGCTGGCTGATAATCCTGTGACTGTGGGAACATCCCGCAAACTTCATATCACATTGCGATGGAATGTCCCCTCAGAAGTTTCCCTGGCTCTCTGCAAGAACTACATCATCTTGAGGGTACTGCTGTCCAATGGCTAAACAATCTAGATATCCGGCCATAGGCTTAGTTACTTTAGTAACTGCTCATACATAACTTAATTTATTCATAATTTTATTCATCATTTGTATTGCGTGTTTTTTTAAATTTATTTATTTTTATTAAATTTATTTTACCGCCCATCTCCCCCGATGGGGGACGCTGGGCAGTTTACAATAAAAGCAATAATAAAAACATCTAAGCTTAATCACAGTTTAAAAACATAAATAAGATAATAAATATAAATATAAAATCCAAGAGGATTTTATTTTAAATTATTTTAAAATAATTTAGTGTCCCAATGTCCTATATTTTACACACTTTTATATATTGTTTTTGTGATTTTTATGCAACAATGCTGCATTCTGCTATGCCATACAAAATAAATAAATAAATAAATCACCGTGTAGAATCCTTCAGAAGCATTCCAAAGGAGGTCAACCATTAAGCCTCCCCTTAGCTTGTTTGGATGATACTCCTTTCCAAAGTCCAGCACTGAGTCACCAAACAGCTACCATTTTAATTTCCAACAATGCCCCAAAGTAGCCTTTTCAATTGAATAATCTCCCCAAGTTCTCACCTTATATGGTCAAAGCTACCTTATAGCAAGAGTGAAGCCTATAAAGGAGGAATAAATAGTTTGCATGCTAAATATATGATGTTCAATACACTCATATCCAGGAAGCCATGGAAAACTTAAATTATATTAAGCCATTGTATGTCAGACTAGCCCACTGTTAGATAGATAAGCCAGTGTACACTTAGGTTTTGTAAAATTATGTCACCTTCTCTCACCATTAATAGCCCTAGGCAGCTCACAGATATTCGTATACATCTCTCCTGGGGTTCTGAAAAGCCCTTAAAACTTGGCTTTGGTCCCAGGCCTGGGGTAAATGTGTTGGGGTGTGTGTGCCATGCTTTGCTTTAATGGTTGGTTTTAGTCCAGACTGTCTTGTCTTGTTTTGTTTATGTTTTTAATTGTTTTAATTTAGTATTATATTTTATAAGCTGCCCAGGATCAACTAGAGTGGGTGGCTATATTAAATGTAAATAATAATAATAATAATAATAATAATAATAATAATAATAATAATAAATCATGACACCGTTTTTCTTTTAAAAGGAAAAAGAAAAGAAAAAAAAACTCTAAACATTTCACAAGCTCGGTTAGAAAGCAATATTTTAAGCTCCATCCTACACTGTAACAAAATGAATATCAGCCTGAGTCCTGGCAGCCAACTTGTTCCACAGTCTCGTCCCTGCCATGGAAAGAAAGAGAATTAACAAATGATGCTAAGTATATCAATGACAGGATTTGCAAAAGGTGCCCCACTGAAGATCTAGAAGTGTGGAATGGACTGTATAGATAGAGGTGCTTCTGTATATATCATTTGGCCCCATGACATTGTGAAGCTCACAATGAGCACTTTGAATTGAGTCCAGAAAGCATATGGTAACCAGTGCAACTATTTGAACAAAGTGATATGCCATCTGTTGGAAATTCTACTAATTCCTCATGCTTTTTCATACCAGGCCAGTTGCAGTTACTGGACTGTCTTCAAGTGCTGCCCCAGAAAATGTGCCTGGAAGTAACACAACTGTGAGGTTCATATATATGTCATTGATACCAGGCCCCTCTCCTCTATGTAGAGACACAACTGATTTTTCAGCCAGTGTTAATAAAAGTCCATGCTGAGGTAAACAATGCTAACTTCAGGAGGACCATCAAACTTCTTTAAATGAATGGGCAACTCTGTCCTGCAAATCCTGAAATTCAGCCCTTAGAAAGATTACTGCTTTGTTCAGATTCAGTTTTCTTTTTTATATCCAGTCTATTACAACCCAGATAGTTCCATGTGTGTTATAATGTTGTGTCAAAAGATTCTTCTGAAAACTGTCAACCACTTCATTCAGTTCGATGGCAAAGACTTTTCTCCTCAGAGAGGAAAAAAGTCTGGATGAAATTTTCATGAACTGGGTACAAGATGGTTTGTTTTAAAATCTCCTTTAGTTGTGAGAATATGGCCAGATTTTAATGGGTGGGCTGGAAGGTTGCATGTATCCCACATTTTATGTCTAACTATTTCTCTAGCAAGCTGCAATCTTCAGTTACATCCCAAAGGAACATATTAGAAGGGAATTAATCCCATGAGAGTTTCTGGCATCAGAAAGAGCCAACAGCTTGTGTGGCTGCACATAGAATGAAAATGAGATGTAGGCAACTCAACAGGAAGAACATAACCAAACAATGAAGTTAAGTACCACCCAAAGAAATTCTAAATAATTCTTAGAATGAAATAGATGAAACCAAAGTGTATCATCATCATCATCATCATCATCATCACCATCATCATCATCATCATTATCATTTATTAGGTTTTGCAAGGGAAGAAAACTTTTGAGGAATTGTAGGAAAGATTTCTTCCAGTGTTAATCTTTATACATAACACATTGGAAATTGGTTAGAGGTAGTGGTGGTGGTACAGGGAAAACTCACAGAAAATTCAGGAACAGGCAAAATGCACAGATGACCAGATGTACTTCCAGTAAAAATAAGGAGAAACCAAATAGTAAAACAGGCATCTGAGATCTCTCTTTGTGGTAATGGAAGTAGTAAGGTGGAGTGACTCTGAAAGGGTTAAAATTTTCACAGGTCTCCTCCGCCTCCTGTCCTCCTCCTCTTCTTTTTTAAAGGAAAACTAAAATGTTCTCATCTGGAAAGAAAACTGTCACTTTTATGTTGGCATGTTTGTAGAAAAGTGGTTCCCCCTTTCTCCATTTAATGTAAACATTCATTAAACTAATTTGAAGTTGTCATTACTCTCCTCCCCTGCTGCTTTATATCAGATTATTCCTAAGTGCTCAGCGAATAGCCCCATAAACACACAGTCTATTTCCCTGCAGGGTATAATCACACAGTTTGCACTGTGATTTATGTGGTGTAGCATTGGTGAGTGTCCTAAACTTTCAAAAGCTTCCATTCATCCTCTCTTGGAACCAAGTTTTATGCTAGTCTACACCAAACTGCTCAATGCAGAATTTAATCATGAGGTAAGGCAACAAAGAAGTTGCTAATTTGCCCAGAGCTAAGGCTTGCTCTAATTCAATGTCCCCCCAAACTCACAACTTTCATTTGTGTAAAGAGTGGAAGGGATCATTAATTTTAAGCCCTTGTTAAGCATTCAAACAGGGACCAGTGAAAAGTTGGGGAACCATCATGGTAACAGTAATTTCTGCCTTCCAACAAACATTTGTTATGGGTTGGAACAGATTCAAGTCATATGTACAGCAGATTCATTGAGACATTCAGTTCTCAAAGACTCCCTCATTCTATCCAGGGCCTTTGATAGAAGTAAGATAAAGTTGCCTTCAATCGACCTGGTACTTCACTGGACACATTCTTGTAGTTTTCTTGGTGATAACATAGAAGTGATTTGTCACTGCTTTCTTTTTAGATTTTTTTAAAGCTTTCCAGTCTAAGTTACAACTTTGGACTTCCAAGATGACTGTCCATCCAAGTAATAATCATGGCTAATTCTGCTTAGGTTTATAGATAATCCAAGAACAGCTAGGTGCTGCCACCTAGCTGGGCATCCTTGCTATACTGTACCTTTGATAGCCTTTCCTAGCCTGGTTCCCTTCAAATATCAGGGAATTCAGCTCCTCGAATCCTGAGCCAGAATAATGTTCTTCAGATTTTTGATCTGAAGTCCAAGCAACTGGAAAGCATCAAGCTAGAAAAGTCTGATGAGTAGAAAGACATGATACAAGAAGCAGCAGAAACAGGAGTAATAGTAATAGTAATAATTCAGACAAAGAGATTAAACCTAGTTTCCTCCTTCTACCTTGTCTCAGGTGGCTGAATCTGCCACTTGACACAAAGTAATGCTGATGATGATGACCACAAGTGATCATCTCCAGCTCAGTCCTTTGGTCCACCAGTCACCTCAGCCTCTAGTGGTTGGGAGTATTTGCGACACTGACTTTTTAAACCACAGTTCATTAGAATTGGAATTTTAGGAAAAGGGATGTCAGGCAAAGTGGTTATAGATTATGGTGTTGAATTTGGAGCAAAGAAATCTGGATCCAAAGCTCTACCATGCATCTTACTGGATAACATTGTCCTAGTCGCTATCTCTAAATCCAACCTATCTTATACATTTTTTGTAGCAAGAGTGAATTGAGCGGAGATCCCTGAGCTCCCACAAGAAAAATGGGGTAGGAATGTAATAATAAATCATAGCCCAGATCACAAGCTCAGGTAAGTCGATAGCCAGTCATCCTATGTACTTGGCCCTTGTTCCTTTTATTCCAGTAGTGGAACAAAAGCTGAAATGGTTTCTTCCTTAATATACTTTTTTCTTCTAGTGAAAGTGGCGTGTCAGACACTATAAGCACCTAAGAGTTCTCTGGCCTCTTTTGAGACATGGTTCATTGGAGGAAAGAAAGAATAGCTCTTGAAAGAGGGTCATAGGCCAAGTCTGAGTGTCTAGCAACCAGTTCCAGCCCCTTGGCAATGGGTAGACAATGCAGTGTTGAGTTGTAAGGGAGATTACAAAGCAGCAAGCCTTGGCAAACATCCTTCCATTATCTAGCACCTTGTGCCAATCAGGTCAGGACAATATATTCCCAGGTTAAATTCTGCCAACAAATGGCATACATACCATTCCACTAAGGCGAAGTGGATTAAATAAACTAAAATATAAAAGACTGGAAAGAAGCCTTCAGGCTCTATAGGCAACAATTCCCCCACTACCAAAAAACCCACTTGGAAATACGTCTTCTATTAAGGCTTTGGAAATATGCAGCTATAGAAAGTGACAGAGCACAACGCTTCCTAATCTGAATGGTATCTTCCATCATTTTTATGTACGGATCAGGTTCTGCCAAAGCTCAGCAAGGAAACGGATTGGACAAAAACAAGATAATCTTGTTTCTGTGTAAAAACAGCAGGTTCCATTAATAAAAGACAACAGCTAGTTTTACCGACCTCTGCTGTGCTGACAAGCAAAGGAGACTTCAAAAAGATGAATTTCTCCCGAAGGTATAACCCAGCGGAGATGTAACCTATTGAGGACAGAAGGAGAGCTTATGCACACTAAGTATGCTGGCTGCTTAGAAAGTGATAAGAAACTTCTGTTATGTTTGGAGAAGAACTGTGTTCCAGACTGCGCAGTACAATTTTGTCCTGCATGAACAGTCCTGAAGGAATACATTGGATTATGGAAAAAACTCCGTAAAATCCATTGTGTATTTTATTAGCCACAATTTCACCTAACTGAGGAGGAGGAGGAGGAGATCATCATCATCATCATCATCATCATCATCATCATCTCTTGGTGATATTTTTGAGTTAATTTATTATTGGATATGTGCAGTGGGCTACTGATGATTTTGATGCTGTTACATGCCTGAAGCCTCCCTGACTGTCTTTACTTCCCTTGAGACTTTCCCTTGGGATTTAAGTGAACATGGGAAGCTCCCCCCCCACCCCCAAAATAAAACCTAATGGAGAAATGGATGAACGACAAAAGACAAGACGCAAAACACACAATGAAAGATAAGACGTGGTTCCTGGCTGCTTCAAAACTATTAATTGCATGAACACCACACTTCATCTGTGAAAGTTCACTCTAAGGCTGTAATAACGATTAAGAGATTAAGACACCCACATTTTCTTACCTTTGAAAGAAATGTCCAAAGCACATTCTATTTCATCAAAACTGAATTAGAATTATGGAAGGGAAAGGCTGGAGATATTTAGTAGGGCCTGTTACTTTTCTGAAAGACCACCTGTCATTTGGCCCTACCTTATGCATTCTCAGTAGGTCACAGAATCTGGGTTGGCCATAAGGCCTGGTTTGTATTTTCATGGGAGACCTCTAGGGAATACCCAAAAAGTAGTCTACAGTTGCTGCCAAGAAAACCAACATGAAGTTGTCCATGAAATCGTTAAAGCCAAGTTTTGCTTGAAGGAGAACTTACTTTTACTTTTCCAAGAACAATTTCCCTTCTTACTGCTTGGTACAAGGACAGTTATACTGCTTTGCGAATCAGTAGATGCTTCAAGGCCAACATATATTTATTTATTTCTACTATCTCTACCTTTTATACTATTTCGACCTCTTTTTTGTTTTAACCTGGCTACTTCTATTTAGACGGAAAAAAAATGGTGGACCTCCTGCTGAAACCTATGTAGCAAATGGTACTTTTGAGAGTAGAAAGCTTTGAGCAAAGGCAATTTTCAGCAGGAAACTGGCAGAGATCCCAAGGGGGTGGGGGGAGAGGAGGATAAAAACAAGCATCTCAGGGCTGAACAGCAGGAGAAGCAGAAAATATTTGCCTAGGCCTGAGATTCACAGCCATTGGATAAGCATACTTTATTTTGGGTACCAGAAGAGTTGGACTTGAGGGCTCAAATGGACCCTGTGGTTCTAAGACTGAAAAGGAGGAGAACATCTTTGAGTTAATCTATCTGGAAAGCCAGCTAACCATTTACCTCCACACATTTGGTCAGGATGGACATCTACCTTAGAAATTCAGACTCCTTTTATCCGTGCATGATGCTACATTTTTACTGAAATGAACCAAGCAAGTGCCCTGCTTGGGATGAGTCTCTATTGCAAAGTTCCATAAGATTCTTAGGCTTGCTTTGACCACAGAGATCTATGATGAACAGACTGTAGAGAAAATTGCGCTGTGAAATATGTGCCAAAATTCTCTGAGCCATGTAATTGGCAGAGTTTACACTGCAGCATCCTGCGTATTTCAGAACTATTTTTGGATTTTCCTGCATAGGGAATCCTACAAAGTCCAAAAGTTGCCACCAGAACTAATTTCAATCAATCTAATTTTCTTAAGGAAAAGGAAAGGACCTATCAGCCACAGCTTTTTTAACTGCAGAGAACACTACTATCGACAAAAAAAGTTTATTGATAGCACAGCCCACCTCCAAATTTGCCAGGTCTTCAAGAGGATGGTGTTAATTTTGTGAAATTTGACTGAAGGTGTAAAATCTGTACCCTTTGCAATTACGCAAGGTGGAAAAACATGACAAAAAAGACATAACTTGGGGGCAAAAAATGTGCAAGGAACCCATAAATAAATAAAATATTTATTATAGTAGTCATTCTTTGGAAGAATGGTTAATAAAACTGTGGGAGTATGCTCCAAGGTTGAGAATAACTTTGTATCTTAAACGTAAATTTAACATAGAATTCAAGTCTAACCGTAAACCATTCCTAGGCTATAATTTAATACATGGATTTGTAGCTCACCCCAAATTTGGGTTTTTCTATGTATAGACTCTATATCTTAACTTCATGGAATATTCCAATTAGAATAGACTTTGAGTATAGATTCGATTTGTTATAGCTTATAATTTCACTTGGTGATTCATACTGTGTTGACCATGGTCCCTAATAAGTATTCTCAGTTTAAAACTTAATAGTGATTCTTAATCTTGGGCCAGTCACTCTCTCTCAGCCCAACTCACCTCACAGGGTTGTTGTTATGGGGAAAATAGGAGGAGGAAGGAGTATTTGGTATGTTCTCTGCCTTGAGTTATTTGTAAAAATAACGAAGGCGGGATAGAAAATAAATTAAAAAAATAAAAAAGTGATATAACATATTCTATAATTCATAACTAATTAATGAAATATTTGAAAACTGTAGTCTCCATGACATTTTAGAATCCTTGTTTACATATTTGAATTTTATTCTTTTATTCTTTTTACTTGTCCTTTCTTTGCTTGTTTATACTTTCTTTAAAATGTGTAATTAAAAAAAAAAAATTGGGCGGATTTATGAATTCCTTTGCAGCCTCCACCCAAAGCATGAGAACAGGACCTTACTGGCCAAACTGGTCCTCTCTTCAACTTCACCAAATTTACTTTGCTCTTTTCAGTTTCCAGCTTGGCTAATCTATTTAATTGCTCATTTCAAGTGTCCAGACAACATTTTAATGACAACAATATTTATAGGACATTCTAATTAAGACAATGCAGAGGTTTCAGACAGTGCAGCATGTCGCTGTTTGTAGGAGGTTCAGAGGGCCAGGATGTTTGAACCATTCTGTACTGGTAGCACTGGTTACTGATGTATTTCCAATAAAAATGGTTAGACTTGACCTTTCATGCTCTAAACCAGTGATTCTCAAAATACGGTCCACGGAAGTTCATTAGGTATATTGCCACAGCCTACCCATGATTATGTCTCCCATCTCAGCCCTGCCTCCCTCTGTGCCTCAGTGGTCACCTGGCCAGACCAGAACCAGGGGAGGTTATTATTGGTTTGCAAAATTGGCTCATCGGTTCACTGAAGCCCACAAATTATAATACAGAAGGCAAGTTCTACAATTCAGAAAACTGACAACACTGATAAGATTGCAACTGCAGCTACTGGCTGTGAGGGCACATGTTTTCTGCAAAGCGGAATGGGGATTTTGCGCAAGCAACTCAAAAAGAAAAAAAAATGTGTATTGGAAATAGGCATTTTCATTGGATAGGAGATCCACTCACCTCTAGGTCTCCATGCATTTTATGTTATGAAACTTTGTCAAATGATGCCATGAAGACTTCAAAGCTTTTGTAGCATATTCAAACAAAGCAAAATGAACTTACCATTGATCTTACCACTAACCAAATACGTATTTTCAGAACAATGGGAAATCAAGGACTTTTATTGCCAATGGTACAGAAGTAACAAAACAGCAGAGGCAACATTCATAGTTGCATTCCTCATGGACGTATACAATTGGAGCAACATACAAACCTCAGTAAATAAATAAAAATAGCAAAACAGAGTAGATGTTACACCATAGCTGAACCTGTTGTAAACCTAGCTGCCAAGTACAGGTAAAAGCTATTGACAAAATTCCCTTATTCAACAATACTGTGCAAGATCCTATCAAATCCAGGCGGACAAGGCCAATTACTGTTGTGTGTGCATGCTAGCAAATATTTTGCAGCATAGTTGGATGAAAAAACTGATGTGCAGAGCATGAATCGCTTTTGGCTGATATACAAAACATTTATGAGGGAGAAGCGCTGGAGAGCTTTTAGTTCTGCTTATCACTGAAAACTCAAACTATTTAGGGAAGAGATTTTTTATTATGGTGTGAGCTGTGATGTGGGCATAAGGACTGATAGTTGTGTGCGGAGTAAGGAAGAGCACAGCTACCTGCTAGAAAAAAGTTTCCCTTGAATGCACAAAGCACCCAAAGCTGTATACACAAAGAGGAGTTGGTGGTCCAGAAAAACAGCTCCCGCTCTCAATTCAGCCTTGAAGCAAGTTGTGAAAATTGTGAACACCGTCAAATTGAGGTCTTTGAGTACATTTCTTTTCAGCAGGCTAATGTTAAGAAACGGACAGTGAATACAAGATTCTGCATGCCTACATGGAAAGATGGTGGCTGTCAAGGAGAAAAGTCCTCACAGCAGTTTTAGTGCTGAGTGAAGAGTTAAAAACATTTCTTGATGGTAATGGGTGAGGCCAGTAAAATAGAACTCCCCATGATGTCAGGTGGCTAGCTCAGTGCTTTAAATAGCTACAACTTTTCAGTTCAAGGCTGAAATGCCACAATTTTTAATGTGGACAACAAGATTTCAATGTTTCTTCAGAAGCCTGGACTATGGTAAAAATAGCTTGCCCGAAAGAAATTGACTCTTTCTCTACTCCTAACAATTTTCTCCATTCTCCAGTGGAAGAAATTGATGAAGTGTTAATAGGGAACATTAAAACACACACAAATACACATCCAGATGCTGCAACAGAGCATCAAAGGAACTTTCCAGAGACCAATGTAACTAAAGAATTGATTAGGAACCCATTGGGCGCTGTCTCTCAAGGTGAGTCCTTTGATCTTCCAGCTGGCAAGTGTGATAGGCTTGTTCACTTAGTGACAGGCAAGGCACTGAAAGTAGTCTGTGGTGAGAAATGTCTTCCAAAATTTGAAGATCCAGAACTATCCAGCAGCAATCACATACCTAACGTGAACTCCCTAGCAGCCATTCACATCAAGACTGGATTCTCACAGAGTTTAATTAACCAGATTTATTGAAAGGGAAAAGTCAGATCAGGTAGAAAACTTGGCTACTGAGTATATTTACTTTAACACTTTATCTATCTCTAAGTCTTTTTTAGGGAATGGTTTCCTCAATCCACTTGCTAACCAACTGTTGATCCAACGTCAAGGTAGGTATCCATTTTCCTGGCAAAGGAGGAGTGTGCAGATGTTCTAAAACTTGTAATATTTTGCAAACCGACATCCTTTTCCCTCTGCTCTGAGAAGTCTATTACTGTACATCCAGGGACCTACAATTGTGAGTTTGTGTTTTCAAATATAATAGAAGTAAAATGGAAAAAAAAAAGGATCAGTTAGATGTGGAACCGGATCTATGGCTCAAACTGTCCACCACTGAGCCAGATGATAAGGTCTGGCGTGAGAGCAGAAACAGTATTGCTCCATCACAGACTTAATATTCAGATATTCTTACTGAATAATATTTAGGGCCAGAGCTTGGGACTTGTAAATGAATGCAAGAGGTAAATAAATAAATAACCTTAGAGGCGATGGTGGCAGCAGCAGCTGCTGCTGATAATGATGATAATTTTGTACAAACATTAGTTTAAAAGGGCATTTCAAAACGGAGCGGACAGAAAGACACACAGCAATGAAACTACAATCAACATTTGCTCATCAGTGTGAACTTCCATACTCTTAAAGACAAAAACTTACAGAGGGGGAATTTGTTTAATTAGGTGGCCCCTGCATTTTCAGCATGTTAGTCCAATGCTCCAGAATTCTGAAAGTTTGAGAAACACTGCCCTAAATATTTGGGGCCAGATTTGTATGCAAGAATTGGCTCTGCTAATGTACACATTTCCCTCCCTATATAAGACAGCCCGTTTCTTTGTCTTCTTTTTCAGCCCATGTTTCAGTTCTGTTCGACTGGTCAGCATCAATTGGGGAGGTCCCCTCTGTAGAAGTTGTTGTCTTAAAGAAATATCTTCCAAGTAATGTGCATCTTCACATGCGATAACCACCCTTGTGCTGCCCATCTCCTTATTCAATCCCGAAACATTTGTACAGCTGACAGCCAGCTGTTTGAAGGCCAAATGGGACCCTCGGCCTTCCCCCATCCCTCACACACAAAAAAGGTTGCCCTTTTCTAATATTATAATAACTGTTATAATAGGTTATTAATATTTATTTCATTTTCCTTCTGCAGCTCAGGGTGGCCTGTATGTTGGAATCTCCCTTTGTTTTATCCCCACAACAACAGCCCCATTTACCCAAATTGTCAGAGGGGACTTTGAATCTGGATCTCCCTGATTCTAGTCCAACATTTTAACCACTACACCACACTATCTCTTCAGTCTAATGTTACTATTGCTGCTTTGGTAATGTTGAATTTTAAAAATTAATTATAATGCAGTAGTACTTTTGCTTTTAATTACATTTCTATTTTGTTTACTGTCTTGAGTGGACGTCTTCCAGAAAGGCAGCTTATGAAATCAATATATGTGTGTCTGCATTATGCATAATTCATTTTGCAGAAGTGTATATTCCAATAATACTTTTGGTCTGAACCATGGACCAGAAACCCTTTCTTTGTCCCCCTTCCACTCTCCAAAATCTCATAGGACTTCAGCAATGTCTCATGTGACATTTAGTGGGCTTTTGAGAGCTCATAAGATTTGGTCAAGAGATATGGGGCTTAAGGATTTGCCGGACCTTCCAGCAGGAGATCCTTGTCTCCTTTCAAACACAGCAACAGAAAATCTCTAGGGACATGCAAACACACACACACACACACACACACACAGATATGCTGGATGAAATTTGAATTACCCAATTTAAATCACAGGTGCCAACTGCCTTTGCAAAAAAAGCAGAGAAAAAGCATTTTCATAGAAATCACTCCGTTCAAATGTTAATAGAGTCCCTCCTTCGGGGGGAGATGGGCGGTGGCAAAATTTGATAGATAAATAGATAAATAATAAAACACTACTGAAATAAAAGAAGAGTAAAAGAAGAGTGGAGATGTTCTACTTGATTTGGGGGGGGTGCCTTTGAGGGAGAGCAATAATAGTGCTTCCCATAATCTAAATCAAGGATCATAATATACAGTATAAAGCCAGATTATTTTGTCATCTGTATGTGTGTCTTTGAGTCAGTGTTGACTCCTGGCAACTGCCTGGACAAGTCCCTGCAGTTTTCTTGGCCATGTTTTTGGAAGTGGTTTGCCATTGCCTCCTTCCTAGGGCTGAGAGAGAGGGACTGGCCCAAGGTCACCCAGCTGGCTTTGTGCCTAAAGTACGACTAGAACTCATGGTCTCCTGGTTTCTAGCCTGGTGCCTTCACTACCACACCAAAGGGGCTCCCTCTATCCACTTGATAGAATTCCTGAAGTTGGGCTAGTGTAGCTCAGTGGCATCAGGTTATAGAAGGCTGTGCTTCTCACTTACGGTATTTTGAATATGTTAAACTGGAGGAAAACTGACTAAGTAAAATACGATGTTGGAGTTCTTTAAAAGACCTGCAGACAGATTTGTAGGTGTGAGCTTCAGGTCATCCCTGCAAGGTGAAGGAAATACAAGCCTGTAACAGGAAGACTAAAACAACAGGAAGGTATATGATAATAAGTGGCGTGTCGGATGTGTAACTTTATCTTATGTGCTTGATGGTTTTCCTGTCAAAACGCTTTATGCGATTCATGCAGCATCAAAGCTGAGAAAATGCTGATTTATACGTGGGTCTGTTTGCCTGTTTTCTTCTGTTCTTAATGTTCTAGATTTCCAGAGGTCAGTTTGGCATCCCATCCTGTTATGCTGTGCTGGATTCCTAGTCCCCTCTTTCCCTAAGCTGTCTCTTTGTTCACTCAAATACACAAACTCACATAGAACGTCAGTTGTTGCAATGAAACACCCCTCTCCAATATCCTGTGACAATTCTAGGGGTGTAACCAGTGTCCTCAAGTTTGCATGCGCTTCTCAAAGGTTTTTATGGCCTCCTGAGCCTTCTTTAACGGCACCAATGAAATGTGTTTTACCATCATTTTCAGGCAGCATTCCCATAAATGGGCAGTAAACCAAAAGCAGACTTAATCCAATTAAAAACAAAGACACCCCCCACCTTCCAACATCTCCCACACTGAAAGAGAATCCCAGCTCCATCCATATGTGTGATTGGCCCCATCTACTTTATGGCCTTTATCCACCCCACCGGGACTCTCACACACCTCTTTCCCCCATTGTCCAACCTAAAGCCAAAGAAAACATATCCATATCAATTTAGAGCAAAACTACCTATGTTGCTAATTGTCCCCCTGGAATTGATATGCATATTTTTGTTAATATTAAAAAAAAAATCAAGGAAAGCTTAGACAATTGTGACTCACAAAGTGGAAGCTTACCCAGTTCTCTCTTTGTCTGAATCCTGATATTCTTTCTATCTATCTATCTATCTATCTATCTATCTATCTATCTATCTATCTAAAAAAAAATGCAATTGAATTTGAAAAGAAGCCTCCATAGGTGCCCAGGGCAACTTCCTTTGAAATGCACTTAGCAACTTCCAGTAGAAGACCCCAGATTACATGATCCCATGCTCTGACTCAGAATATGGTAATGTCCTATGTTCCACATCTTAAGGACACCAACATTTTACATTTTGCCATAAATCAGAAATCAAGCACAGTTTTCTAGGTCTACAGTCAAAACACAGATCTCATATGTTAACCTTGCATATCTAAAGCACCAAACCGTAATTCCCAGTCGTGAGTCATAGCCACATCTGGTTTAAGAAGGACCTTCTAAGACCGAATTAAACAAGACCATTTTTCTAAACTCTTCTAAACCTACCAGTCAGGAAAAAGCAGAACAATTGTACTGCTAGGCAATTTAGGAGGAAACCAGTGTCATTTGAGAGGTCTAGCAGAACTAACCAATGTTCTTTTTCCTGTCTGTCTCATGGTGCAATTCATCCCCTAGGATGACCAATACTGTTCAAGGAGTTTAAATGAAATAGGAGTAGAGGGAAAGTAAGCTATTAATGTTGAGCTAACATTGATTTTATCTGGCATGAATAAGAAAAAGAAGGCTGGGAAAAGCAGAATATGAATTAATATTGAAAATTAAAAAAAATGAATGAATAAATAAATGATTTAGGAGGGAGGGACACTATAGGCAGGTGCATCTAAAAATTGCCACACATACACAGAGTGTATGTTTGTGTGTGGGTGTATACATACATACATAACATACATACACTGTGTGTGTTTGTGTGTGTTTGAATTTGAATTACATTCAAATATTCTCTCAGCTCACCATCAAGCCAAACATTTGAAAAAATGGAAAAGGGGCAATTGAAAAGAAATTCCTACAGGTTTTCAGAGTAATCATCTTCATGTCTGAAAGTAGTCTGACCAAAATGAGCTCCCCAACTTTTCCACAAATTTTACCTGGCATGGCAAGACAGGGTTCCTTGAATGACCTTTTGCAACCTTCACAGCTGGTCTAATACACAGTGGTCTCCAGATATGCCTAGAGGTAACGTCAGCTGAGTTTAGCTTTACAGTCCTAGCTTGGCCCTAAATTTGATAATAGTCAGCTCATTTCCTGAATCTTATCTGGGTGCTTAAGGAACCCATTAGCTTGCAAGGCCAGGGAAACATGGAATGTTCATTATTGTAATTTTTGGCCTGGGGAAGATGCTCATCAATTCTTCTGAGTTAGTTTTGTAGCTAACAGACATATTCATTAACTGCGTACACCAATCATGTACCATTCCACTGTGCATAATGCTTGCACTTGGAATTCATTAAGCCTCTTTTTCTAAACGATCATATGTTTCCTCTTTTCTTAAACACTGCCTGTCTGATAATTGCCTAAACTTCTGTGTCTTCTTATTTCATACACAGATGTCATTTTGAAGTTATAACTATGTATTGAACCTGTCAGGCTGCTTTTTTTCCTATAGCTTCATTGTAGTTTTCTCATTGTTCTTCAATCAGCTCTTTTTGACTAGCAAGATTAACTTGGTAGAAATCGCTGACTCCATTGGATATCAACTCCTGTTTCTCTAGCCAAGGAATGTAGTCCTAGAACTGTAAATTGGAAGGAGGTCATCCAGTCCAACCAACTCCTTACTGCAAGATACAGCATCACTGACCAGACAGATGTCCAGTCTATGTTTCAAGCTTTCTGCTAAGCAACATCATTACAGGAGAGGTTCCAAGAGAGTTGGACCACTATCCAGAGCCTTGCAACCAAAAGTTGGGCTACCAGATCTGGATGACCACTAGATATCAGGAAAGAGATACAGAAAACTCTAACTCTTTGATGGCATCTAGTGGTCACTTTTTTTTTAGCAGCACAGATCTGGTAGTCCTCGCCAAAAAGGCCCTCATGCTCAGCATTTCTGGATGAAAATCCAGGCTTATCTTGCCCTATTTTCTTCTTCCTGGTACCTTCCTGATGTATTAGGATGTATTAGGATCCTAATACATCATAATATAAGGGAAGACTGAAATAAATCTTTCTTACTGATCTGCACTGCCTTCTTTAGGGTGCCTTGAAGTATAAAAAAACTGCAGAGTTCCTGCCCAATTGATCTTGATTGTTAAGATAATTTCAGTGCACTGTAGATATGCTTTCTTCTAAGTGAATCACAAAACTAATTGTCTTAATGGATCTTCTCCAAATAACTATCCTCATTTTCCTCTTGTTCTATAAAACAGCTGTTTTTACACAGCACAGACAAATCAAGTAGATCGTAAGAGTTTCAGTGCTAGAGTTATTCATTCATGGAAGCAAAATTTGAGATGAAAGGGATTAAGTTTCTCTGTAAATTCATCAGATGAGTATAGGGGGTAGGGATGGGTTGGGTTTAGATATATATCTAAAGGTTAAAAAAAATGTTACCAGTCTTCTTGCTTTGCTCAGTCATCACCTTCCCCTAATCGGCAGGGCAGGGGAATGTATGGGAATTTACTTTTAGATGCTAGCAAGCAGCGTAATGTTTATCAGGTCTGTATTTCAAAGGGTGATTTAAAAATCCAGATAACAGGTTTACATGGGATCTTTAATCATTTTCATCTCCAATGAAAACTGCTGCCACATTCACTCTATGGTGGTTGTCACAGAAAAAGATCATTCTTATCATTTTCTCCTTTCACACAACCATATGCCCCAATATTGTCAAGATTTCCTTTTCTTCTGCATCTTTGAACTCATTAAAGGTACTTACTGCTCAATCATATTAATCAAGTGCAGCATGGTAACACAATGGCTGGTTTTAGACCTTAATTTAAGCCATGATTTGTTTTAAGTGTAATTTGTTGAACAAACAACCATAATAGAACACACTAGGTCAAGACCAGTAAGTCTGAAAGTACCTCTCCCCTCCCTTACTTTTACTATCCCGAACACTGGGGAGGGTCCCTTCTGAGATGTTTTTTCCACCTCTCCTTCAGACTCAAATTTTGTTTATCAGACCATTGTCTAGGCTACAACTCTTCTTCCAGTCTCCCAGGGTCATTCCCACATACCATTACATCCACAGATTTGGGAGGGCTAATTTCCAGCATAGAATTTGTAGCTACACATCAAATAACAATTCCTTTGTTGAGGGTGGTGGTGGTAAAAACAACCCTAAAAACTTGATTTAATTATTCCATCTTTACCCCATTCTTCCTCTAAGAAATGAAATATGTATAGTTACCCATTCCCCAAATTTTATCTTCACTACCACCTTGCAGGATACTTGTAGATAGATAGTCCTAGGCTTGGCTCAAGGTCTGCCAAGAGTTGCATAGAAGTTTGAATCTGGTTCTTATCAGTTCTAATGAAGCACTTTGACCATTGTACCATACAGACTTTCTTCCCTCACTTAGCTTTAAATTAGTAAAAGGAGGATAATTGCAAAGTTAATACATGTACTCTTATATTTAATAATTTTCACCTCCTGGCACGTATTAAAACTTTAAAAAATATATAACTGGCATTAACCTTTGGAGAGACCTTGGGTCTCAAAGAGCACATCCAATGCTCAAAGCGGTTTGAGAGCTGGATGTAATTTTAAGGCTGCAAATTATGAACCTCTGCTGTAGGTCAGCCTTTCCCAAGTCACAGCTGGGCATAGCTGAACCATTTGTCCCATTACTCAAAGCTATTGGGTCTGAAGGCTGTTGATAATGGCAGTTTTATTTCCACAGCATTTGAGGACACAAAAGCTCTGCTCCATCTCAAGGTCTTTTGCTTCCAGAAGAATACGGAAAGGAGAAGGAAGGAAGGAAGGAAGCAAGGAAGGAAGGGGAAACGGTAAAGGCAACCTGGAGAAAGACGAGCAATTTTTGAAACACCAAGTTCCTGAAAGTAATGACCAACCCCTATCACAACACTCTTCTCCCTTAAACACAAGTTACAAATGCACAAGATACACCTTACAAAACTGATCCAAAGCATCCACACGATGAATAGCGCTCCATTTGCATAATTCTTCATTGAATGTCATCCTTCCCTCCTCCTAACAGCACTTATTTGATGAAACACAAAATCCTTTAAAAGTGTGTCCCACCCTAAACCAATTTGTCAAGTTGGAGAGCATGCATGTGCATGTGCACATGGGTCTTAAACTTCCATAAAATATTGAAGAAATTAAGGTAATAGGTACATAATTCAATTAATTATTCATATCTTCTAAGTCTCTATTTCTGATACTTAACAAAAAAAGATTAAATATCCACTCAAAGGATTAAGCAAAAAAAAAATGTCAAGCAACAGCAACACATCTACATTACCTTGCTGTGCAAACTGATAAAAAAAAAGTTACTCTAAAGTTTTGCTGAACACAAATCGGATGTTCATTCATGTTCCAGTCGAAACACTGAGGAGGCATTTCAAAGATGTTTTATTTCAGGTGCATGCCAAAAATTGGGTATGGAGAAATGGGAAAAAGCTGATGGATCCAGGCTCTCTCCCGAATTACTGTACCAAAGGATATACACAGGCAAAACCTAGCTAAATTCACATCAGGTTGATTTTGTCCTGCTTAGTCTTTTACTAAGAAGCACTGTAGGAATCACCTGGAAGTCATGAAGAGGACTTGATGGCCAGTTTGAATTTTCCTCTTTAGGAGGTAAATTAGTGGGTAAAAAACCCTGTCAGATGAATTTCCTTTGTTCGGTGGAAAGTAAAAAAATATACCTTTTGTGGATTTCCAGGAACCTTTCTGACAATATCCACAAAGATTAAGCATCTCCCAGGTTGTCCTCTAGGATTGGTGAGACAGTGTGGAATAGTGGTTAAGGTGCTGGAAAAGAACTACAGTCAGCCAGGTTCAAGTCCCCCTTCGATTATGGAAGCTCGCTGGGTGATTTTGGGCCAGCCGCCCTCAATCAACCTGACCTACCCCAAACGGTTGTTTTTATGAGAAAAAAAAAATGAAGTGCTGTGTACACTGTGCTGAGCACTTAAGAGGAAAGGCACAATATAAATCTGATACATAAGACATACATTCTCTGATATACATTTAAGTATGGTTGAAGAACAAAGGATATGACACATTACGATGATCCTTCATTTGTTCACAGTCCCTTGAATAAGGCTCTTTCTTCCTTCTTTACTCATGCTGAGAAGCCAAGTCAACAGGGAAGGATGATGGCCAGCTGGCAACAGTAACTGGAAGCTTGGTGGGAACTGAAATACTAAGCGTCTTTTCCTCTTGGAAATAATGGGACTTAGACCTCTGTTACCAGTTGAGGCATGTGTGCCCAGCCCTTCTAAAAAGGGAGCCTAGAACTGGAATATACTTCAAACAAAGATATAGAATAGGAGGTGGAACTGCAAACACAATTCTACTTGTTCCAGAATGTCATTTAATCCACATCTTGTCTGGTCCACAAAAGTTCGGGAAAAGGGAAGAATGCATCTCTTTTGTCAAGCTTTCAGCTGCTAATAATTTGAACGTTACAAATTTTAAATTTTAACTATATTGATTGTATTATGCTTTATGTTTTGTAGTTTTTCATTGCTGTAAGCTGCCATGAATAAGCACAAACAGAAATGCAGAATATAATTTCAGAAATAAAATATATCTGGAAGCTGATTGATCTGATTCATGCACCTCAAAATACAAATGTTGTTTCAGTCTGGCAATTCTCTGAACACTGCAATGCAGGTTTTGGCTTTAAATGGGTAGTTGTGGAGAATAGGTTTCTAAGACATTTTATTCATTTACTTGATTTGATTTGTAACCCACTTTCATTTTGTACAACTCAAGGCAGCATACACAGTGTAAATAAATATATAGATATAAATGTGTGTGTTATATTTGTAGTATGTGAATATGTATTCTAGGACTTTTTTTAAAATATGCAGAAAATGTATTTTAATTTCTGTGCATGCACAGACCCTTTTTTCCGCCCAGCAATCTCTCCTTGCACAAATGAATCTGTAAATAACACAAGACATATTTGTGTGTGTCCAATTCAACCTGATTAGAAGAATCCTGTTGAAGTTCCAGAATCTTAGCTTGGCCAATTACTGTATTTATATTTTTTCTGAGGTCTTGAACAATAAGTAGCTGGATCTGAACCTCTCTTCTAATTTCCCACAATGCCTTTCAGATATGGTTACTCCTGTGAATACAGTTTCACTAAGCCTAGTTTGAGGGATTCTCAGACAGCTCTTCCCTGAGGATCTGAGGTGATTCTGGTTAATCAAAAACCGGTGCAATACTCCATTTTTGGACAGACAAGTCTGGAAAAAAAATCATGCATTTCCAAAATTTGCATACAGAAAAGCAACTGCTTGATTTGTCTGCATTTTCTTAAAAGATATAAAATATATATCTATATTAAAAAGCTTACACTTTAAGGGAATTACATTTTTTAAAATTTGCATTGGACAAAACGTACATGACAAACAGCATTAGAGAAATTTGCATTAAGAAAGGCTTCTTGGGAATTCACATCTAAATCTATGTACCTTTGAGAAAAAGTGTATATAACAGTTCTGTATCTAGGGAAAATAACAAATAAAAACGTTCTGTTGTTTTAATTTTTTTTAAATGGATCCAGATGGTTTTTAAACTGATTTTTTTTTAATGGATCCAAATGGTTTCCAGAATATTGCCTTACTAACTGCCATGTATTCTCCTCTTGATTTGGAGCCACAACATGCATAAATATGAATCCAGCATTTCAGGAGTAAAGTTGATTTGTTTGTTGAACAATACTATCAGAGTAGCTGCACAGAAATTCAGCAGTGGTATGCACGGGAAAAGAGAAATGGACAAAAATAAATACAAGAACGATTCCAAATCACCAAAGGCAGATTTGGCCTATGTCGGTCACTGCGAAGCTAGCCAAAAGTTTGGAGAAACAGAAGGTGGGGAGGCAACCTAGATGGAAAGAAAATTAATAAGCAGGAGACACTTTAGAGTATAATTATCAGAAAGAAAACACTTTGTTTAGCATACTTTATGCTAATGGTGAGCTAGTAAGGCCCACTGTGCATAATTTAGCCAAAGAACCGGTACAACGGTTTAATACATACACAGATAAGATATATGTTTACAGGTATGAGTTGAAGAAAAAAAGAAGCAGAAGAACAAAACACAGGAGAGATCATAATAAGCACACATGAACTCTGAAGTCCTAATTGCATCACGGGGGAGGTTAAACAGTTACTGCTGATTCAAGTAGAAAATTGGGTTAATTTGTAAACAGGTAGATCTCCTTTTCCAGGTGCACCAGGATGTGTGCAGAGAGAACAGTGGAGAAGGGGATCAAAAGGTCTCCATCCATAGGATCAGCTCCAGATTTTATGCCTTAGCCTTTTTAACCATCAATCCTAAACATTTGTTTTGTTTTATTTTAAAAAAGGGTCTACTGCAAAGTATATATATATATATATAAAGCATCTCTCCTCGCAGAAAAAAAGCAAGAAGATCCCTTTGAAATGTGTGTTAATTCTGTAGCTCAAGTGGGTTGTGTTATCATTTTCTGGGAAGAGAATCCAGCCTCTTCTTCTATTTAAACATTGTAAGTACGTTTTCTTCAAAGAGTTCCCTTCTCCACAAGGATCATCATCATCACTGTCATCACCACCATGGCTGAGTGGCTGGTTAGCTGGCCCTTATGTTTCTTGTTTTATTGTTCTTACAGGATAATATTTGATTTTTATAATTTTGTGTGCACTATTCTGAGAACCTTTATGAGTCAAGGCTGTCAGGATCTTTTTAAGATTCTGGGAGACTATTAATATAGGTCCTCCCCCACCCCTTCCATTTTTTGTCTACTTAAGTCAGTGGCTGAGGGTGTGGAAACACCAAGAAAATGAAAACAATTCTTGGGATTATACTGTACTTTATCAGATAAATTTGCTTCCTTGAATGAAAGTCTTGATCTGTCTGAATTCCATGGGAAGAAACTCCCCCACCCCAAATCCTGAAGGCAGTTGTAATAAATAATAAAGCAGTATAATAAATATGGGTCTGATCCTTTAAAAAATGCCTTGTCTTAAATTCTTATCACCACTGTCATTTTCACACATCTGCCAAGACAGCAGCTGTGACCATGTGATGGAATGCTGCCTTTTTATGCATGTCTTGTATACCACATGCATAGAGAGGGTATGGCTTTAATCATGTGGACATGGCATATCTTGACTTTTTTTTTTATTTCCACACACACACACCCTTACTGATACCCCTGCATCTTTGTAGTTCCCTGTTCCCATCAGCCAGCCAAATGGAGCAAAGAAGAAATGCATATATAGATAGTCCAAGGATGTATGGTAAATTAGAACACCTCTTAATTTGTCCTAAGTACACTTTACTGTTTTAAAATGTTTTATTTGCATTTCCTTACCTCTCCAATAGTCTAATTTCCATGGGCATGTGACTATAATAAACTGACTATATATTATGGAAGAAGGAATAAAATATGATATCGAAAGTTTGCTACAGGGTGCATCTTTTAGGAGCAACTTATGTTTCTGTTTTTTTCTGCCCCCTAACCCTTGCGAGATTGTTGTAGTATTTATCAATGTCTTTGTTAGTTTTATATCTATCCTTTCCTCCAAGAGCAAAACTCAGCATACATAACACTCCTGCCCCCAATTTTCTTACAGCAGCTCTGTGTGGTAGGTTGTCCTGAGAAAGTGTGAGTTAAAAAAAATCCAGTGAGCTTTTGAGGCTGAGGGAGAACTTAAGCATGGGCCTCCCTGATCCTAGTCCAGTACCTTAATGCTACAGCACACTGGAAAAAAATTTAGAGAAATCAGCCACCTAACTCCTCCACCAAAAATGTGGTGGAGAATTTCGGAGGACATTTCTACCCAGTGTAGAAAAAAAACATGCTTCATACTTTGTGCTGGTTCTGTTTCCTCCACCAAATCCATCTATCCATATTATCCAGAGTGGATATTGTGGTTCTGCTTCACCACAAATCAAATCTAGCCCAACCTGGTCCCACTGTGGACGCAACGCAGCAGTTGGGTATGATGCCAAATTCATCTTGGTCTTGATTGACTGTTACATGACTCAAGTGACAAAGTTTTCTGATCTTGAAGGCTACGGAGGTAGTCTGGAGAGAACTACTTCAGCGTCTAGGTGAAAGGGATTAGTTCAGTTGCGGCAAAGCAAAGCATATCTTTATAATAATAATAAAAATAGAAATCCCCACCGGTATTAACATGGATTTGCATCAGCTCTCATTAACTGGAAGCTCTGATTTTTTAGGAAAATAACAGTGACTGGAAGTGATCACAAATGTGTGTCATCATCTGATACCAGAGTGCTTTCCCACATTACTGTAGAAGAAAGGTCATATATGGGAAGAAATAGAGGCTGCAGAGGATGGACTGTACCTCTCTGAATTGCCTCTTCATTATTTATGGCTGTAAAGATTTGGTGCTCTGGAATCAGTAGCATTAAATGTATTTTAATTTGAGCTATAATTCTTTTTTCGGCTTTCAGCAATTGACAAGCTTCTGGAATAAACATTCATTTGGGAGTGCCAGATTAAGGAAAACGAAGAGAAGAAGGAAAACAAAGCTGACACTATCTGGCTCCTCCTCCAACCCACTCCCTGCAATAAATATATAAAAATAAATACATTCTTCCTGGACAATCCTTGCACAATCTTCTGCCCACTTAAACAGTATGAGTTTGATTAACTGCAGATGTACTCCCCAGCTTACATATGTGGCTAATTTGCTCTGAATTTCCATGCTGCATTATAATGCTAATGATCACTAATAACAGACAAACCCACAGTTTATTGAGTAACTAATTGGAGACATTATTATTTTCACTCTATGACAGAGGATTGGGATGGCCGATTCAAGCTGGCTGATAGGATAAATAATGTGTAAATCAATCTTTGAGGGCGATGTGATCTGCTTCTTTGAAAATGATAGGGATTGATTGGCAGAGAGCAGGACTGAGTTCACCACTATCACTAAGAAGTAATTCAATCCATCTATTCAATAATGCTATGTTCAGGAGGCAAAAGGTCACTCTTGCAAGAAAGTTTGATTCTACTGAAAGTTTGATATTTGGTACCTCCCTTACTCTCCCTTATACCTGGACCCAGCCCACAGAGATCATCCTTCTTCCACTTGGTGCACTTCAAATGGTTGGACTACAATTCCCAGTAAGCTCTATAAGCACAGGTGTCAGGCCAATGGAAGGAATGGAGATATTCTACCACCTCTGCTGAGACCAGTTCTCATTCTGAAATGGGCTTTCTTTTTGTGGGTTGTGCCATTCTGAACAAACTGGATCCCCTTTCGAGGAGCCACTCAAACAGAAAGAGTGCAGAAGGAAGGATGGAAATATCCCTTTGGACCTCAAAATATCTCCACTCTCAATCTTTTCCCCATGATCTGTGCAACAACCTCTTCCCCTTACCAACTTGAATTAGAGTTTTTGCTTCAGATGGATCTTGCCTGTCCAGCAAAAGGAGCTTAGCAGAACATATATTTCTTCATTTTACCCTCTAATAGCCTAGCGGGATAGGCTAGAGGGAGAGGTAGTGCTTGGGCCAAGCTCATCCAAAGCGGAGTAGGGATTTGAACTTGGTCCTACACAAACTAGTCCTGTGTCTCAACCATTTGTGGGAGAGATGACAACACATTAGGTGATGACATTATCCTGCAAATGACATGAATTGTGTACTTGTGTAAGATGACATGACATCATTACCTAACTGCCCATTGTATAATATTGTGGCTTAGGGGAGCTGATGTCTTATTGTTGTAAGCCGCCCAGAGTCACTCGCTGAGATGGGCAGCTACAGAAATCAATCAATCAAATCAATCAATAAATGTGCACAATGATTAAGAAGAAGAATGTAAGGCAGGA
This sequence comes from Candoia aspera, assembly GCF_035149785.1. Classification (NCBI taxonomy): domain Eukaryota; kingdom Metazoa; phylum Chordata; class Lepidosauria; order Squamata; family Candoiidae; genus Candoia; species Candoia aspera. The sequence continues at coordinate 8,820,251 of NC_086163.1, forward strand.
CAAACAACAGGAAAGCTTTTTTAAAAAAAAAAAACCTCAGACAAAGCCTAACAAGAAGGTGAAACAAATTTAAAGATGGTCTCTGGTGAACTTTCTCAGAGAAGATAACTTCTTATGGACAGAATTTAGTTCAGAAATCAGAACTTCCATTCTTAATCTTCTAATATTAGAAGCATCCTTTTCAGAATGTATTTGCAAATATGTTGTATTTGCACCTTGTAAACACTAGCTGAGCCAAAATAGAAGAGCTAGGTTGGAAATTCACAAACTAAACAAAATCAGCATATGTGAGACAGTCAGAATTATGTGATTATTCCTGTAGTAGGGGTTTGGCATTGACTCAGAATGAAATTGCCAGAATACTTTTTCACTGTCATTGCTTTATTCATTTAATAATATGTTCAAAATAGTGAAATTCTGTAACATATGAAACAACACATCAATTATACCATGCATTGCATTTCAGATACTAAATAGAAATAATTCATTTAGTCCACAGTCTTCTCATAAATCAAGCATGCATTTTTCAGAATCATCCAAGGTATCCCAAATTCATTTAATGACCATTTTCTTGCACAAATAAATAGGGTTTTTTTCCTGATAAATATTTCAGTATCTGCACAATTCTTATCTGTAAAGGTAGACTTGAAGAATTCAACTGGATTAAGTAAGGCCAAACTTTGGGCAGAAAAACCACACGTCTTTCAAAGTATTCTCAAATGCTTCCTGAAGACAAGGTTTGGCTCACTCAAGAATGTGAGGAAATTCACCATTGTTATTTCTATGTTCTTCCCTTAAAAAACCACTCCACTAATCTGTGTAGTGAATGAAGTCCTGCTGATTCTTAATATTTGCTTGCATTTTTAATAGATGTTATTCATAGATTACTATGCAGGCAAGCAAGTTCCCAAAATAGCTTAAGCACTACACAGAATCAACATTTAATTACAGATATGTGATTCTCTGCTTGTGGTTCTAGTCAGACTGCAGGATCTTCCTTTTATAGAGAGGTGGGTATATAGATGTTAGGCTGCCTTTCCCATAATTCTTTTCGGTCCTTTTCAATAGCCATGCCAGTGGGGACTGATAGCTGTAGTTATTTACAGGAATGAGCTACCAATTCCATATGCACTTTATTTATGTTCTCTGTAATATCCTAAGACCAGATAAGTAAACTGTAGCAGTGGGAATGGACAGAAAAAAAACTTATGAAGTTGCTCATCTCAGATCTAAATGTTTTTGCAAGGTTTGTTTCTCAGAAACCCCTGCACAGTTATAGCTTGATGCCTCAAACAAAGCAATCTGAGGTTGTAAATTGAATTATCTTGTTGATTCCATAATGCTGTGACATTAAGCTTTTTTTTTTCTGAAATTAGAAGAGGTTTGGCAGGTGAACGTTCTAAGAAACGTCTATCTTTATGTACGATTGTCCACACCTCTCCACGTCATGTTCACTGTTGTCCCATGTGTCATTTGAGAAAAAAAAAAATCTTAGAAATGTTTCACCAGGAAACACGGGACATTATGGAGAGCAATGACCAATGATTTATATATGTCATCTCCTCAACATGTGTCTACATGTTTCTACATCAGACCATAGGAGAACCATCTGTGAATCTGTTGAAAGAATGAAGGAACATTTCTAGGTTCAAAAAGAAGTAAAATTTTCTTTTTTGCCTGGCAGTCCCATAATACAGCACTATAGTTTTATTTTTCATGCTTCATTCTATCCTTAGAATTTACTGGCATGAAGAAAAATCAAAATGGGAAGTTCACAGTATTTTCTTGTTCTTTCGAAAAATGCATCAAAGTAGTATCCAATAAACAGACATCAGTAATCACTTCCAAAGTTTGCTTCAACCCATAGCAAAGCCTAATACTACCCTGATTTACAACCACTTGTGAATCCCACTTCTGGGCTTTCTTCCAAGGTTCTGCATAGGTTGCAGAGCTACTTGTTTACCTGTATCTGTGAGTATCTTTGTGTCATGTGATTTCAAAGCTCTCCAAACATCCACAAAGTTGGATTAGTTGTTGAGGCCTGCACCCAACTGCCTGGCTCTGAACATTCAGTAGGTGGAGCTAGCCCTGCATAAACAGTTGAATTCAAGATTGTAGACATTTTTTTTATTACTGTTGATGGTTTGGTACACCCCCAGTACTTGGAAGCTGAAAAACGTTCTACTAGTCTCTTTGAGGATCATCAGGTTTAGGGATTTTGGAAGTATCCAGTGCAGGCAACTGCTCTGGTTCTTACCTCTGAAAGTGGTCATATAGAAATATGGCCAACGGTTTTCATTCAAGTCAGTAGAACTAATTAATTAAAATAAAATACCAAACATTATTTCAGTATTTGAAGCTCCCCATGCATTCCTGATTGCTGGACTACTGAGTTCAATGAACAAAAACAACAGAAAAATTGTATCTGTATAATATGAGACAAAAAGGGGGTCTTAAATCAGCATTCTACATACCTCCAAACCTTCTGGTTCTTTTAGAAAGTATAATTTATAAGTTGATGACTTCTACTATTTGCTTTTGTTTTTGTTTTTAGAACCAACCAACCTTCTCCATTCTTTCTTCCCATATACTAATAAATTGGCCCAACTGATCATGGGAATTGTAATAATTATTTCTTGTATATTTTGACTGAACATCAACATTGCCCTTCCTGTAAATGCAGAGAAATGTGACTGGTGTGTGTGTGTGGGGGGGCGGGGGGGATTAGTGAAAAACATGGATAGGAATGTCTAATTATCCAATGGGAACTCCATTATCTGAGATAAGAGAAATATCCTTTGTTGAGCCTCAGTTTCCCATCTCCTATCCCGTACCCTAGTGACACTTGAAGCAGCTGCTTCATTCTTTCCTACAATAAGGCTGTATCAAGACTTTGGGATGGGTGATTCACCATTAATTCCACCATCTTTCTGGGCTGGCTGCCTGAGACATTCCATTTATCTCCTGAGTAGACATTTAAGTGATTTAGACTTTATAACATTACCCTTAAGGCAGAGAGTAAGCATCCCAACTTCCTTAACTCTAAGCAACCTCCTTAACTGAGTAACTGAACTTCAGCTCAGCTTGGGCCATTTCTTATATAACTATTCCCTTTTCAAGGCATTTGTCTTGAACAATCTATCTCTTATCATTTCCCTCCTCCTGGGAGGGAATTTTGGAAAATTTATCAGAGAGCTGGCTCTGTTGATCCCCAGCCTGGGGTACAATTGGTAGAAAATTTACACCTGCCTTTGTAAATGGGTCCCTGAAGCAGGCTTACTGGATATACCACCTGGTCGTAGGAATTAGGGACATTACCAGTCATACATGAAAACTGAGGACCTAATTTTTATTCCCATAAACATGCTGGCCACAATTAACACATGTGCAGAAAGTCTAGCCTCCAATGACTATGGAAGGCAGGCAGGCAGGCAGGCAGGCAGGCAGGCAGGCAGGCAGGCTAGGAATTTAATATGAGCAGTATAATTTTAATGCTACTAAATAATTCTTTTATGGCAGGTAACATAGTGCTATTAACATTGAAAAATTGAATTAAAATTAACTGGAGTTTTAGTGATGCTAGGATGTTGGAATTAGAATTGAGAAGGTTGTTAATTATATTACAGGATAGATAATTAAAATATCACTTTCTTTAAAAGACAGTGGTTCAATGGAGGAAGCATATCCGTCTCTCTCTCTCTCTCTCTCTCTCACACACACACACACACACACAATCTTTTGTCTTTCTACAAGAGAGACCTCCTCTCCATATTTTATTGCTGAAAACTCCAGGGTGCTATTGGACAATTGCATGATGGATAAAATAATAAATAGTACCAGAAAAAGAAGTGGATTTTTTTTAGATGCACATTTCAATATCTAATTGGAGTGTATTGTTGTAGTTGGATGCTGGAGACCAAAAGAGAGAGCCATAGGGGTCAACAGGCAAGCAGATAACAGTTTTTACTTAACTGCTTCATGTCAATTAGGCTTTGTTTGCTTTCTTGAGGTGTCCAAGTCCTATGTCTGGCTCCACAGTTATTCCAATCCCATGCTAGAAGTGGGGGTTTCAAAGTGATAGCACCCTTAAAACCAGTAATAGAGTTGTAGAAGGCTAAGGACTGATAGAAGATGAGGGACTGGATCTCCTTGAAATGACCTTCTTGTTGTCCTAGGTCTTCCTGGTAAGGGATGTGTTGGCATGGACAAAAATGTCAAATTTAAGTTCGTTCAGTTTCTCTTTTCCAAATCTAAGTTCTTTCCTTCTCTTCCCTCATTTTCAAGCATATTTCCCCTAATATACATATTTTGATGCACAGATTTCCTAATACATAGGTCTTTCCCCACAGGAGATACTTCCTAAGGCAGGCAGTCCCCAGGCTATGCAAACCCTGACTTACATAAGCCTGTTGTTAAGCAGAAGGTGCCAAATCAGTGACCACCATTTCCCACATGAGCATGGCACACAATCCAAAGTATTGAAAAGTCAGCAAATTCAATCAAGAGTTCTTAGAAGAGTTCCACTGTATATCAAGGGGATTGCCTGCATAACACATTTTTACAAATGTGATTTATAGGGGAGCATTAAGAAATATATGGAGATTTGTGTATGTGTCTGTTCTGATTTGTAGGTTCAAAAATTAGGAATTAGGGAATCTTGCAATAAGAATTTCAGTAATTAATCCTGCCCCTTTCTGGTTTATTTTTGTAGATTTTTTGGGTACAACTCCAGTCTTGGTTACCTGGCACTGATTCCCAGTTCAAATTCTAGTGACTTTAACATTTTTGGATACTACTATACCTCCACAGTTCAGATAAGCTTAATAACCACATTATTTATTTATTGAGACATAATACCACACTAATTTTGGATGGAATATAATTTGATGAAAACTCAGCATGATCTAAAAGTTAAAAGTTCTAATGAAACTTGGGGAGTGCATATTTGATTGCTAGAGAGTCAGGACTTGTTAACACCACCTTGGGCCTTTTGGAGCTTTAGAAACTACACATTGGGATATATTGATTGTAGAGTTTCTGTGATCAATGCATTTTAATTTAACCAGTGCACGCTGTCTACAAGTACTCTCTAACCCCATAACAATTACCTATGCAACATAGGTACAAGGTCAGCTAAATGTTCACAGAATGTCCCAGTTGTCTTTTTTTTCCCTTTTTAATCAACCCAAATGACAAACATTATCCAGAGCACGGAAAATTGCCCAGTCTCCAGGTCAGGAAACCTAAAAGGAAAGTTATGGATTTGGCCTTTTCCTTTTGCTATATGGCACATTGTGCAGTAGTAAGGAGGAACAGTTGGCATGCATTCAGCTTCTTTGTGGTCAAGTCTACAGAGGCATCTTAACCTGTCACAGCTAATGGGTTTTGCTATGGATGCCAAAATGTAACATGTTCAGAGCATTTGAAGAAGGGGGCATTAGAAGCATCTAAAGTGTTGGCAATCTCAGAGGCATTTTTTAAAGCCACTATATTCGTTTGATTGTTTGTTTCAGAAACTCTGCAAACACTAGAGGAAATGAAATCTAATGAAGTAGTAATGAAGTAACTGGGTTTAGGGTGGGGGAGAAGAGAAAAAGGAGAACCATAGAAGTTTTCCTAAGTAATACAAAATCATTACGATGTCCTGCCAGACATGCATTTTTAAATGATAGCTGTAATAATGGAAAATTAGACTCCATTATTTATTCATAGCCTTCTTGTGCATGCTGATCTCCACATAGGGCAGCCCACTTTTTATAAATAGTATCTTTAAGAGTGATGACTCTTTGGAGGGAGGGTGAATGTAATGTCCAAAACAATTATTGCCTGTCTCAACAGGAAATTGTCTCTCCCAAAATCCATAGGAGATACCAAGGAGTAACATGGAGGTCCCCAATGTTCTTTAACCAATGGATACATGTAGACTTTTGAGAATGTTTCTGAAAAATTCTATTTGGATACCATAGTTAAAAAGCATACTGGAGTAGATATGCCTCTGGCCTGAACCAGTTGCTAAAGTCAGTGTCTTTAATTTAGCCCTAGCAGATGAAATAGGTTTCATTTTATAGAACTACAAAAGTCTTCTGTTGATTGTTGGCTGTTTATTTAGAGAAAGGAGAAGGAAAAGAATACTCAGTGCTGGTACTGCTAAACATTACTTTCAACATTTAAAAACACAAAAACATTACTGCTACTACTACAAACGATATTTGGAACTACAGGATGAACTAAAATTTAACTCCAGAATGGAATCAATAACTTTGACTCGTGAGAGGCTGAACAGAAAGTATTTAATATGTAAAAACTTGGTAAAGAATCAAGATTAAGGTATTAGTATCTGCAAGTTAAAAGGCCAGTTACATTTCTCCATGATTTAACAGTGCTTGTGTACAACCACACACTTTTACAGATGGACACGTGTTTGTGCACCTACACTTACTAAGTTGTTGCTGTTGCTGTTATGCTTGTTTAATTTTTTTAAATGTGCCATTGATTGGGTTGATATAATTTGTATTTTACTTGCATTGCCTCCCCCCCACCCCCAAATCCTTTTTGGAATAGCATTGCATGTCTTAGTTTTGAGTTCTCTTTAACAGGTTTGAGCCATTTATAAACAATGAAAGTGCAGGACACACTTGTATACATAAGTGCATACTTATGGATAAATTAAACCATTTTATATGGGAAGGAAACCTTTATTCTCAAACCTTTTTGTCCAAAGCCCATTGGGGAAGCTGGTAAGTGATTATTTAAAAACAACCCTATGCAGATGTAATATCAGCAGGTTACTTTTATTTTTTTGCTCAAGCCATGCTGAATAAAACACAATAAATAACCATCTAGAAAGGATCTGTTTGCATCCCAGTCCCAGGAATGTTCATCCATTAGAAAGGAACTGTTTGCATCTTAGTCATGGAAAGGTCCAGGACCAGCATGACTGAAAGGTTTCCTCTTGGTTGCACTACTAACCTGAATAGCTCAGAGGACAGCATCTTCCCATGCGTCTACCCAGCAACATTTCCCTTCAGTGACACACAGGCTCAAGTCAGAGGAAGCTGTCTTTTAGGACAACAGGATGGTGAACTTAAATGCAAAACAAAATTATGCAGTAGTAGTGTCTGCACCATGCAATGATGCTAAAGTGCCTACTTGAACCATTTCAAATGTTAAATCACTTCGCTGCCTTCCTTGAGAGGAATTTCACTTATTTAGTTATTTTTACTGGCAGTTTACTTGCAACTGGTAACTTGGATGTTCTACATGCATGCAATCTTTATGTAGCATCAAGAATGTATCCAGATTTCAAGTAGGGGAATGAACAAAAGATTCTCTGATGTGCCCCTATCTTAAAGAGGGTCCCTAGCGAAAACTTTTACTTGGCAGCAGTGAGCACCATCTAAGAAGTATCAGGCTGCACAATTTAGTGTGTGTGTGTCCCTTCGAGTCAGTGTTGACTCTGGCGGCTGCCTGAACAAGTCCCTGCAATTTTCTTGGCAAGATTTTGGAAGTGGCTTGCCATTGCCTTCTTCCTAGAGCTGAGAGAAAGTGACTGGCCCAAGGTCACCAGCCTGATTTCATGCCTAAAGCAAGACTAGAACTCACAGTCTCCCAGTTTCTAGACTGATGCCTTAACCACTACACCAAACTGGCTCGCCCAATTTAGCAGCCATTTTAATTGCCATGTAGAACATCAGTGACATCCTTGCTCCTTTGGTGGTCCTTCTATCCAACTAGACTTATTCCTAAATAGATTTAGATTATTACAGTTTAAATTATATAGCTACTGTTGATAAGCATTAATCACAGTAGTAGTAGCAGCAATTTATAACACTCTATACTCTTTTGAGTATTCCTTTCCCAAATCATGTTGACTCTACTTACCTATCTACAGATGCACACACATAATGGCTACACAGAAGTACTAGCTTCATGAGTGTTATTTTTGGGAAGTAGTGCTGAAAAAAGTTATATATACATGTACACCTATACATATACACACACGCACAGAGAAACACACATGCTGGCATAAACAGAATCTCCCTCTATCTCCCTCATGCACACACACACACACACACAATCTACAGATTGGTAAGGAAAAGTATAATAAGCTACAGCTATCTTTCCAAGAGACCAGACTTCATGAAGCAATATCTGGCCTTTCTTGCTTCCCCCACCCCTATGCATTTTTTAAAGATAAAGAATGGAAAAATCCACAAAAAACATCCAAAGGGTCACATCTGAAAGGCTTTAAATGTTATTGGGAAAAGATTCTTGGTAAGAATGCCAGTATGGTTTTCCTAATATTAGTATCTCTATAATAATCCAGGCGCTTCATCTAGGCTTTTCTGAATTAAATTTTTATTGGCTCATGCTAATAAATGTCAATTGAATTTCTATTCATGATATCAATAAATGTCATTTCTTTACATACACCTGAGCCAGTGGGATAATTCCACATATTGATAATATTTAGAACTGATTTCAGAGGCAGGCTAATTAATGAATGGTATATTAGGCTTACATTGACAGGTGGGGTAAAAAGGTATCTGAGCATTACCTGCTCTTTCAAAGTTTTTGAAACCAGAACAATTGATATGCACAGGGGAAAGGCAACCTTGAGTTTGACTCCTATTATAAGCAGCCATTGCATATGTGAGTCTAGGGGTATGAGTCACATTGCATATGTGAGTCTAGGGGTACTTAACTATGTGACAAGAGTAGATCTCTTTCAACCAAATAAGAAATAAGACCACTTGACTCCAAGAGCCCAGCAGATATGTCTCCCTGGGGTTTTCAGGAAGGCTGGTATAACATTGTGTGCAGTTCTGGCAGACTTTGACAGGGAAGCACAACTGCAAATCCTGGATCCTCACAACTCTTTCATGATAGCAGGATGCATATTATTAAGTTCCTCTCCCCCTCCTCTTGGCACAACTGTCCTTTTCTACTCATGACTATTAATCCAGGAAGTAGTAAGACTGGAATCGGTGGGGCGATTTCTTGAGGATCAGATTGCAATTGTGTGACACTTGCAAGTTGGATGTTTGGCTCCTCAAGTTTCCTTTAGACTTTTCCCATTTTCCCATTGTTTTATTTTGCAAGCTCTTCCCTGCATTTAGCAGCCTCCCTTTCTCTGTTTCTCAGTCATCAAGGTGTCCCTGCAAAGGCTAATCCTCCTCCTGGATGGGTGTTCATGTATTAAATCACCAGCATTGCTCAAGTACATCATGTCAAGTGTGGCAAACATGACAGTGAAGAACCTGACTTTAGATAGACCATTGTGATCCATTGTTCAGCAGAATTGGGGAAAAATGAGATTTCTGACACCTTGGAAAAATCCAACACTTATCATACTTTGAATACTACTTGTAAGGCAATAAGAGATTTCAGTAGCCCCTTCAGTATACCCTCTCTCTCTTGGGTCATACAGGACCTCGAAGGTTTGAGATTCAAGATCTTGCTGTCTGTAAAGGTATGAACTGATGAATACAGATCCATCACCAGAAGGATTCCATTATCCTGTAAAAGTGCAAATTCTTGAGAGTATCTTTGCCTATGACATACAACAGAGGCTTGCTTCCCGCTCCATATTTTTATATCTGCATAGAGTAGAGAGTCTAAGATTTTGCAAACAGATTTCAGAGAAATGAACAAGCAACTCTTCCAACTTCAAATTAAGTCTCACCACTGGCTGGGTCAAGTGTTCAGACTATGTAAAATATTTGAAGAAAAAGTCTAGTGTTGAAGTACCTCTGCTGCACAGCAGTGAAACTAGATAACATTCTTACTCCTACAAACTGGACTGGGGGAAAAAAAAAGACCTTTGGAACAAAATCTTAGAGAATTACCACTAACAATATTTATTAGCAAGTACTGGGTGGTCTTGATATGCCATCAAATGGTAATGTTTGATGGCATACTGCCCAGAGTCCCTCCTTGTGGGGGGAGATGGGTGGTGATAAAAATTTGATAAATAAAATAAATAAATGTGGGCAGTCTAGGTGCGCTGGTTTTTCACTATGCTTGCAAGTGAGATTCAAGGTTCTGGCTGTCACCTAGAAGGTCCTACATGGCATGGGGCCCAGTTATTTGAGGAACTGCTTATCTCCTGACGTTTCTGCTTGGCTGGTAAATGCTGACAGAATGGCTGCATTCCAGGTGACTTTGATCAAAAGTTTGACCTTTTGGGACCCAGGAAGAGCACCTTCTCTGTTGTGGCACCTGGAATGAGGTCCCCCCTGAGATCCAGACAGCTCCCGCTGTGATGGCATTCCGGAAGGCCTTAAAGACTTGACTGTTCTCCCAAACCTTGGTGTAGGGTGCATGCAAACCCCCTTGTTAGAGGTGATTGATATTTTTTGTTTTGGTGTTGATGTTGTTCAGACTGCCATTGTGTTATTTCTCTTATTGTATCTTTTTAAAATTATGTTATTGTATCCATATCCTGTTTTATATTGTAAACTGCCCTGAGTCGTTCTGGAGTCAGGCGGTGCCAAAATTGAATAATAATAAAAAAAGAAACAAAATCAAAAACATAAATTATGTCTACCATAAACTGGCTATAAATCTCCAGTTCTTACCTAAGAAATTCCCTTTCTAACTTCCCCAACTCTATATTTAACTTTGTTGCTTGCCAGGACCCTGACCCACCTCTTTCTCAACAATAAGTAACTGAGATTTTAGATCCGACATTGCATGATTTTAATGAGCTACATATGGATGTGTATCAAGAACATCAGATGGGATTTAAAACAAAACAGTGCTAAGATCATTCTACAGTTGCACATCCATTATATGAAAGAAATCATAAGGAATCCAGTTGAAGTAACAAATGAGTTCACAATTGCTTTGCTTCTGATAATTCCCATATGTTTTTTTAAGCTATCTTTGGAAAATCAAGTTATTTTTCCATCCTCCACAGAGATTAATATATGCCATACCATATATTTATTTCAGTCCACTGAGAAGCTGTCCCAGTCTTGAACATAAATAGGGATAAAGAAAAAAAGAGGGTAAAAATGGGCATATTTATTATTAGGAGAAAATCTAGATATGCTGCACAGTCTCTTTAATGACCTTGCAATGTGCTTGGAAGACTTGTATATTTTCACATGGGACTATGTTTAGATGCAGGAATAATAATAACAACAACAGCAGTAGCAGCAATGCAATCGGTGCAGAAGGAAAAGTTGCAGATATAACATTCCCCGTCTCTTCTGCCTGAATCAGCTAGAACAAGCCTTGCTTACATTTCCCAGTGGACTTAAATCCATAAATATAATATTAGTCTTTGGAGGGCTAGAAACCATACTGATTCATTTTTAAATGACTTACATTTGTGCTACGCTTCTGAGTTGTGGAACCTGAAGGAGCTGGCTTTAAAACTTGACCCTGAACCTTAAGATGAAGCAGAGTAGACATTCTCTCTGTGACTGCAACACTTTTTTTTCTATGCTTTAGCATCACTTCATATACTTATCCCAAGAAAGTACAAACACAGATCTGCTTTTGCTCTTGAGTCACAGAGAGAACGTACATATCTCTGGAGGTCCTTAAATATCTCAGCTTCCCTGCAGACCTGAAGATTCAGTGAAGAAATGAACAAGCTTGTCTCATGCCCCTGGGTCTTAACATCTAAAATAGTTTCAGTACACTGAGGAATCCATGAGAATGGGAACTGTTTAACAGCAGAATAATCTGCCTAGGGAGGTGGTGGTCTCTCCTTCACTTGAGTTATTTTGCCCTCTGTTAGGGTGGAAATCCTGCACTGAGAAAAGAGATGTAGAGTGTTGTCTCTGGACTGTACTGAGCCCATAAATGCCTTTGTTGGTGTCCACCAAATGTATCACTGCTGTTCCATCCAGTGATTCTGATGATGACTTCTTTATGGTTTAAAAAAGGAGAAAAACTGGCAAGCTGTACAGCAAAGCAACAGCTTCCAGCATCACCTTTATTTAATTCAAAGTCTATGAGATCTGTCTTCTCAACAAAGAAATACTAAGCTTAGTTCATGGGCTGGGCAAGGAACAACCTCAATCATTAGTCTTCTTAGAAATCGTGTGATTGGGCAGCCATTTTGTGAATAAAAGAGAGTTCCCATAAATATGGTCTCAAAATGTCAAATGTGCTCATGGATCCAAAATATTGGGGGAATAGACTGTCTCCCAGTCCCCTTCTAACAGTAGGTTTTGAATCATTCATGAGGAGGTCATTTTTGTATTCACAGTATACTCAAAGAAAAGGAAGTTAAGTCTCTGATACGAATAAGGTAAAGAATATCCAGCCTAAATCGTTTCAAATTTATTATTGTTCTTGTTGTTGTTGGTCGCACAGTCAGTCAGATGTGAAGACTGTATTTGGCATTTTTTTCCACCTATTGAGTCTTTCCCAAGGACCTGGGATAGGTAGATGTAAGCTGTTCCAAGTCAAGCCGCCTTTTGCAATTGACTGATGGTGATTTTGCTGATGGTGTTCAAGCGGTGCTCCAGATGTTTTGGAATTGCACCCAAGGCACCTATCACTATTGAGACTATCTTTGCTTTCTTTGCCACAGTCATCCTACTTCTATTTGCAGGTCATTATATTTTGTGATTTTCTCTAGTTCTTTCTCTTCTATTCTGCTGGCTCCTGGTATTGCAATGTCCACTATCCAATCATCATCATCCTCATCGTCATCCTTATCATCATCTATCCCAATCAGATCTACATATGTCCTTATAGTAGAATGTTGAATCCTTTGACCAGGGTGGAAGTGACTGGAAATTAGTAGGATTCTACTGCAGGATTCAAACGGCAGACCTGTCTCCAGGTATTGCAATGTCCACTCTCCAGACTTTTTTGTCTTTCTTATCAACAATTGTTAAGTCTGGAGTGTTGTGTGGCAGGTGGTTGTCTGTCTGAATTCTAAACTGCCTATATATAAGAATTCCATTTGAAAGCCGAAGAACTTGTTTGAATTCTTCTGTGACCGCTTGATCTTCTTCTTAATAAGACAGAATTCAGAACAACCAGTTCCTTCAGTGTGCATTTCCAGCCCTCAGTATGGTTAGTTAGCTCTAACACATGCTTTCTAAAATCCCCCTCCCCCCAATTTATATTATATATAACCAAAGTACATGGAGAACAGAGAATGTTTTCCCATGGTAATTGTGGGGGAGCAGAAAAGGCAGGGAGTCTCTTCTGGAACTTGACTGCATAAACTAGCTCAAAGTCACAAGCAACTTTCTTTGCTCTATTACCCCACAAGTCTGCCATTTGTTCCACTTGACATTTCGCTTTTGTTTATGTGTGTGTGTGTATAATATATTGTAATTTATCACACAAGTGATTTATTACAACCTTAGAGCATAAAGGGAGCAAGCCTTAGTTAAAAATAAACCCACCAGCTACAGTAATCTCTGAGGGTATAAAAAAATAACGCTCGGCAACTTATTTTCTTTGTCTGTGTATAATGTATATTGTCTAATAGCTTAAAAGGGAGCCTGCTAAAGTTGACTCATACATGCTCACTAACGATACCCACAATCCATATTTTTAGAGTCAAATGGCAATTAATAGATACATGTTGGTTCATTGTGTACTGCTTTTACCAGAAAGGAAAAATAATATACTTTTGAAGTGGAAGATTTGCTGAATTTATGGTAAAGGAAACAGGTATTTTGTTTTCTATATGATCTTTGCAAGGAAGGAATGGGGAAGGAGGCATCTTAAAATCAAGATCATCTTCCCTCCAGATCCTATCACAGATTTTAATCAATTCAATTGAATTCCAGTTAAACCACAGTCCATACTCTGTCATTGTAATCAAGAGTGTGCCAATTGTTTTTTCTTTCATTCATCCGTTGCTGCATTCTACTCATTCCTTTTCTTCTTTTCTTTTCTTCTTTATTTAATTAAAACATGTATAGCCAATATTCTACTAAAAAGGCAATGCGTGTTGCTTGTCTTAAACTGTAGCTGCAACTGTAATCATGACTGTAAGCCTTGTTGAGCGTTTTAGACTGAGGATCAGAGCTTAAGTTTTGAGTCAAGTAAGAGACGCTGTGCCCCCACCCTCTACCCTTAAATGTATGCAGGATTAGGCCAAAATAATATATTTGATTTTATGCCCTTTAAATTCAATTTCATTCAAGTGAAATGAATTAAAAATACTTGATATTACATTACCCATGTATTTAATAAAATATTATAAGCTACAATTTGGCTGTGGATTCCTGATTGCTTCTATGGATTATGGATGCATCTGAAGCTTTCGGAGCACATATGCTGTTGAGTGTTCATGCTTGCTTGGCGTCACCATTGCTGTTCTCTAGGAGCAATAAGACTGAGGCTCAGGTTGCATGCAATGCTAAGCATACTTCTTAGAAGAACAAGCCAGTGGTCCTTACTTTACTTCTGAATAAACATTCATGATATCACCATCAGTATAAGTCTTCTGGCCAACATCTGAATGCTTGCAAGCAAGGACAAGTTAGTCCTGTGAGCCAATGTGCCCTTGTTTCTGTTGTCTGCCCCAAGGGGAAACAAGGGAGGGAAACTAGTATTCTTTAGGCAATAATCTTTATAGCTCTGCATGTGTATATGGTGACAGATAGTTCTTTAGCAGAGTCTGCATCTGCCTGGAATACAGTAATAAATTTCCTAAAAGATGAAAATCCTTCAACAGAGATAAAAGAGGCATGGAAGATGGCCTGTTGTCTCACAAGACATGGAACAGTTCTAATGGAAAGAGAGATCTTGTTCCTGTTGGGGCTCCTCACTCCCCTGTAAATACAAATGCTACTTTCTCAAAGCCTGCAGCACCCTAATGCCACATCAACACCACCTCATGGCAATTCAGCAATCTTGATAATAAACAGTCACATAGTAAGTCAAGAGAAAAAGTTAGTTCTCAAAATCTAAACTGGTCAAGATTGAAGTTTCTTTTCTGGGTCTCCTAGTTCCCCCCCCCCCTCTGTTTTGGAGATTATGTGTTTGTGTGTATGTGTGTGCATGCACATGGTATGTTTGCATGTGTTTCTTAACTACATACACACATTTCTTTACACTACGGCGGATCTCCTTTTCACTTGTAATGGTGCCTCTTTTCTATTTGCATTTAAAAGACAGTAAATTGCAGGGTTCATAAACATTTTTATAGTGATTTATTAAGGACTAGAATGTCACTCCTGCTCTTCACACTTAAGCAGCCTTGAGAATCAGCTGCAGGGCCCGGCACAATCTTGCTCGGCCTATAAATATATAAGAACAAGCTCCTTTTGAAAGGTATTTGTGTGTGTGCCAGTGAGAGAATGTACAGGGGTGGGTGAGATGCTAGAAGGACAGAGAATGAACTGTTTAAACAACATTTGTGGCACCATTTTTCATCTTTTCACTTATTAGCTGACCCATTTTTATTCAGCCTCCAAGTAATAACTGGGTTTCCATAATTTACAAAGCACTTGAGTCTGCAAATTAGAAATGTTCAAAGGCAACTTTCCCATGATGTCACTGAATAAATGCTTCTTTATCTGCAACCCCCTTCACACACACACACACAGAGTGGCTGAAGAATCTATCACAACCAGAGGAGGGGGGAAGAAAAAAAGGAAGGAAGGAAGGAAGGAAGGAAGGAAGGAAGGAAGGAAGGAAGGAAGGAAGGAAGGAAGGAAGGAAGGAAGGAAGGAAGGAAACATCATGCCCCACAATGGTTGAGGAGCTTTGTTGGATTCAAAAATCACCAGTCAGCCAAGCACCTACGTTATTCCCTCCCCTGAAGTTTAGACCTTAGTCTTAAGGTCACTGTTGAAAAGCAAAAAGGGGAAGATGACTTTGGAGCTCTGTTCATCTCCTTTGCCAACAGTAAAGTCACCCAAGAAAGGAAACCCAGCCAAGAGCTGTTGTTCAGAAGGGGCACCGTAATCTTTCCTGGATCCCAGCGGACCTTCACTAGAGGGGATTATAAAGTGCTTTGAACAAACAGCAATGAAAGGAAACACACGTACATACACACAGACCCTCAGACACAACACTGCCCCTCTTCACTTGCCCTTCCAGTGACCAAGCGGGAGTATTTCTTTCCACTTTTTCGCACTACAATAATGGCTTTGAGGCTCTTCAAAAGAGTGCTAGCGGTCTGACAAATGGTGCATGACCAACCAAATCCCGGCCTTTTGTTACAACAGCTCCGCTCCAAAGGAAATCCTTCCTTGCCTGTTTTCCTTGCCATTAACTGTGATGAAATGAGTTTTTCCCCCTTTTTGATTCCAGCCCCCCCCCCCATTACAGCCTGACCTGTTTGCACTTATGCACAGATTATTTCATGAAGACATTTTTCCACCCACCCTCCTGCTCGGCCAGGCCTAAGAGCTCCTGTCTGCAAGGTTATCTATTCCGAAAGCAGAGCCCCTTCAGCGCAGTCATTCTTTTTTCCCCTCTCTTGGAAAGGGAGGGGAAAAAAATCTGATCTCACAGATAATAACAAGGCTGTTCACTTTACATTCCTCTGATAAGCAGCTGCACACTGGAGTCACAATTTTTGATGTCTATTGTCACTGAACATACAGTCTCTTGATTTTATATATATATATTAGAATGTATTAAAAAACAATTACTACTACTAAGAAGTGGTACTCCTTTTTTAACCATAGAAGCAATATAATGTGACATCACAATTTGTTAGAAGTTCAAAGGAAAACAAAATAATGTTGATGAAGAAGATGATGATTACACCTCAGAATTACTTCATTGTTTGCAAATATTGGTGTTGGTAGCATGCAGTGGAAATTTCAGGGCATCAGTGCCTGAACTTATTGCATGCATTAGCGTTTGATTAACTTCAATCAAAGAGCTAACTTGAGTTTGATGTGTAACTATTTCTGTTCATCATAAACAACTGCATCAAGGCAGACAGAACCATAACACTTGAATGCAGACGGATGATTCAGCACTGCAAAGTAGAAGCTGTTTCCTCACATGTCGGATGAGCTGCACATGAATAAATTACTCATTTTCATTGTTGCTTCACCAGTACCCAATCTCCACAAGCTGCTGGCTAGGTTCTTCAGAATGAGCCATCCAGAGTCAACCTGCAATTTAATGCTTAACTGAATATAAAAAGACCCCTTGCAAGGGGTTTACAATTACTGAAACCCCAAGTATTTACCTACATGTGTGCAAACCTGCTCATTGCATTAATGGGAAGACAAGGTACATCAGAAAGCTTAGAGTAATAGAATTACAGGAAACTCCCTTTCACCTGGAATGGGGCTTCCTGTCAAAAGGTCCTATTCCCTGTAGGAATAAGTGATGTACTGTTGACAGTTTTGAAGCACTGATTTTAAAACAACAACAAACTGTTCAGCTCTTTTTTGTGGAGGATGAAGAAGAGGAGGCGAACTTGGAATTTAGTCTGGAAATTAGCCTATAGCATGGGCATCTGCAGGAAGGGTCAACATCTGCAAGTGACAGGTGCAGCATCACAGTTGAAGACTCACTCCCTTTGCCCATCTGTGCAACATTGACTCATGATCAAAAGAGATGAGGCTTCAATCATAATGACACATCCACCATCTTGCAGATTTTGACACCTACCCCCATGGATGCCACCAGCCTACATCCCTCTACGTATTGATGGGCTCCAGCAACTCCCTAGTTGTAACCAGCATGCCAATGGTTAGGGAGAGAAGATAGAGGAGAGATGACATTTTCTCTTTTATTCCAAGGAACTTGAAATTAAAACTCAAGATTCTGCCATTTGAATCCTGCAGTACAATCATACTTGGAGACAACAGAATAGAAGAGAAAGAACTGGAGAAAATCACAAAATATAAAGACCTGCAAATAGAAGTAGAATGACTGTGGCAAAAGAAAACAAAGATAGTCCCAAGAGTAATAGGCACCTTAGGTGCAATTCCAAAACATCTGGAGCACCCCTTGAACACCATCAGCACTGACAAAATCACCATCAGTCAATTGCAACAGGCAGCTTTACTTGGAACAGCTTACATCCTGCAACAACAGCTTTAATGTTATTAAACAACAGTATCTGCCTATCCCAGGTCCTTGGGAAGGACTCAGTAGGTGGACAAAAATAGACTGTGCGACAAAACATAATAATAATCTGTCCAGGAAGTCTAAGTTTAGGAGATGAGGAACAGGAGAGCTCTCCACTGAGCATTCAGAGGTGCAGAACAAGATTCTGATGTTGTTCCAGTACCAGCCACACAGCAACTGAGCAGCTTTTAACGATGTTGTTGCCCAGAACATTCTATTTTGATTTAGAGCAGATGAGAAATAAGGCATTGTACTAGAGGATCAGAAGAAGGTATCCTTGTTGAATAAGACACCCACTGTGCTTCCAGCTTTGCATTTCTATAAGGAAACACCCTTGTCTCCCCTCTTGGTAATGTGGGAATGAATTCAGGAGCCAGAGAAAGGGGATAGTTTTGTTTAGGGGACAACATTTGCTTCAAATCTATGGCCCGTTTAAGCAAAACATCTTCCAAGATGAATGCCTTGGAAAGTATATTTTATCCTGCTGCTATTCCTCATTTTTTTTTACCAGTAGGGACAAACTGAGGAAGCATTTGAGTCATTCTCTGTTCCTTTGCAACTTAAAACTGGCTTGTCTCAAATGTAGGGGAGCATGGCATCCATACTGGCTGTCATGGGCGAATCATGTTTGCACTCCATTCAACAACTTTGCAGAGTTGTGTAGGAGCAATATGGGAGGAGAAGATAAGTGCAACCTCAGCATCTTGAAGCAACGGGAAAAGGAGGAAGGAGGAAGAAGGAAAGAAGGAGGGAGGAGGAGGAGGAGAATGATGAAGGGAACTGAAGTAAAATATCTGGGAAATGTTGCATTTTGCAAACCCTGCATGACCTGCATTAACAAAAGCATACTCACGCATAGTGCGCAGACACACTCATGCAAATAAGCTCTGGGGCATAAAGAGGTTAAATACTAGTTGGAGGCACTGGTAGAAACCGCAGCTGTCCTCCCCCACCCCCCACCCAATCCCTGTGGCATGAGCACAAAGAGACAAGCATGCAAGCACAAAGAACAGGCAAGTTCTGGCTGAAAATGAGCTGTCCACGCTGGGCCTGGGCCTTGGTTTCAGGCTGCCCTACACCAGGGCTTGCAGCTGATAAGGCCGTAATAGCCCTCCTTTGAGGACAGGGACTTCAGTGGGCTGATTACTCATTTATCACACGTGGCAGCCCTGCTGAGCTATAATTACTCTTTCCTTATCCTCCCGCACTGTCATGTCCAAGAGGAGAAGCGGTGCAGCAGCTCTGGCTAATGACACATTACCCCCCCTTGACAAGCACTTGAAGGTTTTATTGTAAATATTCAAGATACAAACATCTGAGATTCACCCCCCCCCCCTTTTAATTATAAAAAGCAATTTTCAGGGCCTTCTTTTTCTTCATTCCCCCACTGTCTCCGAAATAGTCAAAGTTTTGGTGTTCTTACCCCTCCCCTTTCCCCGCACACATTTTTCCTGCAAACAAACCGATTTCCTCTTTTGTCTGCTTCTCTGCTCATTGCCGTGAGTTTGCTCCGGTATCTTGGGGAAATTATCAAATGTAATGTTAGGGTAAAATGGGTCCTTTTCAACGTGTGGCACCCTCTCTCTCTCTCTCTCTCTGCTGCAAAATGTGACTTTGCTTTCCCCCACCCCCAAATCCAAAAGGCAAAGGAAAGTTTGCATTTATATGACAAAATTACAGGCCAGGGAGGGGGTAACGGTGGAAAGTGATGGTAGAGTTGTGGCGGGGGGCGGGGAGAACCCACCATCATAGCTATGAACTATCTCGCAGTTGGACAAGTAAGGTGTTTAGAGAGCAATTTTCGAAAGCCAAGCTTCTTTCTTGCTGAGGGGAACAAACCTGGCGGAATCAAATATATACAATGGATTTTGCATGGTCTCATTGTAAATCCATTCTTATTATCTGTGGGGCAAGAAGTGTCAAAAAAATAAGCAAGTTGGAGAGTTATATCCTCTTCCCAGTTTTTGGTATTTATTAGGAAAGGGTTCATTATCAATGGAAAGAGGTGCCATGCTGCAAACCTACTTTTGTTCTCACTTTGCTTACAGCCAATGACAGTTTTCAAAGGCTTCAGCTGCCCTCAGGGAGGGCAGAGAGACCACCCCTAAGGGTCTTTTTGGAAAGACTGTAAAGTATGTCCCTCTTTTGTGATCACTTCTGCACACCAACAACATTGTCCTGGAGAGGGATTAGCAGCTGGTGACCAGGAATTCAGTAATGTGATGTAGGATGATGCACATCAACACCTTCTCACTGACAAACAATGAGTTAAGTAAAGCACCTTGGGATGAACAACTGGAAGGCACAGCAGTACAACATATGTAAAGCCTCATGGATCTATCCAGACTGACTACAAGGATACAAGAGTTACTTCCTTTTTTAACTCTCCAGATTTTCTAAAAGTTTACCCCTTTCATCTCAATAAAACTTGCTAAAGAGAACTCTATCAGCATTGTACTTGGAGGGAAAAAAATCAGTTCAGCTCACTGCAGAAGAGCTTGGCATCTGGTCTTCAACCAGGAAGACTGTAGAGGGAGTGCTAGACGTGTGTGTATGTGTGTGTGCACACATACACATACACCTTTGATTCAGTCTTGAGTCCTGGTGACAGTATGAACAAGTTCCTGCAGATTTTGTGGCAAGATTTTTGGAAATGGTTCACCATTGCCTTCTTCCTAGGGCTGAGAGAGAGTGACTGGCCCAAAGTCACCCAGTTGGCTTTGTGCTTAAGGCAGGACTAGAACTCACGGTCTCCCAGTTTCTAGCCTAGTACCTTTAATCACTACGCTAAACTAGCTCTCACAGACTGGCCTACAGGAAGCAAATTACCACAATCCTTTTCAGTCCGGATTCAAATCTGGGCATTGGATGGATGATCTGTTGGATGACTGTGTTGGGAACTAGATGGCAAGAGTACACTACCCTTGGTCCTTTCAGATATCTCAGCAGCCTTCAATAAAGCTGCTGAGGTTTATTGGCTTCAAAAAGCCAAGGCTTCAAAAAGGATGGCCATGCCATCCTTCTGGACTGCCAGGGAGGTCTGGGAATGGTGGGCCCTATTTTGCAGTGGTTCTGCTCCTTCCTGAATGGGCAATACCAAAAGGTAGTAATGAGGTCATCGAGGTGGCTCCTCACTTCTGGGATGTTACAGGGTTCATTAGTCTCTGTTATTTAACAACTACCTGAAGCCCTGAGGGAATCACCCATTGGTTCAAAGTGTATCATCTTTACCATAGGTGAGGCCAAGTCCTGACTCATAGTCTGGAGGCTATTAGAATCTGGATAGGAAGAAACAAACTGAGACTGAACAGAAGGAAGGTTTCTTTGTCCAGAAAACATTGGGCAATTTGCTTGTATTGGTGAAGCACTGCACCTGAAGGAGCTTATGAGGTCCTTCTAAACTTATTGCTTCTGTGAAATAGGCAGTAGAGACCATGACTGAGAAGTCTTTTGCTCTACTTCAGTTGGTGCACCAGTTGCACCCTTTGCTGGAACACCATATCTTGGCCCTCAACACCTCTCCAATTGATTACTGCAATGCCTTCGAAGATTATCCAGAAGCTGCAGTTGGTGCAGAATACAGCCAACTGCCTGCTGGAAGATGAAAGCTACAATGATATAACACCACTACTGTGTGTGTTGCATTGGTTTCCAATAGGTTTCTCAGTACAATTCATAGTGTTAGTTTTAACCTATAAACCTCTTCACGATGTGGTGCCTAGGTATCTGTATTTCAGCTCCACAAGATAGAGCAGACCAGGAGATCAACTCCACCGGAAGGCTAAAACTACTTTTATTGAGATTGGCTATAATAATTCAATCTTGCAAGTCTGGTTGTGTCGCCCCTCCTCTTCCTCCTTATAGTTCAGTGAATTAGGGAGGTGTCTGAGCCAATTCTGAACACTATCTGCTTGTTGTGGACTTAAGATATGTTTCACCCCTTGTCACTTTGGTAATGGAGCTTGCACATTTCTATCAAGGTCATCTTCCTTACTTCCGACACTGCAGGACAACCCGTTTTAGATTACATTGACCCATCTCATGTATTTGTTCCAAGTGGTAGTACCCCTATGTGAGATATGGGGAGGGGGCAGACAATATTTCTCTGGGTATGCTCCAGTCTCATGGAAGCTTTTATCTGGAGATCCTAAAGCCCCCCTCCCTGATAGCCTTTTGGAGGGCAGTTAAAACTGAGCAGTCCTGCAGGAATTTTAATGGAGGAGGAACATATTATTCACTTGTTTTCATGCTGCTTTTGTAAACTGCTGTAAGCCCATGTGGAATTACCAGTGTAAAAACCCTGCAAACAAACAAATATATAACCCACTCAGTGACCCAATATGGAGTCTCTGAAGATTGCAAAACTTCTCCCATCTCTCACAAGATGAGAAGGATTTGGTAAAGTGAAAGGACCTTGATATCCACAGAGGCTTCCAGCACAGTTTTAAACCACTGGAAAGCAGGACTCTGAATTGTGCATGGGTTCTCCAGGGATGTACCATGCCTGCTGTTGTAGAAGTTCACCCAGTCAGGTAATGTGCAGTTCCATGCAGGGGCTACAGATATGGACTTATAGCCACATTTTGGCCAAACATTTGCTCGGGTGCGTGATGCCTGAACAGGATGCATGTCTCCCTGTAACATCATGTGCCACACCTTGGGGAAGTACATTAAAAACAGAGATATTTTTTGTGGGTATATGTGTTATTCTTTTTTGGCACTCGCAAAATAAATTGTAGCAGGCGGGCTTTAAAAATGATCATCTTTTCATACGTAAAAGGGTGGAAGAGGGAACAAAAAACTCCTGGTCTCTTTAAAATATTAACAGTCTTGCTGAAGCAGGGAATTAAACTCCTTCTATCTTTTTCTGCCTGCTTCTGTCAGAAAGCTATAGAGCATAGAATTGCAAGTGTACAGCTAACCACATAATTGATAACTCCCCAGTCTATTCACTGTGGGAATCTGTCAGTTAAAGTGTAAAGATGCAGACACGCAGGCTATGAAAATGAACTTATATAAGTCTTCCTGTGAACTGAATGAAGCCAACATTTTGATGTTTAATTGGCTGGGTCCAGTTTACCAGCGCATGCATGTATTCTAGCAATGGCATCCTGCAGCTGGCTCTTCCTGACAGATCTATTTAGTCCAAGGGGCGGGGGGGAAGGGAGAAAGAAAAATACTATGTCCCTCCCTTTCTCCCTCTTCAAGGTAATTGCTCAAAATCATGCCTCTGAAGTTTGAGTCAATCCATCTTTGCTTATTCGTTTTTGCAGGCAGGCGGGCTGGTCTATTTGGAAGCAAATGAAAAATCCATAGAACAGCGAGCAGAGCAGTTCCTACAGACTGACACAGAAGGAATCTATGCCGTGTGGGACTGCTGGATGGCTTCTCTTTGAATACACAGCTACTTTTATTGCAATTTAGACTTTTGAGGCAGCAAAG
The DNA here is from genome assembly GCF_035149785.1 of Candoia aspera. NCBI lineage: Eukaryota > Metazoa > Chordata > Lepidosauria > Squamata > Candoiidae > Candoia > Candoia aspera. Next base: position 8,843,726 of record NC_086163.1, read on the forward strand.
GGGTTGGAAGGAATGCCTTATCTTGCCAAAAGTTGGGTGGGGTCTCTTGGTTAAGAGCACATACTGTTTTATTGCTGTTATTTCAATTCAGTCAGGAATTGGCTGAGAACTAAATGCAAGCTCTTCTCCAACTGTTTCAGCTACTTTGTTTGAAATTTGAGCAAAATGGTAACAACAGCCTGCTCTACAGTACAGAGTTGCTGGAAAGATGACTTTGTGGGGGACAGAATTGGTCCTGAAAGAGGTTAGACAGGTGACCTTTCAGGTCCTTTTTGCATTTCAGATAACATGACAATCAAGTGTTTACAGTACATACAGTAAACTGAAGAATGTTCTCTGCTGTTTTTACAGAACTGAGTCTGCACACATAATTCTTAATGTAATGTAGAGTGGAGGGGCATCCACACACTTTCCACTGTGGGAAAAGAATTGGCAACTAAATGATTATATAAATTGTCCAATAAGTGGGGATGGTATTCTATCCTTCTTAGCATTGTCAACAGAAAAAATACTGTCTATTATGAATGAGGTTGCCAAGACTTCTCCAGGACCACTTGCAATTCAAGTGGAGTCTGTATATATATAGTCTACATCAATCTGTAGAGATTGAGGCAAGCCAAAAAAAAGGACTGAGTGAGTGTAAATGGTAGCAGAATGAATTTAGGCCACACAAAGCTTATCTGACTATTGAAGGTTGGAGCATATCACACCAGTCTTACATCATCTTTCCTGGCTTCTAGGCACATTTCAGAGTCCTCCTCCTCCTCCTTCTCCTCCTCCACCACCACCACCACCATCACCACCACCTCCAGACTGCTTGCATCCATAAGTAGCCTATCCAATAATAATAAGAAAAAGCAGAAGTGCTGAGGGCCATTTTGGGACATCTACGAGGTGAGCAATGGAGATTGAAATGTCTTGGTGGTGCTTCTAAAATGTGTTCCCAGTCAAAACTTAAGAGGTTCCCTCTCTCTGTCTTTCCCACACGAATCAGAAGACAGCTATTTTGAAGAGCATTTAATGCACATGTTTTAGCTCATTTTCTGTGATTGTGCAACCTCATCACTTCCTCTCACTGCTGATTGCATTGTAATTTAATGATCTGCTTTGAATAATTATGATTATATTGTACTCTTTTTTCTACACATTATCAGCTACAAAAGGTACAAAAGAATATGGAATAACAACAACAACAACAACAACAACAATGGATTATTATGGTAAAATATGTCTTCTGCTATGCACACAGAAAGTGCATGGGTAATGTTCCCACATGTGGTAGCTGATATTTGGATCTAAATCAGGTTTACATAGAGGTAAACATGGGTCTATCAGACTCCAAATGCCTCTGAAGCGTCCCCAAATGAACACCTCACCTAGTGGAGATTATGTAGTAGTTTTAATAACAAAATTAACCTAGCGTAAAGTCACACAATTGAAAGGGGTTCACTGAGACTATGAAGTCCAACCTGAAGTCCAATGCAGCAGTCCAATTAAAGCATTCTCAACAGATCAACTGGTTTCTTGGCTGATAATTATTGTCCCAAGTCTTTGGTTCTATGCTGAACTGTTCTTCCCATTACAAGTTTTTGCTCCTAACATGCAACCAGAATCCACTTTCCTGTAGCTAAATTCATTCTTCCAGGACTGATAAAGAACAGGCCTTGACTTCTGTGTGACATCCTTGCAGGTACTTAAAAAGTCTATCATATCTCCCCTCAGAGGTCATTTCTCATGGTGAAATATACCCACATTTCCTCAATCTCTCCTTGTAAGAGTTGGTTTTCACTCTCTTGCTCTCATCATTCTGCTTCTTGACATCTATTCCAGCTTCTCTGAATCTTTCTTGAAATATGCTACCCTGAACTGGACACAGTGTTTCAGGTGGGAAAATATCTGGAATGGGGAAGAAAAGGCTTAAGTTCAATCCTGACAAGACGGGGTGACTAGTTCTCTTGGTTATCAGGGATTTTCTATCTTTAGTTCTGGATGGACCTAAACTTTTCAATGCTTGCTTGGAAAATATCATGCGCAAAGTGAACTGGGAAAACGGAATTGATATAAACGGAGAGAAGATAAACCATCTCAGATTTGCAGACGATGTTGTAGTGATTGCAAAAGATGCTCGAAAGCTGCAAAAAATGCTTCGACAACTTGATGCCAAAAGCAGAAAGGTGGGTCTAAAGATGAATCGCACGAAAACAAAATATATGCAGACAGGGAACCTTCCAAAATTCCAAATGAGGCTTCAGAACAAACTCATCAAAGAAGTCAACCACTATGTCTACCTGGGACGGCTAATCAAAATGAACAACAGTCAAAGAGAAGAACTGGTCAGAAGAAGGAAAGCTGGATGGGCTAGATACAACTCCATTAGAGAAGTCTTACAAAATGAGAAGATTGACGGAAAACTGCACACTAATCTTTTTAATTTGACTGTCTTATCGGCAGTGCTATGTGGAAACGAAACATGGTCACTAACAAAGGCAGAAGAGGAAGAGCTTTCAAGAGCAGTAAGGGCTAGGGAAAGATCCATGCTGAAAGTTGCTTTCTGAGACTACATCCCAAGCAGCCAGATTAGAACACAAAGTGGAAAAAATGATGTCATCATCGAAGATCGAACACAGAAGCTATGCTGGGCAGGACACATTGTGTGCATGTCAGATGGCTGTTGGACAACAGCAGTTGCTGAATGCTATCCAAGAGAAGTAAAAAGACCCATTGGCCAGCCACCAAAGAGATGGGAAGATCCAACAGTCAAGGCCAAACCTGGAGAAGAAAAGCCAGGAATCAAGACGAATGGAAAGCAAGTTGCGACCAGCAGGACTCTGTCCAGTGACAGTCTGTTCAATCGAGGTGATCAAGGTGAGTTCTGGATGGAGTTGCACTTCCCAGATGGAATGGTGCACAATTTGGGAGTCCTCCTGGATCGTTACCTCCAGCTTAAAGTGCAAGTAGCAGCTGTGGCCAATGGGCCTTCACATAGATATGTCTGCTACACCAATTTTGGCCTTACTTGGACTGGGATTTCCTTCTCATGCCCTCAGTCCTTCATGCCTCAATCACCTCACCACAATGCACTCTACATGGGCTGTCCCTGAGGAGCATTTGGAAGCTGCAACTGCTCCAATTATGAGTGTGCCTCAGTATGCCCATTTTATACCTCTGCCACACAAGCTCCACGGGTATAATGGTATGTGGGAAAGACCTTGGGAGACTGGGCAAAGAGACACTACCAAGGAAATGGTCAGATAAGAGACAGCATAGTCCACAGCTGGGTAGTGGATGGGGCAAGAGGCTCAGAAGAGACCCTCCCTAGTTTCTCAGGCTGTAAAGGAGATGCGGGGGAGGAAGAATTGTACTTTCAGATTTGCAAGATTGATGTTGGCCTCACAGGATAAACCAGACAGGAATGACAACCAGATGAGCTAATTCTACTTTACCCTAAAGCTACACTGACAGAATCTTGCAAGCACAAAAGTTTCTGGGTGCAATTCAAGGTGCTGGTTGTGACCTATAAAGCTCTTCATAGCATAGGGTCTGAGGATCTGAGGGACCACCTTTCTCCTATTGTTTCTGCCTCTCCAGTAATATCTGGAAGAGTGGGTATGTTCTTGAAACAGTGTGGGTTCCAGGAAGTGTGTCTTCTTTGTTGTGGTACTTGCCCAATGGAATGTTATCCTCCGAGGGGGTCACATTGCCCTTACCTTAACATTCTTCAAGCAAGCCCTAAAAAAAACAACAACTTTGTTTTTGTATTTAGTTAATTAAAAGTCCTGAAGATCTGGCTGTTTCTCCATGCCCCGAGATGAGAAGTGGTTTCCTTTGGTTGTTTTGTATTATCAGACCTTGTTGTTGGGTTTCATATTAGTTTCATAAGGTCATGCCATCTTATTGAGGATATTTATTTATTTATTTATTTCTATAAGCTGCCCAGAGTTGATTGAATTGAGAGATGCTATAAATTTGATAAAATCAATCAATCAATTGATCAATCAATTTCTTTCACAATCAACAACCATTGTGTCTGAAGCAACAAGTCCCAATCTGTGCTTGGTATTCTTTCCCAGCAAATCGAAATAGAGAATAGTGTATTATAACATTATAATCACTAATACGACTTTTATTTTGTTATGTACTGATAATTTTCAATAATTAGGTTGATTATTAATTTGTTGATCAGGTTGATTATTGTTACATATTTGTATGTTGTTGCTTGTAGGCTGCTTAAAGTCAGGTGAATGAAGTGGCATAAAAACAATTCTAAATAATAACTAAAGTAGAACTATAACTTCTTGCAATTTAGAAGTTATATCCAGGCCCGAGTCTTCAACCCTGCCTGGATTAACCTCGGACGGATTGATGGATCTGCAGATTTCCTTTCTAACCCTTTCAGATTGCTTTGAAAGCTGTTAGACATAATTCGTTCCAGATTCAATAAAAAGTGAAAAACAGGAGAAAGGCTTGCTTTAAAATTACAGGAAGATAGTTTACATGTTTAAAAAGAGAGCCAGTGTTTTATTTATTTAGGATGGAAGTGTAATTTCATGTTGCCTAATTCTATTTAATGGAATTTAAAATCTCTCTGAAGCATTTATTTCAAGCAAATGACTTCCTGGTAAATTTATTGTATTTAACCAATTACGTGAATTTAATTTGATGTTATCATGGCTGTTACGGAACAGAAGCATAAAACAAAGTCTGATTAACAAAAAAAAAATAATATTGAGTGGCAGAGAGGGAGGAACGAACTCTTCTATCTTTATTGACTCAAAACAAATTTAGAAAGGTCTGTGAAAATTGCTATGTTTTTAATAAGCAAACAAGCTGTACAAGGAGAAAGAGCAAAGAATTCAGAATAATTTTCAGCTAATTGGAACTCACTGGGGAACAGAATTGATAAAATCAGCAGGAATACTGAGACAATGATATGAATTTTATAGCAAGGAATCTATTCCCACCTTTCGGTAGATGGTGGTTTCCCTAAACTTGTAGTCAGGGTTCAGCTGTGGAGAATAGAAGGGGGAAAACTGATACTTATGTCTTATTATATATATATATATGTGAAAGGTGGTGAAAGGTCCCCTGTGCAAGCACCGGGTCATGTCTGACTCTTTGGGGGGATGCCGCTTTCGCAACTTTTTCTTGGCAGACTATAGCGGGGTGGTTTGCCATTGCCTTCCCCAGTTGTCCCCTTCCCCAAAAAGCTGGTACTCATTTTACCGACCTTGGAAGGATGGAAGGCTGAGCCAGCCTGAGCTGGCTACCTGAGAATCCAGCTTCCGCTGGGATCAAACTCAGGTCGTGGGGAGAGTTTCGGTTGCAATACTGCCGCCTACCACTCTGCGCCACACAAGGCTGTATTATATATATACTTACTGTATATATACTTTTAATCACTCATTTTGGCATGAGTGCCTATGGAGGTCCTACAGCCACATTCTATCAATAACTCAGAAGATAACTAAATTTTATTGAATGCAGTGAGATAGAACATGCTCCCAGATGAGCATGCAATAATAAGTAATCACTGTTTTTGTCATCTACATTTTTATTTGAAAAACAGTGCAGAATGACATTATTGTAGACCTTCAATCTATGTGACATACATGGAAATCACCTTGTGGCATATGAAATTGCTGATGTTAGATACCAAGTCACGAGACCCATTCCATGTCCTATAGGTAAAGGTAAAGGTTTCCCTTGACGTAAAGTCCAGTTGTGTCCGACTCTAGGGGGCGGTGCTCATCTCCGTTTCTAAGCCTTGGAGCCGGCGTTGTCATAGACACTTCCGGGTCATGTGGCCAGCATGACGACTCGGAACGCCGTTACCTTCCCGCCGAAGCAGTACCTATTGATCTACTCACATTTGCATGTTTTCGAACTGCTAGGTGAGCAGGAGCTGGGACGAGCAACGGGAGCTCACCCTGCTGCGCGGTTTCGAACCGCCGACCTTCCGATCGGCAGCTCAGCGGTTTAACCCACAGCGCCACCGCGTCCCTTCCATGTCCTATAACCAATGGCAATTCAACATCCAGACATCTTTGCCAGCTTGGCTACCTATATAATAATTTAAATGAGGGTGCCAAAAAGGCTGAGTTTAAACATGCTTCTGAGCATAACAAACCCGTATTAACAAACCCGTATGTCCACAAAACCTACAAATTATTGGCAACTTTTTAGAAAGAGTTGGTGGTTTCTTGTCCTTAATTAGCTAATTTCCAAAGTACAAGGAACCTTCTCAATTGTCGATCATCCAGAACAATGTCACTTTCTCCCCCCACTCTTTCAGTATGTTCCAGAATTCCATCCTCTTGTTCTCTATAACATGTTTAAGGCTTGTACAATCCAAGCCACAACTGGTAAGATCCCAGGAGCTAATTAGACTGGAAAACGATGAAACCTCTCTCTGATTGAGAAACCTCTCTCAAATGGGCATGGGGTAAGGGAAGAACATTCTCAAAAGCTTTCACCAAGTCATCTTTCACCCTCTGAACCTTTCCTCCAACTTTGGAGCTCAGCAGCTCCTCCAACTTGCTCACATCCCTGTACCTTCTGTCTTTCAAACCCTGGCTTCTCCTTTTGGTTCTAGGACATGACGACTTGTGACCCTGCATCAGATAGCTGACATTTTAATTCTTTTTGTATTTCCTTATCATGTCACATTGTTCTTTGCTTTCTTTTTGCTTGAGCCTGTGATGTATTTTTAAATATTTGTATCTTGCCTTGAGTTGCTTTCTGATTAGGCAGCTTATGAATCAATAAAAGAAAAGAAAATATTAGATGGGGCTGGAGGGAGATAACACTTCATCTCTAAATCTCATTTTGCTGCACTCTCTATTTCCTGCACAACCGTAGATGGATAGAACCATATTTAAATGCCAGGTATTTTGCATCACACTCCACTTCCAGCTCCTGGCTTTGAAAAAATCTTGGCCACTGTTATTCCCACGAGAGGAAAGAAAGCAGAGTGAGAGGTTGGGAGGTGAGCGAGAAGCAGCTTACAATTTTTCAAGTTTATCCAGAGACACACTCTGAATATTTTCGGAAAGTGCCTTTCATACCATTGAGAAGGTTATTTCTCTAGGCTAATTTTTATGCTAGTACCTTGGCGGCTGGAGGGAGGTACTGTGTGCTTTAGGAGAAGACTGATATTTCTAGCACAAGCCCATCTATCCATCCTTTATCACCTTACCAGCATGTCTTCCCAACTGCATCCTCTAGAGAATGGAAATACCCCAGTTGTAAGCCTGACAACCCCAATTCTGCAAAGTAGCTTAATTACTCATTATGAGATTCCATCAATAGAAGCTCCGGTCTGTGATTTTGTAATAAATGCTGCTATCTTTTGTTGAATGTTTCACTGCTTCACCAAAGGGGGATGTGGCAGTGATTTCTACTTAAAAAAAAAAAAAACAATAGAAAGATTTTAATGGAGAAAATCTAGTGTCATTAACAACACTGACAGCTGTTTGATCCCAGAGCAAACACCAGCAGAGACTATCAAGCACAGAAGACAAAACAACCACAATCATAAAAAGCCAATGGACTTGTGGCCAAATGTTGCATCTTGGAATGCCCTGAACAAGGTCCTAGCTGACCATGATTCCCAGAATCGTTCAGTCAATTGCCTGTCCTGTGATAACCAAACAGGCTTCATTGTGGTGTTTTGTTGTCTTATTTTGGGATTTTTCAAACACGCACAACTGCAGAGAGGGAGCCTGATTCGTATATCACCCAAGACACAAAGTGGCATGTTCTATTTTGGTTTGGTGCCTTTTGTGATTTGCAAACCATATTCTATGAGTTACCAATATGCATAAATTTTGCCACTAATCTGCAAGTGCAATTAGAGTTCCAGTAGTTCTTATGGTGTCTGTTTCTTCACCTGGCCTATCTCAAAGGGCTGACAGATGCATTCACATATTCTGAGAAAGCAAAATAAGACAAAACACATGGCTCAGCTAAATCCAATTTATGGTTCTCTGAACAAATAATGACTTACTGCTTTACTTAAACCTAGCCATATGTCAGGCCTTTGCGGTAGACCAAGTATTCATCAAGTTATGTATACTAAAACCAAAGTTATGAATACTAAAACTACTTTTATTATAGGGTTACAGTAACAGAATCTTACAAGTCTGAAAGCACCTCCCACCTCCCTGACTTTTTCTACAAGAGAAATAGGGAGGGTCAAGTCTGAGATGCTTTCTCCAATTACATTCCTGCTTTGGACTCAGATTCCCTTGTCTGACCATTGTCTTGGTTGCAGCTCTTACTCCTGTTCCTCAAGGTTATTCTCACGTACCCATTATACCATTTATTTATTTGTTTATTTATTTATTTGATTTCTATAGCCGCCCATCTCAGCAAGTGACTCTGGACGGCTCTGGGCATCATACCACAGCATCACAAAATTTGGGCATGATAACTTCTTTTTGTTTACCAATATTCCCCCTGTGGCCTTGTACATTCTTCATGTTCATGATTCGTTTTCAATATTATAGGAAGCAAATACATTTCTGCTGGAATACATAGGGGAAAAAAATCAATTGCACGCTATCCATTATTTCAACAAGTATCTTTCAAGCATACTTGTTGCTAATTAATATGCAATCCTAGTCTCTAAAGCCCCATCTCCAGATTTGGAAGAAATTAGCTGGCCATTGACTCAGTAGCCTCCATTGCTATTTAAAACAACTGCCAGAGATAACATCAAGTTTTCCATCAATCCTAAAGTATCCACAAAATTCTAATCAAATCCTTATTAATGTCCAATTAACTAAAACTAATGTAAATTAATAAATAAAGCACAGCTTTTTCCAGTCCTGTGATTCTGGAACCCTGCTGTTAAATCTGATAGTCCTTACAAACATATTAATCGATAAGCTTCAAAGAACTTGACAAGAAAAATGTGTGATGTTGCTTACTTAATATTGGTTCACAGACACCGAAATGGACTCCTGAAACTCAGGGAAGCTAAACATAGTATGATACATGTTGGAAATCTCTTTTTACAGCATTCACAATTTAACTTAAATAGTACATTTAGACACAAAGCAATTACAGTCAATTCCCCTTAAAAATTCCAGTTACAGAAAATCCAAAACATTTTAATGACAAAATCCTTTAAGGATTTAGGAGGTTGAGGGATTATGCCAAGAGGGAAGATCTCTCTCCCACTGCTCATTGGCCTTACAAAAAAAACAAAAACATCCCTGTCACCCTTATCCCAGTTCTACAATTGATTTTAATCCATATAGGATGAAGGATAGCCAAATGGACAGGGACAGGGACAGGGACAGAATAGAATGTTTCTATTTCCTATGGATGCTGATTGCTAAAATGAAGGAAAAAACTATGTTGTGTTACAAAAAGCCACAGTGCAGGGAGTCAAAAAAGTCAACATAGCAGCGACAACCACGCAGTCAAAGCATCACCTCTCTTTACATGAGTTGCACAGAGGCAGATGAGCATGGCTGCGGCTTGACTTTTTTGACTCCCTGCAATGTGGCTTTTTTTTTGCCACTTTCCCCTTTAAGAGCACCCATTCTACTTTATCTGGGGAAAAAAAAGCATCCACATTCTGTCTGCCAAAGTTATATAGAGAAAAAGGGTGGTTCCCTCCTTAGAAAGATCACTGGATGTCAAAATCTGCAAAACTTCAAGATATGACAGCCTAAACTGAATGAGGGCTGGGAGTCCTGTAGCAACAGCCTCTGGTTGATAAATATACTGTAGTCCTTAGCTCTGGGAAGAATCCTGAGGTCCATGATGGGGTTAAAACAAATAGACAAATGTATTACTACAGCACTCAAAATCTTTGGAAAATAGACCATCTCTTTGGCAAGGGTATTTGTCACTCTATACTGTAGTCTGCAAGCTAGAGCATGATCCCCAGCTTACAGTGTTACATGTTTTGCATTAAATATCTGGGAGACACATGCTCTGAGTCAGTGTTTCTCAACCTCAGCAACTTTAAGATGTGTGTACTTCAAATCCCTGAATTCCCCAGCCAGCGTGGACCATCTTAGACTCCTGGCTGGGGAATTCTGGGAGTTGAAGTCCACACATCTTAAACTCGCTGAGGTTGAGAAACACTGCTCTGGGTAATATCATGTTCAGCAAAATCAGCACAAAACCATTCAGATGTGATCAAATAAGGCAACTGAGAAGTCTTTCCAAACTGGGATTGTAGCTTCTGACATCTTTCTTCTATCACCACCACATCCCACTAGTTCACATGTTGCTCTTCTATGTTGAATAGCATTACTTGATTTTTATCCCACTTTTTTTTTTTAATTTGGTCAACTCAACTCAAGTTGGTCAACTCAGTTCAAGATACTTGTCAATGTCAATGCATTTCAGCTAGAGAGGATACCTGTTATTGCCAGCTTGTTTAAAGTCATATATTAAGGGTAGGGAACAGGAATCAACTCTTATAAGTAAAAGGATGCCTTGCTCAGGCCAGAGATAGTGCTGAGGTCCAGCCTGTATGGATAACATTTCTAACTGCACCTGTTTGTCTGAAAACAATCCATGGTATGTGTCTTCACATTCCTCAGTTAAGAAAGAGGATTTGCTTTTAATTCTCTTTCTCCCTACACTGCTTCTATTACCACTTCAACCTAGTTTTTTTCTGTGTGCAACACAACTGAAAGCAGTTTCACTCCAATTATTTTTCTAGAAGAGATTTTTCTTTTCTTTTACAACATGCAACCATACTGGCTACAAATTGAATGGAAACCCTGAATAAAAGTGTGGTGTTTGTGTGGATGTGTGTGGAGAAGCTTTTAAACTACTTCCCTTTCACTGAAAACTGCCCTCTAAACAACATTTTTCCATACAATGGGAATACAGATACATGAGGATGAACAAACCTGTTACTTTAGGTTTCTCTCAAGTTTTATTTTGGTATTAAAGTATGTAAAACCAGCACAAAGGCACTCTTATTAGGAGGTGTAAATATATTTCAGCATTCTGATTCCAGGTCCCCTCACTCCCCCTGCTCTTCCTCCTCCTCCTCCTCCCCCTACTTTTCTGAACCATTTTAATCAGAGGAGTACATAAAACCTTCAGGACATTTAATCCATGTTTTGGCAGAGACTACCAGAAGACATTCCTTAACTTTCACCTACGGATTTAAGAGAATTGCTCAGCCTGGTTCTATGGAATACAGTGCTTGCTAAGAAATCCAATTTACAGCTGAGTAATTTCTATTTGCCAGAGATATCCTATAGAGAACATTTTATAGGTTCTGGCAGATAGCAGAAGGCATTTCCTTAAGAGAGGAAACGAGCAATGAGCCAGATGCTCAACCACTCTTCCCATCTCCTTTCAAAATGCAGAACTATTTGGTTCACAGTTATCTGAGAAATTCTAGGCTAAAAGAGCAAAGCAAATGTCTCAGGGTTGGACATGGCTAGGAAGATCCAGGATCAAGTCTCCATTGATCCAGGATCAAGTCTCCCAGTGACCAAGGAACTCACTGGGTGAATGTAAGAAGATACCTTGCTAGATCAAGTCAAGGTCCATCTTAGCATTTAGTTTTTCATGGGAGTCAACCAAATGCCTCTGGGGTATTCACAAGCAGGAAACAGAGACATGCCCTTCTTCCACTGTTTTATCAAGATAAATTGCCCCCAACTGGAGTTAGCACTGAATTTTCAAAACCAGACTTGGATCCAGTCACTCTCTTGCATTCCAGTTGATTCACAGGAATATTGTGGGGTTAGAATGAAGGGAGAGGCCTGCTTACCATCACTCATGCCTTAGTCACCTCCAGAAGTCAGCTACTCTGCAGGAGAGGGGAACAATCACGAAGTCACCCAGGGATCATTTAGCTAAATTTTGTTAGCTAAAATGTCTCTTTCTTTCAAAGTGGTGCACTGAATGTTACTGATCCAACTTGCTCAAATGGTCCCAGGTTCATTTCTCAGCATTTCCCAGTAGGCTGGGGTGGACGTTGTCTAAGACCCTGGACCCTAGTATGTAGACCAGAGTGAGCTAGGTGGACCAACTGATTTGATCTAAGTCAGCTTCCAATATTCCTATTATTTCCCTGTTTGTAAAGAAATGAACAAACTCCAGAACCAACTTCTTTAAAAACATATTTAGGAAAGCTTTGGATCATATCATTTTTAATTTAGGCAGAGATGGCAAAATGTTCAGGTTTTGCCTAAAGAAGAAACTGTCTGCTCTCCTAAAAGAAAGCTCTCTTGGATCAGACTAATGGTCTATCAAATCAGCATCCTGTTTTCCACAACAGGATGATCAAAAGATGGTACCTTTCTTGATCTGAAATATACAACCTACATACGTTAGTTATCGGGAATCTAAACAACTCCAGCATATTTTAAAATTTCTTTTTCACGTGTCCCTTTTGTTTTTTGGTTAAACAAACAAACAAAAAAATCTCTCCTAAAGACCCTGGGGACAGTGTCAAAATTTCTGGACAACCATGTCAAGACTCCCAAAGACTCCCAAATCCAGGGTAAACTTGAACATAACCCCATGTTGCTTTTAGGACCTACTTCTCAGCCACTACTTCATCAGATACACCTTCCTCAAATTGTCCTTGGGGCATTGCCCTGGAAAACAATTCATTCACAGAATCACCACACTCATTTTCTTTATCCCCCAGTCATCCTATGCTAAGACAGAACTTTTTGGAACAGGTGGAACTCAAAGGACATTTTCTTGCCGCTGTAGCACACTGTCAAAATGATTATGAGATGCTACCAAAAGAAACCCACCATGGTACAAATAAATTATTTCAAAGCCCTAAAATATTTCAGAACTGCCAATTAAAGATGAGCTGTAACAATTTTACTGTAAGTACATCCTTTTTCTTTCTTTCCCTTTTTCTTTTCCTAGTTACACTAGTTAATAATACAGTGAATTTGCAGTAACAGAGTAAATGTTATTTTGATGACATTACCTGATTAAATTAAAGATGACATTAAAAGGACCATTTCAATAAAGAAGAGAAACCTCAAAAAGCGACTGTGGTTGAATGTTAAGTCAGCTAGAGTCAAGGTTTTTTTAAAGGAAAAAAAAAGCAAAAGATTGCATTCATGTACTGACTGTTGAGTGCTTGGGATAAAGGCCAAATAACATTTATCTGTACACACACACACACATTTTAAGTGGACTAGGAAAGAAAGAAAAGAAGAAGGAAAATTCCTTGTTTCTTTCTGTCTATATGTGTGGAAAGGGGATAGGGTTTTAATTAATCTGAAATAGTCACCAGTAGAGAAATGACAACAGCAATAACAACTTAGCAACTACTGTGGTGATCCCAAGGTTTATAGTATACGAACAGGGATGGGAGTTTTTTAAATTTCTGACATAAATTTCTGTGTACATATAAGAGAAAGAAAGAGACAAAATAAAGTCCTCAGAGAAAGGCTTTCTTCGGACATTCTTGTCCATGTCAGGCTGGGCTGTTTACAGAAGAAAATCCCCCCTTTCAAAGTATTCTGTAGCTGAAAAGAAGGCCAGTGTTGTATAAGAGTTAGAGCATTGGAGAAGGACAGAGGCGATCAAACCTATCTTCAGTCATGGAAGTGACTTTGGGCCATCACTCCTTCTCAGCCTGACCTTTTTTATAGAGGTAGTTTTGTTGAGGGGGAAAAGGGAAGAGGGAGTGTTGCAAATGTGGCCTTGATCATTAAGGACTCATTTATGAATTTGTCTCATTGTTAGGATTTGTTGGTGTCACATTTCTGAAGGCGCCATACTTTTGAAGGCCACTTCTACCCCTCCATTGTACTGGAAGTTCACCCCAGAAAAATCCCTTTCATTAGACAAATATGCATTGTGATAAGCAGGAGATAGGTATAAAAGATCACACAATCCTGGATTGCTTCTTGCATCCTGATGTTCATCTAAGTTATTGTAGTGTTCCCTGTTTTGAAGAATTACTGAGAGTTTGTTACCTTTCTGTTGTTCATAGCTCAAAATGTGAAAGTGTTATACAGCATTTCTAGATTTTGGTCAGCGGCTTGCAACATATGAAAACAAATAGCTCATATGGATAAATAATTAATTAACATAAGAAAGATTTAGGCAAGTAGCAAGAAGGAAAAAAAGAATATGTGGAACTGTAATGTCCGAACATTGGATAATTAAGTATATTATTAACATGCACGTTTTTTTTTCCTTCCATTCTCTTTCCCTTTTGCCTTTGCAATTGAACACATGTTGCTTGTATTAGTAAAAACTGGTCTATCACTTTCCCCCCTTTTTTGGTTAGTGGGCACAGACTATAATAAATAATTGACTGCTAGATCAAAGCCTACTTAACAACATGGGGGAGATCCTTCTCCTGCATTGCTCCCAGATATAGAATGTAGTACTTTAGGATCTGGGCTTAGTTCCCATGTTCTCCATCTTTCAAAGAGCTGCCAAGACACATCCCTTTTGCCAGAAATGTGATTTTTAATTTGCTATTAATGGTAGCATTGGCTTCAACCTTTATTTTTGATATTCTGAGTCCTATTCAATTGAATAGGAAGGCAGAATATGGCCCAAGTAGTCAAGCAAATCACAATAGGAGATAAAGAACTGAATGTAGATGGGTGGACCAGTACAGAAGTTGCTGAGAACCCAGTCTTCTTTTGGGCACAATATAGAAGGCTAGTGAGTTGACAGAGTAGAGGATTAATTCCTGTCTTCCACAGCAAGCAAAGAAATGCAATGGAAGGGAGAGTTCAAAACTCTCTCTCTAACTCCAGTCCCCAGCGGACCAGTAAACATTTTGCAGACTGGTAACTTTTGAAGGCTTACATACAAGACTGAATTATACAAGACCAAGCACTGAACAAAAGAAACGGCCTCTAGCTACTAAATCAGCAAGAAACAAAATAGATGCCATGGCAGCTGCAAGATCACAAATTAAAACAAAAGCCAGTGAAAACAATTGCAACTCTACAAACCACAGATGAACTGCATGTGCATTTTAGCTGTCTTGCCCTATAACAACAGCAAGGATGAGTCACATCCTTCATGCTACACCCAAGGCAGCAGCAGCAGCAGCAGCAGCAGCAGCAGCAGCAGCAGCAGCAGCAGCAACAACGGGCATGTTAGGAATCACAGTGCTGCTTTCTCAGGAAAACCATGTCATTATTATAGGCATTATGATCTCTGCTATCACTCTCAACCACCCTAGGAATGAACAAACAGCAGTGGGATACTCTTAGTGGCAAATCACCATCCCAATCAAATTCCAGGCCATCTAGAGATGGAACTAGAGTGGGTAGAAGCACTGAGCTTTCAATGTACAGTACAGATCCTAGAAATGTGGCGAAGTCCAATCTGAGTGATGGATCAAGTTTTGTGTGTGTGTGTGTGTGTGTGTCAGAAGCACCTACTGAGGTGCTTCTGTATTGAAAGGATTTGCTGGTGATGTCACCAGCAAATCGGGGGATACCCAAGGGGGCTCCTTTCATGTCCCTGTTGTTTTCCCACCGAAGTGGTACCTATTCATCTACTTTCATTTGCATGCTTTCGAACTGCTAGGTTAGCAGAAGCGGGGACAAGTTAACAGGAGCTCACTCCATCACGCAGCTTGCGCTCTTGGGTTTCAAACTGCTGAGCTGCCGACCTTAATGGTCCTCTGACTCAGTGCCTTAACCACTGAGCCACCATGGCCCCATAATATGGATCAAGATACTAAGAGATGATCAACAAGAATGTAAGAACAGGAAGAGGGGTTTAGGCTGTGCCGTTATACTGACTATGTGCCATCAAGTTGTTGTCGACTCTTAGTGATCACGTAGATTTTCTCCATGTTGATCTGTCCCTAACCTGGTCTTTCAGGTCTTCCAATGGTGCTCCCATTATTACTATAACTGAGTCCATCCACCTTGTTTCTGGTTGTTCTCTTCTTCATTTTCCTTCCACCATTCCTGGCACTGCAGCCTTCTTCAGAGAGCTATGTCTTTGCATAGTATATCCAAAGTACTAGGAACAATTTATTTTGAAGAGTGGCTTAGCTTTTATATAGTCAGAGGGACCAAGATTAATCTTAGGTGATCAGGAGCTATTTGAGCTTAGACTAAGTGAACAAGGCCTCCACCATCAGTTGGTCTTAAAGAAACTTTCATTTTGCTGACCACTTTCCAAAACTCATCACCAGCCATAATTGTAGTTGTCTCTAGCTTCCCCTGTCCATTCCCATGTTGATAAAATATACAGCAAAACCTCGCTTTAGTGCACTAATTGGGGGGAAGGGGTTAACGAAAGTCCAACAAATTGAAGAATACATCATCTTAGGACCTTTATACCATTTGTGTCAGGACGCAGTGACATAAATTAAGGCAAATGGCATAGCTTCATTTGGGTAGTGACGTCATTACCCTGAACTTCTTGCCCTTCCTGAAGGTCCCGGCTAGATTAATGCCTTCTGGATTTCTAGTTCCTGATGTCTGCCATGCAGGAAAAGGAATCCAAGGTTGCAAAGAGAACATTATAGTGGGAACACTGAACATAAGATGCATGAATAAGGAAAAGCTCATCGCAGTGAAAGTTGAAATTAATCAACTACACATTGACATTTTACGCATCGGTAAATTTAAGTGGACTGGAATTGGACACTTTCACTCAGAAGACTGTACTGTTTACTACTTGGGACACAGAAACAAAGAAAAAAAATGTTGCTTTCATAATCAGGAATGATAGAGCAAAGACAGTACTTCGGAACAATGTAGTCAAGGACCAAATAATATCAATTAGACTTCACAGACAACCATTTAATATGACAGTTATGCAAGTTTATGCTCCAGTCAGTGACACAGAAGAGGACAAGTTTCATGGTCAAATTCGAAACTGACTTTTCCCCCAGGTGTTAGGGCCAGAATGTCAGAGGTGCCTGATATACGTACATGTGTCTATTTTGAGAGTTTTGTTACATGGTGCCTTGGTTTTCTTTTGTATTGGATTATTTTAACTTTGGTCCTGTGGATTCTCTTCCCATTGTTTTTCTTTATAAAGTGGTTGTTAGCCACCCAGAGTTATGTATTTAAGATGGGCACCTATACATTTTCTAAACAAGTAAGTACATGCATGAATGACCTAAATCCCAATGGAATTTGGTCCAAGAGATGCAAAATGCATTGCACTAAGGTCTGGTAAATTGAAATTTCACTGAAAATTAAACTACTACACATTTTCTCCAACTGGAGACAACAAAGAATTACCTGAATGTAATAAATAAATACATAAAGCCCAGTATCTGGCTGTACTAATAGGATAGAGTGTTGCAGAATAGGATAGCACTTCTCATTTAACCAACGAATTATGGTCTTAATCTTGCCTATATATTTTGAGGAATTTTAAAAACGTTTTGTTTGTGAATGGGCAGGAAGTCTTTAATATGCAGTAAAGCATGTAGGGTCATTCTTTATCAGCATTCCAACATTTTTCCTGCCTTTTGTTTGTTTTTTTAAAAAAACTGTTTGTATGTTGCAGTCTCCCTCCCTCCCTCCCTCCCATAAATGATAGACTTCACACGAGGCTCGCTTTCCATTTCCTGCAACAGGACTAACCCATTCCATCATGTAGGATCAGGAAGCTGTGTTGTGAATTTAGGATCCCCACTTGTAGGAGGAAAAAAAAATGACGATCTTAAATACATATTGCTTCTGAAAAGTCACCAAAGAGTAGATGTTATTCTCTAGAGGATGAAAGGTAGATACAGTTGACGTTATCTCCCAAAGGAGTCATACACCTTGTGTGCCCTCTAGAGAGAAAGTTAAGAAGAGGTTTAGAGAGGAGGGTTATAATGACAGAAATGTGTTCAGCTGTGAAATTAAAAGTAATACAGCATGACATACAACGTTACGTGTTGGGGTTCATCAAAAGCCATAATTAGGCTACATTAAAATACTAATACCACCGCAGTCAAATTGCAAAGATCATATCTGGGAAGCCTCGACATCAATTCTGGAATGTCTTGTTAGCAACCCCCAGCATTGCAAATGGCTCGTACCTAGGTAGGTTCATGTGTTCTCTGGATAGGTAGTAAAATATTGAAGAATTCTGTCAAAAGTTGTGGACTCCCTTGGGTGGCTTGATGCTTCAGCCACAATGTAGAGACAAATCATGCTCATTCAGCTTAGGGTAAAGCTGAGGTCTTTGTGCAGGTCTGTGAGATAAGGTCTGCAAAGTTATTAGAACACTCAAAAATACTGTACCAACTTTATTCCCATAGGGTAGTGGATAAAATATTTGGGATTGGATGGGTTCCAAATTTCCCTGGATAATACATATAAATGCTTCCAGGGGATGATGCATAAATGAGATTTCAATTAATCTTAAATAGATTTTAAACATTAAGATATAGATCCTGTCTTCCAAGATCTTGCTACTACTTGTGTGTCTGCAAACAATAAGAAAAGGACCAATTCTTTATCTCTCAAAGCATTGTTTGGATGATTAACAAAACTTAGTAAAGCCCATTTAGGATCTAATCTAAGAGCCTGAATTGTGACTTGTCCTCCATCACATTTTGCAGGACTTCATACCACAGTGTTAATCAAGGGCTGCACATAGTGGGGCTCCAAACTTGTTCCTGCATCTGATCCCAGATTTGTCCTATTTTAATTTTTTTTTTAAATCAACTCTTAAATCTCCCCTTCCCACCCCCCAAGTCTGCTGAAAACATTTAAAACTTGGATAGGAGATCAGTGTGGGAACCCAGAGTGGTGTTGACTGGATAGTCAGAAGACATCCTAAAAGAAGACAATGGCAAACCATGTCCATATTGCTGCCGAGGTAACTGCATGGTTGTGTCCATATCTCTTCAGAAATCTAACTTAACCCTTTACCTTTCTGTATTGGCTACTACAGGTTACTGACTTCTGTAGCTCTAGTAAAGGTAAAGGTTTCCCTTGACATTAAGTCCAGTCGTGTCCGACTCTAGGGGGCGGTGCTCATCTCCGTTTCAAAGCCGAAGAGCCGGCGTTTGTCCGTAGACACTTCTGTGGTCATGTGGCCGGCATGACTACACGGAACGCCGTGACCTGCCCGCCAAAGCGGTACCTATTAATCTACTCACATTTGCATGTTTTCGAACTGCTAGGTTGGCAGGAGCTGGGACTAGCAACAGGAGCTCACCCTGTCACGCGGATTCGAACCGCCGACCTTCTGATCAGCAAGCTCAGCAGCTCAGCGGTTTAACCTGCAGCGCCACCGCGTCCCACTGTAGCTCTACCACTGGAAAATATGACTGGGGCATTCTTTTGTGCTGTTTAGATTGCTTTTGTGCCTTGGAAAATGTTTAATTTAGTTTCTCCACCTTGCTTGGTGAAGGAAAACTTTGCTGTCTGCACCCTCTTTTGGGACACTGTGGAAGATGCTCTTAAGAAAGGTATTCTGAACCTATGAATGTTGACCTTTTACAAGCGTGTGTATGTGTGTGTATGTATGTGTGTGTGTGTGTGTGTGTGTATGTGTATGTATGTGTATATATATATATATATATATATATATATATATATAAATAAATGCAGTGAGTAATGTCGATAGCTGCAAACAGCAACCCCAGTTATAAGAATATAATTTTCTTTCATTTTCTCTGGATGCACCTTGAAGGGAATGTTTAAAAAAGAGTAAGTCTGTGTGTGCATTTTGCACCAACTGTTGCAAATTTCCCAGACTAACTACACTCTCCTTTGACTTCAAATGTCAGGGATTGCTTCAATGCTGCATTGCTCCATGTGCTTCTAAACATACCCAGCCTTATAGATCTTAAATGACTTTCCTGTTCAAACTCTGGGGGAAAGGAAAAGTGTTATAAATAGCAGCAGGGTGCAACATCATTCTTTACCGTATTCAGGAGGCTAAGCAAAGGGGGCAGAGCAATTATGTTATTGAACAACGCAAGGCATTACCCACCAGCTTCATTATGATAGTAGAGCTTTATCTGATCTCAGCACATCACATAGCAGTTTGGCCCAATGCAGATTCCTAGAGGCAAGTGTTAGTGCAGGACAGTCCTTCCCAAAGAAGTCCTCCAAAAGTTCAGGACAAGTAGTGAGGGATTATGGGACATAAAGTCCAATATACATAGAGAGCATCAAGTTGGGTAAGACTTTCTGTGCATGTGTGTGTGTGTGTGTGTAAGAGTGACTGACTGAGGGGGGGAGGGAGGGAGAGAGCATATCTAAATTCAAAAATAAACCTGCAATTTCTTCCCTTCTCTTGTGAAAATTATAACATCCTTCAGCAAATGCATTTATTCCAACAGATGTGTTTAAATGATTTCTCACTGGAATTGTACCAATAAAAGAAAGAAACAGGGAAGAGAAGGTGGATTCCTCCCTTTTGCTATTGTCATCACTGTTAATGATGTATGAGATAGGAAATGAAACACAGGCAGACCTTGTTGTGCTGTTGTAAGAAACACAGGCAATCAAAGGACATAATTCTAAACACTACCTATGACAATTTGTTTCAGCAATTTGGGTTGGTGAAAGATGACGAACGGGGCCCAACAAATAGCACATTTGTGTCTGGAAATGTTTTATATTTGTAATGTGGAAAGAGGTGCAGCCATGGACGGTATCCATCTAGTTCATCAGCATAGCTTCTGTAGTTTCCAGAGTGGGGCCTTTCCATTAATTTTTGAGAGGAACATCGTTGCATCATGGATGCTTTTTTGAGAGGGCTAAGAGGCCAACTGGACACCAGATTCACTCCTAAAAATCCCAGTCTCCCCAAATCCAGTCCCACCAGCCACCTTTGCAGTTGGTGGTGGTATTTTAACACGCTGCACAAAGATAGGGGTGACTCTCAAGCTGAGAAAGTTTGTACGTACCTGTTTTGTACATTCCATCATTCAGTGTCCACAGCTTGGAAAGCAATGTAGTTTGCTTGGCTGGCCAGCTAACAAGTTGGTATCACAAAGTAGGAATTTAAATCTTAGAGTTGGTGTCCACACCACACCCTGCTTTGTGCTTGAAAATATTTGGCAATCTACCCTGCCCAGACAATTGGTTCCACTCTTATGGTTAGGAGTGCTTTCTTCACATTCAACCAGAATTTCAGTTTGAACCATGAGTCTGTGTCCTGGTCTCTGCTATAATACAGCAATATTTTGCTATCAATTGCTCTTCTGATCCGTTGTTGCTAGTAGGTGGGTAACTGTCAGTAGGTGGTTGACAGAAGATGGGCATTCTCAGAATAACATTCTGGGTATTATCTAGAGGTAGGAACTTGGAGACACTAGCCATCTATCAAGACCACTGTTGCTGCCAGTGGAATTGGCTTAGCTAATGGAATTGGCAGGAAACTAAATAGGCAGTGATTATCCAATGAATATCCAGCATTTCACCAATGAGAAGAGGAACACTCTTTCTATCTAAAACAACCTGATTCCCACATCAAAAGACTGCTGTTGGGGTTGTCCCATTCCTTCTTCTACAACGTTGTAGAAGAACACTTCTCCAGCTATTGTAAATTCACTTTCTTTATTCTGCCCCAAACTGCTCTGCACTGATTTAAAAATGAAGAGAATGTGGCTGTTCCTTTGAATGGCTACCTTATCAAAAGTTCAACATAACCCTCTCCAGCTGGAATAGGCAAACTCACAAGCTGTGCTCCGCATGGTGCCCAAGTGGACAGACAAGACACATCTGTTCCACAACCCAGAGATTTAGATTGTAGAGGCTCACAGGAAGGAGGCTAAAAGAAGAAGAATTAGGATTTGTGCAATTCACTCTAATGTTTCATGAAACCAATTCCCACAAAACAAGGCAAGTTGTTTGCCAGGGAGAAGAAGCCACATATTGAGAATGTCCCCCAATAAGGATATGGATGGATGGATGGATGGATGGGTGGGTGGGTGGAAGGAAGGTTGATTTCCTTTTCCCACTGTTCTCAAAGGGACTGCAAAACAGTAATTCTATATTTGCCATTACTACTACTACAAATAGCAAAAAAAAAAAAAAAAGTGACAACGATAACAATTTATCTACATTCCTGGCCTGCCCTTTTCTCAAGAACTTTAGATCAGGAACTACCACAATCCTGACATGAAATAATACCAAAATTTGTACTTTAGGCAAAGGGCAAATGAAAACAAAACAACAACGAGTCTAAGTTTTGAGACATATGTCTTTATTTTTTGTTTTAAAAAATACAAATTAGATTCTTATTGATGCTGTTACTCCTCTCTGTTCCTTGAGTTTCTCATTGTCTCCCTTAGCTTTGATGAAACCTGAGTATCAAAAATCATAATTATACCTCTTATCTTCAAGGAAGAAAAGAGGATGGAGACAAAGATGAGAAAAGTGGATGAAAAGGAAGAAAGAGATATTGACAGATCAAAATCTGCACGGTTGCTTAGAAAATGCCAGCATTGCTTATGGGGAGAATGATCTTTTAAAGACTAAGAGATGGATCTACAGAAAGGAACAACCTAATGTTACTTGTTAGATAGACTCCCAGGTGAAGTCTCCTGCAAGCTGAGCTTATTCATGTAGTTTTATGGCCAAAGTACAGAAGTGGTTTATTGTTGCTTTCTTCTGGGACTTTTTTTTCAATTTCCCAGTTTAGCCTAAACCCTTGGCTTTAGGGCTGAAGATCTCATCCTGCTTAGCTTTCTCAAGATCAACAAAGGTCAGCGGGGTTCTCTAACACAGTAGGGCAGATAAACTCTCCCCCTGTCCCCAAATCCCCTGCTTTTTCTCCTGCTCATCTGGGTATTGCAGAACACCCCCACAAGGCTCCACAAAGTTAGAAGCTAACGGCTTGTCCCTCAGATGCTCACACCAAATAAAACACTTGAAGAAGGATTACAGCAGAGGGACCAAAGGGTCGGAATGTTGCTTGCTGCAAAACAGCAAACTGCCACGTGTGCTAAAGCAATAGGAAAAAAAATCCGCCGAAGCTTGATTTGCTTCTCTCTGTTGTCCCCCTGCCCTTTTTGCTCTCCGCCCTCCCTGGACTTTGCCAGATTATAGTGTGGAGGATGCAAATACAATATACAGCAAGAATAACAAATGTTCTATTTTCCAAACACTCTCCCATGATTTATGAAAGGTGTACCTCACTGTGGGAAGATAATGCCATTTGAAATGGTCCATTTCATAAATCTATCCTCCACATCCCTAGCTGCAAACAGGTCTACTATGAGCTCCTGAATCCAATAATGTTTTCATCCTCTATTGACAAGACAAAAAGAGAGAGAAAGGGAATGGTGGGGAGGGGGTAGTTGGGGGACTTTGTTTGGAGCGAGGTAATGATGCAGCTAGAGAGGAGCAACAGTCTAAAACTCTCAGGGGCTTTTACTGGTTATAACCACGCAGCTGTGAAGAAAAGGAAACTTGTGCAAACAAAGTGAAGAGCATAATCAACACATGCTGCACATCCCTAATGCCCCTTTTGCAACTGGTGGCAATAATTGGAGCATGTGCCTAATTCTCAGTATTATTAGCCCATAACTAACCGTTTCTGCCTGAATCATCCTTTTGCAGACATGCACAGCTGCCTGATTGTGGGAGAGAATCGAAGCATCCTCACAGTCGGCCGTTCCCCAGCCTGAGATCACGGTGGCTGCACGGTTAGCGAGCAAGAATGCTTGGAGAAGCGGTTTTCATGCCAAGCACAGTGGCTAATCATACAATTGCTGCCAATTCCCAGGCTGCCTTCTGTACGATTATAACAAAGTGCAGGGTATCCCTCTACTGAAGACAACGTGGTCTTTGATTTAATTTATGTGATATCCATATGGTTGCTTACCATCTCATCTATAAATATGCACAGTGCATTCATATAAATGATGGGAGAATAGGAAAAAAAAAGAATAAAGACACTGTCTTGAAATTAAACAGGAATAAGCCACTTGGCAATGCAAAAAAAAAAAGAATATTCAGGTCTAAATTGGAGAAGAATATGTATTCAAATGGAATCAGGAGCCGCTGATTATTATCTGAGAGATAATAAAACTTGAAAGTATAGATTTGCTGGTTTTTTTCCCATAGGGGGAGCCTCTTCATGAAATAAATTCCTTTAAGATGGGGAATTGAAGACATGAAGAAAAAGAAAGCAAAATAGAGAAAATCGGTTTAAGTCATTTTAGAATGTAGGCATTACTGCATGTAATGCATTATGACAAATATTTCAGCTTTCAGCTTTCCAGTGTGGATATAGGAAAAAATTCAGACACGCTGTAAGTTTGGAGGAAGCAACTGTCTATCAGCTTACAGCGCCAACATCTTCATTAGGCAGAGTGAGGTAGTTGCCTTAGCCATAGGAAGTGGTAGGAGAAGAGGTAGGGGGTGAAATGCTGGAGAACAGATCTCTGTATGCTCCATTTTTGCTCCAAGTCTCCTAACGTATTGTTCTGAAAAGTGTCAAAAGATGTGATCTCAAAGCTATTGTTGAACCGTAAGTCCAGTTGGCATCAGGTCTGGAGAAGATACAGCTGCCACCTTGCCCTCATCTCAGGTAACAAAATCCCTTGGAGCCACACTCTTTATACAGCAATGCACAGAGCTATATTAACAATTCCTTCTGTGAAAAGGAATAATGTTATTCAAAGCTGGATGGCATCTTTTGGAAATGCACTGAAGTACAAAGTAATCCCTATTCCAGCAGTATGTAAGCAGCACATCAAACTGAAACTTCTCCGCACATCAATTCTACTGAAATCACTTGGTCAAATTGAGAAATACTCCAATTGCTTTATGGTACAATCTTATACACGTCTACTTTGAAATAACCCCCAATGAGTTCCACTGCCTGACTTCCTCTCAAACAGGGAAGTATAAGATTGCAGCTGTAACATTCTTTTTTTTCCCCCTCTTCAACCAGATAACTACTAAGGTGCTGATGAAGGACCTTTTTAAAATGTGATATTTCCATGGCCTTCATGAGAACTTTTAATAGTGTGCTGGAAGGTTCGAGGTGCCACTCTTAATTTGCATATTTTGACTTGTGCAGAAAGGGAAGAAACAGATCCTTCAAGGTCAGCTTTCTACTGAGATAATACGGAGAAATAGTTCTATTAGCAGCCTATCCTTGCTTTGTCTGCTTACTTTTTTACTTCTAGGGTGAACAGTAGGAATCTGCATGCTGATGAATATAAATTTTGCTGATCAATGACCAAAATAAAGGACAATTCTATTCTACTGAGGTAAACTTAGAACAAGAAGCTTAGAACAAATACGTCTAGTAGAAAACAGAAACATGTTTCACCCCCTCTGGGATTTCCCAGTGTTTAAAACAGTATGATGGCCAGGATGAGCCAGCTGAACATTAGATATATTTCAGGAGACAAACTGTCATATTTTTCACCTAAAAACTCTGGTTCTCTAAGTATAATGCTGTGTTTCCTATGGCCAGGCTGAACACTCTGAAGCTCAGAAGCCCATCACACTCATTTGAAACAATAAATGCTTACTTCAAATGCACAGCCAAGACAGTCTCAAGGAGGTGACCAACCAACAGTCCTGAAGAACCAGTGACTCTCACTCATACCTAAGAATATGCAAGAATTCCATAGAAAAAGGCTGCTCAGAAGTACGAGCTCCAATCCTTTTGGCCTTTCCCTATTGCTGAGCTGAAGTGTTTTCCACCCATCCTTGAGTCAGCAGAAAACTACACCACCCTGAAATTGGCTTCTCTTCTGTCACTACTGTCTCCTTTTCCAGTCCCTGGCATCATCTGACTTCCTTCCAAGGTGATGAATGGCAAAGGTTCACAGATTTTAGACACCTTGGACATGGTTGGAATAAGGAGACAACACTAACCCTAAAAAGAACTTAATCCTGCCCTGCTCATGGGGTGAGGGCCAGATGAAGACAAAATCATGGCGAGAAACTAGAAAACAAAAGGTGTGGCCAGACATGTTGTGCTATGGATAAGAGCTGGGAATAAAGGGTATTTATAAGACCAGTGCTGGTCCTGGAGGAGAGCTAAGAAGGAACAGGGGAAAAGTCTTCTAAGAGAGCTGAATCTGCGAGTAAGGGGGGAAATGCTGAGAACCAGATTGAGCATGTGTGTGTTCACATGTGTTCACAGAGGGAATCACATTTTCCTTAATTTCAGTAAAAGATGCAACTGCTTTAAAAAACTACAGATGGGCATTGCATTTGCCCCCCTATGAACTCTGAAGTATTTTTTTTTTGGAAACCAATACAAAGAATTGGACATCTGCAGCAGTTATCATTTCTAGTCAAGCGCCATTGTAATCATACTACAGTGGGTAAAGGGCCAAGGACTTTCAAAATACAGAGGCAATTCTTGTGTTCCTTTCTTGTGTGTTGATTTTTCTCTTTCTCTCTCTCTTCTGTGGTGTTCTGGAGCCTGCAGTAGTGATTTTGTGGCATTAGAGAATCAAAAGCTGGCATCTGAGAGCCCCCTATAGTTGCTGGTTGAGTTGGGTTGGGTTGGAAGAGAGAGGGAGGAAAAAAGCATCAATTCTCCTTGCTTTAGTCTAACTGCAGACATTTATCTTCTGAGCACTATTGGTAATGAAATAAGATTAACGGTGGTACAGCTGAATGCTTTAAATTAGCAAAAGTGAACGCCAGGTTCAGAGGTCGGCCATCTTGTTTGGACTAAGTTCTGTCACCATCCACTCTCATTTTATAGGTGGGACTATGTTTTAAAGCATATTGGTTGTGCCAAATTTGATTTTTAAAAGGATGTTTAATTAACACTTTCCTCCTCCCTCCCCGCCCTCCCCCATGATTCTTTTTTCTGAATTTCCATTTTATAAGTTGCTGTGGTAAAAAGAAAGCCAAGGGGTGGAGGGAATCAGTACATTAAAAATTGAAAGATGTGCAATATAAATTGGGAATAGAAGGTGGGATAAGGAGGAACCCTTTTGGGGCATAGAAAAAGCACGTGTTACGCATTTTGAATCCTTACAAATGATATAAATACTTTGTCTTTGAGTTACAGTTATTAAAAGGGTTGAGGAAACAAATCTTGAAAATAAAATGCATGCGCAAGAGTTCTTTCATGGTTTCTATTTTTTCTCCCCTTCTGACAACATTGGAATTGGACTCCCTTGTTCTACAATGTGAAAACAGAAATCCTGGTATATTGATTGGAAAAACATGTTATCTCTCAAAAAGACACTTTTGTTTTTTCAAGGAAGAGAATGCAAAACTAACAAAAGCCAAGAGAAAACATGCTTGTGCGTGTAACGAATTCTTTTATAGAGAAAGCTACACTTCAAGTTCATTACCGTGGCATTTTTCAATGGAAATTTGCCTGGAGCCCTTTGAAAAAAAGGGGGAAATACTAAACAGAGCTTTTTATAGCAGACTTAAAAGAAACTGTAATGCACAGGTATAAAGCGAGTGATCAGTTTGAAGGAGAAACGTACATTCACTCCCCCCCGCCCCCAAATTCTTGTTAGCATACACCATTATTATCTTTTCAGGGGATGTCAGGGCCCTTTCCGAGAAATTCTCAGTTTTTATACATTTGGGAAGTGTATTTACAATTATTTCAACAGCACCACGACAGCTGGTGAAAAAGCAGTTACTTTCTTCAAAGCTAAAAGAATTGGCAGGGCAGGGCTGATGGGGATCTTCAGCTGCAAATGCTAGTAGCCTAAGTATATCTCTGTTACACTCCGGGGCTTAATGAAAAATAAATATGTGCAATGTTTTAAGTAAATATGTACCCAGAACAAAGGACTTTGAAATGGAAGTGTGCATGAGAGCTCATGAACATTTATGTCTATGCAGAGAATCCTGTCAACTGAAGCTGACCCATTGCTATGAAGATGCCTCAAGCCTTTTACAACTGTAGAGATCATGGTTGAGGAGTAATGGTTAGGGTGTGGGGCCTTTTCTAGAGAGATCCAAATTCAAGTTCACCTTCAGCCCTGCAGCTGACTAGATGTTTGGGGGCCAGTCTTTTTCTCTCTGTCCAATCTTGCCCTTAGGATTGGTGCTGAGAGGGAGATGGAATAGAGAATGTTTGCATCTTGCCTTGAGACAGACAGACAGACAGACAGACGGGGAAAAAATGAACATCTGGGATCCATCTACTCAAAATATTAAAACATTCAAGGACACCTTTGGCTTTAAACCTATATTTATGTCTTCCCTCTGAATTACATCAAGTTTTCTTTTTCACATATATGGGAGAAAATGAGGTAAATATTAGATTGTGGGCCAAACTTTGGATCTTAACCAGTGGAGGCCAACTTATGCCAGTGGATCTGACACCTTTTGGCACATAATCCTACACAATGTGAGTTCCAGGAGAGCTATTAAGACCTAGTCTCTCTGCCTAGCACAGGAGGAGGGCACATGGTGAGTGAAGGCTCGAATCTGGCAGGCTCATGACTGCATATTGGCTGCTTATTATTGTTTATATTACGGGTGCATTGATTAATCCTTTTCGAGGAGGATTGCTGTTTATGTTAGGCTGATCTCTACTGTTACCCCTCCAGAGCCTTCAGAAATGGGTGATATACAAATCAAGCAAATAGGTAAGCATAAAGAAATAAATATTCAGTGTGAAAACCATCTGAAGTTACCTGCCAGATGCTTGAAAATCCTTCCACCCCTATTTTTGCGAACCCCAACATCTTCTTGTGCTGTCCACAATATACTTCTCCAGCCTCTCCTGTTTCCTGCATGCTGACGTCCTTACCCCCTAAAGATTAATTTATTACCGTTTCACCTCTGCAACAGTGAACCTGCTTACTAGACAAAGACATCCTCTTTCAGACACACACACACTATAGTTTTGTTTTAACACTGCAGAGAGAGAGAGAGAGAGAGAGAGAGAGAGAGAGAGAGAATGAAGCAGTTATAAAACCTTGGACACAGATTGCTGGCCATGCTTAACCGCAGCTTAATAACAAACCAAGCAAAGTGGAAAGCTTATATGCTGGTATTGCACTGTGAAGTTTTATATTTGCCTTTCAGGGACACTTAAAAAAAAGTACACAATAATGGCTGGAGGGAACGAAGATACCAATAAGTCATAATCAATTTCACTCTTTATCACATTGTCTAACAACAACGTAGAATATCTATTTTACCAGACCAAGCATGGTATCATTCAATTTTTTATTTAAAAAAAAAACCCAGCAAGGTTTCTGTATCTAACGTCTCCACGGAGAACCTATCAGGTCAGAAATAATCAACCTTCTAACCTTCATGCTCTGGGGAGAGTTGCCACTGAGCTATAGATAGCAAAGAAGGCAAAACTCTAGCAGCCTGGTTCCAATGGCAAGAGTGTCAAGCGAACAAGCAGTCTTTTCTTCTTGAGACGGATAAAATGTATTTGAAACCAGACCATTGCCAGTATTATTGCCAGTACAAATTCCAACCTGCCCCAGAGACTGCAGGAATAGATTACAGCAAGGATGGGGAAACTAAAATTACATGTTAAAGCTTGAGCTGGACTTGGATTCTTGTTCATCATCATGGGATTGTTTTTTATTCCCCCTTCATACCCCAAGGCCTGCAACACCTACTCCAAAGAAGGCCCCCGAACTAGGGAATCTGGGGATGGAGGAACAATGAGGTCAAAATGGCAGGTGCAACTGGGTGAGTGAAGCCCCTCCCCTTTTTATGTGCATGAAGCAAGCAATGCACTTCAAAAAGGCAGGTGCCATTTTGACAGTGTGGATGTTACTATCCGGAACCATCCACTCTTTGATTCCACATGCTCCCAAGAGTTGCCAGGATTCATGAATTCCTGTCTCCCATTTCAACACTTCATGGATAACATCTGAAAACTGCAGAAACAAAAGATTTGAATAAGTTAACAGTTAATAGTCTGCTTTGTCTAACATCTCACGTAACTTCAGAATTTGTTGAAGTTATTTGTGGAAGATGGTTCTGAGTCTTAATAACACTAAGGAGGTATTAGAAGGGATGGATGTGTGATGGAATGTGTTTCTGAGGAGGGAGGTGGTGCAATGGAGGTCACAGGAGACCGGGGGAGAAACGATCTTACAGTTTGGAGGACCTCGGGCAGCCGGCCAAGAAGCTGAGATAGAACCCATCTTAGACTGCCTGGAGTATTTTTCCCTAGCACCTTTTTGGCTTTGCCTAGTTTGACAAGATTCTGTGTATGGTAGAAACAATAAAGAACTAGAGCTTAATTCCTGGCTCAGCGTTGTTTCTTTGCCTCAACCCTGACAGGATGTATCTTTAGCAAATCATTTGCCCAGGAAAACTTTTGCTTTCATATTTGATGAGAGATGTCAGCCCTCCCAGGTAAACCAGAAAGTAACACGACAAGATGAACTAATTCTACTTTACTCTAAGGCTACATTAACAGGATCTTGCAAGTCTGAAAGTACAAATCTCCTGCCGTCTCTTTTTTACAGGGTCATCAATTAGGGCAGATCCTTCCTAAGTTTCTTTCTCTGACCATTAAGCAATTGTGGGTTACTCCTTCTTTTATCTGATTGTTCCCTAGGCAGCATCTCTTCCCCTCGTCCCTCAAGATCATTCTCGCATACCATTACAGGAGGGTATGTTTCTGGAGGAGGGGAGTGGATAGCAAAAAATAATACACTTGATGGAAAAGATGAAACTTTTCTATATTAAAACCTATCAAGATACTTGAAAAGTATAATACCCCCAAATGTCACTGGAGGGAAGAAACAAAGGAGGAAAGTCATGGCATCTGCTAGCAAATCAGTACAGCTGAGAGCCTTTTCTCTAAATGTGTTGTATTCCTTCCAATTCCCCAGAGCACTGGATTAGAGTCTCCTGAACTGTTCTCCATGTTCCCATAGTTTTATCACAAAGGAGGAGAAGGAATTCCATTGCTGGAAAATTGCCCAGTTCAGTTCAAGAGATGAACCCACAAGCACACCCTAGCTTGTATGTGGTGCCAATGTTCTTCATGGTAAAAAAAAAAGAGAAAGAGAGACAGAGAGAAAACTCAGCAGAGGGAGTCAGATACAAGGTCCAAGGACCATTCATTCTTCTAATAGTAAAGAGAATTAGATTGGAGCGAATCTTCCTAACTCCTCAGTTAACTATTTGTTATTTGCTTAATAGAAATAAAAATGAAATTACCCACATGACCTCACAACATCCATCCATTTCTCAGTGGCATATTCTTTCTGGACACCCTGGTGTTCTAAAAAACTTGTAGTAGTAGTAGTAGTAGTAGTAGTAATGCAATATTCATTGATGTGCAAATATGAAAAGATATTGCTAAGAAAAACAGCAACAGAGTGAGGCCTCAAAAACAAAAGGAATTTCAGGACTGAAGAATGAGACTCAGTTGCCACTGCTGATCTGATTATCACATCATGCTATGGTATATTGTACCTGACTGTGTTCCATTGAATATTACAAATGTCCTGTTGACTCAGCACAGTAAGCCACAAGCCATGGTTTACAAGCCACATGAGCTCATCCAACAAGCTGGGCTTTAAACAGGCAAAAAACAGAGTATCGTAGCGCACTATAAGACTGCTCTATCTCAGTCTCTTGGCTTGACCTGTCTTACCAAGTCTTAGACTATATTTATGGCCTTGCAGTCCTCAACTATTTTCTCCAGAAGATGTCTCTACTCTGTCTGAAGCCATGTCATCAGGTTCTCAGGGTATCTGCTTTGCGGGGGTTCAGCCTGATCCCTGACTCTGGCATGTTTTGCACCTCAACCAGGCTCTGTCAATTCTCCATGCACCCTCTCTACACCAACAAGGCTTTACATATCCATTGCACATGCCGAGTTTTCAAAGCTCTTCACGTACCTTTCTGCAGTAATCCTTCAAACAACCCTGTATAATAGATGAGTAATATTATCTCTGTGTTACAGACACAGTAGGGGGAGAAAAAGCTGGAGATGAGAGGAAAGAGCTTGCCTAAGGCAACTAAGTGAGTTCACAGCAGGGATAAGATTTGAATGTGGGGTCCCAGAACTCAGCCATTTAGCAACAATACTATTCTACCTCTCTGTGGCCAGGTATTTTACAAAAAATCATTATTCTTTATCAAGCTTTATTTGAATGTAGCTCCTTGGCTTGAAGTCCCCTTGCTTTTTATTTGGGAGTAATGATAAAATAATCACGAGGATACAAAACTGTGTAGATTACTGTATTTTCATAGCAACTTCTAATATGTACTAAGTGCTTCAATCACATCTTTTTACGATGCAGAAAATGCCAGTTCTCAAAGTAGTCATTTCATTTGCCCAAGCCATTAATCACTTAAACTATGATAAATATTTATTATCCCACATCTATTTCATTTGTGCCTGCGTCTTCTTTGACCCAACACATTTATGCAATTAATGCCTATTGAAATGCCTGTCCCTTGCCTGAAGAAGCAGATAGGAATCAGAGGAATCAGATAGGTAGGTAGCTTGATAGGTAGATAGATATTAAAAGTACAGTTCTTCAAAAAACATGTTGCTAAATTCCTTTGCCTAACTTCTCTGTTAGAAGGCATAAGGGAAAGAAAGGTACAAAAGTTGGTTGTAAATGTGCCCTATATTTCCTGGTCAAGGGGATGAAATTCTTCCATCTTCACTTTACAAACAATAAACAAAGCTACTTACTAATTGCGTTAAACCATTATGACACAATGGCCACTTCGAGGATTTGGAGGCTGGAAAACCCAGAAGCAGTACTAAGAAACAGTCCTCAGGTCACTTCACTAAAGCAACAAGAGGTCAGTCCAAAACAACAGTGGACAACTCCAGGGGAGAGTCCAAAGATCAGAAGCCAGCGAAGGGCAGAGAAGAAACAATACAAGACAGGCTAAGGATACAGAAGTGACAGGAACCAGGCAATCAGGATGCAACCCAGAAGAAGTAGGCAAATAACAGTTTTAAAATAACAAAATGGATACCCATGCAACTTTATCAAAAAGTGCCTGCCCACTCAATCCACTACAGCATGACCAACACAAGCTATGAAAAGGATAACACTGCCATACCTCAGAAACATCTCAGAAACTACTAACAGATTATTACAACCACTCGGCATCACTGTAGCACACAAACCAACTAAAGCCCTCCAAAACATCTTAAGTAATCCAAAAGACCCAGTAGCCCAAGGGGGTGGGGGAACAGGAGTCATCTACAACATACTATGTAAGGACTGTAATAGCCGCTATGTAGGACAGACAGGCAGAAGACAAGCAGAGCACATACATGAACACCAACTAGCCTTCAGAAGACACAATGAAAACTCCTTAATCCACCACCATGGACAGACTCAACCATACTTTCAACTGGGAAACTGTGAGTTTCCTAGACCAATCCAAATCCAAAAACATGAGGGAATTCCTGGAAGCTTGGCACTCAGACAAATCAGCCATCAATAGGCACATAGAGGTAAACCACATTTACATACCATTCAAAAGAGACAATAAAGAAGCTAAAAAGGAAATGAAAAGACCAGAACACCTCCTTGCCAGCAGTCAACACCCAGATAAGCAAAGATTAACACCAGGATTAACACCAGACAACAATCAAGCAGTATACAATACCCTAATCAAGGAACCACCAACTCAGTCAAACAATCAAACAATAATCAACAGCTTAATCAAGGAACTAACAAGGAGAGAACAACATCCCCACCAACACTGTCAGGGCAAACTACTGTGTATAAACAGAGAGCAAACCCCACTCCCTTCTAGCACTGAAGGTGTTGTCTAATCTGGCAATGAAATATCTGCAAGAAAACAACAAGGCTCAGAGAGCACCAAGGACCCCACAAATAACAGATGGTTGGTTTCCTATGAACAGAAGGTATTACAGGCCTGTCTTTGCAGATCCAGCCCTCAGCTACTACAGGGTTTAGTTGAATAGAATCATACTACCAATAAAATGTCCACCTGTCTTACTTTGCAAGATAATCCCATTGAAAGACCTTACAAGGAACAGGGCTGTTGGAAGAGGTCCACTTACTGAAGGCTGTCCAACTTAGTTTCACAGGAGGAAACCATGAACTACATTGTGCTTGGTCACATAACTCCATAAACTCAAAAATTTAGGCAATGCCACTTAAATGATTTCATTGGGTCAGTCCTTCTGGCTTCTGGAGGCCTAACTGATGTAAAGAAAAATAATAAACCAAAAAGCACTGCTTTCTTAAAAAGTATGCCCAAACAGCACTTTCTTGTAAGGAAGTATGGAATTCCATCCATCTCCTGTGTGAACAAATCACTTCATGTTCCTTTCATCCTATAAAACTCTGTGGCTATGCTATTTGTGAGCATACAGCAGCTTAGATGAGACCAGGAGGGCATAACTTTCTTTGTCCTCTATGCAACATTTATGATACAGGATCATGATCGTCCACAATCCCAAGAAAGGACAATAAAATGTGATCATATTACTAAAAAGCACTAAATCATTTATAAACAGGGGAAGGGTTAAGGTTGCTGAAACATTTTAATGTGAGATATTTCTCCTGCACGTAATGGCCTAAATGTTCACCTTCTGGAGCATGCGTGTGTGTGTGTGTGTATCACTGCAATTGTACCAGATTGTGACCCAATAATTCAAAATGCCAACAATTAATCACTTGCTAATCTATCCCATAATTTATACTAGACCAGGAAAGCAGAGATACTTCTAAGATAGATGCATAAGGCTGGATTACAGTAATGTGCCCAACATTGGTTAGTCTCATAAACAGTTTGGAAACCTGAATAAGTATGGGATACAGCAGCAAGAATTCCAGGTATGTTGGACCTACTGTGCCTCTACTGTTGGTTCATATCTAGATCTAGTTTTTTAGTTTTGGAGGACCAAAACCCAGGGCCTTGTGAAACCTCAGATTTGATTTTCAGGCCATTTGATCAAATCTCCAAATCAACTTTCCAAGTCAGACTGATTGTTCAGACATAATTGTTGGTTATGGTTTAACAGCTCAGAACACAACCCCATGTTTTTTGCAAAGTTGAATACACTTCAGAATCAAGCCAAGCAAAACTGGCAAACTTCGGGTGTTTAGAATTGCAGCCGACTCACACACTCCCACTGAAATGATAAAAGGCAAGGCTAAATCGAAGGTTGCTTATATTTAACTAAGCACTGCAAGACCTTGCTGTTTGGTCTACTGAAAGCAATGGCCAGCAGATACTTGGTGTCCTTCCTCCTATCTGAAGAACACTGTGCTATTTAAAAAACCCAGTCTGTTTTGGGATAATTTTATGGCACTCTGTTTTAATAATGGTTTAACTGCTGCTGCTATTTTAATGCTGCTTAGTGCTGTGGTTTGCTGTTTTATAGCTTGTGCTCTTCTGCTATTATTCAATCAAAAGCTTTCTAAATAGCTCTGGAAGGGTAAGAACCCTAAAACAGAAAATGCCATTCTTTTAATGCCAGGCTTTGCACACCATGTTGAAAGCCATATTCTAAAAGTGGGTAAGGTCTGATGGGGGGAGTTCAGGAGTTTTTAGGCATGAAGTGAGACCGATAAGCATTTGAAAGGCTTAAGGTTCCCAGCTTCCCTTCATATCTTCCCAAATTACAGGTCCCACTTGCTCTAGAGGGCTGTGGAAGGGATGCTGGTAAGGGACATTTTTTGCATCCTTTTCTTAAAGACTGACTCTTGCAGTGGCTCCACGGTGAGAATCTATAGTTAATTTTGCACAAGAAACTGTGGGAATGGATGTCTGTCAGAATGGATGTCCATCAGCTATGGAACTAAACTGAAACATTTCATATTTCCCAAACAATTTAGGTTCAGCTTGATTTATGAACTGGCTCCAACTTGGAAGGCTGTGTTGCACCTAATTATCAGCATTTGCAGCCTGCTTTGGTTTTATAGATCAAATAAAGTGTGCAGGCTTGCAGCAATGGGAGATTCTGTGCGCATGGCAGGTGATGCACAGTGTTGATGCTGTGAAATATGCCACCTTCTTTGACACTCCTGTAATAGTGATGCTGTTCACTTTCCTTGTATCCATGGGGTTTATGGTCCATAAAGTTTAATAACAAATTTAACAGCTGAACAGTGAACACCCCGTTGTAGAAGGTGGTTTGTCATATAAAAACAGGACCTGGCTTTCCCTGGGCAACAGCACAGACCACCCTGCTTTCATCCTTGTTCACATAAAGATAGCATTAGCAAAGGTCACACTGGAGATCAGTGAAGAATTTCAGACTATTAAACAAGCAGATTGCATGGACCACTTTGTGTTAAAGCACTGGATCTTTGACCATGCATGAGAGGAAGGGCAACATTTTAACTGGTAGTGCTAGCAGAAGACCGAGGCAACTGCAGATTCTGAGCAGAGAACTAGTATTTTAGTAAGGAAAGGAAAGGCTCCTAGCCTTTCTCCCACTCCATCTGGTTGGCTGATTTTTGTTTTGTTTGCTGGAGAGTCATCTTTTTGGTAAACTGGAATGCATCTTTACACCAGTACAGAGCATGTGCTTATAGCTGTGTCTGAGAATTCTGTGCATCCAGCTTCATTTAACAATGAAGACAAACTTACAACCACAGAATAATTTTAGAGGCATTTCTAGATAAAAAGCTGTTGGGGAAAAATGGGTGGAATTATTGCAGAGCAAGGCTCTGGGAATCTGACCATTAGAAGATATAGGGCATGCTATTTGCGGATATGACAGAGAAATTAAAGGGAAACCATGGGACGTTTTAAAATAAGACTGAGAAGCTTGTACAGGGTCTGAGCACAGATAAAAAGGAACAGAACAAATTGTTTGCAAGGTCAGAATATCAGGTGGATAATTTTGGGTGGCTGTAAACATATGAAGCTGAGACAAGATAAAACTAAATATACATTGTTCTGTCTTTGGCCTGGAAGACCTTTCTCCATTAATGTGGTTTCTCCTTGTTTTCTGCATCTAAAAGCAGACATTATCTTATTATTCTCAAGAAAGTCCAAGTTCAGTTTAAATTATAGGGTAGTTTTGAAAGTATGAAGCTGAGACAGAAAAAGGCTAAAGATAAAGGCAGTAAAGGTCAGGCAGATGTAGGGTTACCAGGTATCTAAACAGGCAAAGGAGGTCATGAACAATTGGAAAGGAGGGCAAATGGGAAGGAGGAGGAGGACATACTGTTTAACTTTCTTGGTATCTGCAACAAAAATTAAAGCGAAAAACAGCATAAAAATGTATTTAGGCCTATATGTATATGAAATTACTTTTTCCAGCATCAGAAAGACTGTGTTGTTGTTTTTTTTCAATTGTAACATTTTCCCCAACAAATTTATTTTCAAGAACATATGCTAGTGATAATATAGAATTGATGACGCACTTCCAAACTTCACCATAGAAATGTATGACAAGCCATGCGATCTACACATTACAGTGACCACAGATTTGAAGGAAGTGGACTGAAGCCGATTGCTGGAATCAGGAATCGTAAATAATGTAAATCTAGGCTGTCAAGTCTGTCGATAAATGAGGGGAAGAAAGAAGTGGGCAATTTACAAGGTCACAATACACTGAAGTTTGAATGACTACTGTTGTGAAAACAGTCCAAAACCAAAACCAAAAGAAGATACTCAAAAAGCTGGACAATATTTGATGTTAAGGCTGTGCCCATGAAGACAAAAATGGAGGAGAAAATGAAGATGTCCTCCTTTTGCTGCACATCTCGTAACCCTAGCCAGACATGGTTAAATTTTGCTGAAATAACTGAAAGGGTCTTCTTGTAGAAGATACATGTAACATTTGCCAGTGGCCTGCATGTACCCTAAAACTTTCTAAGGGGAGCCCAGAAAATTTTCTTCATTTCCCTACTGCCCAGGAGATCTTCTGTCAGCTAGGATGATGGTATCACATACATAGCAGTTTCTCCATTTCCATTAGCACTGGGAAAATAGCAATCACTAGGGTTGCAGATGCAAAAGCCATATTGGAGGTCAGAAGAAACAAACTTGGTTGTGCAAAGGTTTAGGCAGGAGGAATATAAGCTACACATCCTAGAAATAGATGGTGTTCATTTAAGGGTCTGAAGAAAGTTCCAGCAAATATGATCTTTGATGTTTCTAAAGAGAGAAAATGAGGCATTGTTTTTATACTCTTGCTGAAACAGAAATTCTGTACAAATCTTATCCTTTTCTATTGTTAATGGAAGCTGACAAACCGCTCATGTGGATACTGTGAAACATGTCACTTCCAACTATTCTTGAAAGTACACCTTCAGTATGGTGCAGTTTCAGGCATGCTCTCTCTCTCAAAAAAAAAGCTAAGTGGGGAAATATAAAACAAAATAAAATGCCCATTCACAAAACTGGCAAGGGATTTTAGGAGAAATACAACAGATTAAAATATCTATTTCTAATCCCACCCCCCTTGTAAATAAACATAAAGATTAAAAGAAAAAGACGGGGTTGCTTTAACATTTCCCTCTAGCAGTTTTTCAATGAATTCAGTACATCAGGTAGTATCGGAGTAAATCTGCCTAAAAATATTTTACAATTAAGGGCAAGATATTTTCACATGAACCAGTAAATTGAAACTTCTTCTCAGAGGAGCGACATAAAAGTCATTTTTATGGTTTTATTGTAATTTTAATAGGCAATTTCACAGGTAAACAGAAGTGCTTGAGCTCCATTCAATACCATGCAGCAGATTATGCTGCATTTCTAATGGCATCAATGCACACATCTACATGAGATGAAGAGGAATTACAAATGGGTCGTTTTGTAATATAAATGGCACTGTCTTATGAATGTGTACCAGCAAGCTGACAAAGAAATATAAGATTTATAGAACATGAGGGTATCAATCTAGTGCATTAGGAAGTGTGGGGAAGAAAAGGGGAACATCACTTAGCATTCAGGCATTTAGATAGCAATCTGACCCGGTTCATCCAGGTTTCAGCATTCTTAAAGAATACATTCCAGCAGAGGATCTGTGTCAGCCTTACCAGGTAGACCAGACAGGTAACATTACCAGATAAGCTAATGCTACTTTATTGTAAAGCTACATTGACAGAATCTTGCAAGTCTGAAAGTAAAAATCTCCCACCGTCTCCTTTACAGCCCGAAAAACTAGGGAGGGCCTAGTTTCTTCTGAGCCTCTTGCTCTGCCCACTATCCAGCTGTGGGCTATTCTGTCTCTTATCTGACCA
Organism: Candoia aspera; assembly: GCF_035149785.1. Lineage (NCBI taxonomy): Eukaryota > Metazoa > Chordata > Lepidosauria > Squamata > Candoiidae > Candoia > Candoia aspera. The sequence goes on from NC_086163.1 coordinate 8,882,739, forward strand.
CTCCCTAGACAGCATCTCTTCGTCCCATCTCCCAAGTTCTTTCCCACATACCATTAGAATCTGCAACGTGCATTTTGGAGAGCAAGTTAAGGTTACAGTACTCCAGCAGAACCCATTGGACCCCTTATCCCAATACTTTGCTTCAAGTCATTTATATTTCTACAAGTGAACCTGCAGAGGTTTCTATTTTAATTCTTAATTCTTAACTATTTTAATTCTTAACCAACAAGTCTGTTGTGTTCCCACCTTGGACGAATGGTTAACCAAGCTGTACAAGAATGATGTCCAGAGTAACTTTGCACCTTAAAAGTAAATCTGATGTAGAATTCAGTTCTAACTGGACACCATTCCTGTACTATAACTTAATACATGGATTTGTATGCCATTCAAAATTTGTGTTTCTCTATCTACAGAGTATATTTTAACTTCAAGAAATATTCCAATTAGAATACAGTCTTAGTATTACATTTGTTATAGCTTTTAATTTCACTCAGAGAGTCATACTGTGTAGACCATGGTTCCTAATAATATGTATCTTTAGTTTAAAACATAATAGTGATTCTTAATCTTAGTGATTTAATCTATTCTATAGTTCATAAGTAATTAATGACATATTGCAAAACTGTAATCTCCATGGCATTTTAGATTCCTTGTTTACTTGTTGAATTTAATCTTGAATTTCTTTTACTTGTCTTTTATTGCTTTCTATTTCTATTTTCTTTAAAATGTCATGTCATGTCATGTCAGTCTGTATATCTATCTATCTATCTATCTATCTATCTATCTATCTATCTATCTATCTATCTATCTATCTATCTTATTGTCTGGGAGTGAAGATATGTTGGGGATGCTCCTGAATACTGGACATAAATTAGTGTTTTTCAAACTTGGCAACTTTAAGATTTATGGACTTCAACTCCCAGAATTCTCCAGCCAGCATAAAGTTGCCAAGTTTGAAAAACACTGATAGAAATGATTATATCAAGTCGCTCCAATGCTCACTGGGATTCTCAGCCACTGAAGCAATGTCGAAGAGAATCCCACTTCCACTTAACACTATACCATTATTCCTGTGGGGAGGAGATTGAGAAACAAATGAATGGGAGAGTAGATTATAATCAAAAGCTACAAGGTGAGTGTATTGGTAACTTCTCTTATAAACAGTAACTTAGCCCAGTTGGCAAGGAACTTAGGAAGAAATGTTTCAAATCATCCAAAGAGGGCTAAACTTCAAGTGTAGAGTTCTTCTGAAACATTAAAAGGAAGAAATGGTGCAGTAAGATGCTGGAATCATTGGTGTATAGTATTTTGTCTTTGGCCTGGAAAACTTGTTCTCAGTGTTATGCTTTTTCTTTGTGTTTTGTAACTAGAAAGAGACTTTATTATGCCAAGGAGACCCAAAATCAATTTAAATTATAGGCATATTTACTTATGTTGCCACAAGGAAGAATTACACACACACACACACACACACACAGTACACTGTGTATGAAACGATATGTTTCAAAAAAACAATTTTGCCTTAAATCACAGCGATTTAGACATATAATTTACACAGACACTTATTTTGATGATAGTACAGTACATGGCATCTACATAGGTTTCATTAGAAACCTAAGTATCATTTGGAAGACAGGGAACAGGTATCTGCAAAAATCAAGCTGTGTTTTATATTAGAACAGAAAAATGTTGTTATCATTCTGAGAATGCAGTTGGTAAAGAAAATAACATAGAACAGTTTTTATTCTAATAAGGTTCCTGACTGCTTAAATCCTGTCCAATGACTTATCCATGACAGGGGAATCAGACCCCAGGGCATTTAAGTGGGATGGAGAAGATGAGAAGAAAGAAATGTAGAGGCCTGAGTAAAATTCTCATTCATTCTCTGTGGGCATATTTCGCCTAGGATGTTGGGTCATTCCAAAGTAGACAACATTGTTCTCCAATCTAACCAGTCACATGGCATTTTGAAATTACTTAACTTCTGGCTCTTCAACTACTTTTCAGCCCTTCCTGAATGCTACTGTAAGTCTTTCCATCGCAAGAAATTTCATCATTCGTGTGGAAGAGGAAAAGTTGCTTGTTCTTTGTCTTTAAGGTTATGAATCAGACTCCTTGGTTCATTAATGATACTTTCTAAAATGCTAGTTATAGAACACTATGTCTCTTAGCTCGATGTACCATGAACTGATAACCTAAATATCAGAAAAGTATAAAAAGCGACTGGGGAGAAATAGGAAAACCAGAAGTCAGAAAACAACCTATGAAACTCCACTGACAGTATAGATCCAACATTAGCTAGTTCTTAATGATACTTTGCTTTATTATGTAAATACAAGACCATCTACATAGTCAAAGTGTGGAGGCCAAATTAGCATGATAAGGTTGTTGTTAGAAGGTTGAAAGTTGCATTCTTTAGAAAATGAAGAGAATTTTTCCTAAGTGACCACATCTAGTTTGGAGTTCATTCCAGTCAATTGCTATAACAAGGAAGGAAGGAAGGAAGGAAGGAAGGAAGGAAGGAAGGAAGGAAGGAAGGAAGGAAGGAAGGAAGGAAGGAAGGAAGGAAGGAAGGAAGGAAGGAAGGAAGGAAGGAAGGAAGGAAGGAAGGAAGGAAGGAAGGAAGGAAGGAAGGAAGGAAGGAAGGAAGGAAGGAAGGAAGGAAGGAAGGAAGGAAGGAAGGAAGGAAGGAAGGAAGGAAGGAAGGAAGGAAGGAAGGAAGGAAGGAAGGAAGGAAGGAAGGAAGGAAGGAAGGAAGGAAGGAAGGAAGGAAGGATCTTTTGAGAAAAGCCCATGATAAAGTAGTATGGCAATTGTCACTTGAAATGCATGCTGATCCAATTTGTGGTTGTTTTTTTTAATCTCCTTACAACACACCTTCCAGTATTCTTCATTTTCTAAGCTTGAAAATGAAATGGAATGAATCCATCTGCATATTTGACAAACCTGGGTTGGATCCCATCTGAAGCTTCAGTTCAGTGGGTTTGTTTATTGTGATCATAGATCCATCGAAGTCTGGATACATTTACGTCAAATTCAGTATGTCTTGCCCCCCAAAGCCACAGGAGTTTACGAAGGAAACACCACTAATGACGGCTACTCCTGTGATGGAAATTTTGATTTCCCAGAAATATGTGGTTTCTTGCCCACTGAAATAAATTAGCCAGTTTAATTATATACTGTAGGCTGGCAAGGCATTGGTAATTAACATTACGTTCTGAAGATAGAAAGCCTAAAATTTTCCAGTAGACTTGCCTATGTTACTACTATGTAACTATGTTAACATAGTAGCACATAGTACAGACTTAACTAGATCATGGCTCCTAGGGATGAATATACGTTTGATTTTAAACTCAAAAACTGGAAAGGCCATCATAAATGTGGGGCTTAAATTCTTCCCCACTGCCATATTATTATTATTTTTTCCTTTTGTGCCATGTCACTTTGACAATAAGCCAGTTGGGCAGAGAGTCTCTTACTTCTAATTCTCATTTGTAAACAGGTCTGAAAGACTTTTCAACTGAGGAGCAAAGTAAGAATGCTTATTCAAAAATATGTATATTAAATGTTTTTTTTTAAATAACAAGTAAACAAAAAAGGGGGGGAGAGTAGGGATACAAGTAAAGAAACAGGATTTTTAAGTATCATAGAAATTAAAGTTTTTCAGTATTTCATAAATTAATTATAAATAATTCGGTATATTGTATCATTTTTAAAAGACCAGAAATTGCTAATAAGCTCTAAATAGAATGTAAATCTCAGGAACAGGATTGAGATAGTATAGATAATTAAATAAGATGATGATCTATGATTATAAACTATGATAAATTCTACGCATACTACTAGAAGTCTCTTCTGTTTTAAAAAAAAAACAACGTATAAAACTGAAATATTAAGACCCAACTTTTGGATGTGGTACAAATCCATATACAAAATTGTAATCTTAGAAATGGTTTCCAGATTGAGTTAAATTCTGTGCCGGATTTGCTTTAATTTATCTGCCCACTCTCAGTTCCACTCCCTGGGCCTAAGTAAGAGAAATGGAAATGCAGACTTATCTGATGCATGTTTTCTCAAAATAAATGGCCAGCACACAGAACTGCAGACTAAAAAGATTAATAGGATGGGGGGAAAAAAGGTGAAAGCTTTTGATTTTGCTCTAATATGACATACAAACAGAGCTTAACAAGGGCGACCCAAGAGACTGCAACTGCTAGATTTTTCTCTATCCTTACACTGACTTTCTAATATTCTTTTTAATCCCCCCTTATTTTTTCTTTAAATGTTAACTAATTTTGAAGGAGAATCCAGAGTTCCAGAGCTTATTTCATGTGAACATTGGGAGAAACTGAAAAGTTGCATTCAAATAATTTAAATGAACAAAGAGTACCGCTAAGCAGTGGTCAGCTCCAGATACTGTATGTAGACAACATTTACATACAGGCTTCTGTAAACTTACCTCCTCCAGCCTGTCTGAAAAATGTGTAAGTTAGATATTTTGTTCTTTGATATAAAGGAATAATTATGGTGCTTCTTGAAAACATAGTATCAAATAATTAACTTTTGCTTTCTAGGCAATGACATGCTTAGTGCAATGAATGATGAAAAATTACAAAGGCTGTTAAATCCTTAGTGACTTTTTAATTCTCCCCACCACTTACTTACTTACTTTATTTATTTATTTTGGAATTGACAATGAAGATATCGAACCATCAACAGCAAAGGAGCAAGCATTCAAGAAATACGCCACAGCCTTGGAAAACGCTGTGATGTGTCTATACCTACAAAGATCAGAATCGTGTAACCCATAGTATTCCCTGTTGTACTTTGGACTTTGAAGAAGCAGGATAGGAAGAGTATTGATGCCTTTGAACTTTGGTGTTGGAGAAGATTCCCGAGAATACCATGGACAGCCAAGAAAACAAACCGATGGATCATTGAACAAATCAACCCAGAGTTCTCACTGGAGGCACAAATGACCAGGCTCAAATTATCTTACTTCAGAAACATTATGTGAAGACCCAGCTCTCTGGGAAAGGCTCTAATGCTGGGAAAGGTAGAAGGAAAGAGAAAAAGAAGATGACCAGCAGCAACATGGATGGACTCAGTTACGGTGGCAATGTATACACCATTGGAAGACTTTGAAGAACAGGTTAGGGATAGATTGTCATGGAGAAAATCTATCTATGCGGTCGCTAGGAATCAAAAACGAAGTGATGGCACATAATCAATCAATCAATCAATCAATCAATATTTTTTTTTTAATTTGGTGCAGTTAAGTTCCAATGATTACAATTGTGATTTTTCATCTGCTATCCCACAAAGGAAGAAATGATAAAATGCCATAAGTATTACTTTACCATGACTGCTACATATGAGTTCCTCTAACTGGAGTCATTTCAATAGTTTAATTTATTCTAGATGAAAAATGACATTTATCAAACATGCAATTTGATGGATAATATATTTATGGAATAAATAAAAGATTAACTAGCAAGGAAATCCATTCTGATTATGCTACTTGATGTTCCAGTGTGTGTTACAAGTAATCAGAAATCCCCAAAGGAACCTTCCAGTTGGGTTAAAAAAAATAAATTATATTTAAGTAGATTACTTAAGTGCTCAGTATGCTGTCCCCACCCTAACACATACATGTAATGAATTTAGATAGATGCTTGTACGGGTGAAAAATAGGACAGGTCAGAAGAAAACAATGCTCTGCATTGTAAGAGACAGAAACCAGAGGACGCTTGATTCTCATTCTCAGCTGATGTGTCCCTTGGGGCCATAGAAGTTCTGACTCGGGGAAGACCCTTCCAACTGTAAGTACTTGCAGAAGCAGTCTCTGAAACAAAAGTCACAGCCAGCAGTTTGCTATCTTTCTCTCTTTCTGATGGGAAACCTCATCTTGCCTTGCACAGCTTGGAAGCCTATCTGTCCAAACCAAACATACCTTTCTCTTCTTTCAAGAAGGCCAAATCTGTCACCCGTGATTCTGTGCCTTAATTGTATTCATCAGTTGAATAACCATATTGCTTCATTAGGAAGGATACAGAACAGGTTTGTCACTGTCTTCTTCTGCAACATTCATCCACTGAGTCAAGCCCACACCCCTTAGCATTCCTGGCAGCTACCCCTCCAAGTATAAACCAGATGGGACCCTCTAAGTATTTTCACCATCAGCCCATATGTGCTACGATATACTGACTCTGCTGCTGCTTTTAAAACACTGATAGAAAACAAAACCAAGAGGGGGAAGACAATGTTTTCAGTTTACTGTGGGTGGTAATGACACAGTGATATGACTGGCAGGTATAGAAATGGGATTTGGGGACATTTTTTTCAGTGTTTTGTTTTTTGTTTAAAATAAAATAAACCCTACTGGAAATGTTTTTAAAATCTATCCATATAACCATTAAAAGCATGGACCGACCTTCCTTCCTTCCTTCCTTCCTTCCTTCCTTCCTTCCTTCCTTCCTTCCTTCCTTCCTTCCTTCCTTCCTTCCTTCCTTCCTTCCTTCCTTCCTTCCCTTTTGAGTCAGTGTTGACTCCTGGTGACTGCCTGGACAAGTCCCTGGCAAGGTTTTTGGGAGTGGTTTGCCACTGCCTCCTTCCTAGGGCTGAGAGAGAGTGACTGGCCCAAGGTCACCCAGCTGGTTTTGTGCCTAAGGTGGGACTAGAATTCACAGTCCCCTGGTTTCTAGCCTGGTGCCTTAATCACCACACCAAACAGGCTCTCCCATGGAAATTACTTCGTTAATTAATTGAATCTGTTTAATTAAGAAATTAAAAATAAAAATAATCAGGGGCTATAGATAATTACATAAGAAAAATCATATACCTTAAACCAAACAGTTCACAACACCTTTAAATCTTTGCCTTCCAAATAATCATTCATCATAAATGTCTGCCTGTCCAGTGAAATCCAGCAGAGTTGGTACACTTTTGGTCCCATCTACTAAGCAGTGTTGCCTTATGGGACCCAAGGAACATGCCTTCTCTGTTATTCCACTTGACCTCTGGAACACTTCCCACCCCCACCCCCCAAAAAAAGATCTGCACAGCCCCAATTCTGCCTGAAGAACTGACACTTCCCACAGGTACTGGGTGAGGGTGTTAGTGGTACCCACCAGTGAAAGTGTGTGATGTGGAAATGTTTGCTTTTCTCCTGCTTATCGGCACTGGAATCTTGCTTTGTTAAATTGCTTTTAACTCTTGTTAACCGCCAAGAGTCAAGCATGAGTGGATGGCTATAAAAATTGAAATTATAAATAAATATAAAATGCACAATTCTTATTTCATTGTTCAGACTACGGTGTATCCTAGCATCGCATCTGATTTCCAAAATTGTTGGATCTGTGAGTAGTTCCACCAAACGTGTTAGCGTATTCCAGTGTTTCCACACCCTTTCCAACACAACACATTTATGTGCAAGATTACACCACATAATCCTGTATATGCAGAAAAACAAATAAGTCCTCAAGCAGATCCCAGACTGCTCACTTCTTCTGAAGCAAGACCTTCATTAAAGAATGACAAAGGCACTTGGTGCCTGAGGATGGGTGAGATAAAAAGTATTATTATCATTATGCAAGCATGATAGCTGTGATATAAATGAACTTTAACATGTAAAATAAGTTCAGTTTCATATTTGCTGCTGTAAAAGCATGAAAGAGTTTCTAACTGCTGCCTTACATTAAAATGGGAATGGGGGTTCTAACAGAAGCCGGTTTTCTATATTGCAAATCTTAATTTTGTCAACCCAAAGAGGGAATATAAGCTTAAAGGCCTGAATTTAACAAACCTAATTATCAAGATTTAATTAGTACCAAGGGTAAAGCTTCATGGAACACCTGCAGACTTAATTTATGTCCTGACAGAGAGGAACAAGTGTTAATGGGCTGTATTTATGTTAATATCTGAACCTTAGAAAACCAGTGGGATAACACAGCCTATGTTGCAAGTTACAGGACAAACTTAAAAGTTTCATTCTTAATTCAAAAATAACTCCTTAGAGTTCTTTCTTTCTTTTCTTTCTTGGAGAGGGTTGGTAGAAATCTCATTTGGAAATAAGTACCACTGAAGTAAGTGCTATTATTGATTGTTTGCTGAACAGTTAATGCCTTTGCTAGTCTTCTAGGTTAAAACAAAACAAAATGAAAGTGATGCTGATGCACATGGTCCAAAACAGATGCTCCCACATCAACAGATTTGGCAGCTAGTGTTCATTCTGTGTCCCCATAGTGGCCAAGATCACTACTGTCTTCTTCCCTAGAGCTCAGGGTAGCAGTGGTGAGCACATTCTTAACTTCTGACAACTGCTGTTTTATGTTTGGTCTGGAAATGAACAGTGGAAGAGACTGGCTATGTCTTTAGATTACAGAAGTGGTGCAACTCAGTAACTGAGGACATGTTCTACATGCAAAAGAACTAATACGCAATTTTAAGCATTTCCTAGGAGCAGCTGTTACTTGATAATCTGTAAATTCATTGCCAACCTATATATACAAAATTGATTTGCTCTAGCGTCTGCCTGATTTACCTCAATGCATTGTTTTAATAAGGATATAAGTACCTAGCTTGTTTTTCTTTCTTTGTGTTTGCCTTGTGATAGTCTGATGATTATATTCAGATAAGTATGTCTGAAACTGAACTGGTTGGACGTAAGATAAGGATCTTCCTATCTTTCTGTGTCTTACGGTTGAGACATAATGGGTAGCCAAGGTCATCAAACTAGCATTGTGGCTAAGTGGGGTCAGAGCCACAATCTCTTCTTTGTATTCTGACATTTTACACTACAGTTACTCAACCTACATGGGGTCTATGAGACAACAGCATTTATAATCATGAAACTGGCTTGGCTTTAATAGAAATTACTACTAAATATGTGGTTTGTTGATTCAGATGGTCTTGTGCAGCCTCATTTCAGGTAGAAATGACAACCATCTGCCAAAGCAATGTTTCAGTCCAGCACCTTGTTTCCACTGCATCCAATCAAATGCAAATTGGAAGTCCATAAGCAGAAGATGATCAAATAGACCTCACCTGACTTTTGATGCCAGCCCTGGCTGCTGTTTTTACATGACATACTGTGCGTCTCTTCATTCTCCTTGATTCTCCAGAATATTTAAGATGTGGTTTGTTTCTCACTCTTTCTCTCAGATTCAAATCAGTAGTAAACTGTTCTCACCCATTCTGCTGGTGATCATTTCAGTTTGTCTTTAATGAAAAAAATGGGATAAAATGGTTCTAAATAAATAACCCTGATTTGACCAGGCTGCACTATGCCCACCATTCCTAGCATGGCATCTCTTCACCTTTACCTAAACCTTTCGACATTCTCCTCCAATGGAGGGCAGAGATATCCATGCCACATTATTACTGTACTGTCTAATCTAACTTGGCACCACGATGTGAGAAGAACACTGTAACCCATTTCCAGACCTGAGGTAAGATTTAACGTGCCAGTAGCTCAGCTTCAGTATACAGAAAGGAGCTCAGCTTCAGTATACAGAAAGGATAGACCAGCATCTCACCATTTCTCTCAGTCAGCTACAGCTTGGGCTGTCCAGCTACCCAGTCCTTAATAAATAGTAAGGAAGCGTCATTCAGTAACTGCCTGTGGTCTGAACAACTGCACAACTTTCATGTCTGCTGAAAACTACTAGGGTTATGGTTAGGCCAATGAAACGATTAATGCTTCAGCCAGATACCCCAGCCTTTTTTATGGTAAAGATGGCAAAACTGAAATGAAACACCTACATTTTCTTAAACGCCCTTATGCGGCTTCCCGTAAACTAACACTAGCCTTGACTGATGGGAAGACTATGGTTAGGCCACAACTGCTGATGAGTGTAGAATTTTACTATCGATAAGAGTTTCATTTTGTTCGGAAATCAACATTTCAGAACAATTTGTACTCTGTGTGAAATTGCATACAAGGTGACAAAATGGAAACAAGTGCCATTCATCAGATGAATTCTGAGAATTCTGATATAGATCCTGGAGATGTTTAGTCATCAACTTTTCACCAACACCGATGTGTGAAATGCTGGTTTCTAAAAAAAAAGTATGTTTCGATACAAATACAAACAACTTTCATGATGCATGCTTTTGACTTAAAATATTAAAGCATAAGCGTTCTGATCATTTTATTTTCTCTACGTTGATATCTTCTGGTTGTCAAAATAGTTTCTCCCCAATATAGGATCAACTCAAAGATGGGAGAATATCCAGGTATGTCTGGTATTGAAATGTATTAACCGGTCTGTTGCATTAGAAGGGGAAAATGAAGAATATTCAGAATAAACAGGGAAACAGATAAAGCTGGAAGCAGCAAGTTATAAGTAGATTGTTCAAAAACACACTTTAATTAATTCCATAGCCAGAATGTATTCACTTTTTGTAATCTAGAGACATCCCTAGTAGAAACCTATTTGTTACTTGCTTGGAAATCCTTTAGTGATTTGGTTCAGCGGTTTCATTTACTTTAGTTTCATATTCCTTTTAGGAAGAATGGACAAAGGGAAAAGGGGATTTATATAGCTTTCATTCTCAATTTTCCATTGTTTCTATATCCTTCTTTAGCTATATTCTTACTTCAGTTTCTAACTGAGAAAGAGTCCCACAGATTAAACTCATCCATGATTCTTAAACTACATATCTACAAAAGCTAAGGAAGGCAGATTATAAAATGCATGAATAACAAGAATTAAATATAAAAATAGAAGGATGGTAGAAACAATCTTCCTATTAATATTTCTCAGCAATTTTCTTCTACGAAACTTTTTTGGGAGATAAATCAAATACATACAGTGCATCATACAAGCACTGTATTCATGTATAATCTCTAGTGATCAAGATCACACCAACAGATTACTGGCATTTGTTAATTTTTTTTACTTTTTTCCTATGTATTGGAAGTTTGGAAGCTGGGAAAGAAGGAAGGTTCTGAAAAACACTGCTTTTCAACGTCCACTAGACTTTCAGACAACAGTAATACATGGGCCCATTAGCAGCTGCAGATTCAGACTGAACAATTAAGAGTTGCATTCAGACAATCATCCAAACCAAGGGAGAAAAGGAATGTACCCGTTCTGTCTTTTCTTTCTGCACAAGCTCAACAGATGAGAAGCTTCTAATCAGTTTGTAGCAAAACACAGTTGTCTGCTTCAGCTGAAAATGAGAAACTGTAGTAAGTTACACAATGAAAATTGGACGCTGTGCAAGTTCTTTCATTATTCATGGAGGAGGGAGGAGATAAGGACTTCGTTCATTTGATGTGCTTCTCAATTCTTTTCTTTTCTTAAAGTGGTTTGCCATTGCTTTATTCTTCCTAGGGCTGAGAGAGAGTGACTGGCCCAAGGTCACCCAGCTGGCTTTGTGCCTAAGACTGGACTAGAACTCATGGCCTCCCATTTTCTAGCCTGATGCCTTTACCACTAGACCAAACTGGCTCTCACATATATTATGGCTTAGCTATAATGTGGTACATTTGGTTTGCTTTTGCAAAATATGGTGTTGTGTGAACTCTGCCAATTTTAGTTTATTACACTAAAACATTAAGCAAACCTAGCTTAGTGTGTTGTGTGAATCTAAGTCATGAGACAGTAAAAAGCCTTGTAGACCTCATCACTTTGGATTTGGAGATGAAGGAATGGTAGGATCTGGGCTCACAACAACTTGAGTACACAGCTTCACAGGCAGATATGAGCTCAACATGGATTCGTTTGATTCATGTTCTAAAGATGCTTTTAGGGCTTGTGAACTGGGGCTGGATATATGCTTATAGGAATTATAACAAGTGGGTGAATTTACACACCCACATACACAGAGACACAACTAGATAGCAGCTGCTGAGATTAGTTTACTTAAACCAAAATGCCAACACGTGCCTGACTAATCGCCTCAAGCAAGTCAACCCCTTTGCTCTAAAATAGTTATTGCTCTTTTATAACAGGATTTTATAACGCTTGAGAAACTAGTGGGCAGCTTGTTAACCATAACAGTTGAATCATAAAATGCACTGGAGGATTTCTGAAACTGATTTATTTTATCTATTAGATAGGTATGACTGGCCTCTACATCTAAATATATCTTCTTTAAGACATATATTATTATGCAATGCACTACCCACAGAGAAGAGATTAGGCTATGATCTAGTACACATTTACTTGGAAGTAACTATATTGAACTGGGGGATTGTATTGGTGTGTAGCGTAAACTCCCTCCAGGAATTGCTGCCAGAGCAGATCCACCAATTCTTTAGTTAATAATCCAGTTGGAGCTGGATGGCATGAGAATAGGCCATTCAGAAAATATCTGCACACATGACTCCTTGACCAAATAAAGAGATGTGCTTCCTTTTACCTAGGTACGGCTGTTCCTAGAAAGGGTAACCGATAAACTACATTTCCTAGAATAAGGAAGTTAGTTTCAGAGTCTGAAATATCTAATTAAATACATCCTGAAGATGCCAACACTGGAATTTTTCTTTCCCATACTACATCTGCGACACACAGTTTCTTACCTGGGAATAAGCTCTGTTGAATTCAATGGGTAAATTTATATGTTAGAGCCCAGCTGGACCCATCATTTTCATCTGATGAGGAGCCAGTTGAACAAACTATCAGCTTAAAAGCCCAAAAGCTAAACTCAAGCACCAGTGGAGAAAGAGGCTCAGCCTTCCCATCCCAGGTCTTGGTGAAGAGGATTCAGACTCTGAACTGGAGTTAAGGAGTCAAGGCCATTTGGCTCTTGGGGTTCTACATTGTCAGTGTGTGGAAAGCAAAACAAACAAATGTTGAGGAGTGTCCACTTGCAAGGAAACACAACTATATAACAATGAGACTTTTTGTGATCTAACTTTAGCAAATCAGGGCTGCTCAGCTTCAGCAGAAGTTAAGGAACGTTGGGTATTTATGGCCCATTCAGGGCTAGAACAACTTTTGTAATAGCCCCTGTGATTCCTGATACCATGCCTGCTTCTTGAAATTTGGTCTTTAGACCAGACCCAATATGGGCTACTATCTTTGTTTCTCTAAACTGATTGCTTGTTTGGACTGTTTATGGAACTTTGCTCTGGGACTCAACCAGAACATTGCCACTGTTTGGTTCTCTGCAACCTAGATAGAAGGGTTAGATTGGATTTTACAGCTGTCTAAGCAATTGCAGGTTAGTATCCCTGCAATTAATGATCCAATCTGTTTACATTCTTCACTGGATCTGAGTCAAGTTGCAAAATCATGATTCTTGTTTCTGAGTGGAACAGTATGACCAGAAAATGTACTAGCATCATCCTTTTCTATCATAATAATGGCCTCCAAGCCATTTCATCCACAAAATGACCAGCAAATTGGTCATAGTGGGTCATTAACCACTGAATCCATTGAACTCTATAGCCTATGCCAAGGAGGCCATTATCCACTCCAAAGACTTCTGTTGGATGACCTTGATAAGATCACCACTGGAACATAGTAGAATAACATATATTTTGACTGCTGAAGTTTCCAGTTTTAATCCTCAACTTTTCCAGGTAGAGCTGAAATAGCTGCCTGGTATCCTGTAAATCTGCTGACTAGTGTTAAAAGCTGCACTAGATGGACCATAGTGTGACTCAGTATAAGGCAGTATCCTGATTTTCTTTGTAGTAAGATCACAAATGGTCCTAATCTGTCCCTGTGTTTGTTATGCTCTGAGAACATTTCATCACCCTTAGAAACTTAGAGGACTAAGGAGGTAACATGACCCTAGACCAACTGTACCATGGCTTGGCTCACTTCTAGGCAAAAATGATCTCAGTTTCACAATGGGCTGAACCTGTAGGAAAATCTTCTAAAGGCATCCATCAAAACAAACAACTGAATATATTAGCTTCCCTTGCAGTGGCTGCCTGAAACTCAAACTTGATCTGTCCCTGATAAACATCCTGTCTGCTCGGATGAGGAGGAATTGATTTTGCTCCAGGATCAGGAATCAGAGGCCAGCTGTTGGGGAAGAGCTTGAGGTCACCACCTCCCTGAGAGAGGACATAGCTGGGGAGTATGATAATATATCATTCTTCCTCCCAGTCCAAGAAAGCAGATGTAACTGTTTTTGCTGGAGCAAAAACTGAATGCATGCCTGGATTCAAGATCATGATTTCTCTGGCAATGTAACTGTGCAGCACTTGGCCAACTTACCCTTTGGTGCAGATTGATGCCTAACCTCTGACTTCCCTTGGTGTGCTTGCAGCTGAGATTCCTTCCAGAGTTTCTGAAGGACTCTTGCATATCCAACACTGTGCACCAGGATGTTAGCACTAACCTAGGATCTCTTTTTCCTGATTAACATTTTGGAGGAATCTGCTGCAACCAAACCCAGAGGAAGATCTGGCTATGGACAACAGAGTATGCAATCAGTAAGAGGTTCTCTGTTCACTAATCTGCTTCATTTAGATTTCTCTTGCTATTCTTTATTTATTTCAATATTTAATGGCCACCCCAAATCACATAGACTGATTGGCCAACAATAATTCCAGTAACAGTCACTGATAATAATAGACAACCTACAGTGTTCTTCTAGACACTAAGGTGCAAAAGCGCACTTTAACTTGCATAGGACTGATTTAACTTGGTTCTGGAAAGCACTGCCCTGACTTCACATTATGTCAATTTATTCAGCGTGAACTATAGTAACAGATTCATGAAACAGGATATGATCAGCTTCTCTTTCCCCACGATCAATATGGAGACCAAATGCAAAACGTGCTCTGTCACATTTAATAGCCAGTTGTTTTATAAGATTGGGAGGGTGTCCATGAATCCAAGGCAATCGTAGTGTGAATATTCAAAACCACCCATGAGTCCCTGCCTTGCTACCCTAAGGGAGAATGAAGTTCCTTTGTGATACCTTCAATGCATGCACAGAAACACTCTCAATATACTTTAGTGCGTTCCCAGGCCAAACTCTTCAACTGGATGTGGAACCTTGAGCAAGTAAATTTCTGAATTAAGCAAGGAGCACCGCTCCCCAAAATGCACCTACGAGCACTGGATTTTAAGCCGAGATCCATCAGATCTTTGACACGACTCTCCTACTTGAAATTGATGAGTTTCTGTGTCAACACCCTCCATTAGCCATCTTTCATGCTCTGGAGGTCCTTCTTGGCCAATTTAACAAAGAATGATGCTATACAAAAGAGACAAGTTATCTGCTAATGACAGACAATGGTTCAATATTTTATGCCACCTTAAAAAAGTTTTCAGGAACTGAAGGTGTTCTCACATTAATTCTTTGCATCAATTATTGACAGGGAATTTAATTTAAAGGCAAGTAGTCAGTAACCTAGGGGTACTCTTTTAAATAATTTATAATTGCTGCATAGGTGTAATCATATTGCTATTGATTAAGATCCACCCGCTTCTATCCGCCCAGCGTTCCTTATGCTAATTAATTCTAGTGATATCACCCTTTTAACACTGTATTTCTTGGTAAGAGGAACTCATTATAAAAATAATTTAATAAAGGCCATCTTTTACAAGTTCATTTGATTAATACCTTGTGCGTCCATGGAGGGAGAGGAGAGGAGAGGAGAAAAATGTGAGTAAGAACATTAGGCTAGGAACAGAAAGCACATATAGAAATTAAAGCACAGACTGCTTATTGCAGAGAGGGATTCAGACTAGTTGTAAAGATCACAAGTGTGTATACATGCATGAATACATGTATGCATCCATGCACACCCAGAAAAGCCTCCCAAAGCCTACATGCTTTTCTTTGAAAGGTTTTCTACATGTGACTCTCCCATACCACCATCATTTAGAATATTAAATACATTTACACCTCTAGGCTGAATACAAAACCCAAGAAAAGCTGAAGAAATTTCAATTCTAAAGGCATCTACATACAAAGGACATTTAGGGGCTGCAGTAAAGGTATCCACAGAACATATGTGATCGGAGTTTGGTTTTATTGTAAACCGCCCAGAGTCCCTCTCTTGGGGGAGATGGGTGGTAATTAAATTTGAATAATAAATAAATAATAAATAAATAAATATTTGCTATGGGGGTGGTTGTATTACAACCAAGCAACTATCAAGAGTAATTGCAATGGATGGTAAAAAAAAAAAAAGTGTCAATTTGCATGCATAAAACACACAGAAGTAGCAAGGAAGTACTTCTCTTGACATTTAAAGCAGAGCTCAAGTTAATTCTATACCCCAAAAGGAATGATACAGGAGAAGAAAATAGAAACTACTCCTTACATCCTGCAGTCTGTCACTCTTAAGTATTTTCACCCGTTCCCCCTTGTTCCATTCCAATTTCAGATGCAAGGAAAACACTCTCATCTTATTTCTTGTCGGAGTGAGATAGGTGAGTCTACTTTACCCTGTTTTCTTGATAGGTTATATCACTGCTTCTAATTTCCATGCAAAGAGCATGCACAATAGTCAAGACCGTTAATATGTCAGATATTAGATATTGAATGAAAGATTAATATAACAATTGCCATGAGTATCTAAGCCAGGGTTTCTCAACCAGGGTTCTGCGAGAGGTCAGTAGGGGTTCCCCAGGAGATCACGATTTATTTAAAATATATATTTCAAATTCAGGCAACTTCACATTAAAGTGGTAAGTTTCATTCTTTCCTTTTAGTTTAAGAACACTGTTAACGCATAGATACAGGCCTACCCGTGAAACAAATCTAATCATTTTGTAACTTCTGGCTATATTTGAGCCTGAATGTGCAGGGGTTTCCCAGGGCCTGAAAAATATTTCAAGGGTCCCCCCAGGGTCAAAAGGCTGAGAAAGGCTGGTCTAAGCTAAAATATACAGTTTGGCATTGCTTTTTAAGGAAAGCAATAGAAGCTACTGATTAAAATTAAACACAGTATTATCTGACACTTCTCCTGCATATAGGATAAAGTTTTCTGGGTTTCAAGACTGATTACTGATGCCCTTCGGTTGCCCTTCAATGTATACGAAGCTCCTAATTGCTGGAGAGCAAATCCTTTCTTTGTGCTGGTTAATGACCATAATAAAGATGATGATGACAAACCTTTTCGGTATTGGTGCCATGTTTACGGAAATTTGTATTGGCACCATTTTGCATTGTCTATTTTGTAGATGTCCTCTAAGACTAGTCTTTCTCAGGCTGGCTTAAATTACCCTATTTGTCTAAAAGATGATCCACTATCCCTCTAATAAAGAACAGAAAGAATAATATATAAACACAGGCTATAATGTTATGCAACATTCGGCATTTCAAGTCTGTCAGTTTAGGGTTGTCAACTCCACAAAATCCATCCTGTGCATGAGAGAGAATTGTATATGTGTATGCAGATGTGTATAGACATAAAGATACAGTATGGTGTTGTGTGTGTATATGTGTATTAATTAATAACCATGTTGTTATAAATTTAACTATATTGTTATATTGGCTATATTGTTAGCAAGTTGGATTGCAGTCTCACAGCTTATGGTTTTAATAGTTTGTATTGTTTTTAATGTGTTTCAGTGTTTTTTGTTGTATGATTTGAGGGGGTTGCATTTTTGGGGGGGGGTTAGCTTTGTTATCCACCCAGAGTCATGTATGTGAGATGGGTGGCTACATAAATTGGACAAATAAAGAAAGAAAACTACCAATTAAGAACTATACTGTTATTAATTTAGCTATATTATTATATTGGCTGTATTGTTAGTAAATTGGATTGCGCTTTCACAGATCATGGTTTTAATTTAATTTAATTTAATGTATTGCTTTTAATGTGTTTTAATGGTGTTTGTTGTAGGATCTGGGTTAATTATTTATTTGTGTTGCATTGTTTTCCTGGGATCTGGCTTTATGATCCACCCAGAGTCACATATGTGAGATGGGTGGCTATATAAATTGGACAAATAAATAAATGAATAATAAAACTACCACTTAAAATAAGTTGCTGTGATACAAGGCGTATCTTTCAGACACCTTTCCTGGGTTGACTCTGTCTGCCCAGGATGGGTAAACATAGAATGTCTGCTGAAGGTCCCCATCTAGTGGTGGAGACGTGGAGGAGGCATTGTCTCTGGGGCCTCCTCTTTTGTGGAACAGGACAAAACCAGTTCCCACTCTTCTGGTGAACAGTTAAGTCATGGTTTTGTTCTGAAGGCTTCCAGTTTCCGTGAGGTACAGCATCAGGAAATCGGTTTACATTATTACATTTATTATTTTTCATTATTACTGTACCTCTTATGTTAGGTTTTGTTTTAGTTTGTAATTCATTAACTGGACACGGTTAGAGTTTGTCAGACTGAAGCAGTGCATCGCCCCTACAAATAAATAATTAAACACATACAACATAGTGCACCCCGTCTGTAAATGTTAACTGTTATTTCACATGCAAAGCACTGACAAACCAGGGTATTCCCCTCCCTCCTTTCGGCAATAAAAAGAATTCAAGAGGAGAAGCAGGAACTGGCCCAAGATGTGCAGGTAGGAATGTGAAGGGTTAACTGCACTGGGAAGAGAAGGGAAGAGAAATGGGGAAATGAGGAGGATGGGGGTCAGAGGACAGGAAGAAAAGGAAACAGAAAGAAGTCCTATTTACACATTACCAAGAGAGTTAATTTCATTAGGGAAGCAGACCATTGTAATCAGGGTGAATCTGCAGGCTAATCTTTCAAGGTGGAACACTTTCCAGCAGCAACAGCTGCAATCATTTACTGGGGCTTCAACAAAGTCTCTATTCATCTCAGCTAATGTTAAGACATAAAATGTAAAACCAGATTGCTCACTGGAAGCACCAAGAAGAAAGCTAATGCTTAAATACTCTGGATGCGCAAGGTGAAGGCAAGAGTCACTGGAGAAGACCCAGATGCCTGCAAAGATCAAAGGTGGTTGAAAATGAAGTGGAGAGAAGCAAGGTGACTAGACTGAGGACACAAGCATCAGTTCGGTAAGGATGGTGAAAGTGAAGCACCTAATCCATAGCAAGGAAAACTGTCCTTATTCTGATCCCAAAGATTTTGAGGAAAGGTGTCAAACCAGTTTAGTTTAGTGAAACAAAGTATTTATGAAGCAGCTGTGCATGAATCTGGCCCATGCTTGACAATTTCCTGACAAAAGACAAACCTGTGGGGGTTCAGGCAGAAAGGATAATTTGATACATACACTCACACATGACTAAGCAGGATGCCTTACCTCCAACCACGTCTATCTTTTACCATCTATAACCAGTCAATTAACTTCTTGTACTTTGCTGAGGAAACCCTGACAGAATAATTAGACAGGTGTGCTGTGACTTTTCATGTCAACACTAATACAAGTAATGATCAACTTTCTTGATTGTTTGTTTTTAAAATGGAATGACGTTCTCTTGGAAACAGCATGGAGGGATGGGTAGAGCACAGTAAAATGTCATTTTGAACACATTTCTTCTAGGGTATGCATTTTGTGCTGGCATCAGCATATTTCAGGAATTCACCTTTTAAAGGGAGCAAGTCTTCCTTCCTTCCTTCCTTCCTTCCTTCCTTCCCTCCCTCCCTCCCTCCCTCCCTCCCTCCTTGGGTTGCTGTAAATGGCACTGACACTATAACCAGAAAGTTCATTTTGCAAAGATGATTCATTAAGAAATAAAATATTCATGGCTGACAGCTTGAAGGATCACCATACAGTTTTATTCTAATGCACCTGTCCTCTTTGTCAAGTCCAATATGGGATGTCATACCGCCAAAGTTTTATTTAGAAATTGTTTGTCAGAATGAGCTTTCTAATGTGAATGAAAAATTCATCCGCTCATTAAGATGATTTTACATGAAATGTCTAGGATTTTCAATGAACACCAGGACATGAACCAATTACTGTTAAACACTTAAAGAGACCATGCCTTTGCCCACTCAGCAAAACGCTTGCTGAAGAAGAAATAATACAAAACCTTTATCATGGGAAAAAGAAATCTCTGTAATGAAAAAAGCAAAAGGAAGTTTAGTTTTGGACAAACAGAGAATAAGATAAGCCCCATTTTAAACTGTTTCAAGCGTCATGGCCATGTTAATTTAGGGTGAAATCTGACATATTCAAGTTAGACTTGAATAATGACATGAAGTTAATAAAGTAATTGTGGGACTGAAAAAGGAAATGAAAAACAAATATGTATTGTATGCATGTGTTTGTGTACATACATACCATTTATATTTGTTTTTAGGTGATTCTGACAATTTTTATAACTCTACCAAGCAACTGCAAATTTTCACAAAACTTCTACACAATTAATGTTGAGAATGATTGTGTTGCTGTTTCAATTATACTGTCCTGTTGATCTAGATTGATTTAGATGTATAATTTCACAGAATTTGTTCCAGCTCTCTATCTACTGAAGAATAAAGAAAAAATGAATAGCTTGTGAGTTTTTCTATGGTATTTTATCTTATTTTTAGTTCCTGAGTCTTTTGGTGATTTACACTTAAAAACAACCTGCATGTATTTGCTAAATTACTTTGGGTTAAGAATGTGTGATGATTTGAGTGGTGGATGATTTAAATTTGAAGTTGGCTTGTTTAAAGAAACAATAGCTAGTAATAGTTTATATGCTAAAGTGTGGTTAGGGAAAATAGGAAGCAAAAGTTTTAGAAGCCCTCGTAGTCAATCCAGAAAAGTCGGGAAAAGAGAATGTTATCTCAAAGCTATAAACAAGGAAGAATTTTGAATGAATATAAGTCATATTTCAACAGGAATTGTGATTGTTTTGAGGTTGGCAGGGCATAAATGTTAGTCCATAAATGTAACACATTTGAATATCCTGAATAAACGTAAACCAAATAGTTAGTAGTCCAGATTTGCATTTTGCTTATAGTTTAGTCCTTCTACCAGTATGTCTGCAGAAATTAATGTATTTTTTAGAAGTGCATACCTGTCTGTATATTAGTGGGAAAAATACAAAAAGCAGGATTTATCTACTGTTGCAAGTAATGTGTTCGGTGGACAAAAACATTTGGTAGGACGGAGATGCATGGAAATGTATTTGCATGCATATGTTCTCTTTTAACTTGCAAAATGGTGTGGAAATGGGATAGAGCAATCTGAAGACTGGAAAAATGAGGAACACAGAAATATAGAAGCTGACACATTTGTCCACCCTTACCGAAGGCTCCCTGTTGTGCATTTTTTGTCATATTAAACTATGGTTCAGTGCCATATTCAAATACAATATTTCCTTTAAAGATTAATCACACCCCAATTGCAATTTAATGTTTTGTATTTCTAAGGAACATGAGGTGGGTAAATGACTGATTTCCCCTTTTCAGGATTTTTGCTAGATGGGCTGTATAACAAAAAACATCCCCAATATAGTTTGCATTACTTTGCCCATAATTAGTTTCTTGGGGAAAACCATGAGAAGCTGCTTCCTTGTTTTTACAGTCACGTTTTTACTGCATGGATAGTGTTTGGCAAAAGGCTAAAAGAAAGAAGCGTTTAGCAAAATGCGTTTTATTTCTAAAAGAACGTATTTTCTTACAAATCAATATTAATTTATCTGATTACTATTGCCTCTAGAGCAAAAAGTCTATTTGCACTGAGCTGCCGGGAAAGATTTTTATTCAGACCAAAAAGTTACTCAAATATTTATAAGGTTGGATAACTTAGTAAATAAAATACTGATGGCAAGATACAAAAGTACCTTAAAAAAAAAGAAAAGAAAAGAAAACATGCGATTTCAGAATGTATATTAGACAAATGGGCACTTGTAGCACAAATTTGTCTGCCAGTCTGTTCAGATGTAAAGAATAAGGAAAGGAATAATAATAATAATAATAATAATAAAAATAAAAAAAAACCACTAGCACCCTTCCAAATCATAGAAACTAAACAATATCAGAGTTATTCCCAGCTGTTTGAAAGAGCCAAGTCCTATATGTGTCCTCACAGTTCAGACATAGATGTCTGAACTCCCGTTGGGGGAGATGGGCGGTGATATAAATTTAAATAATAGATAGATAGATAGAGAACTGGGTTTAAGTTGATTCCCTTCAACCTTAGAGCAGAAATGGCAAATTCCAAAGCTGGCTTGTACAGAACAATGGAGAGCAACTCACAGTTCATTACTAGAGCACACCCTCTGTGTTTGAACCTCCAGAATTTTTTAAAAATGCCTGATAGTTAGGAGTGATATAACTAAGTAACATAGTCCTTGCTTAATGACTCCCCTGTTTAGTGACCGTTCAAAGTTACGACGGTACTGAAAAGGTAACTTTATGACTGGTCCTCACACTTAACCGTGGCAGCATCCCCGCGGTCATGTGATTGAGATTTGGGTGCTTTGCAAACGGTGGATGTTTACCACTGTCACAATGCCCGGCATCATATGGTTGCCATTTGTGGGCTTCACAGCCAGCTTCCGACAAGCAGTGTCAATAGAGAAGCTGGCAGTGAAATCACAAGGTGTGGTCACATGATGTCTTGCTTAACGACTATGGCAGAAGTGAGGTCATAAGTCCATTGCAGTTACATGATGTCTCGCTTACCAACCAGGTTGCCTAGCGATGGAGGAGCTGGTCCCAATTGTGGTCGTTAAGCAAGGACTACCTGTAGTAGGGCACATACTTTGGATGCTGACAGTCACAAATTCAATTTCCAACATCTCCCATTAGGCTGCAAAATCTCCCATCAGGAATCTTGGAGGCCCTACTGAGGAAAATAAATCAATAATCTGACTCAACAGAAACCAGCTTCTGTTTAGGCAATATACTGCTACCTGGTTTTTGTGTTTTTATTTTTGCTTATTTCAAGTCCAGGATTATCAAGGCGGTGCTGTCAGGTAACTGAATCCTGATGAAAACACAGTGAAGTGGTATATTTCACCTTACCATGAAAATTGAAGCTGAGCAAAAAGTTCTTTAACTATTTTGAAAAATATTCCGCTTCAACTTTTTTGCTGATCTGTACCGTAGATGGGTACCACATTTTTTTTTCCCAAGCTAATTCATTTTATCATTTTATTAAGTAGGCTCAAACATCACACTAAACAACAGTTGGGCTGGTGTGATTTTTGGCTTAGCAAGATGTGTGAAACCATTCACTGCAGTTTGTAAGCCATGTATACTCAACCAACTGAGGCTTAATTCACAAACCATGATTAGAAAAGCAATGGCTTAACTCAGTGTGTTAACACAGTCAATGTAGCTAGTATTCATTCTGAATATTTGTTTCTGATTTGATATACACCTACTTTATATTATAAATGTCCTCCTTTATGGATAAATAGTAAGAAAAACTGAAAAGATTGATGGAAGTGGTTTTTTTCCCCTTCCTGGTACATCAGTACCCATTTTGGTTCTTCAACTCTTTGACATAAAAATATGGAGATGTAATGGATATATCACATTCAGATTAGTTGATTAAAAAAAGCCAAGATACTCCCTGTTTATTTATTTCATTATATCTCTCTCTCTCTGTAAATAAATGTTATCTAATGTAAACTGGAAATTGAGAAGGGGTTATAAGTATCAAGATACTATACACAGTTGAAGAGATAAGCAGGGACATATGTATATGCAAGAATGAGTTAAACTGAAAAACAGTTGAACACAGAATACCTACAAAGATATTATAAATTCAGGTTCATATATTGTATTACTTTTATTTAAGAATATCCCAGAACATGATAGGTTTTTTGGCACCCTCAAACATAATGAAAATTCCACTGAGCTCGCCAAATTGTGAAAAGTCGTATCTCTGTTTGAGCACAGTCTTATATATAAATTGTTTAAAGGCATTTTCTCCTAGATTTTGACTCTGCTTTCACTCAATTAATTTACTGAGATAAAATCAAGTTATAAATAACCTAGGGGTTCTCTCTTACTGTGCTGCTTCTTGGATTCAGAGGGTGGAGATCCTTTAATAGTGGAATTTCTGTCTCCTGGGGATCTCAACTGGGAATAGTGCTTTGAAAATTATCCAAAGCAAACTAAGCAAAAAGTGTTACAAAAATAATAAAAGAATTAGTCATTCTGCAGGAAGTTAAACCGTATTTATATACTAATGAACTATTGCCCATGGGAATTTTTTAAAAAGTATAAATATACAAAATAATAGCATCAACGTAAACTCATGAATTCCACTATTCCCATCCTTTTAACCTGCTTGTCCAGGATTAGAGACCGAGAACAGGAAGTCTGAAAATAGATGTTAAAATTAAAGTGGAAGGCAAAACAAAAATAAAGCAAAACTTCACATACAGTATTTGCTAACTAGGTATCAAATCCTGACACCATGCATTCCCCATCAAACGAGGAAAATTCAAATTTGGAAACACTGCATTAAATCACAAAAAGAGTTTGTGTAGAGACTGCACAATTAAGGACACCTTCTAAAATTCACCTCTGTTTTGAATTTCACTTGCAAATCTTATTTCTGAAATAGAACAATTGATACTTTAGGAATCTCTTTCTTTCCCCCCCACCTTTTAATTTCAGGATTTTTCTTGCACTTAACTATTTGTGTGTCTCTGACCTTTTCTTCCTGGGTGAGCATTTACACTGATTATAACCATCAACCATAAAAACTTTCCATGACATAAAGCTACTTTGATGGTTTTTTAAAGAACTACAGATCACAGAACTATTAAAGTACTTTAGCCAGATCTTTAAATGTTAATGACTTTATGATTTACAATGTATGTGTTTTGTTTTCCTTTGTCGTATTGTGTACATATCTGTTGTTTTCCTTCTTTTATGTTATGCACCATCCTGTCTATTCCATTAGGCAGCAAGGCAGGATATAAATTGTATTAATCAGTTAAATAAAATGAAGCATTCTATGAGTTTCCAATTTTGGCTCAATGATGTGTGTGATGGGATATGAGGCACACAGCTGGACATGACAAAGAGACACATGTTTTTGCATAAAGGAGGACATCATCAGGACTGTGGTTTATTTGTGGTTGAAGAAGGTGCTGTTTTGGTAACTGCTTGGGCAAGTTCAGAGAACTCTCAAACACTGATGTTCTTTCTGTTTTGTACAGATTCAGAATATAGTTGACAACCGCTAAGAATCTTAACAACCAATGCTGGGTTAGGGAAAACTGCAGGGTGGGAGGGAACTAAATGATTACATGAATGACTCCACATGTTAGAAGCAATAGTCCATTTTAGGCATGGGGGTGGATGGGAATAAATATCGATCCTTTCCCTTACGATTAACTGAACCTATCAAATATTACACTCATATTGCTTAATAGTTGCATTTGCATCTGTTATTTTGATGGGCTCTAGATTGGCCATATTCTTAGCAGAAGAGTTCCCAAGACATTTTCTGTTCTGTTTAGTTGAGAATACAGTAAATAAAGAGAAAGAGTTAAACTCAGCGATTTCCTATTCAGAAGATAGAAGAAACAGTACAGGAAGTTCTTGATCTATTTGGCTTTTGGAAGATGCGGACGGAAGGCAGAAGCAGAAAAAAATGTTTCTACTTCTACTCAGGTGTGGAAGAAAGCTTCAGAATGGCTCTCCATTAACAACAGAGTCTGACTGCTATCCTAACGGAGCTACATCCAAGGGTGGTTAGGACAGCCAACAGCAGGACACACATCAGAAAAGTTCTTATGAGAACAGATCCTTTGGTTCTATATTTGTTCACCTCTTAAAATAAAGACATTCTATTGATCTTTCTCATGATTATTTATTTATCTATTTATATCAAATATATATATATATGTCAAATATATATATCCGCCCATCGCAGAAACAAGTGACTCCGGGCAGCGTACAACAAGGCTAAATACAATTAATTAATAAATATTATTATTAGTATAACAAAACATTTAAAATTATAAACACTATCAGTTGTAAACATTATTAATACTGCAGCTGGAACAGCATATCAATCTGAACAAATAAATAATATTCCTGTTGTCCTCAGTATCGTATTTGCTTTGTTTTGTTCTTTGGTGCCTTCAAGTAGTGTTGGCTCCTGGCAACTGCCTGGACAAGTCCCTGCAGATTCCCTAGCAACATCAGGTTTGTTTTGCTATTGACTTCTTCCTCTGACTGAGAGTCATTGGCCCAAAGTCAACCTAACACAGGACTAGAGCTCACAGTCCCCCAGATTCTAGCCTGGTGCCTTAATCGCGACACCAAACTGGCTCTTCTCAATATCCGTACAGGATACTCTTCTTACACAAATAAAAGGCATTATATACCCAGAATGTCCAGCAAAATAGAGATTAGAAATTATCTTGGCATAATTAGAAAAGCTACATGTTTTTCTTCCTCAATTGTATGAGCTATGTAGGAAACACATGCTTCAAATCCAAAAGGATACAAAAAAATGTACCTATTTTTTTTTCCAAATTCAGTTGTCCTTTTCTAATGGGGAATGCATGGTGTCAGGACTTGATACCTCCCCCACTCCTGTGGGCAAACCAACTTTCATAGGAATGGTACAGGTTATCTGAGTTGGCATACATCAATATTGTTCACATTGATGGCCTGTGGCCAAGGTTTGGAGCCAGGTCCAAACTCTGATAACAGGGATTGAACCTAGAAACTTCTACAGGACATTGAATGATACTCTTAGGTATGGAAAAGTAACCACTGTTCTTTGGATCCTAGCTAAGGTAAATAGTATTGTCTTACTATTCATCCCTAAATCTGAGTAAAAATTTCCAGCACAGCCATTATTTAACGATGAAAGCCAGGTGTGAGGGTGGGGAGATAGCTTTCAAACCTCATTGTGCAGAATCCAAAATCAGAACATTAAGAGATTTTCAAAAACAATTCTACAGTGCAACCTGGCCACTACTGTGTCTGACACATCATCACCATCATCATGCTTATTCTGTTCATTATGCAGAACCTCAAGGTCCTAGGTAAACCTTAGGAATTTCTCATTCTCTTTTGGAAACTGGAAGAAAGGTTCTTTGATCACAGGGACATTTTGCTTCCATTTTGCTTAGAAGAGCTTATTAATAAGAAAACAGTGAATAAAACCAACCGGTGCAATTGCACCTATTTTATTTATTTATACACACACACACACACACACATATACATACATACACACACACAGACACACACACACCAACCTAGCAGTTCGAAAACATACAAATGTGAGTAGATTAATAGGTACCGCTTTGGCAGGCAGGTAACGGCGTTCCATGTAGTCATGCTGGCCACATGACCACGGAAGTGTCTACGGACAAACGCCGGCTCTTCGGCTTTGAAACGGAGATGAGCATCGCCCCCTAGAGTCAGACACGACTGGACTTCATGTCAAGGGAAACCTTTACCTTTACTTATCTATCTATCTATCTATCTATCTATCTATCTATATCTAACTAACTAACTAACTAACTAACTAACTAACATGGATACCTGAAGCAGAAAGTAACAGAACACAGCAAAGTGACTTTAGAAGCAAAAGATGTTGAACTATTTAATCCACGTTGCCTCATTCCAGACGATCAGTAACATAAAACTGTATTTTGCATATCGATTGCATCCAACTTTAGTGCCTCTGCCCTTGATTTGAACAGGCTCTTATATAATTTAGGACCATAACCTGGAAATACAGCTTGTGGCAAACAATCACTGACTCTTATCACCAGAGTATGTTCAGGAAGGATGCATGGATAGCTCTGTGACCCTGAACATTTAAATGCCTTTTCCTCCTTTTCAATTTCTTGTGGTACGTTAATTTTTATTGATAGCTTACAGCTATGACAAGCGATCTTACTTTTACTAACTTGCAGGATGAATGAATGGCATCTGTGGAGGGGGGGGGAGACTACCGCAAAAAATCTTTTTAAATTCAAGGGAGTTTTGTTTTATTTTTTAATTTTTTTATTGTTTTAATATATGGGTGGGGGGAGACGGAGAGAAAAAAACAAGAAAAAGGACAGGAGAGAGAAAAACAGAAAAACAAAAACAAAAACAGAGAAAACAAGAAAAAAACATTATATTACATATGGAAAATCATTCAGCCTAATTTTTAAACCCATCTTTAAAGCTTGACCACACAAAATAGTACTGATTAATCTTTGCAATTACACTGAGACAAAGCCAGCATCAAAACAGAAAACAAGCATGTCTCACTGATCCAAGATGGTAAATCTGGGGCCACACTGTCTTTTCCAACATTGAAAAATCAACTTTTTTGCTGCTCTCCAATGTTCAGTAAATCCATTTTTTTCCTATGGTGATAAATCCCAGGGTTCTGATATATAATTCAGAAGTACATTCAGGTCATTAAACAATATTGATCATTTCAACACCCTGTATTAGTTATTAAACCAAAATGAGGCATAATACAACAATACCATATCGTATAAGGGTCCACTGATCTATTTGACCATTCCAGCAAGAGGTTATTGGCCCACCTTTTAAAAAACATTGTCTGAAGTGTCCTGTAAATAATATAAATGAAACTTTTATTGAATTAGTCTCATCTTGAGACTATAAGCAACTTAATATTCTTTAAGATATTAGCTACTGATTTATTGATATGAGATATTCCAATCCTTTATTCCAGAGTTCTTACAAATGATGAATTTATCCACCTTAGTGATATTCTTTAATTGTTTATTTAAAAAAAATAATACTGCAAATAGAACCATCCAAAATCTTCTAATGCTGATTGTAATTCAATAGTGTGAGAAAGCACTAAGGTATTTGAACCAGCCTGTGTAATTAAGAGATGTTTCAACTGAACATACTGACATTTTGCAATTTTAGGCAATCCAAATTCTTCTTGAAGTAACTCAAATGCTTTAAAAGCTTGTTTAGAAATAAGTTGATCCAGATTATTAATATACCTACTTACCCATGACTCTTTTTTTTTCAAAAAAATGTTTCAAACTGGGATTATCCCAGAATGTATATTTTATCATAAGGGTTAAAATTTGACTTCTGCTTCAGCATTTTGCAAACATGTCTTGTGGCCTTTAATGCAGGAAATGCAAAAGAGCTAAATCTAACAATCAAACCAAAATAGAGCCTGCTATGATGTCAAAAAGTATCACATTGTAATTTTTAAAATGCACCCAGAATGAATTGCTTTTAATCTCATCACATGCCTTTCAAAGAGAAACAAATGAAGTCAAAATATATGCCCTGTGATAAAAGTGAATCTCATGAAAATTAAAAATTTAATCGGTAATATATCATACTATAATTTAGATATAGAATATCTAGGGGTTCATCCTTTCCAGCAAATAAATAAATAAACTAACAAATAAATAAAGATATGAATTTGAGAAAACTTCAAAATAAATGTATCAGTCTTGAAGTAATATTCATTTTTACAACTTTTTCCCCCCTTTCCTATAAACTCAATGGGAGTTTTAACCATTTGTTTGTGTCAATTTTGATCTAAGGTAAAATGTGGTATATTTACATCCATTACCTCTACAAATAAAGTTTCCTTAGTATAATTATCCCCATGTATTGAAAAGTTGTTGTCAAGCAACAACTGAAACCTCGATTATTATAAATTTCCATAGAAACATTAGAGGTTGTAGGAAGTATAGGAGATAAATGAAGTGAAATGAATAATGACATAAAACAGCAAACTGTTGCACAGTATCACTAAGTTCTGGTGTATCTGTAAGTCCTAATAGATCACCAGTACATAACAACAGGTTATATCCAGTCACTGTTGCACTTGAAAAGTCCTGAGTTTGTCTAAAAAAATGGTCAATAGTTCCAATATCAAAGTAAAAATAAAATAAAAATAAATCAATAAAGAACATTCTTAATAAGCGCCATGATATAATTTGATAGAGTGTAGTAACCCCAAAAGAGGGAATAGAATACAACATATAAATCCAACTGATAAAAATGAAGGAAATTCATATTTTGACAATATAAGTTACAAAAATTTCCACTACAAAGCCTTTTCCTACATCCAACAAAACCACCATGGTGTGTGTGTGTGTGTGTGTGTATAAAATCAGGTGTTTGATGACCTTTTATGAAATTTGATTGTGTAGGATAGATGATCAAAGGGAATATTATCTGTAACCTACATGCCATAGGATTTTATCAATATTTTACATCATTTAACAAGCAATTTGGATGCTACCTCCCTTATTAAAGTAGATCTCTTAATGACCATGTTCACACAATATGTTAAGCTTTGTTAGTTTAAACCTTGGTTAATTTTTTGTGTTTTGGCATGAAGTGCAACTCTATCCCATTTGGCCAGTTTATAAATGTATTGTGCAAACCAGAAAATGGATTAATTCAATAATTAAAAAGTGTGTTGCTGTGAACACAGTCACTGAAATCTTGAAAAGAAGGTCACCTCTGCGTATATGTAATATTTTATTGTCAAAAACAGACTGGCGTTTATTATTATTATCCTTACGGCAATGCTGTGAACTAGATTAGGCAGAGGGATAATAACTGACCCAAAGTCACCCCAGTGAATTGCCTGGTGGGAATTGAAACCTGAGTCTCTCTTGTCCCTCAACCAATGTGAGAGCCAAGCTTTGTGGAAGAGATGTTCATTTCTTCTACAAACACCCTTCAAAACACAATTTTGCTTGCTGACATTCTTCCCAGTCAAGGAAGGAAGGAAGGAAGCAAGGAAGGAAGGAAGCAAGGAAGGAAGCAAGGAAGGAAAGAAGGTAGTTTTGCCCATATGAATGAAAGCATATGTAATAATACAACTGGGTTGTCTTTAAAGTGATAGAAGACTTTTCTTTTTAAAGACAACAAGCTACTTACAATGGAAGAAGCTGAGATACTACCTCAGTAGTTGCAAGTACCAGCTATTGAGTGATTACCAGCAAAAGACCTCAAATTCCTAGAATGCAGTTTTAGTGGACAGAAATTTAAAACAAAAGATTCTGCATTAGGCTGGCCCAATGAAGATAGATAGATAGATAGATAGATAGATAGATAGATAGATAGATAGATGGATGGATGGATGGATGGATGGATGGATGGATGGATGGATGGATGGAGGTAAGTAGATAATAGAAGATGAGGGAGAGAGCAAAAAGAAATAGTAGATAGATAATAGATAGACAATAGATAGAGGATGAGAGATAGAAATAGTAGATATATAATAAAGATAACAGAAGTTGAGAAAGAGAGAGAGGGATGGTAGAGAGGTTATAGAGATGATAGATACGTGTGAGGGAGAGAACAAAGGGATGCTGCATCTTTATGCAGAATGTGCACACCTCCTTTCAGGGTCACCTCAGGATATTGGTGGCTGAGGAAAAGGACAACATTCCACTCTTAACTAGCTCAACTTTGGGTCACAAAATAAGCTTCAGTTTAAGGAACCAAGAGAGGGTGGAAGGCTACCATTTCCCTCTAAAACGAGCAGCTCTTCAGATTGTCCCTCCTTTAACCATGCCTTTCCCACATGTATTCTCTTCAGTCTTGCCCTCACCTTCACATTATCTCAATCAATGTAGGAGTGCACAGTATACTTAAGATGTACAAATGACCTGAATGTAAACTATTTAGATGCCGTTAATTGAGGGAAATGCAACTAAGAGGCAGCTGAAATGCCAATATTTGTTTATTTGGAGTGCTAGCAAAGTCTGACCCCAAATGCTAAGACTGCATAGCAAGAAAAAAAATAATCCAATTCTAAAGGCCCCCGCTCCTGTTATGACACTGAGAAGTTCCCTAGTGGTCCTGAAATGGAGGGTCTATGAAAATATCTTCATCTCATGACCATGTATGGATATTTTCATTCACTCTGAACAAACATAGAGCCCGCATTTGAATGGAAGTGGCCCCCAAGTGACCTTGCATTGTTACATAGCACAACCAGCTTCAGAGAACAGGTCGACATATAGATAGTGCTGAGTCAAGCCTTTTAGAAAACTAATGAGCAATTAGAAATGTTAATGAAGCTCGAGGAGGAAAAATACCTGTCGGAAAACATTGCAAATTATCTGCCGCTGAAACATGTTCTGTTTGGAAAGCAAGCACCATATTTCTTTTATTGTTGATTTAGCAAGTGCATTGCCACCCAGAAAACAGAGTGGATAAGGGATCCAAAAGTCATCCTAGAAATACAAAAGCATGTAACTGGGATAATAATGAAAGCAGGAAAAGCACATGTAAGGCCTCTCTGAGTAAACATGGTAAGCTAACTGGGAAAGGATTGAGCTTAGAGGTGTGAAAATGAAAGAAGAATGAATTTACCATTGCATGTATATTATCCATCACAGCTAAGAGTCATTCTTAAAAGAAAAAGGTAAAAAGAAAACAAAACAAAATATGGAAGGCGATGCTTTATGTTTTACGGAAAAACCATACAGGTGGGCAATCTGGTGTCCTGTCCTTCATTGTACTGTCATTTCTTGATCAGTGCACTGAAAATGGAAAGTGCATTTTGTTCTGTACAAGGAGACACACATTCTGGCTCAGGCGTTTGAACTGTTTGTAATGATTGCCTTATCCCAACGAAGTCAGTCTCACCAGGGATTAGTGAATAAAAGTGATTTATTGAGAGGGTAGTATGCAAATACGAACAAAGCTGAGAATAAGCAAGAGCGCGCCAAATACAAACTAAAAACCCTCGCCTCCAAGCCGATCCCGCCCCCCACCCCAACATCGCAACCACCCCCTCCCAGCATTGGCAAGCGTCACACATCTGCCTGGGAAAGTAACCTTGAATACATGTCATAACCCAAACACACATTCCTTCAGGGCAGCACAGAGATAACAGCCTGGCAGGGCTGGAATTCCCCACCCCGCAGGTGATAGACACGGATCAGAAACATGACATGCGAAACATTACGATGTATGCAAACCATTGGAACGATGAACATGACACTGTTCTGGGCTGGGCTGTGATTTGGCCAATCCAAAATACATGTCATCTGATGGGTTTCAGCAGGGATAAATTCCAGAGGAGTCTTATACAGTAAATAGGACATGGCTAGCACATTTGCCCCTTCCTCCACATGGCCTGTATCCCAGTTTGCCAACTGAACTTCTTAATGCTTCTTTACCCCTTTGTCGCCATTGCTTACGTTGCTGCTGCTGCCTCACTTAAATTCAAGTGCAACATTCCCAACAGGGAATGTTGCACTTGAACTTAAGTGAGGCAGCTTCTCCACCTGATAGACCAATGCACTAACTTCCTTAAGTGATAGGTCTATCAGGTGGAGAAGGCAGCTTCTCCACCTGATAGACCAATGCACTAACTTCCTTCCCCTTACCTTCCAGCATTGGCTTTCCCTTTCCCTTTCTGACTACCTGATCACTTGTAACTGGAACATACCTGTTCTGGGTCCTTTCCCAGGCCAAAAAAAAAAAAAAATCTTTCTCAAATCTAGCTTTTCCATCCCTTGAAAGTTCTGTTCATGGAACCTTTTCAACACCTCTGTAGTTTTCCATATTTCAATTAAATTGTAAGATTCTTCTCTCCCACTCCCAAGCAATGGTAATTTTACCCTAAAATGGGAGTTCTGCCCTTGAAAAACTGTTGGAGACATTATCCGCCTCCTGGAGAAATTGAGAGAAATTGTCATCCATAAATCTAGTGGAGAATTTTGAGAGGTTCTCTTTGCTATCTAGGACTTCTGTGACAGCCTTCCAGAAATGAAGGAAAGGGAAAAATCTTCCTCCTCCTCCTCCTCCCCCCCTCTCCCCGTTCTCCCTTCTTGGGTGTGAATAAGCCTAACTTCTCCTGTCAAACAGATATGCACTAGCAAAACTTCGTAAATTGTTGTGTTGACACAGATAGATTTGAACGTCACCAGCAACACTTAGCACTGCAAAACCAGAGCTAATGATAAAAACTGATTTTTAGCACATTCCATTTTAATTAATTTTTAATACTTAAACATCCATAAATAAAAATTAGAAAAGGAAAGAAAGAACGAAAACGCCTTCCCTTCAGCCATAGCAGCCATTTCTTCCTGCTGAAAATCCCAGAGCTGCCTTTCTTCTCTTTTTGAAGGCACATTTCTTTCTAATTAATTAGAAACTGTGTAGGGTGGGGAGAACGGAGCCTCCCCCCTCCTCATTTTTTCTTCCCGGGTAACCAGCTTGAGTTTTAATTTTTCATAAATTGCAACTGAAGGTTTTATTTTGGAGAACACAATTAGTACTGGCTCTGTCTTTGAGATTTATTTCTTTTTTCTAAAGGCCAGGGTCATCTACTAAAGACTTTCAAGTGCCTTCTCTTGCTTGGCAGCTGGACACTGACCCATTTGGAACTCTGATACCGTTCTGCAGATGGCTTTTCAAGTTATGTGTGAATACCCAGAGAAGCAAGGTCAATAGAAGAGAATATATGCAGAGAACAACCAAGCTCAGAGAACAGCAAGGACTCCATGAAGCAAGGTCAAGCCAGCTGGTCCTACTCTCAGCCTCTATTCATTCATGCTGGGTTTAATCTGCCTCCTGCTCCCAGGAAGGGGGGAAAAAAAAAAGGCAGCCATGTATTTTCCAAGCCCACCATTTTAAATTGGCTGACCATATTTCCGTGAGACAAAAATGGGCATTGGGATGGCAAAACGGGGCAGGGCTGGGTGACGGGCTGGATGGGCAGGCAGGAACTTCTCCAGTTTTCTTGGGCTGTCAATCTTCGGATTCCTTCATTTGCGAGAGGCAAGGATGGGCTGGAGAGTCTAGTGAACGGTTGTCCCCGACAAGCCGTTCCCCCTCTGGCCGTGCTTTTACGTCTTTTCCTTCTCTCCATTTCAAGGCAGGAGCCAATTGGCTTGCCCTCTGATCACCGCCTATCAGCTGATTCTGTTTTTTTTCTTTTTAGGTTTTCCGCCGGGTTGAGCTCTGCGGCTTTTTTTCCGCTGTTTCTGCTGAGCTCCCCCTCCTTCCACTCAAAGTCAGACTACATTCTGACAGGTTTGCAGGAACTTTCAAATTTTTAAGTAAGGTTTTTAAGAAAACGGGACAAAATGGACATTTATATTAAAATGATGGGACGGTCTGGAAATGTTAAAAAACGGGACTGTCCCATTCAAAACGGGACATATGGTCAGCCTAATTTTAAAGGAACTTGTGATATGCATCTGATTCAGCAACCTAACCATATCTTTCCCCTGGCCACCATTGTGTAAACTGAGTTGAGGCAACAGCACTGGAGAAGCTGGCACTAAACATTTGAGACTTGTTTTTAAAGAAAGATCTAGTACACATTCAAAACATGTGATGACAAACCCTGTGTCATGCGCTGCCTGCCTCTGAATAAGGCTCAGACACTGGTTCGATGGATCAGGCTCTGATTTATTCACAGCGCAGTTACAGCGTCGGAAGAAAAAAGCTGAGAGTGACAGGAGCGCGCCGGTGCGGGGTTTAAATACCCCGCACCGGTCAGCGCCCCCTCACTCGCGGTCACGTCATCCCCCTTTGTCCAATACGTTGCCCTGCCAGTGGGTGAGGGGTTGTGAGGCCCCGCTGGCGTTCCGGGATCGCCCATCATCGGGTTTTCTATTCATCCGGTGATTGCTGTCAGCTGGGCGATCTCCGTTGTATTGGCGCTGATGGCTTGGGTGTGCTCCGTGATCCGTTTAGTTATTGTTTGTTGGCCGTTAGTCGTTGTGAGTTGATGGCTACTTATCTTGAGCCCCTTCTCCTGTTTCCTTGCTATTGTCATGTGTGCCATTGCGCTGATGACTTCAGCTCAACGGCACTCATGACACCCTGCCTTTTGCCAAATTTTGGGCAGGATAACTCAGAGGAGATTCTGGGGAGTGCAAGATAAATATAGGGGCTGCATGAAACCCACGTGTCCTTGCCCCTCTTTAGATGTAAGAGGATGATCGTCTTTAATTTGTTGTCGTATTGTACACTATATATGCTGCTGAGAATCGGACTGAAGCGGCAGTGGAAGTTAAATAAACCAACCAACCAGCCAATAAATAATAGATAATATTTGGGAAAGAATTAGAATTTTGAAAGGATAGTTCCTTCGTATTATCCCACAGCAAACGTACTATTTATACAAATGTTTGTAAGAGTCAAATCGTTATCTTCTTGCAAGAAGGAGTATAAGCCTGCTCCTGTTGTATAATACACATGCACATGCACAAACAAATTTATAATAAGGGACAAATGCACCTCAGTGAAGATTGTACCTGCTCACCTGTTACTGAATGGTAACACGGGATATGTTGGAACAATATATCCTGGAAAATGGTGTGATTGGCTGGTTGGAAATCTTACCAGACACCCTCTGCTCTACCATGCTGTCTTGCAAGGCTGTTTCTGTCCCAGGTATCTTTGCAGGTAGGGAAGAAGGCCTTGAGGAACAATTTCGACCACAGATAAACTGAAATGTGGCTACAGATTTTGTGGCTTTATCACTCTATCTCCATCTATCAATTACCTACCTACCTACCTACCTATTTACCTACCTACCTGCAGCAAACCCGTAAGACTCTAGGCGATTTACGTAATTCTGATTGGTTTTAACTTGTGCAAATTGAACTAACACTGTTGAAGCACAATTACTTAAGTGCATTTCCATCTGAGAAACAAATGCAATTTCTTTCCATCTACAAAGGACAGGTATCAGAAATATATACAGTACTATACTTCATACCTACACATACAGTTTCCTTTCAACCACTTGTCATTCAATTCATACGTTTTTAAATTTTTGTTTAAATGTGATTTTTTTTCTCTTGAAATGAAATAGTTTCCCATTTTCTCCACCCACCCCCATCAAATCTACCTGCAACATATAATTTTAGGCAGCTAATAGTAAATTAGACACACACTCAGATTTATTATGATAAGAACATTCGGTAAGCTAATTTCAAGATGATGACTCCTATAAATTCTTATAATTTATTATTTAGCACTTTGGTTTTTAATCATTAAGTACGTGAAGACTTTGTAGGTCAAACCTGTATTAATGAAGGCAGTAATCTATTTTTCAAACTCTCAACTACTCACCTATCTTTCAGATTGTAAATTAGCAGAAATATCTTTAAACATTTGTATGTTGGGAGGGGGTAAGAGAGAAAATTTGGGAGGACCTGCAGAGCTATTTAAGCAAATGAGTCATGATATTTTTTGCTCACTTAAGGACTGGCTTTTCTGTGGCTCTCAGAAGGATAAATTGCAGGTATAATGGGAAGTAAAGCAACAGAGGCCCTTTTGCTGAAAGTGAGCACTGTCATTTTACGGTGAACCTGAGAAGAAAATTTAAAATTATGCAAACATAAC
This sequence comes from Candoia aspera, assembly GCF_035149785.1. Taxonomy (NCBI): domain Eukaryota; kingdom Metazoa; phylum Chordata; class Lepidosauria; order Squamata; family Candoiidae; genus Candoia; species Candoia aspera. The sequence goes on from NC_086163.1 coordinate 8,919,863, forward strand.
TGAGTGAAGTTTTCATTAGACTGTTGCATTAGCACAATTGGGGTCATTAAGGAGAACTTTCTCTGCCTATTCACACTTTGCTGAAGCTAAAATATTAATCAAATGAAGTTTTTACATAGCACTGAGAAAGCATTAGAATGGGGCTTTTGCTTTTACTCCAGTATGTCGCTAATGTGCAGAATGTCTGATTTTCTTTTTTAAAATAACTTTTGGGACTACGGGGAATGGCGCGCGCCAGACCTGGCCTCTGACCAGCTGAACTGATCATTCTGATTCTTGACATGATGTCACTGCTACTTGGGTTACACTGAGTTTTTAAGTTCATATAGCACATCTGGTAGTTTCTGAGAGTAACTTTCCACTGTATTCCAATATCTTGGGTGGTTTTGCTGGGGCCCCCTTCCTAGAACATTCTTCATTTAAAGCAGAATTTGGATTTGTGATGTAAAAGGTCTGGCAGATTTCTCTAGGACAGTGGTTCTCAAACATTTTGGTATCAGGACCCCTTTACATTCTTAAAAATGACTGAGGACCCCAAAGAGCTTTGGTTTAGGGTTAGTCACCAACATGCTTCTCCAAAAGCATGAGTCCTGAGCAAAATGGTATTGCCTGCTCAATATTGGGTCTAGAAAACCAGGGCAACCAACGTGACTGTGTTGCTTTTGGTCTCATGCTGTGGGATGAGCAGTTTAAACATCACAACTGGCTAGAGCATGTGTGAGTCTGCTGAACAGTTTACAAAAAGTTACGTTTTAATTGTGGGATATTAATTGCCCTGAAAATTATGAGTCCACCATGATTTATAGCCTCGCAAAAGAGAGAGAGAAAAAGTATTGAGTTTCCACATGAGGTTTTGCCATTTTCACTTTTACATACCTATCATTCCCCATTGTTTCTCCTCTCTGATTGATTGTGGGGCTTCCACATGCTCCCATTATGAGTTTTATAATTATCACTGGTAATAGAGAAGCTTCTTCGTCTCCTATTCAGGGAGATTGCCCAAATTATTCATTGCAGACCTTTGGTATATTGGAGTACAAGAAAACAAGAATTTATTTCCAGTCTCAGGCACATGCTAGATAAGACGATGTATTTATTTCACCATGTTCCAAAAGGATTCAGGTTGGAAAAATAAATATCACTTAGGCTGTCAGCATCTACAACTTTATAGTTCTGGTTGTAGAGTGCTTTTACTGCATTAAGTCCAGGAAACCCAAAGCCCAGTTTCTAAGAAGGAGATGACCAAGATGGGGAGGGGGAGAATTACACACCCTGAGTATATCCTTACTCAGCTAAATAAGCAAATCCCATATATTTTAGGCCGTAAGTGGTATTCATCAAGCAAGTTCTAACAACAGTATCTTTACTTCAACCTATGCAATGTGCTTACTTGAAAAAACGGTATGAAATTCTAAAAGTCCTCGACCTTTGGCTCTTGTAAAAGCCCATTGTATATATCATCTGGGTTTCGCCTAATTACACTTAATTAGGAGGTGTAATTACGCTTCCAGTGTCACTTTCTCCCATTAGGAGGAGAGTGGACAGTAAGAATACCAGGATGATATCAAAGGCAGTGAAACACGATCGAGAAGCAGCCACTCAAGATGGAGTAATAGGAGCAATTTTAAACAAGCAAACAAAAGAATGAGAGGAGTGGAGGGGGGGACACATTGTTAGCATGAGTGACTGACTGAATATTGCAAAAGAAGCTGGTTTGTAAAAGGATCACTATTTATTTAGTTAATGTGAAGTATAGTTGGAAACATACCTTCATGTTCTCATAGGCTACCACTGATCTTTCTAATAGGTGATATCAAGGATTGAAACCTGGGACAGATCGTTAAATAGTTGCCCCGGCTGTCTCTAGGTTCTCAGGCCACATTTATTACTGTGAAAGCCTGAAATTAGCTTAGGCCCAGGTATCTGAGACAACCCCTTTTCCTGCATAATCTTCACCACTCCAAATTCATCTTTGGAAACCACCAGCTCACTTGGTAGTGACAGCAAACAGGGTTTTCTCTGTTGTGGTCTGTAGGTTGTAGAACACCTTCTCTATCTTAGCATCAGATATTTATTTTCTTCAGCAGCTTTCAAAACAACTATACAGATCCATCTTTTCATTTTGGCTTTTAATAATTGCATATTTTAAATGGTTTTAATACGAGGTTTTGGTTCTTTTTAATAATATTATTACAGTATTGAAATAGTTTACATTTTTGAAAGAAAACTGTCACAAGCTGTTTAGGAAGAGGGATGGGTAAATAAACCAACAATTACCATTTGGCTCAGAAAGCATACATTTTTTAATCATATTATAGTTGGTATATAAACAGAGAGCAAGGCCCACTCCTTCTTTGCACCGAAGATGTTGCCTAGTCTGGCAATGAAACGTCTGCAAGAAAACAACAAGGCTTAGAGAGCACCAAGGACTCCACAGTTCAACCCTGAGCAACAGATATTCACTTCAATTGGCATCTGTGCATTCTTTCTATATCAGGCAAGTAAGTGAACACCTTGGTAAAGCTTCAACAGATTGGTAGCAAAAGGATCGATAAAGCTCTGCTTTATTTAAGATAAACTGGGTGCTAAAGTACACATAAGGTTTTTTTTGGGGGGAAAAAAATCAACTTATATCCCCATACCAAAAAAGGGAAACACTAAAGAGTGTTCAAACTATCGAACAGTGGCACTCATTTCACATGCCAGTAAGGTAATGCTCAAGATCCTGCAAGGTAGACTTCAGCAATTCATGGAGCGAGAATTGCCAGATGTACAAGCTGGGTTTAGAAAAGGCAGAGGAACTAGGGATCAAATTGCCAATATCCGATGGATAATGGAAAAGGCCAGGGAGTTTCAGAAAAACATCTATTTCTGTTTTACTGACTATTCTAAAGCCTTTGACTGTGTGGACCATAACAAATTGTGGCAAGTTCTTAGTGGCATGGGGATACCAAGTCATCTTGTATGCCACCTGAAGAATCTGTATAACGACCAAGTAGCAACAGTAAGAACAGACTACGGAACAACGGACTGGTTTAAGATTGGGAAAGGAGTACGGCAGGGCTGTATCCTCTCACCCTACCTATTTGACTTGTACGCAGAACACATCATGCAACATGCTGGGCTTGAGGAATCCAAGGCTGGAGTTAAAATCTCTGGAAGAAACATTAACAATCTCAGATATGCAGATGATACCACTTTGATGGCTGAAAGTGAAGAGGAACTGAGGAGCCTTATGATGAAGGTGAAAGAAGAAAGTGCAAAACCGGGCTTGCAGCTAAACCTCAAAAAAACCAAGATTATGGCAACCAGCTTGATTGATAACTGGCAAATAGAGGGAGAAAATGTAGAAGCAGTGAAAGACTTTGTATTCCTAGGTGCGAAGATTACTGCAGATGCTGACTGCAGTCAGGAAATCAGAAGACGCTTAATCCTTGGGAGAAGAGCAATGACAAATCTCGATAAAATAGTCAAGAGCAGAGACATCACACTGACAACAAAGGTCTGCATAGTTAAAGCAATGGTGTTCCCCGTAGTAACATATGGCTGCGAGAGCTGGATCATAAGGAAGGCTGAGTGAAGGAAGATTGATGCTTTGGAACTGTGGTGCTGGAGGAAAATTCTGAGAGTGCCTTGGACTGCAAGAAGATCAAACCAGTCCGTACGCCAGGAAATAAAGCCAGACTGCTCACTTGAGGGAATGATATTAAAGGCAAAACTGAAATACTTTGGCCACATAATGAGAAGACAGGACAGCCTGGAGAAGATGCTGATGCTAGGGAGAGTGGAGGGCAAAAGGAAGAGGGGCCGACCAAGGGCAAGATGGATGGATGATATTCTAGAGGTGACGGACTTGTCCCTGGGGGAGCTGGGGGTGTTGACGACCGACAGGAAGCTCTGGAGTGGGCTGGTCCATGAAGTCACGAAGAGTCGGAAGCGACTAAACGAATAAACAACAACAAAGTACACATATTCAGTTGCCAAGATTTCTGTAATCTACAATAAATCTGGTTAAAGACAACTCTGAAGTTCTAGCTTTTTAGTTGTAAATGACTGCTAAGGGATTGACAGCTGAAGAGAGAAGAAAGTGGGAGAATAACATGAGCTTATAATTTACACGTGATTGCCTAACTATAGTTTACTAATGGGGAACTTTTGTCTGCACTGTCCCGGACTCCTCAAAAGTGTATTCACAAGTTACTTGTTTAGCTTACAATAAAGTGTCTCCAACTTTCTTTTTCTTTCTCTTTCTTTCTTTCTTTCTTTCTTTCTTTCTTTTCTTTTCTTTTCTTTTCTTTTCTTTTCTTTTCTTTTCTTTTTATTTCCAAGTGCTGGTAATGTCTTTACTTTGTTATTAAAACCAATTCCTTAATTACAAAACATCCTGAAAAGTAACCCCAGGATCATCTGCTGATTACAGCTCTGTAATGTTTTAATGACTCTGCCTTTTTTCTTTTGAAAAGACAGTATAATAATTGTAATAATTTTGTTTCTCAAGTGTTTCTCCCCTGACATGGAGTTTCTTAATGAAAACCATTCCCAGGGTGTGTTTTCTCCATGACCTTTTATTGCCAAAGCAACAGGGGGAGACAAAGAAATTTAAATGACAAAATAAATACGCTGTGGCAATTTTGAATGCTTTTCAATTAACAATCATAAATAATGTTTATTACAAGAGCATTAACAGCCCCCTGCGACTGTAAGGCACACAAGTCTTTACAGTTGTAGAGAAAAAAAACTTTTTTCAGTTACCCAGTTGTTGCTGTAGAGCTCAGAAAATCAGGGATAGCAGAGCTCAGAAAACGTGTTTGTGTTCGTGTGTGTGCGCGCATACACTCACACTCACTCACTCACTCACTCACATAGACACATTTTCTCCTTTTTCTAGCAAGTAAAAAGCCAAATAAACTTAAAGAAAATTAGAGTACAAGGCATAAATTTTAAATGAACACACAGCTTGGGAAGAAATTAGAATGTTCTTTTTCTGTGAAAACTGGTCTGATCACACATACCAATAGGTGGTACATAATATCTTGAAGGTCACTGTTTTGGAACACATTTCTTTACATACACTAAATGGAAATGTTATTATGAGGATTTTTTGAAAACAATAACTAGAATGGGAAAAAATGACATTAAAGGACATGTGAGTTCTAGGAAAAGTTTGCCCTTGAAATGAAAAATGATTGTCCCAGGGACTGACAACACCAGATGACCTCCCCACATTTTGGAAGGGGCTACACAGTTAAAGTCTACACTGCTTCAATATAGTTACTTATTTATTTAATTTCTAGGCTGCCAATGCCAAATAACTCAAGGATAATAGGAAGCATATTGTTGAACTTTGGGACTTGATCCCTCAGGATGTTGTAATCTTCCTAATTTAGACAGTTTTAAAATTTAATGGAAATCAGGCAAATTAATGCAGTATAAAGGCCATCAAGTGGCTGGGAGCCTTGACAGTTATATTACCTCCAAAATCAGAGGGAGCGTGTTGGAGAAAGTGTCTGAACTGAATGGGGGCAGTACAAGTTTGCAGCTGTTTTGCTCATTCTAGAATGGCTGTTTCCATCAAGGGATAATTATTTTCATTTCTTTCTCTCTTTCTATCCTAGAGAGTTATGTTTTATCCAGCATGTAATCTTTCTTAAGTAAGGTCCTCCTGTCTACTTCTATGAAGCATAATACATCAACATTCATATTTCTCCATTCCTTTTTCATTGGATCCAGGTGAAGCTATGAAACTCACAGAAATGGATTAGACAGGAGCTAATACACTGGAACTGAATCTAGCAGGATGAAAGTACTATGAGTACATGATTCATTTATCTGGATGAGATTCCCCAATGTACAAAGCTTGTAGATTCATTGAAGGAATAATATTGATATTATCAGAGGCACAACTGAGTGTGATTTTTTTTATAGTTTAAACTGATAAGCGAGCAGTGGCCAAACTTAGATACATCCTGCCTTCAGTTATCCATGCTTTAAGTCACTTCCTATTGAAATTTTTGCAATGCATAATATATAGGATTGTGTTTTTTTAAGATAGTCCATTGGTACACAATATGGATGCTGAGATGCTAACTGGAACTGGGCATTATGATCATTATTGCACTAGTACTGAATCATCCTCTCTGGCTCTCAGTTTGTTCCTTAACACAACTCAAGAAACGGCTATTAATCTATAAATGAATAGAAGCTACAATATATTTCTGCCTGAGCCCTAATATTGTCATTAAAGTCTCAGGTGCTCTTGCATACAGGTGGTTCCTAGGGAGTCGGCCTTTTCAGCAGAAGATCTCTAGATACGAAATACTGTCAGTATGGAGGACTTTCAGATGCATACAACAGTAACTAGCAGTACCCCGCCCTTCCCCTATAAGGTCTTTCAAGTAACTAACAATCCCAAGACATAATTGAAAAAAAAATCAATATTAAACTACTACCTAATAGCAATAAATCTGATCATGCAAGAAGATGTTAAACAAAGATGAACATCAGCAAAAGTTCTTTTGAGAACTAAGCATCAGATGAATATTTCTAAGGAAGATATTCCAAGCCAGGAGTTTAATACTGTAAAAAGAAAGCTTGGCTGTTAAGCACCCCCCTGTCAAACCTCAAAACTTGGGGGCAATCCAGAGTAGGTCCTGAATGGTGATCTCAATAAAAGGGTGGGTTCCAAGAGAACAGAACAGCAACAAGCTCAGAGGGATATACACAACGAAATTAACAGGATATAAGACTGGACAGAATGCCAGAAGATAAAACATATGGCATTTTAAGGCAGCCTTTCACAGAGGAAGACATAAGTAGATAGCCATAGTGGTGTAGTGTTAAAGCAGTGTTCCTCAACCTTGGCAAGTTTAAGATGGGTGGACTTCAACTCCCAGAATTCTGCGTTAAAGGAATGGACTATGACTGGAAAGACCTCAGTAATGAAAATTCACCTGATTACTTTCATCCCATCACCCTTTCTCAGCTCAATCTATTGTGTGTGTGTGTGTGTGTGTGTGTTGCTGAAGTCTCTCCAGAGATCCTCATGTAAACTGCCTTAAGCTCCTGGGGAAAAAGTTGGAAGGAATAAAGAACAAATTTCCCTCCCTCTCTCCATTCGGTTGTTTAAAAGACACAAGATGACCTTGCTTAATTTTTTTTTTTTAAAAAATCATGTTCAGTCCTGCATCTTCCAGAATCTTACCACTGTCTCTCAGTGCAGAGGCGGGAGGAGAGGGTTGGAACATGAGTCCTTAAATATGAGAATAGATTTTATAAAAAAATATACACATCTGTTAAATCCAAGAGGCTGAGCCAGATAAAACAATCCTTCTGTTCTAGCTACTCTCTCATTCTGATTAAATACCCCAAATAATAGTGTTGCAGAGGAAAGCTCTCCAAGATGAAATATGTCATTCTGAAAATGCTTTTGAAATACCACTTGTTCAGATATATGTTTTTCCCTTTCTTAAAAAGGAGGAGGCAGGGGATTTAAAATATACTCTGAGGATGTAACGCTGTGCAATGTTGCTTGAAACCAAACTTTACGGCAATGTTGTAGGAATATACCTGCACTTTCTTTTCTCAGAATACTTGACCCTAGGTTAAAGTAGTTATAGATTGGTTGAGTAGATTTTTTTCCCTTGAAAAGTATTTACATTGTTCAGTCAACTTTTTGAAAAAAAAAAGATCCAGCACTATTGTTGTCATTACCTTTTTGCCCTTCTTTTCTTCTGGCTTACTCACAAGGTGAATTCCATGGAACAATGAAACGCAGATTTAAGTGTGAGACAATATCACTCTCAGCAAGTAAGAATCATTGAAGGCATCGTGAATAGGCAAGCAAAGGGACACCATCTTTTTGCAGTAATGCAAATGTTCAGAAATAAATTCTAATTGTTTTCAGGACACATCTAGATTTTATCTTCTCTGAATATCACCAAAGCCTTCAAGCAACAATAAGTATTGCCTAAAGATTTAAAATGGATATATTGATTCTTTCACCGGCATGACATCATAACAGATGATGAAATGTTAATAATCAGGGAGACATCATTTAGCCAATATGTATAATTTAGAAGCCACTTCATATATTTCCAGTCTCCAATTGTTCAAGCAGAAATATTTTATTGGCTGGTTGGATCAACTCCTAGGTTTTATCTATAGGCTGCAAAATCGTATCGGAAAACTTTGCAGTTTTAATGGTGACTGAACAAAGGTTGGCCAAGTTAGATGTAATGAGTTAGGATTAATGTTAGTGTTTTCCTCCTCACTTCATACAGGATGTTCCATTTGTGGGAGACAGAGACATTGCTCCATAAGAGCATGTCCTGGATAAGCTTGAAATTCTTGGGAACTCTGGAGAATCTCAATAATTCCCACCAATGGTGGGAATGATGCATCTTATGAAACCATGGCTTACGTTTAGGCCGAGAAAGAGGGATTCCCCCAAGATCATGGACTAAACTCTGTGTCTGAGTGGGGATTTGAATCTGAATCTCTTGATACTCTACCTACTTATTTGACACTCTACCTACTTATTTCACACGGACCACTGCATCACTGCAACCAGCTCAGGTTCTGATTAAATAGGCTAAAAGTCTCATTAACAAATACATTTGCTTTTGTGTTTTAAAAATAACTATACCAACAAAACACATAGCTTTCCTTCCCTTTCTCCAGTGAGGGTGAGTGGGTAAGTGGGTGGGAAACAGTGAAAAACCCCATCCTCACCTCAGGAAACAAGCTCAACTTAGTCTTACAATACAGGTACAAATTAAGTCTCCCTTGTCCCAGTGAAATTGGTTATTGGAGTTATTTTTTAAAAGTGTGAACAATAACCTAATTTGGATGTTCCCTATTCTCCAAGTCATAATATGAGAAAGAAAGAATAGTATAAGCCTCCATTTTTTAACATTCATATAAAGAAATCTCCCCCATATTTTTGATCCCCATTGATCTTACAGCTACAAATGAAATACATAGGGTACTATAACTGCATGTTTGTTTTACAGTGACTGCCCTCATGCTTTCAATTAATAATTAAAACAAAGAAACCTTTACTCAAGCATGCACACAAATGCAAGGCATCGGTAGAATTATCCAGCTGTTGTAAGAGAGATGTGTGTAAGAGCTTAAATCCCAAGAGAAGGGCCACTACTCAGATGCTCTCTCCAATCCACACTGATGCCATCTCTGGTGTCAAATAAAAATGTACAGCACAACAGAGAGATGAGACCAAAACTGTCAGCACCAATTGGGATTGCACAAATCCTATTAGGAAAATGGATGTACCAAGATTCAATTTTTGGATTACAAAGAGGCTCAAACTGTTGACCTTGTGAAGTCTTCCTAGTATAGAATAGCAAAAGTCCAAAGGTTTGTGTAGGTCTGTGTCTTTTAAAGAAAGACCTCTTTGTTTCTCCCTTCCCCTACACACACACACACACACACACACACTTGCAATGCTCAAAATTGAAAATAAATAATTCTGAAAACTAAATTTCTTTCAGCTGTGCACCAGTGTAGCTTAAAATCATCCAGAAGCTCAGTTACATACAGTATTTCTTCTAGTTAATTATTTAAAGTTATAAGGTTTTATTTTCAGAAAGTCTAAAATTGGGTGATCCATCCCAAATTAAATATACTATCCATATGAGATTAAATATTAATTATAGCTAGCTTCATCAGACAGCAGTACTCTATTTGTATTGTAAGATGCTGATTTGGCAAACTGTTCAGATTTGAACTTATACTTTGAGAATGATGTTAACCGATCAGAAAATATTTAGAGGAGGGCTAAAGAATTCAGCAAAGGTCTGGATTAAAGGCAAGCAGAGCTGAGGATTGCTAGATCTAGTTCAATTTTATATCAGATTTCACCACTAACTGATATAAAATTGAAGGAATGTAATAGAGGCAGATGTAAAATAGTGGTTGAAGGGGAGGCGCCAGTGGTCTTGTCTATTGTATGAGCTATACAGTGATAGATGGCCAATATATGCAAGAACAAAGCTACATTAGAATTAGTAATGGATTCAAAAATAACTTGAAAACCAGGCAATGTGATGTGGCTGTAGCCAGCAAAGCAATGTACATTCTACAGGTGAAGATAAACAATTAGCACAAAGATACAGGTATCCATCTATATCTATTGTGTGAGCATGCGCAAGTTTGTAACTTCCAAATTTACTTACCAGTGTTATTAGCTACTGGGATCTAAATTCTTGTTGACCTACAACAATTCATATCCTATTACATATACTACTAAGTCCTCTCTACCTTTTGCCTCATCATTATCCCCCAATTTAGAAAGCAAATGAGAAGTTTATCGTGGACTTTTGGATCATCCATACTTCTCCAGCTACAGCCACAGACTCACCATGTATTTCCTTCACGCTTGTGAAACTCTTCCTGTCATTACGCTTCTTCTTGATGGGTTTGATCTCCTCAGCAAGAGGGTGGAAAGAAATAACTTGGAGGACTGAAGCTCTTTAGACACTAACCAGAGATTGCCAGTGCCTCCTTGAAAAATGATAAGGTCTCACACTTTCAATGGAATCACTGATGATGATTATCCTGAAGCAACACATGCATATGTTATGGATCTTTTGCCAATAAAGACAACCTTGAACTAACAGTGTCATCTTGTTATAGCCAAATGTTTTTTACCAGTAAGAGTTGATATTAGGATATGGTATGTGGCATGCTTCTTATTTATTTATTTAAATTGATTTCTATGGCAGCCCATCTCACAAATGTGACTCCGGGTGATTGATGAAAGATTTAAAAATGCAATATGTTCTCTCCACTTAACACGACATAGCACTGAACAATGCCCCCCAGTTTGCTGCTGCTGCCTGTTCACCCATGTTCTTTTTGAATGCATTTGCTGAAACATGTGCTGGGTACAAATACAAATTCCTCCAGAAAGTGCTGGGTAAGTTGTAACATCCTTTGGATAGCTTTGTCCTGATTTGAATGCAAGGTGCCAGAAGGGCCCCGTTTCTAATTTTTCTTCAAATCTGCACTTCCAAAATAGCTCTTATTTATATGCACTGAATCTTGTTATATACATTATACACACAAATGGGCTTCTGCTCAATTCAGTGGCAACGACAGTACAATCAGGTGATAATCAAGCACCTTTGCCGAGCCCACCGATGTATTAAAGATCTCACGTACAGAATGCAAACATCTGTGGGCATCATTAAACCATTTCTATACACTACATGCCGAGACCTGACCCAGCAACCAGTTCTACCCTTATATTTGTATGGCCTCAGCAAAAGAGCTGAAAGGCTAAGGTATTAATTCACAAGACCACAAGCTCCATTTAAGATTTAATTTGAGATAACTAAGAGCAACTGAAAAGTGTATTCAAAGTTATAAGTGCAGAAGAAAAGAACTTCCCCTGTTTTTCAAGTTAAATATAAATCCAATATTTCTTTAACAGATTAATTTATCAATTGACAAACACAGTCTAAGGGTTCCAAACACCACTTTGCTTAATATCCAGCATAACCAAGCTTCCACTTAACAACTCCTTTTATTTATTTATTTTAAATCTTAATTTATTAAAGTCTTATCCTTAGATATTGGCCATAGTTTGATTATATGTCTGAGCAAGGGGTGTGTGGGCAGAGGAGAATATTTCAGTTTACAAGAAATTCTCACTCCGTAATGTGAAATCCTCACATTTATTGTAACTTAAATGAGCCAAGGGTATAATTGTTCAACAATGATGGCTTTAGATGGGGAAATGTTAAATGTAACACAGTTTACAAGAATAAATTGTGCTTATCTATAAATATAAATATTGCTCTGAATATGTTTGGGTATAATTAATTTTGGGAAGGGGCAGAATCCAAAGTTCCAAAACATATGTCAGGCTGATTGATTCTGGAGAGCCAATAATACTCCAGCTCAGCATCAGACTGGGTAAATAATTAAATGCCCTGTGGCTTGAAGATGTAGTTTTGTCTTTCTGAAGGACCACCATTATACGTCACTAATTAAACCAAGTATCAGCCTGTTTCGAGGATATTATTTCTGAAGGAAGTGTGCAGTGGCTGCACAACTCCAGGAATTTCTAGTTGAAATCAATTCAATCTTGGTTTTGTGATATAGCTTTGGGAGACAACAAATTAGATGATTTAAGCTTATCCAAGGTAGTAGTTGTGTTGGATCGCTAGTGCTTTCTGATTCCAACAATCGCTGTATTGTCATGAGTTATGTGAGTATGGACCAGAGAGGATTAAAGGAATAAGACTGACTGCTGAAGAGTATTGTAATGGCCCTGGCAAGTTACTGTCTTGCCAAGGAAATTACAGATAAAGAGATCACAATAAACAGTAGGAAGCTGTTCTGGAAGGTGAGAGATGCTTTGAAGAACAAATATACCTTTCTCTCTTTTACTTCTGATAGAGACAATATGCTCCAGATGTCTTGGGAACAAATCTCTGTGTGTGATGACACACACATGCATATATGTCAGCAATAATGCAGATCCGACTTACAGTTTGTACAAAATTCACTTCCTCTAAAATACAACTCATGCTCAGTCACCAATTAACATGGCAGATGTGAAACATTATGCACTAGTTGTTATAGTACAATCAGAGAGAATACCATGGGTCTTGTTCTGTTAATGATGAAAGTTATTATATGGAGCTTCTAAGAAATTAAGTATCACTGATATGTTTTCAGGGCAATAAACAGATTACACTATACCGGACTCTAGTAATACGCGCAGTATTAGTCATATATTTCATTGCAGAACCATGTAATAAACACATTTATCATCCATCTTTGGCCAGCTGAGTACCTCTTGCCCTCTGCTATGTAACTCATCTCCAAGGGACTCATTACACTATTCCAGCCCCCAACTAGTTTCCAAGTGCATTCAGTCAACTTGCTACATCAGCCTTCTTCTTTCTACTGGTAGAAGATATATTACCAATCATTGTATCAGTCCAGATTTTTAAAAGGTCCAATGCCTTTTACTCTGATGGATCTTCAGAAGCATTGAGCAGTTACACTGCGTATGCAGTGTATAAAAAAATAGTTTAAAAGATTTTTTTTCCCCATTACAAATACATTTTTAGAAGTAAGTCTCACTGAGTTTAGTAGGGCTTGGTTCTCAGTATGCATGCTTAGAAATGGCTTGCAATCTAGTTAGGATGGGTAGATAAAGATATCATAGTGCAGGGTTTCTCAACCAGGGTTCTGTGGCACCCTAGGGTTCTGCGAGAGGTCACTAGTGGTTCCCTGGGAGATCCCGATTTATTTTAAAAAATATTTCAAATTCAGGCAACTTCACAATAAAGAGGTAAGTTTCCTTCTTTATGTTTAGTTTAAGAACACTGTTAATGCATCTATACAGGCCTACACATGAAATGAATATAATAATGTCATAACTTCCGGCCTATATTTGAGCCTGAATGTGCAGGGGTTTCCCAGGGCCTGAAAAATATTTCAAGGGTTCCTCCAGGGTCAAGAAGTTGAGAAAGGCTGCCATAGAGAGCGTCCATAGATTAAAAGCTGGCAAGGTAAATCTGTCTCAGCAGGTGGCAACACCTGGCCATCCTTACCTGGCTCAGAAACTAAGCACAATCAAACCTGGTTAGCACTTGGATGGAAACTACCAGGATATCTCAGGGCTGTAATCTAGACTGGGAAGTTGAAAAAAAAAATCCGAAATGAAACAAGTGGCAAGTTATTTCCACCATTATCACCAGCTGCCCTAAAAGTTTCTTTGCTTTTCCACAGTATTCATTTTATTTTTCTGTACATGATTTGTAAACCCCTTTGGGAGGCCAGTGATCCTGAAAGGCAGCATATAAATAGCTGTAATAAATAAATCAAACTAGTACACAAACACTTGCTGGAGTGTAAGAAAGTGAACTCAGTTGCACTGCAAGCACACCGAATCACCCTTCAACAAACCAAGAGCCTCACATGCAATGGCAGTGCGCCTTAATGGTAACAGTGCTGACCTTGCTCGTGAAGTGTGCTGTGAGAAATCCCTGCACTAATTCCTCAAAATGGGATGCTATTTTGATGCTGTTATTATTTATTACATTTATTTATCATCCTCAACGGAGCTGGGAAGGGAAACAGCTGATGTACTTAGACTCAGCACCCCAATTTCCCCTAAAGAGCTGGAAGTTGAAGTCTCTCTCACAAGCCAGCCTCGTTCCCCCTTCCTCACCCCAGGGCTTCCTCTGCAGAACCAGCTGTTCAAAGGTGCAAAGACTGAGCATGCTAATGCCAGGCTAGGTTAAAAATTTTCTTTGACTTTTTGGCCCATTTGTCATGCAGCTTGTCTTGCTGCTGTGGAAACCTTTCACCTCTGTCTCACTTTGAAGGTATACCCCAGGAGGAGGAATCAGAGGTGAAAAATGATGATGTCATGCAATTCTTGCAAGGTTAGCACACCCTGAAGCCAAGCACTCACCCATTCCCAAGAGTTCCATGGTTTCTCCCCCTCCTTGTCAACATGCACGGACAAACTCAACACACACAGACAAAATCACAGAGTCACAAAATGAAGGCAGTACTTAAACAAGGACCTCAGCATGAACTACTTGTTGACATAATTACTGTTGGCTCTGTCTTCCTCCTCCTCTTCTTCTTCTTTTTTTTTTACTGTAGCCAACTTGGCAACAGTTTGCATAAAATTAAGCTGACATTCAGCCAAGTGTTCTCCTATTCAGCTTTCAGTCTTCTGCATTTCTCAGCGTAAGCCAAGAACCCAAATATCCAGCTCCTTCTATTGTTTACTTTTCTTTGGAAGCCTTTTCACTGAGGAGATTCCTCTGTCTGAATGCCGCTAACAATTCAGGAAATCTTTGGAAATCTAACTGCTCACTGTTACCTCCACCAAAGACTTTGGGAAAAACACAACAGGAGATTTTTGGAACAGAGTGCGAACTTGGCCTTTTGTTGAAGAAACAGCCTACTGAAACAACTTCTGGCTCTGTTTTCTCTCAACTAAGATCAAGGCTAAATACAGTAGTTTGGATCAGAAATCACACTGAAAGAAAACTGACAAGGAAATGGCTTTTTTAAAAAAAATTAAAGGCTTTTAGCCCAATTCTTTGCATATTTACATGGAAGAAAGTCCCACTGAGACCAAAGGGACTTATCGGTAAGTGAGCATACACTGGATTGCAGCTTCAATTCTGCTACAGGTTGGATGAATTGCAGACCCAGAAAATTACTATTCAGCTTGAATAGAAGTAAGAGCTGGCGTTGGGCCTTGAACTATATTTAAAGCCATTTGACAGAGTCTGTCAGTTGAAGACATGTGTTTGTTTGTATCAGTGCTGCCTACACATACAGTCCAGTCCAAACATAACAGAGGCGCCCCATAAATCATGATGTGCAAATCAGAATTCAGCTTCCAAAATACACATTCCATTCTAATCTCTCCTTCCCTCTTTAGAGTAGGGTGGCCACGGAGACATCACCAAAAAAAAAAGAGAGAGAGAGAAAGGAAAGGAAGGGAAGGGAAGGGAAGGGAAGGGAAGGGAAGGGAAGGGAAGGGAAAGGAAGGGAAGGGAAGGGAAGGGAAAGGAAAGGAAAGGAAGGGAAAGGAAAGGAAAGGGCACTACCAACCACTTCTCCCTTAAAGGAGACAATTAGGTATGTTTCCCTTCAATCTGTACTGACTACTGTAGGTACAGAAGGACATCTATAAATGTATTTAAATACATATGTTTCATCATGATAGCTAAGACCGTTAGCCATTCAGTCTGTTTTCCAGATGCACTGCAGGCAAGATTCTTCTGGTTCTTTTTCTTAATGTGGGACTGGAGCATCCTTCAAATTACCAGTGAAATCATGTCAGGTATGCAAATATGGGTGTGTGTTCCTAGAGGCCCACTTTGGAAGGTAACTTTTGCACAATTCTACATGTTAGGGACACGGTGGCGGTGCAGGTTAAACCACTGAGCTGCTGAGCTTGCCAATTGGAAGGTTGGCGGTTCGAATCCGCGTGACGGGGTGAGCTCCCGTTGCTAGTCCCAGCTCCTGCCAACCTAGCAGTTTGAAAACATGCAAATGTGAGTAGATTAATAGGTACTGCTTCGGCGGGCAGGTAACGGTGTTCTGTTTAGTCATGCCGGCCACATGACCACAGAAGTGTCTACAGACAAACGCCGGCTCTTCGGCTTTGAAACGGAGATCAGCACCGCCCCCTAGAGTCGGACACGACTGGACTTAATGTCAAGGGAAACCTTTACCTTTACCTAAATGTTTTGCCATTTACTTACTGGGTCCAAATCTTAATCTGGAAACCTCAGAGCAGTTTAAAGAGGGTCTCAAGTCATCTCATCTATGTTGCAGCAGATGCCACAAATCTAACACTGAAGATACTGGTTTACCTACTATGTCACTGGAACAAAAATCAAGTATACAAAAGGAGGAAATGCCTTTTCCATTCACATTCTTTCACACACCTTCTGATGAAGCAGCACCAATCCCCAAATTTAGTGGATTATATGCTGGATGGAAGAAATTCAATAATCCACACATACCCTCATTTTTTTTTCTAGATTCTACATTAGCTATATGGCATAAGATAGGTCCCATAACTTTGATCTAACTCTAAACGTCTTACATTTCATAGCAGCCTTCCATAAACTAGTTATCTCCAGATGCTTTGGAATTCTAATTATTGTAATTCTAATACATGTAGAAGGCACCAGGTTTGGGAAAGGTTGATTCAAACCTTCTAGATCAACTCAGTATCTTGTTACCATATTAGCTGGCTGATAGCTCTGGGAAGTGATTTGAATCTCAAATCAGTTTGAAATGAGAGATGATTTGACTGAGACTCTTATAAGACTGCAAGAAAGCCCTGCTGAATACTCTGGAAGTTATTTTCAAGTTCATATGTTTAATGCAAACAGAGTAAGTGACATGAAAACTGTGACAAACTGTCAGCATCATGAACTATTTGTTAGCAATATATAACAAGAGATAAATTTGACTTACACAGCTTTAGCTCCCATTCACACAAGGGGATCTTTGCAATTTGCTCATTAATCAGTTTGTATTCTTTTTTTTTTCAGATGTTTTGCCTTGCTGTGTCTAATGAATACGACTTTAGCAACAAAAGGCTTCTATTTCTTTCCTGTAAGCTCTTCTAAAGGCCCCCGATGTTTTCATTACTACAGAATGGCAATACAAATACCATTCTCCTTGTACTGCCTTTACCTAGGGCTGTCTTCCCTTATATTTAGCCAGCCCACTCTGGCCCCAACCTTCCCAGCAGAAGGATGAATCCAGGTAAACACTGCCTGACTGTCCATTGCTATCTTGCATTGGAGTCTAGTCTGCTTTGTTTTAATGGGATGCATTGTTGCCTGGAATTGGAAAAGCTTATAGAAAATGGGCAAAGGGGGGGCCTGAAGGAAGGAGGAGGACGTTTTGTACTTCACAATCCGTTTTCATGAGCCAGACCAAACTGGATGGGCAACACTCCTGGCCACATGTTGTACATCCCTGAAACACCGAACAGCCTTTGGACATCCTTCCAAAAGTTCATGCAATGTGTTTAATTTGGAGACCACCTTAACTGATTTGCTCAATACATATAGCATACTGAATCATAAGCTAAACAAATGCCTTAGATTTGCACAACATGGAACCACAATAACTATAAATCAACATTGACACTAACCCAGCTTAGTGCATTGTGTGAATGAAGTCTTTAACTGATTAAATATGTGATAATCCACCCACTGTGGAGTTAGATTTATAATCAGCTTCAGTCAGCATAACCCCATGCATCTTGCCCCTTCCAACCCACATTTTCCTTTTATACATAAACTAGCACAAACTATAATTTCTCTTATATTTAGAGACCAAAACGAAGGTCTGAAGTGAGAACCTCCTTTGTATTAAGTCATGGTTCGCACGCATGGCACAAGTTAAGATTGTTAGCACAAAGAAGGAAGAACAAAGAAGCAGGTGTTTCTGACTGGCCATCTATGGTTTGCAGTGTGTAAGCAATGGGTCTGCATCAGACCATTGGTGCAGGATCACTAGCTGATATGTACTGATTTGGTTCATACACTGTGTGAAGCCATGCCACAATTGCCTGTCTTTACACAAGCCATTAAACCAAACCCAAACAAACCACACTATCAGTTTGCAAAATGTGTAAAAACCTAACCACAGAGTAAGACCAACCCTGACATTCAGAATGGACAAACTAGATCAAGCAATTAGACTGTCCATGCTATTATTGTAGAGTGACTTTTCTCCAAGTAAGAAAATGTAACCTAGGCCATATGTCAATGCAGAAAGCAAACACATTCTTTAGGTGGCATGTGCCTTCATAAGTATTCTAGTGATTTGTTTAAATAAGCCCAACAAGAAATAAAAGTTATGTATCTTTGCTTAACAGACGTTGATGAATGTGACACTTGAAAAGTAACATAACACATAAGCATACGGATGTGTGTTCCTGTCCACAAACAACACACTGCCCACAGATAGACTGTTCCAATAATCGATGCAAATATAATATAATGTAATGTAATGTAATGTAATGTAATGTAATGTAATGTAATATAATATAATATAATATAATATAATATAATATAATATAATATAATATATCCAATAATATAAAAGAATTACAATATTGCAGAAACAGGTTGATAATTTCAGAGCACACTACCCTGGTCAAGGCAGCTGGCCATATGTTTGGATTAGGGATGTTCTGAAGTTCTCCGTTTCAATGTTTAGCACTGAGCTTTCTCTTACAGAGTGCTATTGATTTGTTAGTTACTTGTCATTCTTTCAGACATTCATTTCCAGAATTCAAAAATCCATACCTCCAACCCAAACTTCCAATGTGTTGCACTACACTTCTCATTTTCTCCAACCAGAACAACCACTTGCAGTGATTGGGATGATGGGAGGTATAGTTTAACACATTTGGAAAGGGCTGCATTAGGGAAGGCAACTGTAAAAATAAGCCATAGAGAACTAAGGTTTGCCTAATGTTGTGTCTGTCAACTTCTTAGATATATATGGTTTATTGCTGGACAGAAGAAATGACTAGTTAGCTAAACATTTGTTTCCTTAATTAGGGAGTAATCAAACTTTTCAGGGCTGAGGAAGGTATTTAATATTTGGAAAAAGTTTAAGAACTGCAGTGGGTGATGCAATGCGAGAAATATTGTGTGGTCACATAACATGTTTGTTTGTTTTTTTAATCTGTTCAGTTGTGTCTGAGTCTTGGAGACTGCCTGGACAAGTCCCTGAAGTTTTCTTGGCAAGGTATTTCAGAAGTGGTTTGCTATTGCCTCCTTCTTAGGGCTGAGAGAGAGGGACTGGCCCAAGGTCACCAGCTGACTTTGTGCCTAAGATAGGACTAGAACTCACAGTCTCCCAGTTTCTAGCCTGGTGCCTTAACCACTATACCAAACAGGCTCTCTTTAAAATGCATAGGCATGACCATTATGTTCCTCCCCCGCCCCCCCTGTTGCTGCTGTTTTATGGAGGGTGTGGGGGAGAGGATACACTTTTACCTTTGTTCACTTGGTTTTAGGGTGAAATATTTTCTCCATTTTTCTTTTCCTTGTTTCAAAATGGTAGAAAATCACTCTGCCAGTTTTCAACATTCATGGTCAGAGAAGATGCCAATGGACACAAGAAAGAGGTTCTGGGGCCAAAATCCTATGGAACAAGAATGATGCTATGGAAAGTAACTAGCAGGATTTTAGGAAGACAATACTGTGATTGCTGTGCTTCAGGAAGTTTCAGGTCTGTGGCAAGCCAATGCCCATGATTCAGGTCAGCCTCATTTCAACCAAAATTCCAAAACGGTAGCAAATTTTTGCAAAGCAATACAATTGATACTGGAGAGCCACAGCTGAAGTGTACACTAATAAGAGCTACCTAAGAAATACCCACACCTGTGTTGCACTGTCTTGCCAAAGTAGAATATTCAACCTGCTATTGGTTCTAATCTAGATAAATGACCTAGTCTGAAAAGCAAATACAACCAGGGCAAATTTTGCTGAGATTGCAATTAGTAAAGATAGCAAAACATGCAGAAAACAAAAGAAAACACCCACCGACCCAAAGCTAAAAAAAGCAAAGAACTCACTAACCACCAAATTGGATGCATACCTTTTCTGATGCATAACCACAGAAATTAACATTGACACTTGAAAAGTATGCAAGTTGTTCTGTACGCCAAGCCAAATTCAATGAATGTGATTGATCTGAAAAAGAAGGATCCTGAAAGGACCTTGGGATAAGAATGAAATACTTCTTTGAAACAAGAAGAGGGCATCCTTATTCTTCAGGATCTCTAGTTCAAGCAGCCAAAAAGGCAGTAAATGCCCATCACAGTCAGAATGAGATTATCTAATACAACGTTCTTCAACCTTGGCAACTTTAAGATGTGTGGACTTCAACTCCCAGAATTCCCCAACCAGAATGTAACACAAAACTGTGATTCCTGTGCTTCAGGATGTATCCCAAGGTCCTTTCTGAAGAAATGCCAAGCAATAGTGCAACTTTACCCAGAATTCTGAAAAGGAGCAGTTGAGAAAATAATCTTGGGGCACCTTTTCCTAAAAGGATTTCTGTTTATCACTGAATACCACAAATATATCAACTTCCACAAATTACAAAATTACAAAAAAGTAACAGGGGGCAAAAGGGGGGAATATTTCTTTGATATACATTTTCAAAATCGATTCCCAGAATAATTTGTTTATCCAAGTTGGCTTATATTGTTTTGGTCTCCTTTGGTTACTGTAGATTTCTATTGCTCTGTGTGGTTTTGAGCTTATTTACAAGAGGACAAGATGAACATAGTAGAGGTGTGGCTTAAACGAGAGACAAGGAAACTTGTCTGTTGCAAACATGGTGCTGCTTCAGGGGAAATGCACTACAGATTGGAGAAAAGCCAGTGGCTGGGAAGTGAAGAGGAACAGTCTTTTCTTTGGTGTGGATGGAGAAAATTAGATCCTCTAGTTCATTCTTTCTGACTTCTCACTCCCATTCTTGGAAGAATAGGAAAGAGGAGAAGCAGGTAGAAGCAGGGGAAGGTGTAAACTGAGTTGTGGACCCAGAAACTACAAAGGATCTTGGGGTTTCACTTGACTGCCATGGGGGACAAGCACAAGGTCCTAGATTCAGTCTCTTACTTCAATTTCAATGACCTCAGGTCACAGAGAGAGGAAAAACGTAAGCTCCAAGATCGTAACAAGCCCCTGTACCATTGTCCCGTGCTTTGTTGTTTATTTGTTTAGTCGCTTCCGACTCTTCGTGACTTCATGGACCAGCCCACGCCAGAGCTTCCTGTCAGTCGTCAACACCCCCAGCTCCCTCAGGGATGAGTCCGTCACCTCTAGCATATCATCCATCCACCTTGCCCTTGGTTGGCCCCTCTTCCTTTTGCCCTCCACTCTCCCTAGCATCAGCATGTTCTCCAGGGTGTCCTGTCTTCTCATTATGTGGCCAAAGTATTTCAGTTTTGCTTTAATATCGTTCCCTCAAGTGAGCAGTCTGGCTTTATTTCCTGGAGGATGGACTGGTTTGATCTTCTTGCAGTCCAAGGCACTCTCAGAATTTTCCTCCAGCACCACAGTTCCAAAGCATCGATCTTCCTTCGCTCAGCCTTCCTTATGGTCCAGCTCTCGCAGTCATATGTTACTACGGGGAACACCATTGCTTTAACTATGCGGACCTTTGTTGTCGGTGTGATGTCTTTGCTCTTAACTATTTTATCGAGATTTGTCATTGCTCTTCTCCCAAGGATTAAGCGTCTTCTGATTTCCTGACTGCAGTCAGCATCTGCAGTAATCTTTGCACCTAGGAATACAAAGTCTTTCACTGCTTCTACATTTTCTCCCTCTATTTGCCAGTTCTCAATCAAGCTGGTTGCCATAATCTTGGGGTTTTTTTGAGGTTTAGCTGCAAACCAACTTTTGCACTTTCTTCTTTCACCTTCATCATAAGGCTCCTCAGTTCCTCTTCACTTTCAGCCATCAAAGTGGTATCATCTGCATATCTGAGATTGTTAATGTTTCTTCCAGAGATTTTAACTCCAGCCTTGGATTCCTCAAGCCCAGCATGTCACATGATGTGTTCTGAGTACAAGTTGAATAGGTAGGGTGAGAGGATACAGCCCTGCCGTACTCCTTTCCCAATCTTAAACCAGTCCGTTGTTCCGTGGTCTGTTCTTACTGTTGCTACTTGGTCGTTATACAGATTCTTCAGGAGGCATACAAGATGACTTGGTATCCCCATACCACTAAGAACTTGCCACAATTTGTTATGGTCCACACAGTCAAAGGCTTTAGAATAGTCAATAAAACAGAAATAGATGTTTTTCTGAAACTCCCTGGCTTTTTCCATTATCCAGCGGATATTGGCAATTTGGTCCCTAGTTCCTCTGCCTTTTCTAAACCCAGCTTGTACATCTGGCAATTCTCGCTCCATGAATTGCTGAAGTCTACCTTGCAGTTTCTTGAGCATTACCTTACTGGCATGTGAAATGAGTGCCACTGTTCGATAGTCTGAACATTCTTTAGTGTTTCCCTTTTTTGGTATGGGGATATAAGTTGATTTTTTCCAGTCTGATGGCCATTCCTGTGTTTTCCAAATTTGCTGGCATATAGCATGCATTACCTTGACAGCATCATCTTGCAAGATTTTGAACAGTTCAGCTGGGATGCCATCATCTCCTGCTGCCTTGTTATTAGCAATGCTTCTTAAGGTCCATTCAACCTCACTCTTCAGGATGTCTGGCTCTAGCTCACTGACCACACCATCAAAGCTATCCCCGATATTGTTATCCTTCCTATACAGGTCTTCTGTATATTCTTGCCACCTTTTCTTGATCTGTTCTTCTTCTGTTAGGTCCTTGCCATCTTTGTTTTTGATCATACCCATTTTGGCCTGGAATTTACCTCCAATGTTTCTAATTTTCTGGAAGAGGTCTCTTGTCCTTCCTATTCTATTGTCTTCTTCCACTTCCACGCATTGCTTGTTTAAAAATAATTCCTTATCTCTTCTGGCTAACCTCTGGAATTTTGCATGCAATTGGGCATAACTCCCTCTATCACTGTTGCCTTTTGCTTTCCTTCTTTCTTGGGCTACTTCTAGTGTCTCAGCAGACAGCCATTTCGCCTTCTTGGTTTTCTCTTTCTTTGGGATGTATTTTGTTGCCGCCTCCTGAACAATGTTGCAAACTTTTGTCCATAGGTCTTCCAGGACCCTATCTTCTAAGTCCAGTCCCTTAAATCGATTCTTCACCTCCACTGCATATTCCTTAGGAATATTAGTGAGCTCATATCTAGCTGAACTGTGAGTCTTCCCTAATCTCTTTAGTCTGATCCTAAATTGTGCAATAAGAAGTTCATGATCGGAACTACAGTCAGCTCCAGGTCTTGTTTTTACTGACTGCATAGATGTCCACCACCTTTGGTTGCAAAGGATGTAGTCAATCTGATTTCGGTGTTGTCCGTCTGGTGAAATCCATGTATAAAGCCGTCTCTTAGGTTGTTGGAAGAGAGTGTTTGTTATGCAGAGTGAATTGTCTTGGCAAAATTCTATCAGCCTGTGTCCTGCTTCGTTTTGTTCTCCCAGGCCATGCTTACCTGTAATTCCATGTGTCATTTGACTGCCCACCTTAGCATTCCAGTCTCCCGTGATGAAAATAACATCTCTTTTAGGCGTGTTGTCCAGTAGGTGCTGCAGATCCTCATAGAACTGCTCTACCTCAGCTTCTTCAGCATCTGTGGTTGGGGCGTATATTTGGATCACTGTGATGTTAGATGGCTTGCCCTGAATTCGAATTGAGATCATTCTATCGTTTTTTGGATTGTATCCAAGCACTGCTTTAGCCACTTGACTATTAATTATGAAGGCTACTCCATTTCTTCTGTGGTCCTCTTGTCCACAGTAATAGATCTGGTGGTCATTTGATGTGAAGTGGCCCATTCCAGTCCATTTCAGTTCACTGATGCCCAAAATGTCTATCTTTAATCTTGACATCTCACCAATAACTACATCCAATTTGCCCTGGCTCATAGATCTTACATTCCAGGTTCCAATGGTGTGTTGATCCTTAGAACATCGGATTCACTGTTCACCACCAGCACCGTCGGCCGCTAGCCATCCTTTCGGCTTTGATCTAGCTGTGTCATCACGTCTGGGGCTAGTTGAACTCATCCTCTGTTCCTCCCCAGTAGCATGTTGACCATTTTCCGACCTGGGGGTCTCATCTTCCAACGGTATACTGACATATCTCTGGTTGTACTGATCCATTTTGTTTTCACGGCAAGAATACTGGGGTGGGTTGCCCTTACCTTCCCCAGGGATCGCATTTAGTCTGACCTCTCTCTCATGACCTTCTCGTCTTGGGTGGCCCTTCACGGTTTAGCTCATGGCATCATTGAGGTGCTCAAGCTCCAGCACCATGACAAGGTAACGATCCTTTGCTGAAGTGTCCCGTGCTAAGTAGACTAAATATGTGACCCTATAGAAGTCACATTCAGATATCCACCCAAAAACACTTTCAAAAATGTCACACAGAGACATATGAATCATTAAAATACATGAGATGCTTCTACATTCCATTTCTCCCTCTCCCCACCCCCAAGTGTATAATAAATAAAATGGTCTGAAGAACTTATACTGCAATTTTATATCTATATGTCTTGGACTGACCTATTGTGAGAATGGCAATCCATCTGAGAAGAACTCTAATGTTGTGGAATGCAGGAATGACCTTGGGAGGCAGGAAAAAGAGCTACAGCCAGGGGAACAGTTGGATAAGAGGCAGCCTAGCCTGCAGAACAAATGTGGATGGGGCAAACATCTCAGAAAAGACCCTCCCTAGTTTCTTGGGCTGTAAAGGCGATCGGGGAGAAATGTACTTTCAGACTTGCAAGGATCTGTTAATTTAACTTTACAATAAAGTAGAGCTAGTTCTTTGGGGTGTGCTTCTTGCCTGGACTACCTCACAAGGTTGACATGTAAGCTACTCTAGTAGTTGTTTTCTGCAAGGGGCATAGGTTGGAATCAATGACCACCAAACCCTTACCTTCCAACCCTTACACTGTACATTCTATTCTATTGCTATTACTACCACTACTAATAATAATAATACCCCCACCTTTTCAAAAACCTGCCAGAAGACTTGTGCTTCACGTTTTTCAGTAGTCTCCTGTAAAGGGTAAGCAGAGGGAAAAAAGGAAGGCAACATACAACTCTGGGAAAAATGTTAATAGAAGAACAATTAATAAAAAGAGTTATAATATGTGTGCAACGTACAGAATCTCTAACAGTTAAGCTGCCATAAATTAATTAGGTATAATAAATTATATCCGAAATGTTTATACTCATGCTTGTATATGGAATAGATTTCACTTCATTAAGAAAACACCCCTGTGGTCCATTGAGAAAGAAGGAAAGGAGTGGGAGACAGATATATCATTATGCGATTAAAATGTTTTTGTTTGTTTAAAAAAACGGGAAAGAAGGATTTAGTGGGAGTAATTTGGCATTCTTCTATTATAAGCTAAAATAAAAGATGTGTGACACAAATCAGACTGAGCCATAAAGTTGATTTACAGAACATAGGGGCTGAGTCCACACAATGCTTTAAGTGTCAATGAAGCAAACCATATTGGGTTTAGCATAATGTAAGAACCCAGAAACATATTTTAGACTAGCCTTCAGCATTCAGGAAAAAGATGCTTTCTGGAGGACACCAGAACTGTATGCAGATATGTGTCACCAAAGAGTATTTGCGTGGTACATCTGGACAAAACGCAAACAGAAAAAATACTCCAATAAAACAGGCCTATCATATCATCCACTGTTTGGTGTTGTTGATGATGATGATTAATCTATTTAAACAAAGCCAAGACCCTATATATGATTACACAGAGACGTAAGTCCTGAAATGCTAGGTCCGTATTGAATTTAATCTTTTAAAGTAGTCAAACAGCAAGTATTTTATGATTAGAAACTTTACTTACACTAGAATTGTAAACAATAAAATATTTTATATTAAGTGAACCAACGAAAGTTAGAATCATGCCCTACTCAATATTCAGAAATGGGTACATAGAAAGTTTATTTTCTCCCTTAAAAATAGGGGAAAAAAAGATAAAACAAACTTTCAATGAGAAAAGGATTTCACTCCCAGACAAAGGAAAACTGACTTTCTCTCTTGAGATAATATAACTATTGTGAAAATTCAAGTTCTTATCCCAGTTCAACAACTATGAAACACTATTTGGGATAAATTAAATGTATCCTTTTTTCTCCTCTTTTAGGTAAACTAAGTTTAAGAAGTATGAGGGAATGTGATAGAAATGAATGATATATTGTATTATCTGAGACACTTTCAAGGAATCTGTACTAGGAGAAGTATTCTTCCATAGCTACAAAGAAAGGCAGAATCGTTCAAAATGTCTTCAGCTCATTTTATTATTTGTTTAAAAGGAAATATACCCAAGATGGTTATATTTAGAATTCAGAGGACATCCCTTGAGGCCACCGGTTCAGGGAATGTTCAAAATTAGGTATTGCCAAGTGCTCCAGTAAGCAAAACTGAAAAAAGCAACTGGGAGGTGGAGGCAAGGGGGGGGGGGGGCTTTGTTATCCAATATGGGAAAAAAGAAAATTAATGTGTTGACATCTCAAGAACAGAGCTGTAAGCATCCCTGATACAACCTCTCTATTGGCATACAAAGGTGTGTTTTTTTCCTTCTACCCGACGTCCTTCTGAGCTCAAATGTAGCTTTGTAGCAATAAGAAATTCTCAAAAGAATAGTAACGAAGAATATTTTGTTCCTTTCAGATAAAGCATTGATGTGGTATGTTCATTACAGAGGAGAAATTGCAATCCAGGGCAGATCCCTTCACTCTGATGCTTCCAGTTTTTCCAGGCCAAAATCCATAATCTCTAATCAGCACACAAAAAGAATCTAACAAAAGCAATAATTTTCCCTTTTTTGTTGATGTTCTCCAAATATCCATCCTATGAATACAGAAGCTCCACTCAAGAGGCACTGCTAGCAGTAGCAATATATAATAAAAAAGAGAAAATTCTCTTCATACTGCCCGTATGTAATGCGACCATATACCTGGAATTGGAATCAGCAAATTTGTAGAGTGACAAGCAGGATGTTTGGGGGCTTGTAAGGTAGTAAAAAGGAATTCCGGAATGAAAAAGGTAGAGAGGACTTTACTGATAAAATTCTGTTTTGACTTTTTTTAAAAAAATATTTATTTTGCTATTGTAGTCGTCATTACCACCACCAGCAGCCAACAAAAGCCATACCGCTTCGGCGGGAAGGTAACGGCGTTCCGTGTCGTCATGCTGGCCACATGACCGGAAGTGTCTATGACAACGCCGGCTCCAAGGCTTAGAAACGGAGATGAGCACCGCCCCCTAGAGTCGGACACGACTGGACTTTACGTCAAGGGAAACCTTTACCTTTACTACTGGGAGCATTTGAACTGAGGTACTGCTTCGGAGCAAGATCAAGTTAAACACAGTTTGGTCTTGCAGAGCAGTTGAGTGCTTGCGTAACAGTTGAAAAAAAACTTCCTCAGCTCATTCTCCAGCTTCCAATACTGAGAACTTACCTTCAGATCCAGCAGTGGGGAAAGCTAGAGCGTATACAGGCAGGTAGTCTCAGATTTCCCTCCAGGGATGAGACTGAAACTATAAATCCCTGAAGGGCAATCATAAAATTGCCAAAATAGGCCCTCTTTACGATCCTCTTTTTCAATGATATGATCTTAGTTCAACAGATGGCAAATTTCTTACATGTAACTCCAAGTGAAAATTGACAATCACAATAGCCTTGTGGAATGGTGTCAGGTTGAAATATCAGTGGCTGGGTTTATGCAGGGGGCTAAGCTATAATATGGTTTGCTTGATGAAACCTATTCATCATGGTTTGCAACCCATGGCTGATTACAGAGAGCTCTGTCCCAGTTAGGCAACTAGGGTTTCTTCAACACAGCTGAGTTAAAGTAAACCTTTGTTTGATATATAAATAATAGTTGATGTATGAACCACTGGGTCAGTGCCAACCCTACCTGGCTAAGATTTCAAACCAAAGATTTTTCAGCAACATCACCTAGATGTTGACTTGAGGAAGGAAGGGTAAGAAAATGAATGATATAGCCTTTCTTGTTTGATTACCAGAATAATGCTGGGCAGATAAGGCTTTCATGGCTGACCCCCACTTCTTTCTTTTTTGCATAATCAGCTCATTGTGGGAATTCTCCAATTGGTATAATTCCAGTGGGTTTTGGAAAAAGCCTCTTGTAACCTTGAGGAGACTGCCTATGCCTTGGCTCTAGGCCAGTCTGTCTACATAATTGGTTGAAACCTAAAGCTTATTTAAACCAAACAGAACATTCGAGGATTCCCTTCCCCTCCTTCTCCTGGTACATTGTGTATATAGTTATTTCCTCACCTATTTTCAGGTACAAATGATTCCTGTCACACAAGCTGTAAACTTTAATGCGAACCTGAATGCACTAGTGGAACTAAATGTTGATCCAACAGTGATTTGCTTTGAGCTTCCTTCAAAACTTTTTGCTGATTCTAATATGTCCAGTGTTGGGGAGCATAATTTATTGCAGAAACACCTAATATAAAGAAAGATTATAATACAAGAGAGGGAATGGAAAGGGAGGGAGGGAAGGAGGAAGGAAGGAAGATCTTTAAAAGCAGAAATCTCTAGGACGTTAATGTTGTTCGTAAAATTTATTAGGTAATAGTTGAATAAGAGAAATAGAGCGGGTTGAGTTTGTCTGCTGTTGTTAACAAGTTCATGGGTTATTATTGCAGCAGATTTTTGTTCTTCATCACAGTTACAGAAAAAGAGACAGTAAATATTTCTTAAACCTGGGTGTGTGTTGTTTATTTGTTTAGTCGCTTCCAACTCTTCGTGACTTCATGGACCAGCCCACGCCAGAGCTTCCTGTCGGTCGTCAACACCCCCAGCTCCCCCAGGGACGAGTCCGTCACCTCTAGAATGTCATCCATCCACCTTGCCCTTGGTCGGCCCCTCTTCCTTTTGCCCTCCACTCTCCCTAGCATCAGCATCTTCTCCAGGGTGTCCTGTCTTTTCATTATGTGGCCAAAGTATTTCAGTTTTGCCTTGAATATCATTCCCTCAAGTGAGCAGTCTGGCTTTGTTTCCTGGAGGATGGACTGGTTTGATCTTCTTGCAGTCCAAGGCACTCTCAGAATTTCTTAAACCTGGGAGAAGGGCTGAAAAGAAATTCCTATGTCAGAGACTCCTTCCTCTTGCTGTTGTTAAGCTAACTTTGCTGTAAACAGCCCTTTACAATAAACACATAAAAAAGACCCCTATCAAGCAATAAATTGGGGTGGGGGGCTGAGGGAGAAGGGCAGCTTTTGAAAAAAGAAGATAGTTAAATTTATGAAGCAGTCCTACTACTGTGCAAAAGGATGCTGCTTGATATTAAGTTAATGTGAAACTGAATACTTGAGCTACAGGGAATGCTGTCTTTTTGGTCAACAGTTGGGAAAAGAAGTGGGTATGGGAAGTGCCATCAAGACAAGGCTCCTAATTAAGGACATATGTAGAACACATGAACTTTGAGAGTTCAACTTGTTGGCATGACTAAATCAAGACTCTCGTGGTTTTCTCACGTGCACACATTCCTTTTCCTTTTGGCTCCCTCCCGCTCTCATTTTTTTCTTTTTCTTTTTTTGCAACCTCCAAGAGCTGTTAATTTTGTTCACTGCTGAGCAAAAGTCAAAGTCAGAGTCTAAACAGCTTGTAATGAGTTTTCAATGGCCCATCTCACTGAAATTGAGGGCAAAGGCACAGCAGACTTAAGACACTGTCAGGCCTCTGAATTTATTATCAAGCGTTCAAGGGGTGCTACGGAAAATAGGAGAGGGAGAGACTAAAACCTAGCAGGTTGCTCTTTTTTATGTTAAGCGCTAACAGCAAGATTATGCCCTACTTTTTGAAATACCTCCTTGACACAACAGATAAACACAAAGGAATCAATTGTGGTGTACCTTAATTAAGAACGTTTTGCGACTGGTGCTACATGACAGGACAAGATGTCAAGTCCAAAGCTAAAGGCTAAAAGTAGTCAGTTTTCTGTAACACACGCGCGCACACACACACACACACACACAAGGTGTGAAGCAAATCTTACTCTATTGTAAAAGAGGCTGCAATGCCAATATTCAGTTTGGTTCACTGAGTACCCAGAAAGTTAACTTGGGATTGCAGTCAAGAAAATAGGTGGAGAAATGAAAAGAAACAAAGATACCTTTCTAGTATATTGGGTTAAATTTTCCCTTTAGAAAGGGTATTCATTTTTTTCTTTCTGGCCCACCATGAGCTTTCAAGGTGAGTCATGTATGCTGGTTGGTGTGTCAGTCATAGGGCACAAGGCTGGTCTTGCTCTAGTCATTTATTTATTTTTATTTTTATTTATTTACTTATTTAATTTGTCCCCACCCATCTCCTCCCACTGGGGGACTCTGGGCAGTTTACAATAATTGATTAAAACAACGATCATACAATAAAAATAGAATATACAAAATATAAAATTACTCTAATAAATAAATATAAATAAGAGTAAAAAAGTGAAAGTATTTATTTTTTTGGTCTCATCCACCTCATAGGGCTGTAGCAAGGATCAGGGAAGTCTGGAGAAATTGTTGCTTGCATTGTTTTAATTTCCTGGCAGAGAAACATGAACATCTTTGAGTAAGAGGATTATTTATTTATTTATGGAGAACTGTACTTTCAGACTTGCAAGATTGATGTCAGCCTTACCAGGTAGACCAGACAGGAAATACGACCAGATCAGTTAATTTTTCTTTATCATAAGGTTACATTAACAGAATCTTACAAGTCTGAAAGTACAATTCTCCTCCCATCTCCTTTTACCCCTGAGAAATTAGGGAAGGTCTCTTCTGAGCCTCTTGCCCCTCCCACTATCCAGCTGCAGGCTAAGCTGTTTCTTATCTAACCATTCCCTAGGCAGTGACTCTGGGCCCTGTCTCCCAAGGTCATTCCCACATACCATTATACCTGGTAAACCTCCAGGGCTAGGGAGTGCACTGGAACCCAGGTCTTTCTACTCTTTGTCTAGCACCTTCTCCACTCTACTACCCTGAAGAGACTGGCCCGAAGCCCCACAAAGATCTTCTAGGGCTGAGCGAAGGCTAGAAACTAGGTCTCTCCACTCCTAGTCCAATATTTTCTTCACTACTCCATGCTGGCTCTTGGGCTGAGAGGGAGGGACTGGCCCAAAGGCATTCAGGGAGCTTCTGTGGCTGATGGGAGGACCAGAACCTAGGTCTCACCTGTCCAAATTGAACAAGAACTCTGTGAAATAGCCTGGGCTGAGAGAGTGTTAAATTTTGTCCCCCAGGGAACTTCAGAAGCTGAGGGGGGCCTTAAACCTAGGCCTCCCCATCCCAAGTCCAACAACTTCACCACTGCACCATATCTCTTAGTCCCATCCCAACCCTACAAATCTTTAGATCAGGGTTTCTCAACAAGGGTTCTGTGGCACCCTAGAGTTCTGTGAGAGGGTTCCCAGGGAGATCAGGATTTATTTTAAAAAATATTTCAAATTTGGGCAACTTCACATTCAAGAGGGAAGTTTCATTCTTTATTTTTAGTTTAAGAATACTGTGAATGTATAGATACAGGCCTACACATGAAACAAATATAGTAATGTTGTAACTTCTGGCCTATGTTTGAGCCTGAATGTGCAGCGGTTCCCTGAGGCCTGCAAATTATTTCAGGGGTTCCTCCAGGGTCAAAGGGTTGAGAAAGGCTGCTTTAGATGATCTTTAAAAACCTCCCTTCTTCTTCAAGCTCTTGGATAGGCAGGTGTTTTGTCTATTTTGTGGGTAGTCTGCCTTGCTTATGGTATGTTGTTCCCAGTTATGTTTAGCTATATGTCTTGTTATTTGTCTATTTTTTATGCATCATATTGGTTTTAATTGTACACTGTCAGAGTCCATGCTCAGTGGGGTGACCTTTAAAAATCAAATCATCAATCAATCCATACATAATGTATCATGAGAAGAGCAGAAAAAGAGACTTTGCAGGGAAGCAATGATACCCAGTCCTGAATGAAATAATTAAATATTTTATATGATTAAAAAAAAAAGATAAAGAGAAGGGAAAGGGAACTTGACTAAACACTGTATTGCAAAGAGACATGTTTTGCAACAGCTGATCAAGTGGTAATTTATAAAACACTATATAATGTAGAAAAAGACATTTAACTTAACTGTTTTTCAACGAATTAGGTTGTAAAACAGCCTGCACAGATGCAGTTAAACTACAGGGGAAGAGAGACAATTAACAAACAAGTATTTGTTTATTTCTTGCCTTTCCCCAAAAAAAAACATAAACGTTCCTTTCCTTCCCCTACCCCCACCCATTTTATCTTCACAACAAACTTATAAGGGAGTTTGAACAGAGAAAAAAAATGACCAACTAAAATCACTCACTGAGCTTTGCAGAAGAGGATCTCCCTAGTGTGATCCTAGTTAACTTAATTTAAATTTCATTTAATTTAAAGGTAATCCAATTTAGGTTTTATTCATGGCTTGGCCCAGCCTTCTTTTGGGAGGATGGCACTATGCAATGTCCTTCAAAGACAGCATGGTGATCAGCTTGGGGGGGGGGGGGGAAGTGCTCCTGTATCTTAAAATATGACGCTTATTAGCAATATACTTAGAAACCTATCTGGCTGGGCAGATGATGATGATGATGATCATTTACCAAGTTTGGTGGGTTATTAGTATGGGTAACAAAACAAGCCCAGTATAAGCAGAACCATAATGGGAATCTT
The DNA here is from genome assembly GCF_035149785.1 of Candoia aspera. Lineage (NCBI taxonomy): Eukaryota > Metazoa > Chordata > Lepidosauria > Squamata > Candoiidae > Candoia > Candoia aspera. The sequence continues at coordinate 8,952,746 of NC_086163.1, forward strand.
AAAACAAAAACAAAAACTGCTGTGTTGAAAGAGAGTAAAATAAAGATTCCCTTGAGTCAAGCTTGATTATTCCTGGTGATTCCCTGGGCAGAAGTGGCTTACTATTGCCTTCCTTGTGGGATAATTTTTTGACTACCTAGTCTAGTCTATTTCAACTTGTATGCAGAACACATCATGTGACAAGCTGGGCTTGAGGAATCCAAGGCTGGAGTTAAAATCACTGTAAGAAACATTAACAATCTCAGATATGCAGATGATACCACTTTGATGGCTGAAAGCGAAGAGGAACTGAGGAGCCTTATGATGCAGGTGAAAGAAGAAAGTGCAAATGCTGGCTTGCAGCTAAACCTCAAAAAAATCAAGATTATGGCAACCAGCTTGATTGATAACTGGCAAATAGAGGGAGAAAATGTAGAAGCAGTGAAAGACTTTGTATTTCTAGGTGCGAAGATTACTGCAGATGCTGACTGCAGTCAGGAAATCAGAAGACGCTTAATCCTTGGGAGAAGAGCAATGACAAATCTCGATAAAATAGTTAAGAGCAGAGACATCACACTGACAACAAAGGTCTGCATAGTGAAAGCAATGGTGTTCCCCGTAGTAACATATGGCTGCGAGAGCTGGACCATAAGGAAGGCTGAGAGAAGGAAGATCGATGCTTTTGAACTGTGATGTTGGAGGAAAATTCTGAGAGTGCCTTGGACTGCAAGAAGATCAAACCAGTCCATCCTCCAGGAAATCAAGCCAGACTGCTCACTTGAGGGAATGGTATTAAAGGCAAAACTGAAATACTTTGGCCACATAATGAGAAAACAGGACACCCTGGAGAAGATGCTGATGCTGGGGAGAGTGGAGGGCAAAAGGAAGAGGGGCCGACCACGGGCAAGATGGATGTAATGGTTGCCTAATCCCAAATACTCAGTCTCACAAGCCCGGGCTTAAAGATAACTGATTTATTAAAGGAATAGTATGCAAATACAGAGAAAGCTGAGAATGAGCAAAAGCGCGCCAAATACAAACTTAAAAGCCTTGCTTCCAACCCAGTCCCGCCCCGAGCGCTCGTTAGCAACCACCCCCTCCCAGGTGCTAGCAACTGTTACATGTGACTGGGAAAGTAACCTTGAATAGAGTCGCAAACCCAAACATACATTCCAAAGTAGCAAAATAAAGAACACAGCAATAATGGAAAATACCAGCAAACGTTCAAGCATGTAAGACATGGATTAACGGTTTGACATGTGAAACGTTACGATGTTAACAGAACATTGAAATGGTGAACATGACAATGGATGGATGATATTCTAGAGGTGATGGATTCGTCCCTGGGGGAGCTGGGGATGTTGACGACCGACAGGAAGTTCTGGCATGGGCTGGTCCATGAAGTCACGAAGAGTCTGAAGTGACTAAATGAATAAACAACTAGTCTATAGCCTAGAATTCCCTAGTAGTCTCCTATCTAAATATTAACCATATTTAACCATGCTCAGCTTTTTAAAGACCAATTAAAGTTGCGTAGGTCCTGCTACCTGCTCTGATTGTGTGGGTGTGAGTGTGTGTAAAACATGTTTTTTTCCCTTGTAGAGAGCCAGTTTGGTGTAGTCTTTAAGGCATCAGGCTAGAAACCAGAAGACTATGAGTTCTAGTCCTGCCTTAGGCACAAAGCCAGCTGGGTGACCTTGGGCCAGTTCCTCTCTCTCAGCCTTGGGAAGAAGACAACAGCTTCTGAACACTTCTGAAAAAAAAAACACTTAAGGCTTGGCATGTTGTGGAACCCCAATCAATGATGGTTGATTTCATACCTATGTTTAAATAAGCCATCCTTATTATATTGCATTAACAAGGCTGCAGCAAGTTAGGCTACCCCATCTGAAACTAGGTCATAGGACCAGTTGAACTTAAATACCTACTTGTCCTAGTAGAGGGTGCTGTGGGTATGGTCTCTACATCATCCATGCAGAAAGGGAAGGTAGTAAAATCTGTGGGTTCTAGGTAAGCTAATACTTTTGAAAGGCAGGGGAGAAGCAACACTCTTTTTACCTTACTTTACAGTGGAAGGTAAAAATAGCCAGTTTGGTGTAGTGGTTAAGGCATCAGGCTAGAAACCAGGAGGCTGTGAGTTCTAGTCTGCCTTAGGCACAAAGCCAGCTGGGTGACCTTGAGCCAGTCACTTTTTCTCAGCCATAAGAAGGAGGCAATGGCAAACCACTTCCAGAAAACCTTGCCGAGAAAACTGCAGGGGCTTGTTCAGGCAGTCGCCAGGAGCCAACACTGACTCAAAGGCGTGCACATGGACGCACACACACAATGGATTTCCAGAACATCTCTGGTTAACTAGAAGGGACTAGATGGATACCTGACTAGTTCTAACTGAGTTCTTCTTAGGATTTTAGCCGGCAGAGTCATTTGGAGTTGGGCAGCATCAAATCAAATCAATACATAATTTTCAAACTCTGTTTTAATTCAGCAAGAACAAGAGCTCTTTTTCTTCCTAATTTTGATTCTCAAATCAATGGATGCAACAATACTTCCTCACAGAACTATTAATAATTGTTTTAATAAGATGAGCACAGGAGAATGGCATTCTAAAAGAGGGGCATAAGCCATAGTTTCGGCCTCATTTTTCTCTTTGTCTCTGGTTCAGTTTTAAGCGTGCAAAGTTTGTCTTTTCATGAGACACTTCTATTTTAACTCTGCTTTACTCAAACCACCCGGAACGTCCACAACATGTGAAAAGAAACTTATTAAATTACTATGTGAAAGCTGAAGCTTTGGCAATTCTTGATTGTTTCTATTCATGTTAAAAAATAAATAAAACACCATGTATAATTTTGTTAAATCTGGGTTTGTAAATAAGAGAGGAAAAAGAAAAGCAAGAAGGTTGGAACATTTTTATTTTGCATTTTCTGTTTGTTTATCCCTCTGATGTTTTAATTGTACTGGGTAATTCTCATGTTTTTGTTTTATATGCAACATTTATAATCTATTTGAATACATCCAAGGCAATTCAAGTTGTGCACATGCACACAAAAACACATACTGTATAAACAAAATAGTGTATTTCTCTCTCAAAAAAAAAAAAACACCCCACTTTGTTCTTGTGCGCTAGCTCCCCAAAGCAGTAAGATTTGCAAGAAACACAATTTAGAAAAAACAGGAAAAATATGCCAATTGTTTGATAGCTAAAACATATTTTGTAATCAAGAAAGCTTAATGCAGTTCAAAGACGTTCCATGTGTAGTTTAAAAGTACAATGGATTTCACACAAGCATATCCTGAAACAATATGTAATGGACGATGGATGTATTTTTCTGAAACAGGGTCAGAAAGATTTCCTGAAAAAGTCTTCACTTCTGCATATTTCTTACCACAGACTGAAAACAACATCATGGTGACATTCTTTAAACAGTTCTCTTTCACACATATACATACATCTCCAACAACTACTGGCTTGGAATATTTAAAAGAAGATATACAGTATATTATGTTCAGTAATATTTGCATGGAGAAAGAAAGAAGACCAGGATACCTAGAACTAAGCTATATTGGAAAATTAAATAATTGGGGGTGGGGAGGTTAAGTGACTGAATACTGTGATTTGACCATTGAGATAATGTCTTGATACAGTCAGTCATCTACACCACATGACCAAGAATGAGCAGCAACATAGCTTAAGCTTGAAAAATCAACTACAGGGAAAACCAACTAGGAATGGAATATGGATTGATCCTAGATAACCTTGGACTAATTAAAGAGTAAAAAATGATCAGGATCAAACGTCTTCCAATTCTAGCATTGTTGTTGTTTTCAATACCTATAGTTGATTTAAACTATAGATCCCAACAATGTACATGGTAGTGAAATGCAATTTAGTTAAAAGTAGAAGTTTTAATTATCTTTTGCTTGCAACTGAAGGAGAGGAGGCTTGAGCGCTGTCAGTCATCTCAACCAGTGTTCCCAATTTGATGTCTGATAGATATGTTGTGGGAATTCAATGTATCCAGAAAGCACAGGATGATTTAAGCTGTGTTATTGTTGCTCCTCCCAACCAGACCTTAGACTCCATCTCCTTTCAGCAAAAATCTCATCAAAGGAGCTGGAGGAAGGTAGGAATTCTTAGCTTTAATTTGCCTAGTATTAAAATTGCACAGCCCCACTTTTCAACAGCTTCTTGAGAAAATAAAGAATAGTCAAGTATTTTGCATTTTAAAATAGCAAGTGAACAAGAGAACACGATGGATTAATAGATAACTTTGGGTTATTAATCTTCTATTATTTGTAGTTGTATTTTTCTTGAGAAAAGATGATTAATTTGGCCAAAGGTGTGCACTGCTAGCCTGTTGTTTTGATGCAAGTGCCACTCAAAATTTTCATTGGTTGGTTGATGGGTTTTTTTGTTTTTACATATCCAGAGAAAAATATGCAGATTCCTCATTCTGGTAAACTAAGGATGTTACTCTGTTGGAATCAAGGAAACAAAAGAAGGAAACATCGCTGAGATACAAACAGAGCTATGGCTAATCCACACCATTTTTAATACATATTATGACAAAATGGATTGACCGTGTATTGTGGATACTGGAATGCATAAATGAGATGCATCCCACTGGAAAACCTTTTTACTCACATTGTCATTTACAGCTCCTGAATTAATAGCCCAGGAAAGACACCAACAAAATGCAGTAAAACCATTGGCAGCCAGTGGTGACTTAAAGTTTAATTCCCCCGGGGAGAAAAGGACACTGTCTAATCTGTATTCAGTCCTGACATTGTCCACATCTGACATGGAACATTAGCTACTAACTCTCTCAATAGACTAGTGTCCTTCAGTTTATATTACTTTATGTTAATAGTAGAGAAATTACACACAACATCATTTATCATTGTTACACTACACTATATGTCCCATAGCTTATTTTAATATATCTATTTACTCCTAACATACTGAGAATCTTTCTAAAAACCCTAAAGAGAGACTTGGCACACATCTTTGACACACACTCACATGCAAACTAACTCCTTTCTGTTGAAAAACACTTTTGGACTGCATGTGGAAGTTTAAAAGGCCACTTTGGTGGGAGAAAACCCACACTGCTATATTGTAAATCTTGGCAAAAACAGAATATAATCAAAGATGGTTGCTGGTTATATATGGTCCAGCCAAGCAATATGGCAATTTGCTTATACTCAGCCAGCTTAACGGATGGTAGCCACAGTAGGAACCACCTTTTTTTTCCCCCTTATTTCCCATAATACGCCAACTTGACATTCATCCAGGACATGGGCAGACGTTAAGATACTGGCTTCCAAACTCAGAAAGCCAACACAAGAGTCTTGAGTAAATATCATTATGGGTCCTAGGGTGTCATACATTGATGGTGGGTCCTGATGAAACAACCACCTGCGTTTTTTCCCTCCATTCATCTCTGCTTTTGATTCCTTCTCATCTGAAATTCAAATCACCATCATAATGTACCTCTACCTTTATATGTTGCTAGCTACTAGTAAAGCTAGGGTGAGATGGGTACCGTACAAATTGAATTAACTAATTAACTAATAAATAAATGCCTGCTGGTTTATAACTTCCAGCATAAACCTGAAAATCAAGTTTGGACAAGTCAGGTTAGTCATTTGTGTATATTCTATTGACTTAAGAAAGGGCAAAAATCCTGAAGACATAGTTCATGGCAGGGGCAGACTTAAGAAAAATGGGCAATGTTCCTCTTTCTTATCTGTTGCCCTGGCGGTAGGTTTCACTTTTAGTTTTAAAGCCTTTAAATGTACGGCCATCTATGGTGTATAAATAATGTAGAAATTCTAAATCACATGTTGTGGCCCAAAGGGACAGGGAATTCCTCTGCCAATCATCTAGAAAAACAGCTTTTTCCTAGGTTAGGCAAAGCTATTTAGATTCTGGACAAATTCCACTTCCTACAGAATTAGATAGCAATATACTTCTTCATTTCCTTGAAAATATATTATTTATGTACTTGGCATCCCACCTTCCTCTTCATACACAATATTCAAGGCTGTGCTGTGGGGGGTGAATTTTGGCATACTGAATTGAGTTGGGAGCATATGTTGTCCTTTCTGATGATGAATTTTGACCCCAGTCTTACCATGACAGGTAAGTAACAGAAAAAATGAATAGGATATTATTGGAACCATCATTTTTATCCTATCTTTCTTCCTTGAAGTGGATATGTCTTCCCCATTAAGTCTTCACCACAATTCAGTGGGGCAGAAGAGATCATCATCATCATCATCAATCACCCAGGAAATGTGATGCCCAATAGTGGATCGAAACACAGACTCTACCATCAAAATCGGGTGCTCCAACCACTAATACTTGCTGTCTTTCCAGCATGAAAAGGGAGAAGAGATGCTTAGCTGGAAAGACAGCAAGTATTAGTGGTTGGAGCACCTGATTTTGATGGTAGATTCTGTGTTTCGATCCACTATTGGGCATCACATTTCCTGGGTGATTGAGTCCAGTTAAAATCACATCTTGTTCCTTCATTGATGGAAAAAAATCCTCAGGTGAAAGCATTTTACATTAGTCAAAAGTTTCAGAACCAGCCATCATGTTTCCTTAAATTATTGGTTGATGGAGTCAACTAGGGAATTTTAAACCCTAGATTTAATTATTTCCCTTCCTGCTTTTTAGCTAGCTGTATAACTTATTTGGAAATAAGCACCATTTTGTTTGTTTGTTTCTTTCAGGGAAAAAAAAAGTACACACTATTTCCAACTTTTATGTTCTGGCTACAGTCACTCATGCTTATCACTTCATGCTTGGACAACTGCAATTCACTCTACATGGGGCTACTCCTATAGACTACACATAAGCTAAAACTGATGCAGAATGAACCAACCATTCTCATCTACCAACCAACAGATGAGACTTGGAAAGTGATGTAACACCTTTATTATGGGACCTACTCTGACTATCATACTTGTTCCATGAGGAACCCAAAGTGCTGAGGTTTACCTATAAATCACGCTATGGCTTTGGATCTAGATATCTCTGCAACTGTCTGCTCTGAATAGAATCTGCCTGGTGGAAAGGATGAAAAAGAGAGGGCAAGTTGCAGGTCCCACCCTCCCCACAAGAGAGGTCTCCCTTGCTACGCCCCACTGTTTGTGTCTCAAAGTCAGGATGGCTTCCATCTTATAAATATTCATGAAGGTGATGAAATCTTTTTCCAGAGAGCCTTCCAGGAATAAATAAGTATATATGGTTTAAGTAAAGGTAAAGGTTTCCCTTGACATTAAGTCCAGTCGTGTCTGACTCTAGGGGACGGTGCTCATCTCTGTTTCAAAGCCGAAGAGCCGGCGTTTGTCTGTAGACACTTCTGTGGTCATGTGGCCGGCATGACTAAACAGAACGCCGTTACCTGCCCGCCGAAGCGGTACCTATTAATCGACTCACATTGGCATGTTTTCGAACTGCTAGGTTGGCAGGAGCTGGGACTAGCAACGGGAACTCACCCCATCACGCGGATTTGAACCGCCGACCTTCCGATCGGCAAGCTCAGCGGTTTAATCTGCAGCACCACTTCGACTTCAATTTTATAATTGCTTATTTGGAATTCTAGTACAGTATAGGCTGCCTAGAGTCTAAAGACAGCATACAAGTCTAAGTAAGCAAGCAATGAATTCCTTGATAAACAGTCCTGCAAGGGCCTGGCCACTTCAGAACAGATTTAGAGATGGGCACTTGTAAGATATTATGGGGAGGCTGGGAAAGGAATGGAAGGGAACTCAGATATAGACAATTAAGAATTAAAAGGCAATTCCATTGGCAGTTTATCTCATAAAGTGCAGCTCAGCCCAAGGCCAGAACCCTGAGAAAGAGCATTTCCAAACATTCCAGGGACTTCATAAACTACTATAAAGGAGGATGGGAAATTCCAAGATTCCAGACTTAGATCCGACTAGCGCTACAGATACCTTACTGAAATCAGTGTAATTCTTGATCTTGCCCAGGCTTGACAAGCCTGTGGCCACAATGACCTGCTGATCATTGGCCAGACATTCCATAACCTTCTGTGGCTGGCAGGTGCTGAACCCCTCTGAGATTAAGCCAAAACTGCACTGGTGGCTGTTCATGTACCAGTGATGGGGACGGAAGAAGAAATATCTTTCCCCCTCCTTTGAAAGAAACATGAGGGGGAAAAGCCAACAAAAACAAAGGAACTCAAGTTAAATGATCTCTGCAAATGAATACATGCCTTACCGATAGTTTAGGCAAATGCCATCTAACCCTCCCCCGCTTTAATGCAATCTGTTCTCAACAGAGCACACAGGAAGACATAAAATATATCACACAATGTAGTCCTGTCTGGCATAACTCACAGTGACTCTTCAAGAGTGTCAGATGTTCTCAAAAGGTCAGGGCTCAATGACAGGGCTGCGCTTGGTAGGCATGGACATTTGATTGGCACATGTCTTTCCCAGGCCCAGATGTAACTTGCTTCGCTTGTCTGGGTCCCATAAAACATCTTGTACTCATGGTGAAACAAGGTCAGCTGTCTTAATTTTGGTCTCAGCATCTCAGACTTGGGCCTTCAAAAAGCTTCCTTCAAAGAGGAAAACTCAAAAAATCAGGTCAAGAGTTCATCTAGCTCAGTGGTCTGGGCTATATGGTGGCCAACCAGTTACATCCAGCAGCTTACAAAGAAGGACGAGAGGTTATCTGCCATGGTCCACTCTTTATCTCCCCAGCAGCTAATATTTACAGCAAGTTGCTTCTGAACCTGGGGATAATAAATAGCCACTAAGACCAGTAACAACGGACAGCATCATCCTAACATGATCTACTCAGTCGCCTTTTAAATTAATCTAAAGCAAAATCATATTCCGTATTTCTCTGGACTTTATGATGCTGCATCAGCTTATGGGAAAACAACACCAGTAAATAATTGCTTGCAACAGGTGTAATTTCTGGGAAAGCCCTAGGCAAGGGTGGAGGACATCTTCCTTTTTACTTGCCACTGCCAGAGAAGCAGCCCCCACCAGAGAAAAGGGTGAAAATGAAGCTTTGGAATTGGTGAGTTGAATAGTATCGAGACACAGATTGTCATATTTAATGGCCACTGGATTTAAGCTTAGGACCACTGACATGTCATAAGAGGGGTAAACTTGAGCCAATGGGTAAATCTCTGAGAGCTTATTGAAGGTATTATTATAGAAGGGTTGCCATTTTGTTCACAAAATGGCTCCATAGCTGTAGCCACCATGCACCTATTTACCAGGAGGTAAAACTGATTATTCCCCACCCCCATCTCAATTTATCTTTGGCTATCTTTTTTCCTGATCATGGAGAAATGATTTCAAATGAAGAAACAGCTGCAATCATGCACCATTTTTGATTTCTAAAAGGATCTATGAAGTCTACCCCTGGAAGGGAATTCTGCTCATTTTCACCAGGGATTTTAAGCAGCATGTTTGCATCTTAGTTGGTATGACCAAGGGATATCATGTGAATGTGAATTAGTATGCACACTGGAGTCAATCTAGGCTCTGTATCTTCATTACGGACTAGGGCTGTGCAATGCTTTCACGTCAACCCCAAAGTTGAAGGTGCTTTGGAGCGTGCAGGAGTGCAAATTTTGTGTCTATGGGTGACTCCTTAAAGCAATCAAGTCTTTTCCCATGATTGAAATATTTCTAGTCTGCCCCCAACCCTTATAGATTCTATTCATGCCCTGTGTGCTTCAAAGCACATTTCTGGAATCAAATCCAAAGCAATGTCCAGATTATTTGGCGATTTCTTTGAGATAATCAGTAACCAACAAAGTTCTGGGCTCAACCTTCAGCCCTCAAATTCATCAGTGTTTCACCCTCCACCAGCTGCCTGCTCTCAAACAAAGCTCTCTCTACTTCCTCAGAATATCCGCATATCATAGTATTCTCTACTCCAGTGGCCTGTGGTTCCCAAAAGCTTTTCTCAGCATTTGTTACCTGATCCTCTTAACTAAAATGCCAGGGACCAGACCTCAGGCCTTCTCCACTGAAAGCGTATGCTGAAGAGCCAAGGAACACTTCCCTCCCATCAGTGACAGGCCATAAATGACAGGGATGCGCTTGTCCTGTCCCTGGTAATCCCATATCGCTCTTTGGACATTTATCATGCTGCTGCCTTGAAAACCACGGCTGCTAGGAACGGGATCTTAAGTGACTGATGCTCTCAGGTAGAGTTTGAGTTCACCTGAATGCAAGATCTGTTTCTGAAACTCCCTTGATTATGTTCCCTGGGAATGAGGCTGCATAAGTCTCTTAACATTACCAGACTTAAATGGCTTGTTTACATCCACATTCAGACTTTTTCTAAAAAGGCTGCTTTTCTTCCCATTAAAATCACATATACAAGAGACTTTAAAACAGGCAGGGAAAACACATCCATGAGGTTCAACTCAGAGAGCCCACTTCATTAAGTCATTGTTAAGCAGTGGGGGGGGGGCGCGTATTTGCCTTAATTTTAGTTACTTTAACGTCTCAGCAGCTGGAAAATGGCTGCATTTGGAAATGAAATTTTGCAGATCATTAGCCCACAACGATTAAATCAAGTGGCATATTAACATATGAAAATAGGCCAATGTGCATTTTACTGTTTAAACATTTCTATTCAGGGTCTTCCTGGAAGTGAAATGCTACCCCTCCTCATTTTCACCACTGGCCGGCAGCTAATAAAGTAAAACAAAAAGGGTAATTGAATATTTGCCATTTCTTCATCCTAATATATTGGTTATTAAGATTGGAACACACTGCCCCAATTTGCAAATGTACTTGGGAGTACTATCTCACTTACAGATTTGTGAATGTGTATATTAATTTTCTTGCAAAGATGAGAAGTCCTGGAAATAGGTTTCAGTTCTAACAGTTTGACCCCAAAGCATTCAGAGTTATGAAATGTACTGATATTGTCAGCAGTTTCATCCCATATCATGTGAATGTTGCCATATCGGCACTCCTCAGCCACAGCTGTATCCTTCTTCCTTCTTTCCTAAACAACTTTTGCATCCTTAAATTCCTTCTTTCCTTTTTACTTCCAGGACAAAAATCCCAGATATGCATTTGTCCTTATTTGACAATTTTATGCATCAAGGTTTGGTTTGGTTTTTTCCTGGAGAAGGGCCATATTGTGTGGAAGCATAGTTTGTTACCTTGTGTGGGCATGCAGAACACTTTAAGGGCTCATCCCTCTTCACAAATCACTCTGAATAAGTTCACAGAACATTTTAGCTAATGATGGCTTGGTAGGATGTCTGAGACAGGTCAGCTAGACAGTTATAGATGCTAGATGCAGAGAGCTTCAACTGAAAGCTGTTGGCAGAGATATGAAGGTCAAGCAGCCTGCCCTAAGTCTCCTTTAAGCTACTCATCTGATTTTGGATACAATGGATGGTCTTCTTCCATTAACAGTGTTGCATTAAGATTCAATTGCCGAGTCCAACCTGATTCTAGATATGGAACTGGTGAAAGATGTGCCATCCTGACCTCTTCCTCAGGCAGCAAAATGTCTGTGGACAACTCTGGCTCCAAGTGCTACCTTTGTGGGCAAAGCCCACCACACCAGCATGTTACAGGGTAGCCTGATGCAGAAAAGACTGAGAGTCCTTCATCATAGCCCCAGAGAAGAGGATTCTTCTTTATGGGACCACTTTCTTTCTTTCACAGTGCGATTTCTAGTGCAAGAATCAGAAATGATGAACTTGCTAAAGAATTTCCCTTGTGACCTAATTATTAAAGAGCTTCAGCTGTCTGTCCTGATATTACTCTACCTTCAATCACTGCAAAAACCTGGTTTTGGAGGATTTTGCACATGTCTGACTTGGTTGGTTTAAGTTGATTTGAATGCAGTATACATGTTGGGCAACAGGTCTAGCCTTACCATCCAGTGAGCGAGCCATTTCAAGTAGCAAGGCAGCAAATGTGGAATGTGGAGCAGAACATTGATCAGTCAGCCTGGACAAAGATGCCATGAGACCTGCCCCTGCCCTCTAAGCCAGCCTGCTACTTTCAGACACAGTGGAAGAAGGTACTCCTGAATCATGAGAAAGGGCACCATCTTGTATGTTATTCCATGAAACAAAATACTTGGAGAAGTCTGGACCACTGGCATTAAACAAGTGCCTGCACTTTTTTCCATTGGATACATAACTGGAAAAAATGTCTTGTTTTGAACAGTGGCATGAAAATTATTGAAATACAGTGAAGTAACATAAAATAAAGGCACTTTGTACAGCTTAGGAATAGACCAAGGAAGACTAAATGGCTGGGCACTCCCTACACTGGAAGGCCTCGGAGAAATACCCAATGCGTTTTCAAGAACGTGATAATTAGGACACTGGAGTGCTTCAGATTCAAAGGCCAAAAGATGCTTTGAAGGGTGCAGGGGCATGAATCTAGCACCTGTCTGCAACTCTCTAAAGTAGATGCATCTTTTCCCAAGATCGTGTGGCAGCTGTAGAGGGAGCTTTTGATTTAAGGAGCAATGTTCTCACCTCATGTGCTCCAGTGTGTTTTGCCTTGGAATCCAAAGTTCTGTTCCATATTGCATTTGTTGTATGGATGTATGAAGCAGCTTAATTCAGAGTCTGTCCACTCATCCATCTAGTCCAAGTTTATCTACTTTGCCTGGCAGTGGCTTTCTAGATCTCTGGGAAAAGCCATCTTTTATTCCCAGATAATTTAGGGCAAGCGGTGGCCTTTTGATCTTTCAAACACTGAATCACCCCAAGGTGCCAGTGCTGAAAACAATAAAAACATTGCTCACAATATCACAGTAAAACTGGCTGGGCTCAAAATCAAACATCCTTGATTTAACTTAAAACTCTGGAGCATCAGCTCATCTCCCTTTGTATGCAAAGCCAGGAGCTGACCTACTGAGCTATATTCACTTTTCATTATTTCTATCCTGCCTTTCTACCATGGGGAAGGGGCCACGCAGAGGCAGTGGAATCCATAGCAAATGCTATGATGTTAACATGATGCATATATGATGACATCATCATGCACATGCCACAATTATGCACTGTGTTGCAATATCTGATGCAACTCTGCATGATGATCTCACACTCATGTCATCATGTGTTCTCCATCCATCCATCCATCAAATTTCTAGGCTATCCAACTACAGAACGAACCTGAGCGGTTTCACAATTAAAATCTGATAGAAAACAACATCATATAAGAAAAGGATAGCAGTTGCCTGGAGTGAGAAAATCAAAAGAACACTCACCCCATCCCCACTCCCAGCTTAAAGGGACATACTACTCACAGGCAAGGGGTTAGAGCAACTTTTTTTAAGGATAATTTGAAGGCAGGTAGGAAAGGATGTCAATGTCTATGTGCGAGCTTTTACAACAGCCAAAGAAATCCAGATTGCTACAGTGGATAAGACTTGAGGCCAACGTAAAGTCAAGTTTTATCTTGAAATTTCCTGTGTGTGTGTGTGTGTGTGTGTGAGAGAGAGAGGATATCAGTGTCTATGCATGAGCTTTTATAACAGAGGAATGCCAGATGAGGAATGCCAGGGAGAGAGAAAGAACAAAAATATGAACTCTTTGGTGCCATCTAGTAGTTATCCAGATTTTTCTAGCCCAGATCTGATAGCACTAAAAACGTATTACTCAGAGAGTTTTATGAAGTTAACTTTATATCAAGTGGCAAGTGTTACGCCATAATAAATTTATTATGTGCCAGCTGAGGATAATTGTTTCTCAGGTTGTCTATCCAAATAGTATGAAACCTGTGGAACCAGAATTCTACCACTGCTGCAAATACACCTTTAAAGAACATCACTGTGAAATGGTACATAGATGCAAAATAGCAAAAAGATTCTAGTCAAACAGAAGGGAAACATGTACTGTACATAACCATAGGACTTCTGTTTGAAAGTGTTACCTCTCCAAGTGCTTTGAACTGAAAATAAATTGTGCTTATCATTCTAATCATCCTGTGAACTCACTTTTTTCTACACAAAGTGTGAAAAGATTCTGAAAAGGAGAAAGATGTGGCTACCTGTGAGTGGATGCTGCAGCCTACCACCCATCCCGGGCAGCCTATTTTTGCAAAATAAAACAGCCACAGAGGACTGCAGGAATGAATTATAGAAGGATATTCTGCCTAATTCAACAATGTCAGGTTCATAATGTGCCCTCTACAGCTAAAAGTTTATTTTAAATGCGTACCAAGAAGATGGAGAGCTGGGAAGTAAATGCAAAATGGTAGGGCTTGGATCTTCAGATATAAATTAATACCAGCAGGCTTAAATGGCCTCTGTGAAATGAGCATGAATCTTAAAACTCATGGCTGGCGCAGTACAGATAAAAGGTATAAGCATTTCCTTCTGACATTTTGCTGTGAAGGGCGTATTTCTCCAAAACTTGATGTCAACTTAGAAAGGATACAGACTGCTGTTGTCATCATGCTAGTTCATAATGAATATGAATCTGCTTTCTACAAGCAAATTATTGGCCCATCCAGACCAATGCTGTTTACTCTGGCTGAAAATAGTCACTAGCGCTTTCCCGTCACTCATTACCTTTTACTAGGCTGGAAATGTTACTGACTGATCCTGAAACTTCCTAGGTGCACAGCAGGAATTCTAAAATGGCCCTATGGCTGTCAGAAGTCACCAGATCCAGAGTAACAAAGTATACCATGACAAGGGAGATCTGGGCTCAAATCCATACTCAGCCCACTGGGTGACATCTGGCTAGCTACTATTCATATCCAAATCCATCTCATTGAGTTCTTGTCCTGTGGAGAAAATAGGAAGGGAGGAGAATAATAAATGCTGTTCTGAGGGCCTCACGTTTTGCAGAAAGTATAATAACTGGGAGCCAGTATGGTTAGTTGGCTTAAGAACTGGAGTAAGAACTAGATGATCTAGGCTTAGTCCACCATTAATTGCGGGAAATTAATGATTTGCTGCTAGTCACTCACCCTCTCAGAAACAGAGTGTGTGGGGGTAGCAAAGGAGGAATCCCAGGAAGAGAAGCCAAAGGTAAAGATATCTCAGGCTGAATGTAGTACTTCTCACTGTAGACATTGTATGAGAGCTGTCCTAGTTCATGGTAGCCCAAAATTAGAAAGAGTCTGGTAGCACCTTTTAAGACTGACACACTTTATTATAAGGCATAAGGTTTTGTGAACTGAAGCAGACTCCATCAGACGCAATGGAGCGCCTTGACTGATATGGATTTAAATACATTGGGATGAAGCCAGGGAGAGGGTAGTTCCTTAGAACCTCATCTGCACCATCCCGTGTTTCTGGCCACTTTCTCCTCCCTGACTCATCCCAATGTACTTAAATCCCACATCAGTCAAGCCATTCTGTGCATTTGATGAAGTGAGCCATAGCTCCCCCACAGCTTATGCTTTATAATAAAATGTCTTAGCCTTAAAAGGTGCTACCAGAGTCTTTTTGATCTTCAGCTGAACATAACTCATGGTGACTACACAGACATGGCCATGTAGTTTTCTTGAAAACAGCATGGAGGTACTTTGGCATTGATGCCTTCTAGGGGGCCTTTTTTTCCCCCAGTTCCTAGGCTGGCTTACAACCCTGAAATTTCCTGATAGTCTTCCATTGATGCTAACCTTGCTTAGCATTTGGAGATCAGCCAAGACTGGGTAGATGCTACCACATGCTATGACTCTATAGGAGAGAAGACCTGATATAAATCTAATAAAATTAAATAAAAAGAGCAAAACTTTGAAGTTCAGGCATGTTCTAACATATGTGGAAAAAAGTACATTTTCTTAGTCTTAAAAAATGTGATCTTTGTACTGTCTTCTATGAAGTTACCAGATACTCATCTGTAATCATCAAAATGCAGAGTATATCAAACACATTTCATGTTGTCGAATTATTATCCCTTCCCTCCCCAAAAAAGAAACATGGTTACAACAGCAGTTAATTCCAGTAGCATTCATTATCCAATTCTAGGAAAGATTAGTTAAGAACCTAAAGTAGTAGTAGTAGTAGTAATAATAATAATAATCAGCAGCAGCAGCAGCAGCAGCATGTTCTTAAATGGTCAGCATAAGGAGAAAAACAGTTGGATTGTTAAAAGCTGTGCAATTAAGCCGATGAAATATATTCCAGCTGAATTCTTTTCATAAAGTCAGAAAAAAGAATCTGGGGGAAAAGAAGTATTGGTAATGAAGAAAAAAGAAGAATGCAGGTCTTCTTATGGCTGATTTTGTGAATGAATTTTCATCTTTTGGCGACAGCATCATTTGGAGAGATGGTAGATTTCTAGAAATACAATGTCAAGCTCTAGATAGATGGCTTTTCCTCTACATCTGCTTGCATGAATGAACCTATGTCTACATTGATGTGGGGCACCATGATGTGCAAACTGGTATTAAGGATAAATGCAACACAACATGTTTGTTTCACAGAGAAATGCCCATGGAAAAATTGACAACAGAATTTCTGTTTTCTCCAGGAACATCTGTGGGCAGCAAAAATTATTACTATTAATTAGACTCCTCCTTATGAACTCTACCAAGATCTTCTGTTGCTTTGTTTTAATGGGCATTCCTCCACAGGAGAGTGTTTTTTCATCAGCAGCTAAAATCCAGTGCAGATTTAGCACCTCATGTCAGCCTTTTTCTTAAATAATTTATCTGGACCAGTTCTGTTTACCTGTTTAAAGTGTCTATATGCTGTTTATAGCAGATGATCAAGAGTCTAAATCAGAAAAGATTAAGGACCTAATTTTCTTCAGGAGTTTTGAACATGTTGTTACTAATCTGTACCCATTTTCTTTTCACCCTAAATGTAACAAAGACACTTTCTTTTCTTGAAAATGTGATTGCTATTCTCTGCCTGCCTTTCTTGTTTAAGGCTTTTCCTTAAACCTTCACCTTTTCTGCATCATCAGGCAGAAGCGGGGCAAGTTAAAAAGTGCTCCTAAAACCTAGATTTATAAAGGGAAAAGGGAAAATCCCTTAATTAAGGAATTAAGGGGATTTGAAGTGTGGGGGATGGCAGCATGGTTTAAATGTCTGTTGTATGTGCTTCAGGGTGAAAGTGGAAGGAAGAAAAACTGATTTATATGTGGCTTATAAATAAGGTGAAAATATAAGATATACCCATTAAAAAATCAAAATAGCATGAGTAGAGGGACTTCCTTAACTGTCATATTGGCTAGAATTTTTTCACTTCACTCAGTAGAGAAACCATTCCTTGCAGTACTTCTTCCCAAACTAGCTTCTACAATTACAGCTTCTAGTTCCTTACATTTAAAACTTCCCAATCTTCTAAAGGCAGGTAACATGCCCATTCTCACTGTGGCTAACACATGATATGGGAAATTTCTTGAGTCCAAACTACTCTCTGTGCATGTGAAAGAGGCGAGAAAGTCATCACCGCGCATGAATGACATACTGATTGATTCAATAGTTTTGGGCAGGAAAAACTTCACTATCCTGTTTTCTCTTATTCTCGCAATAAAGAACGAGAGTTGATTCTTACTCCAGACTATAGTACTTTGGACACAGATGGGGACTCCCCCTACCTTTCACCTGCCATCTCTGAAGACAGTTTTGTTTTGGGGGCGTTTTGTCCCTTTGAGTCAGTTTTTGCCTCCTGGTGACTGCCTGGACTGGTCCCTGCAGTTTTCTTGGCAAGATTTTTCAGAAGTGGCTTGCCATTGCCTCCTTCCTAGGGCTGAGACACAGGGACTGGCCCAAGGTCACCCAGCTGGCTTCGTGCCCAAGTTGGGACTAGAACTCACAGTCTCCTAGTTTCTGGCCTGGTATCTTCAACCACTACACCACACTGGCTGTCTTCTAAAGACAGTAGGTCTGGGCAAATCACAGTTTCTTGCTGTAAAAATACCACTGTAAACATACAATGCCTTTAAATATGCACTGGACAGTTTAGTACAAAATCTAACAAACGTGGGAGGATGTGTATTGTGGGAATATTTGTTTTTCTTAACAGAATGTATTTGTTCCCCTATTTAGTAGAATTTCTTTCCTGTTTTAAGAATGTTGGGCTAGAAAGCTCTACTATAAACACTACAATGCATGCATCCATAACCTCTCAGTCCTAATGGGAGTAAATATTAAAGCAAAGTAAAACCATGTCATCTTGGAGTGAAAGTGTATACACCAAAAGCGGCTCTAAATTATTAATATTTAAATTAATGTTTTATATTTACAGGAAAAAGATTGCAGCCATGACGGGCATTTAAATGTTACATGAAAAATACAAGCAAAACTAAACAAAAGGCAAAACACCCTTGAAGGGGAACAGGTGATGTTACACAGCACTTATTGTATTTTTAATCCAATGAGTATATTTGTTGGCTGAGCAGTTTAAATCATTCCCTTTGCTACGGTGAATGAGCCACAGACATCTCAATTCATAAGGAGATGGCGAGACTACAACCTGGAGAACCTGACATTATATTCTAGGCATGAGCTATCAAGTAAGCCAAGCCACAATATACAATACCCTCCAGGTAGCTTCTAGGATATCACTATCCTGTTGCACTAATAATGACTCTGGACCATGAGCATCACCGTTTTACTACCTTAGTGCAGCCCAATCTTAATGTCACTCAAAAGCATTTTAGGAAAGTAATATACCAGCTCAGCACCATCAGTGCTGATGCTGCCAATAGCAAAATTGCTGATGAACCCCTGAAATAGAATGAACAAGGACCATCTCCAAACCTAAAATCCTCAGTATTCCTGGAGTGAATACTGTGTGTGTTTGTGTGTGTGTACGCGCACACACCTTTCAGACAGTGTTGACTCCTGGCAACTGCCTGGACAAGTCCCTGCAGTTTTCTTGGCAAGATTTTGGAAGTGGTTTGCCATCACCTACTTCCTAGGGCTGATTTCATGTTTAAGGTGGGATTAGAACTAGAACTCACAGTTTCCTGGTTTCTAGCCTGGTGCCTTTACCACTACCCCAAACTGGTTCTTGGAGTGAGTACTATGGACTACAAATTCCAGAACTGGCACTCGCTGCAAGGTCTTGGTATATTTAGTAGGCACCAAATTGGGAAAATCTGGTCAGTTTCTGACATGATCACATCTATAAAAGCTACTGTTAACCTCCTATGACCTGGGATGGAGGCTTCTAAGTCTTTCTTTCTAAGACTTTATTCAGCCAAAACATTTTCCTCAAGGTGGTCCTCCTCCTCCACCTCCGCCTCCTCCTCCTCCCCGCTTCTGATGGTCAGCCTTGAGCAGACCATAGCATAGGAGTGAAAATCAGAGGCTGAAGAAAAGATGGTCTCTTCATATACTATAGAAGGTGGCCAAGGTCAAGACCTGTTTTCTATATACCAAAGAATAATGGATTTAAGTAACAGGAAGGTAGGTTCCTGACTGTATGTTAAGGAAAAACCTAAGAATAAGACCAGTTTGATAATAGAGCTAATTATCCTGGGAGATGGTGGATTTCCCATTACAGATATGATCAAATGGAAGCGAGACACCACTGGGGATGAGCAAGGAGGTAGATTTGAGGGTCTAACTGACCTCTCCCATCTCTATGGTAGGATTTTAAGAAATTCATGTTTAAAATTGCAAACCAGGAAGATAGATTTCATGGTCTTTAGTAGGAATACAGGCTGCAGTTATGTCCTGAATCACTCATTACTATCACCCCATATCCTAAGCCTTTAGCCTGGCTGAACTGAAGCTCCATAGAAGGAACTAATTCCAGAGGGGAAAGACATTCAGAACCATCTGGGTTCTTCTGTGGAAATGCATCCTACAGATTGCAGGGATTGCATAAATGCCTCACTGCCCCCAGTCTATATATATAAGCCCTTTAGTCAAAGTCCACCTAAGGCTTGACACAACAAATATCAAGTTTGCCTCTAAATTATTAACGTATCAATGACCCAGTATGGAATTTTGGAATTCACTCCCACTGACCTCTCCATCACTTAAAAAAAAAAGAAATAACAACCACCAAACAAAATACAGGTAACTCCAAACTGTGATGTGGGGTTATCTTGGCTGTTTCATTTCACACGTACCCAGAGCCTTATGTTAGTTCACAGGCTTAATTCTATGCAAACAGATTGAAGTGTTAAACATTTCATAAATGGTTTTCTTCATAAATTATTGGAAGGCTCTAAGAAACATACAGTATGTACAAGTCTGTAAATATACTGGTGAATGAAATGCAGATTTAGAAAGAAAACACAGAATACAATGCAAAAACACAGCCCTCTTCTCATGCGTTATATGCATGAAAACACTTCATGTATTAAAGGGACAAAAAATAGGCTTCATCTGACTTGGGTCCCTGGGAAAGAGGAAGGGGGAGTATAGAAAAAGATGAGTGAGGTTTAAGAAAAAAAATAGGGTTTTGTTTTGTTTTGTTTTTTACACTGGATGTGCCAGTTTGCTGCTTTGAACACAATCCCTTTTTGTCCCCAGCCAAAAAACACTCAGGCAACTCTGCTATAAATAGTGGTTGATTTTTATATAAACCTACAGGGTCAAATAACTTGAAAAAAGTGTGTGTTTACAATACCCATTAAAAGACTGTAAGAACACAATAATAATATGAATATAGGCACACAGGAGAAGGTAACCATAAAAAGGCTAGTAAATTCACCTGTATTTAAATAACAAGCATTCGATTCTCTCTCTCCTCTCTCCCCCCATTTTTTTATCTGCATCGTGTTTGTCTCTCAAGAAAACTTTAGGACTTGATACTGTCAGTGACCTGAGTCAGTAATGCCTTTGGTTTCTCCATTCCTATTGTGAAGTATTCCATAATCAGAATTTAGAACATCTCAGACACCGGGAGAGCCAGCTTGGTGATAAGAAGCAATGAGATGTTTTGTTCTTTTCTGTTCAAAGGATCTTAAAAACAAAATCAGAATAAAATATGAAGCTGGATAAAAGATAGCCCTTAATGAGGTCCTTTGTTACTCCCTCTTAGCACCCACTAAAAACAAACTGGCAGGATGCTGTGTCAGCGAGAAAAGACAATAGAATAAGTGACTTGGGCTGGGTGTGGATTGGAGTACAATTATAACCCCTTATGAAGAAATTCTCAATGAACTTAAAGGTGCTGTGTCAGTAAAAGACTCCCAAAGATAATGTTTGTCCCCTCACTGCAAAATTCCTTCTGACGACTTCAGAGAGGTTTGAGCATTGTGGAACATAAATCAAAGAAAATACTTAACTCAGTTTGCAAAAACAGGCCATTCTATTATTGTGGCAAAATAGAAGAGGTAGGGATGAGAAGAAAATATGAGAGAGAGAGAATGTGTAATGAATAAGATACAATGTAGATTTCATTCCTTATTGTCCCAATGGAAGTGATGAAACTGGAAAGTGCTCATTTGGAGCAGAGATTCCCAAATATTTGCAACTGATTGGTAATAATTCAGTAATTCAGAGTCCCTCTGGTGGGAGGACGAGATGGGCAGTGACAAATTTGATAAATAAATAAAATAAATAAATCTCAGTGTCATAATCAGGGATACAGAGGGAGGGGGATGGTATCTTTCTTGAGGCAGATGCACAAAACTGATGCCTCCCCCCAGTAAATAACAACATCTGCATATGAACTGGTTTGTTTTGTTTTTGTTTTTTGGTGAACTGTTCTATAAACATCTAATTTGGTGTTCAGAGTTCTCATTTTCGGTGATTTAAGAAGCCTGATCAAAAATACAGTAGAAAATATTATACTTCAAGGAGCTGGGGAAGGAGGCAAATTGCTAAAATTGCTAAAATTACAAACACACTCATATATATCCATCTTCGCACTCATATATGTATACTCTTTTGAACATCTTGTCTATCACTCCAAAGCAGTATTTCTCAACCTGGGCAACTTTAAGCTGTGTGGACTTCAACTCCCAGAATTCCCCAGCCAGCTGACTGGGGAATTCTGGGAGTTGAAGTCCACACAGCTTAAGGTGGCCAAGGTTGAGAAAGACTGCTCCAAAGGCTTCTGTCCACAATTATCCCCACCATCAAAATACACATAACAGAAAGCACAAGCATGCCTCCCTCCTGCATTCACATTGACTCCATTTGACCTGTCACCATTGCATGTACTTCCTCCCTCCAAAGTTATGTTGGCTTTTTCTCTACCCCTCTCATGACAAGCTGTCCTCTCAATTCTTGTTAGTACACATTTCTCTCATGTGTAGAGGTATCCAATCTATTTAATTTGGTCATATTCTCTGAACAAATTTGGGAGTGTCGTTTGCCTGTGTACCCAAGGTTTTCAAACTATGGCCTATATTAACAAGGCGTTTCTCACTAAGACCACCCAGTTAGGATGAAGAAGCGTCCTTGTTCTTGATCCTCTGGCCAGTGTGTCAAGATAAATGGGGATGGTAAAACACAGGATGCAATTATATTTTAACAGAGATCCAGTCAGTCTCTGAATTAATAAACAAACTTTCCTCAAGAAAAGCCTTTGAAACGCAGGAACCCACATCTAAGAAATGCACTCAAGATGCTACGCAATTTGCTTCCTGCAGAACCATGGGAGGAAAAAAAAAGTCAGAGTGAACATTTAGTACGAGGCACTGGGAGGAAATTTGCCATCAGCTGTCATGCTTTAAAGCAGACAGTCGTGATACCTCAGCACATCTGGAATACCTGTCACCCTCAAATTACTTTGGTAATGGAAACACAATTTTTAATCTTCATATATTGCAGTCAAATCACAGCAGGTTTAGATGCCTGTTAGTAGAGTTTGAAGGGAAAAAATACAAAACTGCTTTTAGTCACTAACAATTTAGAATTAGGATGGGTGTGGAGAATAGCTTGTTAGTAAAGGGAATGGGAGCAAAGAGGGAGAGTCACTTGGGTGGCAGGAAAAAAAAAAACAATACTGCTGAACTGAAATGGTTGTTCTCTGCACCCAGTCATTTTATAAAACATACAGTAAAGCTTTTATATGTAAATTATCCAAACACAAAAACATCTCCATTCAAATTGAATTGAGAATAGCTTGAAGTAGAGCACTTTAGTGGAGACGTGCTTAAAATGAACAAACTGGAGAATTGCCAAGATGGAATCTCTGTTCTAAGGTAGGGGAGAAAATGCTACAAAAATGAGTTTGCACAAACTGCCTTTGAGAAACAACAGAGGGTGTCAATTTAATTTCCAATGTTTATCTATTATCACTATCTGGCAAAATCCTGAGTTGTGGGGTGATATTTGCATGCATGTGTGACCTGCATGCAGTCAGATTACACAGTGGGTACAGGGGTATCTTGGTGGCACTCCACTGGGAAGTTCCAGCTGGCAGAAGGCAGCAAGCCCTTGAGTTAAGAAAATAGCTAGATTCACCTATGGGGTCCACTTCTATAGGAGCTCCATTGGCTGCCAATGGATTTCCAGGTGGAATTCGAGATGCTGGTTGTCACCTTTTAAGCCCTAGATGCTGAGGGCCTGGATACTTTTGAATCTGGCCACCCTGTAAAGTGGGAGAGAAAGCTTGTTCCTTCTTCTCTGAAGAAATGCCATCTACAGGGACTCCATAATTGAGTCTTTTCAAGGATGGATCCCTTTTGCGGAACAGCTTGCCCTCTGATATCTGGATCACACTGGCCCTTTCTGTTGGGCTTCCAAAAAGCTTTGGACACAACTCTTCACAAAAAAAAACATTTGGGGAGATTGAAGATTAACCTACTCCCATGGGTGGCATCATTAGGGGATGCTGCTATTTTGACTATTGCAATTTTGTTTTAATCTTTTTGTTGTTTGACATAAAACTCTCAGAGCCATCTGGAATTCAGCAGCTTACAAGGCATAAGTAATTAAGGAAGTAAGTTACCCAATATTGTAGACCATGAAAGGACACTGTATTTTCCTGGATAACAGTGAATAATAGTTGTTCATCTATATGGAAGAAAGTAAAAAAGATGCACTCAAGGAACAGGAAAGAACTTTTGGCTTCTGTTACCAAACTATTAAGTCAGTTTATTAAGGCTGATTTGATTTCTTAGTACTGCTAGAGTGTGACATGGAGAAAATAAGATGGAATACTGGACCTGATGCTTTGTAAGACTCCTGTAACACAATTACTTTGTGAGTTGCATTGGCTTCCCGGTACAACTCAAGGTGCAGGTTATGACCTCTAAAGCTCTTCATGGCACAAGGTTGGTTATTTGTAGGAATGCCTGTCTCCAATTGTCTCTGCTTGTCCCACAAAATCCAGCAGAGTGGATATGATTCAGGTCCTTTCTTCAAACTATGACATTTAATAATGTCACTCTTGCAATGCCTGCCCTGTGGAACAGCATTCTCCCCTCTCCAAGATTCGGATGGCCCTGATTTTGCTAGTCTTCTGTAAAGTCCTGAAAACCTGGTTCTTTGGGCCAAGAACATGGGATGACCCCATGTAGAATGAAGTACCTTGATTGAGATATGTGTGGATTGGCCTCAGTTAATTCTGTCACCTGTTTTTTGTTTGTTACGTTTTGTTTTTAGTCCCTTTGTTCTGATGCTTCTAATCAACTGTAAACTACCCAGAGTTGTTTTTGTGAACAGCTATATACGCGGTGGCGCTGCGGGTTAAACCGCTGAGCTGCCGATCGGAAGGTCGGCGGTTCGAAACCGCGCGGCGGGGTGAGCTCCCGTTGTTAATCCCAGCTCCTGCTCACCTAGCAGTTCGAAAACATGCAAATGTGAGTAGATCAATAGGTACCGCTTCGGCGGGAAGGTAACGGCGTTCCGAGTCGTCATGCTGGCCACATGACCCGGAAGTGTCTATGACAACGCCGGCTCCAAGGCTTAGAAACGGAGATGAGCACCGCCCCCTAGAGTCGGACACGACTGGACTTTACGTCGAGGGAAACCTTTACCTTTTTATATACATATAAGCTATTGCTCCTAATTTCAATATGACTTAACATGCAAAGTGGTTTATTTCTATTTTCACTTGGCATCATCATTTCCCCCAACTATACACCAAGAAAATTTTGCTTGACATAAATATGCCCAAGTATTCCCACTACTAACTACCTTCATGAAGCACATCAGATGACAAAATAGCCTCTTGTCTTTTGGTGGAAGTCTCCAAAGACCTGACCCCACACAAGCGTTATCCGAATTGACAAGCGAAAAAACTGAAATGGGTTTTTACACAAGCCTAATGGTAAAACAGCCTTGTACATGAGATGAACCATCACAGGATCAATTTGATCGTATTTAGATACATTCCACAGAAAGGGCATCCCTATATTTATAGGATGTTATGGCATTTCAGAAACAATGGAATATTTTAGATTCATAACACATTATGTGGAAAAAAGGTAGCACTGCCAAGGTTAGGTGATAAACTGTGTGCCTGACTGAAAATAGGACAGACTACTGGGAAACAGGAACAAAAAAAACAAGCCTGACCAGCAAATCAAAAAGCAAGATAGAAGAACAAAGAGGAACATTCGAGAATAAGATCAGAAGCATACGGCTTACCAAAATTCAGAGAGACTTTGCTGTATTCTCATTTCCGTTCCGAAAAAGTCAGAGATCTGCTAGGTAGAGTCCATCCAAACCATGTACCTCAGTTTATTATCCTGGCTTGATAACTTTAATTTTAAACTTTATTACGGTCATTTACCAGAGATCCAATATAGCAAACAAAACTTAGAACATTTTAAAACATTCAACAATTGTCATACAAAAGCAAAATTACTAGCGACTACAGGTAGGCATTCTATCCTGTGATGGAGACTACCTCATGGCATGTACTTGTCACTGAGTAACATGATTTTGATGCAGTACCAGTCACTTTAGGGTTTCTGATAACTATAAGATAACTGACATAAAAATCCTCAGTGCAATCTGGAAAATTCTTTAAGAACAGTTGAAATAGCCATTTTTTCAAATCAAGGTGAGAAATGCAGACAGACAAACCCGCACTCCATAGATTCAATCACATCTGATCCACACAGGCACTGCCTCTGAGATACTGGGATTTTTTGACATCTACCCCCCAAGGTGGCAGAAATGGGAATGTTAACATGAGCCCTAATAAGTCCCACCTAACTGCCTAATTCCTTGCATTATCCAACCCCAGATTTAGCAGAAACTCAGGAGATAAACCAATAAGACACATTTTACTTACCACGTGAGCACACCATCAAGGTGTATGTGACCCCTTGTAATTAGGAATCCTAATTTATCCTAAGTGGAAACAGCCAGCAATTTCTGAGACTTCATTGCCGCTTTCACCATCTAGATATGGTATGCTGAGGGTCTTCATGGCTGGTAATCATGGACATTATAGTTCCAGCCACACCAAGTTGGGAAGGGTTGCTCAAATTTGCTGCATCCTCATGTTTGTTTGGGCAATAAAAATCCCTTTAAGAATTGCATCGGTGTAATGAAATGACTGAAGTCTGTTTTGGACAAGATTATTTAATTATGTCTGCCTTCAAGTTTCAGTTGGTTGACAAAGAGCTAAGTTTCTAACAGATCCACAAAATGATCTGTTAATTTTGCTGATATAAGTGATGCTTTCTAAGCTTCACATTCACTCAAGAACGTAGGCATGGATTTGGATCATGCTAGTTACAAGTGCCTTTGGAGCTAATACTAGCTTTAATGACATGTCAGATAAAGAAAGAGGCGGTACAGACAGGTATGACCCATCCACTCCAAAACAGGGGGGGAAAAACCGCCCCTGCATCTCCCACAATAATTATTTGGAGTAAGCACTGTAGGAGGAGAGCCCTGTTAATCTACCATAGCCCAAAATTAGAGACAGGTAGTACCTTTTTAAGACTAAATTACAAGGCGTAAGATTAAATACACTGGGTTGAGGCTGGAGGTGGGGAAAGGGGGCAGAAGACAGGGCAGTTCCTCCAAAGCCCATTTGCATCATTACCCTGCATTTAAATCCCACATCAATCAAACCACTCCATGCATTTGATGAACTGAGCTGCAGTTCACAAAAGCTTCTTATGCCTTAAATAAAATGGTTAGTTTCAAAAGGTGCTCTATTTTTACTATTTACTATTTTAGCATTTACTATTTACTCTGTATGGAGTAAGATTATGATGACACCTCACAGGACACAGATCTATGTAGTGAGACTGAACAGGTGCATCTTGGTAAAATGTGCAAAACAAATAACCCAATCTTTTTTTTTTTTAATTGTCTTGGGTCAACTTAAACAAGCGATCTATACATTGAACGTTGGCTCCATAAATACATGTGCAGACAAATATAAAAGCCAGGTCCTGAACTATTTCCCATAAAGAAAGTGGACGGGGGAATCTAACGTTTGCAGTCTGGCAACAATAGGTACTTGTGCCATCATAAGCAAAAATTGCTTTCTGTTAATGCCTACAATCACTACAAACATTAAAGCAAGTATAGTTGCATCATATTTGCATTAGACAAATATATATAGAATTGTAATTGTTTATTCTTGTAACGACACATTATATTTTATATTTTTTTTCCTGTTCTATTTTTCTTATCTTTTTAAGCACTTGCTATGTATTTTTTTAACATATGCATCTTTGTATATTTTTTGTTTTTGTTTTCCTTTTTCTGTCATCATTTTAAAAAGCAATAAAACAAAACAAACAAACGAATAATTAGCAAGCATGGTGAAAATTCACCTAAGTTAAACACATACCTCTGTTAAAATTAAGGGGTAGCAACCGAAGCAGGCTTTAAAGTTATTACAGAGACTCAAAGCATTTGAAGAATACATGTGAAATTGCTGCTGAGCAAATTTGCATAATTTACTTAAAATGAAAAATGAAATGTTTTCATAACCTTCAGAGCCATCCTTGATGAGCATTTTGCACTTAGCCTTACAACACACACACACAACCTTTCTTCATGTTCATAATCCCTTATCACTAAGATTGGCTGAGGCTGTACATTAACTTTTCACCCGGTATGCTGTCTGCTAATTTGAACACACAGTATTCTTGAAAGATCATGCCACACTTCACACCAGTGGTTACAGATGTCATAGCTGGAAATGATCCAACTGCACATGTCTGCTGCTGTTGTTTTGGAAATTGGTACAACCTATTTGAAACCTTTATTCAGCAATGATTTAACTTGAGTACAGAGAAAGGGAATCTGGGGTTTTTCAAGTGTGGCTAAACAGTAACATGTCAACACAGTGGTGAAGTATTCCTGGAATTTTAATCTAGCAATCTCTAAAGTATACATTTTAAAATTATATATTAATTTTACTTGGGGGTTGATTTATGGATTTTTGCTTTTTGTTTTAGATATCCCAATATGTTGTTGTAATATATAAATGTGATACAAACTAAAATGAATATATACATCTCTGGAGTGACACCAGCACTCCATACAGGGTAGGACTTCCATTGAAGACAACAATTATGAATTATTTCATTTCACTCTTGTTTCTGTGGATATGTGGGAACATCCATTAACAACAAGCCAACACCAGCATTACAACCAGTAAATCCACTAGATATATTCAAGGGTAGTGAAGAAGATGGAAAGATGGGAAAGGATTTCCAAGGTGATCTAAGGCTTGCCAGGACTACAATGACTTCACCACAGAGTCAAAGAAGTAGAGCTGAAGACTCTCATTGTGAAAATTAATGTCTTTCTGAACATAGTACACAGAACTTGCTTCAAAAGGATATTATGGGTGAATGGAATATTTAATAGATATAATGGCATAACAGAAGTGTATGTCAAATAGCAACTACTGACATACACACACACACACACACACACACATACACAAGTAGTCCTCATTTAGCAACCACAATTGGGACCAGCAACTTGGTTGTTAAGTGAAGCAGTCACTAAGTGAAACTGCAACTGTGTTTACAATCTTACTTCAGCTTTCCTTCGCTTTACAGACCTGTGAAGGTCATAAATGTGAGGACTGGTCACGAAGTTACTTTTTCATCATCGCTGTAACTGCGAATGGAAGCTAAATGAGGCAGTCACTAAACAGGACTACCTGTACTTTAAAGACAACCCATCTGAGTGTTTTTTTGTTTTTTGCTTTTTTAACTTTTTTATACCACCAGGATTTTGGAGAGGAGAGGAGAGGAGAGGGTTTATAACAGCAAGAATATTCACCTATCCTGCCACGGCACAAAATTTTAGTCAGACACATTCCATTTTTCACTGTAACTGCTTATGAATTTTTGAACACATATTAAAAGCACTGTCGTCTAATATTTCAGGGAACATAAGCCACTAACAATTTTTCCATACCGGTATCTCAGACAATTAATTCTCTTCTTTCCTTTGCTGTGCAGATTTGACAAGCTGCAGAGAGGAAGCCCTCTAGATATCTACCTGACCTCAACGTTCAGAGCAAACCATTGTAAATATGTGGGCATTGTAGGGTGGCATCCTTCTCTTGGCAGGGACATCAGTAGTAATATCAGAATACATGGATGCAACTTTTAGATTGGCTTTTTAGTTAATCAACAGGATTTGCCTTTTCAATCACTGAGTTGACAGATGTTGTGTAAACTATTAGTATTTTTTCCCAAACCTCAATGAGAATGGTTCCATACAGAGAATTCCATGCATGGCATGAGCCGTACAAGAGCATAAACCAAGAGGGGAGTCACTGAAGAAGAAGAAGAACAACACCACCATCTTCTTCACATTTACTCCAAAGCAAGTTATCCTATGCCATCTTGTATAGACAATGGAGTCAATATCACTGAAATTCATAGACAAGCGTAATAGGTGGATACTACTGGAATTATATATGGGAAGGTGAAATAATGCTCTTACATTACTTGTAGTGATTCCCATTTAGGTTGCCACAATGGAAATGAGGCAAGCTATAACCCATCTAGATTCTTCTTATGAGAAAACATATGTAGAAATCAGTATGGTGCATAGCAATTTCTACATGAGAATGTCCTTTGGGTTGGATATACCAAGAGTGCTATCTGCTTGCCTCTGCTCAGAATTATACCAAAACAGTCTGCCCAAAACAGATAGATATAGTGAGAGATACACTACAGGATGGATGGATAGATGGATGGATGGATGGATGGATAGATATAGATCCATGTTGCTACACTTCCCATTAAAATTATGCATCAGAACATGAAAAGATTTGCCATACCTTGGTTAACCTTTAAGAGATACCCTAGCCACCTCTACATCATATCTCGCTCCTTGAACAGGTGTTCTGCTTCTTCAGTGGAAGGCTCACATTCCTGCATTTCCAGCCACTAGTCATCAAACCTGCAATTCTACACTTCCCTGAAAAGCCTTTTAACCTCATCAAGGTCCTGCTTCCATGTGCTTACAAAGGATCAAGGCTGCAAGTTGAGCTTGATGCCTTATCTTTCATCAGTCACAACAGTGCTTCTTATCCACTGCATGCCCAACAGGATACAGTTATAAAAAGATTTTTAACTCCCCCTTAAAAAAGAAAGAGACAAAAGATGATTATTGGCCTTTAGCAAGCTAAATAACTCTTGCAGTTCTTTTTTTGCTTAATTTGCCTGCATAAGTATTTCCTCAAGGGAAAGACACTTTGAAAGACACTTCGCATACACAGCTGAACTACACAGAAAAAGAATGAAATTGGGAAACTTGTGCACATTTGGTTTCCAAAAGCACAATAAAAAAGGGAGAGGGTTTTTCTTGTGTGCATTCACACAAACTTCCCAATCATTATACAAATGTGGACTGGAAGGTGATTCAGTTGAAGAAAACGGGAATACTGTCTTGATCAAATGATTTGTCAGAGATTAATAGAATTCCTTTGTAATATCCATATCTCACAAAGAAATGCTTTGACAGGCCCCAATTACTTTCAAGAAGCTGGGCCTACAAACAGTTCCTTTGAACCAGAATGGCCCCCGAACCTACATTTTTCACTCAAGCAGATAACACCACCGGGTCTCTCTCTGTGATCATGGCCTAACTTAAAGGACTTAATCTCATTTTCCAGATGAATTATCATTTTGTCTCCTGCAGGCAGTGATTACTGGATAAAAGTATTGTGTTAACAGAAGGGCTGAGGTCTTTTCAGCTGAGAATTCCACCACGAGATACCCAGTGAGCCAATGTATTACTATTATTTTTAAACTATGGAGTAAGGGAATGTCTCAAACAAAATGGAAAAAAACATGAAGTGATGCACATTTTAGACAATTTCATAATTTCTCAAGAGGTTAAAGGGAGAGGTTTCATTTCTTGCATGAGCATCTAGGAATCACACTTTAAATAACTTTCCTGTGATTCATACTGGAAACAGCTTACTGGCTTTCTAACACATTTCTCTCTCTTCTCCCACATCCTCCTCCTTTCTTTAGACTATAAACTACAATAACCCTCGGCCGATCAAATCCCTTCTTACTCTCTCAGTGGAATTCACATCCAGCAGTCCAGAACTGGATAATCAAAGCTTGGACTGATGTACTTACACTGCGATTTTGCTAAATTAAAAAGCCTGGCTGCTAGTAGACTTTAAGAACTAACAGCACTGTGTTCTCTACTTCATTAAAAAAATAAAAATACAGGAATGACATAAAAAACATCTCAGCCTGGTTCCTCAGTGTGACTTCTACAGCTGTAAGGTTCAAAAGTTAGTAAATAGACAATTTAACTACATAATCTATGGAGGGCTTTGCTGAATCAGGCCAAACGTTAAAGTAGATTGTGCAAGTGGGAAATTGTGGAAGTTGGAGCTCAACCATTTTGGAGGACATCAGGTTGGCCGAGGTGGATCTAAAGACCCTGGACTTGGTTCTTCAAAGTGTGCTCATGTCTTGGCTGGAGTGACTATAAACTACTATCCCTGAAAATAGTTTTGAGACTAGAACTGGTGCAAAGGTAGGTCAGCTCCATCCCTGATAAGATCAAGTTGGTTTCCCCATTGTTTGTGTACACCTCTGAAGAATTCCCATGTTAGTAAGGGAGATAGCGAGACTGACTGGCAGATAGTCTGTGGAAGAACAGAATATAAGAAGGCCAACAGCTCTTCCTGGGGGTGGTTGGCACCATAGTGCCCTCCCTGTTGAATGAGAACTTTTCGCCACAATGGAGCTTATATTTATCTATATATAATGATAGTTTATATTGTAAGTTACGTTTTATGGTTTTAATTTGTTTATTTTGTTGTAAACCGCCCAGAGTCCCCCTTTGGGGGGGAGATGGGCAGTGACAGAAATGTCCAATCAATCAATCAATCAATCAATCAATCAATCAATAAACATACATACATACATACATACAAATAAATAAATTTGTATACAGTATACACACACACACACACACATTTCAAATTTAGTCACTGCCCATCTCACTCAGAGAGCAGCTCTGGGCGGTTTACAATCAAAGAATAATTGTATATAAGACGAAGAAGAATCTTTTGTCCTTTAAAGAATCTTACTTGCCTTTCAGACTGAAGTTTTCAGGGAAACAGAAACGTAAGAGGATTGGGTTGCCAAAATATACGCTGAACTGCAAGAACACAGAGACTCTTCAGCTAGCATATGGTTTCCAACTCTTCAGTCCCTGTATCTGGTAATATTCCGTTTGCACGGCCAGATGTTTTATATGCCACTTAACTCCCTGTGCATTATCCCTTAATGTTAGCTTTATAAGAGAATGCATTTTAAATCAGCACTTGAGAAATCAGGCCATTTCAATAAATGGAAACGTTCTCCAAGAAAGAGGGGAAAAAAAACCCGCCTCATATTTAAAATCAAAACATTTTATTTTCATAACTCTAGAAAACACACTGAGATGAAACTGTAAATTGCTAAGCGCTTTTACTTCTGTAATGTATTCTATTGACCTTAGAAATTATTCAGAGGGTGTGTTTTTTTCTCTCCTAACCAAACAAATAAAAGAAAGAAAAAAACCCACAGTGAAATGGATTAAAAATAAACAAACAAACAAATAAATAAATAAATAAATTTGACAGCGACTCCTACGATAGCCTCCATCACCATGCTATTCCTTTCTTTTTTAAAGCTTTGTCAACATGCAAACGCTCCATAAAAAAGGAACTGGTGCGTGCCTACAGGAGCAATTCAGTTTGCAAATAAAGCAGTATAATGTGAGTGGTTTGAAATGGTTCCGTCTCTGTTGCTTTCCATGTCAACGCACTGGCAGTCTTGCCTGAATGCAGCTAGTCAATAGAGAGAAAGTAAATAGAGCATTTCCCGACTTCCCCTGGCAACACAGTAAATGACCGGTTTAGAAATGCAACACTTTAATCAGTGGCCCAATATAGGCAGAGTTTCCTCCCCCCTCCCCCTCCTCTCTCCCTCTTCCTCCTCCTCCTCCTCTCTCCCTCCTCCCCCCTCTCCCTCCTCCTCCTCCTCCTCCTCCTCTTCCTTCTCCCCCTCCTCCTCCTCCCCCCTCCTCCTCCCCCCTCTCCTTCCTCCTCTTCCTCCTTCTCTCTCTCTCTCTCTCTCTCCTCCTCCTCCTCCTCTGGCTGCACACTTTAAAGTTGTAATGACAACAATGTACACAGGAAACTGGCCAGCAGTGGACAAAATATATTGTTCCAGATGCTGCAGATGTTCCAAATCTTATTTTGTGCTATCAGAAGACACAGGTCCATAGCCCACTGGGCCAAAATTAAGTACCATATATCTTAAAACAAAAACCAGCAGACATCCCATCTTAATGCCCCTCCCAAGTCTTTTCCAAGCAGAGAGAAAAACTGAACTGCTGGATACAACTTCAGCTTTACTCTGCAATAGACTCAAACTTTTTAAAATGTTGAAGAAAAGAGAGGTAAAACATGGAGAGAAAGAAGAGAGAGACTTGGATTCATCTATAGAGGAAAATAGCCTCAAAGTGAACAGTCAGAAACCATTATGTAAGCAAAAAGGACAGAAAGAGATAGTATTAAGAGGAGACTCAGGCTGGCTCCTCCCTGACTGACTGGGGCATAAGAGGGAGGGGAAGCAAAGTAAAATCAGATTTGCAAGGCTCTATTGTTATAGCCTAACAATAAAGTATAGTTCTGGTCTTCCTGTGGTGTTGATTTTCATTCTGGTCTACCTTGTGAGGCAGACATCACCCAACACAAAAAATCAAATCTTCTTCTTGGAGTTGAGGTCAACTTATGGGGACTTTATAGACATGTCCATGTAGTTCTTCTGGCAACAATGCAGAAATGATTTGACATCCTTTTTTCCAGAATATATATATATATATTTTAAAACTAGAGATCTCCTGTCCAAGTGCTAAGCAAGCTCAGTGCTGCCAAGCTTTTGAAGTTTATCCAAAGTTGGCTAAGTGCTCTCCTGATATGTTCTACCTTAAACGTGTAAGTAAGTAGATTAATTTTGTAACTGTAGGTCTTAACCATATAGCACAGCCTAAAATACAGTAAGAGAGCCAGTTTTGAGTACTGGTTAAGGCACTGGGCTTAGAAACCAGGAGACTGTGAGTTCTAGTCCACCTTAGGCACAAAACCAGCTGGGTGACCTCGGGCCAGTCACTCTCCCTCAGCCCTAGGAAGGCAAACCACTTCCAAAATCTTGCCAGGAAAACTGCAGGGACTAGATTGAGTCAGTGTTGACTCCTGGTGACTGCCCAAAGGCACCAATAAACAAACAAACAAATAAAGCAAAATAAGAATAAAATGAATTAAGATAAAAAGAATGCTAGTTTACAAAAACTGGATCAGGATAAAACCAGGGCTACAGTTAAGAACTTTAAATTTTCTAAGTTTAAATGACCAAAAACCAAAAGTAACAACCTAACTACTAATGTTGAAAACCTATTTGCAAGAAGGT
Source organism: Candoia aspera (assembly GCF_035149785.1). NCBI lineage: Eukaryota > Metazoa > Chordata > Lepidosauria > Squamata > Candoiidae > Candoia > Candoia aspera. The sequence continues at coordinate 8,987,476 of NC_086163.1, forward strand.
AATTTAATCATTCAAGGTCCATGCCCCTGAGTTCACCTGCCATCAGTACTTTGGCCCTGATCTCATCATAAGCAGGGGAGTGGAAGACATGGTGAATAATGTCCTCCAGTTGACCGGCACCCCAGGGACAGAGACCTTAAACTTCTGTTAACCACATGTAATGGTGCTGTTTGCATAACATGCTGTTGCCAAACCATTAAACCATGCTGTGCTGGCCAGATTCACACAATTTGTGAAGACAATGTCTGGGTTACACTTGAGAAGATGGGAAAGAATGAGCAACAGGAGGAGAATTATGTAGGCGAGGTGAAGAGATCCTTGGTCCAAACCTATGCAACATTAAGACCATTGCACTTCTACTATCCCTCACCACTAGCCATGCTATCTAAAGTTGATGGAATTTAGATTATAAAAAACATTTTGAGGAGCTCCTCTTGCATCTACCTGGGCTAAACTGACTGACAACAGCAATCTAAGAGTTCAAGTCAAAATATTTCTTAGCCTTATCTAAATATGCAGGTGATGGAAGCTGAGACCTTTTCATGCAAAATGTATGCTTTCCCATACATGTTCCCAGCAATAACAGTACTCACCAGCATGCCATGTCAGTCACAAAAGCAACCTTAATACTCTACTAATGTCCTAAATCAAGGTAGCCTCCCATATTGCTACTCATGCTGTTTGCAACACATATCCATGGCACTGTAAAGATGAATTACATTTCCATCACTTGAGCATGTTCATCTTCAGGGTGACAGAGTTTTATCTTATTTTATTTTGGTCTGGTTTTAAAGGAGGCACTCCTGGAAAGAATAAAGGTGGGGGTGAAGGAATTTTAAAAATCAAACTGCTGCAACAAACATATGCTCTTTCATTGATTATGGGATGGAAATAAGCAAACCCCAATTCTTTGGACCTGCTAGAGTTTGCACCTTGACCTTAACCTGGCTCATCTTGTAGGTAATATTGTAGGAATGTCATGGGCATGGCCAGAAACTGACACGTGTTCTCCCTGAATATGAGATATGTTAAGATCAAGGTCTCTCTTGTATCTTAAGCTACAACAAAGTAGGCATAATGTGTACAGGGAGTCCTCATTTAACAACCAGAATTTTGGTTCCATCAGCATTAAGTGAACCACATGGTCGCTAGGTGAATCATGCAGTTCCCCATTGATTTTACTTGCCAGAAGCCAGCCAGGAAGGTCGAAAATGGCAATCACGTGACCACGGGATGCTGCGATGGTCATAAATGTGAACCAGTTCACAAATGCCCAAATTGTGATCACATATCCACGGGGACGCTCCAACAGTTGTAAGTGTGAGAACCGGTCATAAGTCAGTTTTTTCAGCACTGTCAAAAGTCTGAACTGTCATTAATGAATGGTTGTTAAGTGAGGACTACCTATAATTAAATCTAACCTGTTACTGTTCTACATTTAATTCAGAAGCATACAGGTATTAAGAGTTGTAAAATTATATATCCACTGAAAAACTTGTTTTCATGATGCTGTTTTATTTCCAACATAATTTTTTTTTCTAAAAAAAATTGCTATGAATTTTCTTGGTATGTAAAATACCATTCACCATATTTAGAAAGAAGAAGCATTAGACATTTATTAACTGAAGGGACAACTTATGAAAGGGATAATGTAGTACTAATTGGACAGAGGCATTTTTAAGGCTCCTGACTACAAGTATAATAATTTTGCTCAATTTCAGGGAAAAAAAATAGCATACAATTATTTTTTTCTTTTTCTTTTTTAATCCCCCTCCCCCCAAGAAAAAAACAATTTATCAATTACTTGTAATGTCAAAATCTGAAATGGCTTTGTTAAAACCAGTATGCTTGAATGAAAACTTATCGCAATTGTTCTCTCCATGCACAAATTTGTTTATTTCCAAAAAGCCTATTCTAAGTTGGAAAGACAAAAAAAAAGAAAAACCATTAGATTCTAAACATGATTACTTCTAAGCAGCGCCAATATCCACAGAGCTCATCACAAAAGCCTATTTAAATGTTATTTTATTGTTGTTTCATTGTGGTTTAGGCAATTTTGCATTTCATAGTGTTTTTTTTAAAGCAACTATAAGTGTATTGGGAAGCAGGAAAGAAATCTGTATAAAGCCAAATTGCAGGATAGTTACAAATGCAAATAAAATGGTTTTATTGGAATCTGTCAGCAGGGCACAGATTTTGTTAGCAAGGCAAATACTTTTCAGGCTTGTAGAAAAGGAAGGGCTGTGTTGGAAGGGACTGTGTAGCCCATTGTGTCTCATCCTTTATTTGGTGCATAAATCCAAATTATGGCATCCCCTCAAAAAATCCATCCAACCTTTTTTTGAGCACAGCCATTAAAGGAGAGCCTTTACTCCTGTCAATGATCACTTCCATGGTCAATGCAAGCCTCTTACAATGCAAAGACCATACCAAAAAATGCCTTAAAGTTCAACTAGAAGCTGCCTTCTTGTAACTGTGTCCTGAATTCTAGGATGCCCTGGACCACTTTCTATAAGACACTCAGATATTTGAAGAGTAATAATAAATTGTCATTAACACTTCTCTTCTCAAGACCAGCTAGATATACCCAGTTCCCTTATTCATACCTAGTAGGGCCTACTGTCTATCCCTTTATCATCCTCCTCCTCTGCTCTTCTTTGCAGTTCCAGTTTGTCTGGATCATTCTTATATTGTGGTGTTCAGATCAGGATAAGAACTGAATTTACTACTAAAAGGGATTGCTCTGCTGAACCTCAGTCCAAACATGGATCTAGCCAACTTTGCAGACATACTGTCAGGATTTTGCTAGTGGCAAGATAATTTCAAAGCAGGAATAGAGAGAATGTAAAATATGCAACCATCCCTAATAAATGAACATCGAAGGAGTAGGCAAGAGTTTGCTACACAGGTGGATGCATGAGAAAAGAGGATGTTTGATTTGAATTGATTCATGTCCATTCTGAATCAGCCACACAACATTAAAGGACTAACTACTTGTAATGGCTACCATACCTAAATTACAATAAAGATTTTGTTTCTAGGTGGGTTGCTCAAGCATCTGAGAAACTTTGATCAAGTTTGTGCCTATCTTGGAAAGCTTGACAGATAACAACAAAACATTTGGTAGATACCTAGTTGTCTCCCACACCCCACAGTGACTCATTTTCAACAGTGTACCTCTATGCAAGGAAATTTCATGCAAATATAACAGCTAATTCATCAAGTTCAGTTTAGTTTGCAAGTGCCTCAGGTCCACCAAGTACATAAGTTCATTGAAAAAGTGTCATTGGAACTGGTTACTTCCAATAAAATAAATTACCACCCAATCCTTTGCATGTCTATTCAGAAATAAGTGCCACTGAATATACAACAGGGAGTTCCTCATTTAAGCAAATACAGAATTGCAGCCATAATCTCTTAGCCACTTTGCCACATCAGCTTCTGTGGAGCTGTGACCCTGAACCTTGCTCCTCCTCACCATCCACACAGTGTCCCGATCAACTTGCGTGAATTAATCCTCTCCCTATTATGATTCATATCTGGGAGTAAATTGAGGGAGTACTGCTGGTATGCATAGATGGAACCAATATTCCGAGTAATTCTTTCCTAATTAATTAATTTATAGAATTAATTTATAGAAGCATTAGACATTTGTGTCAGGTTCATGGACTTATTAATTATAAGGGCTTTGCAACTTCTTTAGGAGATCGGTTTTCAGGAGGAAGAACTAACTCCATGGGAAAATAAGCTATTTCCTTAGTTGTTATCAGAATCTCTTAAGTGCGGCTATACTGTATAAGAAGATACCACAGCTGGATACAGTCTCAGCTTCACTAACCTGGTTTTAAGATTCTCATAGCAATAGGGTACTTAGTATAATATTTTGGAATACTCAGCTTAGCAGAAATTTGATTTTGACATCATCATGACAAGCTTGTTTCCTTTTCGTTATTATAGTGACATGAGTTATGAAGCTTCTCACGTTATAAAGCAAAGCAATGGATGTTTATAAAGTAACATTCAGCACAGATTTTTCGAATTCTAACTTTGTCAGTGCTCTGAAAAAGGAAAGTGGGCACCAGGATCAAGATTAAACATGCATGCTTGATAAAATGGTCATTTTTAAGGATTACCTATTGTCATATTGTCCCACCTGAGGCCATGGAAATTATTTAATCAGTGATACAAGATATCACATATAGTTGTGCTACCCTAGGTTTTGGAAATCAGTTAAGAGGGCATATTTTTGCAACACAGGCTTCAGAAATGATTTTGTGTTTTAGGTTACCAGTCTTGAAAAACTGTGATTACCAGACACAGTGACCCACTTGGAACACAGAGTTTAACCATAGATCAAGACATGATCTACAGTATGTGCTGGACTATGGTTGTGAAGTCATTCAGCTCTTTCAAGAGAGCTACAGGGAATCAAAAAGCATTTGTTCCCCTATTCAGAATACTTGAACTCAATATTCTACAAGAATAAAATGGGGTTTAAATCAATAATTATGGGGGGGATGTATTTATCTTAACATTGTTCAGCAACCATGGTTTATAAACCAACCAGTTTGTGATATAATAAATGAAATTAGCTAAATTTGTTTTCAATCTTCTCTTAGCCCTCTAGAGAAAAGAGGAGGAATCCAAGTTGATTTCCATAATACTAAGCTGTCTTTTTGTATTACATTTAAATTAAGAGCCATGAGAGCAATGTGGAAAAAGTTAACATTAGAATTCATACATAATGCTAACTCATGGTTTTCCTGAAGTTCATTTGTTGAATACAGCATGGTTCTAAATTTTCATATAACACTAAACCTTTATGAGTGGGACCAAACATCATGCTAAGTCCAAAACAAAGTACCTTACTTCTTAACAAGCATAAATGGATTATACTTTTAGTTGGGTTTCTGAAGAGAGTAAGGAAAATGACCTTGCTAGAGAAATACAGGAACTGTTTTCTAGGCAAAAGGGGCTGAAGTATTTTTTAAAGTCCAGAATGAGATAACATTCAGAAGTGACTCAGTCAGACACTGTCTTGATTCACTGGAGGAGGAGGAGGAGGAGGAAGAAGAAGAGGAGGAGGAGGCAACCAGACTTGCAAGATTCTGTCATTATAGTCAATCTCAATAAAAGTAATTCTAGCTTTTCTGTGAAGTTGATTTCCTGGTCTGATCTACCTAGTGGGACTGACAGATTCATGGCTCCTGCTTGAAGAACCTGTGGTAATCATGGCCAAGAGGGCTTTTGCTGAAGTCCATCTTGTACACCAATTGTATCCATTCTTGGATCGGGAGGCCCTTGATCACCTCTTGCTTGGACTATTGCAACATGCTGTATATGGGGCTTTCCTTGAATACCATCCAGAAGCTACTATTGCTTTAGAATGCAGTGATAAGATAGTTATGAACACCCACTACTTTGTGAGCTGCACTGGCTTCAAGGTGCTGGCTACCACTTATGAAGCTCTTCCTGGTACAGGGTCAAATTATAAGAGGGTTATCTAAGTTATCTCCAATTATGTCTGCCCATCCCACAGGTACTGAAAGAGTGGGCATGCTTTGGCTCCCCTCCATGAAACCATGTCATCTGACAGGATCCAGGATGTCATACTACCTGCCTTATGCAACAGCACAGCCAAGAGTCAGATGGCCCCAATTCTGCTGGCCTTCTGTAAAGCTTTACAAATTTGGTTTTTCCTCTATAGACAATGAGTTAACATTTTGGATGAGGCCACCTGGAAAATCAGCTGAGAATTTTGAATATGTTGTGGCTTTGGCCTCTGTTTGTGCTGTTTATATTGTGTTGTTGTGATTCACATTTTGCAAGTTGAACAGCCTTGCAAATTTTTTAAATACATAAATAAAAATAAAATAAATACCAATGATTATAAAATCATGAGTGTGGTATAAACTGAGAATGTTTGCTGTTAAAATGGATTCACTTTGCTTAAAACCAATAAAGGTTATTTCCATGGCACTGGGAATTGGATTCTGAAATCTATGGAAGTGACATTATAAATACATATACTGTAGCACTGGTAACAGACCAATAATGAGGGGATGCTTCTTAATACAGCTTCATCTCTTTTCAGGCATTAGACTGTACTCATAGCACTCATATTAACTACAGTTTGGACAACTAACCAAAGTTCTATTTTAACCAGACTTGAAAGCATTTTCAAATCCATTACAGAAATTTCATAATAGCTAATCATTATTCTTGGCTAAACACCACAGGCACATTTGCTAAATCCAAAGACATATGGGGATTATTTACAGAAATTTCATTGGCACTAAACACTCTTTTCCAAGAAATTAGTGCATTAATTCTGTATATTAATCAAATAATATGTTGAATCTAATGTAATACTTAAGCACATGCTATGAAACATTTAAAACCAGGGGCTGCAAAGAAGCGTTCCAATTAATTACGTCTCTAATAAATATAAGAGAATTAGTAAAGCTATTGACCAATTTACAACCTAATCCAGGGACTGACTTTCTTCCAAGTAGCATCATTTACTGACATAAACTTCACTTCTGTTCTCAGAGTCCACGGAAGAGCCAATCAACTCCATCCTGCCTTTTGGGGCATGCGTGTGTGTGTGTGTGTGTGTGTGTGTGTTACTATTAATTTCAGGTTTAGATTATGTGTTTGATTTAATCAACCAATGTAGGCTCCCATAATTTGGAGATTTTAAGCACATGGATTACAAAGGATGAACTAGCGGACAAATAACTATAGCAGATTTCAGAAAGTTGGGGTGTCAAGGCATTCATGGAAAAAGAAAGCAAATGTGATCATTAAGAAAGCAAGTGACTGAACACAGAGAGAGTGAGACAGAGTGAGACAGAGTGAGACAGAGTTTTACAACCTGTAGAGAGGTTGGTAAGGTAGGTAGGTATGTAGATTTCCCAAGGATAGGAATAGATCTAGATCAAGAGAAAGACGGTTACCTTTTAATTCTTCCTTCATGGATAATAAGTGATTTAAAATGCTCACCTCTAACCCCTTCCTCAAGACAGTTTCATAAACTGGAAGAAAGACCTTTGGCATATGTTTCTCTTACATAGATATGAAGTTTAACTTGACTTTCTAATGGGAACGAGAACCCATTTCTGGTATCTTGATGGAAAACAATGAAAATATTAGCTGTAGTTTAATTGTTGCCCTATCAAAACTCTCCAGCCAACCGATTTCACTCTCTTTAATTTAAAAATTCCAGATCTGCAGAATACACTGGGAAATAGCCATTTATGTAGAAAAACCTCAAAGGTTAATAGCAGGCAATGAGACAAACCAAACCAAAACACAGTGACCTAAAGCTTTTAAGAACTTTTATTCTTTGATTTATCTATTGATTTTACCTTTAAAAGCTAAATGCTTGCTTCGTTATCCTACACTAGCTTCCTTAACATTATCTAATTGAACTACGGATGGCCCACTTTTTTTCTACTGAGGATCAGTCACATTGGTGGGTGGGGCTTATGCATGCAATGGGCAGGGCCAAACTAGGGAAGTTCAAGACATTTCAAAATGGTTCCTTGTGAGCTTAAAACATTTTGCCTAATCCTTCAACAGACCCAAACTGGGTAGGAACATTCATTCCCTCCCTTTGAACCCTGTCTTCTCTCTCCTCTTTTACTTTTCTGATGCCCTAGATGTACCCATACTCTTTCTCTCTCCTCCTATCCAGCACTTAAGAGAGATTTCATTTTTTGCCATCAGTCTGAAATGATTCCCTGGAGGTCACTTCTGAAATTAAGCTGTGAGCATTATCATACTAAGACCAAAGGCTGCATGAAGTCCTCTGGCTAGAAGTTGCCCACTTCTATCAGGGACAGCTGCCTGGCCACAAAATGTACATTGACCTCACGTTTAAACTATAAAATTGTAAGATTAAAACACTGGACAGTAACATTCATATTGATCTATACAACCAAGGTATACTGTTCTATATTTCGAATGGCAACAGTGATTTAACAAAATGGGTCCTCTCTCCCAGAGACCATTCTTAACCTATCTGCTGAAATGATAAGGAGGTCTTCTGAGTCACTGATGGCAGTACTTAGTAAGTTAGTAAGGGCATAGTTAGTAAGGTCATAAGTAATTTCTTGTGCTATATTGAATAGAAAGAGCAGTAGAAAAGGAGATAGAATACAGATTCAGCATTCCCAAGTGAGCATGGTCAGAGACAGTCTCACAGAAGGCCACTACATTTCCTTTCTGCAATAATGATGAAGAGAGCACATTGAACCTCAGTAATCTGAAAACTCTTCTTTATACTAGGCAAAGGATGTTGGCAAGGTAGAAGGGTACTAAGAAGAATCTTCCAATTAAGTTATATTTGAGCTATATACATTTGTGCTAGAGCTTAGATCTTTCTGGAGATCTAGGTCTATGACCCATTTTTGCAGCCCTGATAGGACTCTTTTCAAAGCCAACTGAGGTCTGATACTGAGCAGAAAAGCCACATAAATTTAAATCTGAATTTATCCCAGATGTCTGGGATGATGAGACATGTTTTGGGCATTTGGGTTGTATAATAAAATGTGCATTTCTTATAAACAAGAGATGTCTGAGGCTAGTGATTAATCTTGAGAATATTGAAATGACTATGTCTTTTGATTAAAACCTTCAGGTTGTTTTTAAAAGCGTTATCTCCTCTCTCATTACCTAATTTGGAAAGGAGGGGTATAGGCTTTAAACTAAATATGTTGCCACAGAGATGCTGTCAAAAACCCTATGGTAAATATATTCCATTCTTATCTTATTATTAGTGGGTTCCTCTTACTGTATGTAAGAGGCCCCTGTATCTGAAGGTTCTGCCAACCAGATACTTCCCAGACACGTTACAGATCAACTCCTATATTTCCCAACCATCTGGTTTATATTGAAAGAGCCTGCATATTTTATCAGTTCATAATGATGTATGCCAGTGGTTCTTCTGTGAGACAAACAGCATACATAATACTTTAATATTGGGAAGACAATGGAAAACATATTTTGTTTCCCTGTGGCAGTCCAAGCATTTTGCTTCGGTCTTTCTGTAGCCTCCAGTCTCTTCTCCTTCCATACAGACACAAACACTCACACCATTCATTCTTGATTCTGAATTCAAAGCAAGTGATTTATTTAAGATGGAAAAATTCAGGAGATGGGATGTACAGGTTGGCTCCTTTTTAAGCTCAATAAAGAACAAGTTCAATAAACAAATTGATCACTCTCTTCAATCTTTTCATTTTCTGGCTACTCTCCCAGCTTGTATGCTGACTTCTAAAGCCATGGTGCCACCATCAGACAAAACAGAGATAGAGACTGGAAGTATTCATATGGGCACTGATATTTTCGGCAGTATACTCACAACAACAACTGCAACAGAATGTAGAATAAATATTTTATGTGATGAAGCACAATGACCAACATTCCAAATTCAGATTGACCAGGACAACAGTTGTTATCCTTTTTCAACTTGGTATCCTGGAGGAAGGCAGGCTTCAAACTTCAAGCACAGAATTATACTATATACATGTATGTATAGTTTCACATTTATGTGTCACTCTGGGAGTGGAGAGATGTGGACAAAGTTACCCTTCAAGGAGACCCATCTGGTTTCTATCCAATCATTTCTGATCTTTGAAATCACATACAGGGCTCAAGATAACAGAATTTAGTCAACAGAATGCCTTGCAATTTTCAAATTCAGCATTGAAGAGTTCCAATAATCCAAGCAGATGTCACATCACAATGCATGCTGGATACATAACCATCAGTGTGGCAACATCTGCTTCCTTCTGCAAATTAAATTCAAATTATTGCTTTGTATGACAACATTTTGCAAGATTTCAAATTCTGTGAGATTTCAATAAAATTTTGGTACATATTACCCTCTCATAACATACCACTGGTTTTGTATTACTTTCTCCTTTGCTAGTGTTCATACTTCCTTTTGTAAGTAATTAAAGTCTTACTACATAAGGGAAAGACGCTGTACCTTTAAGGAAATGTAATGTTTTCCTAGGTCCCTATCAAGGTAAATTTCATCAATATTCAAAGAATGAGCAAAGCACTTCAACAATTTATTTTAATAAAAGAAGATTTAGCAGAAAGGAGTATAAATGATGAGAAGTTGCTTTAAACTGATTTATTCCCTGCAGCAATAAAAGGAATGTTTCTTCACTCAGCTGTTTAATATGCAAATATGCAGAGCATCCACCTTCTGACAGCACATCATTAATAAAATCTTGCACTAAGCAGAGCTCTCGATATTTCATCCTGATGAAAATACATGATGATGATTTTAGACTGTATAATTTCTGAGTTATATATGTATATACACACACACACACACACATATACATACACACACACACACACACACACACATACACACATACAGTTATTTAGTGAAGTAGCTACTTTATAAGAAGCTGGACTGTATTCATACACTGGACACGTTGGTTGGAGAATTCTTTGAAAGATAGACACTCCAAATCTCAAGGAAGCCAATCTGGAGCATCAGAAAGCTCCAGAGCTATATTTTGTAGAGATGAAGATGGACACCTTTTCCCAAAGTGTAAATGTTGTAGTCCTATTCTGAAATAGGAACAAAAATAATCATTTTTCCCCACCTAGTCTAAAATGTTCCACCCCACCCCCAGCCAATGTAAACCAAACTCAAGTTTTCCATATCTATCAGTTTTAATCAACAGTGAGCTTTTAGCTAATCAAATCTCTGTTTAAACATATTGATCATATCCAAATAAAGATCTGGCACAGATTGTGCAGCTGCTAATGCCTTGAAAATGAGAAACATATTATCAGTCAGAGGTACACTGAGAAATATCCCCCAGACTAGGAAAAAACTACCACCACGAAGACACCGTGTACTTAAAACTCGGCAACGGCACTCAGCACTAGCACTCTCTCCCTAACAGCAACTACAAAATGCTACAATCACACATGATTAAAATGCAAACACAAGTCTTTGACAAATCCACAGCATAAGACTCTCTGCTTGGAAAGTGTAGTCATATATTACGGCAACAAGGGGGATTTTCCCCACCCTAAATGGTGATCTTCTCCAAACCTTTGGAGAGGAAGGGCATTTCTCCACTTCTGAGTTACAATTCTATCTATCCAGCCTTGAGTCACCAGAAATCTATAGGAGTATGAATCCTTTTGTCCCCATTTGTCAATCCTTACTCTGCTTCTATTAGCTCTTTTCCCAAGGTGAAGAGTAAAGTAATAGGTGACTAATTTGGAACATACTTTACACACCTCAAGTCTGCCTTAAATGGTGTTAGAAAAAGGTAGAAAATACTACTTTAACATCGGACAACCAAGGACAACTCAAGGTAAGATGGCAAGACGAAGACACATTTGTGCCATGCCTAGGTGCAAGTAGGGCCATGGCGTAAGGGACATATTCAGTATCTGGTTCTCCATCCTTCCTTTCTCTGTTTTGGAAGTTCGGGAACTTCATGTTTTAATTGAATACAGGCCTACCATGAATCATTTAGCACAGTTCAAATAAGCTTAATGTTTGTAAAAGGTTTATAAACATTTTAAAAAAGGATTATTTCCCACTGGATATCCAGGAGATCAAGGATCTTTGAGGCTATAATTTAGGGAGAGTCTTGAAAGTGTTAGTAAACTTCTCTCAGCCTGCACTTTGTGTGTTTCTGACTTTCTGTGAGTGGCAATACACCCTTCCTAATTCAAATGGGATTAACCAATTAGTCTTTTCCCAGAAGTCTTTAAAATAGCTGCTGTTGGCATGTTTTTGCAAGGAAGAAACCTCAGTGGGCAGATACGATAAAAATCTTGCACTATTTAAATATAGAATTGGGACATCAAAGAAAGGGTTGTATTGAAATAACATGGATAATTAAGGAAGTAGAGAACAGTAATAACTGATTTGCATAAAATGCTAATCAGACCCTTAAATTGTTCAGCGATTCCTGCTTTAGGCAAAGTAACTGTGGGTTCAAATTTATGTAGTAATTTTATTTTATTTTGTTTAAAAGCATTTCAGAGAGGGAGCTGGCACCTTCTATTTTTCCCAAAGTAAATTATAAAATAAATTGACTGGAAAATCAGGTGGGAATTCTGCCCATGACTGCACTGGGGTGCATCAATTTCAAGTATGATGCATGAACTGTGCTTGGAAAAAAAAATGGAATCCATCTGTACTGTTTTGGAGATACACAACAACACACACAGTTACTCTGTTGGTGACAAATACATTAGACTGATGCATGAAACTAAAGAACTGTGTCCTATAGTAGCTGATAATGAAATTGACCAGATATTACCTTCCCCCCCCCCTCTGGATTTAAGTACTGTTGGAATGAAAAGCAGCTGAGGGGCAGGAATGACCAAAAGCATTATCAGACTTAAACTACAAGTAAAACCCATCAAGGAAGTATAACCACATTGGTGAAAGAGAAGATCATGCCACAAGCAAGACGTGTGAGCAAAGGTCCACAGCCTGGGTTTCTTAGGATCATTTAACATATTGTTTTTGATCTTGGAAGCCCTTTTTAGGTACGGAGGTTAACAAGAACATTGTTGGATCAGCAGCATCCTGTTGCCAATAGTCATTAAAGGAAATACGTTGAGAGCAGCCTTTACTAGGCTGGTGCCATCCAGAAATCATAGCCATGGGGTTTCAGATGTTTGCTGACATCTGAAAGCCTCAGGTTATGAGGGCTGCTCTAGGCAGAGAGAAAATGAAGCCAACAGCTGTTGCAGCTCTTGAACACTCTGTAACTCTTTATGTTCCCATTGTATGTCTCAGTATATTTTTTCCTACATTGTACTGTTTGACTCTACCAAGGGTGAAGCCTTACTAGCTTAATGGGTCAGGGATGCACCTTATTCTCTGGTGACCCTAGGAAGATCCAAAGGAAGAACAATGGACCATCTTGCCTTTTCTATGTGGTCTCCAGTTTTCCTAACAGCGGGGCCACACAAATGACTCCCAACATCCAAGACAGATAGATATACAGAAAACATTCTACAGAAGTAAATGTTAGGGAGTTTTTTTTTGGGGGGGGGGGAGTTTTGTGTGAGAAACACACACACAAAGAAAAGCACTCTGGGTCCCACTTCCTACTCTTGGGGTGGAAGGCTTTAATGAATTTAGCCAAAATAAAGAACATGGTTATTTTACAGTAGCTTGTGTTATTCCATTCAGAACAGAAATTACTTGGTCTGGATTTCTTGCTTTATTTTACCCATTGACTAATCTCTCTGCATGGAGGCAGCTCTGAGATGTGAATGAAAATGAGTGCCAGTGCTGCTCCTTCAGGATATGTCTGCATATTGACCTTCAGCGTACCTTGCTTCCCTATGAGCCCTTTAAGCATGATCCATTTTTTTTTCCTTTTTCCAGGCCATTCTCCCTTCACCCCATTGATGGGTTTCAGAGCTACTTAAATTTCAAAGTCCTGATGTATTTCAGTGGTGCCCAAGGCTTGTTTATAGACTGTACAAGGTCACAGTCAGGAAAGGTAGGAGGGAGGGATGGGCGATGGGGATGGGGGTGAGGGGGGTGAAACAGCAGCATTTATCAGGATGTATTGCTTTACTTTTTTTTTTCTTTCCCTATCCATCACAAAGGCGATGATTCTATTTCAGGGAAAATCTATTGAACTCAGATCAAGTCAGATGGCTGTTATCATTGGAAACTCAAGAGCTGTCAGGCTATAATCAGTACAAATGAGGGGGAGGAGGGAAATGTGGGTTTGGGGGCCTCTTTAATGGTCTTTAGCATAGTCTCTCTTTGGTTGTTGCTGTTGCTTTTCAAATTTCACACAGCCATCCTCCCCATGTCATGCCGCAGCCTGAGTTTCACACAATTGGACTGTGTAAGGGACAGCGATGACACCAAGGGGAACGTTTAAAGGCATGTATGGCGGTAACCATAATGCGTGACATGGGAAGAAAAAGTTACTAGAACAGTACTTTGAATTGCATTCTCCAAGTGATTGAATTATGGGAACTGCAATTCCAGTAATTCTTCTGAAAAAAAAATGTGTGTGTGTGACATACATTGACAATAAGCATGTGTATGTATCAAAAGGTTATTCCTGCCCTTTCGTAGATATCACTGCTGATGAGAAAGGAAGAAGCTTGCTGGGGAAAGGAAGGAATCAGCTCTGCCTATTACTCAGAAAAGGAAAGTGTGTGATTCTGAATTTCACAGCATTGCTAAGTAAGTGGAAAAGCATATATGATACAGGACACAACTGACCTTGTTCCCATAACAATAAACCACCTTCTAAACAAGTCCTATGTGTGCCATTATTTTGAAATAACTAACTCTGATTAACCTTGTCTATGCTCAACACACTGTGTTAAGTCACAGCTTGTGTACATGGTATGGTGAATCAGCAACAGTTGGCTGGGTTCACACATCCCAGAAAACATACTTTATAAACTGTAATGGCTGGATTTACCCAACACATTAAGTCAAATGAATTCTCCTGGCCTGACTGGAGCACCCAAGCCTGGGCTATGGAAGTATCAATGCCCTGGGTAATTCACTAGAATCTCAGCAACTTTAAGATGTGTGGACTTCAACCCCAGCTTGCTGGCTGGGGAATTCTGGGAGTTGAAGTCCACTCATCTTGAAGTTGCTGAGGTTGAGAAGCACCAGTCTAAGGTGCTAAGCAGGTCCAAAAATCTGGTTGCCATTGTAAAGAAGTGACTGTTTTACCGATGTGTAGGCAATATCAGGAAAATTGTAACAGAAAAAAGCTCCTTCTGTTTATAAAATAGCCATATGTTTGCACTATGTGTGAAAAACCTAAGATAACAGCAGTTAATACTATTTTTTTAAAAAAGAATACTTGTGTGGTACCTAACATCTTTTTAACGGGTATATATCTCTTTAAAGAAGAGGCAGGTAACCCATGTCCAAACCCCCTTTTGCAGTCCACAGCTTCTCCATGGATCATACTGCCCAAATTCAGTGGCAACCTGTCAAAAAACTCAACAGTACTTTTTTTAAGGAAAACACCAACATTTATGTCTCATTGATTCCACCAAGTTTCTGAATCACTGTTAACACCCATGGTAGCCCTCAGAGATACTATGGGAGATGGAGCACCTGCATAGATACATTTGGAGTGCCAGGCTGGATGATGGAAGAATAAAAGTCAAATCTGTCTCCATCTATTTTGAGTTCTTTCTTTCAGCGACTTTCATCAAGGGAAACAAACATCTCTACGGTCTTACTAAACCAGAAACCTAGATGGAAATGCATCCCGGGTGAACCTGTCTGTACCGTGCACAGAACTGGGGCATCCTGTCTTTACCCTAGCAGATCAGCACTTCCAGGTTTACCTCCCATTTCCCCATCACTCTTCTTGCCTCTGAAGCAACAGCCCTCTTTATGTGGCACCTTTGCAAATTAGCATCATGAAACCCGGCAGCTTTTAACAATCTAATTAGCCCTAATTGAAAGTTGGAGTGTGCACTTCTTTCTGATACTGTCCACAGTTATTTAAAGAAAACCAAATTATTCTATCACGGCCTTACATAATAACACCGTTAAGCGTGCGGGGCAGAGCAGAGCAGGCAAAGAGTTTATTAAATTGCTAGCACAATTTAATGCAGGTCTAAGAGGAGTAAAGTCCTACAGCCCAATTACCATCCAAACCAGGGATTCTAATGCGTTGGTGAAAGGTCATCACAGTAATGTAGCTTCTGAATATGCTTGTTAAGAAGCCAAAAGCTATTCAGGCCTTCGCTTATCTCCTGTCCTTATCAAGCTCACCTAACGGATGATCCTAACAATTCACATTGGCAGTCCTTTGTAGTGTAATGAACACTACTGCAATCTGATGAATGCTGCAACTGCACAGAAAACGTCAGTTCTTTCATTAAGAAAACCTTCCCAAGTTCATTGTATTGAACCAGGGCTCTAGCTGTTAGGCTGATACATGACACAGTCAATTCCAGTTACACTTTAAGTGACTATTCATGTTCAGTGAATCCCATTTTAAAAACTAATTTATTTAGGTTCAGTTATTTACACAGATGTGCACCTTTCTGGGTACTCAACTGCAAGTGTGTGTGTGTGTGTGTGTGTGTGTGTGTGCATGTATTATCAATATTATTATTAATTGAAACCTGCAAGGGTTTTTTTTTTTTAATTTCCAGTGGAACAGATTCCAGAATTGAAATAAGCGCAGATCAGTGCATTACCAAAATGACTTCTCCTTAATAATGTAATTTACAGAGCAAGGAGTATATGAAGACAGTTTATCACATAGAGATGGATCATTGAACAAGGATTTCCTATGCACTGTGATTTGATTGTGAAGGATTTGGCCAAGTTCCAAAGGGGTTTGTTAAGCATATCTCAGAGCATCCTCAATGATCAAAGCCGACCCAACGTTTTTTTCCTGACTGCACTGCAGAACATAGCACCTTCTCCCATCCGATGTTAGTTAGTTACGTGCCATCAGATTGGCCTCAACCCCTGCATGAACAAATGCTCATTGTCTCAATCTGTCTCTTGCAGTAAGTTATAGCTCTTCCAAGGACATTCCTATAATCCCCTTGATTATGTCTATCTACCTTATCTATCGTCTTTCCCTTCTTTTACTTTCCTCAACCAGAGAATGTCAAGCATCTGTTTTTTTCTAGCCATCATCCCTTCCCACCACATGCTCAAAATGTTTCACCTTACTTATCATCATATCATGGAATCCAACAACACAGCTGTCCTTCATATGGCCTCCTACCTTGAAATAGTGTCTATATACAGTCATCATTTAAGGTAGCCCATTCCTGTCCACCTAAGTTCAGTTATATCTAAAATATCCAAATTAGTATGTTTCATTTTCACTTCCACTATTCCAGTGTTCTTCAACATTCCATATTCTAGTTCTGCATATCTTTGTAAAATGAGGGACTTCTATTTCAACACTGGCATCATCAGTGACCGGCCCTCTCTGCAGCTTTGGTCTGACTACCTCCTATAACCAGCACAATCTTGTCTGTTTGGATCTTCTCCCTCTGGAAATCTTTGCTGGGTAGACCAATCCCTCACTTCAATGCCTTGATTTATCCAGGAACGTTTTAGCAATCCAAGACTGTTTTAAGACTATCTCTGCTTGCTGGCCTTTTTTTTTCTTCTTCTTCTTTCTTCAGCTCCTTGTCCATTTCAACTTCCTGTCCCATTACAGAGACTATGTGTATATGAACAGTCTGCAAATCTGGGAGATCACATGCCAGGATGGCAGATGAGTCTGTTTCCTCCATTCTGTCACAGACAGCCCCCCCCCCCCGTTTGTCTAACTGTTTCAACCAAGGAAATATAGTTTTATTGGCAACAATACAGAAGTGGTTTGCCTTCTGATTTTGATTTTGGAGTTCCAGCTCCTAGGTGGGTTGGATTCCCCAGTGCCATCATTCACTCACACTGTGGATTACTTTTAGCTTCACAGCTCCCCTTGTGACCTTACCGGTAAGAATGATAATTGCATGATGTGTGTGTCACTCCCCACTATCCCAGATCCCAAATTTTGATGCTGTCCAAACTGATGGATGCATCATGTAGCAGTACATCCTATAGTTTGCCTATGGCTGCACAAAAATGTACTTCCTTTTACTTATCCTTAATCTCCCACCATTCCTCTTTATCTGTTGCCTTAGAAGTACTTGCTGAAGCAGATCCTAATCCATTCATCTGAGGATATTTTGTGCTAACCCAGCTACCCATAAATGTAAGATGATACATTTGGCTATTGGGCAGAAATTTACCACTGAATTGCAATTGTTCCACATTATCCCCCAACCATCACCACCACATTAATATGCCTCAATTAATTTTCAGCTGATTTATAAATATTTAGAATAACAATTAAACCAATTAGTAAGCCTTTAAAATCTATCATAAATAAGATGAATGTCACTCTTGTGTTTTGCATACATTCTGTTACTGAAACAGTATTAGCCATAATAACCAATGTCAGGCTAAGTCAACTAGGAAAGGAGTAATCCCCATCCTGGCTTCCATTTAAAACAATGGACTTCATAATTGTTGGTTGAAGTGTGCAACTGTAGTGTGCCTCTTATCTTGACCAAAGCCAACATGTTATCTTCCTTTTACAATCTAAGCTTGAAGACACACCTTTTAAGTGTCCAATTTATCATTAAGCATGAACAGTGAAGCTAAGGGGACTGAGTTTGACTAAATGGCAAGGTTCATGAAGTATACCAGGCTGGGCAAAAATGGGATTTCATAGTCTGAGGTTCAGGATGCTGTGAGAACGTAACTATTGTCCCTGTATGTTGTCTGAAGCCGCCGGACCATCATCTTCAGCCATAAGATGATTTATTTTGGGGGGCATAAACTTCTGGGTTTTACTAAAAGATTTCAAGGTATAGCATGCTGTGTGAATCCAGCCTACTGTGTGGAAGAGTGCTACTCTATGAGATAACTGTGGCTTCATGTAAACTTGCTAGAACCCTGTCAGCTTGCTTTATTTATTTATTCATCAAATTTTTATCACCGCCCATCTCCCCCCACAAGGAGGGACTCTTGTTCCACCTTTGAAACAAAACTCTTGGACCACTTGTTTTGCAATCTAACAATAGTCCATTTGAAGGTTGGGACATTCAGTTTCAGGGTTGGCACAGCCCCCAACTTTGAAGTTGTTGTCTGTACTTGAAACACTAAAACTTCTGCTTGAAGCAACCAATGCCTGCTCTCAGAACAGGAGTTCTGTTTCAGGCTCAGAATATTCAAAATACCCTTTTGCACACTCCTACCCTAAACCTTTCCCAGATTTCTAAAGGTTAATCTAATATTTAGGATGGAGGTGTTTCATCCTACCAGGAATTTGATCCAATATAGGTAGTCCTCACTTACCAACTGCAATTGGGACCTGCAATCCATTGCTAATGATGCAGTCATAAAGTGAAATGTCACGTGACCATGCTGGACTTACAATGTCAGTTCGCTGCAGTCATTAAGTGAATCACTGTGGGTCATTAAGCGCAACATCACATGACCGCAACTTGCAAATTACTGCTGTCTTCCCCATTGGCTTTGCTTGTTGGAAGCCGGCAGTGAAGCTTGAAAATGCAGTGGGACGCTGCGACAACCACAAGTTTGAGGACTGGTCATAAACCTACCTTTTCAGCACCTTTGTAACTTCAAATGGTTACTGAACGAGGCAGTCAGTAAGCGAGGACTACCTGTACTACTTTTCAAATATTATGGAATCATGGGATTTTTATTAAGAGGAGACACACTGGAAGCTATAAAGATGGTTCCTAACATCACAAAAAGTCAACACTTAACGGTATCAAGGATGACATTTTAGGAGAGTTAGAGAAAGATAAGTAGGACAGAGAAGGAAGATTAGGTTTAAAAATTATGAGGTGCTCTTTCCTATTATTACCCAAGTTTTATCGTAAGTGTGAGTATATTGGATTAAAACTATATGTTTTGGAAAGATCTGCAGAAGTAATACATGGGAGAAAGGAATGTAAAAATAATTGGACTGCATTAAACCACTGTGTAAATTGAATCAGGCATACCTAAATAAAAAGGCACAAATTTACAAAATAAGCCATCGTGTCCCCAATTTGTTTACTCTCACTTGGTGATAATTGTTTGCAACAGAACATATCAGTAAATTCTATAAATGGGACCCACAGCCAGGAAATGTTAAATAATTAATGTCACCTTCCCAGCCTCTTGCATTTCAGTGGATATAAATGACCGTGTAATTCCAAACCCAATTATCACTACTTAGCCATTCCATTTTGTAGTTAAAATCCCACAAAATTAAAGGGCATCAATTCTTAATGGTAATAGACCAGACAGGGGATTAAAGATTATTTTTATGTTTACTTCCTGTCAGGAAGAAAGTGTTTGGGCAGGAAATGTTTCCAACCACAGTCATGCTCAGAAGAGGTTCATGGAGCATGCTTAAACTTCCAACTTGGATGGAATTCTATGGAATGTATGTGATTACTTGCTTAATTTGCTGATTCTCTAAAAAATAACAAGAGACCTTTATCCTGTCAGACGTATTTATGATACATTTCTAAGGAACAGGGAGATGATACAGACTATTCAGACTTCTAGCAGTGTTCTCACTTCTATATATGATAAAGAACAGATCCGATTATATATATATGGCCAAGGGGATGCTTTATTGCTCTATAGCTAAATTTTCATGGATTTCTAGGAAGCATAAACATTTGGAACAGTTGATACAATGGGATGTTTGATTATCTCCAAAGGTGATCACTTATTTGGAATGCCATAGTAGAAAGTGTGTTGGGAATGAAATTAAAGTTGCAAATAAAAGGCAGGAAAAGAATTATCCATTCCTCTGTGTGTGTTTCCTTCATTCCTCTGTCAAGCTGTTGCATCTACACAAGTTTCCAATTCTTCCCAAAATTGAAAGTTCTTTTGTTTTATGCCTTGTTTCTCAGTTTAAAAAGCTCTCAAAGAGGTTCACAAGGTGGGAGCAGAGGACACCCCTGCAATTCAGACCAGGATCTTCCCACTGGAATGTATTATAATTGTATTATAATTGCGGGCTGGGAATGTTGAGAGCTACAATCCTGATATGTTTGAAAGGTGGAAGGCTCGAGAATACATCGCACAAAAAGAAAAGGGGATGGGAGGACAAAGGAAAATGTGAAAACTCAATAATGTATTCATTGTATTTCTATCAGCATACCAAATGCTGTTTGCCTTTGTAAATACTAAAACAAGGTACCAAGTAGATAGGACAGTGTGTGTTTTAAATGAGTGAATATATCTTCATGAGTCACTGGACTAACTCCCTGGATTAGACTATCATGTCTCTGTCCAGAGATCTGAGATAGCTTCAGAGACACCAAGAAATGAACTTCCTCAAAATAGGCCTATTAATAAGTTGGCACTTCTATTTGCAAACTACACCCCTCCTCTTCCTTTTCTACATCTGGAACGTACAACATGACATTTGGTTTTCTGGAAAAAGAGTATTATTTCTATCATTTTTCAATATTTTAATTGTTGTCAGCGCAAGGGATCAATACAAACTTGGAAACAATCATTTCTCCAGGTCCCGAAGATCTACACCACTTATCCTCATGACTCTAATGCTTTTTTCAAATCAAACACTTACTTGAATTTACTAGCCTGCCAGTAGTACTGATGGGAGAAATTCAAGGGTTCTACTGTAAGGTTTCTTCTATTTGGATATAATGATAATCTGCTAATAGTAAAAGTGGAGGCAGTTTCCATAGGTTTTAGTGAGAAATTGTAGAAAATGGAATCATAGAAGCCACTGAGGCCAAGAAAACTGAGCCTACGGTGGGTTCAAGAATTAAAATTAAGTATCCACAATAAATATCTATCCAGACTCTTCTTGAACACACCCAGCAAAGGGAAGATCATCACCTCCCTAGGTCACTGATATTATTGTCAAGCTACTCTTACCATTAGAAAGTTTCTTATTAACATTCAACCAGAATTTCCTTCCCTGTAACTGTATCCTGAATTTTGGGATGATAGAGAACAGTTCAAGGCCTCCATGATCAACTTTTCTCAAGACTGAACATACTAAAAAAAAAAAAAAATCTTGGAAGAAGACAATAGCAAAGTATCTCCATTCACAAGTTGGCAGGTACTTTTGTCAGCTAGTAAGTTTCATGGGCTTGCAAGGATGGAAGTTAAAGAAATGGTTCTCTGCAAAGTCTCTGCTTATTCACCCTTGGCTAATTCAGATCCATGTGCATACAAAGGAAATATGTAATGGACCTTCTAGAGAAGTTAGATCTCTTTCTTCTGGGAGGAAATGTAATTTCAGTAACTTAGCCTCCTATCCATAATTCTAAAATGTGCTGAGACATGTAACAGGACACTTCCTTCTCCTCATTAGCAGTTGACGCAAAACATACCCAGAATTATTTCTGGCTTATGAATACATACGGTTTCATATGACTGCACTTAAACATTTGTATTAGGATGGAAACAGCATGGAAACCCTATAGCCTCTAATTACACTCAACCATCTTAACCTTAATAACAGAAATCCTTCTTCCCAGATGCCTCACCCTACAAACATTAACTTCTCCACTCACTTCAATAGTGTCGATTAATTCATTACATTTTGATCCCATAATTCTTTCAAGAGCTTCAAACAGTGTTGTTTTAATATAAGAACGTTACAGTTATTCAGTTTACAAACATGTCCAAGTGCAAGACATTGTGAGGTTGGTGATGGTGGTGGTGGTGGTGATGATGATGATATTAAAAAAAAAAAGCAACAAGTAATTGGAGGGATGTTTATGCCAGTCAGTAGACCCTATTTTGAAAACAGAGATGCTAGAATACACAGAAGTTCTCATTTTAATCTGTGAAATTTCAGAAAATAGAACTTTTACATCTGGATAGGCATATATGAAAGGAAAAGTAAATCCAAGAAAAGTATTAAACTACTCATCCCATATGGCTATTCAAATATTAAAAACAATATCCAGAAAATGTCAAAAGCATGTCAAATTAAAAAGTTAAAAAAGCATACAAGAGATTAGATCGGCAAGGGGGCCACCCTCCCTCCAGGCCAGATGACATAGACAGGTCTTGAGGGACTTCTGGAAAATAATTAGGGATGGAGATGACCTCCTATTCATTATCAGTGTGAATAGGAACATTTCAGCTCCAAATGACCTTATGTTCCCATTTCCTTTTCTTTTTCCACATTTTTAACCCAAAAATGCAGCTGCCAACATTCAACGGTTTTTTGCCATCCAATTGCAGCAACACAGTCTTGGGTGCTTCAGAGGGAAACCACATATGGTCTGTAGGTTGTCAGTCCCTGATACATTCTGACCGCTTAGCACAGATATCATGAGAGGATAAGCACGTAGAATAGGGATGCAGGGCTATGTCTTTGCCTTCAGGACTGACATCCACACATTAAACCTGGACTCTTGTCAGGGAAAGCCTGCAGTACATAAATCTCAGTACCTATAGACTTTCCATGCAACCTACAGGTTTCCAAAGTTGGAAAAAATTTAGACAGACAGGCTTTCCCTTCAAGACAGTTATGGACATCAGAGGCGGGGCCTACAGTATTATATGACCTCAGGTATGGGACCAGAGATAAGCTTTATACACAAAGGGGAACTTGAGAAGAAGGAACTCTGCAATGTTAATCATCCCAGTCATATCTGGAACTGCTGAAGAATTCCCTTTTGCATCTGAAATATACAGTCTATCACCAAGACATATTCTCTTATCAAAGAAGAAGGTGACAGGATGTTATGTTTTGCAACTACCTTTAAAACATTTTTTCTACATACAATTGTGGCAGAATTTAAATGACTGTTCAGTTAAGGTGTCAATGATAAACTGATTCATCTTCAGTGTCTTTACTCAGCAAAGCCATTCCAATTAAGGAGAATGACTTCTTTGCCAATAATTGTGCATGGGACTGCAGCCCAAATTTCTTTAATAAAGTGACAGCCATAATTATTTATTTGCAAACACATCATACTTCGTTTCCATAATGGCAGAGAGAGCTCAATCTATACTGAACCCTTTCAAAAAGCCTGGAAATTGCACTGGATATGTTCAAGCTGTCGCAAAACAGGATAAAATTACTATTTGTTTGAAAAATGTCCTTTTTCTTTTCTGTTCTTCACTATTTTTGACTGTGATCAAATCAGACCATTCAATAGAAGTAGTGCTACCCAATCAACTCTATCCCTTGTTTATATAAGTTATCCAGTCTGCTAAATGGGTAGCCGAGTTTCTTAAGCATCAGGGTATTTCGGTCACCTCCTTTTCTCATTTTTTAAAATATATATTTTAATTAGAACTTTTCAATATAGTAAAAGTATACAAAAACAAAAAAGGTGTTAAGTAAGAAAAAGAAAAAAAAAGAGAAGGAATGAAACAGAAGAAAACATATAAGGTAGTCCTCGCTTAACTACCACAACTGGGACTGGAATTTCAGTTGCTCAGCGAAGCGGTCATTAAGCGAATCTGACCTGATTGTACAATCTTTTTGGCAGCAGTTGGTAAGCAGATCACTGCAGTTGTTAAGCGAACCACCTGATCATTAAGTGAATCTTGCAGTTCCCCATTGATTTTGCTTGCCAGAAGCCGTCTGGGAAGGTTGAAAATGGCAATCACATGACCATGGGATGCTGTGACAGTTGTAAACATGAACCAATTGCCAAGCACCCGAATTGTGATCACATGACCACTGGGATGCTGTGGCGGTTGTAAGTGCAAAGACCAGTCGCAAGTCGGCTTTTCATCACCGTCATAAGTCCGAAACTTTGCTAAACAAATGGTTGTTAAGTGAGGATTGCCTGTAGTTATTCCTTTTGCCCTTCTTTCTATTGAGTAATTATCATCTTATTCTTTTCCACATCCTCTTTGGCCCTTTTTAATACCCAAATCCAGAAATCATCAATTTACCTCCTTTTCTCATTTTGAAGAGAACTTAAGATGTTAGCTGCAGAACTACTTGCTCCTGAGGTGGCTTTAACTCACCAATTCTGAGAAGCAGAGCCTGCTTAAGGGAAAAAATAGTCCTTCCGTCCACTCTATAAAAATCTAGATCAATTTGGTAACTTGCTTCTTGAATACTCTGCCTGTGTGTGTGCAAAGAAATAATTTAGACTCCTAGTTAATTTGAGTATTGAGCTGAAATTCCGCAGCTGCTTTCTGCCAGTCTGGAGAACGAAATTAATTTCAGGGACCAAGCTGAATGGAGTGCTCCTCTGTCAGGCAATTACTCATCGTCTTTTGCTACTCAGGACCTATCAATGTGCTAATCTATACATAAACCACTGCGTTTTCCTCGTCACTCACAATCGGACGGGTCATTTAACTGCCCAAGCTACCCTTCTGAAGTCCTATCCCAAAGATGTGCAGCTTAAAAAAATAACAACTCAAAACACATATTATTTCATATTTAGCTTTCCCTTTCTTCCTGTTAATTACCAGAAGAATCAATAAACCTGATTAACATTTTTTCTCTGTTTGATTAAGGCTGCCGTTAATTAAGTAACAGGAAGGAAGGAAGGAAGGAAGGAAGGAAGGAAGGAAGGAAGGAAGGAAGGAAGGAAGGAAGGAAGGAAGAGATGTTAATGAAAGGGTATAAAAATATAGATGGCTAGGAGACTACAAATTCAACCTTCCATGTTATTAATTAAAAAATGGTTTTTTTTATGTTTGCAGACATATTTATTCTCATATGTGCACACATTTTTTCTGTCGTTTCTCTGTTGTCTTACCCTCAGAGCTGCTTTGGAATGTTTAGCATCATGAATAAAAGAAAATCCACATGTGTAATTAGAAATATAGATTGACACTTGACACTTCATTTTCACAATAGCAAAAAAGAAACTAACGGAATTTACAATGAAATCCACTAGTTGTGCTTTAAATTTCCCCTAATTTTAGCTATGGCGGGGTCCTCTACGGCATCCTAAAGAAGAGTAATTTAAGGCACACACAAAGGTAAGGAAGATTGACATCCTCTATTGCTCCTCCTCTAATAATTTGATAATTGGTCTTTCACTGGGGTCCAGATAAGTAGCAGCATTGAGTCAACCTTGGCTCATCTTGAAAAGCTAGGCAGGGATAGACTTGGTTAGTACTTGGATGGGAGACAAGGCTGTGGGAGAGGAAGGAGGAACAAAGGCGATAACAAAATGTTGCTACCAAAAAAGAAAAACTTATATGGTCCATTCAGTCACTGGAAGTGAAATGCAAGTGGAGGGAGACTTTTACCTTTTTAAAAAGTCAGTAAGTGTGCTTTAACAGTGCCTCTGCAATTGGATAAATCTCCCATCCCTTTCCATTTTAACAGATCTTCATACAAATGGCAACCCACACAACTGTATCTTGAAAGACACTGACATTTTAATCTTTTCCAAGAGAATCATAAGAGTTCTTATCTTCTCTCTCACCCTTTTCCCCCTCTAGCTTAACACTCCACACCCTGCCCTGAAAAGTCAGAACCATTAACTTGGTGTCAAGTAGCTGTGCTATTCATATTCTGTTACAGTCAATGGCAATTAACACTGTCATTCAGGAGGAGCTGGGGAGGGGGTCTGTGGCAGCTTTTTACACAATCCAAAGGGGGATGAATCTTATCCAGGGCTATACACTGAACCCAGGTTATGACTCTCAGAAGTCAAGGGGTGGGGGTGGAATATGGCCATGTACGATACTCTGACAGGGTATGTTTCTCCCCCTCCTTCAGTTTGTAGAATAGAATTGTTTCTATTTTTACCTAGGCTGCCACAAACAGGGTTTAAAACAAGTGGTTGGCAATGTATGGCCCTCTTCTGTTTTTTCAAGTGTCGTTCCATTGCTGGCCATGGTGGGTAAGGCTGATGGGAGTTGGACTTGAAATATCAACAGGATACATTTGGCCTATTGCTGGTTTAAGGCATGGGCAAGGACAGGCAGACTTTCTTCCATCAGGTGCCACATTTCTCACTAGGTAATGTGTTGGGGCAACATGCCAAGGGAAGGTTAGACCAAAGGAACTGGGGGATGGAGTGACAGACATAAATGGATAGGACAACCCACCCTCTCTTTTCTACACCTTCTCCTATTCCGATACCTCCTCTCCTCCTCTTCATCATCTTTGTGAAGCAGGTTGTGAGGGAAGATAGTTTATAAAACTTTCTTTCAAAGAATGACCACCAGCCTAGAAGAAAAGACCATGGTAAGTTGGCATGGCAACTATGGGCATCTATGGAAAGAGTAAGGAAGAAGACCTTGATGGAGATATGCAGGAACTGTTTTCTTGTAAATGGGCTGTAGACCAATGGTCTTAGGGTTGCACAGCCTGTTTTCAAAAGCTTTGTGTAAGTGGCCAGTTCAGACATTTTCTGACAGCAGTCTGCTGTGGTCTGAAAGGAAAGAGGAAAAATACGGAGAGAGGCGAAGTGGCAGAATGAGAAAGAAAAGGAGTTCCAGAAACTCTTTAGATTCTCTCTCCGTCCGCCATGAGTCTACGGCCACAAGGGATTATATCAAGAAAATGCAAGTCAACCAACAAAAATATTTATGTTCCCCAGCCTAAGGATTTGGAGCTTGGACTCTCTCTGAGCCTTTGTGCAAATGTCCTTATGCATCTGGCCAACCAGATGAGGCATACTGAGCATAGAGCCTCTTGAGGTGTTTATAAATCTTGCTTTATTTTTAGGCTGGGTATTGAGTCCACTGATTCCATAGCTTAAAATAGTGTCTCCAAGGACAAGAGGAATCCTCATGTCATTTGGGATGCAGGAAGTTTGCCATTTCATGTGCTGTGTAGCAACTGGCAGTTATCATTCTAGATCCACATGAAATCATTCAGAATTCTGTAATATTCATCTGGAAGAGCATTTTAAACAACTGGTATCAATTACTGTTTTCATGTTTAATGGGAATTAAGACATACCAGAATCTTGCCGCCAAGCAAACAAGCATTTCACTAGATGATATATTTTATTCTATTGAAAGTAACGGTTTGGCATTATATGAACAAGCTTAATGTGTTCTCTCTTCTTTTCCACTATAACTGCAAAATTGAAAGAGTCATACTGCAATCACACTGCATGTATATTGAACATCCTCAGATGGTTTCCAATTCTTTTCAAACTCAATTCAAGGTGTTGGTTTTAAATTTTGAGGACTTAAATAATTTATGGCCTGGCTGTCTGAAACACTGTAGGATCTGAAGAACAGGAACGTCTAAAGCAGCCCTGTGTTTGCAAATGGCCTCCTCCTATGTTACCCCCTAGTTGTGGAGCACGTCTCTTAAAAACTTCAATTCGTCCCACTCTGTTTTAAGAAAGGGCATCATGGTGCATTTTTTTTCTAATTTAGCCTTTTAAATGCTTTAATAATGTCAAATAACTTTATGATTCTTTTGCATTATGATTGTAATGACTCTGTTGTATTAATTATGATCTTTAATTGTCTGGGAATTTGCTTACAGATATCTGAATCCAAAGGCTATAATTTAATTCACAGGGAAGATGGGGACATCATAGTTTCAGGAAAATGTGTCAAACTGTGCATGATATATTGGACATAACATCCCACAGTAGTATCCTTGAAAGGCCTGTACAATAATGATATCTGCATAGCTTATACCAGTCCCATGCTCTCAGAGCTACCCAGCACAGTCAGAAATGCATTGGAAAAAGTCTTGTATTTATGTCCTGGAACATCCCAGCAACATAAACAGAAAACTATTTCTAAGATTGTACAGCTGAGTCTGGCTCCATGAAAGTTCTTATAAGCCAAATGGTTAAACAGCAGACATGGTAATCAGGAGCTTCCTGTACATATAAAATTTGGAATGGATGTGCACTAGAAGTGAATCCACCAAAATTAATTATGTATAGGTATAACCATGGATTTCCCAATGTAATCCCTGCAGGCACCAGTGTGCCCCTTGGTGTCCACTATCTTCACTACCCTCCCTATTTTCGATTTTTTTAAAAAGAAAACCAAGGTAAAGTGACAGCTTACAAAATTACATTTGTTTTCGAGAATAATTTTGGGCTCTATCTAGGTCCTGTATGAATTCATACAAAATAAAAAATGGAGTGTGGCTGCAGCCAGAACTTTCTTTGGAAGAATGACCATCAGCCTAGAAAAAAAGACCATGGTAAGTTGGCATGGCAGAACTATGGGCATCTATGGTTACAGTAAGGAAGGAGACCTTGATGGAGATATGCAGGAACTATTGCCTAGGACAAAAGGAGCTGAAGTCCAGAACGAGTTGATTTCCTGGTCTGGGGCTGACAATCTGTGAGGGCAGGGAGCACATGGGGGCAAGTCATGAAAGGAGCTTTTGTGATATCATGATGTAAGATTTGCCCCTTATGTATATATGTCTGGGGTGAAGCCTGCATTGTGACCTTGCGGTTTCTGTTTTTTTCATTACTACACAGTGATGAAAAAGTCCCCATCTTCAGCCTTGGTAAATAGTTATTTTGTCACAAGCTCCACCTACAACAACAGACATTTTATGAAGAGTCCAGCTCTTTCAAGGCCGCCATTTTGAAAGAAACCTATTCTTACATTCCAGATGCAAAAAGTTCAGAGACACCGGAGATCACCTACATGCTCCAATAAATTTGAAACCCAAAATACTAAATTCAACAACGTCACAGATTCACAGAATGGCATAAAGACACTTCAGAGCTAGTCTATAATGGTTTGGAGAATGAATTCTTAGTTCTCAAGGGACTAAGGAGTCAAGCAGCTAATAATGGGTTTTTTCCCTGGTCAACACAGATGCCATTTTCCTGTGAAACCCCTTGGTTATAAGAATTCTATGGCAGATAGTTCAGAGCATGCCCTTGAATGTGTCCCTCAGGAGGCCTATGTTCAAAATCCACTCTAGTGGAAAACATAATAGACCCAAATCTGCATTTGATGCACTTGGACGAGAGCAGTGTGTGCTAGCACTCTCTCCCCCGCTCCTCTTCATCTTGTTAGATGCCAAGTTCTCTTTGGGAATCACAAGCACAAGGACCAAGGAAATGGTCTTTGTAAGAGCATCTGTCTAGCACCCCACAGCATGGAGGACAAAAACTCTGCTCTAGCTTGGTATGCTGAATATAGACTCACACAATGAAAAATGCAGGCTGAAAGGAAGCTTTCTTGCTGATTCCTTAAAGCTACGTGCAATTTGTCTATTGACCAGTGCAAAACCCTCTCCAAACTGCATTGGAAATTCTTAATTTTATTTTAAAGTTCATCATCTAAGCTGTATTTATGTCTAAAAGTAAAATAATCACAGAGTCTTGTAAAAAAAGTGGGGGGCTCCTATTATTGTCACATATTTATTAGATGCTACAGAGAAAGGAAGTGGACTAGTAGAAATATGCAATATATAAACTAAGGGATCCACAAGGGTCAGTGGGGCTGGTGATGTGTAATGACACTGGGGGACCAGATTTTACATACCCATTCAAGGACATATTCAGATTCACCCTCAAAGTTGCCCACAGAGATTGTTACGGGCACTTGCTCATTTATTTAAGATTATTTACTGCGTTTACTGAGCCTTGTGTGGCGTAGAGTGGTAGGTGGCAGTATTGCAACTGAAACTCTCCCCATGACCCGAGTTCGATCCCAGCGGAAGCTGGATTCTCAGGTGGCCAGCTCAGGTCGACTCAGCCTTCCATCCTTCTGAGGTTGGTGAAATGAGCGCCCAGCTTGCTGGGGAAGGGGATGACTGGGGAAGGCAATGGTAAACCACCCTGCTATAGTCTGCCAAGAAAACATCGTGAAAGTGGCATCCCTCCAAAGGGTCAGACATGACTCGGTGCTTGCAAAGGGGACCTTTCACCTTTTTTTTTCATTGTGTTTAGACTTTGCTGGTCCTCTGAGAGCAAAACGCAATGAATATGAGGCCCTTCTCTATAACTGCCCAGACTCGCTGGGAGTCAGGAGGCATATAAATTTTATTATTATTATTATTATTATTATTATTATTATTATTATTATTATTACTACTACTACTACTACTACTACTACTACTACTGCTATTGCTATTGCTATTGCTATTGCTATTTCATATATACAACAGCCACCCTATTGTAGATTGTATTGAAATCAAAGGACTGGCCCAAAGTCACCACTCTGTGGTTGAGTGAAGATTTGAACCTTGTTAGAAGGTTTAACCTTTTTAACCTATTTAACCTTTTCTTTAACAGTTCTGATTCTCCACTAAAGTTTGCTTGATTCTATGTAGTCTACATGAATCTCTGGAAGAGGAAGCTTGAATCTTCTTCTTTCTTATGAAAGTTCTGAATTTTCACTGGTATTGACAGTGCAGAAACAAAGGCCTACTCTGCAGAGGTCACCATTTTCCATCTGCTAGCATAGTAATATTAAGGTTGCCCTGATAAG